>NC_133665.1:193498145-194698145 GCF_037893015.1 Macrotis lagotis
AAACCCTCATCTCTCCTTGCTATTCTCTGGAAGTCCGCATTCACTTGGATATATCTCCTCCTCTCTCCTTTCTCTTTCATTTTTCTTCTTTCTTCCACTTGTAGAGCCTCAACAGATAGACATTTTGCTTTCTTACTCTCTTTTATTCTTGGAGAGTTTTTGTTTTGGTTACTGCCTCCTGTACAATATAATCAGCTTCTAATCAGGCACTCCATCTGCCAGATCTGATCCCTTAAATCTGTTCGTCACCTCCAATCCATATTCATAAAGGATGTTATTTTAGATCATAGCGAAACAGTCTCATGGATTTTTCTACTTTCTCCAATATAAGATGGAATTTTGCAAGGAGAAGCTCGTGATCTGAGCCACTGTCAGTTCCAGGTCTGATTTTAACTGAATGTTCTCCACTGTTGACTGCAAAGCGTATAATCCATCGGATTTCTTAGTGACCCTCTGGCAATGTCTGCATGTAGTCACCTTTTGAGTTGCTGTGTCAGTTATGACCAGTAAGTTATCTTACTCTATTAGTCTCTGCCCTGCTTCGTTTTTGGACTCCAAGCCAAACTTGCCTCTTATTCCAATTGTCTTTCAATTTTCCGCTTTAGCATTCCAATCCCCTAGGATGAATGGGACATTTTTGTTGGTGTTAAAGATGTCGTAGATCTTCATAGAACTGAGCAACTTCTGGCCCCTTCAACATCAGTGACTGAAGTATGGACTAGTATTACTGTGCTATTGAATGGTTTGCCTTGGATTCAGACAGATATCATTCAGTCATTTGGCAGATGACACCCTAGTCTCATCCTTTTATTGATTATGAGGGTACTCCATTTCTTCTAAGGGATTCTTGTCCACAATATTATGTGTAGTGATCAGCTGATTGAAATTCACCCATCCTCATCCATCTAAGTTCCCAGATACCCAAGGTGTTGATGCTTAATTTTCTCATCTCCTGTTTGACCCTATCCAGCTTACCTCGGTCCATAGACTTCTATTCTACATTCCTATGCAGGGTTCATTTTACAACACTGGGTTTTTCTTTCGTCACCAGATGTACCTTTCAGCTTTAACCCAATTGCTTCATTAGTACTGGGGCTACTGGTAGTTGTCTTCCTCTCTTCTCTGGAGCTCTTGGATACCATCCAACCTGAGGGACTCATCTGGTGTCATCCCTTTTCTCATCGTAATATTGTCCATGGGGTGTACTTGGCAAAGATACTAGCATTTCCTTTTCCAATAGGTCATCTTTTGTCCAAACTTTTCACTAGGACCTGTCTCTCTTAGGTAATCCTGCATGACATAGCTCCTTGTTTCATGAAGCTAGGAAAGTTCCTCCACCAGGACGAGCCAGTGATCCAGGAAGGGATTTAGTTATCTTATTTTGTAAAAAATGACTTGCAGTTATACTCACATAGTTGTTCTGCGTGTCTTGGCAAGTTGACTCCCAAATATTTTATACTGTCTATAGTCTTCTCTTTTCCCACTGGATTTTGTTGGTAATATATAGAAATTCCAATGATTGTATTTTCTGCAATTTTGCTAAAATTGTTCATTTCAATTCATTTTTTTATTTTTATTTTTTTAAGAAAGATTTTATTTAGTTTGACTTTTACAATTTTTGCCCTAATCTTGCTTCCCTCCTCCCACTCCCCACAGAAGGCAGTCTGTTAGTCTTTCCATTGTTTCCATGGTATACACTGATCTAAACTAAATGTGATGAGAGAGAAATCATATCCTTAAGGAAGAAACATAAAGTATAAGAGAGCAAAACTACATAGTAAGACAACAGATTTTTTTCCCTAAATTTAAGGTAATAGTCCTTGGTCTTTGTTTAAACTGCATAATTCATTCGTTGGATACAGATGGTATTCTCCATTGCAGACACCCCAAAATTGTGCCCATCCATTCATTTTTAGTTGCATTTCTTGTGTTTTCTGAGTTAACCCTTAGATCATTTGCAAAAGGTGATAGTTTTTTCTTTTAGTCTATGCTCAATCCCTCGGTTTCTTTTTCTTGTCATTACTACAGCTGGTAATTCTAGTATAACATTGACAAATAATGCTAAAAACGAATACTCTTGCATTCCTTCTTATCTTAGTGGGAAGACTTCCAGTTTATCTAGTTCCAATATTACAGACAGTTCTGTTGTTTCCTATGTTTTCTAGTTTTTAATTTTTTTAAAAAAGTTTTATATATTCTCAAAAGTATTTTCTACATCTATTGATAGAATTTTGTGATTTTTTTTGCTATTAATATTGTCAACTATGATTATAGGTTTCTTTTTTTTAGGTTTTTTTTGCAAGGCAAATGGGGTTAAGTGGCTTGCCCAAGAACATACAGCTAGGTAATTATTAAGTGTCTGAGATGGGATTTGAACCCAGGTACTCCTGATTCCAAGGCCAGTGCTTTATCCACTATGCCACCTAGCCACCCCGATTATAGGTTTCTTAATGTTGAATCAGTTTTACATTATTAGAATAAATCTAGCGAATCAGTGTATGATCCTTATGATGTGTCGTCATAATCTCCTTGTTAATATATTCATCAATATTCATCAGGTATATTAATGACTATAGAGCTTTCTTTCTCTGTTTTGACTTTCCCTAGTTTAAGTCTTAAGATCCTATTTGTATTATAGAAGGAATATCGTAGGGCTCATATTTTTTCTTCTTTTTTTGCAAGGCAATGGGGTTAAGTGATTTGCTCAAAGTCACACAGCTAGGTGATTAGTATGTGTCTGAGGTCAAACTTGAACTCAGGTCCTCCTGACTCTGGGGCTGGTGCTTTATCCACTGTGCCACCTAGCTGCCCCTTCAAACTATTTATGTAATATTAGAACTAATTGTGCTTTAAATGTTTGATAGAATTCACATATAAATCCACATGGTCCTGGGGTTTTTTTTCCCCCTTTGGAAGTTTCTTTATGATTCACTCAATTTCTTTTTCGGAGTGGGTTATTTAAGGCTTTGATTTTCTAGTCTGTTTATCTGGGCATTTTATAGTTTTGTAATTTGAGTCATTTTCTCTTTACAGAATATTTTGTAATTGAATTTATGTAAATCTGAGGTTTGCCTCCATAGGCTGGTAGATCGCAGATATTTAATGCATTTCTCCTGAACTTTGCTATTTCTGTGTAGAAGTGCTGTCATTTTTGCCACTGTTTTCTCTTCTGGCACACAGCTGAAGCTATTGTCCCAGTGAGTGTCACTTAGTTTAGTTCTGACACTCTCCACCTTCTTCACTCAGTTGTCTCTGTCTCGGACTGGAGGTCTGGCAAGTACAGCAATGAACTCCAATACCTCCCTTCGGAGAGGGCTCAGAGCAGAACTTGCGAGGGGATGCCATTCCCCAGCAGCAGCGTGGACCACCATGCCCCCCACTCTGGGGTCCTCTGCCCCTCCCTCTTTCAGCTTCTTTTTGTGTATTGTCTTCCCCGTTCTCTTCATTCTCCTGCCTTCCCTCTGATAATGAATTCCTATCCATCCTATATACGGCTGGATTGTCTCTGTTTGCCTACTATCTCCCCCATCAAAGCATGAGCTCCTCGGGGACGAGACTGTATTTGCCTCTTTTTGTAGTTTCTGGTGCATAGTGGGAAGTGGACTGATTGAGGAGCCAAATATTACCTGTGAGAAGAGGCTCCAGGACAAGAGAGGGTGATGATTAAACTCCCTACAGAGCATGGCTAGGGTTCTTGTGCCTACCGAGATCAAACAGCCTCGGACAGGCTCACGGATCAGGACATTTCAGGACTGGGTGGGGACAGGCTCGGAGAGCTCTGGGGGCCAGGCCCTGACTGCCTTGAGCGCCTGTTGAGTCTGATCTGGCACAGAGCTAGTTACAAAGACAAGAAGGGTGGTGGGTAGAGGCATGTGCACTAAGGGTGTGTATACAGACAGACACAAAACAGGCCCTGGGACATTTGGGGCAGAAAGGACATCATCAGGTGGGAGGGGGAAATGAACCCCAGTGACTCCTGCAGAATTGGACCAAGGTTGTGTGGAATCCAATCCAGTCAAAAGATAGATGGGTAGACCAGAAAGCCACAGACTTGTTCCAAATGCCAGGACTCTGGGTGCTGGTCATGGGCAGCTTCCCTGAGCTTGGGACCAGAAAGGCCTTGGAGACCAGTCCTTTATGACAGAGGAATCTCAGCAGCTCCAGGTTCCTTAAGCTTTATCCCCGTCCAGCCCATGCTACAAGAGAGGGGAGGGAGAACTGGTAGGAGCGACCGCATTCCCAGGACAGGCAAATCGGGGCCAGGTGCCTCCTTTTGTGGGGCAAAACTGCCTGGGATCTGGTGTTAGGGCCCAAGAGCAGAGAGGGCAGTTCTGAAGTGGGGGGCTCAGAGGCTGGCAGAATCCCCAAGGAAAAGCCAAAAGTTGGCTTATCTTCCCCTGGGGTGCAGGGGCTGCTTCCCCCTCAAGGCTGTTCAGGACAGGACCTTGTGCCTTCTTTCACCCATATGGTGAAACCCTGCTTTGCCTTGGTGGTGCCGCCTCCACTCTGCTCCTAGTGCTCGTTCTTTCTTAACTCTTCCTACCGAGGTGGCCCTGCAGAGGGGGCGCACGCACACACACACTGTGGGGGCACCCAAGGCAAATCTTCTGAGCTGAAATCCAGGCTGTGGGTGGACCCTGTTTTGGAAGGAGCAGCCCCCACCCTTCTCGGGCTGTGCCAGAAACTGCTGGGTCCACTTCCTAGCCAACTCCTGCAGGAGGCACTTGGGACCCCTGCCCTCCATTGGGCCTGGTCCAGCCCCCCAATACAGCCGTGTTGCCAAGAACACAGAGTCCATCCTGTTATTGTGTTCCATGAACTCTGCCCCCTTCCTGGGCTTGGATAGAGGCCAGTCATGTTCAGAGCAGGCCAAGGAGGACTCCAGCTGTTCATAGATGGGATTCCGGATGATTCCAAGCTCCCTGCCCTGCCTGTCTGACGCTACCTGGTTCTCACTAACTTGAGAAACCTGAAATTCAAATGATTTTCCCTTTTCCAGGGACAGATGGACCCTCAAAACAAGAGTTTTGTGACAGGATTCCAACTCAGATTCCTCCCTCTATCCATCCTGGTGCCCTTTTCTTTAGACTGCCCTCTCCCAGGTTACCAATTATCTTTTCTCAGTCCTCCTTCTTCATCATCTGTTGTGTCGGACCCTGGGAACCGTCCATTTCTCCTGGATACTCTCTCCTGGCCCCGCTGGTATCTAGCTGACCACTTTACTCCATCTTCTTGGCTGGCTCAAGCCCCTCAGGTCTTTTTCTAGACCTTCTCTACATAAGCCCATTAATTGACTCGCCTACTAAAGTCCAAGGATCCACATTTTATGCTTTGTAGGAGACAGGACCAATGACTTGGCTGCAATGGGGCAGGTGAAGCCGAGAAGCCAAGCGCCATGGCAAAGTCTTGGCTGGACCAACTCTACCTCAGGCCTCCTGACCACCAGCTCGTGCTCCTGAGGCCAAAGTATAACATATCCTATGGTCCCAACGTCCCTAAGCTTTTCCCCAGAAAACTCCTTGCTCTAGACAGTGTTGGCAGACCAGGACACCCGGGGTCCATGGCTGTTGTGGCATATGACTATGATGGAACATTATTGTGTTGTAAAAAAACAGGATAGTTTCAGAAAACCTGGGAGGACTCATATGAATATTTGATGCAAACTGAATGGAGCAGCCACACAGGAGAAACTATAATATACAAGGACCAATTGTGAAAGAATTGGATATTTTGATTAATGCAATGATCCAAGACAATTCCAGAAGACTTAAGATGAAAAACTACTATTCCTCTTCAGAGAAAGAACCCATGAAACCTGAATGCAAATTGAAGCGTATTTTTATTTTTATTTTTCTTAGGGTTTTTGTCTGTAGTTTCTTTTGCAACATGGCTAATATGAAGTGAATATGCTCCACGTGTATAACTGATATCAAATTGCTTGCTTTTCTTAAGAAAGGGAAAGGGGAGGGAGAGAATTTAGAACACAAACTTTTATAGGAATGAAAATTTAAAATTGTGCATATAATTGAGAAATATTTAATGAGATAAATGGAAATATAAGGGGAGGGGGAACTTATTAAACTACCTGAAAACCATGTTTTTTTAAAAAAAGCCTTGAAGTATATTCCAAGAAATTCTCAAGGAAAACTGATATTCAAGATCCAAAGGATAAAGCAAATTTTGAAAGCATTCATTGATGACCTTCTGAAAGAGATCCCTAATTAAAAATTCCCAAGGATCGTAGAGTCAAATCTACAACACCTAGGTCAGGGAGAACCTCACTCTCATTGGAATTGTGTGTGTGTGTGTGTGTGTGTGTGTGTGTGTGTTTGTGTGTGTGTGTGTGTGTGTGTGCACGCACATAAACACACTCAGTTATTATAGAGATCTATCTTATCCTGTAGGGAACCAAGATAGGAAGGGGATAGGACAGGAGATGGTCGTCAATTGAAAAATGGTTGAACATGTGGCATATGCTTGGAATGGAGCACTCTTGTGCTATAAAAATGAGGGAGGTGGTGTCAGGAAAAAACATGGCAAGACCCATGTGAACTGATGCAAAGGGCAATGAGAAGAACCAGGAGATGGTTGTGTCCAGTAACAGCCATGCAGTAATAAGCTTCAACTGTGAAAGACTTGGCTGCTCTGGTCACTACAGCGATCCAGGACAATTTCAATGGACACATAATGAAAAACTGTTAATTCCCCCCCCAGAGAGAGAACTGATGAACTCTGAGTGCAAATGAGGTAGCATTTTCTCAGATTATTTTACAGTATGGCTTATGTGGAAATGTTCTGCGTGATTTCACAGGAGTAATTAATTGATATCATGTTGCTTACCTTCTCAGTGGGTAAGGGAGGGCTAGGAGGGAAGGAGAGGGAATTTGGAACTCAGAATGTAAAAAGAAAAGAAAAGCTAAAAGCAAATATGTTTGCAAAAGGGGAAGGTTGAAATGGACAGCCTCTAGGACCCAACTCCAAGTCTATGTGGTGGACTCTTGCAGCCGGCCCTTCTCCGGTCCAGGGGAGATGGTCTTTGTTCCTTTATCCCATCTCCCGCTCCTGGTCTTGCCATCTGGATTCTTTCTGGTTTCTTGGCTCTGACAAACTTGGCTTCCTTGGGCTCCCACCTTCCCCAGAAACCCTTCTCAGCCCTCCTCCATCTCCGGCTGGTTTCCAGTGCGTCCTCGTATGGCTTGCCACCCTTCTCCTGCTATGCCCCCAAAGGACTGGCAGCTCCTCCAGGGCAAGGACTGGGGCTTGGCTATTTGCTTGTTTTGTCCTGCCTTTCTGTGGAGCCCCAGGCCTTAGTAGGAAGCTTGGGCCTTAATAATTCTGTGATTAACTGAAGAAATGTTTAGTGGACTGCATTGGTAAAGATTCCAATGTAGCTAAGGAGACAGGACACAAGAAGCTTCCATGGGCAGAGCATTAGGCTTCTGCCCTCAGGCCAGCTGGGGAGACTGAGAGAAGAGGCTGGGCAGGAGAGCCAGGGGTGGAATCTGTGCCAGGTGCTGGGGATGCTGAGAAAGACCCCTGCCCTCAGAGAGCCCAGTCTAGCAGCAGGAGACAATAAGCCAAAAATGGCACCTAGAGACAGGAGCGATGCAAGGCAAGAGAAGACTGGGGGGGCATTGCCTAGCATCAGTGGGACAAGCTCTATTTGGGGGCAAATTCAGCACTCGCTCCGACCTTCCACGCTACCCTCCGTGCTGATTTGCCGTTCCTTTCCCAGAATCCAGTTCACCAAGCAAGGGCTGCGGGGTCTTTTTCCACAAAGGAAACTGTTGCTAAGACCCTCCTCCCCTTCCCCCACCCTCACACACTCATTCTCCTTCTCCCTCCCCTCTTTTCTCCCACTTTGTCCTTCATTCTCTCCTCCTTCCCTCATCTCTCTCTTAAAGTCATTCTTTCTCTCCCCCTTTTTTATTCTCTCAGTAATTCTCTTCTCTGTCTCTCCCGGCTCTTTGTCTCAAATACACACTTTCAGTCTCTTTCTTCTTCCTTCTCCCTCTTTTATTCTCACTGAAATTCTTTTCACACACACACACACACACACACACACACACACACACACACACACACACACACACACACGCGCGTGCCCGCTGCCAAAGGGACCACAGTGAAGACTCTCCCAACTGGGCCAGTCTCTGGTGACCCCCCTCCCCGGGCATCAGAGGTCCTCCCATTGGCTGCCGAGGGGTCTCCTCATGGCTGGCCAGCACCCACCAAGGCTCTGGTGAGCTCCGGCGGCCCCTTCCCTCTTCTTCCAGGCGGTGAGCCAACTGCTTGAGAAGAGGCAGGGAAGCCGGGTCTTTTGAGGAAAACAAAAAGAATCATGAAGGATCCCTGACCCGGCGCCCCCGCTCTGCTGACTCAACAAGAGCCAGGCCCCTCTGCGGCTGCCCCTGGCCCCAAGGTTGGCTTAAGCAAGGGACTTGAAATTTCCCCCCGTCCTCTGTGTGCTGCTCCTGGAGTCCCCGAGCCACCCTGGGCCCTGCCTCGGCCTCCCCGCCTCTCCCCTGAGGACCTTCCAGCCACCGGCTCCCGCCTGGCCAGTCAACCCAGGCCTGTGCCCAGGGCTACTTCACAGCACAGTGACGCGTGCGGAGTTTCTCCCCTGCCCTCTCTGACCCCATGCGCCTCATCTTTTCTTCTCTTTTTCCCCTAGGACAAGAAAACCTGAATGAAACAGAGGCCCTGGGACAGCTGAGAGCCTGGGGGACAAGGGAGTCATGGTCAGCCCAGAAGGGGAGGATGTCCCTGCCATCCAAAGGACCTATTGTCCAGTCGTGATCCCCAGCACAACTCTCTTCTGCCTCAAACTTCCTGGAAGCGGTTATCCTCCATGATTAGGGCCTGGATGGTTTCTTCTGGTTAACTGAATTTTCTGGATAATGGAAATATTTGGGGTTCATGAAATTGCTCGGCACCAGTAGTAGTAATAATAATAATTTACATTTCAATACTGGGAAGGAGATGCTATTACTCTTCCCATTTACAGTTGAGGAGTCTGAGGTAGAGGTGAAGGGACTTGCTCAGGATCACCCAACTGGGAGGGGTCTGAGTTGAATTTGAACTCAGATCTTTCTGACTAGGTCCTAAGCTCCATGCACTCTTTTGAATTTCCTAATTACGCATTACTTGAGGGGAAGAAGCCCTGGTTTCAGCCTTGGGGGACCAGAGGTGTCTTAGCCGTCCCCTGGATGCATTCCCCATTTGCAGAATGAAGGGCAGGTCTCTTCTCCATTCCAGGATTCCTTCCCTCTGTGTGCTCCCTCCGTCTCTCAGGAAGCCAGAGCGAATGGCCCTGCTAAGGAGAAGAGGGGCCAGTTCTTTCCCAGAGGGAGAGTGACCCTGGAGACTCCCAGCCCAAGCCAACAAGGTAGGTGTGCCATGGTCATGAGGAGCCAAAGTCAAACAGAAGCGGGCCCTGCCCTCAAGGAGCTTCCGGTCTAAGGAGGGAGACCCCGCAAACCACTCTGGACGCACTGGCGTATGGGGGGATGAGGCTTCCTAGAAGAAGGGGGAGTCTAATGGGCCTTGAAGGTAACCGGGGCAGCTGGTGGTGGGGACGAGACCACCAAGACCGACCAGGCTCCAGACTGGAATGGAAGGCATCTCAATCAGTCACCAATGTGACCCAGAAAGAGTCTCTGCCCCCAACTCACTTCCCACCACAGCCACGGCCACCAAGAGCCATGAGCGAGTGTGCCAATGTAGCAGAAGAACAAGGTGGGACATGAGCAGCCCCGAGAAGAGGACCCATCACCAGACTGAAGAGCCAGGCAACTAGGAGGAACCCGATGGTTACTGAAGTGGCCCCCACTGGCCAGCGACTCCAAGGACCACAGCATCCTTGAACTCCACACTTGAGCCTTCCAGGTTGAGGAAGTTGGAGGATGCCAGTGGGAAGGGTGGGGAGACCCACAAAGGAGGCAAGGTATATTAGGAAGCCTCCAAGAATCAATTTTCAGGATATTTCCAAGAGAAAACAATTTTTTAAAAATTTGAAAAGTCTAATCCTGCCCCCAACTTCCCTCCCTACAAAGACTTCATGTGATGGCACCAGGCAAGACTCAAGGGTGGCATAGTGGTCCAGTCATTTGCAGTTGGGACCCCATGAGGGTCTTCTCAGCAGAAACTGGAGGGGTTCTCTGTTTCCTTCTCCAGCTCATTCTACAGATGAGGAAACTGAGGCAAACAGGAGCAGTGACTGGTCCAGGGTCACACAGCTAGTGTCTCTAAGCCGAATCTGACCTGACCCCAGACCTGGTGCTTTCTGCGGCGGTCCCAGAGTATAGCCAGTGTCCTCACGTCCTGTCCTCCAGCCGACCAGGAGGTCCAAAGTGATCCCCAAGCATCGAAGTCTTCTCAAGCCTGTGAGTGAACATAAGGACTGAGAGGCATCATGAAACCGGTAGCTACCAGTGTGAGCAAAGACGTGGAGGTAGGAAACCAGTGTTACGAAGGCAGGTGTCAGAGAATGACCTTGGAGACTGTGGAAGAGCCCACCCCTGCTCCCCACAGATCCATGTCCCTAGGATCTAGGCTGAGGACCCTCCCACTGGGTCACGGGGAGACTTGGGTCAAAGTCTCTCAATTCTCTCTGTCATGGCCAAACTCCTGAAGACCCAGGATGAATTTAGCATTAAAATGCTTGGGGAGCCCCCAGTTAGCCCCATCACTCCCCTCACTCACCCACAAGATGGTGGGTCCCTTGCCTGCTCCCCATCTTCCATAGGCCTCAAAGGCTCCTCCCCCAGATTCCTCACACCCCTAAGCCAGCCCAGCACACCCCCTCCTGAGTTTGAGGGCAGAGAACCTTTCTGGCTCACATTGGTGACCTGTTCCAATCTGTAACCTTCCCCAGGGCTTACTACAATTTGCCTCATATACAGCAAGTGCCTAATGCTTGCTGATTGATGGTCCATAGGCCTGGAACTGGAAGGAACCTCCAAAGTCGTCTAGGCCAATCCCTGAGGTAACTGAGGTCCAGAAAAGGCAGAGGTCCCAGACTCGGCTGGGGAGTGGACACCATGGCGGGGTCGAACCCAGGCCTCCTGCCTGCAGAGCCAGGGCCTGTTGCCGGACATTTGGGTCAGGCTCTCGGGGCAAGGAGGGGGCACCTCTAGAACATAGGTGGCTGGCCTGTGACCCGGCCCCATCAGAGGGGTACTCGATGCTTAAAGTGTGGCTGAATTACTCCCACCCCACCCCCAGCTCGACCTCTGTCCTCCATCAAGAGCCTCTCCAGGGCTCAAGGCCCCTGGCTGCAAGTTTCCCCGAGGGCAGAAGGCTTGGGGGCCTGGAGGCCATAATCCAGGCCTGGGGTGAGGCTGCTCTTCTCCTGGGGCCAGGGTTTGTCTTGGTAGGGAAAGGATGGTAAGAGTGGGGGTGGTATGAACTCAAGAGCGGGGTGGGTCAGAGGCCCTGGTTAAGCAGGGCCCCCCAGGCCGGGCACCGACTCGCTGCCGAGAAAGGTGGAAGAACTAAGGTAGGTCGGCCGCTCTTCAGAGCTCCGAGGCCCCGGCTGGGATCAGGGTCCACTCTCGGGTGGCCAACAGAGGGGCTCAACTCGACCCACAATCAGCTTTGGGCAACCACACTGTGCCAAGCAGCGTGCCAGGGACCTGCCCAGACCCTGAGAGGTGGCATGGGCAGCTCTGGGGCAGAGCCCTGCTCTGACAGGTCCTGCGCCAGCTTTCTACCCACCCACCACGCTTCCTTCCCGGGGAGAACTTGCCTTCTCCTTGGGCCGCATACACTGAGAAGACAGACAAGATTGGTGGAGGAGGGAGAGGGCACCCGGCTGGGTCGGCGAGACCATGCCAGGCCCGAGGGGTGGCGGAAGCAGGCTGGCTGCAAGTGGAGTCGGGAGAAAAGCGCTGAAGCTTGGTGGCCGGCGAAGGGCGCTCCTTTGGGAGGTGACCCTTCGGCCAGGTGGACACCCCGTCCTTCAGGAAGAGTGTTTGGGCACGGAGAGACTAGACAAGGAGTCAGGGGACCCGGCTGAGAGGCTCCGGCCACAGCCCAGGTGAGGTGGGAGGAAGGAAGATATGGTGTGAGCGCAGAGAAGGCCGGAGACGGGGGCAGAGGCCGCTGGGGGAGGTGGGGGTCTGGTCCGTGGGATGTGGCAATCACCAGTCAGAGCTGGGGTGAGGGGAGAGGTCGGGGGGGGGGGGTCTCCAGCTGTCCACCTGGCTGTCACCCACACAAAGGCGAGATCGGCAGCCACGGGGATGGACAAGGAGACCCCCAGGACCGAGCCACAGATACACCCCGAGTCGGCGGAGCCCTGGGAGAGAGAAGCATGGGAAGGATGAGGAGGCCAGGCTTCCCTAATAGGACCATGCTCCATCCTCACCTGGGCGGGAGGTGTGGAGGCAAACAGGAGCCTGAGACCGGGAGCAGGTGCAGCTGGCCCGACCCGGGCCGGGCCTCTACCTGGGCCGCCAGGCGGGGCGGGTCAGACCCACCGGGGAGAACCAGCTCCGGGTGTGGGGCCTGCAGGCCGTGGGGCAGGACTGCTGGACAGGAGAGGACCGGGCGGCCCCGTGGGGCCAGGGGAGCGTGCCCAGCGCTGAGAGAGGCCTGCCGCTCCTCCAGAAGCTGCCAGCCAGGACTGCTGCCTGAGTGTGCACGCATGTGTGTGTGTGCGTGTGTGTGTACATGAGTTTGTCTGTCTAGACAGCACTGTGTCTGTGTATGGTATGCGTATGTGTGTATGTCTGTGTGTGTGTGTGCTGTGTGTGTCTGTATGATGTATGTGTCTTCTGTCAGTGTGTCTGAGTGCTCTGTGTGTGTCTGGGTTGTGTGTAGTGTGGTATGAGATGTGTGTGTCTGTGTATGGTATGGGTGTCTGTCAGTGTGTGTGTGTCTAGGTTGTGTATGTCTGCATGGTGTGTGTGTATGTCAGTGTGTGTGTGTGTGTGTGTTCATTCAGGAGGGGAAGGGGGGATATTTCCCCCCAAGGGAAATCTCAGGAGATGAGAGGGCAGCGTGGCCTGCCCAGTGCTGCGGGTGATGCTGCCATCTGCTGCCCGTCTCCTCCCCGGGTGGCGCTGCCTCTCCCCCGGCATCCACAGAACAGCAGCCACTCTCTCGGCCTTCCTCCAACCCTGGCCTTTCCGCTTCCTCTCTCCCTGTCCTGAACCCCCAAAGAGTCCTGCCCCTGCCCCTGCCTGGTTTGGAGCAACCCGATGAGAAGCGACCTTGGGGAGCCGGCCACGGGCAGCCTGGGGGGCAGCAGGGGGCATGTTCTGGCCTCCAGAGGGCAGAAAAAGGAGAAAAGCAAATTCAGAACAAATTTCAGGGGGGTATGACCCCCATCTGCAGGCATCAGCAATGAGGGAAAAGGCAGAGGCCTGAGGTCTTGGGACACACTGCCTCTGGGGGGGTTGGCTGCACCCGGCCCCCACAGGCTGGAGCTGGCATGCTGAGGTCCAGGGGCTCTCCAAGGTCCTCCCCAAACCCAGCCTCGGTGGTCTCGGGAGCGAGGACGAGGCCCACAGGTCATTGCTCTGGTGTTGGGTGAGCCCCTCAGCATGCCCCTCCTGGGGTCCACCCCCTCCCCGGCCTCCTCGGTGCCCTTTGCTGCCCGCACCCCCAGGCCTGCTTGGCGCCCATTGCTGACCCCAGCCCTGGGCTCCACGGTCCTCAGCAGTTTCACCACCCAGCTTCACCCTGGGAGGCTAGGCACGCTTCCCTCGACAGATGTCCCTGAATGACGCACTGGTAGGGAGGGGGCTCGCTCCCACCCTGGCCCGAGCCTTCTGAAACCCGCAGACTGGGGCCGAGGTCAGCGAGCGCAGCGTCCTCTGCCCTCTCCAGTAGGAGAGAGGACAGCCCAGGGGTCGTGGAAGACCTCCTCCAGACCCAGGGAAGTGACCAGTCACCTCAGGACTAGGTGCTGTGTGCCCTGAGCGAGGCCCAGGCTCCAAGTGGGCTCTCTTGCCCGTGCAATGCCAGCGCTGCACCTCCTCCAGAGCCAGCTCTCACCAATTTCATGGGGGGGCAGAGACCTCCCCCAGTCTGAGGACCCTAGAAGGAGGAAGTGAGACCCTGGGCTCCAGCCCCCCAGAAATGGTTCTCTTGTAATCGGCCAAAACGACATCACTGTTAGAGACAACTCGGGGTGCTTGCCCAGTGGGCTGAGCAGACCAACCCAAGGTCCCGCCTGGGGTCTCCACTAAACTTGCCCATCTCTTCTTTCCTTCGAGCTACATCCACTCAGCCTCCCTCTCCAAGGGGTGCGCCACACCGGGCTGGGGGGCTCATGGCTGGGCATGGCAAGGCCCTTAGAACCGTACTCCCTGAAAAAAAGCCAGGGAGGGAGAGGAGGAGCCCCATTATCTCATCCAGGAATGAGCTAGGCCAGCACGTCCAGCCGAGGCAGAGGCTGTGATGGGCCCAGGATGGCAGCCGGGTCCGGCAGGCAACCTGTCGCAGCCCAGCCCTGCCCCAGTGATCTCTGCGGGGGCACCCAGGTGGCCCAGTGTGTGGAATGAACCCCACCTGGATGGAGGTTACTGGAGATGGCCCCTGGCCACACTCACAAGGCCCAAGATGGCTCTGACTGCTCCGTCGGTGGCTGGGCAAGGCTCCCAGGGCCCCCAGTGCCCCGGGCTGCAGGCTCAGAACAGAAGACTCTGTGTCCCCAGCAGCGCCAGAACAAGGTCCCCTTTGACAGGGCCCAGCCTCAGCTCCGGACGGAGCTTGGCGCCCCATGAGAAACCAAAGTCCTTTTCATTCCTCTCCATGTTTTGAAGGCTTTGAGCAGAGGAAATGGAGCCAGGACCCCGAGACCCAGCCGGGAAGGCCCTTAGGCTCAGGCAAAAATTCATGGGAACCAGTCAGCTCCCAGAACAGCAAGATTGTTTCCCATCCCAGATGGGGGCTGTGCCTGCAGACCACCCGGGGCCCAGGGATCCCAGATGGAGAACAGTCACAGTCCAGAAGGCGCTGCTCCGGGTGTTGACACGGGGCAGACTGGCCCAAAGAAACACAAAGGGGCACCAGAACCCCAGACCCCACAGCCCTAAGGGATACGGCAATGGCTCTTCCCCTCCACCCACCCCGGGGCCCTCTGACTCCCCACCACAACCCAGCCGTGTGGCCATCAGCCTCTAGTTCTCAAGAGGCAGTCAGCATGACTTGGATCACTCTAGAAATTCTTGTATCTGCCCATTTTCATCCTGAGGCCAAAGAAAGCCTCCCATTTTCTGAGCCCCCATTTCCTTTCACAGAAGCCCAGTTTGGTGGTGCCTTGCCAGGACTGCGTAACTAAGTGGCCTCTTTGAAGCCGGCACCACCAGGATGAGCAAAGAAAGGAGGCTGGGTAAGAACAGTCTCAGCTGCTGGATCTCCCTACAATCAAGCATCACCTTTTAATGCCCTGGAAGAGCCTTGGTGGGACTTTTCAAAACCAACACCCAGGGAGTTTCTAAAGTTCAATTTGGCCAAGAAACGGGGTTCCCTGCTTTGGGAATCCAAGGTCAGCCCAAGGGGAAGGCTAGAAATGCAGGAAGTAGAGAAGACGGTCCAGTGCCCAGGCTTTTAAGCAAAGCTAGCCCAAGAATCAGGAGAAATGGGGGGGGGGGGGCCCTTCCACACCCACTACTGGCTTTTCAATGACTTGATAAAATGAAAATATTAGGTCACATCTAATAGGCTGTCATGAGTCTAAAACCATGGCGTCTGCCCTCAAGGAGCTTACCCTCTAGGTAAGTGTTCAGAAAGGAAATTCAAGAGGGAAAGAGGGGCACAAGTGTCCAAGGGGTGCCTAGGGAGGAAGGGATGCTCAGGACCTGATCACCTCAGCGGCCAGTCCAGTGGGAGCACCCACCAAAGAAAGGATGCCCCAAGAGTGGGTGCGCTTTCATCATACCACTAACTTGGCTCCATTACTCTTCATACTTCCAATTAGCCATGTCTGCATTCCTTTAAAAAAAAAAAAAAAGGGTTATCCAGGCTCAGCACTGGGTCTTCTGTTTCCTCCCCAGATTGTGAGGTAAACATTGTCCCACTCTCACCTCAACCCAAAGTCAAGGAGCTTCCAAGTCAGGTCTCTGACATCTCTTGTAGACCCCTCGTCACCTCTTCCCTGGATTAGAGAAGTCTCTGTCACCTGTTTGCCTTAACCGGACTATGGGGACAGCAAAGCTCTCAGGAGCTGACCTTCCCCAAGGTGGACAGCAGGATTATCTACAGATAGGAGTGACAGAAAGCACACACCTAACAGGGAGGAGAAAACCAAGCCTGGGGAACTAGAGGCAAGGGCTCGGGCAGACTTGTAAAAGGCAGGAGTCTCCCACAGCGGAAACCATCTTAAAGTGTGTTGGGTCATGTTGCCCTCTGCAGCCAAGCCCCCCCCCCCCCCCCCCCCCCCCCCCCGCCAAATGAGTGCCTCCTGTTGCCGGGGCTTCTTTTGTCCCGAGTCCTGTAGCTACTAAAAACTTGCCACCAAGGCTAGGCCGTCCATGTTCACCTGGAATCTCCCTCCCTGGGGGGGGCAGCTCAGCTGGAACCACCAGGAGCTTGCCCAAGACCATGGTCCTCAAAATTCCTAAAGAGCAAAAGAGTAAAGCCTTTTGTGAAACTTCAACTATTCTGCTCTTAGAGCTGTGCAGCTTTACACAGGACAAGTCTTGCTGTAAAATGGACCTGACAATGGCAATGTCTTGGGGTGCTCTGGAGCAGGGACACAGGGGATTTTCCCAAGCCCTTTTCATTTTAAGGATGCCAACCATCTTGTTCTCAAGGTGGCAAGGAATCAAGAAGCCCCTAGATTAGAGCCAGTTTCCTAGCCTTGACACCTCTCACCAAAATGATCTTAAATTACAGCCTCAACTTCAGTCTCCTTGCTTATAAAAGGTAGTTAATACTTGCATTACCTGGTGTAAAGGCTGCAATTTGTAACCTTTAAAGTATGAGGGGAAAGGGAATTCCCTCAAAAAGAGTTCCTGTGTTCCATGTTCTGTGTTCCAACAGTAAAGCGATTTACTAAAAGTCAATGTAGGTTTACTGAAAAGAATGTTTTTTCCCGCATTTTGCCTCCAGGAACTCTGGCTCACTGAAAGTAGGCAGGGTTAGGTACTGCCCCACAGTCTGAGCAATGGCAGTCTACTTCCTTAGAAGCAACCAAAATGGTCACAAGCATCATGAAGCCATCTTTTGAACAATTCCAACAGAAAGGGACATTAAAACAAACACCCCCAAAATAACCTCCCCATTATCCCGAGATAAAACAAGATGACATTTTCTAATATGAAAAACAGCACAGGAAGTAAGAAATCAGTAACATCTTGCTTTTTAAAAGACAGTGAAGAATTGATGCCCTAGAAATAGGTGAATACATTGAATCTGAATGAGCAATTTCCTATAAAGGAAGCCATACAGCCAAGTTAGAGGTAAGGTGCTAGTCAAGGCTTTATATCCTTGAAGCAGAAAACAACTCAGTCACCTAAAAATGAGCCAAAGCTACACCCAAGGAGACGATTTTTGGGCAGTCAATGAGTAAATGGGGAATGAGATCACTAATTCTCTCCTCGCCAGCCTCACCCAGAAGATTAATGCCCCGGGATTAGAAGTTGCAAAAGCCTTCAAGACCAGATGGTTACATCACAATATTGTTTATTATGTGACTTTTTACAATACAAACAAAAAATACAGAAATGCAATATATGAATACAGCTAAATGCAGAACGGTGACTTTTCTCTTCAAGAGGCCATGATTCCCATTTCTAGTAAAATAAAGAAGAGACTGCACACAGGTAGAAACAAGTTGGTAGTTAACTCCACATCTTTGTCTAGAAATGACCTATTAATGCATTTTTCCTGCTACTTACCATAAAGTGTAAAAAGGGAGTTAAAGGAAAGTGTTACTTTACTGGTTTCTACCATATGAAAGCTATATTCTATTTTAGCAGGGCCAATATACGGAAAATATCTAAATTTAAATGTTATTACAAAAATGAAGCAGTAATGAGTCTTCTGGCTAAAGAAGTCACTAAATTGAGAAGAGCATATATTTAAAGAATCCAAAACAAGAAAGGGCTGTTATAAAAAGCTTTAGGTGCACTGGAAGCTTATAGGAGTTTTTTTTTTCCATGTGTATTTTTAAAACAATGGAAGTGTCAAAAAAAGAGGGGCAGCTGTGTTAGACTAGGTCACGTTCTCATCTGCGGAGAATTTTGAGAGGAGAGGAGGAGGAGGAGGGGCGGGGGGAGAGAGAGAGAGAGAGAGAGAGAGAGAGAGAGAGAGAGAGAGAGAGAGAGAGAGAGAGAGAGAGAAAGAGAGAAGCATAGTTTTATCAGAGTATGGCGATTTATCCTCCACGCAAACCTTCCAGAGTCCTTTTATTTTGGAATATCCTGTAAACAATCAAACCACCAGAACATGATTGTACAACAATAAAATGTTCTCTTGCATTAAAGTGAAGACATGTCTTAAAAAAAAAAAGAAAACTTGGAAAGGTATTTAGAGATGTTTCCTTCTAAGTACATGATGCCATTATGCAATTCAAGGCATCTTATCTCCATCAACCAGAAAAAAAAAGGAATTTGTCATGCTGTTAAATCCATTATTATGGATACAAATGGTGCAAAATTGGTCAAACGGATCCAACAAACACTGACGTCCAGGCTGGCAATATTGGCAACTAATACATTAACTGGTGGTCAATAATAGGTTTAAAAGATCTTTCCTTTCTTCTTGTTCTTTTCCAAAGTTCTAGAAAAGGAAAAAGAAAATGTCTGGGATCAACACCAAGTTCCTGAACCCGACCCAGGCAAAGTTCTCCAGGGGGGAAGGGGGGCCCGTGGCAGGTAAGCCTCATGTAAAACGGCCTCATAAATGTGTTCTCATTAAAACTGACTCCTTCGAAAAACAGGGAGAAAGGAGCATCTTCTGGCTAATCTTCAGACCAATGCTGTTGTGCCATGCTGATGGGGTCCCCAACAGATGACAACCCCAAGATGCCCAGAGAAGAGGCCTTGGCTACTACCCAAAGTCCAGTTGCTCTCTATATTATTGGATCTCCCAGGCCTCTTTCCTTTCATACAACAATCCCACAATTCCCAGACCCCTGGCTCGGACCCACACAGGTTCTCCTCTCCAGGCTGTAGGTTTCTGCTTGCTCAATCTGAACGACAATTCAGGACCTCCATCCCAGAGTTAGAAACGACTGTTTTTTGGACTCCCAAAGCACTGTGTTTGCACTACTGCATCTACAGGGTCAGGTCATAAGAGCACTTTAAGTCTAATGCCCTCATTCCAGAGAGGAAGAAACTCGGGGCCCAAAAGAAGGGTAACAAACAGCAGAGCCAGACCCACTCACCACCCAGACTGCTCTGGCCATGTCTTCTCTCCGCTACCTGTTACATCCCAGAACAGGGACTCAACCAGCTCCTGAGCAGGTTGTTGCTCTTCTAGTGGACTTCCCTCCTCCCGCAGAAAAGACCAGAAAGTAAATAAGCTATGGACTTTAGAATGTACCTTTTGGGACTTGTTATCAAACATAAGCAAACAGAAAATTCAAGCTCCACTCACTCACCAAGGAGCTTCCACTCCTGCGGCAAATGCCACTTATCTTTCCAGAGCTCCTCAAAAAAAGTACCCACAAAAAGCTGCCTCTATCACAATGCTTGGTTACCTGGAAGAATTTTGTTGTTCCAAAATACGCTGCTGAGTTTCCCAGTTGGCTTTATCATCCTCAAACTGGCGCCGTTTTTCCTCTAACTCCTTGTGCTGTGCCTCTAGGTTCTTTTTCATTTGCTCATGTCGCCGCTGGAGCTAAATTACAAAGAAAAAAATCCCCAAATTGAAGCAATCAGAAGAGGCAACAGCTGAAACTGCCACCCTACATCAAGAATCTACAGGAAGTCACTCACCCCACCCCACCCCCATCACCAATGGGAATCATTACTATAGGAACTTCTAAAGACAACATTCCAAAGAAGAGCCAGATCCAGATGGTGCCCAGCCCAAGGGACTTCCCTGTCATTGGCAGCAAACCCAGCAAAGCTGGGCTCATGATGCCCTGGTTAGTACCAGAACCTTGTTCAGATTTGGGGAAAATCCTTTCTTGCTCCCTGTTCTCAGAGAACCAGAAAATCTTGGCTGCTCATTCACAATTTGGGAAATGCCTACTGGGAGACCCTGGGGGCTTCTGGGTCCCCAGAGTGGGGCTCAGGCTACCTTGTCCAGGGCATTCACTGAATGGGACTGTACCTGGCTTCATAGACTAACACCCAACAAGATCAAGGCCATGAAAGAGCAAGGCTGGAGTAATTGATGGCAATTTCTACCAGGCTGGAGAGGGCTTCTGGGGTCCACCCGCCTTAAGAACCCTTTGAGTTTTGTCATTTGACAGGGCAGAAGTAGAAAGAAACTCAAAACTGTTGGCTTTGGTAAAAGGTTTATTGGAAGAGGTTAAAACTAGTAATTAAAATGAAGCTTAAAAATTCTTGACTGTTGGTCACTGAAATGGTCCTCATTGCCCAAAATGAGCTGTTGGTACTTTAGAGAGAATACCTCGGCTTCTGAGTCTTTCAGCTTCTGCACTTTTTCTTTGACCTTCATCTCAAACACCTGCTCCATCTCCATCTCCATCTTCTTCATCTTAGCCACATGCTCCCTTCTTTCTTCCTCCATTTGTGCCAGGGGACTCCTGCCAGCAAGACAAAAACCAGAGTTTGACTCATTAACTATGGGAAGACACAACCACACACAAATAATGGGTGTAGTGGGTTCTCCATTGAATGTGCCTCCTTCTTGGAATTGTACAAACGCTTTATTCAATTCATAATAACAAGAGTTGTTCAAAGGTTTTTTCATTATGGTTAAAAATATCCTAGAACATGGTTTGTTTTGCTGAGAACCTTTAAAAATACTTCCCATGATTTAGGCATAAAAAACAAAGGCAAGCTCCAAGAGGGCTTCAGGTGATGACATGTGGCAACCTAAAAATGGCCTTTACATAAACAAGATGACAAGTGCACTAGAAGAGATCAGAATGTTTCCAAAGTCGGGGAAGCTAGCTGCTGCAGTGGAGTCATTTGGGGGGCAACAATGATTTTTAAAATGATGGAACTGAATCATGTCCCATGCCTGCCTGGACTGCTTTGTGCTCCTAAAATGCATATAGAATCTGAACATAATCAGGTACACACATGTGTGGTTGGCAAAAGGGACATCCACCTGAAATGACAGTCAAGGCTGCTGGGTTCAAGGACATGGAATTCAGAGAAAACTGTTCTGTAAAAGATTAGACTTTCCCCTGCCTGTAACAATGTTTTTGTTTTTGTTTTGTTTTGTTTTGAGGGGGTGAGGCAGACCAGTATTTTCCTATAGTGACCAAGTGTCCATTCTACATCAACTGTTACTGACATTTGAGAATCAAATTTGCATGGATTGTGTCCTTGCACCCATACTACCAGATGGACTCAATCAAAGGTTGTTGAAAACCATGTGAACTAAATGAGGGGAGATGGAAGGTCCGGGCAGGGCAGGTGGTTCTTTGACATGAAAAGGAGGGGGCTGGGTGGGTATGTGGGCCTAACTCAAACTACGGAGCCTTTCCTGCACTAAATTGTGATTGTCACCAGAGCAGGAACAGTGTAGTGCCACTGTCTAGAAAAGACATCCTGGGCTCCAAGAGGTTGGTCAATACCTCACGGGAGCTGCCTCCAGGTGTCCTGCTTCATCTGTGACCACTAGACCCTGAGGGTGACTTAGCACAGGCCCCTCTTACTCAAATTCAATTCACCTGCTAGTTATGGCATCACCTTCCTGGGGTCCTCTGCAAGAGCCAAGTCAGAACAATACCACCCTCCATAGATCCTTCTGTTTAAAATTCTTGGCTGAAAAATGCCAGGGACAGATTTTTTTCTGCTGCTATTATAAAAACTGGCAATTCTCTCAGATCTATATTCGTTTCTATACAAAAATCTGGAGACACATAAATGACCACTTACATACCTTCAACTGTGTCAAATCTAAATGAACAAATATGAGATTTAGCATGGAAACCACAGAAACTGCAAGCAATTATCTTAAGATCAACTCAAGAATTTCCTTTTACCTAAAAATGAAGGATATGTAAACAAAACATAATAAATTTTATTTGCATTTTCTTTTTCCTCTTCCAATTACTCCAGATGATGTTACTGAATGGATGACTATGAAGAGGTTCTAAGAAAGTGGGCCCCACATTGTCTACTGCACAGGCATATTTTAAGTGTCCAAAAATAATTCTCATATCTGAGACCCCTTTGAAAGTTTGTTTGCCTGGTAAAAATCAATGAAAAACCTTGGAAGCACCCGAAGAGGACAAATGTGTGGGCATTTGGGGACTGAAGGAAAGGAAGAAAAGGGAGTTTTAAAATTACCCCATCACTTCTGAGTTCTTTCTTTTAGGTATGAAATACCCATTTAATAAAACTAGTGCACACCAACTCTGGCTATGCACAGGATCCCAACTTGACTTCAATGACAGAAAGGTTTGATCTAAAAGAGGGTAAAGCTAGGGGGTCAGGGACACTGGGGAGAAATCATGTGGAGGCACTAAACAGCTGATGACACAGAGATCAGAGAGCAAGGGCTGAAATCATTAAGTCTTGAATTCAAATTCACACTTCTGTGTGACCCTGGGCTAGTCACTTCACTTCCCTGCCAGGACTGCTGGTCAGAAATTTATAGAAAGTACTCCGACCACAGAGTATGGCAAACAGAAGGTGCCCTACTTGCTCTGGCCCCCTTCCCAGCCCCCTCTGCAGCTTCCTGGCTGGTGCTTCCACTTGAGAACCATCTGCAGGCTGGGCCCTCACTCCCATGGTCACACAGGTCTAGCTCCAATATGGGCAGAGGCCACTTCTGCTGCCCAAAGTGACTCTTACACTCCCGTCTTCCCCGGCTATTTTGTATATTCCTCTCTGTTTATGAGCTATATCCCCCCAGGAGGATTGGAAGCAACCAGGGGGGGCCTCCACGACCTTTGTCACCCATTGAAAAACAAGGAGGATGGGCTATGTGGGCCCCCAAGGGCCACCATCTGTGGGGGTGGGAAAAGGGTACTAGAAGGAGGCGGAAGCCTGGGAAGAATCAGGGAGTTGAGAGAAAGAGAATCGGCAGGAGGAAAAGATCCTAGCGAGTTTAGAATCCCTGTGGGAGACTCGTGCTCCCAGACGTCATCTGCTGGGAGCAGAGAACGAAAAGGATGGGGAGAGGGTCAAAGGAGGTGAGGTTAATCAAGTCAAAGGACAAGGAGAAAAAAAAATCCACTGTTCACTCCCTCCAGTGCTGCAGGGCATTCAAGAAAGAATGGGCACTCTCTAAAAGCCAATGGGAGGGCTGACAAACAGGTCATCAGTAATAACTGAGAAGTTAAATTAGGAATTTCGACACCAGCTTTTATAGGCTTAAGCATATGCAGCAACCATAAAATAATAATACTCAATCCTGTGACTTCTGAAAAAATATATTTATAATAGAATTTTATAGGAGTCCCAAACTGGTTAATAGCCCCCAACAGTTGGCAAGGCCAGGGTTGATAGTTCTGCTAATTTATCATCAGTTCTAATTGTGAGGTTGATGATGTTCTGTGATCAAGTAACAAAAATCACGGACTCCTAAAGAGACGAGGACCTTGGGTTATCACATCAGTTTCCTCATGAGACAGCTGAGTGAGGACTGGCTTAGAAGTGACTTCCTCAGGGTCACAAACAGGAATGGTCCTCTGACCCCAGGGGGACCTTGCAAAAGGAAATTAAGTCCTTAATCAACTCATATCAAATTATATAACACTTCAGTTCATTTAAGTTTTAATTCCGCATGGATGTTTTGATACTGTTAAATTCCCAGTCATGTAAATGAATGGTTCAAAAGAAATTAAGAGACTGAGGAAGGGTCTTCACACCTGATGGTCTGGTGCTATGTCCAACTACACATCAGATCTCTTCCTAACAAGCCTCTATTTCATGTGCATATCACCTTTTCTGAATCATAACGATAAAAAAAAACAAAACCCCAAAGTAGGCTATTCCAAAATGGCAGCTCCAAGAGAGGACTCTGGTTTAGGCTAAAAGGTTCCTGGGACTGCAATGGGAAGAGGAACAACAAAATACTTACAGTGTTCAAAGGAAAGTGATAGGAAAGAGGAAAAAGAAAATGTAAATAAAAGGTGGTCTTTGTGGAAATTGGAAGAAACACCTTCAGAAACCTTAGATCCTACTATCTCAGTAGTTCCCACTCAACAGTAAGATGGAAGTAGTAGAAAAACAGGAAAATTCAACCCAGAAACAAGAATATGATTTGGGGAAATGCCTCCATCTGCACAACAAAAAGATGCTGAATCCAATCTATGGTCAAAGAGCCAATCATGAGAGCAGGGGGCATCACATTTCACATTCAAGTTCACATTGATAGAATTACTGGGGAGGCAGGGTTGTGGCTCTGCTCAGCAAGAAGCTTAGGCAACAGTTTCCTTCTTGGCCTGCAGACAATACATGGAAAGTATTGGTGGACAGCCTTTATTGGTATAAAAAATGGAAAAGATGTGAGCAAAATACTGGGATGTGACAGAACATGGAGCACAATGATCTCACCTAGTCTATCTCTATGTAGAGGGTGTAGGGAGCAGGAAGGGAACGGCCCACTTAGTGTCCTTGCTCAGAACGAGCAGGCAGAGATGGCAACAGAAAGGGTGGAAACTGGTCATGGGGAGTGACCCACTGGTCATAGAGCCTTCTTATCCTCCCTCATGGATATCAGGGACTGCCCTGTGTCCCACTACACCAGCATCATGTTTACACAGGAAAAAGCAGTCATGCCTAATTCTAATGTCTCCTTTCTATGGTGGATACATGTTCAGGCACCCAGAAGATGACTAATAAAAAGGAATCCTGGTTCCTGAGGTAGCCAAATAGACTGCAAAATTCTGGCAGAATGGGGGCGGCTAGGTGGCGCAGTGGATAAAAAACCTCTGGCAGAATGAAGTCCAGGGTCCCAGGAAGAGAATGAGGCAGGGCCAAGGCCAGAGGACCCAAGTCTGAATCCAGCTCTGCTAATCCTACCTACATGGCTTTGGCCAAGTCATTTCCTTTAAGAGGTCACTGTCAACTGAAAAAGAAGCAGGGGGGCAGCTAGGTGGCGCAGTGGATAAAGTATGGACCCGGGAGTCAGGAGGACCTGGGTTCAAATCCAGTCTCAGACAATAATGACCTAGCTGTGTGGCCTTGAGCAAGCCACTTAACTCCATCTGCCTTGCAAAAACCTAAAAAGAAGCAGGACTAGATGAAGTCTAATGATTGCTCTGAATTAAACCTATATCACAAGAATTGAAAGGGTAAAGAACTGTCAAAGAAATTAGGGAGAGGGGGCCAAGGAGGGATATATTTGAAATGCATTCTACTAGATATCTAGAACAATGACACAAGAAAAGCCTTTACAATCTCAATCTCTCCCATACACACCAAACCCACCAACACACCCCACACCCCCTGCCCCAGGCTTGCTACACCACATTACTAGGAAGAGAGACTCCACGCTCCTGTCTGACCAAGGAATCGTCCATATTTTGACTGGAAGAAGGTTAACTATAAGGAAGCCTGAGGGCCAGGCTGGTGGCCTGTCACCCAACTCCCACGTATCCCCACTGGCCCACCCGTTCACCCAGCCGGCCGGCCTTGCTCACTTGGTCAGCTGTCCTTTGTTTTTGTTGTTGTCCACACCATTGTATGTCACGGCTGCCAACTTCCGACTCCTGTAGTTCTCATAGTGCACATTATTGGTCACGTCCTTCAGGTCCTGCATATGGGTTCTGTGACAACAGAGATGAGAGTGAGCATTTGCTCCTGCTGTACACTAATTATTTGCAGGACAAAATTTCCCATCTAATTCTTCTGCAGACTTTGACTTTGTAGACTACACCTTTCAAGGGTGCAAGGGTCTCTTTCCTTCCTGGGAAGCTCCTTTAGGTTTGGAAGCATGTTTTGGGTAGGCTCCACCTTCAACAGTCAATCACTACTTTCCCAAATTATTCCACTAAGACCAAAGAATTGTTCATCTAGCCAGCAACAGAAAACATCCATTTGCTGAAATAAAGTGCAAAAAAAACTCAAGCTGTTTTAGTAATAATTCTGTGAAATTTCCAATATGGTGTCAGGGTTTCAAAATGGGTAGTTCTTTTAGTTGCCATTCACCTGACCAGTTAGCTGGGGTTTGGAGATTAACACATGGCCATTACCAACTGCCAAAGGATTAGAATTATTGTTCAAAGGCAAGACTGGAAGAGACCTCACAGTTCATCTGGCCCAAGCCATAGAAGGTCTCAAGGTCTTATTCTCTTCGTTGCCTAGAAACTACGGAGAAGCCTCCCCACAACCCAGATCACATTATTTAAAGCTCATTGGGATCCCACAACAACCCAGAGAGGTAGGGGCTATTATTATTATTGTTATTATTCCCATTTCACAGATGAGTAAACTGAAGCTGAGCGCCATGAAGTGACCTACTCAAGGCAAATCAGGGCTTTCTGTCTCCAAAGCCAACATTCTTTAGCAAGCCTGTAGTAGTGAGCCCCCCCCCCCCCCCCATGCACACTAAGGAGAACTTCACTCCCACTGCGGTGAAAATCACAACAATTATTCATGCTAACAACTACTTCCACATCTTCCCTTAAACTGCTGAATATTAATAAGGAAAACAGCCACTTTCTAAGAGATGTAACTAAGTAAACCAAGACATTGATGTGGGGAACCTAAGGACTGACCCAAAGACAAGGAACGTAGCTTTACTTCTCAGTCTTTTTTTTCGGGGGGGGGGGGGGGGGCGGTTAACAAGGCAATGGGATTAAGTGACTTCATTAGGGTCACACAGCTAATTATGTACTAAGTATCTAAGGTGGGATTTGAAATCTGGTCCCCCAGTTTCCAGGGTTGGTGCTCTATCCATCTAGCTGCCCCCACTTCTTTTTTTAAGGTTTTTGCAAGGCAAATGGGGTTAAGTAGCTTGCACAAGGCCACACAGCTAGGTAATTATTAATTGTCTGAGGCCAGATTTGAACTCAGGTCCTCCTGACTCCAGGGCTGGTGGTGCTCTATCCACTGTGCCACCTAGCCACCTCTTGCCCCCACTTCTTAGCCTTAATAAAGCATGTATTTGGTGAGGGGATAAAAAAGAAAATAGTCATCTTCAATCTCACTTTTACAGAAACAAAAAGCTGCAGAAGTGGGTACTTGCCCCATGTATTTCTTTAGGCATTAAGGGAACACTGGGCCTGAAGTCAGTTAAGACTTGGAGTTCAAATCCTGACTCTGATACACTTCTCCCCTTAAATCCCTGAGACTTTCTCATCTGTCAAAGAGGAATAATAGCCCCTACCACCTTGCAAGAGATATTGTGAGGATAAATGAAATATTTGTAAAACGGTCTGCAAACCTCCCAAGTGAAGGCTTACTCTGACTGAAGGAGCTATGACCCATTGCCTTCACCTGGAAGGAAGGAGTCCTGTGTTGCCCAGCTGCCAGGAAACTCCCTCCCACTAATGCCCTTACCAAACTCGACTACTTTAGTATTTCCAGATCCATAGATCTATGTTTTATCCCTACACAGCAATTTGAAACTCCTCAAGGACAGAACCTTTTCTATTTCCTTGGTCTGCCTTCTGCCATCTAAGTGGAGGGCTGAATGAATTCTTGTGTACCCTTCTCCATGGCTTCAGGGTCACTGCCCAAGGCCATCTCCAACCCTGGCTGTTCCTCAAACTCAATGCCTGCCTGCCTTCTGAGACTTTTCTAAGACACCTTGGTTGTACCTGCTTGTACCCAGCTATTTGCATGCTGCATCCCCCCTGCCCCCTGCCCCCCACCCCCAGAGAGCCTGGGGGCATCCTTGAGAGCAGGAACTGTCTGTGACCTCTCTTTAGAGTCAAACACAAAATGAAGATTAACAAATGCTGGCTTACTGATTAAAATGAAGGCTCAGTGACAGACGTTTGCCCCTGAATGCCCCTAAACCCTCCTCCACAGTCAATGTCTTCTGCCTTCTGAAAGCCAACTGAGCCAAGAAAGGGACCAGCATCCACCCGGAAGCCCAGAAGCAGTCCTCTGCAGCTGTGGTCACAGCGGCCGCCCAAGCCCTCTCAGCTCCAGGGGCTTCTCAGGTGGTGCCAGGCCTCAGTCTCTACCCTGGTTCCTGTAGCTTCCAGGGCCTTATGCCCCAGACGAGCACAGGTAGCTCACTGAATCTTCTAGAGCCTCTGTTCCTCCAGTGAGGGTTCACTTCTCTACACTGGCAAGACAGAGCCACACTGACCCTATCCCACAATAGCTCAGTTATCGCAGCATCAGAACGGCTGAAGGAGGGGATCTGCCCTGCACCTGCTCTCTCCCACCTAGATCATCCATGCAGAGGTGTGAATGTACACCTTAGGAACAGAACAGCATCTTTATACTCTAACGGGAGATGGAAAGATGGCATGATCCCTTTGGGTTTCTGTTCACTGGTTGGCAAAAGTCATTCAATTGGACAGACCAAAGTCCTAAAGGGGTCCAGTGACAAGATTGATCTCATGCACATGCTAATGTCATACCAGATTGTTCACTACAACCTAGAGCTGTTGGGCAGCACTGGTCACTGCTATCAGGCAAGGTATGGATGCAAGTTGGGGCGGACTCGCAAATGGGGAGGGTCTCCAGATGCTCTCACTTTCAGGACAATGTGGTGGTGGCCCCAAGCTGAAGAAGTCTGCCCAGTCTGCTAGAGGCAGCAGGGCAGGGTAGACCAATGGAGAACAACACCCATCTCCAGCAACAGAGTCCAACAGGACAAGATCCTGGATGGACCATGAGCTGGCCCCATCCCACTGGAGAGAAGCTAAAATACCCCTCTGGGCGAAGTGCCAGTAATGAATGACTCTATGCTTCCCCATCTTTTTAACATTCCTTCCAGGGGAGCCATAGAGATGTAAATCCTGCCATCTAAGACAATGGAAGTCTAGGCACTAGAAGCAGGAACAGAACTGCAGGCAACCATCATGGATGTGAATGTGAGCTGTCTATCAAATCTGACCAAAGATTTGATGCAAGAAAAATAGCTTCCAGGATATATCACTCTCATTGGAAATAACTTATGAACAACCTGGATGACAGACTGGTATGAAGCCTGTGTGAAGGCCTCTAAGGGAAGTCTTCTAAGAAAGAAGCCATGAAAAGAATTAAACAGAGGATCTGGAAATTGTGATTTGTACCCAAATCACTGAGCTCATAAATCCCTAATTCTAAAGTTCCTAAACTTTTGCAGGTGATTGTGCCTCTCAATCCTAGGGTATACGGGACTTAAGATAGTTGCCACCAGGACAGTACTTCAACACCCTAGCCGATAATCAATCCAACAAGTGATCAGAGCTATTACCCTTAGTTCCCCTAAGGGGATACCTTATTATCTCCCCCAAACAATCCTGCTGACATCAGTCTCGCTGCCATTTAGATAAAGTAGTTCTTTTCTCTTTGAACTCTGCCCAGGACACAGTCTTCATTATGGAGGGAAATTCTTAAGAGTATATATACACTTGGCCTTGTTTTATGTCCCTATCTGTATATATATACCTCATTAACCAAAGGACTGAGAGATACAGTTAGGTGAACCTAAACATGATGAACAACTAGTTGGGAGACAGCATCTGGGGGCAGAAAATCCAGGTTAAAAAGTCTGAAGCAGGAAAAGAATGGAGATATTGTCTGGACCAGCCCTCTCATTTTATGGATGAGCAAAGAGGCCCAAGAAGGACCCACAGTTAGGAAGTGGGTGGTGAAGGAGCATGAAGGCCCATGTGCTCTATCTCACTGAGCTTGCCACCATTTTCTATTGCTGTTTACCTAGGATCAACCTCTAGGAGTTCTCAGGAGTCCCTCATCAGAATGCTGCATAAAGACCAGTGACTTAAGGGGCTCCACTGAGCCCACAGAAAGAAGTCACAACACCTACTTACTCTTTCACTGGCTACTTTTCTTGTCATAACTAAACTGAGTCTTTTGGGACAGAGATCACAACTGCTCTGTACAAATAATAGATGCTAATTAAAAGTACAGTTCCAAGAGCACCATTCCCATTTTTAATCCAATTGACACTTAAAGATGTCAGACTCTTAGGTCTTTCCAGCTTTTTAAATAGATTTGTTAAAATTCCATGTTATTGTTCACACTTACCTTATCAACATGTTTCTTAGAATTGTGAAATCACAATGATCACCATTTTCAACTGCAGGAAAAACACAGAAGATGGCAAATAAAGTCACTTAAAAACACTACATTTTCCCAACAACAATTATCAACAACCCTATAAAAAGCACAATGATTTGTTTATTTTGAACTGTATCTCCTACAGTTCTAAGTTCCCAACTTGAGAGCACTTTTCAAATGGAAGGAAATAACTTCGTTTATTCTACTCTTCAAAGACAGGCAAGCCAAGATGTTCTATGACTTTCTCTGGTCATAATGATTATAATAATAGTAATTTTTGTTCTGGTCATAATGGTAACAGTAATGTTTGTTCTTAATTCTCGAAAACTATGGTATACACGTGAATTGAATGAGTGAGGGGGAGCTGTGCTAAGGCCCTAGTCTCACTTTCTCCTCCAGAGCCATTTAGGTCCATTGAATCAAGAACATATGGATCAGGACAACTGGAACTAGCACTCAAAGTGAGGTAATCAGGGTTCAGTGACTTGGCCAAGGTCACATAGCTAGTCAGGACTCTACTCACTGTGCTATCTAATTGCCCTTCTCATAGCTATACTTTAAATCCAAAATGTCAAAGGTAAGTTAAACCTTCCTTTACACAATTTCTGGGCAGAGAACAGTCACTCTGAATATCTTTTTCACCATGGCAACAATGGAATTTTCCACAACACTGGCCATTGAAATGTTATGTCAATTAGACAGGAGCCCACCCCCCAAAAGAAAACAGGGGCTTTGGGGGGGGGGGGGGTTGCAAGGCAATTGGGGTTAACTGACTTGCCCAAGGTCACACAGCTAAGTAATTATTAAGTGCCTGAAGTTGTATTTGAAACTCTGGTCCCTTGAAGTAAAACTTCATTCCCTGCCAGACATCTCCCTTTACCATGTATCAGGTTACATTTTGTTTTGACATTTAATCTGATTTCATTCTCTCAGACAAAAGGAGAGTAAATTTACTACTCTGAGATTGATTCTTTTCAGGGTTGAGAAAAATACAAAGCTGAGAGGGTGAAAGACAAAGATGAGCCAATTTTTGATAGATAGGAAATAGAAGACTAACCCCTACCACCAGCAGCCCTGCTCGAGAGGATCTTACAGGGACTGGAAGAGGGTGGCTAGTAGGGAGAGGGAGTGACAGTAAAGCCTTTCTGCAAATTTAAGGGGGGAGAAGTGAAAACTTCACAGGGTCCATAAATCCTCATTCACCCAATGATGTACACTCACAGCTGTAAGACCACAAACCTGAGGGAAAGTCATTGGTAATCTAGTCTGACTGCCTCCCCCACCCCCACCTGGCATACATGTGCAAACTCTCTCTCACTCTCTCTCTCTCTCTCTCTCTCTCTCTCTCTCTCTCTCTCTCTCTCTCTCTCTCTCATTTTACAGATGAAGAAACTGAAGTCCAGAGAGAACACCTTGTTCCAGTACCCAGAAATGCTGGGATTTTGAACATAGGGCCTCTTTCCAGGCAGTCAGGCAGTCCAGAAGGCCTCCCTCTGGTCATCTCATTATCTCAGAGCCTACAAAGCCAGTAGAGACTGTCACCCTCTTGCCAGGTAAATAGCCCAGCTCCATTTCCTTGAGTTCTGATGCTTTTCTAAGCATTTCCATATTCGAAGAACAGAAAGGCCTGTATATGAAGCTTTCAATCTTGCTTGTTAAATGCAGAATATATTCTAGATGGAACTCTGAAAGCAACTTATTCTTGCTCTCATTCTTTCTTGTGAAATAAATGCTACACTGACCTCTTGTTTTCTTCTTCCTTTTTTGGGCAGGGGAGGCAATCCCATTCCTAACCCATTCCTCTCCCTCCCAACAACCCCCACTAAAAAGCTTAAAACAAAAGACATGAGGAGAATGTGTTTCTGAAGCACTTTGTTATTTTACAGATGAAGATATACCAGGATCACCAGAGTGAGCTCGGGTCTCCAGGCTTTCCCACTTCACCGGGTGACCTCTGGACCCTGTCCAGCAGTGGCAATGACAGTTGCAGCCTATAGCCCTTACAGCCCTCGGAGTGAGCCATCACAAAACGGAGGCTGGCAGGGAAACCCTGAGTAACATGGACTCCAGAGAAGTGGACCTCCTTTTCTCATCCCACATAATATTCTGAGTCTATTTACAAAGACAAATGCAATTGTTCCTCCTGTTCAAATGGCAACCACCATCTCAAAGAGTAAAATGTGAATGGGCCCTGGGGGCACTGGCTCTCCAGCCATTCATGAAGATGCCCAGGGAGGAGTAGGCAGAGTAGGGTTCTTGATCACCTCCCCTCACCTCACACTCCTCCCAGTGACCCAAATAAAGAGACCACCCACCAAAAAGGGAACCTGGATTTTAAGAATTTGAAGAGAACCCCCCCCCAAAAAAAAGGTACCAGGTGACCCAAGGGAAGATGATGAAATTTTGTAGAAAGCTACTGTTTATGGACAACAAATTAGGGATCAAATATTCACACTGGGACATCATTAAATACTTTCTTAAAAAAAGAAAGATAAGTGATTTCCTTTAACTGAATAAATTTTTAAAAATGAAACTAACTTGCCTCAGACACTTAATAATTGCCTAGCTATGTGACCTTGGACAAGTCACTTAATCCCATTGTCTTAAAATTAAAAAAAAAAATTTTAAATGAAACTTACTTGATGGACAATTCCTGGTATCAGACAAGTCAGAAAAATCAGAAATGGACATAAGATACTCCCTTCTATTTAGTATAAAGTTTAACAGATGCAGAACCACCATCAGCCAAACCAGCAAACACTTTGGAATTAGATACAAAAGCAAATTTTAACCAATTTTCAAAGGAGAAGGACATAGCACCAAAAGCACTCTAACTTTATTTGTAAAAGAGAAAGAAAAAGCATAAGCATGGAAGAAACCAAGCAAAGTGTCCAAGTGCCCAATAGGAAAAGAGAAAACCTTGATGTCAAATCTAGTCATCACAGAAGCTCCTGAGAGTCAGTAAATAGACCCAACAGAGATTCACTCTCAAAGAACCACCCCATTTGGACCCTGTTATTATCCTGCCAACCCAAGACCAAGAAGTCACCCAAATGGTGATGATAAGTTAGGAGGATAAAACTAGGAAGAAAAGTCCTGGGAGAAAATTTCAGGTCCAAGTCTCTGCACAAAATGATCTCAGAAGAAGAAGGGGCCCCATAGGAATTTGGCACAGTCACATGTAAAGAAGCTTGATCACCCCTCAAAATAGCCAATTCTCAAGAACTTCAAGAACTTCTTGGGAAGTTATTTTCACTATCAAGCCTAAATTGGTTTCTTTGTGATTTCCAGTCACTGCTTCTAAGAACAAGTTTCAGTCCTTCAACTACCAGGATGCCACCATCCTGTTCTGCCTACACTGCCCAAGTCCTTCTGCCAGTCCTCCTAAAGCTTAGTCCCTAGGACCTTCTCTATTGGTGCCTCCCCAACTCTGAATAGTCTTCCTAAAATGCCCCACCAGCACTGAACAGACTCTGCTAGGAGTGGTCCAACCCAGGAAGAAGGCAAGCTGACTAGCCATTGCACTCCCTAAGATAATCCCCTACCATATGGGTTATGACTAAGCTGATAGTCCCCTAAATCTCTACATCAACCTGCTTGGCCATGACTTTCATTTGTGACCTAGGGCTCAAAAAGTCAACTCCCCTTGAGAGGCTGCCTGAGCCCAACAATGGGCATTTTCAACTGGTATTCTATCATGGTTCAGTACTACAGAACAGAAGAGTTTTGTGTGTGTGTGTGTGTGTGTGTGTGTGTGTGTGTGTGTGTGTGTGTTTAGGGGAAGACTGACCCCCTCAGAGCCTTGTGGTGTCTAAATGGAACCACATTCTCACAAGATTAGAGAATGGATGCAGAGTATACCATCAACCTTCGATCACTCCTAAGTATCTTATTATCCGGCATCCATAGAGGATGCCTCAGGAGTCACCCACAATGCTCTGAACCATGATCCACACATGATGCTTCTTGAGTTTTAAAAAAGCATCTGATTAAATGTACCAAAATATGGCTTTCAAGATTCTCTTGACCCAAGATGAGTCCCCATTCTACTATGATAGAGCAAAAGCCTCTGCTCAGAGCATGTTGCTCTGAAGGACCCACAAGTGTAATAGTTTTCAAAACCAAGGAGCGTTCCAACTTCAATGGGGAGAGACAAGGTCAAGGATGACCATGGCATTGACTGACTAAAGAGGTCAATGGAAGTTTCAAGGCCAGAGTCAATAGAAATGTTTAGGGTAAGAACAGAAAGGGAGGGAGGAAAAGTGAGGTGGCTATAATGACTAAGAAAGAATTCACAAAGTATGAGAATCTGAATAGAACTATGAAGGAAAGAAGTTATTTATTTAAATCAGATGAGAGAGGGAATTCCAGGCTAAGAAGCAGAAAAAGCAAACGCTGTGAGTAGCAGTGACTGCGTCATCAATGGAAACTGAAGGAAAACTTGGATGTAGGGCAGATAATCCATGGTGTTCTGAGGCTGTGGAGGCTCAGAAACACCCAATACCATCCTGGGAGCAGGTACTTCACACTGCTGCCTAGTTTTGGGAGAGGCAAGAAGGTGGGGAGCTATCATGCCCAGGAATGGAAATAAAAGAAGCAAAAAGGATCCAGCTCATCATCCTAACCTGCGCACTACTGCAACAGCTCCCATGACTGAAACAATCGTCGTTTAAGAGAGGGCAGCTAGAGGGCACCATAGTGCAGAAAATGTGAGGCTTAGAATCAGAAAAACTCATCTTCCCTAGCTCAAATCCAGTCTTAGACATTTTACCTATTAGCCTCAGGGTCCTCAGCTGTAAAATGAGCCAGAGAAGCAAATAGCAAGTCATTCCAGGATCTTTTGCCAAGAAAACTCAAATAGGGACATGAAGAGTCATATATGACTCAAATGATCACAATTTACTTGGTCCACATTCTTTTATTTACTTTTATTTTAGGTTTTTCCAAGGCAAAGGGGGTTAAGTGGCTTGCCCAAGGCCACACAGCTAGGTAATTATTAAGTGTCTGAGACCAGATTTGAACCCAGGTACTCCTGACTCCAAGGCCAGTGCTTTACCCACTAAACCACCCAGCCGCCCCTTTGGTCCACATTCTTAATTGAGTTTCTCAACAATCCTAGAAGAACAATCCCTAAGGCCATTCCCATGGTGACAAGGTCTTATAAGAAGTGTCAGAGGTGGAATGTAAGGCCAGATATAGTCCATGACAAATGTCACAGATCATCACCAAAGAGGAATCAAAGTAAGTAATCTTGTCAGCATGTTACACTCCCCCCAACACAAAAAAATTTACTTGCAAGGAAATTATTTTATTTTTAAATTATAAATCAATTACCTGAAATGAAAGTGGATTGATTCTGTACTATGGATGGGACAGGGTGCATGGGCACCTGAGATATTAGGAATGGTGGAAGATCTCAAAAGGATAAATGGATGTAAGAACCATGTGAAGGAAGATAAAACAAATTTGTGACGTTATCAGGTAAGGGTCAGGGTCTTTTATTTCCATTTCAAATGAGATTTACAAATGAATAGAAATTTTCCCTTCACTGTAATCAATGGTTAGGGTCTGGAGGAATGACTTTTTGATGACTTGAGGATGCCCAAGATACATGGCAAAAAGAGATAAAAGAGTAAAGACCAACCATGAATCAAGCAAATAAATTCGGGAAGATTCATGACTGGAGAGTAATCTTTTGGTTCATAAAAATGATAAATCCGAGTAAACAGAAATATAAAAACCTTACCTTCTGCAACACCCCAAGGATACTGCCTTCCTCGGACCCTTTTGCCATTAACTTCAATGATAGTATTACTACCAACAACAGCAAGAGGTAAACGGTCCTAGAAGGAAAAAAAAAGTACTATTCAAATACATTTCTGTTGCTCTAAGAAATATAAAAATGGCATTCTTCAACAGGCAAGACACTGTAAGTATCCTCTGAGTAGCTTTTTGCCAAAGCCCTCAATGGGTAACTAGAATATAATGTGAAAAAGCACTGCCAAACTCTTTAATGAGAGAGGCCTGGTTCAGCAGACAGGACACTTGAGGCTAGGAGGGAGGGGCAGTCACCTAAAACAACAGCTGACTTTTGTCACTGCCCTTCCATCATCTCAAGACATCTGGTTTGAACAGCACTAAAGGAGCCAAAAATAAGTCCAACAACAGTAATTCTATTAGGACTCATTTTTATTTACACAATTCTTTTCTTCAACCAATAATTCAATAAACTAAAGACAAATAAAAAGAGGAAATTAAACCACACTGAGGTGGAAACAAGGCCCAAACCTCTCAAATGTGGCAACTTTCATGGAAAAACACAGTTGGCTCATTTATTACCTTGGGAATTTGTCCACTGCCCATTTCCTATCCTAAGACCTAGCTCAAAAGCCCAGACAGCACCAAGGGGACAGATTTGGCTGCCTGCTTGGCTGGAGGTTTGTTTCCACCCTGACACATGAGGACAGTCTTTCCAAACTGGATCTTCTTCACTTGTTTACCACTCCCCCAGCAAACCAGCTCCCCAAGATGCTCAGTGTCCAGGGCACCATCACATACGGCTCCACCATTACTGATGCTCCAACACTGAGATGAAAATAACAATGAGCAGTCACTGTGGTGTGTACCAGCTACCTAAAGGGAGAACACTCACTCAAAGGTCTCAAACACACACAGGAAAAGCAGGAATGGAAAGGACCTAAAGGACCTCAAAGCTTTCAGGATCAAAGTACCTAGAGCTGAAGAGAACAAAGCCCACAGCACCAGAAATACCAGCAACCTCTTCTGCCTGTCAGGGATCACCATAAACTGCTAGCCTAAAGTTACTTCTGGCTTGAAGAAAAAAACTGCATATATGAAACAAACAAACAAAATATCCCCACCAAACTAAATGGAAAACATAATTTTAATGTCCAAGTGATTTCTTTTTTTAAAAATCTGTCCTTAGTCAAAGACTTAGTAGGCAGAGGAACATAACACACACCGCTCCTTAAAAATTTCTGAGTAATTGCTTTTAAAAGAGAAATTCTAGGGGCAGCCAGCTGGTGCAGTAAATAGAGCACCAGCCCTGGAGTCAGGAGGACCTGAGTTTAAATCTGACTTCAGACATTTACTAATTACACAGCAGTGTGACCTTGGACAAGTCACTTAACCCCATTGCCTTGCAAAAGCCTAAAAAAAAAGGCCAAAAGAGAAATCCTAATTGGTTGATAAAAAATAGTTGATGTAGATGTTTTCCAAGGGCCATAATATTTCAATATATAGGCTAGGAATGTCTTACCTTTATTTTTTTAACAAGCTTATTTTCTTCTTCGTCGTCTGTTTCCGGAAATTCATATATTTTAATTTTATGCTCCTGAATTTCTTTCATTATCTAAAACAAATAGAATGAAACAGAGTAAGACAACAAGAGACAAGACAAACCAATGATTCACTGAGAAATATCTACTATGTGAAAACTAGATAGCTAGGAGTCAAGAAGACCTGAGTTCAAATCCATCTTAGACACTTAATATTTGTGTGACACTGGGCAAGGTGCTGAATCCTATTTGCCTCAATTCCTTATCTGTAAAGTGAGCTGGAAAAGAAAATGGCAAACCGCTCCAGTCTCTTTGCAAAGAAACTCCAAACAGGGTCACAAAGCAATGAGCATGACTGAAATGACTCAACCACAGCGCCACACCCCTGCCCCCCATAATGGATGAAGAGTAAGTATCCTGGGCAAATGAAGACTGATGTTTCAAGAACATTTTCTGAAGTCAAATACTGCTGGCACACATAACTGGACTAATAGGTAATTATTCTTGAACAGACTAATAACCCAATAATGTAACTGATATCTACTATTTGCATAACACACATTTAAAAAGTGAACGCCTTGGGGTGGCTAGGTTGCACAGTGGATAAAGCACCAGCCCTGGAGTCAGGAGTACCTGGGTTCAAATCCGGTCTCAGATGCTTAATAATTACCTAGCCGTGTGGCCTTGGGCAAGTCACTTGACCCCATTGGCCTTGCAAAAAAAAAAAAAAAGAATGCCTTATGGTCATACATGTATAGCCTGTAGCAGATAGTTGCTCAACTTGGGACTATATTCTAGATAATAGGCAAAGGCAAATTCCATATAACATACTTGTTTAAAATCTGAAAAAGATGAAAGCACTGAAGATGAAGTTTTGGTGAGAACACAAATCTTCCAATTTAGCTCCCAGGTAACCAGAGACTTCAAAAGCGAGCTCCCCAGAGGCTGTGCTAAGTGAGGCTAGACTTGTTCTCAGCTATCAATGCCATTGTATGATTGAGAGGTGGGGGAGGGAGAAGGCAGAGGGGAGATGAGGAAGACTTTTTTGGAAAGAAAATGAGAGGAAAAAAAAAAGGAAGAAAAGCTACTATATAGTGAAGTGGTCACCAGCAGAGCGTCAAGGACTTAAGGACCAAAAGGGATGGCATCTACTAATAAAAAGTTCAAACGAAGAGAGAAGCAGCTTGACCCCTAAAACCTCAGGGGGCAAGTGAAGGCAGGCATGAGCTAGTGTATCTTTATAAAGCACCACCACACCAAGTCCCTGGCTTTCCAGGAAGGAGATAAGATGGTCGCATCTGCAACACAATCCAAAATAATTCCCAGAGATGGGGAACTAGAATTAGGGGACTAAAGATAGACTTGCACCACACACCTGTTTCTTAAACTGCTGGCACTCCTCAGGGGTCAGCGTGTCCGCTTTGGCGATGAGGGGGATAACGTTCACCTTGTCATGCAAGCGCTTCATAAACTCAATGTCCAGTGGTTTGAGGCTGTAAGAAAACCGGCAGTGTGACTGCATTCAACAGTCGAGACCCAAGTGACACCCACCAGGTGCTGTCCATGCCCGTCAGAGCCCCTTACTACTCAGAATAGTAACATGAACAAACAGCCACGGAGAGTCTCAGTAGGAGAGACTGCCTCGGGGTTATTCCCTGGAGCAGGCATTGGCTGGCATGCTCAATGACTGCCCAGTTGGACAGCCAGAAGACAGAAGGACATCCCAGTCATTAACAGCAGTGAGGTGCTGGTCAAACCTCCAGACACTTGATAATATCAAATCACTATCCTCATCATTCAGAGACAACACAGGACATAAAGTTCAAGGCTTGGAGTCAGGAAGACCCAAGTTCAAATTTGCTATGGATTAGGTGACCCTGAGCAAGTCATCTCACCCAACCTACCATGTGTTCTTAATTGGAAAATAGAGATCATACCATTAGCTTGCAGGGTGATTATGAAGGTTAGATGGGGTCCCTATCACCACTCTCTTGCTATGATTGCTATTGTTATTAGACTAATGTGGTCATGGGGAGTAGGAAAAGAGCATCTGTAATGGGTCAGGACTCCAGATTCCCTTCTACTACAGCGGCTGAGGAGCCAAAACAGGAAAAGCCCAGCAGACTGGGAATGACACTTTCACACTCAGCCCTGATCCTCTCCCATTCGGCTGATTTTTAGATTTTTTAGAATATACAACAAAGCTACTATAATGTATAAAACAGGAGAGTTAGCACTTCCTTTCACTAAATCCAAAGATGTAGCATGCTTATCAAGAACACTTAGTATGCTCCCACTAATATTCACCAGATTCAGAACAAGTTTGAGAATTAAATTCTTGAACTATCTTTGTTTGACTATTGACTGTTCTAGGTCCACTGAGGCATTTTAGGAAAATCTTGCCACATTTACTTGCTTGTCAGTGTTTTGCATGTTATTTTCAGAAAATGAGATCATATCACAGTGTATTAACTATATAGAGATTTCACCTCCTGGAGAGTAGGGTGGAAAATGGCATGTAGGGAGGAAAAGAAGCTCCATCTGTTTTGCTGTTAAATGCAGGCGCATCTCAATAAATATAAAATAAGACATGTCAAGAGTAAGAGTCCTCTGCCCACCCCCTCCTGGTAGAGGAAGTTATTTTCAATTCAAACAATCAAATCTGGAATTTCTCACAGAGCAACAGAGAATTTAAATTGAGATTCTGAGTTACCACTCTTCCTTCTCAGAGTGCTCCCATGTCTTTCCCACTCATAACTGAAAATTTTTAAAAATTCCTCTGTGTCATTTGAGGTGGAAAAGTAGGTATCACAAGATCAGTATTTAATAAAGTAAAATAAAGCATTCATTCCCTTCAGCATCAAAAGACATTGGCCCTGAGATATGGTCACTGTGTAGTGAGTCTATCTGACTCAAATCTTCTCAGAAATAGTGATTTAGGGCAGTCTTACCCAAGCAGACTTTCAGGCCAGCTCAAATACTCAGAAACCCACAAGAGAGAGACAAACCAACAAACAGAAGGATTAAAGTACTAACCCATGTCCCGAAGGTGCAATGAAGTATAAACAACACTGCACCCTGTTATCTGGCATCTGTCGTCTGTTCACCCGAGATTCTGCATTCAGATAATCCTCAAATTTACTGTCAATGTAGTCAATAACAGGCTGCCAACTGAAGAATAAAGAAAGAAAAAGGAAATCGTGAGCCCATGTTCCAAGTATGTACATGGAGAGCTGCTATCTTCTTTCCTCCAAGATAAAAGGGATACAAATTATTTCAGGTCAGAAAACTAGACCAAAAATTACAATCTACATTTGCCTTGCAAAAAAAACAAAAACAAAATAATGCATGTTGCAAATCTAAAATAAGTGTCAAAAACTACAATTCAATTACTCTTCAAGTGCCATAAAGGCACTATATCCTGGGTCATGGCTGCCCTTAAGGAGCTTGCCAGCTCATGGAGGAGATAAAGCTTAAATAGCTCTGTCTATGCAGGATAACTAGGGAATAATGACCAGAGGCAAGGCTCTGGAATGAAGAGGGTGGTCAGTCAGTACTCAGAACAGAGGCAGGAATAGTCCAAGTCCAGAGGAGAGAACTGAGTTTAAGGATGATTACTGCCAGCTGAGTGGAGAGAAAACACCCAGCAGCATCTAAAATAGTGCAGGGGGTAGAAGATGAGGGCCTGTAGCAGAAAAGGGGTCACACACAAGGTATGTTGGGAAGGGATTCTGGCACCAGACTGACTCGGGGGCAGTGAGAAAGGGAGAAGTTGAAAGGACTAGGATAGAAAGTGGGCCTCTGCTGGGGACAAAGTTAAGGAGGACTTCCATTTTAGACAAGACATACAGTTTGCAGTGTCCACTAGAGAGCTGGAGATTCAGGACCTAAGATCCCCAGAGAGGCTATGGAGAAAAGTGGATTTAAGTCATCAGCACAGAAAAGATCATTAACTCTATGGGAGCTGGGGAGACCACCAAGAGGAGCAAAGGGATTTAGCAAAGGAGACTGAGAAAGGAGTGGTCCAACACTCAGGAGTTCCACCAGGAACTTTTGTGACAAGTGTCACAAAAACCTAGAGAAGACAACAATATACCATGTCACAGGCTGCCAAGAAGTCAAAAAGGAGGACTGAGAAAAATCCAATAAAGTTGACAGCAAAAAAATCATTACTAACTTTGAAAAGAGAAGTTCTGATACAGTTAGGGCAGAGCCAAGATGGCATCAGGAGAAGAGGCTCTCCTAGGTGCTCTCTCTCCAAAATATTTCAAAAATCTTAAAATTATGACTCAACTAAATTTTCAAGAGACAGAACCCACAGAAAGATCCAGTGAGGCAATTCTCCAGCCCAAGGTAACCTGGAAAATAGTGGAACTCTGTTACTCTGTTCCATGGGGTTGGAGGGGCGGCCCCACCAGAGTGAAGGAACTTCAGCCTCCTGGGAACAGCCCCAGGGTGCCTGGGAGCCCTGCCTCCAGGCAGCAGAAGCAGTTTCCTGACCTACACCCCAGGAATCAGCAGGGAGACCTCTGCCAGAGTGAATGCGAAATCCAGGCCCTCGTTGCAGTCACGACACTGAAGCCCAGGCCTCAGCGCAGCAGTCCGGATCCAGGAAACAGAAGCAGGCCTGTGGAGTCGCCCAGGAGCCTCCAGGCAGCTGCACCCTGAATGCTCAGCCCACCAAAGCTAAGGCAATGGAGGGAGACTTCCCAGTTCTGTCCTCTATCCCTGGAATAGGACTCTGGGGCTCTGACCACATTCAGTCTAGGCCCCCCATAGAGCAGGGCCCCTCCCCTCAGTCCCACAGCAGAGGGGTGTGCCTGTGGTTATTCACAGATCAGAAGAGCCTCACACATCGATGTCCTTGTAGGGGTGTCCCAATAAAACTCAGAAGTTCAGGAAGCACCCCAAAACCAGGCACAGGAAACGAGTAAACAGAAAAAAAGGAACCTGACCATAAACAATTACACTGTCTAAGATTCCATGGAGGATCAAAATACTCAATCTGAAGAAGAGAAAGTTCAAGTTTCTGCATCTAAAGACCCCAAGAAATATAGAAGTTGGGCTCAGGTTATGACAGAGCTCAAAAAAAGACTTTGAAAATAAAGTAAGGGAGACAGAAGAAAAATTGGGGAAAGAAGTGAGATTCAGGAAAAACATGAAAACAAAGTCAGCAGCTCAGTCAGAGATCCCCCAAAATGCTGAAGAAAATAACGTGTAAAACCAGCTGAGGTCAAATGGATAAAACAGTTCAAAAAGTTATTGAGGAGAAGAATGCTTTAAAGGAGATAAGAAAGCTCTCTGAGGAAAACAAATCCTTCAGATGTAGAATTAAGCTAAAGGAAGTTGATGACTTTGTGAGAAATCAAGATACAATCATTGAAAATGAAAAATTAGAAGAAAATGTGAAATATCTCACTGAAAAAACAACTGATCTGGAAAACAGATTGAGAAAAGATAATTTAAAAATTATTGGGCTACCTGAAAGTCATGATCAGGAAAAAAAGCCTTGACCTCATTTTTAAAGAATTCATACAACCCTAACAGCAACATGGGAGTAATGTTCAACCTTCAAGGACTGGCTCATTCCATCAAGTGCAACAATCGGGAGCAATTTTGGGCTGTCTGCAAAGGAGAGTGCCATCTGTATCCAGATAAGGAGCTGTGGAGTTTGACAAAGTTCAAGGACTATCCCATGCAATTTAGAAAAACACAGATATCTTATTGTCTGACCTCTAAGGATATGATTTCTCTCTGATCACACCCAATTTGGATCAAGGTACAACATGGAAACAAAGTAAAGACTGACAAATTGCTTTCCATGGAGGATTGGGGGGGGGAGTAAGATTGGGGGGAATACTGTAAAACTCAAATAATATCTTTAATAAAAAATTAATTAGAAAAAATAAAGAATTCATACAGGAAAAATGTCCTGATACCCTAGAAGCAGAGGGTAAAGTAGAAATTGAGAGAATCCACCAATCTCCTCTGGAAAGTGATCCCTCCCCCCCCCCCAAAAAAACCCCAAACCAAAAAACAAAAAAAAAAACCCAGAACTCCCAAGTCAAAGAGAAAATACTACAAGTAGACAGAAAGAAACAATTCAAATATCATGGAGCTGCAGTCAGGATCACACAGAACTTAGCAAGCAACTACATTAAGGGCTCCTAGGGCTTGGAATATAATATTCCAGAAGGCAAAAGAGCTTGGAATGCAACCAAGAATCAACTACCCAGCAAAACTGAACAACTTGCAGGGAAAAGATGAACTTTCAATGAAACAGGGAATTTCAAATGTTCCTACTGAAATGACCAGAGCTGAACAGAAAGTTTGACCTTCAAATACAGGACTCTGGTGAACCATAGAGGGAGTAGACAAGAAGGGTAAATTATAAGGGACTTAATGATGGTGAACTACATGTATTGCTGCATGGAAAGAGGATACTGATAATACTCATATGAACCTTCTAATTTAATGGAGCAGGTAGAAGGAGCTTTTATAGATGAAGCACAGGAGAGAGCTAAATTTGAAGATAGAATACACTGTAAAAATGGAGTCAAGGGGTGAAAGGGAATGTACTGGGAATAAGAGAAAGGAGAAGTGGAATAGGCTAAGGTATTTCATATAAAAGAATTTTTTTTTGCAATGATATGGAAGGGGGGAAGGCGAGGGGGAATGAAGGAACCTTTACTCTCACATCAGAAATGGTTTAGAGGAAACAGCATACAATCACTCAATAGGGTACAGACATCTAGAGAAAAAAGGAGAAAAGGGGGATGGGGGAAGGGGGAAGGGGGAAGGGGGAAGGGGAGGATCTGGATGATAGAGGAGAGGGTAGATCATAGCAGAAAACAGTCAGATATAACACATTTCCTTTTTTATTTTTTGCAAGGTGCTGGGATTGCGTGGCCTGTCTGGGACCACGGGGGCCAGGTGGTTGCTGGGTCTCTGGGGTAGTATGTGGGCTTGGGGCCACTTGGCCCCAGGGCCAGTGCTCTGTCCCCTGCACCACTCAGCTACCCTACAGCACATTTTAGAAGAGGGACAGAGTGAAAGGAGTGAGGAAATATAATACATGGTAGTGGGAAGGTATGGATGGAGGGAATTACAATCAGCAACAGCAACTGTGGAAAAATATGGAAGTTAACTTCTGTGATAGACTTATGATAAAGAATGTGATCCACCCAAGAGAGAGCTGAAACATTTTTTTCTCTTTCTTATACTTTATTTCACGTGAAGTTTTAATACTTTTGTGGGGGAGGGGGTAATATGTTTACTCTTAAACAAGGATATTTTAGTAATGTGTAAAATTTTAAAAAATGAAGGAAAAAAAAGAGCTATTAAATTAAAAAAAAAAAAGATGCAGTCAGAAGCCAGACTAGATAGAAGGTGAGAGGAAAGGAAGGAGAGGTCCATTTGATTGTAGATGTCCTCTTCCATGAGTCTAGCCACAAAAGAGAGGAGAGATATAGGGGAGAAATGAAACCATGGCTGGCAGAGAATGAAGGGTCAAATGAGCCCAGCAGAGGTCAGGTAACAAATTGATAGTAGACTGAATCTGATCAGCTTTGAGATTTTTCTCTGGTTTCAATCAGCAGAACACAAGAAGTAGCAAAGTAGTGGAGAGTGGGAATAATTCAATGAAGTAGTAATGTAGATAGAAGAGTTAATGAAATCCTTGAAGGAAGGAAAGAAGCCTGGAAGTTGGGAGCCTACAGCGACCAGAATGATGAGCGAGTGTTGGATAAGAATCAAACAAATCTCAAAAGCACAGAAAGTTGTGAAGCCAAAGTGGTAGAGAGAGAAGTGGCTTCACCTGTGAGATCAATGAGTGGTGGCTAGAAAGGGCAGCTGGTGACTGTCAACAGGAGGGAGCCAGGTCTCCATAAGAACAGAAAATGGACAACGCGACAAAGGCGAAAAGTGGAGAAGAAACTGGTTTGTTGCCTATGGAGCAGACACTGCAGAGAACCTATGGAGGATTGAGTGGCTCCAGAGGGGAATGCTGGAGGTGAGAGTTGAGCAGGAAGGACCAGGGAATAAAGAGCCCTGGACATTCAGAATCTTTGGGACAGGGATGACATGCCAGGGAGGAGTGTGTGAATTATTGAGGAAGGAGTGTAGACAGGGTTTCAAAAAGAACATTCTGGAAGGAACTGTGGAGTGTGTGGAGAGCAGTAACACATGCAGACTGAAAAGAAAGAATGCAGGATTAGGAAGAGCTACATTTGATCCTAGTGGTAAGAGGAAGGCACCAGAAGTTCCATGACTTGTTAAGAAAACTGAAAGGCCAGGATGTAGCACCTGACAAGAAGGGGTGGGAATGGAGGAGGAGGAACCAGGATGACATCAAAGTTTTATTACTGGCTTTGGCCAAATTGAAAATTTCAAAGATCCAGCAAAGGAAAAACAAGTTCATCCAGGAGAACACGGTTACCCACCATGTCAAGTGGTGCAATAAAAGTTAAGATTGAGAAGTAAGTAAAGCTGGCAATTAAGGGATCATTTGGTAAGTTTGGCAACAATCCTTTCAGCTGAGCAATAAAATTAGAAAACAGAATGATCTAGGAGAGAGATGATGATAGCTTAAGGGAAAGGTAGAGCTAATTGATGGTTGATAAAAAGATAAAAACACCTGTGCATGATATAAAAGAAAAGAGCAATATCAAATTTGAAGGGGGGGGGGAATAAGCATGATCTAGACACAAAGAGCTTTCTTACCAATTACTATTGTCCACTGCATCACCAAATCCGGGAGTATCCACTATTGTGAGCAATAACTGAACACCACCTTCTTTGATTAAAACTTTGGCTTGTTCCACCTGAAAAGATTCAATAATTCAAAGATTAATACTGAATTAATGATTGTTAGACCATTGAATAACTCTGAGTCAGTGTCCTGAAAGGCAAAACAGAAACAGAAAGGAGAAGTTGCTGAGAAGAGTCAAAAACCAGGGTCCAGATCTGTGTTGCTTTATGTACAGCCGCTGAAAAACAGAATAGGCTTGCTCCCGGGTTAGTGAGTAGTCACTCCTGGAGCAATCCTAACAGCAAGATGACCATCTGCCAGAAATGGGAGAGGGAAAAGCTCTCCTGACTTGAGGTCAGATCTGGACTATAGCACACTCAACATCTTAGCAGAGTTTCTATTAGGATTCTTTTGGCATTTTAAAAATTGATCCTTCCCAAGATCCACCCTAATCCAGAAGAGTATGTTCAGATGTGCTCTTTTCCTGCCAATAATCACACTGAGGGCATTATTCTTGAGGTTTTAGGGAGATCAGATCTCAGTATAACACTCAGCAACTAGAATTGTTTGGTGACTTGCCCAGGCTTACAACTCAAGTGTGAGAAGCAGAGCTTTCCACTCCAGGTCCAGTTCCATCCCTCACTTGTCATTCATTTCCATAGTATATGATGTGATCCCATTCCCATGTGATGAGAAAACTGAGGATCACTCAAGCTGAATTAAAATTTGTGGAAACTGAAGAAACAAATGTCTGTGGGAAAACAGAAACTCTATATCCATATGATAGATCATTCTAGAAAATGCACCCTTCTAAGTCATCCTGCCTACACTTGACCCACAACTTGTTCACAATCTTGGAACATGCTACAATTTTGATGAATTCTTCTTTAGCCATTTGTTTATGCAGGTCAGGCCCCAGCTCTCAGTCCCTGGAAAGGCATCACTGTGCTCACTGAAATCACAAAGTTACGAAAGAACACTTGACTCTGTTTTTAAATAATTTGTACCAAAAGAAATCAGTCCTTTTCCATTCCAGTCCCCCCCCCCCCCCCCCCCCCCCCCCCCCCGCCACTGCCTCCTCCTCTACTTACCTGACTCAAACCCAACTGTCACTGGATCCCATTAAGGAGAGATAAAATAACCTGACTAGTAGGTGTAAGTAACCATAACCAGAAGAGCCTCAGAGCCCATTAACTGACTAGAGAGACAGCCTCCATCAAGAATAGGACCAAGTCTGGGACACCTAGGTAGCACAGTGGATAAAGCACTGGCCCTGGAGTCAGAAAGAGAGAAGTTCAAATCCGACCTGAGACACTTAATGATTGCCTAGCTGTGGGGACATTGGGTGAGTCACTTAACCCCACTGCCTTAAAATTAAAAAAAAAAAAAGAATAGGGCCAAATCTCCACCTTTGACACTATTTAATATAATTCTCTCTCTCTCTCTCTCTCTCTCTCTCTCTCTCTCTCTCTCTCTCTCTCGCCCAAAGAAAATCTCTACAACTACAAAATATGAAGGAGTTGCCAATAGGCTCAAATGGAAAGAGATTGCCCACCAAAAACTCCCCATGTCAACAAAATCAAACACAACTGGATCTACAGAAAGAGCATTAGACTTGGAGGGAAAGGGCTGGCTCTAAAATAATGTAAGCCTCATTGCCTTGGGCAGGTCATATTCCCCAAGTTGCCTCCTTTAGAAAATGGAGATAACAATGCCCAAACTCCCTCTATCACAAAATTACTATCAATTGTCATAAGCACCATAGAAAAGGGTATATTTCTACTATAATACTTGGAATAGAAAAAAGACAGTTCTTTTTCATGTCAAAAACTGGTTTTACAAAACTAGTTTCTGCTATAACTTGCGATTTCAGTATCTCCTAAACTTGAAAGATCTATCCTATGCTTAGGTTTATGCTGTTACTGAAGAAATCACTTCATGAAAACTGTTAGCTAACAAAAGCACCAGAACTGAGACTCCTCCAATTGCAAGGTTGCTCTATCATCATCATCATCATCATCATCATCATCACTAGCATTTACACAGCACCTTCCTTGTGCCAAATACTTCACAATAGTTATCACAATTTATCTCACAACAATCCTGGAAGTAACTGCAATTATTATACCCCATTTTACAAATGAGGAAACCAAGGCAAACAAGCAAAGTGACTTTCAACAGACTGCCCCTACTCCAGTGGGCATCCTGGGTTGTATTTGAAATTCAGTCTTCTCAACTCCAGCCTACTATTCTCTCTCTGCCCCTATTTCCAACCTGACTCTTAGAATTGAGATGGAACAAATGGGTTTGAGAGTCAGCTGGCAACCTAGGGAAAAAGAATCACTCCTTGAGCATCAGCTAATCAGAAATTCATGTGGAAACCATTATCTTTTCCATGAAAAAAAGGCCTTCAATCCGGAGAGGAAGGCACTTTCCACAACAGCCTCATGGCCATGCATTCATTCCCTAGTAGGGCCTCTCCAGCTCTCCTGTGACCGATATTATCCCAGGGCCTCCCAAGTCCCGCTCAAAATGAACTGGACTTCAAAAGTGCAGTTGAAATTCCTTAGACACACAGGACTGTGATGAATAAAGTTTGAAAAAGGTCAAGTGCCACAGAAATGTGACTATTAACTCTTTTTGGTGCTGAAAACAAAATTTTTCCAAGTGCTGAACATTGCTGTCAAATTTGGGTCAATTTATGAATTTCACAATTATTGCTGCAGTTATGTGAATCTCTTCCAAATTACCCTATAAAATGAACTAAAACTAAATAACAAATGAAATTTGCAGAAAACATGCCTTTTTTCAATGCTCCTGCACCAAAGAATTAATGACCATTAAAATTAGTGAAGCAAAGGACCTTTTAAGATCCATGTCAGTAATTATGTATTGTGTGCTTAAGTGCTAAGTTACAAAAGGGAGAAATAGTCACTTACCTTCTAATGGGGAAAAATTACAGGCAAACATTTATAAAGCAAGCTATGTAGTAGAAAAATAGGAGATAAAAGAACAGAGGGAAGGCTCTAGAATTAAAGGGGGTTTGGGAAGACTTCCTAGATAAGGTGGGATCAACAGGCACAGCTGAAGAGGGAAAGGGTGTCAAGAAGGGGTTGGGTCCAGAGCAGAGATGGAGGATCTTGTCCATGATACAGCCAGGAGGGCTAAAGAGGCAGGGGGGGTGGGGGGTGGGGGGTGGCACAAGATTATGAAGAGCCTGCAACACCAAATTGAGCATTTTGCATTTGTTTCAGGAGACTAAAGGAAGCCACTAGGGTCAAATTGAAGTGGGGGAGGAAGGAAGAGGGAAAAGGATAGAACCAAGGACATGATTAAGACCTTCACTTTTAGGAATAACACGAATGGTTGAATGGAGAAGGGACTGGAGGTGGGTAGATCCCTCAGCAACTAACGAAATAATCCATGGAGAAGGGATCTGTATCTGTCTCAGAGGTGCCACTGCCATCAACAGGCTCTAACAGCAGACTGAATGTGGGGGGGGGGGGGTGAGAGAAGAGAGTCAGGGGTCCAGGATGACTCCTGGAGGCTGTGAGCTTGAGGCCTGGACCATGATGTACAAGAGATAGCAAAATCACATGGTATGATTAACTTTTTTTTTTTTAACATTAAAGGTAATAGTCTTTGGTCTTTGTTCAAACTCCACAATTCTTGATCTGGACACAGACAGTATTCCTCTCCCGCCCTAAGCAAAATTAAGACAGTTGGCTTTTTAAAGCACATCCCAAGCCACACTATGGAAGACAGCTGCTTCTGTGCCTACGATCACTGGCTCAGGGGGGAACACTGCAGTCTAGAAGTCAAACTCTGCCTTTATAAAAAACACAAGTGATTAGTAAGTAACCTGCTAACACTGGTTCCTGTGTCATTCTCAAGACAAGCCATGCATGGTTCAAGCCTATAACTAATTCATTCTCTATCTCTGTGTGTGTGTGTCTGACTCTCTTTCGTTATACAATACGGTGTCTGATTCATGCTATCATGGACAACATAAAAGACAATGAAGGCATCTGTAAATTCCATTTAATTGACTTCATTTAGAACCTATTTTCCCCAGGAACCCTGAAATTAAGCTTTTTCTCACTATACAATGTGACTAAGACACTAAGACTGAGATTCACAACTCAACTCTTTCAAAGAGTTCAACTCTTAAAAGACACAACTGATTGAATCAATCTGAGATGAAAACTGTAAAAAAAAGATGCAAAAATCTCCCAAGTTGTCTATTTATACAGTTTTTTTTATTTATAGTTTACAGAATTGCATGTCCATAAATGGACAAAAACAAAATGCTTGCAACATCTGGAGAAGATCCAGAAAACCTAACTGTAAACCAATGTCATTCACAGAGGCCAACTGTATCCTATCATCTGGTTTTACAAGTATTCTCATGGGATTCATGGAAAACAAACTGGTTCAAGTGCAGGAATTTCAAACTTTTAAGAAATCCCTTCCAAATAGCCATTTTCCCATGCACTTTACTGCAGGAGGTCAAGATATTATCCTGACTCCTCCAAGATTAAACGCTTAAGAAAGAATACTCAGAATATTTTCTGAACAATATGACTGAATAACAAACAAATATGCCTGAAGCTCCATTAAAGTATTTACATAATTCAATTTCTGAGTCCAATATTTTGTTCTCCTGTACTAGAATATACCTCATAAATGAATTAAAAGACTCATTTTTAAAAACTCACCTCAATAATATTGTTAAAATAAAAAATAATTTGACATTATATAGTCTGCAAAATACCAAGATAGCATCAATAGCAACAGCTATTGTTCTCCTTTCTTTAAGATGAAGAAACTGAGGCTGTGTAACTCACCTAGAATCAAAAGCTCCTAAAAATCTGAGATAGAATTCTAGGCCTGGCTCTCCCCATGGTCTCTGCATCAAATTAGGAGGTTTAGCATTTAAAGGGACCATCATCCACCTTTCCTGCCTGGATAAAATTTTCCCCTCCATGCACTTCCCAGTTCATAGCTCAGACAGAGAGTAACAATCTATTTATCTTCATATAGTCTGTCAAGAAATACATAGATTCAAAAATAATTGTCCAAGAACAGATTCTGCTTGCAGAGCACTGTTGTACAGTCAGCATTTAAGGCCACCCCTCCCCCTTCAAGGCCCCAAAAGTGACTCCAAACTCACAAACCCGACCTATCTACTCCCACAGCTGGGGGATACAGGGATCACTGCCCTTACATGAAGGGGTACCTTTAAAGTTCATAAGGTTTTGAAAGTATGTAGAATGATGAAGGGCATCAACATGCCTCACCTCTAGATCAAAAGGATTAAGACACCCTATTTTTGCATATTCTGGTCACAACTGAAAAATAAATAGTTCCCCAATTTTCATATCTGAATCAAGTAATGAGATAATTTTTTAAAGTTCTTACGCTGCACAAAGCCCTGGGCTCAGCATCAGGAACATAAACGCTAAAATAAGCCAAGTCTTGCCCTCTAACGGAGGAGACAACACCTAGGAAGAGGTCAGCGTTCTCTGTGTGTGTGTGTGTGTGTGTGTGTGTGTGTGTGTACATGTGTGTGGGGGAAGAGAAGGGTGCACAGCACAGCAGGGGGTCATTCTGAGGAGGGCCTAATGTAGACAGCCCCTGGTGAGGGCCAGGGACCAGTCCCCTTCAGGGCTATGGCTTCAACACTGGACTGGAAGCCTGCTCCTCCTCCTCAAGGCTCTCCATCTCAGGGTCCTAGGCTGCTTCCTGAATATTCAAAAATATTCAGGCTCCACTGGGGTTTGGGATGCTGATTTCCTGCACATGAGGCTACCTGCTTCAGGCCCCTTACTATTGTAACATTATTTATTTCCTCCATGAAAAGTCCTAGTCTGCTGCCTCACCATGGCATGGAAGTGACCTTGGATTCAAAGACCAGGTTCTTCCTCCCTAAAATTTCTTCCAGTACAGATCAAGAAATGGTTTGGCTGCTCTCTTGCAGTTCAGTCATCTTATATTTTCACTAAACTGACCAAAAGGATGATGAAATTTCTAGCCACAGCAGTTCCCAAAGACTAAGACTAAAAAAGGGGCTGCAGCCTGTCTTGGGGGCACATTCAAAATCACAAATTTCTGAATTATGAAGAACCATTTGTTAATAATAAAAGAGAAAGTTCTTTTTCTCAGCTCAGCTTCCTGGCTCAATATCTCTCTAAACAATTTCCCCCACACTAACAGTGTTTTGGACCAAAGGCTGTGATTCAGCTTGCTCTGCTTGGCTCCAGAAAAGAAAAAGACTAGAAGCAATAGGTAGAAGTTAGCAAATGGGCAAAACATGGGCTAACCCAAACTTCCCCAAAATGAGAGGGATTCAGGGTGAACTGAGGTTTTTGTGTCCCTTCTTTGTCTCCCTACAACCTACACAAGAACATCAAGGAAGAATGAACATGGAAGAAAAGATGAAGGAAATAGTATTTTATAATCCTCATCAGAAATACTACAAGTATGACTCTCACCTTCCTTATCTATGTACCCAATTCATATCCCATGGAACAAGATCACTTTTCATCACAAAAACAAAGATAAATTTAGGCAAGAAGTCTGTATGAATCACTTAAGATCTCAAGCTCTAATTCTGGTAAGAAAGTAACACCTTTCACCAGATTTTTAAAAAACCCCAGAAGGTAATGCCAATAGCTCTATTTGCATTCACAAAAAACCACCCAAGTAGAGAGAATTCAAATATTAAGAAAAACCCCGGGCAGCTAGGTGGCACAGTGGATAAAGCACCAGCCCTGGACTCAGGAGTACCTGGGTTCAAATCTGGTCTCGGACACTAAAATAATTACCTAGCTGTGTGGCCTTGGGCAAGCCACTTAACCCTGTTTGCCTTGCAAAAACCTTAAAAAAAAAAAGAAAAACCCCAAATCACTTGATGAAAGAACTATTTGGCCCAGCGAGTACATTTGGGTGTTCCCAAGTTCATAAAGTCCAACAAGGGTCACCAGGTGCTATTACAGTTCCTTGATAATTCAATATAACTCATGACCCCTTTTCACAGGCAAATGAAACAGATAATTTTTCTGAGAATGTTTTTAAAATGAATTTAAAAAATCCTCAGGATCACAAAGGAATCAATTATACCAGAATATTTACCTAATATTCAAAAACATTCAGGCTTCAAGCTAAGAATCCCTGCTATCAAAGAAAAGCCCATTTGCCTCCATGAGCAATGGTTTGGCCACATCTATCATTCAATGAGCTATTTACTTGATCAACCATAAATGAGGTTATGGCCCAAGATCAACTGGAGTTCTTCTAAACAAATCAAAGTCATTATGAAACGAGGATAGTATATCTGCTAGAAATCACTTTCAAATTTTATTCCTGACATTTCACTACAAAACACAAGCCAACTGGTAACTTTCAATTCTGATAAAGAATTCTCAAGATGGAACTAGGAAGAACTGACAGCAACCCAGGTACTTAATTATTTGAACAGATATTAATTAACAAACTAACCTCACTCTACCCAAGTATATTCTATAGCAGGTATATTAGCATATGATCCTTGAACATTAGAAATAAAACACACTATTTGCAAGTAAAAATAAATCAAATCAAAAATAAAATGATGCAAACTACAAATGTGCATACCTGTACAGTCTTCTTAATTCTATGTGAGGGACCTGGATACTCTGAAGAATACAAGTCTGTTAGGAATAAGGAGTTGATTAACGTTGACTTTCCCAATCCAGATTCTCCTGCAAGAAAACAAAAAGCCTCGGTCACTTTCCCCTATCAGGTGACACAAACATGCCCCTAACCTGATTGTAGAAACAAGGAGCCTCATGGTAAGGCAGTTTTATAAAGTACCATGAGGAGAGCATAAATCATAGCAAAGCGCCACGATGCATACATATCTAGCCAGGTGTTCCAATTGCAAGGATTTGGAGGGGGGAAAAGTGACTCCAAATGATCAGGACAATCCCTCCCATGTAGCTAACCACCCTGGGCCCACTTGCTCTCTCCCAGGTTATCCTTTACTACAGAACATACCAGTCTATCATTTTTGTGTCTTTGCCCAAGTGAGACCTATCCTGAGGGAGCATCGGTAGGACCCTTTAAGGGCCTGGCAAGGACAGGTCAGACTTCCACTTCCTCCTTGTGAGCTTGTCTGAGCTCACCCGATTGGCATACATTGGCTACACAGCGGGAGAATCTAAATAATGGCTACTGGCTAGAACCAAGAGCAAAAGATCCAATTCAAAGAAGGATGGCTGATAGAGATGTGCTAGGAAAGAGCCAGGACAGCTGGGTGACACAGTGGATAGAGAGACCTTAAGAGTCAGACAGGCAGGAGTTCGAAGCCAGCCTCAGACATCTGACTCTTACAAGCTGTGTCACTTCACCCTGATTGCCTTTCAGCTGAAGTCATCTCTAGTCCTGATCCATCGCTGGCCACTGGACCCAGATGGTTCTGGAGGAGAAGGTGAGGCTGAAGACTTATTTAGTCCAACCCCCCCCCCCACAAATCCAATTCATGTTATTTGTCATGGCATCACCTCCCTGATGTTATCGTCTTCTTCGAGGATGATGGACAAACATCAGAAAAAGAAAAAAAAGGTGGCAGAGTTCATCTTATTGTGCAACAAAAGTAATGAACATTTCACAGGACTGGGCTTCTCATAACTATAGTATCATGCAAAAAAAAAAAGGGAGGGGAAAAAATATCACTGAGCTAAGTCCTGAGAATATAAATACAAACTAGACAGTCCCTCAAGAAGCTTACATTCTACAGAGGAAGACAGCATCAAGAGGAGCTTGGTAAAAGCTGGGGGTGGGAGGCAATGTCTGGGGCTCTCAGTGAAGGCCCCCACCCCCAGGGCCCCAGAAATGACTGCCTAGGCAAAGAATGGGGATATAGCCAGAAAACCAAGAGATCGCTAAGTCATCAAACTTCTGACAATTGTCGTCAAACTGAGAGAGAGATGCTGGCCAAGAGAAATATTGGAGTCAAAAACAAACACATTTGGAAGCTCTCACAAGATGGAATGAGACAGAGGCATTGGTGAAGAAAATTAGAAATCTAAACAAGCAAGGAAACCAAGTCACCACAAAGGCAGAGAAAAATGACATTCTGGGGAAGTCAAGCAAGAAGTCAGATGATTTGATTTAAAAGGTTCATCCCCTTTTTACTATCCATAGAAGTTCGGCTGCCAAAGAAAGAAACCAGCAAGGCAGCTGGACATTAGTGCATGGAAGGAGATTGGGGAACCAGCCAGAAGGGACTGGAGAAGTCCAACCCCTCATTTTAAAGATGAAAAAAACAGGAACCAAAAGATCATGCAATCTGCTTTGGATTACTGGCCACACATCTTGTGGGAAGCAGGTCCATGCTCAATGTTCACTATACCCATTAGCTGCCAAACAATTCACAAGGGACTGGTGAACATTACCAAAAGGACAGAAAACATCTTGAACTATATTCATTTTTTTAAAAGGGAAGCAAGGATGAAATCACTGGCTAAGGAACATGGGAGCTACTGGAAATATTCTACAATGAACCCCCCCCCCCTTATGCTTGTCTCATTGCAATTGAATCAACAGTCCCATGTGCTAGAGACTGTGCTAAGCACTAATTTCTTGGTTCTTTGTCCTTTGTTATCGAAGACCACCAAAATGACATCACTATGTTTGAGACAAATGATATCGTGTGTCTGACTGTGGTTGATAAGATCAATAGGAACTTGTAATACTCTACCATAGGTTGGGCACAAACAGTCCATGTGAATCCCTTGGGTGCCCACTCTAAACTTAAGGATTTCATGATTCCTTTGAGTTGCTTCAATTCTGTCTTCCTCATAGAGGGCAGCCCCCCTCACTGATGAGGGCATGCCATGCTGGGCGCTGTGCCAGGGTCTCCCATGCTGGATAATCAATTCTAACATTCATCAATGAGCCCCTCAGGGTGTCCTGGTAACACTTCTGGCTCCCCTATGGGCACTTCCCCTGTGTGAGTTCTCTGTCGAATAGTCTTTCTGGCATTCCAATAACATGTCCAGCCCATTGTAGTTGAGCTCTCTGTAGTAATGTAGTAATCTTGGCCCTTTAGCTGAGAAAGGGCCTCAGTGTCTGGGATCTTCTCCTGCCAGGTGATCTTCAAAATCTTTCTGAGATAATTTAAATGGAAGCGAAGCTCTGGGAACACCAAGGAAATGGCATCTGCCCTCCAGGAGCTCAGGTCCCAGTGCAGAAAAACAAGAAAAGGCCTCCACGAGGCAAATACAGGTGCTAAGAAGACCCACTGAGGAGGCCCAGGACTACTCACTAAAGGAGACTAAAAAATACAGTGAATGCCAGGACCGGACAGGGCCAAGTTTGTGAATGAAAAGAAACTGCTTCCTACTGGGGTCTCCATAGCAGCCAGGAGCCTGTTAGCAGCCTCAGAATTGACAGACACACCTGTCTCATGTCTCACCACAGTATTCCTGCTGCCCTGCGCCACCAGAAGCCAGGGCCCTCTCTCAGTTCCTCTTCTGTGTCTTCTGCTGCAGGCTTCCAAACTTCCTACCATTGTGCCCATGTCTTCTCCATCTTCAAGAAAGCCTCCGGGGGCCTCATCCACCCCTTCTGAGCTTGGCCTCCTGAACTCAATACCCCCAAAGGTCAGAGCCTTCGAAAGCTCTCCAGACTTGACAGCCCCTCCATGCTGGCTGTGATCCCCTAACATCAGCTACTGGATACCCCTCAAACACAATACTCTATCTATCCTAATCAATGACAATTAGCCTGGTTTCCATCAATTTAATAGAAGTACAAGGAGGGTGGCGGGACCTATTCCTGTGCCTTGGTATTCACAACACAGACATCTACTGACCAGAATCAACACAATCTTTATGAGACTCTCCTATTCATGAATGTGGACACACATAATGAGGACAGAGTTGGGATCAAACATGGATTTTTTTTAGTTGTTTTTTTTTTGCAAGGCAATGGTTTGCCCAAGGCCACACAGCTAGGTAATTATTAAGTGTCTGAGGCCAGATTTTAACTCAGGTACTCCTGACTCCAGGGCCGTTGCTCTATCCACTGCGCCACCTAGCCGCCCCAAACATGTCTTTACAAGCAACAGTCTACCACCCTTGACCATCTCTCAGATGACTGAACGATGTACAAAAAAGTCTGATTTATTATACCAAAGGCCCCAGGCAAAAGACTTTCCAAAATGCCTCCTATTCATATATCATGGAGTCCTCTATACACACGAAGTACCAATACCTGTCAGCACCCCAAGTTACAAACGCCCATATCAAGGCATCAACTGGGAGATCTGGAAGCTTTCTGACAGTGTTAACACCAACGTGATGGAAGAGATGCTGACCCCTGTCCAGGTTTATGCAGCATTTCTCCCAATATTCCTACTTGAAAATAGCACTGTCCTGGTGGCATACAATCCCAGCCCTGGAAGGTATATCTTGACTTCTCTCAAAGAATGGGGTCCTATGAGCCTCTGCTGCAGAGATGACAGGAGGATGGCTGGGCCCAATATTTAAAAAGAGAAAAGACAGCAGGGTCACCTTTCAGCAAACCGAAGGCTCCTTTCTCCAGCTCACGGTTGATCTATGACCCCAAGATAGGGAGCATCAGCACCATCAGGGGACCCTCTTTAGTCAAAGGAAGGGAGTACTCACTGGAGGGCAAGCGAGGACAAGAGTTTGGGGAGGATAAGATGAAGTTCTACTGTCCCAGTGGAGGAAGACTGGAGGCAGCTAGGTGGCGCAGTGAACACAGCATGGGCCCTGGAGTCAAGAGGACCTGAGTTCAAATCAAGCCTCAAGATACCGGAGGGAGGGGTTGGCTGATTTTGTTCTGTTTTTAAAAACAGGAGCCTACAATCTCCTGAGTGTCAAATCAAGGATACAGGGAGCAACATTAACAGCTCTACACCACTTTTTAAAAATTTTTCACTGACAGAATATGTTGCACAAAACCCAATCCTGATTTTTGAATGATGGAGAATATCAGAAACCAATCCCAAGAAAGCGAGCCTAGTCTTCTTTTCTGGACTCGAATTTGTTCCTTCCCAGTCCACTCCTGAGATTTGATTATGAAGAAAGAAGAGAGAAGAAAAAAACCCTCATTCCCTGACTTCACAGCTGTGGCCAGTTGATCACCTTCTTCTCTAGACCTCAAAGCAGACCCCTTGTGCTCGCTGCCCACTGCAGGGGGGGGGGTCCATTGGCACCCCTTTATTGCTCTGCATGGTCCCATGCAGCTGACAGCTGACAACAGCTGTCAGTAAGACATGGGTCGTCCTGTATCAAGCAGAGATAAAATGGGACTGCAGAGCTCCAGGACAACCTAGAGGGGCTCAGATGGATCTTGGACAATCTGCTAAGGGAACACAAGCTCATTATGGTCTGTCTGACCCTTGAGATTAGCTCCTCAGTGCTGCCCAAAGGGACTGAGTAGTAATTTCTTCCACCATCTATTTCCTTTTCCTCCTCACCCTCACCCTTAAACTTCTTCCTCACAATTACTTTCTCAACTAGAATGTATTCCTCTTAAGCATTAGAGAGAATACTGTGGTGAGGGGCTTTATCTAAATCTACACTTAACAGATGAAAGCATAGAAAAAGGAATAGAACCAGCATTTAATAAGCATCACCTAAGAACCAGGGACACTGCTTCCCCTTTGGTGCCTGCCAAACCATCTTACCTACTACCATAAGTGTGAATTCAAACCCTCTCTTTACAGATTTTCTGTAGACTTGGTTTGGGAGATTCGCGAATCCCACATAGCCTTCAAGGTTCTTCTGTTGCTGAAAGGGAATAAAATGAGTCATTAAAATCTAATGCTATAAATGTCTAATTACCCTTCCTGAAGCTATCTTAGAAAATGATACAAGAAATCATATTTACAGCAAATCACACCAGCTTTTCATCTCAAATGTAGGCATTTAAAAAGAAACCATATTAGAATACAGTACCACCAGACTGTGGAGGGGATAGAAGAAGGATGACTAGAGTTTCAGAGGTACAGTAGCAAGTGATTAACAAGGGAGAGCAAAGGGAAAAATGACAACAAAATTCACAAACTTCATCTCGGACCAATGATTTCATTTGCCAAGCCCTGAAGATTAGTAACCAGATTTTGACTGGACAAAAAACAAGCTACTAGAAATGTTACCAAAAAATGTAAATCCATTTAGAATTCTTTATCTACTCCTTTAATTATAGTCATTTGGCTCATAGTGGCTTTCCTCATGGGATACTTTTCTTGAAATTTAATCTAGCCATAAAGGGAAATTAAAGTACTAAATTCTTAACAATTCATTCCCATAAAATTGTGCTGGTTTTTATGACCAATGTCAAATTAGCAGCTGGCAAGCAGCTATGGTGGGACAATGACTTCAGATTGATGTTTCAGAAGATTCTGCTGCCATCATCTTCGGGGAAATCAAATGTAAACAAGTTGCAAAGCCAATTTTATCTCCACTTGCTAAAAATCATTTCAACTAGGTACTTCAAAATGGATTTTGATTATTCCTAAAGCTTATAAAAATATGATTTTTTTCACTTAGTCATCAGCAAAAATTTAAATGATACTACACTGGTTAGTTTTAATCTTAAGGACTATCTCACCCAACATGCCAACATAATTTCTGTAATGAAGAAACATCAACTATTTTTATTCTAAAAGTTCATACAATGCTACCCTTATAATTTCCTTGCTATTATTCTATCCAGGATCATCAACATGTGAAAATGCTGACTTCAAACCCAATACTTACTTTCTTTTGTTACTAGAAAGATCTTTTTTTTCTCCTTGTAATATTCCCTAAGAAGTTTTATAGTGAAATTTTTTTCTCTAGTCAACATTAGCAATTCTGAAATAGATTCATTTCTTTGGCTAATGAATAGCCTGCATCATTATTCTGTCTGAAAATCAACATCCCAGCCAAGGGGCATGCCTAGGATGCAGAGAGAATGAAACTGCATTTAACATTTTCCCTCCACTCAATTTTCAAACAAGTTTCAATTTATGACAAGTTGGGGCAGTAGAAATCTATTATTTCTGGACTTAAAAAGTTACTCAGAATACTCACAGCTACTTTGTAAAGAATAGATTTCCATCATCCCAGTGTTCCAAATATCAATAGTGTATTTCCACCATGGCAGGGAAGGTGAGGAATTCCAAGAACGGTCCATGGCAGAGTCGGGCCAAGAAGTGTAATCCAATGGAACAAAGCAAAACAGGAGAAAACAGACAAGTTACTTACTTGTAATTAACAAATCACTTGTAACTCCAAATTATTACAAAATAAACCCCAATTTTGTCAAACATAGGATCATAAGACTTCACTGTCAACAAAAACATAAAACACTAATTTTCATTTACTCTTTTAACTCTGGTAGAAAAGTGTTGATATTTGAAAGGGAATTCAAGCCTTTTTTTTTCTTTTTCAATGGTGAACAGGTCCCTATTTACTTTGCACAGCTCTCACTGGTGAAAGGAAGCTGGGGAAATGTCTCACAAAAGGTATATGAAGTTACAATACTCAGTCACAAGGAGTAGCTACTGACAAGCCCACTCCCAGACAAGAACAAATCCTAGTCCAGCACTAGTTTAGCACTGGCATGGACTTCTTGGCTTTAGATTAATCCAGAAACTGGCTAGATTCAAGAAAGGGAATAAAGATAATGGAAGTTAGAAACTAAAATTGATATACTGAATTAAAATTTATTAATGTTAAAATTAATAATGAAAATTAATAAATAGTAAGAGAATAAGACAACCAAAATTAAAGGCAATTTGAAGTAAAAAACAAAAGCATAATAGCTAACAGATTTAAGAAAATTAGAAAAGCCAACTTTAGACATATCACTATTATATTCTATCAGTCACTGTACATTATATATACAGTTAAGTAATTTTATAAATGGGAGCCTACAACTTTCATTAGGAGAACAATAATGTCCCTTTGGATTAATAAAGCATTATTATCAACAAAGGGGTTATTGGCTGGAATTTCATTGATAGGGTAATTCCCTTGGTCACTTGGCACCTTCTCTGTAACTTAAGAGGTTATGAGGGATGCTAGGCCAATCTGATACAGGGATGACTGCAAATGCATGTTCTTGGCTAGAAGACAAGATCTCTCTCTGCTCCGCAGCACCATTATGCAAAAGCATTTTGACTTAGAAAAGCATAAATTAACTTTGTTTTATTGTGGGGGTATTTTGGTTCAAACTCAGCCTCAGACACTTACTTGCTGTGTGTCCCTGGGCAAGTCATTTAACTCAGTTTGCCTCAGTTCCTCATCTGTAAATGAGAGCTAGGGAAGGAAATGGCAAACCATTCCAGTATCTTTTCCAAGAATGCCCTAAAAAGGGGTCATGGAGAGTCAGACATGATTAAAACAACTCCACAAAAACAAAAATATTTTATGTGTGGTGTTAAAACATTTGCATTCCCATCTCTACATTGATGGCTCTTAAATCTATTTATCAGCCCTAACCTCTCTAGGTTCCCATCTCCAGTTCCCTATTGAAAACTGCATACTGCATATCCCACAGACATCTTGAATTCAATATGTTCAAAACAAAACTCAACTGTTCCTCCCTTTCTCAATCCCTCTCATCCCAATCCCCCCCCCCCCATCTTCTAAAATTCTCTATTACTGTCCTGGGTACTACACCCCCATCTTCTCAATCACTCAGGTTCATACTCTAAGTGTCATCTCTCACACTTCATAACCAATCTGCTGCCAAGGTCTGTCAATCTTTACTTTTGTTAACATCCCTTAAATACACTCCTCTCTCCTGACATTGCCTTTATCTAAGCAGATCATCACCACCTCACACAAGGGCTACTGAAATCAGTGTCTACTAGTTGGCCACATCCAACCCTTCGATGAGTACAGATCTGACCCTGTCAATCCCTCTTCTCATTCAATCAATTCTGGTGGCTCTCTAACATCTCCATGAGTAAATATAAAAACTTGTTTGGCATTTAAAGTCCTTTATAACCCACTCCCTACCTTTCCACTCGTCTCATACCTTGACCTTGTCCACCCTCCCATGGACTCAGATTCTTCGCTCTTTTACTCCATCTCCTAATTCTGGGCATTTCACTCATCTGTGCCTCCTAAAAAACCAGGTTTCTACAAGAAGCTGTTCCCATGAAAGAGAAATCCCTTCCTTTTGCTATTTATCTCCTATTTATCCTATTATATGTGTACAAACACAAGTATATATGCATATATTCTGAATGGAGTACTCAATTCTACAAAAAGAACTGTTATAAATATTTTTGTATGGATGGGTCTTTTCCCCTTTAGGATCCCTGGGATACAGATCATAAAGGGTAAAAGATGTACACATACAAAAATATTTATGGCAGTTCTTTTTGTAGTAGCAAAGAACTGGAAATTGAGGGGATGCCCATCCATTGGGCAATGGCTGAACAAACTGTGAAATATGAATATTATGGAATACTACTTGTAAGAAAGCATGATTAAGCAGTCACACTTCAGAAAAGCCTGAAAAGACTTACATGAACTGATGATGAATGAAGTGAGCAGAACCAGGAAATCACTGTACACTTTAAGAGCAACACTGTGATGATCAACTATGACAGACTTGGCTCTTAACATCTTTTCAATGATCAAAGATAATTTTGAAGGACAACTGATGGAAATTACCATCAACATCCAGAGAAAGAACTAGTGTCTGAATGCACTGTAGGTGCTGGGGTCTTATGCATTTTGGTCACAAAAAGTCTCCCTCTCCCTTGAGAGAATAATCTGAGCAAAAATATTTTTTATGTTAAAAAAAAAAACAATTTCAGATTTCCTCAATTTCTGACACTGGACAAGGAAGAGACTTCAAAGCCTAAGAAAGTCCAATGATCATTACCATGTTTCCCCCAGCCCAGGAATGGGACAGTTTGGGATTTGTGGGTAAGATCAGCCAAATGCTCCTTAGATGCCTCAGCCCTGGTCACTCCAGAGAGTAGAGCTAAACAAAGTCAGGTTAATGCGTTCCTAGATCCACCCAAAACACAGATTCACCCGAACAGAAGTAGGTGGAGAATTAACTTCAGGTTAATCTTCCTATTCAGATTCGATTTGCATGAAATAGTCCCTGACTGCCCCACCTGCCAACTCACAAAAGATGACCTCACTTGCTACTTTACTGAAAAGGCCAAACCGAAGTGACTTCACAAACAAGACTGAAGTCAGCCATTCAGCCAGTTCACTCATTCATTTTAAGCCACAGAACTATAGGATTGCGAACTAGAAAGAACCTCAGGGACCATCTAGTCTAAATCCCTTAGAGAAATTCAGTGACTTGGCCTAGGGTCACCCAGATTACAATAAGTAGAAGAGTCTGGTTCTGAATCCCAAGTCCTGATTCCAAATGCCATGGCTATTTAACTGAAAGCTATTTTACTTATTAGAATTTAAGGTCCTTGAGGTCAGAGTTGCTTTGACTTTCTAGGGATCCCCTGCACTTAATGCTCACTTAACAAATGCTGGTTGAAGCTTGGCCCAAAGGAGGTACCTGACAATATCCCTACCTCACTCCCTTGCACAGATAAGTGGGGGTTGGGAAAGGTGTGGATCACTGCATATTATATCATACTTTTTAATGTAATGATTAGTTTTGCTAAAAAAAATTTCTTTCTCTTTACTTTTCCTATTTTAAAAAATCTGCTCTGATGGGGCTGCTAGGTGGCGCAGTGGATAGAGCACCGGCCTTGGAGTCAGGAGGACAGGAGTTCAAATCCGACCTCAGCCACTTAATAATTACCTAGCTGGGTGGCCTTGGGCAAGCCACTTAACCCCACTTTCTTGTAAAAAAAAAAAAAAACCTAAAAAAAAATCTATTCTGTAAGGAGGGAAAGGAAAGAAAGGGGAGGGGGGAATTTAGAGTGATAGTAATCAGCAAATATTAGGGGGAAAAAAGATTAATAAAAGCTATTAAAATGCTTGTTGACTGACATGCCCACATAATTTCCCTTCCCTTACAGAAACTAGTCCATCTGTACATAGCCAACAACCCAATGAAGAACCACTAGGCTTCTCCTTTAGAAAGCTTCCAAAGAATAAGTTACACATCCCCATCGAACAATCCCCCTACAGAATTTTTCTCTCCATCCTGGTATACACCAACTTAGCCATACTCTTGCTTATGTATATAAAACTTCCCCCCAACCAAGTGCTGATCAGAACCTGCCATTGACTAGAAGCTGCAAAGTTGAGGGAAGAGCAGTATTCCCCAGACCTAAATCCATCGAGTGCCCCTTGATCCATCCTCCAGAGGAACAACCTTTGTGGAGCTATGACCTGCCAGTCCCAACTTAGGCAACTCCAGCCTCTTTGCATCCATAGCTATTAAAGATGAAGAAAACAAAGTTCTTGCTACCAAAGACCTTGGTACTTTATAAATAGTCCAATATCAAAAACAATTTTTGATTTGATAGCAGAAAATTCCAATAAAGGTCCTCATGACCATGCTTAGCTGATGAGCTCTACAGATCCCTGGGCCTTGCCCCTATTAGAATGAGCTCCAGACTCAGGTCGTGTCTTTGTACTTGCAGTCCTATCCCTGGAGCATAGTGCTTCTGGACATACTAAGCACATATGAAATGTTCTCTCTTTATTCGCACACATTCCAGATCTGCCAAAACAATCTCCCCCAATTAGAGGTCTGTCCCATGGCGCACCACCCTGAGGAGCCTCTTGGATAAAACCTTAACTCTTTGACTTGACAGACTAGCTCCAGGCTAGTTTTCATCCAACAAAGGCTACATGATTACTTGCAAGCATGAGTTAATAGGGATTTTTTTAGACATGTATGGGCTGGACAAAATGGCTTCTAAGATTCTTTCCAATTCTAAAATTCTGTGAATTCCAGACTTATATCACATTACTCCATTTCATGCATTCTCTGATCCACCCAATTGGTCTATTTGCTATTTCCCAAATTTGGCATGCCATCTCTCCCATCTGTCTCTCATACCTGAAATGCCCAGCCTCTCAAATCACACAGCCTCTACACTGTTAGTCCTTCCTAAGGAAAACCCTTCCCAATTCCCCCCTATTTGCATCTCACTTACCTTGCATCTATTTACAGGACACATCCATCCCCCCCCCCCCCAGGCCCAAGGAAAAACAAACTTCTGAAGGAGTTTTTGCATCACTGCATTCCTAGGGCCCAACCTAGCACCAAGGCATGTAAGATTGTTTAAGATTTTATTTTTATTTTATCTAAAAAAATAAAAGAAAAACACTGAAATGTCTATATTCTATCCCTTCATTTTCATAGTAAAATCTTGACTTAAACACAGACATAATTGACACTTGCTGACGCATACATTTCTTTCACATATAGCCTTGGAGAAAAGAATTTCATCATTGACATTTTTCAAAGAGTTCAAATATAAACTGTCTTTTAAAATACCTAGATTCACTCTCACAAAAACACCAACATGTTGTAACATTAAAATGACATCATGTTCTGAGTAATTTCATTTAGACTAAGTTCAAGTTTGTTGTTTTAAGTTCTTTCCCTCCCCTTTCCAGCTGAGAAAAGGAGGGAGCATTCTTCCCTAGAAAGATCCTGTCAACTTTTTAATACAATTCAACAAATTCAAAGTTCCCATTATGTGCAAGGCAACCCAGAAATTCTGTACAATTACTCTCATTCCTATTTCCCAAAACCAAATCTGAATGTTTGAATACAAGTTGAAAATTCTTTTCCCTTTAAATTTTTCTGTATTTCTATCTCCATCTCCATGCATGACAGCAACATAACCACATATGAATATATATATTTTATTGATGTTTTTTAAAGAACAAGTCCTGTTCCTGTTAAATAGATCCATGTTTCTATACAGTTTCCTACTAAAAGCTTCAGACTGTCCTGCCATGAATAATCCTCACTGAAAGTAGATCATGTGCTAGGTCTAAAGACTCCTCTGGCATAATACAAAGGGCATTGAATTGTAGGGCAAAAGACTAGGTTCAAGTTCCATCTTGATGTGCAAAATGAAAATAAGCATTCTACAGCTATTTCACCAGATGGCCTTCCAGAAGATGCTTTGTACCCCGCAAAGGACTGTATGAATAAGGTATTTTAACTTTACCTCACATTGAAGAAAATTTGGATACTTGAAGGTCATGCTACCAAGTATAAGCTATGCCAGAGCCTGCCACGCCAAGAAAGGTTGAGTCAGAAAAGTGCTGAGGGAAAAGAATGGGGAAAGATTGTGGTAGAAGAGAAAGGGTTGTAAATTGAGAAAAAGATGCAGGAAGGCAATTTATATGGTTATGGGCTTATGAAAAAGACCAAAAATTTTAGGAGAAACCTGGAGAAGAATTAGATCAATCCAACTAACTCTAAAGAATCTCTAAGTCTAAGAAGTATTGAACTAAATAGACAGTGATCTCAGGATCACCATTTTTTTTTTTAACAATGGTACAATTCAACCAGACACAATGAAGGGCCTTCCAGTATTAGCCAATTCTTTTTAAAAAATTTTTGTAATTTGATTGATCTTATGGACTTTTTAGTCCCAAATATTCTACTCACTTTGTTATTTTAAATCAGGGAATGGGAACCATTTTGTCCGTACCTGCCTCAGCAGAAGGAAGGATTCAAAATTCAATAAATCCGGGAGCTTTTTAGGGGAGAATCGATTAAATATTTGATCAAATTAGCAGTTATATGGATGTTATAAATATCCAATGGTGCCTGGCAGAAAAAAAGGGTCCCCACTCCTATTTTAAATGGTGCTTTCTTGTCTAACCTTTCTTTTTCCTTTTTTAAAACATCACAAAAGTCAAAAGTGGAGCTCTACGTATACAATGCCTTCTGAATAATATTACATACCTTTTTCATTCCCCTAAAGTTTGTTTCTGAAAACATGAATCTTCTTGACATTTCTATTGCTACTGACACAGCTGATTATCCCCTCCTGGTTTGCCTGACCATTCCTTCTCAGTCTCTCCCCTCTTCATCCCTAACCACATGTGTACATGATATGTATGCTGCATGATATGCATCATATGCATGAAGATAATCTCTATGTATGTGATTGGTGTGCTTTAATTTTACATGTAAGAAAATGGCCAGAAACAGAAGAGCTAAATCTCCAGTTCTTGATTCGCTCTAAATTACCCACTAAAGCTTGCTGGACAGCTCCATCTCAAAGTCCCCCAGGGAATCTCACAATCAGCATGTGAAAAACAGAAGTCATTAATCTTTTCCCAGAAACCTGTCACTGCGCCAAACTTCTCATTCTCTGTTCACCTAGGCACAACCCTAGGTCAGATCCTCTTACATTATCTGCTTTCTGTCTGGTATCTCTCTTTTCCATGCTCTCCTCCAGAAGGTTCCAAAGTAAGCCTGTTAAGCCTCTCTGGACCATGTCACTGACTTCTCTAACAGAACATTAGGTAGAGGTAGAGGTAGTTAGGTGAAATGGTGTGTTTGGAGAAGAACGAGAGCAGTTCTATCAGGACTAAAAAGAGTAGAATGAAATGAATGTGGAAAGAGAAATTTAAACCAAATTGTAAAAAACTTAAAGGCGAAAGAAAGAGTTGTTCTTTTCTCCTTGAGGCAACAGAAAGTCACTGTCATTAGTACAGGAAGGTCATAACAAGACCTATACTGTTAAGGATATCGATTTGGTGGCTGTGTGGACCAGGAGACAGTATAGAGGCAGGGAAACCCACTGAAGAGGCTGATTACTCTCTCAAGGAAAGAGGTACAGAGGATCTGCAAGAGGGCAGTGACTGAGTGTTAAATGAACAAAAGGAACTAAGAGATCAACAATTTTCTGTCTAGGGTGGGGTGAGGAAAGTAAAGGGAAGTTGGGGGTGGGAGAGGCAACTTCTTTGGGTACAAGTTGCTCCTGAGGTGACTACTGAAATTCCTATCCCAATCTCCATTTCCACATTCCTAAAACTAGAAAAACTGGGTCCCCTCAAAAGAAACAGGAGTTAGAAGCAAGGGAAAATGAATTCCCATTTGGCTAGGTTGTACAGCTTTTCAGTTTTCAGTGAACAATTATCCTTCAAAGGCATGTGAACTCCTTGAGCAGAGACCTTTCTCTAGGATAAGTGAGAAAGCCATGAGAAGAGGGACTAAGCAAGTTCAGTTTCCTCTGGTCTCCTAGCATTCCGACAAACTGCATGCCATGTTGACAACGTCCTTCCTTCCAAACAGCCAAATAAGCATCTCTCTAACACAATACTCTCTAACACAATACATCTCTCTAACACAATAATACAATAAACTACCTAGCAGACACAGCCAGGGGCTGGAGATACAAAATAGAAATCCAACAGTCCCTGAACTACAGCTCATGCTCTAGGGGGACACAAATATGTATTAAATATATACATACTATAGACTCCACAAGTGGAGTCAGGCCACTCCTTGCTCCCCCCCCCCCCAATACCAATACAATTGATATTTTGAAGTGATATCCTGGAGACACCTTAAAGTCAACCTACCCGAAAATGATATCAGCTCTCCCCTTCCTCAAAGCTTTTACCCTCCAGGTCACCAGCAATAACCCCCTTGTCACACAGGCTTGTGGACTAGATGTTCTCCTTCATTTGGGGGGGGGGGGGGGGGGGGGGGCGGCAGTGGCGGTTTGCAAGGCAATGCAGTTAAACTGACTTACCCAAGGTCACAGCTAGGTAATTAAGTGTCTGAGGTCAGATTTGACCTCAGGTCTTCCTGACTCCAAGGCCAATGCTCTATCCACTGCACCACCCAGCAACCCTTTTCATTCATTCTTTCACCCCCATTGCCATATCCAATCAATTAACAAGTACCAATATCTCTCAAATAGCTTCCCCTTCTCTTCTATAAAACAGCTCTCAACACCTCACACCTGTGGTTTGCCCTACTCCAATTCATCTTCCACTCACATAGCAAACTGATCTTCCTAAAATGAAGTTCTGACTCCTATCATCCCTAGTCAACAAACTTCAGTGGTTCCCTATGATCTCCAGGACAAAAACAAAATGCTCTGGTCTGTAACCTGGCCCCTTCCTACCTTTCCAGTCATCTTACATGGTCCTCCTCTCTCCACTAGTCTGCCATCCAGTGACCTGGGAACTCCAGACTACATTTTTACTGAAAGTGCTTCATGATTGGACACTCTCCCTCCTCATCTCCGCCTCCTAGCTTCCTAGTGACTTCCCTCGGAGACTGCCCTAAGTATATCCTGTGTTATTTTGGTCATCCATAGTTATTTTCCTGTGGTCTCCCTGTTGAACTGAGTTCCTTGAGAGCAGGGACTGTTTTTTGCTGTTCTTAGCAGTGTCTGGACAGAGTAGCTAAATGACTAGCTAATTAAATAGCTCCCTGTTTGGTCATCCCTACCATTCCCTACTGACTGGTATGCACTCCCTTTTTACCCCAGCTTCTTGCAATCACTGCCATCTTTAACATGACACCTTTCCTGATTCTCAACACATTCCCCAAAATGCCCTAATAACCACACAGTTTATTTTGTAGATTAATGTGCTGTGTTGACTGAATAGAAGAAGCTCACTGAGGGCAGGTCCCTTCACTTTGATGTTGGTATTTATTCCCCACTATTTACAATAGCTCTAAAACAGAAGCAGGGCTGTGCTAAAATTAGTTCCAGAGAGCCTGCTAGCAAGCTTTACAGTGTGAATTTGTTATGTGCTGTGATTCAGGGATTGATATGGCTTGGCTGTCTAGAAAATGTCAAAGATTAAGCCATATACATTCTCCTCCCCCCATTTACTAGCATTCTTCCCAGTGGAGACAATGAGGAAATGTTTCTTAGGCATGGGTGAGGGCCAATGCAAAAAGAATGAAAATGGGAGTTTGGGGAAGACCCAGTTGGGTTAACTGTAGAATGTAGGAAGCAAAGTCTGGTAGAGTTTCCTGAATAGAACAGTAAGATGACTACCAAACCTTTGATTAAGAAAAGTAACTTTAGGGGAGGCTAGGTGGCGCAGGGGAAGCTAGGTGGCCCAGTGGATAGAGCATTGGGCCTGGAGTCAGGAGTACCTGAGTTCAAATCCAACCTCAGACACTTAATAATTACCTAGCTGTGTGGCCTTGAGTAAGGCACTGAACCCCATTTGCCTTGCAAAAACCAGAAAGAAAGAAAGAAAGAAAGAAAGAAAGAAAGAAAGAAAGAAAGAAAGAAAGAAAGAAAGAAAGAAAGAAAGGAAGGAAGGAAGGAAGGAAGGAAGGAAGGAAGGAAGGAAGGAAGGAAGGAAGGAAGGAAGGAAGGAAGGAAGGAAGGAAAGGAAGAAAGGAAGAAAGGAAGAAAGGAAGAAAGGAAGAAAGGAAGAAAGGAAGAAAGGAAGGAAGGAAGGAAGAAAGAAAGAAAGAAAGAAAGAAAGAAAGAAAGAAAGAAAGAAAGAAAGAAAGAAAGAAAGAAAGAAAGACAGACAGACAGACAACTTTGGTAGTTCTGAAGAGGATGGCTAGGAATAAAAAGAAACCTAAGACAGGAAGTTCTATCCAGAAGATGGTGGTAGGCAAAGAGCAGGAAAAGGACAGATGACATACCACTACCAAGTCTGTATCTCAAAAAGATCATTAAAAAATGGGTAAAAACTACAGGTACAAAAATGTTTGTAGCAAAAAAAAAAACTGGAAATAGAGGGAATGCCCATTTATTCGGTAAAGGCTGAATAAATTGTGATATGATTGTGATGGAATACTTTTGTTCTGGAAGAAATCATGAGTCCAGGCAGACTTCTGACAAGACTTACATAGACTTATAGGGAGAGAAATAAGCAGAATCAAGAGAACATTAAACACATTTAAAGCAACACTGGATCATGATCAACATTGATGGACTTGGATCCTCTCATAGCTCAGCAATCAGGGACAATTCATTTTTTAAAACATGCTTTGTGTTTTTTCTTCTCATTTTCTTTTAGCTTTAGTTTTGATCCTTCTTTTTTCAATATGACTAATAAGGACTTATTGCATGTGCATAACCTAAATCAGATTACTATCTGTCATAAGGAAGAGAAGGGAGGTAAAATGTGAACTCAAAAGCTTACAAAAAGATGAACATTGAAGGGGGTGGCCTGGAGTTAGGAGGACCTGAGTTCAAATGCGGCCTCAGACACTTAATAATTACCTAGCTGTGTGGCCTTGGGCAAGTCACTTAACATCCACTGCCTTGTAAAAGCTAAAAAAAAAAGATGAACATCAAAAACTTATCTTTGCATATAATTGAAAAAAATGTTACATTCAAAAAAATTTTTAATAACATTTCAATTTTTTTAGAAATAGAGAGATGCAAGAGATGTCAGAAACAGACATCAATCAGGTAAGATACAATAATTAAGTGCCAGGTTGAGAGCTCCTGCTCAAGCAGTTCATAATCTAAGACAAAGACAAACAATAGGTATAAACTATATATGGGAAAAATAGAAAATAAATGAAGGAAGGCACCAGAATGAAGGAGTAAGGAACAGTTTCCAGTAGAAGACACGTTTTTAATTGAAATTTAAGTCAAAATCAGCACCCAGAGTCAAGGACAGTGTCCTTTCAGGTGCTTGAAGATGGGAGTTATCTTATTTAGAAAGGTAGCAAGGGGTAAGGGGTTTTGATGCTGGAGATGCTAAGATGTAAGAGTTTACAGAGAAGAGTTTGAGAAGGTCAGACCTATAAGAAAAGACAAGACTAGGTAAAGATTAGATATGTGGAGAAGGAAAGAGATCATAGTTCAGTGATCAAGGACAATTTTTTTTTGCAAGGCAATGGGGTTAAGTGACTTGCCCAAAGTCACACAGCTAGGCAATTAAGTGTCTGAGGCCCGACTTGAACTCAGGTCCTCTTGACTCCCCAATCAAGGACAATTCTAAAAGACTAAAAAACTGTGGAATCTGGATACCGACCAAAGAATACTATGTTCACTTTTTGCAACTTGTTTTATGCTTTTCTTTTTTTTCCCCTTTCATTTTTCCCATTTGTTCTAATTCTTCTTTCACAATATGACTAATATGAAAATATTTTTAACAGTTAAACATGTATAATTTATATCAAATTACTCCCTGTCAAGGTGGTGTAGTGGATAGAGCCCTGTAGTCAGGAGTACCTGAGTTCAAATCCGGCCTCAGACACTTAATAATTACCTAGCTGTATGTATGGCCTTTGGCAAGCCATTTAACCCCATTTGCCTTGCAAAATCCTAAAAAAAGATTTAAAAGACAAAAAGGATTTTATATTTGAACCAAGGAGATTGGTTCAACCTGGGGCAACTAGGTGACAGAGTGCATAGCCAGGCCTGAAGTCAGAAAGACTGGCTTTCCTGAATACAAATCTGGCCTCAGATGCTTACTAGCTGTGTGACCCTGGGAAAGTCACCTAACCTTGTTTTCTTCAGTTTCTTATCTGTAAAATGAGATGAAGAAGAAAACAACAAACAACTCTAGTATCTAGGCCAGGAAAATCCCACACAGGATTACAAAGACTTGGACACAATTAAAATGTTTCAGCAAAGAAATGGTTAAAACTGCATTTTAAGATCAATCTGATAATTGACCAGAAGATGGGTTGGACTTGATGCAGAAACCACAACAGACTATTATAATACTCCAGGGGTGTGGTGATGAGGCTCTGCACCAAAGTGGCATTATGCCAGGGAGGAGAAGGAGGCATGAGAAAGGTGCAAAGTAAAATTAACAGTACTTGGCAATTTATTAGATATGGGGAAAAAAGTTGCAGGGAAGGATGAAAGACAAACATGACTGCTACATTGCAAGACAGGTGACTGGGAAGGAGAGTGATGACCCTCATAGTAATAGAGAAGTTAGAAGGGAATGGGCATTAGAAGAATGATATTAAGTTTGGTTTTTGAGTTTAAGATGCCTAAGAAACAGACATCCAGTCTGAGTTGGAAAAGCAAGCCTGGTGGTAAGGAGAGAGGTTAGCTATAATAAAGAGAGATAGATTAGAATGCATAGATGAGACAATAAAGAGATTAAAGAGAATTGTACCTAGGATTGTGGGTTAGGGGCTACCTACCAAGGGGCATGAAGATTAAAGCAAATATGACTGAGAAAGAAGGAGCTGAAGTGAGAAATATCAAAAAAAAACTAAAAGAGAATATCAAGAAGAGACTAATCAATAATGTGAAAGGCTGCAGAGAACTCAAGAAAGATGAGGAAGGGAAAAAAGATGACTATTAGACTTGGCAACTAAAGTCATTGCTAACACCAGAGAGTAATTTCAGTTAAGTGATAAGATTGGAAGCCATACTGCAGAGAGTTAAAGAAAAGTGAGAAAAAGAAAAGGATTAGGAAACTAGGGAGCTTGCCTACCTGGATTAAAGTCCTCCTTTTGACTACATATTAGCTGAGGGGGTTAGGGGCAAATCATATCATCTTAGAGCCCCAATCCAGTAAGTCCTATCTTAATTCTTAACTAAGACTTTAACTTTTATGATATAAAACTTTTTACACATATAAAATCAGATCTAAATAAGTGAGCAAATGCCAATTGCTCATGGATTAGTCAAGCTAATATAAAAAACTCAAATATGTATTCAGTGCCATATCGAACAACCAAAAACATTTTGCAAGTATAGGAAAATTAGAAAAAAATTCATCTGAGCCAGCAGTTGCTTAATGATATTCTTTAAAATGTAATTAATATTTCTTAATCTATATATTTCTGATCAGAAGTTAGTCTCTTAACCTTTAATAGTTATAAAATGTCAGTTTGCTATGTAAGGCCTGTTGCCTACAATGCTGACTTCAACTATGTCAATACTATCTGATCCTTTCTATGTTAGCCTTACCTGATCAACAAACTTCAAGATAAGAGATATCCTGGATGAGCAGAAAGAAAATCCTATTATTTGTAAACATTTACTCTTCAGTATAAGTGGAACTTTTGTCAATAGGAATTTTAAGTAAATATAAGACTTGGGAAAATCATATTGTAAACCATGTCATCCATCTAGAGTAAAAAGGAGAGAAGGGGGATGGGGGACAGGGAGATGTGAGTGATGGAGGAGGTGGACCGTGGGGGAGAGTGGTCAGATGTAACACATTTTCTTTTTTTACTTCTTCCAAGGGGTTGGGATTGGATGGCCTGTCCGAGATCACAGGGCTGGGTGGTTGCTGGGCCTTAGGGGTGGTATGTGGGCTTGGGGTCTCTTGGCCCCAGAGCCAGTGATCAGTCTGCTGTGCCACTCAGCTACCCTACAGCACATTTAAGAAGAGGGATAAAGTGAAAGGAGAGAGAAAATATAGTATATGGTAGTAGGGAGGTATGAATGGAGGGAGTTGTGATCAGCAATGCCAACGGTGGAAAAATATGGAAGTAGCTTTTGTGATAGGACTTATCATAAAGAATGTGGTCCACCCACGACAGAGCTGGAGGTGTTGGAACAGACTGAAGCACATTTTTAAATTTTTTTTATCTTTACTTTATTGCTCATAAGGGTCTATATTTGGGGGGGGTATAATGTTTACTCTTAAATAAGGCTGCCAAAAGTTACATGATTTTTTGTTCATTCATAAAATGCCCCCCAAATTAGGTATCAACATTGGTATTTGCAAGGATGCCAGTCACTCGTGGGTTTTGGTAAGATCCTAGAAAATTAAGCTTCATTTATAAACTAAACCAAAAAAAAGACTAAGTTTTAGAGAAAGAGCTTCTTTATTAGGAATTTTATATACCAACAAAATGGAATCAGGACTTCTTGATCAAAAAGGAATTTCAGGATTTCTATGAAAAATTTAATTCAATTGAATTCAATTTTTTGGATACTTTTTAAATTCTGAACTGTATTCCTCATTCCCTAACCCATACTAGAGAAAGTTATCATTTGAATTGGATGGAAAGGAATCCCAATTTTGTAAACTTACTCTATAGACAATGTTCTCTTGGTTTTGCTCACCTCACTTCGTTATTTCCAACAAGTCATTCCCTTGTTTTTTTAAAACCAACCAACAGCTTGTTACAGCACAGTAGTAATCCATCACAATCTTAAGATGTCCATGGGATATAGACATTCCAACTGTTCAGTCATTTCCCAATAGTCAGGCATCTCTTCAATTTCCAGTTCTTTGCCACCACGGAGCTGCTATAAATACTTTAGAATGTCTGGGTTCTTTTTCCTTTTCCCTGATCACCTTGGGAAACAGACCCAAGAGTAGTATTGTTGAGACAAAGGGTATAATACAGTTTTTTTTTAATTTGGGGGAGACAATTCAGGTTGCTCTTCCAATTTTCCATATCCCCTCCATCAAATGTCATTTTTCCCCTTCTATCATTTTAGTCAATTTGATAGATGTGAGATATCTCTATAGTTGTTTTAATTTGTATTTCTGTAATCAATAATGAGTTTGATTTCTTTTACAATTTTTCTCCCTCCCTCCCTTCCTTACCCCCAACAGAAAGGAATCTGACAGAACTCTATATTTATAGCCATGCTCACATTGATCCGATATTGAACATACTATGAAAAGAATCAGATCCAAAACAGAATACCTTAGAGAAAAATGTGACATAATACATAAGACAACTTAAAAACTGAAGATAAGCTTCAGAAAGATTCACATTCTTGTAAATTTGACTATTCTCTCTCTCTCTCTCTCACACACACACACACACACATATATAATATGCAATGCCTTTATTCGATAAAACTGCCTATAGAAGATTTTCGTAATTTTCTGCTTCCCTTGGTTACATTGGTTTTATTTATATAACACCTTTTTAATTTAATGTAATTTAAATTATCCACTTTATATCTCAATTTATAGTCAATTTATTCATAATTTCTACTCCTACCAATAAGTCTGATTATTTCTCTTTATATTTAAGTCATGTATCTTGACTTTAAATTGGTAAACAGTGTTAAGATACTGGTCTATCCCCAATTTCTGCCAAACTGCTTTCCAGTTTTCCCAACAGTTTTTACCAAATAGTGAATCCTTATCCCAAAAGTTTAAATTTTTCTATTATAGGTTACTATAATCACTTATTACTGTCTACTATATTCCTCCTGCTATATTGATCTACCTTTCTATTTCTTAGTACCACATAGTTTTTGATAATTACTGCCTTATAATATTCCTTTGCTTTTTTTCATTAATCCCTTTAATATACTTGACCTTCTGTTCTTCCAAATGAATTAATTTTTCTGGTCCAACAAAATAATTTTTTGGTATTTTAATTGGGATGGCATTGAAAATGTCAATTAGAGAAAACTGCCACTTTTATTTTATTAGTTCATGAATGCTAATTTCTCCAATTATTTAAATCTGGCTTCATTTGTATAAAAAGGAATTTTTTTTAAGTATGTTCATGTAGTTCATGTAGTAGAGGTAAATTGTCTCCAATTATTTTAAATAGGGTAATCTCTTCCTGTTTCTTCAGGTCTTTGTTGGTGATATGTAGAAATACTGATAATTTATTTGAGTTTACTTTATATCTTGCTGCTTTGGTAAAATTACTGTTTCAACTAACTTTTTAGTTGAATCTCTAGGATTTTCCAAGAATGTCATCGTGTTGTCTGAAAAGAGATAGTTTTATTACTTCCCTAACCATTCTGATTTAATCCGTTTATTTTTTTCCCTCATTGCTATCACTAACATTTCTAGGGATAATATTAAATAAGTGACTGTTCTTCTCTTGATCTTATTGCTGAAATTTCTATCTTATCCCCTTACAAATAAAATAATCCCCACTGCTGATGGTTTTAAGTAGAGGTTTCTTATCATTTTAAAGAAAAATCCATTCATGCCTATTTTCAAGTGTTTATTTTTTTAGGGTTTTTTTTTTTTTTTTTTGCAGGGCAATGGGGTTAAGTGGCTTGCCCAAGGCCACATAGCTAGGTGATTATTAAGTGTCTGAAACTGGATTTGAACTCAGGTACTCCTGACTCCAGGGCCGGTGCTCTATCCACTGCACCACCTAGCTGCCCCCCCATTTTCAAGTGTTTTTTACAAAGGAATGAGTGCTGTATTTTGTCAAAAGTTTTTTTCTGCATCTATCAATATAGTCATGATTTGCCACTTTTGTTAGTGATATTTATTATTAGGTTAATAATGTTCCTTATGTTAAACCATCCCTTCATTCTTGGTATCAATTCCACTTGGTCACAATGTATGATCTTTGTGATATATTGTTGTAGTCTCCTGACTAGCATTTCTATAACAACTTTTCATAACTAGTCTAGCAAAATATGAAATTAGTCTGAATGACCTCCTTACGGCACCTAATACTCGACTTGTATCTAATTACATCTATGTATAATCTTCTAGTTCACTGCAAAGAATATAATGTTTTATTTTTAACTTGTACCTAAATGGGTAAGCACATAGTAAATGGTCAATAAATACTTCTCCATATTGTTTTCTTGGGGGGGCATAAAAGATTTTTAGTCTAGAACTGTGGTCTCATCCTCATGGGAAACTGTAGATACAGAAATTCAAATTCCCTCTACAGATCCACAATGAAAACTCATTTTGACTTAGTCTTTCCAAATTTACCCGAATCACTAAAAATATGTGTATATTTATTTTGTTGGCATTATTCTTTCAGTAACCATCCATCCTCTGATCAAAAAGCTGTAAAACCTCACTTTTTCTAAGCATATCACAACTTTTCTCCTCCTCCATCTCTTTTGCCTCTCTCCTCTTGTCTCTCTCTTTTGCCTCTCTCCTCTCCTTTTTCCTCCTTGCCTAACCCCATCCCCTTTGCTAATGGCATATTTTGGGGAACGGAATTCAGAGGGAGAAATTATGTCCATGTACTTACCTTGTTTATATGGTGTTCTATAGACATAGCTGCCTGAGAATCTCTTCATATTTTTACCTGACACTAAATCACACCCTTTAAAGGATTTCTAGGGACCTTGGACAAGTATCAAACATAATGACAATATACCAACAGCTCCTCATTTATTTATGTAAGCAGTTCCTTTCCTTCTTGCAGATATGATGTGGTCATATCAACCTTGCTCTGACACTGGAAAAGTAACAATCTCTCTGATGAGAGAGAACAGATGAATTCCGAATGGAGACTGAAGCAAACTCTAAGCGTTATTTTATTTTGTATTTTCATTTGTAACATGGCTAATATGGACGTACTTTGTTTCAATGAAATCAAAATGTATTCCTTCTCAAGGGGGCAGAGAGGAAAGGGGAGAATTTCAACCTCAAAAGTTTAAAAAAGGATAGTTCAAAACTGCTTTACATCCAAGTGGGACATCCCTCATGAAACAAATCAAAACCAAAAAAACAGTGTCTCTGTGCTAGGCACTTATTCCAGTACAAAAAAAGAAGGTCCAAGGTATCTGTGACTAAATGAACTCAGCTGTATATTTCAAGTTTTCTAGTCTTTGGCTCTGTGAAGAGCAAGTATAATGGCTAACCCTTCTCCCTGTCAATTTTACTTTAATTGGTTATTCTGCTGCTGCTTTAACTATTTGCCATCTTTAAAATGCTAAATGAGTCCAAAATTTGTCTGCAATAGAAAAGAAACCAAACTTAATCAAATGAGGAATTTTTTTTCTCATTTTTTTTAAATATGTGAACCACCTCTTTGACTCCTCAATGTCACCTCAGATGTTGGAAAGAAAAAACTCAGGAGCCTGGCTCTGCAAGCAGCAAAGAAGAGGCAAAGGGGGCTTCTCAGTCTAAAACAGTTACTGCTCCAAGGTGTTACAAAACCAAAACCATACTGTTTGGCCCAATGATTCCACAGAGACTGAACAGCAGAGGAAGAGGGAAAGAGCCTACAAATACTCAGTTACTTTCTAATACCCAGTCAATGGAAACCACCCCTGAAGACCAGGATTAGAGAATAGCTGAATACATTGTTAAATTGTCAAAATATACTGTAGAGGAATAAAGGCTGCAGAAATGATGCCAAGGAAATTTAACCTACTTAGAGGACAGGGCATGATGCTGGTTGCTGAAAGAATAAAGCCAACAAAATAAATACATACATAGAAGAAACTTCCAAAAGGACCCGAGTCAAAATGATTCTCAATCTTGTCAAAAATGTTTAGCATTTTTAATCAAAATGAGCCTAGCTTAGATACAGATTTAGCTTAAATGTGATTGGGTCAAAGGTCCAATTCTTTTGTAAATGGTTTTTTTGTTTAAAGTAAAAATTCTTCTAACAGTTACTGCTTTGAAGATGCAAACTGTAGAAATTTTCCAGAAGTAACATTCTAGCAATACTGATCCCGATGAACTCACTTGGTCATAGTTGGAGCCGCAGCAGAATTCAGCTCTCACTAGATGACCTCCAAAGTCCCTTCCCTGGTATGACTGCAGGGCTTGTACTGGACAGCAGGATGGTTCTTTGGGCTCTAATGGTCCAAAATTCCTTCTCTGTTACCCACAGTTCCTCCTGGCTGCATATCCAGCTCCCACCCCTCCCCCTTCAGCCACCAAGGGCACATTTGCACTACAATTTTCTTAGGGCAGAATGTCATTTTCATTCAATTATGAAGGATTTATTTCCTGAACTACCTGGTGATTTCGGTCAAACAGAAACACTCTGCTTTCAATCAGCTTCAAAACTGAGCCATAAGCTGGACCTGCAAGAGAATTTGCCAAAGGCCAGTAGGTGTCAGACAAGAGTCTCCTAGGCTCCAGGCCGTGCTGCAGAACATTGCCATGCCACCTGAATGTCACTGACTGAGATGGAGGGGCCTTCTGAAGACAGAAGACAGCCTCGTCAGCACCCTCATTTTACAGATAAAAAGCTGAGGCCCAGGGTGGTCCAAGTAGCAGACTTGGATGACCTCAGTCAGATTCTTTGGCTCTAAATTCAGGAGACACTTATTTTACTAACATGCTGCTTCACAAAGAGAAAATGGCCCCAGGAGCCAACATTCCTGCCTTTGGAGCTTGCATTCCCAAGGACTCAAAGTTAAGAGGGGAGACAACATGCAAATCACACAGCTCTGCATGAACAAGCTACATACACAGCAAACTCAAAATAATCTACAGAAAGAAGGTACTGGAATTAGCATACATAATGAATCTAGAATAGGGCAGGAACTAATTCATTTGATCTCTACATCCCCAAGGCCTAGCCCAGTGCCTAACATGGAGCCAATGTTCAATGAATGCTTAATGCTGTTATACCACAACCTGGCTACCCCTTTTCCAATTATAGACTTATTCGGTGTCATCATATACATTCAAAAGTCAAAGAATCAGAGATGAAGAGCTGGAAGACAACAAATTTTGATAGGCTGACTTATTTGCTAACCTGTCTGTAATTCTTTTGGCTCCCCAGTGTAAAGGGTAGGGGATCTATTTTTGGTGAGTTGCTAAGTTTATACTTTTAAAAATCAGGGCAGCTAGGTGGTACAGTGGATAGAGCACCCACCCTGGAGTCAGGAGAGCCTGAGTTCAAATCTGGTCTCAGACACTTGACACTTACTATCTGTGTGATATTGGATGAGTCACTTAACCCAGACTGCCTCTAACCCAGGGCCCTCTCCAGCCATTCTGATCCCTATCTGGCCACTGGACCCAGATGGCTCTGGAGGAGAAAGGGAGGTTGGTAAATGAGCACAGCTCCCACTCATTCAAATCCAATTCACTTGCTGCTTGTCAAGGCAACACTTCTCTAATGTCATGGTCTTCTTCAAAAACAAAAGACAAACAACAATTTCTAAAATTAATTGCTACACTTTAGTTTGATTTTGCCAAAGCCACAATATAAAATAAAATGATTTAAAGTGAAATATCAATATTGTAAGTTTCAGACTAAACTGAAAGTAGGACTCAGCCTTCTCTGAAGATTACAGGGAATGTACTCTTATCAGGTAGCAAAGGAAATAACCTCAAGCAAATCAAACTTTAAGTGACCAGAAATGTCCTTCTAATATCCCTGTTAAGTAAACACCTTGCTTCTGTCATTGCCTAGGAATGCTTTGCATACAAGGACCAAAAAAATGTTTTCTGGTTACTGCTATTGTTGTTGCTGTTGCTTAAAGACCATCCTCCAATGACCAAGTAATCTCCAATAATTACTTCCCAAACCAAATCATTGCAAGCTTCTGGATAGCATGAAATTTCTGAGTAGTTTTTCTTCATTAACATCGAGCTATGATCTGCCTCAAACTTTCAAATGTTGCTCCTATCTTCTATGACAAAACACAACAAACTTATGCTCTCTTCTATCGTACTATATATTAAAATTCAAATATATGTTTTAGGGTTAAAAGATCATACATTTCCTTTTGCAGCACCTGTAAATGGGATTGCGTTCATGACCAAAGTATTACAGAAGATAAGATAGGAAATCTTGACTGCACAGAATTAAAACTTTTTGCACAAAGAAATCAATGTAGCTTTAAAAGACTTTATTCATTTTGCTCTATGTTGTTTTTCTGGTTTGGGGACAGCTAGGTGGCCCAGTGGATAGAGAACCAGCCCTGGAATCAGGAGGACCTGAGTTCAAATCAGACCTCAGACACTTAATGACCTAGCTATGTGGCCTTGAGCAAGTCACTTAACCCCATTGCCTTGCAAAAAAATTTTTTTTCAAATTTTAAAAAAAGACAGAGAAAAACATTGATTGGGAGAGAACTTCTATGGCAAGTTTCTCTGAAAAAGATTTCATTTTATACTTAGAATAGACATATACACGTGTGCATGATACATCTAATACACACATAATTAAACATGTAGATAAAAACCATTGTTTGATTGATACAGGATCAAAAGACATGAACAAGGGTGGCTAGGTGGCGTAGTGGGTAAAGCACCGGCCCTGGAGTTAACCCCGTTTGACTTGCAAAAAAAAAAAAGACATGAACAAGCAGTTTTCTTTTCTTTTTTTTTTAGGAAGCAGTTTTCAAAAATCCAAATCGTTGATGATGTTTGTCCTTCATTCTTTTTTTTTTAGGTTTATTTTTTCAAGGCAAATGGGGTTAAGTGGCTTGCCCAAGTCCACACAGCTAGGTAATCAGTAAGTGTCTGAGACCGGATTTGAACCCAGATACTCCTGACTCCAGGGCCGGTGCTTTACCTACTGCGCCACCTAGCCACCCCCTTGTCCTTCATTTTTGAAGAAGACCATGACATGACAAGAACCTGAACTGGAGGTGTTAGTGTTGTGCTGAATCACCAGTCTCACTTTCTCTTGCGGAGCCATCTGGGAGCTTAGGTAGGAATCAAGACAACTGGAGATGGCCCTGGATGCCAGGCAATTAGGGTGAAGTGACTTGACAAATCACTAATGACTAGAGAAATGCAAATTAAAACAACTTTGAGGTTACACTTCATACCCATTAGATTGGCAAAGATGCCCCAAAACTAAAAGGACAATTGTTAGAAGACACAAATAGAGAGAAATGAGCATATTACTGTAATGCTAGTGGAATAATTGGTGGGTCCAACTATTAGGGAAAACAATTAAAAAAAACATTTAGAACTATACCTGCCCCCCCAAGTCACCACACCACACTGTGCACACCCTTTGACCCAACATCACACAAAGTGGGCAAGTCAATTCAGCTAAAGTACGATGACGTGCCACAAGGTAGAATGTTCCAGGCCTCTCAAACCCCCAGCACCATCTAGACTACAGCCTCTCCCTCCCCTCAGACCCTAGGTGGAGACGGCCCAGGAACCTAAACCCAAGTAGGCTTCCAGCCCAAGGAAGCCCCCACCTGTAAAGGAGCAGTGTGGGATTGTTTTCTATACTATGTCATTTTGTTCTCTCTGATGTTTTCTTTCTTCCTTTTGGATCTGATTCTTCTCTCCCATTCAGTTTCGATCTATGCTTATCAGGGTTGCAAATGTAAAGCCTAGATCAGACTGTCTTCTGTTGGGGGGAGGGAGAAAAATTGTAAAACTCAAAACCTTGCAAAAAAAAAAAAAGATTGGTAGAAACTACCATTGTATGCAGTTGGAAAAACAAAGAAAATATTTATGTAATAAAAAAGAAAAGAAGCAGTCTGGTGACTGCTCCTGCAAGACATGTGCCTACAGTAGCATATATGATGCCCCAGAAAATAAAGCTAAGTGCTGGTCCTGTCCAACAGTTCCACCTCAGACCTGGCCATTCTGTTTGCTGCTGCAGCTGAAGAAGCCCAGAATCTTTTCACTGGATTTGCAGTTGAACCTTCTACACATTTTTCTTCCCCATTAGAATAGGAGCTCCTTGAGAGCAGGGACTGCCAGGTTTTTCTACCTGCAAACCCAAGACTTTATTCATTTTGGTCTATGTTGTTTTTCTGGTTTGATGAGGGAAGTGGTAAAGAAAATAAATGTTTGTCAATAAAAAAGGAGAAGGTATTTAAGAAGAAATATCCCAGGTAGCTCCTTAGGCTCTCCAGTTCTCTCCCCATCCTGGAAGTCCTTCAAGAATCTAGTTTAACAAAGACAGGGTCCAAAAGGGGAAGATCAAGGCAAATAAGACGACTAGTATTGTCTTGATTCTGGAGGGTCACTTTCCTCTACACTGAATGAGGCCTAAGCAAGCACAGCAAGCAGCACAGGACTAAGGACAGGACAGGTCCCTGTGGTCCTCCACTAGACAACTGCAATTGGACTGATAAATGTTGCTATAGACTCAAACTATAAGAGGAAACCATGAGGATTCGGGCAGACTTCATGTTGCCTTAGGAAACCACATATTAACATCTATATTCTATTTGAGTTTTATTTATTTGCCAAATATTTCCTAATTACATTTTAATCTGATTCTGGCTACACTTGGGAGTGCTGTGGCTGATGGGCCAGGTCTGATACCTACTCTGGCCAAAAAAAAAGGATCACAGGACTTACAAAAAGCCTAACTGAAACCCAGGAACATTTCCTTCATTATCCCCCATATACAAGTCTGAGATACCAAAAAAGAAAATTAGTGACCTAGTCTTTGATGAATTCATTCATGGTGGCTTAATAATAATCACTTCATTTTACAGTTATTTAAATGAGGTATTATTAAATGCTAATAGTTACATTTAAATATAAACGTTCTGTCTCTGTCAATTTTCTAAAACTTATATTAACATTTAACTTCCCCAGACCTCTAATTGTTAATATTCAGGATTCCAAATAGGGAACAGCAATGCAAATCTCTCACCTCCAGAGAAGAGGAGCCTAACCTGGCCTAGGGGCCCAGAGGCAGCCTGGAGCAGCAGCGACTTTTTTTCCTGCAAACTACCTACCTATACAGGCTGGCTAACTCACACATACTACCTACCCTTACTGCTCCAGACCCAAAAGGTAAAGAAATGGTGAATATTTTAATAAATTTAAGAAAAATATCCAAGGGCAGCTAGGTGGCTCAGTGAATAGAGCACTGGCCCTGGAAGTCAGGAGGACCTGAGTTCAAATCCAGCCTAAGACACTTAAGTCATTGCCTAGCTGTGTGATCTTGGGCAAATCACTTAAATCTATTGCCTTGAGTGTGCAAACTCCTGTAGTAAACAATGAGGATAAAAGCAGAAAACTCGGATGATGTTCAGTTAGATCCACTAGGAGGGAAGAGTTATAGTCACTTGCCTGGGTCTGAGATCTGCCTCTCTAGGTACTACCCCAGGCTGCTGCACTAGTTCATCTCTAAGGTAAGGAATGGGGGTACTTCCTCCTTTCACAACAGATCTCACAACCCTTCAACCTTGGGCAGCATGCAGCCAGATTAAGGACAATGCCTCCCCTAACTTCTCAGTTACCTGGCCTTCAGACAACACACACAAAAAGGAAATCTCTCTGTCTCCCTCCATTCTGAAATGAGTCCCGGCTTAGGAGGAATAGCCAGCACTTGGGTCCCAATGACAAAGCCTTCAAGAGAACTCCATTTAACTCAATTTCCTAGCAAAGAAAGCAGCACATTAGTGAAAGACTTGGTTCACCTATTACTATAAATCAGGGGGAAGAAATGTGATTTGCAATAATAAAAAACCAAACACCACCCCAAATGAGACCTTCAGGTCTCATCCAAAGACTTAACAGGAATGAAATCATGAAAATCTGCAGAACCCTGGAAGAGGCATCACAATCCGAGAGCGCTACTGAGACTTGGGAGTAAACAGAACTCAGAACAGACAACTGGCCCAAAAGCACAGAAAACATTCTTTCTGTGACAAATGTTACTGCATAGGGTTAGACAGAAGTGACCAGGCCCCCATCATGGCCTGGGAGAGGAGACAGGAAGGACCTGAAGTTGCCTTGGGAGGGTGGAACAGGTTTTGCCTAATGGGAGAAACTTCAAAGGCAGAGAATGGCCCAGATAGCTCCACAAAAGCCAGGAACTTGCAATTGCAAAGTCTAGGGGGTGAGGAGGGGCCCAGTCCGGCAATTCTACCAGTCAGGGACAGATCCAGGAGGACCATGACAAATTCAAGTTGGAACTTTATCCTATGGGTGATCTGAAGCAACTGGACATCTCTGAATGGCATCTCTGGCAGCTGGTCCAAGAAGAGAGCCTCCTCAGCACAAGTCTGCTCATTCCCTTCCTCCCCCAGTCAGTTAAGCTCCAGTGGTTCCCTCTGACCTGGGGTTTGAAAGGAAAATCCTTTTCTGGCCCTTCTATCATAGTCTGGTCCCTTCCTACTTCCCCACTCTTTTTTGCACCAGTTCTCTTCTACACACCCCTCAAAGGGACATTGTCCTCCTGGCAGTTCCTCCCTCAGGATGGGCCATTTTCACGGCCACTCCCTCCGGCCCAGGTCTGGAATGCTCTCCCTCCCCTCTTCTGACTCTGGGCTTCCTGAAAGCTTCAGTCAGCTCACATACAAGCTTCCACCCCTCCAGTTCCCCACAACCCCAGCAGATGAAGAGGACTGGGCCTGGAGTCTGGAAAAGACAAGTTCAAATATCCTGCTTCAGACAGCTGTTACCCTAGGTGAGTCTTTTAACAGGTCTACCTCAGTTTCCTCAACTGTACAGTGAGAATCATAATGAAGCCTATCTGCTCAGGCTCTAATGAGGAACCAATGAAAAAAATCAGCAAATCCCTTAGTCCACTTATATTGTACCTATCTCCTATAGACAAAATTTGTCTTCGCCAAGAGACAGCCCCTGCTTGGGCCTTTCTACGAATGCAGCACTTAGCACACGGCCCAGCCAGAGTGACAGGGTGTCCCAGTGGAGTACGTGCAGTATAAATGAAATGTGTCACCTCTAGAAGGGCCCACAGAGTCCACCAGATCCGGTCTACCCCATCCCCAACAAGCAAAGAAGGCCTCTAGCTGCCAGGGGTCCAAGTACCCCCCAGTAAAATGACTAAGACCTTAAAGGCATCACCAATGCCTTGCTTGGCTGGCTGGTGGGGTTTCATCTGCAGAGGTGTCCTATCCCATCCAACTCTCCCCTGCACTTTCCCATCCATCAATGCTCTGACAAGGGGCACGCCAGGATGTACCAGGTAATCCTTTCCGGTTTTCTGCTCACTTTTGTGCTACCAACACTTCCTTGCCTGCTTGTGCCCGCCACACGTGGTCCTCCAGGCTGCTATTCCATGCCTTGCCAGTCATACAAGGCCATGAACAAGAGGATGTTAAAGCAAGAAGGTGGGCTCTCTCCTGGAGATGGCAAGCCGAAGCCTGCGACAACCCAAGGCTTCCTGGAGCCAACCTTCCAGATGCCCGGGGGTGGATTCTGTTTACACACCCTCAAGGCCCGGCAGAAAGGTGTAGAGTGCGGGGTCCCGGGCGGCCCAGCCCAAGGAAGGACACGGGAGGAACCTGCCGAAAGGAGACGCAGCAGGGCCGGGGCCGCGGGGAGGGAGAGGCGGCTCCGGGGAGCTGTCACGGCGGAGGCCCTGCCCCTCGCGCCGGCGCTCCCCTGGGAGGCTGCGGGCCGGGCAGGCAGGCGGGGCGGCCCCCGCGGCGCTTCGGCTTCGCGCAGGTCCGGGGCTTCACAAGCCACAACTAGGTCACGGGCTGCAGCGACGGGCCGGGGCCGGGGGATCGGGGCCGGGGGGATCAGGACCGGGGCCGGGGCCGGCGAGATCGGGGCCGGCGGGATCGGGGCCGGGGGGATCAGGGCCGGGGCCGGGGCCGGCGGGATCGGGGCCGGCGGGATCGGGGCCGGGGCCGGCGGGATCGGGGCCGGGGGGATCAGGGCCGGGGCCGGGGCCGGCGGGATCGGGGCCGGGGGGATCGGGCCCGGGGGGCCGGGGCCGGCGGGATCGGGGCCGGGGCCGGGGGGATCGGGGCCGGCAGGATCGGGGCCGGGGGGATCAGGACCGGGGCCGGAGCCGGGGAGATCGGGATCGGGGCCGGGGCCGGAGGGGCCGGGGCCGGGGCCGGGGGGATCGGGGCCGGGGCCGGGGCCGGGGGGATCGGGGCCGGGGCCGGGGCCGGGGGGATCGGGACCGGGGCTCCCCGGCCGCCTCGGCATGGCTGCCCGCCCCGCAGCCCGCGGCTCCCCGCCCCCACCCGGCCGCCCCCCCATCCCTGCGGCCGGGCCGGGGGGGGGGGGGGGCGCAGGGGCCGCGAGGGCTGGGCCGGGCCCCGGCTGCGCCCCCCGGGCCGGGCCCGGCTCCGTCCGGCCGCGCGGGGCGGGAGCGGCCTGTCCCGGGGCCGCAGAGCGAGGCGCCCCGCCCCGCCCCGCCGGGCCCCCCGCCGCCGCCCCCCAACCGTCGGGGCCGGCCGCGCCCCGCGCCCCGCGCCCCGCGCCCCGCGCCGCCGCCTCCCCCGGCCGGGCCCGGCCCGGGGCAGAGACTCACCCATGGCGCCGCCGCCGCCGCCGCTCTTCTCCTCAGCCGCCCGCTCACTGACCGACATCCCCTCCCCCGGCCAGGCCGCCCGCCCGCCGCCGATTCTCCAAGGCCGCCTGCGCCGCTGACGCAGCGGAGCCTCGCGCCCGGCCGCGGCCCCTACGCACGCGGCCGCTACGCACGCCGCCCCCCCGCACGCCGCCCGCCCCGCCCTCCGCCGCCGCGCGCGGCCTCTCGCGAGAGCGCCCGGGGCGGCCATGTCGCGGCCGGGAAGGCGGCGGGCTCGGGGGCGCGGCCGGGCCGGGGTCCCCTCGGAGGGGCCGGCGGCCCGCGCGCCTGCCGGCGGCCGCGCTGGGCCCGGGCGGCCGCGGGCCTCGGGGCCGGCCCCGGAGCTCGGGCCGCGGGCGGGGCGCGGCTCCTGCCCGCACCAAAGATGGCCGCCGGCCCGGCCCGGCCCGGCCGCCTGCGCCCGGCGGGCTACGCCGTTGGCGGAGGGCGAGGCCGCGCGGGCCCCTGGCTGCGCCCCTGGCGCGGGGCCGGGCCGGGCCCCCGCACTCGGGGTTCTGCGCGCGACGCCCGGGCCTCACAAAGGAGGCCCCGAACCCGGGCGACGGCACCGCGGGCGGCCCCGGCCCAGGGCGGGGCGCGGCTCCCCGACGCTCGAGGGGCCGCGGCAAGTGCAGCCGAGCCCCGAAGGCCGGGGGCCGCCCTCGGAGCAGGCACGGGCCCTTGTCCGGCCTCACGGGGGCCGCCGGGCCTCCGGGACGGGACAGGCCTGGCCGAGCCCGGGCCGCGGCCACTTTGGGCCCCGTGGCCCAGGCCTCAAAGCCCCCCAGCAGCGCCCCGCGGGCCCGTTTCCACGCCAGTAAAAGGAAGAGCTGGTGGCGGACGGGGTGCCGCTCCCGCCAAGGGCAGGTGCCACCTCGCGCCCTGTGCCGCAGCCGGGCAGGGCGCCCGGAGGCCCCCAAGAGGGCACACTGCGTGGCAGCTAGTTTTTGCCACGGGACTCGCAGGGGCCGCCTGAACCACCCGACTGGCCGCCGGAGGCTCGGCTGCTGCCCGCCACCCCTCCTGCACCCTCCGGGGGCCGGGGTGCCGTCGGCCTTCACAGGCTCGAGACTCCCCTTGCAACCCTTCACGGGGGGGACCGGCCCGGCCCGGCCAATCACAAAACCGGGAGAGTTCTCCCAATCCCATTCCAAACAGGGCAGACCCCAAATTAGAAGAATCCAGTCCCGACCCGACAAGAATGACCTAGAGATCTTGACCCAACGCAACTGTGCAATTAGGCACCTGGAGATTATCCCACAGCCCTGTGACGAGGAGGCTCAGCAGCATAACATGCCTCATATGATGGGATCATAGCAGGGACATGGCATGGGACGGGCAGACCTGAGACTGTAGCAAATCCTGAGAGCCTATGAAATCCAGGTGGGAGGGGAAAGAGTTCCTGTTATAGGTTTGGGTTTTTTGCAAGGCAGTGCGGTTAGGTGGCTTGCCCAAGGCCACACAGCTAGGTCATATTGAGTGTCTGAGGTCAAATTGGAACTCAGGTTCTCCTGACTGCAGGCTGGTGCTCTATTCATTGTGCCACCTAGCCACCCCAGGAAACAGTTTCTAAAGACTATATAATACCTGATGTAGTAATACCGCCTTGTGCCTCAGGAGCCTGTAGGATTTGTGAATAAAGCCTTCAATTTTTCTCTCACTCTAGCAGGTTCTTCTTTCATTAAGAGATAACACCAAGCTATAAGTATAAGGATAATTATCCCCTCTCCCCAAATACTGTATGGTCTTTGGAGAAGTCACTAAAGGGAGTGAAAACTTGGGGGTCAGCCCTTCTCCACTTCTGTTCTAGGGCCTGATCTTGCCTCCTTTCACTCAGGTGCCAGGTCCTAGGCTAGGCTCTGGGAAGACAAGGGACTGTCCCCAAGTAGCTTAAGAGGGATATACAGGACAATATAAATGCAAAGTAATGGTGAGAGAGGTTATGAGAGGAATCAGAAAAGGACTGGTCTTAGAGCTAAGCCTTAGAGAAAGCAAGGAAAGATCCTAAGAGGTTGAGGTAAGGAATGTCAGGCAAGGGGAATAACCAAATCCAAAACCTGGAAGTAGAAAATTCAATGCCAGATAAGTAAACTACTAGTGTAGTGGGTAAGGGGAAGAGGCATGGTGAAATCAGTCTTGAAAGCCAGGTAGGAGCCAAATGGTGAAGGGCCTTAGATAGGAAATTGAGAAGCATACATTTTGTCCTTGAGACAATAAGGGCCCATTAAAGCTTTCTGAGTGAGACAATAGGAAGGTCACAGGGTCACCACATGGAAGAGAGATTGGAGATGGCAGAGGTAGGAGGCAGGATGGCAAGAAGTCTGTTGACCCCAAACATTAAGCTATTCCCTCCCTGGAAAGCACTATGTTAAGCTACTAGGAAAGCAGGGGAATAGGGAAGAGGGCTGGGGAAGACTGAGGAAGGGGAGGACAGAAACACTCCAGGCCTGGGGACAATTTGTTCAGAAACTCAAGGCAATCTGAGGAGTAGCAGGGAAGCTGGATGCCATGCCTCTCTGATGTAGTTAACACAAAATGACAAATCAAGGCTTCTTTCCAGGCCCTCACCTCCTGACATCTTAAGAGCCAATCTATGTGTTGTCCCCAGAACAGATCTGCTCTGTGTACTCTGGGTCTACAATTAGCTGCTCTTTACATCTTCCTTGTCTTGGATGCCATTTCTGCTTCCTCATACACCATCTTAGCCCAAGTGTTAGCTATCTCAGCTAACTCAGGGATTTATCCAGGCTTTTTCAGATGAACTCTGGGCACCTTAAGCCCAGGCTAAGCAAATCTAATCATCTGTAAAGAAAAAAGGCTAGGCATTGACCTGAGCTCCAAGGAGACTAAGAGGTTCTACCCTATTCACTCATGTTTTGGGCTTATCAAATATTAGATGACTTTAGGGGGTCAAAGCAAGTGGGGAAGTAGTCACCTGATCAGTAGACCAGCAAAGGTCAATTTGTGAGAAATACAAACCAAAAAGCTATGAAGAATGAATGACCTTGGGGCGGCTAGGTGGTACAATGGATAGAGCACCAGCCCCGGAGTCAGGAGGACCTGAGTTCAAATCCAGCCTCAGACACTTAATAATTACCTAGCTGTGTGGCCTTGGGCATGCCACTTAATCCATTTGTCTTGCAAAAACCTAAATTAAAAAAAAAGAATGACCTTTAGTGAATACCTACTATGTGACCCACATACCCTATGGGGTAAGGAGATGCCTACTGGTCCCAGGGGTAGGCAGAGCAATGGGTCAGTCCATAGTTTACCTTGGTGACCACTCCCAAGGATTCACTTAACCTAAAATCAGCAACTCTCTGTGAAGACCTCATGGTTAAGACAAACACCTCTTTATGTTCCATAGGAAAAACCCTGCTATATGCAGAGGAGGATGAACTAACAAGGCCACAGCTGCCAACACTTGAGCACTACCAGGGCTAAAGCAGAAATGGGCAGGAATGGGAAATGGGGATATGCTTCAGGGTGGAGCCACTGGCCTTCACAAACCAGACCATGCATTGATCTTGGCCACAGCTCTCCCCTGCCTTTAGTTTAAAAACCTAATGCAAATAAATTGAACTGAGCTCTTCAGAAAGGACATATTGACTGCACAAGCCAAAAGAGAATGACTTCAGCCTGGGATATTTCTAGCATCAAACTAGCATAGGCCAGGCTTCCTTCAGCAAGCCCATGACCCATGTTAGCCTTTTCCTGAAAATCCATCTCCAAAGCCTCCATGCCTAGAAAAGCAGGAAACCCAGAGAGGAAACAGGCACATCTAGCCTGAAACCCACAGGCAAAAATCCTTGGTTTATGGGAGACAGTTGCCCCAAGGGAGCCTAGCCTAGCCAAATGCTGAGTCACCATTAACAGAGTAGTCCATCATTTTGTGTCCTTGCTGAGGATCAATGGCCATGGGATAACTGACCAAAGTCCAAGGGATTTCTGTGTCCATGCTGGAGAGGACCTGACGCAGATATGTAAGCATTAGAGCATGTTTAAGAAAGGACATCTTTAAGATGATGGTTCTGACCATCACTTTGGCTTTTAGTTCTTTGGAAGGGGAGTGCTTCAAATGCCATAACACATTGAGTTAGGGGTGTGCTGGTCACTGAGCTTTCCCCATTGGGGAATATCCAAGATTTCAAACAAAAAAAAAAATACCCATCCCAACAAGGACAATGGAGAGGTACATAGAGGGATGGTAGGCAGGTTGCAACAGATGAAACATGGAGTAAAAGATGTCATCAAAGAAATGTGGGCACTACTAGATCTCCAATTATTTTATCACAGTGCTGGTTGACCAAAAAAAAATATTGAAGGGTGGCCAGGTGGCGCAGTGGATAAAGCACTGGCTCGAGTCAGGAGTACCTGAGTTCAAATCTGATCTCAGATACTATCTGTGTGACCTTGGGCAAGTCACTTAACTCCATTGCCTTGCAAAAACCAAAAAGAAAAAAAAGAAAAGCAGAGTAGAGGAAAAGACTAAAAAATGAAAGCAAATGAAAACAATCTAGTATTTGATAAGCCCAAAACATAAGTGAATAGGGGTAGAACCTCCTTCATGACCTCATGAAAACACATTCCAATTCTTCAAAAGTAAGGAAAATTTTAAAAAATTCTCTTTCTTTTCCTCCTACCCTGCCTTTGGGTGAAGATGGAACCAAACCTCTGATCAAGAAAATGATGTCCTAATTTTTCTATCTCCAATTTTTTCCTCAAGGATATGTTTTTTTCTCTCAACACATTCACTTTTGATCAATGTATAACATGGAACCAACATAAAGATTATCAGATTGTCTTCTGTGGGGGGGAGGGAAGGGGGGGAGAAAAACTGTAAATTCAAATCCTTACCCAAAAATGATAGGTAGAAATTACTATTGAATAAAATTGGAAAACAAAATATTAAAAAAAAAAAGAAGAAGAAAATGTTGTCCATAAAGGTTTAGTGATGTCCCTAAGGTTACATCATGGCAGAGTACAATACACTACTGACATGAAATTAAAAAGTCAAAAGTCGAATTTTTAAGGATGATTAGGGTTGAGGCAGAGAGGCTGGGATAGTTCCAACCCCCCTTGGTGGGCCAACAAAGTAGGCGCCCATTATCTAGAAAATAAATACAATTCCTCTTCTATGGAAAGGGTTCCCCAACCACCTTAAGGAATCCTAGCCCATCAATTAGCGGTAAGCTAGTCATTCCCATCTCGAACAATGGTATCTTCTCTTTAAACCAGACTTTCTGAAGATACTGAAGGCTTTGCTGGGGACACGTGGATATTTGCCATCCGCAGGTGTTGTTCCCTCCACTTGCTACCACTCCTGCTGGGGCTTCCTTTGACCTCTGTACCCATCTCTATTTGACAACTCTTGCCTAGGCCTCTGCGATTGTTGGATTGTTGACTCTCTGGCTTACCTCAAGCTTTGATTATCCTCTCAAGTGTTCTTATTACCAGTGCCCTTGAGAACTAAACATTTTGGGGATCCAATTCCTGCCTGCTCAGCTCTATGAGGCTTCAGAAAAGGAAGGCTCCATCAGCTGGCCAATAAACATTAAGCTCTTATTGGGTATCATCAAGTGTGCTATGTGCTGCTCATTGCCCCCAAGGAAGTCATCCTAATGAAGGAGACAATATGCACATGCTATATGTGTGTATATATGATCTCGATATAAAGCCATACAAAACAGCCCAGGACAGCAGTTCCAAAGAGTGAAGACAAGGAGAGAGCAGGTCCCTTCCCCATTTTTTTTTATTAAAATGGCTTTTATTAAGATTTTTTTTTTGTTTTTAGGTTTTTGCAAGGCAATGGGGTTAAGTGGCTTGCCCAAGGCCACACGGCTAGGTAATTACCCTTCCCCATTTTAATCATAGCACAATGTCATTGTTTTCACCCATATATACAGGACCCTGAGACTTGTCATCACCTGGACATAACCCCAGGGTATGGTCCCATTGATTGACTTATTGAGACTCTGAGAGGCATCACAGCAGTGTGGATAGCACTGGACTCACTAAATCCAAGGTCTCCAGTGTCACCATCATTGTGTTACCTTGGCTTGTTACTTAAGCCTTCGCCTCCCTGAGACTGGTTCTCTAAGAAAAGAGGAGGCCCTATACTAATGGGTTGAAATCATTGTGTCCTGACCTCCCAGAAACTCAACCATTTTTCACAAATAGAGAATATTGTTTAATCTCCAGCATCTCTGCCAGAGCATTCAGAACACTTGTCAACAAGAGATTTTGAGATTGGGGAAAAAATCCATGTGCACAAGTAGCCACTGCCAGCCTAGTGCCTGTGCCAGGGGAAGAAGGCTCTGTTGTTTCTATTGTTGTGGCATCCTTCTGGGCACCGTGGAATACTGATACTGCAGTGTCCTGGGGTATAATTCAGCTGGGCAAAGAAAGGGGCTTTGAGGAGGCAGCCCCTAAGAGCCTTGCTCTCTGAGAGGCATGCATGCACCCACGCACACTCACTCACTGTTTGCTGAGAAAATGAGGGCTCTGTGCAGATCCGTTCACTGAGGTATAGAAAGCACTTCACTCAAAACTGAGAAGTAGACCTTGCCTGTCCAGAACTCGGGGAATATTTAATGATATTTTCTGTTTCACTAGGACATGTGAGGGTGAGGCTATTTAACTTCTTCCTGGACATCCCTCCCCTGCTGGGCAGATAGTGGGGCTATTTTTCTTCTTTACATCCCTCACCTACATGTCTGGGGAGCACAAAGCACCAATTTCCCAACAAGCAAAGTCACAGGTCAGCCATAGGACTCTGGCACACACCAGTCAAGGACGTCCAGAGAAGTGGCATACAATAAGGCTTATGTGGTCAAACAAATAGGTGGCCCAGGGGAAGGATACCTGGTGGACAACCTCCAATCTCTTCTCCAAATCCATGCAATGTCAAGAAAGTTCTGAGGTGTGCAGTGAGATAAGGTAGATGGGAGGAATACCAGAAGCATAGCAATACATCCCCAAAGCAGTTCCAGGAGATTGGCACACTAAGAACTAAAGACAAAAGTTCACTTGCATCATTAGAAATATCCCTTCCTTTTCTTTTTTTTAGGTTTTTGCAAGGCAATGGAGTTAAGTGGCTTGCCCAAGGCCACACAGCTAGGTCGTTAAGTGTCTGAGACTGGATTTGAACCCAGGTACTCCTGACTCCAGGGCAGGTGCTATCCACTGGGCCACCTAACTTCCCCTATTCTTCTCTTCCTTGAAGAAATTAGGGAGTTCAGGGTGGAATGTTGCCCCTGTGCTAAGACAAAGTCCCTAAACCCCTCAAGGGGGAGAAGTGTAGTGGGAAATAAAAACAAAATAGAGAGTAAAATTGCCTCAACAAAGTTCAGAGAAAGCAGCCTCCAACACTTTGGAGGTGGTCTGGGACAAGAATCCCACAAGATGATTGGGTTGGGGGAGTTTCAGTCTTCATATCCAAAGGGTCTGCTTACCTGGACACATTCCAAAGTTATCAACAGTTTTGTTTCTAACAACCCTCCATAAATGTTTGTTGAATTGGATTGGACTGAGTAAGCCTAGGCCAGCAGGTGAGCTTTCCCACCCAGCCAGGCACTCCACCCCAAAGTCCTCCCTCCCCCAGCCTCCCACCCAGACTGTAAACCTAATTCCCCTTAAACCTTTGGTCCTTGTAAAAATACACAGACTTCTTGTTTAGGAACTGGTTTCTATCAATCATTTCCACCTTTCTGTGACAAGGAGAATATGTATTCAGCCCATTGAGTGACTGAGAAGCTTCCAAGGTTGTAGTAGGGGGCAGTGAAAGGGAGGCTGCCCATCCTAAACTATAACAAAAGAAAGAAGGGAAACAGAATGGGGCATGGGGAGAGGGGACAGGGAATCCAAAGTCCAGCTGTTAGCTTCTTAATCTTGCCCAGGGCTAGTGCTATACAATTCTAGGTGCTGCTCTAAAATTGGAATGATACAAGAAGAGCAACATGGCCCCTGCCCAAGGGTGACAGACAAGTTTGTGAAGCATTCCATATAAAATTCTAGGTGAAGAATTGGTTAAAGGTTATTTTAAAAAATATATTTTATTTCCCCCAATGACATGTTAAAACAATTTTTAAAAACATTTTTAAAAAGTTCTGAGTTCCAAATTCTATCCCTCCCCCTACTCCCTCCCTAAGAGGATAAAAATAAGCAGATAGAGGTGATACATGTGCCATCAGGTACAACTACATGTTAAAGCTTTTAATTAATGACTATAAACTTTGAGTTCTAAAATTTGTGTAGTAAAATATTCGACCCAGGAAACTGGGGTGACTCTGGCTGTCTTACATCCTTGATGCTCAAGAATAGACCCCTGGGCACAAAGGCAGCTTTAGCACCTGGAGACAGTGGGAGACACCACTGGTCTGATACCCAGCCCCCCACCACCACCCTTGCAGCTGTCCTCATCAGCAGCTCTTTTGGAAGCAGTCAGCCCAGGCCAACATGCCTCAGGGCCAATCAATAGCTTTCCTACTCTTAATCGAGCCCATCGCTCCATCTTAGGGGCCCATCTGGTAAACTTACTGTCCCTCCTCACAGCCCCAGACATCACATCTGACTGGGTTAGGGCCCCTGACTTCCATTCACTTCTTCCCTGCCTCCAGGGTAAAACAAGCTACTCTCATAGGCCCCTGTATGACCCTGAACTCAATCCTGAGGCCTAAAACCCAAAGGTGGAGGACCTGGTACAGGCAGATAAGAGGATGAGGGACCTGGAACTAGAAGGGACCACAGAGGTCACCAAGTTCTGAATCCTTAATTTTACACTGGGGGAACTGAGATAAAGAGAGGGGCCCAATGCCTTGCCCTGAGTCACCCAGCTAGTAAGGACCAGAAGCATAATTTGAACACAGATCTTCCCAATTCCATGTCCAAAGTCTAGAGAACTTCAGACAGTCCCTGTTCCCTTGGAGGAAATGAAACTTGGGCCTCTTACCTGAAAGTTGCTCCATGTGTGGAGGTAGGAGGAGAGATTTTTTTCTTTTTAAATGTTTTATTTTTTTCCAATTATATGTAAAGGCAATTTTAACATTCATTTAAAAAAAAAACTTTTGACTTTCAAATTTTCTCCTCTTCACCTTTGTTCTTCCTAAAATGGTAAATAATTTGCTATAGGCTATATATGTTCAGTGATGTCAAACAAATTCCCATATTGGGGAGCCCCCCCCCAATAAAGATAGTCAAAACAGCCCACTTCAGTCTGCTTTCAGAGTCCATCAGCTCTTTCTCTGGAGGGGGAGAGCATCTTCCATCCTGAGTCCTCTGAAACTGCATTGCTGAGAAGAGCTGCGGCATTCACCGTTGTTCCTCACCAGTGTTGCTGTTTCTGTGCAGTGTTCTCCTGGTTCTGCTCACTCCTCTCTACATCAGTTTACAAAAGACTGGCCAGGTTTTTCTGAAATCTGTCTACTCATGATGTCTTATAGAACAATAGTGTTGCATCACATCACATCTGTTCAGCCATTCCCCAATTGATGGGCATCCCCTCGATTTCCACTTCTTTGCCACCACAGAGCTACTATGAATATCCTTGTACATGTGGATTCCCCCCCTTTTTTTGTGATCTTTTTAGGATTCAGAGCCACTTGGTTGTGGTATTGTTGGATCAAAGGGTATGCAGTTTTATTGCCCTTTGAGCATAATTCCTAATTGCTCTTTAGGAGTTGATTTCTCAGGATTCCCATCTCATCCCACTTAAGGACAAGTTTCAAAGCTGATTGCAAACTTTAGAAGGGGACATAAGAATGCAAAGAGGACCTCTGTGTTGGCTTCTCAGCCAGCTGAAAAGAGCTTGTGAATAAACACTTTAGGACTGCATTCCTGGAGATTAGGAGACTTCTTGACCTTCCGGTCCATGTCCACATTTCCTCAACAGCTGGTTGGCCCTTCGGCTCTCTCAGTTGAGCGACTAACAGTGTCAGCAGTTCTGCCAGACTTGGGAGGATGGGAGATGGAGGGGACAGCCCTAGATTCATGATATTTATCTCTGTCCCTCAGCATTCCTGCTTCTCTCCTGACCTTTGGAAGTCATGGCTGTGAGCCCTGGTCATGGCAGGACTGGGGAACTCTGCTGCTATGGTGGATCCAATCAGTTATGTGACTGTAGTCTCTGGATAAAAGAAAAACTCTTGTTTTGCTTGTAAAGCCCTCCCCTACATGGCCCCATTCTATCTCACCAGCCTCATCCCTTTCTCTCACCCTAAGGTCCCACCAGCATGGCCTGGTCTCTGTTCCTCAGAAGTGATGTTCAACTCTAGTCTCCGCATCTTTTTACTGGCTCTCCCACCTACTTGCAAAACAATTATTCCTTGCCTCTGCCTTCCTCCCACACTACACCTGTTTGAGGACTGGGACTATCTTGCCTTTTTTCTGTAACCTCAGGACCTGGCCTGCCACAATTTTTTTTTTTTAGGTTTTTGCAAGGCAGATGGGGTTAAGTGGCTTGCCCAAGGCCACACAGCTAGGTAATTATTAAGTGTCTGAGATCGGATTTGAACCCAGGTACTCCTGACTCCAGAGCTGGCGCTTTATCCACTGTGCCACCTAGCCACCCCTCCTGCCACAAATTTTAATGGATTCTCTTAGAATTAAATTTTAAATGGTTTAAATCAAATTTAAATAAAAGGTCATGTTTGTTGATTGACACTTTGCATGTCTGTACACATAAATTCTTAGTTCACTTTACATCTCTGCTGTAGGGGTCAGGATATGTGTGAAGGTCTCCCCCACGAAAATATAAGTTCTTTGTCTTTAGGGCATGTCTCATTCTTTTTCCTTATATCAATAAATGCTCTGACCAATGATCTCCTTCGCCCCCTAGATGGCTGGCTCCATAGGTAGATCACATGGCGTCCGGAAGCTCTTTGACAAGAAAGCCCTAATTAATATGAGGATCATGGCTTCCTTTCCTTGGGGCTCCCCACTGCTAGCATCAAGGGTGACGCCACCATGCCCTGTGACTGTGTCCTATTGATTTTTATGGACTTCCAAAGAGCTCAAGGGGACCCTTGACTAAGTGTAAAGAGCAAGGGTCCAAGCTACCTCTTCTTGACAAGCATTCTAGTCTTTCTGATGCTCAAAATGGGGACTTCCTATCCCCGGGGGGGGGGGTGACTCAGGAGAAGAGGAGGAGCCCTGAGGCAGAGGTGACCTAGACTCTCAGACTTGAAAGGAATCTCAAGGGCCACTGAGTCCAAGTCCAGCATTCACTATAAATGTAATAACAACTCCCATTTCCCTAGTGCTTAACATACATCATCTCATTAAATCTTCCAGACAGCCCTATTAGGTAGATGATCCCCATTTTTATAAAAAATCTCAGAAGCTGAGATTTAGTATAAAAGTGACTGATCCAGTGTCACACAGCTAGCATGTGATAAGGTAGGATTTAAATCAAGATCCAACAATTTATCTAGTACTTCTCATCGTCATTGCTTAAAGACTTCCAGTGAAGGGGGTCCCATCATCTCTCGAGATGACCTCACCTTCTTTGGGACAGTTCTCTTGGTCAGGAAGCTTTTCTTGACATTGAGTCCAAATGTGGAAACTGGGTCACCAACAACCAAATCCAGGAGGCTAGATAGGGTTTGATCAGGGCAAATCCTGCTGGGGTCCCTTTGTTGACTTAAAAGAAGGGACAGGGGTGGCTAGGTGGCACAGTGGATAGAGCACCGGCCCTGGAGTCAGGAGGACCTGAGTTCAAATCCAGCCTCAGACACTTAATAATTACCTAGCTGTGTGGCCTTGGGCAAGTCACTTAACCCCATTGCCTTGCAAAAACAAAACAAAAAAAAAGAAGGGACAAAGGAAGTAGCTGCAGGCAAGGGAACAGTAGCCCTTGTACAACTAGAACTTTTATTTAGTTTTTAGTTAAAGATTTTATTTATTTTGAGTTTTACAATTTCCCCCCAATCTTACCTCCTCCCCCCCACAGGAAGCAATCTGTCAATCTTTCCATTGTTTCCATGGTATACATTGATCGGAATTGACTGTGATGAGAGAGAAATCATATCCTGAGGGAAGAAACAGAAAGTATAAGAGATAACAAGATCAGACAATAAGATATCAGGTTTTTTTCCTAAATTAAAGGTAATAATCCTTGGTCTTTGCTCAAACTCCCCAGTTCTTTCTCTGGATACAGATGGTATTCTCCACTGCAGACAGCCCCAAATTGTCCCTGATTGTTGCACTGAAGGAATGAGCAAGTCCATCAGGGTTGATCATCGCCCCCATGTTGCTGTTAGGGTAAATAGTGTTCTGGTTCTGCTCATCTCACTGAGCCTCAGTTCATGCAAATCCCTCCAGGCTTCCCTGAATTCCTGTCCCTCCTATAACCCTAAACAAATTGCGACCCCTCTTCTGGTCCAGAAGAAATGAGCTTAAAGCGGGGAGGGCCTGAGAGTTTGCCTCCTCACCTGGACCAAATAGTTTTGTGGTCCAGGATCACATAACTTAATCCTTCCCACACACACCCCCAGAATGAGAGGGAGAAAGAGGAAGAGAAAGAAAGGAAGCAAAAAGGGGAGAGGGGGGAGGGAGAAGGGGGATGGAAGGAAAGGAAGGGCAAGGGGGGGGGGAGATAGAAAAGAGGAGGGAAGGAAGAGGCCAGCGAGAAAGAAGGGAAAAGGAGGGGAAGGAAAAGGAAAAGAAAGGGGAAGAGAATAGGAAAGGAGAGGAGAAGTAAAAGGGAGGGGTAAAGGGAGAAGGGGAGAAAGGAAGAGGGAGAAGGTAAAGGGAGAAGGAGAGAAGAGGAGGAGAATAGGGAGGGGAGAGTAAAAGGGAGAAGGGGAGAAAGGAAAGGGGAAGGAAGATTGTTGTGACCCTTCTTGATTCTTGAAGAGAATCAATGACATCATGAGGGTGAAATCTTGATTTGTGAGTGAAATGAATTTACGTGAGGCAGAGATGTGCAAAGTCATCAACCTCAAAGACTCTCTCCTCCAGGGTCATCAGGGTCCAGTGTCCAGTGACCCACAAATGTCAAGATAAATGGTCATGGCTCAGGAGCCAGTGGGAGACTTGGCATTTTTAGACTAAAGTCTTTCCCAGGTTACAGTCTGTGGCAACACCCATTCAATGATTAAGGGCTAGGTAAGAACAGAGACAAAAGATGACCCAGTTTGCCATCACAAAAGAATTAGTCTGGGAGAGGAAGACCCTCCGAATTTCTGCTTAAACACACTCTTAGCCATCAAAACCCAGACAGTGAATAAGACAGGCTTGGACTAGGGCCTGTTGTGGACCATTTAATGATAACAGGAGGGATCTGGGTTTAGGAGCTCCATTTGAATCACAATGGACTTTTTCAAAGCCTGTTTTCTCAGAGCTATATTTCAAGGAATCACACATGAAAACTGCAACAGAGTTAATTGACTGTTTGAAAAAATGATAAAATAAATATAGAGAACATGGGAAGGGGTAGCAAATCTAGCCCCCAAGCCCCAAGATATCTTACAAACTATAAGCAATCAAAAATATAAGAAACTAAAATTTACATTCCTTTAAACAGAGCACCCACATATAAGGGTATGCCTCCCCATGTGGACCCAGGTGAGGTGAAGGAAAGAGGAGGGGGAGGAGAAGGAAATCTTGACTTTCAAGTGAATTGGATTTAAGTGAGGCAGAATTGAACAGAGTTGTTGGCCTCACTCTCTCCTCCAGGGTCATCCGAGTCCCATGACAGGACAAAAGTCAAGACAACTGGAGATGATCCAAAAAGTGGAGGGGAGCAGGAGAGAGAGGACAGGGAGGAAGGGGATCCTCATCTAGAGACCAGGTGGCCAGGCTAGGAGTGACTTGAACATCATTAGTGCCATCCTGGCCTGCCATGAACAATGATGGGACCAGGAAAAGGCCCTTCTGAGTGGTCACAGACCAAGAGGGTTATCTCTCTTTCTGCAGACCTAGAGCAAATCCTTGGCTCCAAAGGAAAAGCCAATTTCCCTGTAGGAAGCCTTCATTCTGTACGTGCTTTCCCACCAAGACAAGGTATGCAATGGGGAGTGTGCAGAAGACCTGGGCTTGTTGGCTGATGACCCCAAAGCAGCCATTTAATCTCAGGATCCTCGCCCATGAATGGGGAGGTAGGACTTATTATTATTATCCTCATTTTGACAAGGGGAGGAAACTGAGGCAAGTAGCACTTAAGTGACTTGCCCAGGGTCACCCAGCTGGTAAGTATCTGAGGCTGAATTTGAAGTCAGGCCTTCTGGACTCTAGGTCCAGCTGTCACTGGTCTAGTGCTTTCTGGCAGTTCCTTGTATTCCCCACCCCCCACCACCCTGTGTTGTTCTACTAGGAGGGTCTTAACTAGGTCAGGGATTCTCTGTCTCAGGGCCCCAGTCTTGGGCAGTCACATTCCAAGGGGTAGGTAGGACTAGAGAAGAGAACAGAGTGGGTTTCAAATCTCTTGTCAGGTAGAAGCTGGCATCCTGTGAAGCACCAGGCCCACCCAGATTTCCTCAGAGCTGATGGAATGTGGATCTCTCTATGCTTTAGGACTGGGAAAAGAAGGAAGAAGAGGAAAATTCCATTCACTCAATATCAGTGGAAGCTCTTACCCTGTACCAGGCTCTATGGTAGGGGCTGGAGCTGGGGGGAGGAAACAAAAAGCAGCTGTTTCTGTCCTTCCTCCCCAAGCTGGCATCATCCTGCCCAATGAGCTGGAGAACCAGAAAGAAGGAAGGGGTGGGGGAGCAGGCAAGTGGAACTGGGGAAACAAAAGGTTTGAAAATAGGAAAGATAGGTCTGGGAGGGGGCTACCTGGCAGAGCAAAGGAGGCTGGGACTCAGGCCAGGAGAGCTGCCCCCCTCTGCCCCTGGGCTAGGAGGGTCCCAGGCCTCACCAGCCTCCAGGCTGAGAAGATCATAGGTTCCAAAGAACCCATTCAAATGCCAACCTTGCTTAACCAAAGTAAATTAATAAATCATTTAGACTCTTTAAGCTAGTTTGATTTATGAAAGCCACACCAATGAAATATTTTACCTATAAACTTTGATCCTGTAAACTTCTAGAAAGACATGGGATTTTAATGGCAGATCACTGCCGTGATTCCCAAAAGGACTTTAGAGAGAGTTTTTCTCTAATGCCATCTTCTGACCTGGGCTGCCTCCGGACCTCAGGCTCTGCCAGGCCTGAAGCCTTAGCCTTGGCTCAGTCTGTAGCTGCTGCCCATGACCCAGGTTGCTGAGCCCAGAGAGGCTGCCTGCCAACTCAAGCTACCCATGAAGCCTTTGGCCAGGATGCCTAAAGAGCTGTGAATTCAAAAGCGTAGACTTGCTGCCGCCTGGTCCTGTCCCTCTGCCCTGCTTTTTTCCTACAGTGATGGTGGCAGGGAATGAGGAGAGGACCTGCAGTGATGTCACTTTGATGTCCCCAGAGTCCTAAAGACAAGGTGATGTAATGGATCCATGGAGCCAGGAAAACCAGTTGGAGTCCTGCCTCAGAGCCCCCCGCAAGGGGCTTCCTGAGGCCTCAAGCTCAGAACTGGCTTCAGCTTTAGTGGCTTCCTTCTTCCCTGACCCAGAGGGGAAAGAACAGCTCCCATTTCTGTAGAACCTGAAAGGCTTCCTCTCCATAACTCTGAATGGTGCAGGGGAAAAGTATTGTTAGCCTTGTTTTACAGTTGAGGGAACTGAGGCCCAGAGAGGGATGTCCATGCCCTCAGTGTCAGAGAAAGGATTGGAACCCAAGGCTTCCTCCTCCAGCTTTCAATTCATGTGCTACCCTTCTATGAACATTCATTTGTTATTGATATTCTCTGTTTGAGGTCCATATCCAGGGACCCTTCATGAGAAGCTGCCCATGGGGAAAGGACTCCCCACAGAGGAGGAGAGCTTCCTGAGGTTCCTCCCTACAGGGGCATTGCCAGGTTGCTGACATCAAGTCTTAGAGCAGCCCAGGCCCTCCTCAGAGGGATCTAGGATCTTAACAGGAAATTGAATTAGAGGTTCATGGAGGAGGCTGGGCAATGGGTCAGCAGCCACTGGGCCAGCATTGGAAGTGCTATCAAGATCTATATCTAGCCAATGAGCCAGCCCAGTGATCAAAGACATGTGTAAGACTCAGTGTATCAGTGGCTAACATATATAGCACAAGTATGTATAAATAGTATGCACATAGAGTTTCCAGGCATACATGTGTGTATGCATGTAAGTATGTTGACCCCATGGCCAGGCACTGTATGGTGCCGTGTTTGGCTGAGAGTTCATCTCAGCCCCCTAGTCTGGGATGACCTCATGGAGTTCCAGTTTCCTTCCTATTCAATGAGGGATTCGTATCTGGAGGAGGAGAGCAGGTTCCTTAGGAGGTCTCCATGGAGGGAATTTCTGGGAGGACAGACAACAATGACAAGGGTTAGACAGGCTTTAATTTGCACCCAGGAAGGTGCAAATTACCCCCTAGAATCTTATCAGGGGTCTATTTGTAAGAGGGAGGGGCTGATCCCCAATTCATGGAATGAATCCCCGCACCTTGTGAGGCAAAGAGCAGGGACCTTTTGGGGAGACTCTTGATTGAAAACTGTCCTTAGACTATGGGCACTTCCCTTTCTAACACAACACCAAAATAACTGACTTAAGGTTTACAAAGGTTTATAAAGCAGTGGTCTTACCACTGGATACAGGGGATCCTGGAGGAGAGAATGAGGCTGATGACTTGTGCAGCTCTGACTCCCTTAAATCCAATGTCTTCTTTGAGAAGGAAAGACCAACTCCACCACCAAGAGCAATTATGAGATCATATCTGTTCCCTTTCCCATTCTCCTCTTCTTTCCCCATCTTTCCCCCTTTCCTTTGCTCTCCCATTCTTCCCCATCTTCTCTCCTCCCTCCCTCTCCTCACTATTCTCCCTCTCTCTCCCCCCCCCCAGGGTCAGTTCTTAGGGTTGAACTTAGTCTATAAGAGCCCAGAGTCTTGAGAGCCCCCAGTCCACCAGTTAGTTACACAGCTTACCTAATAATTAATACATTCTAAGTTTAGAATTGGCCTGTTCTCCCAGCATATTGTCATTAAAATATCCAAAGAGGGATGTTAATTCCAATGGAAGATTAACTGGGTCACAATTTCCTTGCATTGGGCAGCCAGATGGAGTTGCCAAAAGACAGAGCTTCCGTTCCAACCTCTTTCCATGGAGACACCATCGTCATCCTGCCCCCTCATCCTTTCTCCCCCACCCACACAGCTTGCCCAATCTTTCAGTCTCTGCTGACTCTAAGTGAGATTTCTTTTTTGAATCATGGCATTTTAGAGTTGGAAGGGAGCATGAAAGTCCAAAGAATTGGCTAAACCCTTCATCGAACAAGTGAAGAAACCAGGAGGCCATGGACATGAAGCTGGAATTAGGAATGCCTTGGAGGACTGTCTAGGGAGGAGGGCAGGAGCCCCATTGTCTGTGGGCAGCTACCAAGGGAAGCAGGCAAAATCTGAGAAGTGGACTGAGAGGGAGTCCCATCTTGGTGACCCTGTGAAGATCATTCACCTCTTTGGCCTCCTGTGGTCATTCACAATATTCAGGGCTATGCCAAGAGTTGTCTAGGGTTTCCTCTGGTGACTGGAGGGTCCTTGGATCTGATGACTCTTTGGGATGAATTCTGTCCACTTTTAGGCAGTGCTAGTTCTGTGTTGCACCTCTTCACATCCAATGGGCTTACTAGGTAGACTCTAAGACTCATACCCCTTCCTTTACATCTTTCACTCTGGACACAAATCTATAGCACCATTGCAAGGGCTGTCCTACAGCCATCTAACTATCACCATCCCTCTAACCCCCCAGAATAAAGCTCCCTTTCCTCTACCACCTCTCCTTCTTAGTTCTCTGAGTGCAGTGACTGGCTCTTTTTTTTTTTATTTCTCTCATCCCCAGGCCTTGGCCCAAAGAGTAATCTATAGAAGATGCTTTATAAATATTAGCTTTTAATATCATTATTATTTAGCTATCCCAGGGGAGGGCAGGTAGGATTCAAAGACATCCTATAAGAATAAATTCATGAGGAACAAATTTGTATTCAAGAAATAAGTTTCATAAGAATAAGAGGAAGGAGGTATGTGACTCAGACAGATAGAAGGGAGGGGTCAGTAGGAGTTGGGAGGGTGGTTGGGCATTCCCCAAAGTTCCCACTTCATCTCTACCTGCATGAAGAGAGACAGAATTTCTAGAGGAAGGAGGTGACATCACACTCCGGGGTGACCCTCTCCTACCTGGAGGGTGGTGTTCATTTTGGGGAAGGCCCCATGAATTGGAGAGAATCCATGGGAGGGCAATGAGAAGGATAGACTGCTTCACATTGATGTCATAAGATGATGGGTTGAAAGAATTAGGAACTTGTATCCTAAGGAAGAAAAGATTCATGAAAAGTTTCCAAACTATTTAAAAGTCTGTCATGGGGCAGAGAGATTTCCCTTGCTGAGCTTGGCTTCAGAGGGCAGAACCAGGTACCATGGAGGGGAATCTTAAAGAAGCTGATGTAAGCTTGAAATCAGGACCAAGTCCAAACCCTGAGAGCTGGCCCCTAGTGTAATGGGTGGTTCTGGGAGGTTCAGGAGATCTCCTCCCTAGACAACTTCAGTCAGTCCTTAGTCAATTAGTCAAGTATTGTGGAGTGGGGAGGGAGAAATCTAATACAAGCAAAAAGAACGGGGACCCTGACTTCTAGGACCTTCCATTCTACATGGCAGACCACAAGACATAAAAGAGCACTGAATGAGGGATAGGGAGGATCCTGGGACCACAGAGGCCCCATTGGACTGAAATTCTGCTTCTACTTTTGAATTCTCCTAGAAAGTCTCCAGAGATATCTTCTGAATACCTCCAGGACAGACTTTTGAAGCACTAAGGTTTCCTTATGCGAAGACCTTCCTGGGAGCATCTCCCTTCCAGCTCAGCTCCATAGGTGGCTATATGAGAAGCCCAGAAAACGGTTTGTCCTGCCTCCATAGTCTGAGGACCCTGACTCTCCTATTCTGCCCTTAGGAGCTTTGAGCTTTTCCATTTCTCCTGTAAAATGGAACTATTTCCCCAAAGCAACCTGAGAGCAAAAAAAAAAAAAAATGGAAGCTTTTTTTATCCACTCTTTCCCCATATGGGAATTTCTTCCAGATTTAAGTCTAAAGTCAGCAAGTCTGGGGGGGAGAGGGGGATGGGTAGAGTAGAACTCTAGGTGACAAGGAGCCCTGTCAGAGTTCATCTTCTCAAATCCAGCTGCTGCCCAGAATTATTGTCAAGAGACATCACTGATAGAGTGGACTAGTAGGCCAGATCCAAGGTTCGGAGGAGCTGTGACGCCACCAAGAAATACAAAGACTGCCTTCAGAGAGGTTCTGAGGACTGATAGGACTGGCAGTGAGCTAGAGAGGACCCTGGGAGTGGAGATCACATTCCCCAAATGCCAGGAATGATTAGTTAAAGAATTTGAGGAAGTAGTTGAGAAGAACAAAAGAATCCTAGTTTGAGAGATAGAGACCTTGAAAGATGGCCTGTTTGGTCACTGATTCCTTCCACACAGCCACTGGCTAGAGACCTGGTCCTTCTTTAGACACCTTGGGGGAGACAAAGATGAGTGAGTGGCCTCTGGGTCTGCAGTGAGGACTAACACTCTCACATTACCAGAGACTTGGACTTGTCTGGGTTTCCCAAATCTTTTGTATTTGCCTCCCAAAGCCTAGGAGATCAACCAAATGACACATTGAGAATTCCTTTTGGAAGAGGCAGAAGCTCACAGCTTTGGGGCTCATTTCCAGGAAATTTCTGTTTTCTTAGCAAGAGGAGAGATAGACAGAAACTTTGCTTCTTCTCTCCCCAGCAGACTTGTCATCTCTAGCACCCCCAGAACTCAAATAAGTGACTTAATGGAAATTCAACATTATCTCCCACACACACTTCTCCTTTACCTAAGACACAAATCACCCATTTCCAAAAGTACCAGCTCCCTTTCAGAGCCCCTAAGACTTCATTACTGGCACTGTTGAGCTTTCTGAATTTAGGCTGGCCCAGACCTCTAAAGGAATGCCCTTCAAGGGACTCTCCCAGGCAGCCCAGAGAGGGAGAGGCCTGCTCCATGGGCAGCCCAGCCCCAGCACAGAGAGAGGCTCAGGGCCAGGGCAGGCCAAATCCCATCCCCTCTGACCTTCTGTCTCTTCATGCTCAGGGCTGCCCCTGGTCAACTTTCTTCAGACCTACACCTTTCAAATCACAGGACCCTCCAGAAACCTTCTAAGCTTTTAGAGTTGGTTAAAGATAAATATAGACATTCTTTCTCTCCTTCTAAGAGGCCTGGCTCCTCAGCCAAGAAGCAGCGACATATGTCTTACATTAGAAAACCTTATCAGTCTCTGAGCACGGCTTCCCATTTCCTGTTCATACCCTTCTTCTGACATACTGTGATGCTGAATTACAGTCAGAGAGAGTGTTCTATTTTTAAAAATAACTTGCGTTCCCACCAATTCTCTCTGCAGAACTTTTTTTTACATAAGACCGGAAGAGAATTTGGAGAGATCAAGCTGGGGTTTGAAGTGAAGGTACAGGAATTGAGTTTTTCTTTAAGGTCCCTTCCATCCATGACAGTTTTTAAAGTTAATTTACAGCATAGGTGTCTGATAGATGGGTCACTCTGCTCTGTGGTCAGACTGCTAAGTTTGTCCATGGGGGCAGGGAGAGGAGGAGGAGGAGGAAACTCCTTGGGAGTATTTCTGCTGCCCAGAGAAACAGGTCAGAGAAATTACTAGAGATGCCACTTTTCTAGGCCTCAAAATCATAGCCTTGGAGCTACCAAGGGCCTCAGAGATCAGTGAGTCCAGCTTCCTCCTTTTACAGAAAAGGAAACTGAGGCCAGGGAAAGGATTGGTCCAAGGTTAGGATTGGAACCTGGATCCTCTTGACTTCAAAGCTGGGGACTCCATGGTCCCTCATTGGTTGACCAAGACTTTACTTACCCTGCACCTTTCTCATTTCATCTTCACATCAACCCTTTCATGGGGTGGTTTTTGTTCCTGTTTTAGAGATGAGGAATCATTGTAGGCTTAGAGCTGCAGAGCAAGCTCCCAAGGGGGTGGGGGTGGGTGTAGAAAGGCAGGTCTTCCGGATCCCCACCTAGCACCCTCTCCCTGTCCCTGTTCTCCTGGACTGAATTGGAAGGTGACCTTCACCATCTTGTCAGGGGAAGGGGCCCACCCAAAGGATTTCTTTGGGAGGAGGGGTAAACCTGTTTTGGAATGAGCTCATTTCTATTTTTCAAAGGAAGATCAGACAGCTTACAGAAAAGCCTCGTTTTCCCCACTAGAGGCTCTCACCCAGCACAGAGAGCCAGCCTGGGCCAGGGAGCCTTTCCTGCTTGGGGCATAGAGGACCTGGACTTTTGCAGATGGCAAAACCCAAGATGATTTTTCTGCTTTACTTTGGGCCACTCCTTTGCTACCAGTCTCTGGGTGTGACTGTTTGAGAAAAGATAATATGCATGGGGATGCATACTTTCTTTAACATTTATTGAGCATCTACAGTATACCAGATGCTGGAGGTTCAAAGATAAATACCAAGCAGCCCCCCCCCACCCCGCCATAAATTATATTGGGTGGCAATGCGAGATGTCCAGGGATCCAGATAAGAAAACACCAGTAACCTGAGGAGGAGAACAGAAGTCATGAGGACCCAGGAGCCTGGGTCCACAGAGAAGCTTCCATTGAACTGAGGGGTTCTTAAGGTGGCCTCTAATGAAGTCATTTGTAGACTTCAGCATGAAAAATCTCTGCCTTTGTCCTGTCCTTTCCCCTCACTAATCCTGGGAAGAGCCCCTGCAGATGCCATCACTAACTGTTCCCCCCCCCCCCCTTTCTCCATCCTTTCTCAAGGCTTAGTCCTTCTGGGGCCATCTCTAAGGGGATCCCTCAGGTTGCAAAATCTCCTGTTGGAAGTTCAGCTCTCAAAACCCCCACCTTCTAAAGGACCCCTCCTACTGCCTGGTGGGTCCTTTTATTGCCCAGAGGCTGCTTCTCCAGGCCTTCAGATTGAGATCCAAACAGTTTTCCTGGCTGGAGACCCCAGGGCCCCTCCAGGAAGGGTTTTTTTCCATCTTTCTGAGTTGACTCCAAGGGTGTTTGTGAGGCCCTAGGAGGGGGGTGCCCCCTTGCCTCATCTGGCTGCTTCCCAACTTCACTCTATAGCTGCCTGCTTCATGCCAGTCTCTGTTGGTGATTTCTGTGGCTGGCCATGGACAAACTTTGAGGAAGAACAAGGACACAGATACCTTCCATTGTGCAAACCTGAGAGAGCAAAGGTCAGATCTGAAGTTCCTGGAAGCTCTCTAGGTTTCCGGGCTGCTTACCCCAGGTCACTGTGTGAAGGAGAGCCCTGGCCTTGGCCAGATTCAAGAACAAGATATGCACTAGGTGCTCGGTAGCCCTCATCACCAACTTGCTTCTAAGAGAGCCTTCCATTGGGTGTGAACCCAGCAAGCATCAGAAGGAAGAGTTTGGCCAAGAGAGACATCCCTGACTTGGGTTTGAATTAAAGCTTGCCTCAGATAATGGACCTTGGACCCTTACCTCCAGACCCCCTCAGATAATGGACCTTGGAGCCCTGCCTCCAGACCCCCATGAAGGATCTGACCCAGGAGATGGTGTTTTCATGTCCCAGCTCTCACAGTCTCCTAAGGAAGTTTAACCCATCACCTGATTCACAGAAAGGAAAGGGAGGGTAGGGGAAAGAAGGCAGCCTGGCTCAGAGACCTCTCCCCCCACCAAAGCAAAGCTTCTCTTATCTACTGACTCCCTGGGATCCTTTACTGGCTGTAATCTCCACACTTTTGAAGAGAGGAATTTCAGTCAGTCTCCCATGGAGAATTCACTGGAATCTCTCTTCTCCTCCTTCCCCATCCCCCACAGGGGTTTGCTTTATTTCTCAGGTCTTCCTGCCTCCCCCTCTCTTTGCCTTGGATCTGGCCCTTCACAAAAATCCTTGCAAGGGCTGGAAAGCCAGGCTTTCAGAGGAGCTACTATTATTTCTATCTTGAGGCTCATTTCCCTAATTAACAAGGGACCTAAAGGGAAGGGGAATCTAGAGGGTGAGGGGCTAGGGATCAAGAAAGATGGTAGTTTGGTCAGCCTGGCAGAGCACTTAGATTCATATCTCTGATTCACCATCTAGGTGGACCCTGGGTCTCAATTTCCTCATCTGTAAAATAAAGGGTTCATTAATGTCCTGGCTTTCCCACATCCTCTCTAATACTGATCATTTTCCTTTAATGTTGGAACTCATTCAACAATTCCAGAGAGAAATTTGAAACTCTGCCCAAATAGCTATAAAACTGTACATACCCTTGGACTCAGAAATACCACTAGCAGGTCTGTATCCCAAAGAGATCACAAAAAATGGGGAAAGTCTCACATGTTCAAAAACATTTATAGCAGCTCTTCTCTCAGTGGCAAAGAATCAGAAGTTGAGGGGATGTGCCCATTATTTTGGGGGATGGCTATGGTATATGAATATTGTGGAGTATCCCAGTTCTAGAAGAAATCATGAGTAGCTGGACTTCAGAGAAGCTTGGAAAGCTTTACACACACTGATGCAGAGTGAAGTGAGCAGAACCCCTATCAATGTCAACAGTGTGCAGTGATCCACCATGGTGGACACAGTTCCTGTTGCCGGTTCAGAGATCAAGACCAATCCTGAGAGACCCCCATGGACAATGCCATCCAATCCCCATGGAGTCTGAATGCAGAGCAAAGCCGACTATGTTCACTTTTTAGTTTTTGCAAGGCAATGGGGTTAAGTGGCTTTCCCAAGGCCACACAGCTAGGTAATTATTAAGTGTCTGAGGCCAGATTTGAACTCAGGTACTTCTGACTCCACCTAGCCACCCCTATGTTAAACCTTTTGTGTTGTTTTCTTTTGCTGCTTTCCCCCCTTTGTTCTGGTTCTTCTTTCACAAGATGACTAATATGGAAATATGTTAAACCCAATTTTACATGCACAATCCATATCACATTGTTTGATGCCCTGGGAGAGGAGAGGGAAGAGAAGGAAGGGAGGGAGGAAAATGTGGAACCCCAAAGTTTGCAAAAGGTTGAATGCTGAAAACTATCTTTACATGGAATTGGTAAATAAAATAAAATAAAGGATTCAGATTCAGTGATCCCTAATATCCCTATTAGGCCTGGGGACTATGATCCAAAGCTGACCATTGGGCTGACTCTGCTATGAAGTTTCTCCTGGGGAGAAACTTCACACCTGGGGAGGATACTTAATAATAGCTTGGATTTCCATTGTGTTTCAGGGTTTGAGGAGCTCTTTACAAATATAATCTCATCTGATTCTCCCAACAGCTCTAAGGAGGTAGGTGTGATTATAATTCCTGTTTTATAGTTAAGGAAACTGAGGCAAGCAGAGGTGAAATGACTAGCTCAGGGTCTCATAGCTATTAAGTCTGTGTGAGGTTGGATTTGAACTCAGGTCTTCCTGATTCCAGGCTTGCATTCTGTGTTGTGTGGCACCCCCCAGCTGCTGACCAGGAGCTCTGGGACACTCCATATCTGGAGTTGGATCCATAAAGCCATTGGACCCATACATCTGTCCCATTAATAATCCCTTAAAAAGGCTTAACAAGGGCATCCCTCATACTGTCCCCATTTTCACGGCAATTTAATTTTCACATAGCAATGCTATGAGGGACATGTACAGGGAAGGTCACACCCATCCTACAGATGAGGAGCCAGGTCGTAAGCAGTATTGTGCCAGGTCAGGACAACAGAGCAAATAAGCGTCTAGAGTCCATATCTCCTGGCAAGCTAGACCACCTTAGGCCTCCTGGTAAATTCTTTGTTTATGATTTAGATTCCTAGGATCCTTGAGACTGTAGGAATGATTGGTGAAGAGATCCAGAGCCCTTTGCTCTGGAAAGGTGTGTGAGGAGCCTACTATCCCTCTGCCTGCTGTAGGGGTAGTTTGACCCAAGGAACACAGTCCCTGACCCAGAGTCAGGAGGACTAATACATAGCCATGTATAAAATGGTACAGCAATAGCAGTCATCTGATGCACCGGATCGAATATGAATGTCAGCTCAGGAGGTGGCCTGGATCATGAGGTGATCAGCTCCTTTTGTCTTCTCTGGATGCTCAGCTATCAGCATTCCTTCCTAATGAAAGGTCTCTGGGTAATGGACTCCAGGTTTGGTGGTTTCAAAGTGCTGCTTGCTTCCTGCAGCCTATCTCCAGCCTATCTTGAAAAGCAAGCACAGTTTAGATCTCTGCTCCTTCCCCCCTTGAGGTGGCTGGGGTCTCAAGGTTATCTGCATGGCCTGAATTGACCACCTGGAGGGATGACAAAAGGCTTGTAAATCTGAAAGCATTACCCAAAGCCAGACTGGTGCAGGGCTGCTTCCTCCAGTCCCACTCTGGTACTTCTTAAACATGAAATCTTGGCCAAGTCATTTCCCCCTCACTGGCTGTCTGGAGTCTCCTCTGGATCATAAGAGAGTTGGGTTGGCTGACCTCAGAAGGCCCTCATCTCATGAATCTCACAGTTCATGGACACTTCCTGAGCTTCTGTTTCTTCATATCCATTCTTCATTATCCTTCATAAACAAGGACAGGGGGGCAGCTAGGTGGTGCAGTGGATAGAGCACCAGCCCTGGAGTCAGGAGGACCTGAGTTCAAATCCGACCTCAGACACTTCATAATGACTGTGTGGCCTTGGGCAAGTCGCTTAACCCCATTTGCCTTGCAAAAACCTAAAAAAAACAACAAACAAACAAGGACAGGGATACTCTGGGGACCAACCTTGAAATGTTCACATCAGTCCCATACACAGTAGGTGCTTAATAAATGTTGATTGCTTGATAGATTCCAGGGTTGCCCAGAGGCCTAGCAAGCTTAAGGGCATTCAGGAGCTTGGCAAACCTTTAAGCAGCAGTGACATACCAGTGCTGGGGTGTAGCAGATCCCTCTTGGAGGAGAAGGGTCTTCCCAAAAAGGGCCTTAGGGAGAAGACTTAGAATGATCTATCCTAAGAGGAGGAAATTGGGAAATGCATCATCAAGACTGAGTTGGGAGGACTTTGTCCTAATCTCTGGCCCAGCCTCAACCTCCTTCTCTGACTTTGCCACCCCAGGCTGCCTGAGCCACATTGAGTCCTCTCTTGAGCTCTGGTTCCTCCATCTGTAGAATGGGCTCATGAGAGTGTGAGCTGGGGGATGGGGGATGGGGAGGGGGCCCCAGCAGGAAGCGGCTTCCCCTTCACAGTGAAGAGCAGCTGGAGGAGGTGGTTCTCTACTTGTGGTTAGGTAGCTCAGCCTGGCTCCCAGAAGGCCCTGCTGCCTGTGCCCTGGGGACCATGCCCCTTGACTTTTTTGGTCATGGCCCCACCCCACGCCCCAGTCTTCTTTCCTCCTGACTTTTATCTGAGACTAAAAACAACGAAAACAGAGAATCCTGGGCATGTGGGGTGGGGCAGAACCCTGGGCATGTTGAGGGACACCTCATCCAATCCTTAGCAGAACAGACTCCCTCTATTTGTCTCTAAGAGGCCTTCCCTTACAGACCTCCAAGGAGGGAGCTCCATTCCAGGAAGTTCTGGTATCAAGCCAGAAGGTGCTTCTTGGGGACTCTCTCCATGGCTCCCAACTCTGCCCCAAGGGGTCAAACAGAGTGAATGTCCTCTCTCCAAGGACAGCCACATGACCTCCTTGAGAGAGATCTTACAGGACTTTGGGGACTTTCAAATGGGACTTTGAAAAGGAACCAGTTGGGCTGGCTACTGTTGGGAGGAGTAGGCAGACTTCTTAGGTGCACCTAATGGTAGATTGCTTGTCTTCACTGGGGACACCCAAGAGTGCCCAGAGCAAGAGTCAGAGACAAGGGGACCTGAACAGCAGGTTCTTTCCCTCAAACCTAGAGCAGTTTTTGACTCCCCAAAACCTGGTTAGCCCCACTATCATCCCCCAAGGAGCCTGAGATTGGCACTTCTAATGGGGTCCAAGAAGGGAAGGGGAGGGTATGAGTTGATGTAGCCAGGAGGACTCTGACCAGGGAAGCAAGAAGAATTCCTGCAGGAGGTTGCTCCCAGGATTGGACCCCAAGTTCTCACTAAGACTTCAGGGTCTGAGTGCCTGCAGGGTCTGAGGTGTCACATTGAAGGGTCCTCCTGCCCAGTCTTCCTGGCTTCTTCTCCCAGGTCAGGAGCAGAAGACCACCATAAGCCAGGACCCTGATTATTGGGGGAGACTCTTTTAGTAGAAAAGCCTAGGAAGAAAGAGGGGGCCAAGCAAAGCCAGGCCTACTCCATAGCAATGGCCATCATTTTAACTATACTTCCACCAAACCTAGAGATTAGTATCCACATCCCCTTTTTACTGATGAGGTTGCCCACAGTCATAAGAAAACCACTGAGTTGGCTGGGAGCCCAGGTGGCCCTGGCTTTATGCCCAACACCTGCTCTACGCCTCTAATGTCACATGCATACCACACTCTCTCCATGGGAGACAGCTCAGCCTCCACCTCTACCCTCCTCACCAGCTATGCCTTTCACAATTGTCTCTTTCTTGTCATCCCATCTCTTCTTCCCAGGCCTCTAGAAGATAGAAATGCAAGGAGATGCCATCATGATGGCACTGAAGCTCATTTTGAGCTCTGAGATATCAATCAAGACCTACCAGGAGCTGGGGCCCACATCCACAATCATATACTCAGGAAATCTGATCATGTCCAAGGCCAAGTGGCACTGCCTACTCTAATCTCCCACCAGTCAGGATCTCAGAGACTGGAAGATGAACCAACATGGGGCCTTTCTCAGGGCACCTTAACTCACCTCACCTCAGATCCTGCCCATGTGGCCATGAAAGGTCCAGGACTATGCAATCTTCTAATAATCAGCCCTGGGACTAGGAAATGACCAAAAAAGCTAGAGATGCCCACCAGGTGATGGATGTTGCTGTGGGAGACCACAAGGCAGAGCACGAATCTCCCTTCAGAGCCCTCCTTGATGAAGGGGTGAGGTCCAAGTTGTCCAAGTGGCTCTCTACCTTCTATCAAGCATCTCTGTTTTTGGAGGCCTTTGATGGTCTTTGGAGGGTTCTAGAGCTGAAACTGGCTCACTTCCCCATTTGGTGTTCCAGACATAGTGAATACTCTGCCCCCATATGACCTGGAGTCCCAGAGAGGCCATCTTTGTGCAGGGATTCTCAGGTCAACAGAGACCTTGGCTGGTCAGCAAAGCACTGAAGGATAGGTTCCTGAGGCCAGAAAACCCTTGCACCAAAGAGTCTTGCTCTCTTTCAGGTGGTAATGTGAGGAGTATCTGAATTTGTGTGTGTGTGTGTGTGTGTGTGTGTGTGTGTGTTTGTGTATGTGTGTGTGTGTGTGGTGTGAGTATATGAGCATATGTATGGGAACATGTATGTATGTGGATATGTGTTGTATGAGTTTGTGTGGGTGTTTTATGGGAGTGTTTGTTGTATGGTGTGTGTGTGAACAGTATGGGAATGTGTGTGATGTGTGAGTGTGTGACTGGTATTGGGAATGTGTGCAGTGTGCATGGTGAATGTCGGAGTACGTGTGTATGTGTGTGTGTGTGTATGTGTGTGAATGTGTGCCCAAGGGGAGGTGGGTGCTGAGCACCCATCACAGCCAATCTAGTGGGGCCAGCTAGCCCTCTGCCTCGTTCTCTTGTTGGCCTCTAGAGTTTTCCTGTCCCAGGCAGCCAACCATGAAGGTGGCCTCTGCCCCCAGGACCTTCCCAGAAATCCCTATCTCTTATCGACCAGTGTCCCATCGACTGCCTGCAGCAGCTGCCCTGTCCCGGGCAATAGGGACCCAGCCCAAAGGACTCAATGGATTTTAGTTTCTTGGCCCTGGCAGCTCAGAGGTTAGAGAAAGGGAATTCCTCTTGTGTGCAAACTGACTTTTTTTCCTTGTGTGATCTGCTTTCTAAATAGGCAGGAGAGGGGGTTTTAGTACCAACATTAGGAGAATGCTCTTTGCCTGGTCTTGGGAGTGCAGCACCCATCACCCATTCCTGTAGAATGGAGAGGAAGGGGAGGAGTGGACTCCATGCTAGGACAATTCTTAGCCTGTTGGATGGATGGTGCTTTGTGTGCCTAGAAAGAGGTTTCCATTGAGGGTTCCAGGGATCTTCCTCCTCAGGCAAGGTTGCTGCTTTCCTTTCTCAGGGGTGGGCTCTGAAGATGTGCAGATGAAACCAAGTTGGAAGAGAGAGCAATAGTCTAGAAGCCTGATCATTGGCATAAATCCAATAAGATGATATTGGCTGATAATAATAATATTTGTCCTTCATTCTCAAAGAGGACCATGATGTCAGGGAGGTGATGCCATGACAAGCACATGAGTTGGATTTGATGGGAGGGGGGAGAATTACTGAGCTAAGTCACCAGCCTCATTTCCCCCCCTCTGGAGCCATCAGGGTCCAAAGACTGGATATGAATCAGAATGACTAGAGATGGCAGTCAGGATAAAGTGTCTTGCCCAAGGTCACACAGCTATAGTAAATGTCAAATGTTTGAGACTGGATTTGAACTTGGGTCCTTACTCCAAGGCCAGTGCTTTACCTACTGTGCAACCTAATTGATTTTGATAGATGATTTGAACAGGGGCTAAATGGAAAGGCTTGCATTTGAGTTGAAAAAAAATTACCTTCACCTGTACAAGAAGGAAGAGGTGTTTTATCTGAAAAAGATCCGGAGGTCTCTTAGTGAGTAGACAGCAAACAATCTGAGATAGCAACTGTGTGACCTTGGGTGTGATTTCTTGGAGCAAGAAGGTACCCCTGGGCCTCCATGGCTGGAGGAGGGTATTTCTCTCTGGGTGCTACATTTTGGAAAGGACATTGATAAGCTGATTTATAGAGAAAGGCACCAGGATGATGAAGGGCCAAAAGTTCATGTCTTGTGAGAATCAGATAATGGAGCTAGGAGAAGGGTGGAGGCCTAAATGGCTCCTCTTCAAGTATGAGGAAGGTTGTCACATGAAAGAGATTGTCCTGATTGGCTTGTGCCCAGAAGGCAGAAGAAGGACACCAACAGGTCAGTGAAGGCTTTGTGGAAAGAAGGACTCCTAACCCTGGGAGCCTTTCCCAGGTGCTGGAGAACCAGCCCCCCACCCCATCTTGGAGGTCTTCAAGCCAAAGCTAGAGGACCACTTGCCTGCTCTGCAGTAAAGGAGACAGGTTAGAGTAAGCAGCCCCCAAGACCCCCTTTGGCTCCTGAAACTGGGATTCTGGGACCCTCTGAACAGGGATCCATTTCTGAGGGTACTCAACACACTGTGAATTGTGACAGTCCATTAAGAACTGGTCACCTCTCGGGAGTTTGGCAAGCAAATTTAACTTTGAGAAGGAAAGGGGCTTGGGAAATGGTCCCATGACTTAAAATCATAGGGTGTCATTAAAGCTCCTGAGGCCCAGTTCCCCTGTTTTGCAAGAGGTCTGGGCACCAGCCCAAAGATCCTGGAGCTAGTTAGGGAAGATAGAGGCGCCACTGTCAGGGAATCATGCTTCAAGTCCTCCCTAGAAGCTCCCAACCTCTGTGACTGACCATGCAGTCCCAAGCATTTGTAAAAGGAGAGACCTCTTCTAGGTCCCCTTAGCTCTGGATTTACCCACTGGCCAAGGACCACCCATCTGAGCGCCACACAGCCTGGTAGTGCCTAGAACAGCTTAGGTTCCAGGATGCCCTTGGATGTCCTCCTGGTGAGGCCCAGGAGAGCTAGCACACTGCCTCTTTCCTGAGGCTGCTCCAGGTTCATGAATGCCTGGAGCCTGGCCGGGGCGGGGGGGTCCTCCAGGGTCTCTCCCAGAGTGCCCAGGCAGGGCTTGCCTCAGTGGGCTGAGAGCTGGGTAAGCTCTTCTATCTCTTCCTTTTTCCCTGGCTCCGCAAAGGGCAGAGGCCTCTTCATTCTGGTGGCCACTCACCATAGTGATGACTTCCTGCTGTGGCCCGAGCAGCTTCCCCCACTACAACCGAGAGAAGGGAGCCTGAGAGTCAGGCCCTGAGCCCAGGGGGAACTCTGAAACCTCATGGGTCAGTCCTGGCCTGGAGGCCCCCTGGAGACCAGCTCAGTGGCCCAGCTGAGGACCCATACACTAAGTCTTCCAGTTTTCAGCTCCGGATCTGCCAGGTTGGGGGGGGGGAGCACATACCCAGCCCCCCCCCCCCATCTCTCCACACCTCAGGATCCTTTTAAGCTCTCCCTCAGAGGCCCTTCTCCAGACCTCATCCTCTGGTCCTACCCACTCTGCCATCCACCCGGTAGGTGAAGTCTCCAGCTGTCCTGAAGTCCTCAGGGCCACAGCTGTGAGGCTTCTGGGGAGTCTTGGGGAAGCACCCTGGCTGCTTTCATCATTTTAAGTGGGCACAGCCTGGGCCTTTCCTGAATTCACTGGCAAGAGTACCACTGGCAGGGCCCCCCCACATCTGCCTTAGGAAAAGGGGATATTTCCTGTAATGTTTCCCCAGGTGGAGTTTTCTTGGCAAGGATCCCAGAGTGGTTTGCCATTTCTTTTACAGATGAGGAAACTGAGGCAACCAGGGTTAAGTGGCTTACCCAGCTAGTAAAGGTCTGAGGTTAAATTTGAACTCGGCTTCCACATTCCAGGCCTGTAGCTCTATGCAGTGTGGCGCCACCCAGTGCTCTCTGTAACCTTAACAAGAGCTATGGGCAAGGGCAGGGGCAGGGGCAGAGCGACCCAGGAGCTGAGGGGCTTCTGTGCCTTGCTCCTGACAGACAAGCTGAGTTGGGCATCTCATGGGTCCTGACCCATGTCCAGCTGACTGCCCACCCCCTAACGTTGCTCTTCCACCACTGAGATTCCTGTGTACCCCGAGTTCACCCATTTCTGTGACAGCCTCCTCCCTGTCCACCTTACTGTCCTGTGGTTCTCCCATCCTCCTCCTCCTCATCATCACCATCAGGTCTCCCTCACTCCAGACTAGGGCACTGAGCCCCGACGTGAGTGGCCTGTCATTTGTCTCCCAAGCCCCCTCACCAGATCGAAGCCAGGCATGCCTTAAGGTCCAGGGTCCCTGACTTCAGCTTTGTCAAAGCTCTCTACCCCGTCAAAGCTTGGACCCATTTCAGGACCTTGTCCAAAGGTTTGGTAAGAAGCCTGGAGAATGCACCCTCTGACCACCCTTGCCCATCTGATGTTCCCTAGGCTGGTCCTTGGCAAGTTGGTTGATGTTCAGCCCTGCCTGCTGAACCCAAACTCACCTGGAAGCAGGGGCCTTCCAGGGTCTGTACTGTGCTGGCAAAGTCTCTGAGAGCCAGACCACCTCCTTCCCAGTGACCCCAGAGGAGACTCTAAAATGCCACCTTCCTGAGCCAACCTTTGGTGACTCCCCCATTGCTCATGGGATAGAGTCCAGACTCCTCTACCCACCTGGCATTCCCTCCTGCCCCAATCTCCCTGCTCTCTCTTCCCAGGATGATCTGTAAATCCTTGCCCCTCTGATCCTTCTCCAATGGCCAGACTGAGCTGGCATGGGAGTTTCCCATTCCCATGACTTTGCTCTCATCCTTCTCCTTAGTTTTATGCAGAACTCACTTTACTTTACTTGGATCTTATCTCGACTGATGAATACTGTTCCCCAAAGATTCTGCCCTGGGTGCTCCTCATGGTCAACTCTGCAGGCCTTTACTCAGGCCTCTCTGACCGGGCAGAGCACCTCTCCTCTAGGATTCTCTGCCCTCTCCTGGGTTTGATGACACTGCTCTCTCCAGGATCCTTCCTCATATACCTTTCCCTGACTGTGAGTGTCTCCCAGGGCTCCCTGCTGGCAGGCAACATGAATTAGGCACTTACTGTGAACCAAGAGGCAGTGAGGTGGTGCCACGGTGTACAGAGCACTAACCTTGAGTCATCACTTAACCTGGTTTGCCTCAGTTTCCTCATCTGTAAGATGAGCTGGAGAAGGAAATGACAAACCACTCCAGTGTCCACCAAGAATACCCCTAAATGGAGTCCCGAAGAGTCGGACACAGCTAAAAATGACTAAATGTACCTTGGGCTGGGGAAAACCCCATGAAACAAGGCTGATTGGGCATGGGGAGGCTTCACCCTCAGGAAGAGTTCATTCTAAAGGGAAAAAGAACATGGAAATAGCTAGGTCTGTGCAAACACGGTCTCTGAAGGCAATCCCAAACAGGAAGACACTGGCAGCTTGGAGGCCAAGGGACAGGCCTCCTTGATCTGAAAGTAGTGGAGGGGGGCCTAGAGGGCAGTCAGGGCAAAGGTGCCAAGATCAGGATGGGAATCACAAGAGGTCACATTGTGAAAGGCTCCTGATACCCAACATTGACTTTCTGGCTGAACCCAGAGGTTGCCTCCCAAGATGGCAGGGACATGGATCCAAGCCTCAGGAAATGGTGTGAGGTGGTTGCTCTAGCCAGACTTGGTCCCCTGGCCCTAAGAACGGGTCTTTTGTTTTCCATGGCTCTCTAGGGCTCTCCCTGTTCCCATGCCTACCTCCTTCTGGGATGGCTGGTTCAGATTCCCATCTGCAGATCTTATTACCTCTCCATCAATGTTGGCACTTGTTGCTTGTCTGGTCTATCCGGTACCCCCAGACTATCCGATAAGGCACAAGGGTAGAGGGCCTGCTGCTTATTTTAGCAAACCACCCTCTGCTGGAGGAACCAGAGAAGTCCCCTATTTCTCTCTTCCCCTACCCCTACATTTGCAAGTGGGAATGATCTCAGCTGAGAACCTTGCCTCTTCTTTCCCTGGAAGACTTGAGGCCCTTCACATGGAGCTCTCTAGCTTCTTTCCTCCTTATCTCCCATCTCCAGAATGCTTGCTGTCCTTTCCTCCTCCTTCATCCCCTGGTTCACAACTCTGCACCTTGCTGACTGAGCAAGCCAGCATCCCATTCTATCCCATCTCCTCTGAGATATTGTCCCCTCTGTCATCTCTGCCTCTCCTTGTTTCCTGCCTATATGTCTCCTATTCCTCCCAAACTGCCAGGACACCACAGGGCTTGTGGATGCTTTTGTACCTGTGAGCACTCTGTGAGAATGGTAGGTCTGCTAACGCTAAGCCCATTTTACAGGGAAGGCAACTTGAGCTCAGAGAAAAGAATCAAGTGGGCCCTGGTTAAAGAGCTAGGAAGTAGTTGTTGTGGTCGTTTGTCCTTCTTGAAGAAGACCATCTTCTCCAGGGTCATCTGGATCCACTGACCAGATAGGGATCAGGACACCCAGAAATGGTAAATGGAAAAACCAGGATTGGAATCCAAGTCTTTCCCAGTCCAGGGCCCAATCAATCCCCTGTGAGGGGTGGTTTCCTGCAGACATTACTTGGGGTTTAGGTTTACATCTTCTGTGAGTCCTGCTGGAGGTCCCTGGGGAGCTTTATTCAATGAGCAATTTAGTTGGCTTCCTTGACCCTTGGCTCTCCCACAGACATTCCAGGCTCATCTATAGATCTGGTCTCTGGGAGATATAAATGAGAGAGACTTTGACATGAGCTCCTTGTGTCTTCAGATCTGGTGCTTTGTACACTGAGCACTTATTAAGCACCTTGTAAGAACCGCATGTTATACATTCTACTAGACAAATCCAATTTACACTTGAATCAAAAGACATCACCTGGACCATCTTACCATTCCAATTTCCAAGTCCTGTGGCAACAGGCAGGGGACAAAGCAGCAGGTGTGGATACACCTAGAACTGTAGTCACAACCCTGCATAAAGGCGGCCTAGGCCATAGGGTCATCTCCTCACTGGAAGCAGCACTGGGATTCGGCAGCTCCGTGGATGTCTGGGCAACCTTTTAAGGACTGTACTGCTCACCTCCTGATGTGAGGAAGGGGCTAGAAAAGGGCTTATCCAACCCTGGCCCCATTATCTTGGCAGGTCCAAATCACACCCTGTGGTCAAAACACACGCAAATCTACCAAAACTTCTTCAAAGAAGATTCCATTTACCATCCATGAATGGAACATGCTCACACTCATAGTCAAGACAAGATCCAATGGACCTAAAAGATGAACAGTTTTTGTTGTGAGAGAACTCAGCAGGTATCCTATCCAAAAAGTAGCCCTGAGTGAACAAGGCTGGTAAATGAAGGCCAGCTTCCTGAAGTCAGAGTGGCTACAGTGAAGGGGAGTGCCACCAAGCTGGCTGTATTTTGCAATCAAAACTAATCTAGTCAACAAACTTGAATGCCTACGGAAAGGGGAGCACAACAGGGTCAGGACAATGAGATTGCCACTTGCAAGAAAACACCACTCTAACATCTTCAGTGCTTATACTCCCACCATGACAAACCCTATGAAATCAAAGAAAAATTTTATGAAGACCTGGAGAACAAGCTTATAATTCTGAATGATTTTTTTTTTAGGTTTTTTGCAAGGCAAATGGGGTTAAGTGGCTTGCCCAAGGCTACACAGATAGGTAATTATTAAGTGTCTGAGACCAGATTTGAACCCAGCTACTCCTGACTCCAGGACCGGTGCTTTATCCACTGCGCCACCTAGCCACCCCCTGAATGACAGCAATGTTAGAGTTGGCTCAGATTACCAGACCTGGCAGAGAGTCCTTGGGAGGAATGCAGTTGGAAATAGCAGCAGCAACGGTCACTTTCTACTGAAGATGTGTGCATCTCATGACCTCCTCATCACTAACTCTGCCTTCCATTTACCTAAAGGCAATAAAATCTCCAGATGCACCCTCATAACAAACACTGGCATCTAATAGACATTGTGATTGTAAGGAGAAGAGACAGACAGGATATGAGGGTGATAAAGGCAATGTGTGGTGCAGAGTGCTGGACTGATCACAAACTTATCCTCTCTAAGCTAAATATTCACATTCAACCAAAGCAGCAGCCCTAAGGGATAGTGACTACCAGAAGAATTAATATCTCTCTCTGAGCAGGAACAGCTGGAGGGAAGGTTGAGCCAACACACAATTGTCAACAGTGCAGCAACGGAGTGGGCAGCTTTCAGAGATCTGTTGTAGAGAACTACATTTGCTCATTTGCACCAGAACACTCACAAACATCAAAACTGATTTGATGTAAATAATGGGGAAATACAAAAGCTGCTAAATGAAAAAATGAGAACTCCACAGGGTTTACCAGCAGGAGAGTCCATTCATTTCTAAGAAAGCAGAATTTAATTCCATTAAAAGGAAAGTCACATGACACTTAGAGAGATTCCAGATTCTTGGTAGATGAAATTCAGTTTCATGTGGATAGTAATGCTCCAAAGGATCTGCCCTGAGGATATTTATGGGCCAAAGACATATTTATGGTGCATCTCAAGTATTCAGTGCTGATGAAGCCTCATTGATTAGTGATAGGGACAAGATATATATAGCACATACAAGCAGATTACTTGTTAACACTGCATTAGGACCTAGAGATCTGAGGACAAAAATGAGACAGGTCCTGATCTCAAGCCAAGTCTTTGCTAGAGATTCTTTCCACATATGCCCGGAACCCCAGGATTACCCCCCCCAACCAAGTAATTTGCACTGGAGTCCATCATTTCCTCAATAAACATATGTTAGTTGTCTGCTGTGCTCAGTGTGGACTGAACTCTCTTACGGTCATACTGGGGGCTCCTTGGAGGAGGGGCTATCTCATTTGTTCTGTTTGAATTCTCAGCTTGGAGCCCAGCACTTGATTCACAGTCCTAAACAAATATTCATTCATTTATTCACAGGACTAGGTAAGGAGCTTCCTTAGAAAATGCCATGGTACCTGGAAAGTTGGTAGCAAGCTAGAACTTAGAGTCAATGGTATATTCAGAGAGGCCTGCCAGCATGATGGCAGAAGAGCTACTGGGGACAGCACCCCAGAGTTAAAATCTCTTCACAGTGTTTGGAAAGTGAGAAAAGATAATTATACTTTTTTTCTTCTTATAAGATGCCATTCTGCCCTGCTAATACCATCCATTCTATTGCATCAAGCTTAAGTCATTAGGACCCATTGAAATACAATAAGGAGGGAGGGTCAGGGTAGGCTAGAGAGGGGGCTCTGGACACAAGAATATATGACCAACTCTTCATAGACCTTCCCCTTAGATCAACAAAAAAAGGCACTGCCCACCACAAATGGGTAGAGAAGTGGAAACAGCTTTCTGAGAATCACAAAGAGTATAGCCAGATGTCCACCCAATGATTGATGGAATATATCATCTGGCCAGCCTGGGGTTTATAGTTGAATAGCATCAGGTTAGTGGCCAAGAGTGACCCCTTGTGGATTAAATTAGCATTATCATCTCCATTTTGCCAAAATGGAAATGTTGAGCAGTAAAATGACATAGCTCTTAAGAGGAGGCAGGTCTGACTCCGCTTGTTGTGCTTCATCTTACCCTTCACCATCCTTCCCCCATCTGACTCAGAAATAGTAGGGCTATGGTGACCTTGGAAGTAATAGAAGATTAGAGTTTAAGTTTGGGCTAAACTGAGAGATATGTCTTGAACACGACAGACACTGGTTTCCTGGGATGGGGGGGAGGTCACTGGAAATCTGAAAGGAGCAGGAGATGGAACAGGTATTCACTGGGGCCATGGATTTCAATACTGAAGCCAAAATTAGAGCCTGGGTTTGAACCCCAATTGGCTAAAGTTTTATTTAGTTTTGTCACTTGGGCATGTATAGTCATAGAAAAGAGCTCCCCTCCAAGGTCAGGTCTTCCATCCCCCATCTCCCAATACACACCTTCGCCAGATTGCGTGGGCTATACCTGACATCCCACTCTTCTCTCACCCTCCAGTGCTCTGGGTTGAGTTCTCTGGCGACCTGGAGCCTTTGTTTGACCTCTGATGTTTAGTGCATATTTTACTTCCTTCCTTGGAATGGTGACACTGATGCTCAGATGCATTGAGCAAGCAAAGGGGAAGGCTGTTTCAGAGGCTAGTTTGGTGCCAGGGAGAGTCTTCTGCTCAGGCATTATCACTGTTAGGGTGCTGGGCAAGAGGAAGACCCACATTTCTGATCTTATTCTTTGTTCAAGAGAGAAGTCCTTTCACTTCCAGATGATTTGGGATCCCTGAGAATGGAGGTCTGGGAATAATTGAGTACTGAGAAAGAAGGAAGGACTGCACACACTGATGCTGTGTTGTAGTGAGGTTTATTCAAGATCAGGTCAGCCTCTCAAAAAATCCATAAAGCAGTAGGACCAAGCGGAGAACCACACACACACACACACACACACACAGAGTATGTGTATAGATAAAAAAGTGCTGTTCTATGTGCATGTTATTATATACATATAATCATAAAGTCATGAATAGGTCATATATGTTATAGTTATACTTTTTGTGGCAGCAAAAACCTATAAAGTCAGTCCTTGGCACTTGCAAAATGATTGAATCAACTGTGGTGTTGAATGTGGCATAATGTTGGACCCCGAGTCAGGGAGAACAGAACTCAAATCTGGCTAGCTGTGCAGCCCTGGGCAAGTCACTTAACCTTCGTCTACCTCAGCTTCCTCATCTACAAAATGAAATATTCATTGTATCTGCCTCTCAGAGTTGTTATGAGGACCAAAGTAAATAAGACAAAATGCTATAGGAATGCTAGGTAGCTTTTGTAGTAACAGTAGCAGCAACAATAGTAGTAGTAGTAGTTGTAGCAATAGCAGTGCTGGTGGTGGTGGTGGTAGTAGTAGTGATAGCATTAGTGCTAGTAGTAGTAATAATAGTAATAGTAGTAGTAGCAGTAGTGGTAGTGGTAGTAGTAGTTGTTGTCATTATAGTTTCATCCCACTATAGGAAACAATATGAAAAATTCAGAGAGGGGGGCTGGAGCCAATATGGTGGCATGAAGGCAGCATTTTCCAGGAACTCCTTCCCCCCAAACTCCAAAAAAACAAAAGGATGACTCTAGCCAAAATTTAGATGGGCAGAACCCAGACTGATACATTTTCCCAGTCCAAAATAACTTAGAAGTTCTGGGGGAAAGGTGTGTTTCACCAGGGCAAGGGTTGGGAAAAAGCCACAGACACAGCCCAGCCCAGAGATCACCAGCAACAGCTTGAAGGGGCAGGAGGAGAACTTTGCTCCACCAGAATGAGTGTGGAGTGAGGAGCATTGGCAGCAGAAACTGCAGCAAGAATCTGGAGAAAGCAGCCTGCACCCCCAGAAAAGGTTAAGGGAAGTCTGCAAAGATTTCTTTGCTCTCCTTGGGGTAGGACTCTGCTGTTTGCCTACACTCAGATAGATACAGGTTGCAGTTTGGGCTTCCATACTAAGATAGCAGGATCCTCCTTATAACCCCAGGGCAGAGAGAAGTAGGGGGGGGGGGCATCTACATATCAAAGCACAGGCAAGAGAGCATAAGACCTTGGAGGAATAGAGGTCCCAGTGGGCCCCCCCCAACAAAAATCCCAAAGTCTTGGAAGTGCTGTCTTGGGCAGAAGAAATTAGTAAACAACAGAAAAGAAGAATCTGACCATAGAGAATTACTTTAGTTCCATGGAAGATCAAAACACATACTCAGATGATGACAAAATTGAAGCTTCCATGTCCAAAACCTCCAAGAGAAATAGAAAATGGGTTCCGACTATGGATGAGCTCAAAAAAGACTTTGAAAAGCAATTAAGGGAGGTGGAGGAAAAATTGGGAGGAGAAATGGGAGCAATGCAGAAAAATCATGAAAACCAAATCAACAGCTTGGTGAAAGAAATACAAAAAATACTGAAGAAAATAATGTATTAAAAACCAGTTTAGGCCTAATGGGAAAAAAAGCAAAACAAAAGGCAAATGAGGAGAAGAGTGCCTTAAAAAGTAGAATTGGCCAGCTGGAAAAAGGAGATAAAAAAGCTCTCTTTCAAATGCAGAATGGAACTAAAGGAAGCTGATGACTTTGCAAGAAATCAGGAAGAAATAAAACTCTTCCCAAAAAAAAGCCAAAAATTAGAAAAAAAATGTGAAATATCTCATTGGAAAAACAACTGCTCTTGAAAACAGATCCAAAAGAAATAATTTAAAAATTATTGGGCTATCTGAAGGCCACGACCAGGAGAAGAGCTTAGACTTCGTTTTTCAACAAATAATACAACAAAACTTGCCCTGAGATCCTAGAAGCAGAGGGTAAAGTAGAAATTGAGAGAATTCACTGGTCACCTCCTGAAAGAGATTCCAAAAGAAAAACTTCCAGGAATATTATAGCCAAATCCCCAAACTCTCAAAGAGAAAATTCTAAAAGCTTCCAGAAACAAACAATTCAACTACTGAAGCTCCATAGTCAGGATTACACAGGATCTGGCAGCATCTACATTAAGGGCACATAGGGATTAGAATATGATATTCTGGAAGGCAAAAGATCTTGGTTTACAGCTGAGAATCAACTACCCAGCAAAAGTGAACATCCTCTTTCAGGGGAAAAGATGGACTTTCAATGAAACAGGGACTTTCAAGCTTTCCTATTGAAACAACCAGAGCTGAACAGAAAGTTTGATCTCCAAGTTCAGGACTCTGGTGAAGCATAGAGGGGGTGGAAGAGAAGGAATAACTATGAGGAACTTGATGATATTGAATTGTTTGTATTCCTACATGGGAAAAAGGTATTGATAACTCATATGAACTTTGTCATTTATAAGATCTGTTAGAAGGAACATATATAGACAGGACATAGGAAGGAGCAGAATATAATGTATTAAATATAGTGAAAAGATGAAGTCAGTGGATAATAAAGGAAAGTACTGGGAGGAAGGGAAAGGACATGAAGAAGAAGAAGCTAAGAAATTTCACATAAGAGTTAAGAAAAAGCTTTTTCAATGGAGTGGAAAGGGAGAAGGCAAGGGGGAATGAGTGAGCCTTCATTCTCATCGGAAATCGCTCAGAGAGGAAATAACATACACACTTTATAGGGTGAGGAAATCTATCCTACCCTAGAGAAAAATAAGAAGAAAGGGATGGAATAAGGAGGAATGGGGGTAGGGAAGAGGGGAATAGGTGATAGAAGAGAGGGAAGATCAAGGGAGAGGGTACTCAGATTCAACACAATTTTGGACAGGGCCAGGATGAAAGGAGAGAGAGAATAGAATAAATGAGAGTGGGGAGGAATAGAGTGGAGGTACAGCTAGTAATAGCAACTGAGGGAAAAATATTGAAGTAACTTCTCTGGTGGACTTATGTAAAGAAAACAACTCACCCCAGAGACAGAACCATTGGAATCTGAACACAGACTGAAGTACAATTTTTTTTCTCTCTCTCTATTCTTGAGGTTTCCCATCTTTGTGGAGGGGAGGGGGTTTATTTTTATTGTTATGTTTACTCTTATGACACATTCAATTTACATCAGTGTATGGCATGGAAACAATGTAGAGACTGTCAGACAACCTTGGGCGGGGGGAAGGGAAAATTGTAGAATTCAGAGCCTTGCAAAAAATGATGGGTAGGGGCGGCTAGGTGGCGCAGTGGATAAGGCACCGGCCCTGGAGTCAGGAGTACCTGAGTTCAAATCCGACCTCAGACACTTAATAATTACTTAGCTGTGTGGCCTTGGGCAAGCCACTTAACCCCCATTGTCTAGCAAAAAAAAAAAATGATTACTATTGTATATATTTGTATTGTATATATATATATATATAGTCTATATATATATATTGTATATATAAAAATATTACTATTGTATATATTTGGAAAACAAATAAAATGTTAAAATGAGAAATTCAGATAAATGGGAAAAAGTTTGTCCGTGAACTGATTCAAGGGTCCAATCAAAGTTGGAGTGACTGAAGGGGAAAATAGGCAAATATCCCTCGGGAGAGCTGTAAAATGGGCCAGCCAGTCTGGATTTCAATGGAGAATGCTAGGAGAGGAGTCACTGAGCTAAGCTTCCCCTTTACAGCTGGGATACAACAACTGGGCAGATGCCTCCAGCAAGGATCCAGTATGCCCCAAAGCTCTTATGGCAGGACTCTTTGGGGGAGGAGAGAACAAGAAACAAAGTGGACATCTATGGATTAGGAAATGACTGAAAAAAAATCATAGTATCTGAATGTGAATATGTCACAGTAAGAAATAATGAACCAGAGGATTCAGAGAAACATGGGAAGATTTATATCAACTGATGCAGTGTTAAAAGAAGTAGAACCAGAAAAAAGAGTAAGTATGGTCATTGCTATCAGTCCTTTGGACAGGGATCTCTAAGTTTCTGACTTTCTTTCAGTAATGAAAAGAAGACTTACGCTGCTGCAACTACTACAACTACAGGGGCAGAGTGCCATTTACATTTGTTGTGCTTTGTCCCCATGGAGGCAAGGTTGAAATGGCTGTGATGTACCTAAAATGTATCAATAAAGCAAAAATATTTGGGAGAATGATTAGGGCACATGTGATTTCCCTGAGAAAAACATCAGCTGAATTTCACAGACAACTGGCTTCATCAGACCACATTTTACAGCCAAACACTATAGAGAAGTTTCGTTAAGATCAGATTTCCCAGTCTTTTGACCAAGTGCCAAAGGAACACCACCTTGAAGGCTCCAACCCTACATACCAGTGACATCTATACAAGGCTCTAAGGATGGAGATGACTTTGTTCAGTATGTCTTTAATAATCCTCTGTTTAGTTAGAACAAGGTTTTCATTAAACACCTACTATGTACTAGCTATGATAAGGAGAGACAGTATGGTGGAACCTCTTCCAGGCCAGGCAGTCCTAGGCAGGTCATTTAACATCTGTGAGCCTCAAGTCATTCTGTAAGACTTCTCTCTGTGGTCATAGCTGGTTTGAGAGGGAGGAGGAACCTTCCTGCTGATGAAATTACTGGCCTTTGGCCTAGTTACCTACTGGCAGGACTAATAAGACAATATATAACACGGGTCTTGTCTCTCAGAATGTCTGAAGCCTCGAGGAAACAAGAGAAGGACTGCAGACCAGGTTCTCTAAATGGTTGGATTTGGAGATCAAAACACACTGTGAAATGGTTTCCCCTACTGGTAGAAGGGATAAGTAGATAAAAATTCAGAGGAGACAAGTCCTCTAGGAGCTTTCCAGAAAAGTCAGCACCCCAGATCCCTCACTGGCAGCAGAAGGGATAGAGAAAGCTGCCCAGATGTACAGAGGTACAGGGAGATACTTTAAAGGAGACAAAGATAGAGCATCAGCCCTGGAGTCAGGAGGATCTGAGTTCAAATCCGGCCTCAGATACTTAATAATTACCTGACTGTGTGACCTTGGGCAAGTCATTTGACCCCATTGCCATGCAAAAACCCCAAATCAAAAAACAAAAGAAGACAGATGCTGAAAAGGAGGGTATCTAAAATGTGAAGGGCTTCTACTTCACTGAGACCTGAGGTTCTTCAGCTTAACAGAGTGAAGAGAGCACTGGATCTTCAGTAATGTTGATGCTACATGGTGTTGGACAAGTCACTCATCCTCCCTGGGCCTCAGTTTCCTCATCTATAAAATGAGGGATTGGAATCAATGGTCTCTGGGGTCCCTTCAGCTCTAAATCTGTGATCTGATAATTCTGAAAATTTTATGGGTTAGAAGGGACATTTCTTCCTGAATCCAAATTTCCATAGACTCCCTAGGGAGCAAAGACAGAAAGTAAAGTAAAGGCCTTTAAGAATCAGTGAAGATAATTCTGATGCCTGGATCTGGGAATGAGAAAGGGACTTGGTTCTATTAGAGAACTTTAAATTTCATCTTGTTTCTCTGAGAAGTCTGAGAACCAGTGGTTTGCAGGTTCTAGATTACCCTTCACCAAATGTGTCCCAGATGACGGGGACAGGAGTACCCCAAGGGCTTTGAAAATAGAAGCAAGATTCTGATGACTCTATTACAAAGAGATGCTTTCCTTTATAGACTGGGAAACTCAACAGGAAAAGTCAAAGGGGTCCACCTGGCAATGAATTTTTCAAACTTGCCATTCCAAACCCTTCCCCTTAAAAACTGGATTCATGTGAGGAAAAAGAATTCCCACCCCCCAAAGGAAGTCATTCTAAGACTCTGGGGAAAGACAGAACAGGAAATGTTTGCAGAGATAAAGGAAGCCTGCATAAGCAAAGAAAACAAGGAATGTCATCTTAAGAATGCCAAGGGGCTGGAGAAATAGCAATGGAAGGGCAAAGGAAAAAGGGGGCCCAAGCTCTGGGCTGGCCCCTGAGAAGTCCCTCAAGCTGTCAGAGGCATCTAGGGCCTAAACCTGAAAGAAGGGGCCCTGAGTGTGCTTCAAAGGCAAGCAGGAAATCTCTATGCAGTGACTGCAGCCAGACTGGACACTGCCCCATAGGCCAGGGAAGCAGTTTTCCCAGCTCAGGTCATTGGCCTGAAAGAAAAAAAAATCAATTGTTTAGTTAGTCCAAGAAATATTAGAAAATGTGTATTTTGGTGTTTCCATTATGTCCATTTAAGGAAGCAGAGAAAGAGGAAATAGCCAAGAAAAGGAGAGGAGTATATGGGAGGGAGAGAAGAAGAGACAAAGAGAGAGAGAGATACAGGGTTCTCGAGATAGCCTTAAGAGGGAGAGAGAACTCTTTCTAATGTGCCCCCATCACTGTGCTCCATATTACCAGTGGGTATCAGTTATACCTCCTTCCTCCAAGCATCTATCTCTTCCAACAGTACATAAGAACTCAGGGAAAATGGGTTTAAGTTCAGAGAGCTGATGTGGCACAAGGAAAGTCATAGTTCCTGATTGTTGAAGTCTTTTCTTCCCTTTCAGAAAATGCTCAAGGAGCCCCCTCAGGCTGGTGCAGCAGCATCTTTACAAGTCCAGGATGGGGGTAATTGCAGCAAAACCTCAATTCTTGATTGTGACCACATGAGGGTCTAAGTGGATCCCCAGGACATCCACAATAACTCAGTCTTGGGTTGCCCTCAAAAAGATGTGATGTCTAGAAGGAGGGGGGTGTCAATTGTAGATAGCTGAAGGGACCATCATGCTCAACCCCCTCATTTTACAGGCAAGGAAATCAAGTGCAGAGAGTTAAAGGAACTTGTCCAGGATCATATGGCTAGGAGAATCTGAAAGGGATTTGAACTCAGATCTTCCTGAAGCCTAATTCAATATTCAATGCATTCCTAATGCCCTCTCACATACAACCAAGTTAATCAGGGGGGTTTGCATTTGGTAGAACCAGACCCAAAGCCCCCCCAGGGTGGGTTGTCAGTGTGCTGGGGGGCAGCTCAGCTGAAGGGAGGAAAGCCTGGTCCTCTGGAAGATGGAGGAGACAGCATATGGAGCCTCAGGAATGGGGAGATGAGAGTTCTAAGAGGGACGTGAGATCTGACTGGAGGAAAACCCCTCAATATTTAAGCGGGAAAGGTTTGTAAGGTTTTCTAATAACAGAAACCTTCAAACAGGAGGCAGTTGGGTGGTGCCGTAGAGCATAGAGTGCTGGGTCTGGAGTCAGGAAGACCTGAGTTCAAATCTATGCTCACACATTAGCAATGTGACCCTAAGCAAGTCATTTCATATTCATTTGCATTAATCCATGGGAGAAGAAAATGGCAAACCACTCCAGTATCTCTATCAAGTACACCTCATGGTCCACGGGATCACAGAGAGTCGGACATGACTGAATTAACTGTTCTGAGTGTCACAATCACCTGGGATTTTCCTAAAACCAGCCAAGAGAAAAATGTGCTCTTCTCCTGCGTCATGCCCAGAAGGTGCCTCGTCGAGGCAGATAGCCAATTAGAAGCTTCTCCAGTCCAGGGCTCATTGCTTTCTTTATGCTACACATAGGCCTGGGGCCTGGCAAAGAGAAGATGTTTCATCATCGTGTGAGGATAGCTCGCTTCCCTTTGGGTGCTCCTCAGCCTCCTGGGAGCGATACCACGTGTCTGCTCTGTGTCAGGCCTGCCCCACACTCTTCACTGGGCCACCAGGGTGCCAGGAATGCCTCTGAATCTGTCCTGCAGGCTTGTGATGATTGAGTGTCCTTAACACTGTTTTTCTCAATGACAGTAGCTTGGGGAAGTAGAATGAATTTCTTGACCTGTGAATCACAACATTCTCCATGGCAACTGACTCAGTTCTTTGCTCCAAATCTTTCATTTCTCAATTTAGAAGAGAGAAAAGATGGCCAAAAATAACAAAAATAACTGTTAAAATTTCATTTTAGCAGGGTTAAGTAAAATGACTCCTTACCTGCTTGAGGACACCTGAAGGCCCTTTCTCAGAACTAAGTTCTTAAACACAAAAAACAAACTAGGTGGGATTCCAAAGAAAATGAATTCTATTGTCAGAGAATTATCAGAATATTTTTTTAAAAAGTCATACATAGACTCCAAGTAAAAACTCCTGGCTTAAGAAATTGGGTTAGAATAGGAGTCCCCCCTTTCCAGAGACCTCAGAAAGACTTGGCCAGGGTTCTTGGGGGGATTTTAGTGAAGTAGGAGAGAAGAGTCAATTTTATGTGCATCCCCTCAGCTCCTCCTGTGAGTCAGACACCAAGCAGGTCCTGAGGTTACCAAGACAAAACCCATAACGGTTCCGGTTCCTCGGGGGGAGGAACAACAAGTCCTGTTCAGAGGAAGTCGAAGGTCATGAAGGTGAGGGGGGCAGGGTGTGCTCTAAAGGGCTGGGAGGGGCATTTGGGGCTGCCCACTTCCTGTGGGAAAAGGAGAGAGTCCAGGCTGCAGAGGTGTAGAAGGAGAAGTCCGAGACTCAGCTCCAATTTAATGCCCGAGAGGGAGAGCCAGATGGACAGAGACTTCGTATCTGCCCAGGCCTGAACGATGAGAGTCTAAAGCACAATGGGCCACCAGGCTGGCAGAGCTGCAAGCAGGGGTCTGCCTTTGGGGTGTATGTGTGCCCCCATTTACCCTTTCATGTTGAACTCATGGAATTGTAAATTTGGAGCTGGAGGAGACTTCAGAGGGCATCAAATGGAGCTCTATTTTTTTTACAGCAGAGGAAACTGAGGCCCAGTTTAGGTGAGGGGAATTGTTCAGACAACGAGAGAGGCTTGACCAATTCCTCCACCTCTTTCTTGCTGGACCTGCTGAAGCTCTTCTACCTTCATCACTAGCATGACTTTGGGAGCTTTGGAGTCCTGATATCTGATGTCCTTGGGGGCCACCTCCTCCACTCCCCACCTCCATCAGCCAAGACTCCATTCTGGGTGATGGGCTGCCACTGCACTGCCCATCTGGGCCATCCCTGCTGGCCGGCATGGTCTAGCCCAGGGCCATCCATAATGCAGGCCGTGCAGTGAAATTTGATGTGGTCTGCCTATGGGCTTACTGAATGCTTCAGTAAATGAAGCTGAGCTAATGCAGAGCTCTCACTAAAATAGCAAATCAGAATACATTGTCTATGTTTCAACAAAAACTTGGCTAGGTGGTGCAGTGGATAGAGCACAGGCCCTGGAGTCAGGAGGATCTGAGTTCAAATCCGGTCTCAGTCACTTAATAATTACCTAGCTGTGTGGCCTTGGGCAAGCCACTTTAACCCCACTGCCTTAAAAAAAAATTTTAAAAGATTAAGGTTGGATGGTCCTGGTCTAGCTAACTTCCATTCCTAAATGGTTGTCTCTGGTAAAAGTGCCTGGTTAGTGACTGAATTACTGGCTCATGTAGCTGCTTTTTAACATCAGATACCATTTCTACTCTGAAGAACAACAGACCAAGACATTATTCAGATTTGGGGATTTGGCAGACATATTCTCAAAAATGACCAAAGGGAGCCTATCACTTCGAGGAGAACAACTGATGGTGTTCATTGCCAAAAATCAAAACTGGACTTCTAAGCGAAATGTGGAATTCTGAAAAAACTTGTATCCACTAGAAGAGATTGATGTTGCCTTTAAAATACAAGACAGGAGGCCTTTGTGCTTGTCCCCTCCACTGCCTCCATGGCAGGGGGCGCCTATGCTCAACAGCCCCAGGATCCCAGCCAGCAGGCACTGGGGAGCAGCCTGAGAACTAGCAGCGCCAGGACCACACACTGCAGGCGCCGGAAGGCCATCTACAGCAGCAGCGGCCTGGACAGGTAAAAGAGCCCTTAGAAATCAATTTAGTTCTCCATCCCCAGGGTTTGATTGGTGATGAAGAAGTCTATGTCAAAGTGGTATAAGAAAGTTAAATGCCCACCAACCTATCCAGATGTTGTCCGGGAAATAGAACTAAAAAATGCCAAAGGTTTGTCAGATGAAAGTGTTAATTTGCTAAAGGTGAACCTGGAAAAATTAACCAAAGAACGTTGTGGAGAGGTGATGATATTTGAACTGGCAGACACCGTACAGTCATTTCTCAGTGCACATAAGAAACCACCCTTAAGTCTTTCTGAAGAAAAGCTAAAAAAATCATCAAGAGTTGCAGGAAAGATAGGCCCAAGAGGAGCAGCAACAGCTGGTAGAAGCAAAGCAAAAAAGAGGAGCAAGCACAACAGGAAATCCTTCATGACATTCAGAGGAGGAAAGAAGAGGAAAAAAAAGGGAAAAAATGGCAAAGCAGAAACACATGGAAACTGACAATTTATTCTTTTTTTAATTTTTAAAAGGTTTTTTGCAAGGCAAATGGGGTTTTAAGTGGCTTGCCCAAAGTCTCACAGCTAGGTAATTATTAATGTCTGAGGTTGGATTTGAACTCAGGTTCTCCTGACTCCAGGACTGGTGTTCTATCCACTGCACCACCTAGCTGCCCCCTCAGAAATTGGCAATTTAGCAAACCAAGATCATAACTTCAGGAAAGACCCAACTGGATACAGACCATCTGTCAATACAAATAAAGGTGCTTTAGACCACGTAGGCCAGGTTAAACAACGTGTAAATTCCATAGGGAGATCAAAGTATGCACCTAGTAATTCTGGTGTGGAGGATGTACATTGATTCATAGTGAACTTTTTTGAGAAACATTCAGGGGCTGATAGGTAGGTTATATAATTTATCATTTCGAGGGTTTCCTTATAATTTATTCTCCACTCTGTTCAGTGATGTGTAAAAGTAAATTACTGGTGTCATCAGTTTTTTTTTATGGTTTCTTTTTTTTTATAAGGCAATGAGGTTAAGTGACATGCCCAAGGTCACACAGCTAAGTAATTATTAAGTGTCTGAGACTAGATTTGGGCTCAGGTCCTCCTGACCCCAGGGCTGGTGCTCTATCCACTGTGCCACCTATGTGCCCCTGTCATCGGTTTTTAGTATTCAAATGTAACCTATAACATAGTATTATAATTAAGGAAAATTCTACCTTGTAAATAATATTTTTAAACCTACACTGACTCATTCCTATTAGAAAACTTTATTAAAGGCCACACTTTGAAGTGTCCTGATTGTTTCTAATTCCAGTTTAGCCTACCTTTTAAATACTGAAATAGTGTAGAAGAAATTTTTCTAAAGTTCTTTCTTGGTCTGAATGATCAGTATACATTTCACAAAATATACTTTTTCTTTTCTGACCTCCTGAACAACCAACCTATATTTAGGGAATTTTACAGGATATATACAAGTAGCTCTTCATTCACAAGGGCCCCTTTTATAAAAATGACTGTCCCAGAAAAAAAAAGATTGACTTTTTTGTTAAGACACCCAAAACTCTTCTTCCTACTTTCTTTCTGGATAGCTTCAATAGCCTGGTTCAAGGAAAAGGAACAAAAAGTCTGTGTTCCATCTGGAGCTGCATTTTGATGAGGATAGTTCCTGGCTTCCTAGAACACAGAAGGAGTTTTACTAAAGAAATGGAGTTATAAAAATCAAGTGTAGTTGTATGATTTGCTATCAGGGAAATGTGTGCTCCTCAAGGAGTTTCCTCCCTTGAGAATTCCCTGTACTGGAGCTGTCCAACTAGGAAGAGATGCTGCCCACAAAATGTAATTGGAAAATGTTTAACAAAGCAAAGAAAAATACAGCCCGACATAGGTAATGTTAATTTGAGGTTTTCTAAGTCACTTTGTAGCTCAGCGGAGCTCAGTTTCTAGTTATTTGTTCCCTAACCCTATCAGTGGACTTGTCAGAATCTTAAAGAGATGGAAGCCTCACTCCTTCATGTTAGAGATGGGGAAACTGAAGCTGGAGAGGTTGAATGACTTTCCCAAGATCACGTGACCTGAATTGTTTTCCTACCAGTGACACTGTAGGCAACTTCAGGAATGCTCAAGTACAATCTGCCTTGGAAGGGAGTACCGAAGAAATGCCCAGGAATGTTGTAGAATACTACAAAACTGGTTGATCAGACTTGCGGAGAAAGAGCATGCATGCAGTGATCCCTCACTGGTGCTTGTCTCATCCTATTTCCTTTGCGTATTTACAGTCTCCTCAACTAAATTGTAATTCACTTCTGAAAGAGAGGTATCCATCCAAGTGTTTACCCAACCAAGTGGTTACCCCAGTGTCTTAAATGTAGATGTTTAGTATTTGTTGAATAGAATTTTTGTTTTTGTTTTTGCAAGGCATGGGGTTAAGTGGCTTGCCCAAGGCCACACAGCTAGGTCATTATTAAGTGTCTGAGGTCAGATTTGAACTCAGGTACTCCTGACTCCAGGGCCGGTGCTCTATCCACTGCACCACCTTGCCACCCCTTGAATAGAATTTTTCAAAAGGGGAGGGAACTCTCTCTCTCTCTTTCTCATTGAAGACTCATGTATGACACAAGATAGCAATTAAAAATTATTTGCACTTTCTTGGTTAACTAGTAGGAAATACTAGGAAATATATTATATGTCTAGTCCTTTTCTTATTTTACTCTTTATCTTTTTCCTTGCATTCCTAGATTTCTCTGCTTTACACAAATGAAATGTCTTTTATTTCCCACTCTTTCACCCAAACAGGATGAGCTCATCTGTTTTTGTAAGCTCCTTGTATCTTGAGTCCAGGGGTGGGGAAGAAAATCTGTAGTCTTTTGGTCTTTTTGAATATTCATCTAAAAAAATCCAAACTACAAGAGAATTTAAATTCTTTAAAAATAGAAATTATGTCATTCTTTTTATTTGTGCCTCTAGTACCTGGCATATATGGACACTTGGGAAATCCTGGTGAATTAAAAAAATCAATATGATTTTTTAAAAATCAATGAAGTATTAATTAAGCAGACACTGTGTGGTAGGCATGATGTCAGCCTCTGGAGATACACATACAGAGAATGAGCAAAACAGTGCCTGAGTTTGGATTTTTGGTAAAATGGTTTGGATTTTTCTAGGATTTTATGGAACAACTTTATTTTCCTTTACTACTAAAGCAAGGATTGTAATAGTTGTATAAAATATATCTTGTGGGGCAGCTAGATGGCCCAGTAGATAGAGCACTGGCCTTGCAGTCAGGATGACCTGAATTCAGATTTGCTCCCCAGACACTTAATAATTACTTAACTGTGTGACCTTGGGTAAGTCACAGCCCTATTGTCTTGCAAAAATAAAATAAACAAATAAAGTGTATTTTGTGCAAAAAATGAAAAAAATAAAGTGCAAGACAGACCAAAGGATAAAAGTGGGATGAAGGAGGTAAAGTTCATTGAAATGGTTTAGGATCCCCCTATAATAACCATTAAGAAAAGACCATTTGGGTTTTGGTGTCCTAGCAAAGAGGTACATACATAATTACCAGGAAACAGCATGACAACACTCTGTAAGGGGTCAAGGAGCCTTGGCATCAGGTATTGCGCCAAGGCCTAGGAGAGGTAGTCCCTGTCCTCAGAGAATTTATAATCTTTCTTAACAATTCTTCACTACCACAAGAAGTATGACAATACATATTCTGAAGTATATGGGGAGTTCCTTGGTATATAAACCCTGTAATGGAATCTCTAGGTCAAAGGATAAGGACAATTTATGCTGACTATTGCCATTTTTGTCATTTTTTCTAATTTTCAGGATGTGAGGTGGGGCCTCTGGGTTATTTTGATTTCCATTTCTCTTTTAAATTGGAACATGCTTTCTTATGTGTAGCTAGTGAACAAAATGTCCATTATTTTATAGGCTTGGAGTTAGGAAGACCTGAGTTCAAATCTGACATCAGACTCTTAATAGCTGAGTGACCCTGGAAAGTCTCTTCATCTCCATCTGCTTCAGTTTTCTTATATGTAAAAAAGAGGTGGTAATAATAATAATAATAAATACCTCCTAAGGTTGTTATGAGAGATCAAATAGTATATAATTGTTATATATCACATATATGTCACAGCACTATTTAAATATTAGCTATTATTATTACTGTGTGGTTTTTTTGAGAACTCTTTGCTCATACCCTTTGATCATTTATCAGTTGGGAAATAGCTCTCAGTCATATCTGCTGTTGTTGCCGAATTGTTTCAGTAGTAGCTGACTCTCTGTGATCCTATTTGGGGTTTGCTTGGCAAAGATCCTGGCCTGGTTTGGCTATTTCCTTCTCCAGCTTGTTCTACAGGTGAGGAAACTGAGGCAGACAGGGTTAAGTGACTTGCTCAGGGTTAAACCATTAGTAAGTATTTGGGGCTACATTTGAACATAAGACTTCCTGACTTCAGGTCCAGAACCATCTTATTCACCATTAGTCATTAACATGGACCTGCTAGCACACACATAAGTATGTGCTAATTCTTTATCAGAGAAATCTGATACAAAGATTTTTTTTCTCTATTCAACTACTTCCTTTCTAATTCTGGGTACATTAATGTTGTATGTGCAGAACTTGTTCTGTTTCATATAATCAAAGTCTATTTTGTCTCTTGTTTGATTAAGAGTTCTTTTTTTTTTTTGCAAGGCAATGGGGCTAAATGGCTTGCCCAAGGCCACACAGCTAGGTAATTATTAAGTGTCTGAGACTGGATTTGAACTCAGGTCCTCCTGACTCCAGGGCCGGTGCTCTATCCACTGCACCACCTAGCCACCCCGATTAAGAGTTCATCTTATAAAAAAATAAGAACTCAAATAAGAATTCATCCACTCAAAGCTGTGAGAAGTATAGAATCTGTTTCTCTTCTATTTTTTTATAGTTTATAGTACAATCTTAAATATTAAAATTTCCTATAGAATATATTGCGAAGTGTGATGCGAGATGTTGACTTAAGTCTAATTTGTGGGGTTTCCATTCTAATGGGAGGAGACAACACAGAAAAGGAAGCAGAAAACGAAGGGAAGGGAAATGACAGACCCACAGCCTGGCAGCCTGGTTCAAAAAAGTCTGGAGTGCAGTGTAGAAAGGAAGAAGACTGTAATTAGTGCCCTCCTTAAATGGATATTCTTTTTTTTTTTTAGGTTTTTGCAAGGCAAATGGGGTTAAGTGGCTTGCCCAAGGCCACACAGCTAGGTAATTATTATGTGTCTGAGGTCGGATTTGAACTCAGGTCCTCCTGACTCCAGGGCCAGTGCTCTATCCACTGCGCCACCTAGCCAGCCCTTAAATGGATATTCTGAGGAAAAAATCCAATATCCCCTTTCTCACTACAGATAAGTGTGGGGATATCTTCATCCAGAGCAACAAATCTCAACAAGCTGAATTTAGAAGCAGATGTGAGGATCCAAATGTCTTCCTTTAAGTCAAGCATTAGAGAACTTTGCAAAACTGTAAAAACAATGCCATTTTTTTCACTATATTTTTTTGTTTTGGAAAATCTAATTATCATTCACAAAATATACTATTTTTATTATTATGTAATAGATATATTATTATTTAAAACAAATGAATAATTTTTCAAATGAGTTTTTTATAGCTTTCACTTTATTTTTAGAATTTTTTTTCACATTACTAACAAAAGTCATGTTGTAAAAGTAAACAACTCCTCTCCCCACAAAGAAAGAAAAACCTCAAGAAAAATGAAGTGAGGGAAAAAAAGAAGTGTGCTTCAGTCTGTATTCAGATACCATCAGCTCTGTCTTTGGGATGGATAGCATTCTTTATCGTAATTCCATCAGAGAAATTGCGTCATTATTTTTCCCCACAGCTGCTATTGCTAGCTGTAGTTCTCTCTTTCCTATTCTGCCCACTCCCATTTATTGTGTTCTCTCTCTCCCCTTTCACCCTGTCCCTCCTTAAAAGTGTATTGTGGGGGGTGATTAGGTGGCACATCGGATAGAACACCAGCCCTGGAGTCAGGAGTACCTGAGATCAAATCGGGCCTCAGACAATAATTACCTAGCAATGTGGCCTTGGGCAAGTCACTTAACCCCATTGCCTTGCAAAAAAAAACCCACTAAAAAAGTGTATTGTGTGTGACTACCTTCACCCATGATCTTTCCTCTCTTCTACCCCTTACACCCCCCCTTCCCTCCCTGTGTCCCTTTTCTCCCATCCCTTTCCTCTCCTATTTTCCTCTAGGGTAAGATAGATTTCTATATCCAATTGAGTGTGTGTGTGTGTGTGTGTGTGTGTGTGTGTGTGTGTGTGTGTGTATTATAAAATGATGAATTTTAAGTTTTAATAAGGTAAATATTGATGGTTATATTTCACATAAATAAATGTTCTTTAAAGTCCTCCACAATTTTTAACAGAGTACAGGGGTCCTGAAGTCAAAAAGCTTGAGAACCACTAAAAGCAAGGATCATCGAGTTGGCTGATAGCTTACACTATGCTATACATTTTCCAAAGCAGGAAATGAGAAAAAAAAAATAGGGGTGTGTGTTGTGGGCGGGGGGACTTCAAGAATTTCCTTGCTTCCAAACTTTAGGAAGTAATTAAAACAAGACTTTTGGTACCAAATTCAGGCCAGAATTGCCCATCATAGTATGTATTTTTCCTTTTCTATAGAATAATTTAGAATTATTCCCAAAGGGCTATAAAACCACATCTACTGTTTGACCTAGCAAGGCCACTGCTGTTTACCAAGAGGTGAAAAACAAAAGGGAAAAGGACCCATATGCACCAAGGATTTTGCTGAGAGTTCTTTTCTGTGGCAAGGAATTGGAAATTGAGGGGATGTTAATCAGTTGAGGAATGACTGAATGAATTATGATGGCCTGCTATTCTGCTATAATAAATGATGAGCAGGATGGTCTCAAAAAGACTTGGAAAAACTTACATGAGCTGATACAAAGTGAAATGTAGTGTGTACATTTTGTATTGCCTTTTTTTAACCCTCCCTTGGTCTTGTCCTTCAAATCCTAAGACTAATCCACCCCTTCCAATATATTGTCAAAAGACATTATGGTTCTAAAGGGCTTCTTAAAAGTTTCTTCCCCAACCCCCATTAAACTATTTCCATTATGTCATGCAGCACCTTTGAGTTGTACCCGTAAATTTACCTTTCTAGATTTCTCTGACCTCTTGTATTTCTATTCCAAACTTCCTACTCAGGTCTGGTCTTTTCTTCAAAAATTCTTCAAACTAGGGGGCAGCTAGGAGTCGCAATGAATAGAGTGCCGGCCCTGGAGTCAGGAGGACCTGAGTTCAAATGTGAACCCAGATAACATAATAATTACGTAGCTGTGAGAGCTTGGGGAAAGTCATTTAACCCATTGCCTTGTAAAAAAAAGAATTCTTCAAAGTCTTCTACTGTGTCAAATATCTATTTTTCCCCATATAGGATTATACCATAGTATTTTATTCTTGGCTTTAAGCCCATATGACCTAGCTTTTCTCAGTAACGCGATCACCCAAGACAACTGAAAAATTTATAATGAAGAATACAATCCATCCCCAGCAAAAGAGCTCAGAGTTGTCAGCAAGTGGGCAGAGTTCAAGAGTAGGATGAAGGCTACCTACAATAAACAGTAATCCGGGAGAGCTGGGAGAGATGGAGATTACTGATCACTGCAAAATCACATCAATGGGTCAGAAGTATGAAAATCATGTTTTATGGTCTCTGAAATTCTACTGCTAGAGGTTCCCCTACCAATTCAGATCGGCATCTTCTCTGAAATCTGGAGCTTCAACGCATGCCCCAGGACACCAAGATGTTAAATGACTTGCCTAAGGTTACTCAACCAGGCTGTGTCAGTGTCAGGACTAGCTCTTCTAGACTCCAGACCTGGTTCTCAGGTAGATTTTTTCAAAATCTAATTGGATTTCTTTTTTACTCGGGATGCAGGCAGGTTTTGGACCTTTGATTTTTATTAGAGAGAGAACTCTTGAGGTGAAAACACTCTCCTAGGATCGAGATCAGCATCCTGTTGGGCACTGAGAACTTGTCTGCATTCTCACTTATGCATGAACTATATTATGTATCAGACAGATGGAAAAATTTGAACCCATGTCGGTCGGAATCAAAGGACTGTTTTCTAAACTCAAAACCAACCACATTACTCACTTGGATCCTAGGGAGATTTTTTTAAAAAGTGAGAAATCCATGATTTCTACTTAGTATCAACATTTCAAACAATTTATGATTTAATTCATGTTCCACCTTTTCCCTCCCCACCTCACCTCCATCTTCCAGGATTGTCCATGATACTTGTAGCCAATTGCTGCCATGGAGACTAAAGCAGAAAACGAAGACAGATTTAGAACTAGAAGATGTGGTAGAGATAATTTACTCTATTCTCAATTTGCAGATGTTAAAACTGAGGCAACTGGGTGTTCCTGGAAGATCCTGGAAGTCCAGGAAGACCTGAGTTCAAGTCTGGTTTCAGATATTTATTAATTAGCTGTGTCACCTGGACAGATAACTGAACCACTGCCTCCGTTTCCTTGTCTATGAAATGGGGATATAATGGAATAATCCTCCTAGGGTTTTTGTAAGGATGAAATGAGTAATATTTGCAAAGCACTTAGCAAATCTTTAAGCGCTATATAATGCTGGTTATTATTAGAATTATGATTGAAATTAGCAAGATAGAATAGGTAGAAAGGAAGTTTCTTTTTTCTTTTCTTTTTTTCTTTTTTGGAAAGGAAGTTTCTTGAAGCCATCAATTCCTAATTCAGTGCCATTATGTCATGCTGCCCCCTTGAGTCCAAGAGATCAAAAATGGTTGGGCAGAAAAATGACAGATTATTGGGCAAGGTTCTTGATGAACTAATGATCACAAACTCTCAGAATGTGACAGGTCCTCATGGTCATCTGAATAAGACTGCCCCCGACATCATACCTCATTTCTCCTCTCCCTCTCCTCCTCTTCCTCCTCCTCTTCTACCTTCTTTTCCTTCTCTCAATTAACATTTCAATAAAGCTGATAAACTGTAGGGAGTGCAGTCATATAGCAGTTATAGCATATTCAGAAGCAAACTTGGCGGGAGATGTGTTAGACAGCAACTGCTTTAGATGTGAGTTGATTCTGCAGAGAGAGAAAAAGTGATTTGGGGGGACATATGACCCCAGTACAGGAGGCTTCTGAGGAAATAGCCCTAATGTCAAAGGTATTTTATGTCAAATGATACTGGGACTTTAATTACTGGGCCAATCAAGAATATAAGGGAAATACTAACTGTGGACTAAGTGTGGAGAAAACACACTAGAACAGAGGTTGGAGCTGCTTGAATTAGAGAAAGATCCCACTACCCCTAAGAGGATCCCTTAGAGCCAGGAGGAAGATGGAGCTAGCCAGGCCCTGAGGGATCCAACTATCAGCACAAATGAGATTTGGCATAAAGACTTCCAGAGTTTATAAAAGAGAACTCAGTACTAGGGGTCATTAGATGAAAAGAAATGCTGGGTTTTATGATACCCCAGATCTACTACTGCAGTGCTTGGCTGGTTACTCTTAGGATCCTGGTACCCAAAGGGTAATCATCTCTCTCAATCCACAGCTTGAAGAGTCCAAGTCCAAGTGACAATGAACCATGAGATTGTAATAAAACAAAGGCCATTCACTTGAAAGGAAAACAAGGGAAAGAACAAAGAACAAAAGTGAGCAATAAGTCCTCCATCACCATTTCTCCCCTACCTCTTAGCCTCCAGTTCTCAGAAGATGCTAGTTTGGGATCCTTCCCTGAATGACTCTGTGATATGGACAGTAGTCAAGGGTGTTAGCAGCTTGCCCATTCCATGAAGGATGAAGCCTCAGCCCCATCTTGTTCCATAAATATTGAAGAGAAATGATTGCTTCCTCTGGGGAGGAAGAAATGTGGTTTCTTCTAACAGGAAATCTAGAACTGACTGAAAGGAAATGACTCAGGCTTGACCCTTTCATTGACTTCTTTCCTCTCCCCAGCTCTGCCATCTGATCTCCTCCCTGCCATTTAGTCCACCCAAATTTGGGTTAAAATGGGCACTGGGAAAGTGCTAACCTAATGCAAAGGCTTCTGGGAGATGTGGTCCCACAACCACTAAGAGTCCATTGCATAACTCTTATTATATCATTCCAGGTCTTTCCCCCAAAGAAGACCCCAGCTCCCAATTCCACTAGCCATCTAATAGAGTCCCCACTAACAGTGAGATCTGTTGCTTAAATTTTTGCCCATATGATGAGAACAAGGTGGGACCTCAAAAGTTTTTTTAACTTTACATTTTATTTTATCATTTAAGAGGTTCAACAGCTTTTTATGTTTATTTGTAACCACGGTTCTTTTGTAAGCTGATTCATTCATCCACTGGGAAACAAATGGCACTCCTATAAATCTGGGTGAGTTGTTGGTGATCTCTTGGTCTTCATTCTGACCTTGCTTTAGCTACAGGCACCTTTTTTGTCACTGACTCTGACCCTCTAACAAAAAGTGACCTTGCTAAATCAGAGGGTGGGCATGATTTTATAGACCTTTCAGCATAGTTCCAAATTTTTCTACAGAATGGTTGAATCAGTTTACAACTCCACCAATGGTGCACTGATATCACATTCTCCCTATTTCCCCTGGTCACCATATCTGCTGAGCAGAAAACATATCTGTCTCTTTTTGTACATCATCCTGTTGGGCATGACCTTCCGACTCCATGAGGGGAAATCAACCAATGCCAAGGAATTTCCCCCTCCACAGAGTATTACAGGGCATATCCCATTCATTCTCCATGATCAAGAATTACTGATTAGCCTTATGAAGATTTTAGTCATTTTATTAATAGGCTCAGTACATTATTAATAAAAGGATGGGCATTTGAATGTTTCTCTCAGACCAAAAAGAGTCATGGTAGAAGACTCACAGTTTACATATTCTTCAAAGAGCAGGTATTTCATGAGGGGCTGCGAGTGACATCATGTCACTCTTGGGACTTGAGAAACCATCTCTTTCCTCAGACCACCCCCAAACTGGGGCTATCTAAAGAAAAAGATCTATTTCTATTCAAGCTTGAGGAGAACACAATAAATTACTTGTAAGGCCAGGTAGGCTCTCCAAGAGTGAAGAGAATTAATTCAGTCTCATTATCAGTAATATCCCTCAAGAGACTGAATTTAAATCAGGACTTTGAAAGGGGGGAAACTCTGAATTTCATGGAAGACAACAGTGACTTAAACTTAAACTAACTTAAAAGAATATAATAAATCCAACCCATTATTTTCCAAACTATTCTTATCTTTAATCTTTTATCTTTATTTATCAATCAATCAATCTATCTATATATGAAACTGGAATTCAGACATTATTTTAAAGTTGCTGGAGGGGAATATCGGGAAAGTTCTGCTTTATACTGCCATCTTAGCTCTGAATCTGACTAGATGTCTGTGTGTGTGTGTGTGTGTGTGTGTGTGTGTGTGTGTGTGTGTGTGTGTGTTTTAATGTCTTTATTTGGTATTTTATTTTTTCCCCAATTACAATAAAAACAATTTTTAACATTTGATTTTAAAACTTTGAGATCAAAATTCTCTCCCTCCCTTCCTCCCAACCCACCCCCCTCCATTGAGAAAGCAAGCAATTTGATGTAGGTTATAAATGTGTAGTCATGCAAAGCATTTCCATAATATTCATATTATGAATGAAAACAAGAATACCTCTCCCCTCAAAAAAAAACTTCAAGAAAAATAAAGTAAAAGAAATGCTCCAATATGCATTCTGAATACTATCAGCTCTTTCTCTAAGGATGTCCTTCAGAGTTGTCTTGGGTGATTGTACTACTGAGAAAAGCTAAATCATTCACAGCTGATTATTTTATAATACTGCTGTTAGTATGCATTAGCTCATGTAAGTCCTTCCAAGTCTTTCTGAGACCATCCTGCTCATCATTTCTTATAGCATAACAGCATTCCATCATGATCACATAATTTGTTCAGCCATTCCCCAGCTGATTGGCATCCCCTCAATTTCTAATTCCTTGACATCAGAAAAGAGCTGTCAGAAATATCCTTGTACATATAGGTGCTTTTTCCTTTTGTTTTCCTTCTCTTTTGGGATACAGACCTAGTTGTGGCTTAGCTAGGTCAAAGGATAGGCATGGTTTTATAGCCCTTTGGGCATAATTCCAAATTATTCTACAGAATGGTTGAATCAGTTCACAACTCTACCAACAGTGCATTAATGACTCATTTTCCCTACTTCTCCAACATTTGTCATTTTCCTTTTCTGTTCTATTTATCAATCTGCAAGATATAATGTAATACCTCAGAAGTATTTTAATTTTCATTATTCCAATATATATTTAGTTAGAACAATTTTTTAAATATGGTCATAGATAGCATTGATAACCTCATCTTAAAACTGCTCATTTATCAATTGAGGAATGGCTCTTGTTTTTTTTTATAAATTTGACTCAATTCTCTATGTTTGAGAAATGAGACCTTTATTAGAGAAGCTTGCTTCAAATTTTCTTCATAATTGCTATTGTACAATACTATAATATTTTCCTTCATTCTATTACCCTTCTCCCTCATTTATTCTATTCTCTCTCCTCTTTCATTCTGTCCTTCCTCAAAAGTGTTTTACTTTGACTACTCCCTCCTCCAATCTGCCCTCCCTTCTGTCACTATCACTTCCTATCCCCTTCCCCTCCTACTTTCCTTTAGGTTAAGACAGATTTATATACTCAATTGAGTGCATATATGAATGGCCTCTTTAAGCCAAATCTGAAGAGAGTAAAGTTCATTCACTTCCCCTCACTCCCCCCACCACTCTACTATAAAAGCTTTATCTTTCCTTTTATATGAGATAATTACTCCATTTTACCTTTCCCTTTCCCTTTCTCCCAGTATATTCCTCTCTCACGCCTTAATTTTTTTAACCCTTCATGCTGAACTCACACCTGTGCCCTCTCTTTCTACATATATGTTCCCTCTAATTATTCTGATGAGAAACTTCATATGAGTTATCAGTGACATCTTCTAAGATAGGAATATATATATATATATAGTTCAGCATCATCAAGTCCTTTATGATATTCCTTTCCTTTTTACCTTTTTCTATTCCACTCAATTTTCATATTTTTTTTTAGATTTTGGCAAGGCAAATGGGGTTAAGTGGCTTGCCCAAGGCCACACAGCTAGATAATTATTAAGTGTCTGAGACCGGATTTGAACCCAGGTACTCCTGACTCCAGGGCTGGTGCTTTATCCACTGCACCACCTAGCTGCCCCCAATTTTCATATTTAAAGATCAAATTTTCTTTTCAGCTCTAGTCTTTTCATCATGAAAGTTTGAAAGTCATCTATTCCTCTAAAAAAGTATACTCAGTTTTGCTGGATGATTGATTCTTGGTTGTAATCCAAATTCTTTCGCCTTCTGGAATATCAGATTCCAAATCCTTTAATATATAAGCTGTTAAATTTTGTGTTATCCTAACTGTGGCTCCACAATACTTGGATTGTTTCTTTCTGGCTGCTTGCAATATTTTCTCCTTGACCTAGGAGTTCTAGAATTTGGTTTTAGTAATTCTGTGAGTTTTCATTTTAGAATCTTTTCCAGGATATAATTGGTGGATTCTCTCAATTTTTTTTTCTTTTCTTTTCTTTTTGTTTTTTTGCAAGGCAATTGGGTTAAGTGACTTGTCCAAAGCCACAAAACTAAGAAATTATGAAGTATAAGAGGATAAATTTGAACTCAGGTCTTCCTCACTCCAGGGCCCGTGCTCTATCCACAGATCCACCAAGGTGCCCCAATAATTTCTTGAAAGATAATGTCTAGGCTCTCTTTTTGATCATGGTTTTTAGGTAGTTCAGAGTTTTATCTCTCCTGGATCAATTTTCCAGGGCAGTAGTTTTTCCATTGTCTTGTATTTTCTCATTCTTTTGGTTTTGTTCTATGTTTCTTGATTTCTCATAAAGTCATTAGCTTCCATTTTCTCAATTCAGATTTTTAAGGAATTATTTTCTTTAGTGAGCTTTTTTTTTTTTAGGTTTTTACAAGGCAATAGGGTTAGGTGGCTTACCCAAGGCCACACAACTAGGCAATTATTAAGTGTCTGAGACTGGATTTGAACTCAGGTACACCTGACTCCAGGGTTGGTGCTCTATCCACTGCGCCACCTAGCCACCCCAGTGAGCTTTGTTACCTCCTTTCCCCTTTTGTCTAATTCTTTTAAATGCATTCTCCTCAATTGGCTTTTTGGACCTCTTTTCATATTTAGTGTAATTTGGTTTTTAAAGTTTTATTTTCCTCAGTATTGGGGTGTGTGTGTGTGTGTGTGTGTGTGTGTGTGTGTGTGTGTGTGTGTGTGTCCTTTATCAAGCTATAGATATTTTTCATGATTTTCTTGCATCACTCTCATTTCTTTTCCCATTTTTTCTCTCTACCTCTCTTACTTGATTTTCAAAATCCTTTTTGTCCTCTTGAATGGCCTGAGATCAAGTCATATTTTCTTTGGATGCAGGTCCTTTGACATTGCTATCTTCTTTTGAATGTGTATTTTGAATTTCCTTTTCACCATAGTAACTTTCTATGGTCAGATTTTCTTTTTCTATTTGTTCATTTTCCCAGTCTAAATTTTGATTTTAATTCCTTCTCAAAGTAGGGATCTGCTTTCAGATTGGAAGGTACACTGTCCCAAGCTTCTGGGAATTTTGCACAGAGATACTTCTGGGGATCTATAAGTTTTCAATTCTTTCAAGGTAATATTAGCTAAGGAGAGGTATTTACTACTCCCCTGGTCTATGCTCTGCTCTATGAACAATTACCTTTCTTCTGCCCTGAAACTAAGAGGAGAATCCCCTCTCCACTGTGACCCAAGCTCTGATGTGCTTCTGCTTCTTCTTGCCCTGAAAATGCTAACCAGGGTTATGGCCAGGTTCTGCATATGGGCAAAACAACAAAGTTCTGCCTCAGTGCTAGCAAAGAAACTCCTGTGATCTTCTGTTGACTTATTGTTGGACCCCCTTACTGTCAGTGGGCTGAGTGCTATGAAAGACAATGCAGCTGCTGCCCACTGTTTATTCAATGGCTCCCAAGACTGGTTCACCTGGTTTGCTGGGGCTGAGATCATGCTGGCTTGGCATGGGCTGGACTGTTGGCTATTCTCAGCTCAATGCAACAGATCTTTCCTGCTGACCTTCTAAGTTGTCTTGGGTGTCTGTGGCTCAGAGGTCTGCTGCCACTGATTCAGTCACTCCCAGGTCTGGGGCCAGGGTTGGCTGGCACTACCTACTGTAGAATGCTCCTCTTTCACCTTGGTAACAACCAATCTTTCCTGCTCACTTTCCAAATCATCTTGGACTGGAAAATTGTTTCACTCTGTTGTTTTGTGGGTTCTGCTGTTCTGCAGTTTGCCTAGCATCATTATTTACAGTTTTTTTGGAGGGGTTTGGGGGAAAGCTCAGGGGGAGTCCTTTCCTTACTTTGCCATGTGGCTCTACCCCAGATGTGTCTTAGAAAAAAATCTAGATGTGTGCACTCATCCACTTTTGAAAGTGGAGAACAAGGAATATTAACATCTATTCACTGAAATAAATAGTAAATTATACTCTTTGAATGGTCAAAGAATGTAAAGGAGGAAGGATTTGACTCCTCTTCAGCCTCCTCACTTGTTGATGAAGCCTGAGAAAGTAAAGAGTTAATAACAAAGGTAGTGAGTGGCTAGGGTGTTAAGAGGTGCTAAGGCTGGGTGATCACTTTTCAAAGTGTGCACACTTTCCCTTGGATAAGCAGACAGGCCTTTGAAAGGGATAGAAAGAGCTGAACTCTGAGAGCATCTGGAGTTTGACAAGAGTCCAGGATTCCTCAGGATTCCTTTTGTGCCTCATCTCCTTTTTTCTTTTTCTTCTATTTTTTATGACAAAAAGTTTTATCTGCAGACAGATCAAACAGCTTGTGCAAGGGCAGAGTGGTTCTTTCTCCTTCTTTTCCGGTGGGAAGTAGCCTTGTAGCCTTGAAAGGGACCTATTAACCCAAGATGACTAACTGCCCGGGAAAGGATGCTCATAGTATCCAGGGCAGTAGCACACAGGACTTGATGGAAAAGATCATTCGGACTCAAATTTATGAGTCTAAGAACTGGAAGGAGGACTGTTCTGGGCTCACAGTTGACCTTGTCATGGACAAAGCCCTAAAACTGAGGGGTGTGGGGGGTGTCCATGCAGATCCAACCAGAGGAAGACATCATAGCTGAATTCATTAAAGATGAAGATCTCAGGTGTGTCGGTCCATTGGGAGCCACCGCCATGGACTGTTACGAGCGTCTGGAACCTCTAGGCCATGATTACTGGACAGTTCAGAGCCAAAATCTGGATGGAGACTTGGAACTGATGCACGTGGATGGGTTTGTCTATGAACCACTACAGATACAGCATCCTGCTGGGCTTCCAGAAGCCACTGGGGCTGGGAGGAGCTGGAGGATGGGAAATCCAAGGAGGAGAAGGGGACCACAACCTGCTGGGGAGGAGTCCCTCCCTGGATCCCTGCAGGGCAGGCTTCAGGGACCTGGAGGAGCCCAGACGCCAGCTAAAGCCTTCTACAGGCTACAACAAGGAGATCACCATCCTGCAACAGAGGGAGACACTGTGGCAAGATCCCAAGGCACCACCCGGGGGATCCCCAGCACCAAGAGGATTCCCCAGCAAGAAGCAGGTCCCCAGCTTGGAGCCACAATCTGATCAAAGCCGCCCAGCCATCCCTGGAGCCAAAGACACATAAGCTATTCAAAGACCCCTGAAACATCAAAGAAAAGCCATATGAGTCTTGCCATTAAAAGGAGTAATGGAATCAAATAGAAGTCAGGCTTGCAAAGGTGCCTTCAAGCATCTTTGGCAGTTCTTTCCTGCCTTGATTTCTTTTTTCGTTCTTTTTTCTTTCTTTTTTTTTTGCAAGGCAATGGGGTTAAGTGACTTATTCAAGATCACACAGCTAGGTAATTGTGTGAACTGGATTTGAACTCAGGTCCTCCTGAGGTGCTCTATCCATTGCCCAGCCTAGCTTACCCCACCCCTACCCCAGTTTTCAATGCTTTTTCTCAAACTGAAAAACAGAATAGCTTTACTTAAGATTTTTGTGATTGTGGAGACTGACTTTGAATTCTTCCCCATTTGTCTAGTGGGAAGAATGGAATGTTTCAACTTAAAGTCCTCTGTTACTCCTTTTGTGCCTCATTTCATTTTAAAAAATTATTTAAGATTTGCAGGCTTTAAACCATGATCCAAGGAGCAGCTAGGTGGTGCAGTGGATAGAGCAGTGGCCCTGGAATCAGGAGGACCTGAGTGCAAATGGGACCTCAAACACTTCATAATTACCTAGCTGTGTGGCCTTGGGCAAGTCACTTAACCCCATTGTCTTGCAAAAACCTAAATAAAATAAAATAAAATGAACCATGATCCACTGTAGGTTTCAGTGTCACAACCCCTTGGTTCAGCAACTTTGTTGTTATCGTACTGCTTGACTCTTTTGAGACAACAGGTCAACCTCTTCTTGCTGGGCACAAATTGAGTTTGAATTCTGGCTGGGAAACTGATTTTTTGGCAGAAATTTGGTAGAAAAATTTGCCTCTATTTCCTCAACTCCATAAGATTGGGGAGGTTGTACTTGATATAGCATCTCTAGGGTCCTTTCTATTTTAACTTCCTCTGTATGATACAAAGTCTTGTCGTTCAGCAATCCAAATTTTGACTTTTGATTCCTCCAGGCTAGCATTTCACATGATGTGTTCTGCACATAAATTAAATAAAGTGACACTATACAATCTTATATTCCTTTCTCAATCTTAAACCAAGAAGTTGTTCCATATTGGGTTCCTATTTGCTTCTTGACCATTAAAATACAGGTTCCTTGGGAGACAAAGAAGATGATCTGGTCCTTCCATCTCTTTGAGGACTTAACTATATTTTGTTGTGATCCACACAGGATTTTGGTGAGGTCAATGAAGCCCAAGTGGATTATTTTTCTGGAATTTCCTTGCTTTTTCCATAATCCAGGCAATGTTAGCAATTTGGTCTTTTATTCCACTGATGCTTCAAAAATCAGTCTGCCCTTCTGGTAATTCTTGGGTGACATATTGCTGGTCTAGTTTGTGGAATCTTAAACACAACCTTGCTAGTGTGGGAAATGAATACCATGTCAAGAAATGAGCATGCCTTGCTATTGCCCTTCTCTAGGCCTGGGACACAAACTGAGCTTTTCCGATGCAATGACCACTGTTGAGCTTTCTAAATTTTCTGGTAACTGAGTGCAGCACTTTAACAGTAGCTTCTCTTAGGTTTTATAGTTTTCAGTAATCCAATCTTACCATTTCAGCAGCAGGATGAGGGCTTTGGGCAGAGATGACAAGATCACCAAAGACTTCAAGGCTTGCCAGAATAGTAAAAGAATGGCATGCAACTGTAGTGCTAAAGTTCATTCTTTCAATTCTGTTTCATAGAGTGCATTAGCACCTGTCCTATGCAGGGTTCCACACAGGAAGGAGTCATTTTTCCATCCTCAGGGTGCTCAACCCTCTAGTTGGACACACTCCTGTGTCCAAGAATTACAAAGTACTTGGTCTAGTCCCAGGGTGGGAGCAAGTCAGTTGTTCTGGGTACACAGGATGAACCTCCAGAGTGGACCACTTGTGTTACACATGTACAACCAGTGATGTTTCTACAGCCAAGGCAAGAGCAGAAATTTCATTTGGTGTCCTCTGGGTGGGGGAGGGGGAAAGGAAAGGAATGATTATTCCGATAGGAAGACATTGCACTCTGTATCTCCTCTTCCCATTGAGTCTATGTGTATATCTTGGAAAGAGATGCCCAAGTTTATATGCTATTCTTTTTTTTTTTAGATTTTTTTTCAAGGCAATAGGCTTAAGTGGCTTGCCCAAGGCCACATGGCTAGGTAATTATTAACTATCTGAGGTCGAATTTGAACCCAGGTACTCCTGACTCCAAGGCTGGTGCTCTATTCACTGCACCACCTAGCCACCCCTTATATGCTATTCTTACTATGCTTTTTTGAAAAATATTTTTTCCCAAACTACATGCAACAGAAGTTTTCAACAATCATTTTTTGAATTTTACATCTTTTCTCCCTGCTCCCCTGACAGAAAGCAATCTAATATCTACTTGATTATCTGTGCTACATAGATCCATATTAATCATATTGTGAAAGAAGAATCAAAATAGAAGAAAAATTAGAAAAAATGACATAATATATAAGGTGACTTTTAAAAATTGAAGTTGCTTTACTGGGTTTTAATAAAGGTCTTTGCTAAGAGCCAATTGTATATAAGTAACCTGAAAGGTTCTGTATCTGGAGAGCAGACAGTTATTTTTTTAAGGTTTTTTTTAAATAAAGTAATGGAGTTAAGTGATTTGCCCAAGGTCACACAGCTAGGTAATTATGAAATGTCTGAGGTCGGCTCTGAACTCAGGTTCTCCTGACTCCAGGGCCGGTGCTCTAGCCACTGGGCCACCTAGCTGCCCTGAGAGGACAACTTTAAGAAAGCCCCTGGCTAATCATAGATCCATAGCATGTTTCTTGAGAAGCTACCAAGTATAGGTTTGACAAGTAAACTTAACATGTTCAAATCTTCCTCTCTTCCTAACTTCCCTATTACTCTCCATGGCCTAACCTCCCAGGAACCCAGGTCCATAGCCCAGATGTCATCCCTAATTCCTTAATTGTTCCATTCCCACTCCTTCTCCAGGCCCAAATTTAATCAGTGGACAAGTCCTTTGGTTTCTTTTGTCATCAAATCCATTGTATTCAAACCCCTTCTCTCCTTTGACATCATTACCCTGTGATGCAGACCCTCTTGGACTACAGGAGGAGTTGGTCTCCCTGGCTTAAATCTTTCCACATTCCAATCCATTATCCAGGAAGTTGCAAACTAATCATCTTAAAATGCAAATCGGACCCACACCACTCCTATTCAATAAACTCAGGGGGGGTCAAATCTTGCACCAGAGCTTGGGGTTTCCTTTGCCAGTAATGAAAAACAATGATCAGAAGTATGCTTGACTAGGATTCTCTCTTTCTCAGGAAAGCAGAGTGACCTCCAGGCCCAATTTTCTGCTTCCTTTCCTGGTGGTAGGAATGAAAGTCTCCTTGGAAAAGGGAGAAGGGAGGAGGGAGCAAGAAGTTCCTTTTAAGCCAGACAGCAATTCCCCCATTCTGTAGCCAGGGTGGTGAGTATGGCATCGTGGCACACTTGAGTCCTCCATACAACTATTACCGAAACAGTGACCAACCATGTGTCCACAGCACCTATGATGAACTGACTCCTAACAGATAGACTCCCTTTGATTTGGAGTGTGGAAAGACAAACATTTTTGGACATGGGATTTACTTTTTCCTTAACTATGATCACTGTTACAAAGATTTGTTGCTGGGGTTTATTTTTAATTGGGTGACTATCAAGTTGAAACAAAAAAGAAAAAGAAAAAAGAAGGGAGATCTTTAGACCATTTAAAAGTTATATAATTTTTTTCAGTTAATGAAATTTTTATCTTCTCTTCTTCCCACTTCCTCCCTCCCACACTAAAACATTTTTTAAATATACACAGATGGGGAGGGCAGCTAGGTGGTACAGTGAACCCTGTAGTCAGGAGGACCTGAGTTCAAATATGACCTCAGACAATGCCTTAGCTGTGTGACCTTGTACAAGTCACTTAACCCCATTACTTTGCCAAAAACAAACAAAAAATACATAGATGGATTGTTGTTATTCATTCTTCAATCTCAAGGCCAAGACAGCAGGGAAGTGATACCTTGATAAGCAAATGAATTGGATTGGGGGGGGGGGGGTATGCTAACAATCTCACTTTCTCCTCTTCAGTCGTCTGGGCTCAGTGGCCAGATAGGAATCGGAATGATTGGATGTGAGGGTTAAATGGCTTGCCCAAGGTCATACAACTGGTGTTAAGTGTCTGAGGCTGAATTTTAAAACTGGTACTCCTGACTCCAGGGTACAGAATGGGTACAGGGTCCAGATGGGTTCAGAGGGAGACTCAGAAGGAAGCAGAGACAGGAAGGATAGTTTGGAAAGTAACAGCTTGAATTATATTACTTATAAGTGATAGGGAATAGAAATCTATGGCTTCACATACAATTTTTTTTCTATTATATATTTATGTGGAAAAAATTCAGAATTTAAAAACATTTAACAGAGAAGAGAGGCCTGATCAGTCACCCCAAGCCCAAGGTCAATGCTTCCTTGGGGACCTAGACTGCAAACCTGTGTTTGAGGAGTGACCCAGAGCCACAGGAAGATTAGGCTTCCAAAGACTTCTCATTCAGTCTGTGTACCTGCTCTGGAGCTCAAAGAAGAGGAAGACAGGGCATTGGTCCACCAAAGTCAGAGAACGCCAGCACAAGTAACAGAGAGGAGGAGAAAAAGAAAATGGGAAATTGAGGTAGACATATAGCAACCCACAAAAACCATTTGCAGAGGCCCAGAGTGAGGCAAACATTTCCACCCACAAGAGAGTGAACAGGGGTGATGGGGGGTGATGGGGTGGTTGAAAGGCCTGGCCCTAGAATCATCTATGACTTAGTGGAATTTTCACCTTCTAAAACAGTTTCATCAGGAAACCAACTGGTTGCTTTTCTTCTGGAACTTTATTTTTTAAAACATAACTTCTTCCATGGAATTATAAAGTGTCTGTGTGTGTGTAACAGAGACAAAGAGACAGAGGCAAAGTTGGTGGGGGGAGGGGAGTGGAAGGGAGGGAGAAGAGGGGGAATTTGACAAATTCTCTTCAACATATGTGAGAAAGAAAGAAAATACTGTCCACAGAAGAAAAACTATTTCAAGGTCAAGGGTGCGGAATGTGATTGCCCCAGGAGAGGCTGTGTCCAAGTCCCAAACCCGCCTTCCCTAGGATGGGGAATGATGTCAGTGCTGGAAGTCAAGTCCTGGAAGCTCCAGGGGTGGCCAAGGCTGCTGGCAGCTGGTCAAAATCAACTCAGCCCCCCCCACCTCCCACTGGGTTTCCCATCCTCTAGCCCATGGTGGCTTGTCCCCCCCAGAGACTGTGGTAGGTCCCTGGATGAGGACCAGTCTTTAGCATCCATGTCAAAGACCCTATGCATAGGTCTTCTGGTTCCTAAAAGAACTAGATGGACTAGATGCCTCCCATGTTTTAATTCAAAGAGGGAAAATGAAGGAGAAAAAGCCACAGGGAAGGAGACTCAGATTGAGTGGGTGAGAACTTCAGTGGGTCTGTGTCTTAGAGTGGGGAGGGGGCTCCCTTCTGGAAAAGCCCTTTCGGTCACAGACCACTTGGGAGCTTTGGGAACACCACTTTCTCCGGATGAGTTTGCTAAAGGTCATTGGTGCCAAAGTTGATGAAATATTTGAAATCTTGGCGGGCTTGTGCCACCAGGGTCAACAGCTTGTCCTTTCTTCCCATCTTTCTGGGCAGCATCTGAACTCAGCCCCGGCTCTTCACTCCTGAAGGCACCTCCCAGCTCAAGGCCTTGGCTCGGTGCCTCTTCCTCTTCTGCCCAGAAATCCCCAGAGCTGGGTCTGTCTTGATAAAAGTCCTCAGCATCTGTCAGGTAGTGCGCATGGTGAATGCTTATGGTTTGGAGACTGAATCAAAAGCATCGAGAGTCAGGAAGCACTTAGGGTTTACCTGCTGATTGAGAAAGAATGGCATGCTTTTCTCGGAGGGACCCCCTCACAGCTCTCAGACTGGTCAATATGACCAGAAAGGAGAATGATCCGTGTTGGAAGGGATGTGGCAAATCTGGGACACTATGAACTACCTTTCTGGAGAGCCATTTGCAATTTCGCCTAAAGGGCAACAAAAATGTACCTCCCCTTTGATCCAGCAATACCACTGCTGGGTCTGTACCCTGAAGGGATGGGGGAAAGGGTAAAAACATCCCTTGTACAAGCATAGTCTAGCAGCCCTGTTTGTGCTGGCAAAGAATTGGAAATCGAGTGAATGTCCTTCAATTGGGGAATGGCTGAGCAAACTGGCACGTGCATGTGATGGAACACTGTTCCACTAGACACCGGGAGGGCACGGCGCGGGCACCGCCTGGAGGGGCTGGCTCATCCCCTCGGGGCAGCAAGAGGCACAGCCTGGCACGGGCTGCAGCGGGGGCCCCGGGTGTCCGGGAGGGCCGTGGGGCCGGGCAGGCCGGGCACTGCCGCCTTCGGCGCTTCCCAGCCTCGTGTGCAGGGACACCGCCCGCTCTCCGGGGGCCGGGCACCTGTGCCACACGCGGGCGGGGGCACGCGGCATGGACGCGGCGCTCCGGCCCGTCCGCGGTCTACGCCGCCCGCGGCCCAGATCATAAAGCCCTTCTGCAGGAGGTCGCGGTCCTCAGTGTCCCAATGAACGGCCTGGGGGCTGCTCGGACGGGGGGCTGGGGGGCGGCCCCTGCCCCCGGGCAGCCCCCGCCTGGCCGCCCGGGCCACTCGGCGCCCCGCGGCGCCCACAGCCTTCCCGGGCGGCCGCCCCGCGGGGACACACGCCCGCTCCCCGGAGGTCCGCAGCGGCGCGGCCCGGGCACGCCGGCGCGGGAGCGCGCGCGTGGCAGCAGGCCCCGCCTCCCCGGGCCGCGCAGGCGCAGCCCCCGCCCCGCCCCCCCCGGAGCGCAGGCGCAGGCGCAGCCCCTGCCCCTTCGGAGCGCAGGCGCAGGGCAGCCCCCGCCCCGCCCCCCCCCCCCGGAGCGCAGGCGCAGGCGGAGCCCCCGCCCCGCCCCCCCGGAGCGCAGCCCCCGCCCCGCCCCCCCGGAGCGCAGGCGCAGCCCCCGCCCCGCCCCCCCCCCGAGCGCAGGCGCACGCGCAGCCCCCCGCCCCGCCCCGCCCGGAGCGCAGGCGCAGGCGCAGCCCCCGCCCCGCCCCCCCCGAGCGCAGGCGCACGCGCAGCCCCCCGCCCCCCCCGGAGCGCAGGCGCACGCGCAGCCCTCGCCCCGCCCCCCCCCCGGAGCGCAGGCGCAGGCGCAGCCCCCGCCCCGCCCCCCCGGAGCGCAGGCGCACGCGCAGCCCCCGCCCCCCCCGAGCGCAGGCGCACGCGCAGCCCTCGCCCCGCCCCCCCAGCGCAGGCGCACGCGCAGCCCTCGCCCCGCCCCCCCCAGCGCAGGGCGGGGCCGGGCCGCAGCGCCGGGGCGGAGCCGCGCAGAGGCCTGGTCCGGGCCCGGGCGCGTCGCCGGCGCCGCCAGCCTCCTGCGGCCCCTCGGGGGCGGCGCCTGCGGGCCGTGACCCGGGCCGCGCGGCACTGCCCGCCGCCAGCCTGCGGCCCGGCCGGGCTCCCGTCCGCGCGGACCCGGCCTCCCCCTGACGTGGCCGCGGCCCGGCCTCGGAGCGCCCGCCGGAGCCGGGAGGCAGGCCGGGCCGCCGCGCCCCGCGCCCCGCCCCGCGGCCCGCCCCGGCCCCGCCGCGCCCGGCCCGGCCCCCGCGTCGTCGGCGGCCGCCTTGTTGCGTGGCCGCGGGGCCCTGGGCCGGGCCGGGCGCGGGGGCCCCCTCCGCCGCCCTCCCCGCCGCCCCGGCCGCCGCGCGCCCCGGAGCCGCGCCCCGAGGCCGGGCCCCGCCCGCCCATGGCCCGCCGCCGCGGCGCCTCGCCGGCCCATGGAGCCGTGACCGAGCCGGCCTCGGCCTAGTGCCCGCGGCCCGGCCGCCGCCGCCATGGAGGCCCCGAGCGGGGCCGAGGCGCCGCCCGTGACCCTCGTCATCAAGACGCCCAACCAGCGCTACGGGGACCAGACGGTGCGCTGCCCGGCGCGCTGGAGCGTGGGCCGCCTCAAGGCGCACCTGGCCCAGGCCTACCCGGGCCAGCCGGTGAGCGGCGGGGCGGGCCGGGGCGGGGCGGGCCGGGGCCCCGGGGCCCCGGGGGCCGGGCCGGGGCCGGGAGAGCGCCCCCCGAGGCTGCGCCCCCGGCTTCTGCGCTTGGACTTGCCCCTTTTCTGCGCGCCTGACCTCTGACCTCACAGTTGCCCCCCAAAGCTGCTGCCCCTGAGTCAGCGCCCCGCCCCCCGCGGCCGGCCCTGCCTCCCCGCCCCGCTCCAGCCCCGTCCCGCCTCCCCCGTGGAGGCCGGTGCCCGGGCCTCCCTCCGGGGCCCTTCCAGACCCGGCCTGGCAGAGGGGGACGCTCAGGTGCGGATCTCGGCCCCCCACCCTCCCGGCGGGAGGAGGGGGCCTTGAACTTGCTCAGTGTGGGGCTGGGAGGCGAGTCCTGTAACCCGGAGGTGGCCCCGGTCTCCTGCCAGGAGCTGTGCCCTCCGGGGCTGCACGGGCAGGTTGGGGGACCCGAGGGCCTTCTGGGGAGCTTGGCCGTTTCTGGTTTGGACGGTGGATGGAATTCTGAGGGCCTTGCCGACACCGAGGGGTCACTCCGCCACTCCTGGGTGACCCGTGTGGGGTTTTCTGGAGTGTTTGGTCATTTCCTTCTCCAGCTGGCTTTACAGAGGAGAATACTGAGGCAAACCATTTAGGTGACTTGGCCAGGTCACAGTCCCAGAGGGCAGACTTGAACTCAGGTCTTCCTGACCCCAGGCCTGCTAACTGCCCACTGAATGACTGAACTAGCTGTGGAACACCTTGGGAGGATTTGGGGACTCTGCTGCTCCCTATATTTTGGACCCCCCCCAGCCTGAGCTCTTCCTGAGTTTTATTTTAGAGATCTCCCAGCAGCTTCCCTCCTGTGGCACCCTACATATTGCTGTCTGTCCCGAGCATTCGTGACTGGAACACACAGATGTGGCTTTCTTCTATTTGCCCTTCCGGTTTCAGCAGGGATCTCATCCCTTTTGGGCTCACACCCAGCTTGTGGTGACCCGTTCTTCCTCTTCCAATCATCTCGAGTTCAGTTCCCCCAGCATTTCCTGAACCCTCCAGTAAGGAATGTGGGAGCACAAAGACCCAAGTGAAGTAGCCTTGGCTCTGGAGGAGCTTCAGATCTGCCAGAAGCCCGAGAGAGCGCCATATCTGTAGACGAGGCTGTGCCCTTGGGTGCCACTCAGTTATTGCAGGGTGGGGGATCTGGATCTCCAGAAGATCATGACCTTGAACTGGGACTGAAGAAAGGGAGGAATGGGCAGAGGTGGAGGTGAGAAGGGAGGAGGTGCTAAGGTCAAGGCAGCAGGAGGGAACAGGAAGGTAGCCAGGTTGGATGAAACAGCTCTTTGTGAGTGGAATTCTGACTGGACCATTCTGGAAAGCCAGGGGATCCAGACAACGGGAGACCTTTGTCAAAAAGCCAGACCCCAAAGGCAACAAGGAGCCACCAGAGCCTCTTGAGCAGAGGAGCGGCATGGCCAGACCCATGGAACGTTGGTCTGGCCTCCGTGTGCAGGCTGCACAGAGGAGAATGTAGAAACTCTGGCAGAGCTCCAGGCTACTGGGGACGAGGGTTTGAAGGCGGCTAAGGGGCTCTGAATGGGGAGAAGGGGAAGGATGTCAGAGAGGTGGAGGAGGTAGGCTTGGCTATTGAGGGGAGGAATCTCAGATGTTTTGGGATTTGTGAACAAGGAGAGATGGCAATGCCCTCAATAAGAATAACATTGCTTGAGGAAGCAAAGTAAGAATTCCAGTTTGGAAATATGAATTTGAGATGTCCAGTAGGCCTATGGAAGGAGGGGCAGGAATGAGGCCAGGCTTGGAGAAGTGGAGGAAAAATTGGTGTTGAATCAAAAAGACCTTTTCTGTTGGAGCCAAGTCCTAACTCGGACAAAGGAGATAGAAAGTGTAGTGAGAGAATGGGCCAGATTGAGCTGGGACAAAGAACAGAAGGGAGAGCTGATGAGACAGAAGAATAGAAGACAGTGCTCATTGACCCCTCAGAGAGGGACACTGACACCCAGATAGCAGGGCAAGATCAGGGCCAGCTTAGTGGGGAGACTGGAGTAAGCCCCCCAGAACGTGACTGAGCTTGGGCTGGGGGATAGCCTGGGTCAAGGGAAAGTGGGTTTTATCTTTAAAAGGATAGTGGAGACATGGGGCATGTTTGTAGGGAGGCTGGAAGGCACCAATAGACAAGGGAAGACAAGATGGCAAGGAAAGGGGCAGGGGAAGACAGGAGAGAATGAGATCGAGGGTCTAAATAGAGGGTAATGAGCATCTGAATAACACTTTAAGATTCACAAAATACTTAAAAATAGCTTCCTGACCTCCCCATTGAACAGATGAGGAAACTGAGGCAGGCCAAGTGGCTTGCCTCACTCAGGAGTCAGGGTCACTCCTTGAGGAAGTATCTGAGGTGGAGTTCACCATGGCGAGAAGGGTCGCCTCTCTTCCTCAGAGATGGGAGCCCATTAAAGAAGGGGGTCCAGGGTCGGGGCTTGGGTACCCTCTGGAGGCACGCCCTGCAGATCTCCAGGGGATCGCTCACAGCAGCCTTGGGACCTGCTTGCTCTCATTTCCTGCCTGTCTGCCTACACACTAGGCTCCCAGGTAATGGGCGGGTATCCCCTCCCTGCTCCTCAGCTGGCTCCTGTGTGTCCTGTGTCTCCGCTGGACAGGAAGCCCCCTGAGGGCAGGGGCCATCTTTCTGATTTGTATTCCCAGTGCTTAGCCCAGGCCCGGTTCCTAGGAGGTGCTCAGTAACTTTTGTCTGGCTGTGACTAAACTACGGAGCAGTGGAAGGACAGCAGAGGTTGCTGAGGGATGGTGGCAAGGGGACGTTGGGGAGTGGAAGGGAGGTGCAAACCCTGAGCCTCTCCTCCTGACTTAAGCTGAGTATCTTGAGCTTTCAGAAGAGATCCAGGAGGAAGGGGCAGAATTTGCTAATGGGTGGTGAGTTGGAGTCTCCAGAGGGAGGGGATGATAGGGCGGACCCAAGTGTGCATAGGAATGATAAGAGAAGGTTGTTTCAGCGTGCCAGGGTAGCATGGGTCCAAGGAATCTAGTTGGCAAACCCCAGATGAAGGGTGGCATTCTGAGCAGGTTGCCATCTTGGGATGAGTCCACCATTGAATTTGAGACGATAGAGTCGAGAGTCCTCCTGCTTGCTGCCCGCTTCTGGAGGACATAGGCAAAGCCGTGGCCCCCACCAGCTGAAGGAGCTGGAAGGATGTGCCAGCTGTCACCGCTTGGGAAGTTTTCCCATTCCAAGAGTAGGTTGGAAGTTGTGAAGGGACAAATTGGGGCTGTGCCAGCGGGCTGCAGAGTTCCTCCCTCAACGGGGGGTGGGGTTCAGAGGAAGAAAACAGCCCTTCCGAATCTGGTGCACAATTTATAAAAATTATTTCTTATGAGTCTCTTTCCCTTAATCCTAATTCCTCCTACCAAAATGACTGATGTGTAAATATATTTAGCAGAATATGTAAAATACTAACTTGGTGGGAAATTTTGTAACGGGGAGATATGCATGGACTAAAGGGTGAAAATAAATGCATAAATGTAAAAAAGCAGAGGGTGAGAGGGGCCCAGAGGCCTCCTCACTAGAGGAGGACCTTCCCAACCAAGATAAATTAGTAGCAGCAAACTGAAATGGGAACCAAATTTGGGCATTTTAAGACTCAGAAAAAAAAATCTAAATCAATGGAATTTTAAAAGATGAAATAGGAACTTTCCCTCCCTAGTGCTTGTGATTCAGCATTGCAATGAGAAATGTCATTCTTATCTCCAGGAGAGAGGGTGGTTGTCTGCCTGTGGTTCATCTGAGATCTCTCTTGAGCCTCTGCACATCTGGGAAGCCAGATAATCTCTGACCAACTAGGGAACAACCTGCTAATCTTATGTGCTCTGCCTGCTCAGCCCTGGGCCTCACTCCACCAGCCCTGGGCCAACCAAAGCAGGTCTCTAGTTCCTAACCCCAAAGGGGTCTGTTTGCCTCTGGCTCATGCCTTCCCCCTTGAGTTTTACTTTGAGAAAATAGCAGCATTTTATAAAATCAAGGTTTGACCTGGCTTGTGTTTCCTCAGGTCTGACCATTGAATATTACGGGACAGCCTTTACTTCCAAATCACATAAAAATGCTTAAGCCTGAAGGAATTTCTAGGAACCCAGTATAGGATGGAAAACCCTCCGAGCATCTTGCCTGGGGAAGTGAAGACGCTTTGGAGAGGGAACCTTCATCCTGGACCTCCAGGGGCCAGAGCCTGGACCTTCCTGAGCTGGCCCTGGGGACATGGGCAATCTCCTTACACATACTCTTCTGTTCTGGGCTTCTGGCTTTCAGTATACTGTTCCTCCAACTCAAGGATTGGGAGCTCTGACGGGTCTATGAATCGTCTCCTTCCCCTCCTCTCGCCTCCTCCCACAGTCCCTTCTGCTGTGGGGTGTAGATCTGCTGGCTCTCCAAGACAGGGTCTGCTTGCAGGCCATTGCCTCATCTGGGTCTGGGTATTCCCAGGCCTAGGGCACAGTAGACATTTGTTGAGACTTTTCCCCTTCCTCTCTTTTGTAGAAGAGGACAACAACAGCCTCTTTAAGTTCTGATGTGTGTGGTGAGGAGGTCCAGGAACTCCCATGAAGAAATCCCTTCCCCAGCTGCAGACCAGCTATTTGTAATTAAAAGTCGTGTTGCCTGGACCAGTCACCAGGCCATGCCAGTGTCAGGGGCAGAACCTGAACCCAGACCCTCCCGACCCTGACCGACGCTCTCTCCCAATCCCCTCTGCTTTTTGTTGCTTTCAAGGTTAGACTGGCCCAGTCCGGATCCGGTGTTAGAAGGAACCTCCAGTGCAGGCTTGACTCTAGGTTACCTCAGTGTCTTGTGTGTGAGGGTCTCTAGGGCTTGTTTTTAGGAACCGTCACCTAGCCTCATTTGGCGAAGTGGACAACTTTTTTTGAGTCCTTATCCGTGTTGTCAAACCCTCCTAGCTGTTGGTCACCTTCTGAGCATCTCTCTTTATGGCTTCCTTCCAGTGGATGGCCCAGGGCAAGCAGAGATCCATCACCAGAAAACTCCAGAAGCCCTTCCTGAAGCTCTCCAGATTATCCACAAAATGATAGCAGGAGAGATTTTATTCAAAGCTTAGTGAATCTCATGATTCTTTGTCTGCAGCATCTGACATAACCTGTTCTACTCATAAACCTTTCTGCTGCTGAAATTCCCATTTTATTATGTTAATTTTTTAATGTTTGAAGGAGAGAACTGAGATGAGTAAGCAAATAGAAGTGAACCTCTGGAACATTAATATGTTTACAATTGGTTTTGGTACTATTACCTCTGAAATGTCATTACCATTTGCTCCTTGGTGATTTTTTCCAGCTCATTTCAAATTTATTTATTTTTTTTGCAAGGCATTTGGGGTTAAGAGACTTGCCCAAGGCCACACAGCTAGGTAATTATTAAGTGTCTGAGGCTCTATTCACTGCACCACCTAGCCACCCTTCATTTCAAATTTATATACCCCCTTTTGTCAAGAATGTATGAGGGGGCGGCTGGGGTCAGGAGGACCTGAGTTCAAATGTGGCCTCAGACACTTAATTATTAAGTGTCTGTGTGGCCTTGGCCAAGCCACTTAACCCCATTTGCCTTGCAAAAACCTAAAAAAAAAAAAAGAATGTATGAGACCTTAGTCTCATGGCTGAGAGAGAGTGTTGGTGAAAGGTAGACTGTGGCAATGCCATTTCCAATATCTTATTGGCGTCATTAACTGATGATCAAATGAAAACTATCAAAGTTGTGCTTCGGGCATCACAGAGATTTGCTTTCTGATATTAATGAAGAAAAGAACCTGGGCATGTCCACCGAGGGATTTGACAAGGGGGCACTGCTTCAGGTGCCTTCACATTTTCGCATTTAGGTTAGAGCATTCTTTTGATAATGATGGTCGGAATTCAGTATTTCAGCTGGCACGTGTGGGACTGAAATCATCTGCGGCTCAGATCCATTTGTCCAGGCAACTTGGTGGCCTCAAATCCAGCCTCAGATGTGGTAGATGGGTGACCCTGTACAAATGGGGATCATAATAGTACCCCCCCTCACCTGGTACCAGGAGGCCCTATGGAAATGCTGGCTCCTTTTGTCGTTGTTCTGATTGTCCTTAGTGACTGTTAGACTTGAAATGGCAAAAGAATGAAATTGGATAAGCAGGCCCCTCACACCGTGGCCTTGGATACTGTCTCTTTCCCTGTCCCCCATCTCAATATTTTACCCTGATCTGGGGCACTTCCTGCCCTGGTGGGCATGTGGGGGGGAGGGGGCAGGCTTAGGCCCACATCTGCCAATTTTCTAATACTGCCAGAGCAAGGAAATTTTTGTTGCTCGTGAACCTAGGAATGTGATTGCCAGCTGTCTAGTTAGAAAAGGCTGAACTCTTCTCTTTTTCCCCTCTCACAGGCTCCAAAGGATCAAAGACTGGTGTACTCGGGCAGACTGCTTCCTGACCATCTGCAGCTGAAAGATATTCTCAGAAAAGTGAGTATGACCTTCTACCTCAGTTTGATCAAAGGGCCTTGATCTAAATGGGAATATTCAATTTCTAACTTGTAGTTCCTCATTTTTGAAGAACCTGCAGTTTCTCCTTTAGAATAATGTGATAGGGAAAAAGAGCCTCCTTAAAGACAGAAGAAGGAGCCCCTCCCCGATCAGGTCTGCCTTTGACAATTGTAAAATGGGATGTGTGTGTGTGTGTGTGTGTGTGTGTGTTTGAGAGGGTAAGAAAGGATCCTCTTTTCCCTAGAGTGGTCCTTCTGACTGGCATGAGGCTGTGGGCATGATTTTTCTACTGGGAGCATATTTGCATTTTCCTGTCCAAACTACCTCATCTGATTTCGCCATGACCACTGAAAGATGCTGAGGCTGCTTGTGAGGCTGAAGCGAGGCAGAACTTGAAGTCAGAGCTCATTAGTCATTACCTCAATCAGACCACGGAGGAACCCTGTGTTCCTCTGTGCTTTGAGGGAATACTTTGTCCTATATGTAACTCTAGATTTGAGACTCCTAAGTATTTTTGGTTTGGAGGGCCTCTGTGTGACCCCTGGGATCTTTGATCTAAAAGCATCCTTCCCAGTGGAAGGCCAGTGACCTTGTCCCCATCCATTCCTGTATCCCAGGACGAGGGCCCAGTCAGGAGCTCCCGTGGCTGCTCACAGCCTGTGGTAGGGATTCTGAGGAAGGAGTCCAGCCTCTCAGCTGTCTGCTGCTTCCACGTGCACCAGAGACAGGCTCCAGGGCCAGCATGCTTCCCTGCCCCTGGTTTGGGACAGGCTTGGATTCCCGAAAATGACTGTCCCCGGAGAGGCTTGGGCCTTGGCAAGACCTCCTGTCCTTGTGGTGGTCAGATGCCCTGCCCTCTTCCTGCCATTCTTTGTGACTTTTGGCAGTCACTGTTTCTCCACTGCCTCTTTTCCTTCCCATTTTTCCTCCCATTTGCTTTTCTCTCCTTTGTTTTTGTGGTTTCTCTTGTTTTATTGCTTCCTCTGTTAGTCTGAGTAGCTATACTGGTAGTGTCTGTGGAGTTAGACATTAGAGGGTTGGCAGGGCCTTGGAACCCCCTCCCTCCTTACCCCAGTTATTGAGGAGGAAGATGAGGTCCACTCAGTCAGGCCTGTGATGTGACTGACCCCCAACCTCAGACTCCAAGGGTAGTGAGTATTTTTTCCCACCTCACCCAGATTCTTCTGCCATCCAGACTGATCGTTTTGTAGATTTTTTTTCCCCTGTCCAAGTGAGGGGAATATGGGGGACTTGGAATAAATAAAGCCCTGTGTTCAAGTCATAGTTTTATACCAATCCTCATGGCTTTCTTGTTAAGGTTCATGGCAGCCTGTCTCTAGTGACCTCCTAACAAATAAAGTTCAGGCAAGTTCATTTCAGACTGAAATCATTTGAACCACTTTCCTTGTTGCAGTGTCCATGTATAGCTTGTGTAATGGAATGGGCCCATCCTCCAGAGTGACAGTCGGGACATCAGCTTTGATGTGGGGGGCCTGGGAGGTTTCTAGTGGTGGGTCTTGTGGTGGACTGGTGAAGCCCCGGGCCTGTTGTGGGGGCCTCCAGGTTCAGAGGGGCTGGGCCTGAGAAGGCAGTGAGCACAGCTTGACTCCCCCCACTGCTCTTTGGATGACAGGCTTCTGAGGATTGCTTGGTGATCTCCACTTTTATTTCATTTTAGCAAGATGAATATCACATGGTCCATCTAGTCTGTGCTTCTCGATCTCCTCCCGGTACTCCACAGCCCAGCAGCCGGAGAGGCAGTGAGGAAGCATTGACCTCCATCAGCAGTTATGTGAGTGTTTGAGCTGCCGGGGGGCAGGGGACATGGCGGTGGGCAACCCTTCCCAGCACAGCCACTCCTGCAGGAAGCCTTCCCCTCCCTGGTTGGGCAGGCGTGTTCATCCCCCTGAAATTCCTTTGTATTTACTGCCTGCTTGTCTCTGGACTTTCTCTTTTCCTTCAGGAGAGCAATAGCACCTTGAGGACAGGGCCCTCCCTGATCCAGGGATCCCCCACAGTGGTGGGGGAGGGGGGCTGACTGATGTGGACGCCACAAGGTGAAAGAGCAGAGAAGTGATGCTTTTGAAGTGTCCTCATTGGAATGGGAGAATGTGCCTGTTTCATGACAGGTTTTGAATTTGAGGCACTTATTTATTAATATTTCATTTATATGCTGATTGGGGGGACTTTGTAATGGTCACCTGCCTTGTCCTCAGAAGGGCACTGTGTTGGCCTGATGTTGGGTGGCCTTGGCCCTGATGCCTTGGGCTGCTGAGCTTTGCCAGGAAGCAACACGATGTGTCCTCATTGGGACATGGGCTGTAGTGGTTCCAGTCTCTGGTTTTGTGATACCAATGGGGTTTCAGATCAGCTCAGAATGTGGAATGAAATTCCTAAACTAAAATCGATTTTAATTTGCTTTTATTAAAACCAAATTTACACATGGACATTTTTGGAGTGGGATTGGGGTCACAAAATCTGGCAGAACAGAAGTAGGACATTGATTGTTCCCTCAGAGCTTCTCTCTTGGGACCCTGGGCCGCTGTTTGCCTTAGTCCCAGAGGCAGTCCTCCTGTACCTCTGAACAGGCCAACCTCTTTCAATGAAGTTCCATCTCCTTGGCTCCTCCAGAACATGGAGGGGCTTTAAAGGGGCTGACCTGGAGTGAATTCCGTGCCTAGGTCCCAATAGCTTGAGGCAGCCTCTGTGCAGAGCTCTCCAGGGAGAGACTCCTTATGGTGGCTTCGCTTGCCTGGCACTCATTCCTTCCCTCATCAGGTCCACCACTCTCCACTGCCAGGATCAGTCTGCCCTCCGGGGCAGGTCTGCCTTGCCCTGGCTTCTTCCTGAAGGATGAGGACGAGGGGTTCCTTGAACGCATTGGCTAACTCATTTGGGGCCCACTCTGTGTGGCTGGCATCTTCTCCTGAGTTCTTAGCTTTGCCTCAGGGTCTTCCCAGGCGTTCTCTGTCTTTTTTTTCTTGGCCAGACTTCCTTCTGTCCCTTGAATACCTTTAGGGCTTTGCTGATTCTCCTAACCCTGGGAAGAGACTTGTCCATCTCAGCTTTTTGTAAGCCAGGCCCTTGGATTGCTGTCCTCAAGAGCCAGGAGGATGCAGCTGGGGGGCTGGGGGTGGCCTGGATTCCTGGCTTGATAATGTCCAACCAGTCCCTTCACCCCAGGGCTTTAGCTCCTGCTCTGAAAAGTGTAATTGTTGAATTAGGTCATCTCTTGAGCACCCCAGAGTTCTGTTGAGCCCCTGCAGTCCCCCTGGCAACTGGCCTGAAGGGAGGAGGCCGTGCCTGGAGAAACCAGAGCTTGGTGAGCCAGCAGCTGATGAGATTGCCGGAGAGGCTGCAGTCCCCCACCCTTTCCCCTGCATCTTGTTTTCTCTTTTTGGTTGGTGACTCTCTTCATTCACGAAGCAGGTTGCCTTCCTTCCCTTCCCCTGCCCTGAAACCCTGGTCCTGACCCAGGAGGAGTGTATTCCAAGAGCCGGCAGTCTCATGGACCATCTGATCTAGGAAACTGAGGCCTGAGGATGGGAAGTGACTTGTCCAGGATCACGCAGGTAGTTAGGATCCAAGGGTTTCTGCTGTGCTTGGCTGCCTTAAGCTTCCCTTCTCTCTGGTCCTGGTGCTGGGCTGCCCCCTGACACTGGACTGGGACGATCAGGACGGGCATGCTCGTGGGGACTCTGCCTCCTGCTGCTCCCCAAGGAAAGTCTTCCTAGACTCTGAGGAGTCATGGAGTTCTCCTGATAACCTTTTTTTTTTTTTTGTTTTTGTTTTTGCAAGGCAATGGGTTTAAATGACTTGCCCAAGGTCACACAACTTATTAAGTGTCTGAGCCAGATTTGAACTCAGGTTCTCCTGATTCCAAGGCTGGTGCTCTGCCCACTGCACCACCTAGCTGTCCCCTCTTGATGCCCTTCGATACGATTTCTGTCCGTATTTTTCCTAGCTTAGAATGGCTTTCTGTTGGTGACGTGAGTGCTGAAAACTGGTCAAAGACCAGCTCCTTCCATTTCCCTGCAATGGAGGTGCCCCCTAAGCAGCTCTGATGGGTGTGGTTCTCATCCAAGAGCTTTCTTCCACAGACTGAGGAACTGTCCTATTTGGGCACCTCGTCCTCCTCCTCTCTGAACAGCAGGCTTCATCGTGACTAGAAAAGGCTGAGACTGGGCCTTCAAAGAGACAGAGCTGCCCATCACCCCCTAGGCTCCCAGCGCACAGGACATCTGGACATTGAGAGAACAGGGAAGCAGGGGGACGTGATGGTATCCAAGACCTAACTTTGCCATGGTCCCAGGCATGCCCTCCGTTTTCAGTAGATGCCCATCCATCGGGCAGTGGCCGAGTGTACATCATGACCTTTCCCTGTGCTTTAATGATAAGACTTAGAGGAACTGAGGCACAATGGAGTCGGCAGCAGTTGGCAGGGAGGGCCTTATTCCCTGGAGAAACACTCCCCATAGGGAAGTGCCATAGATGTCCTGCCCAGGGGCTCTGCTCACCCCCCACCATCATCCTGTGCCACCACAGTTTGTCCTGCCTTATGTTGTTCGCTCAGTGGGCAAAATGAAAAGTGGCTGGCACAGTTATCAGCTCTTCAGTTATCCCTGAGGCTAGTTAGGCAGACAGCCACTTGTGCCAGGAGCTGTGCCAAACCCCTGCCCCTGCCCAGTTTGACCCCATTTTCCTGCCTGGGCCCAGGCCCAGGGACAGACCTTACTGAACTGATTACAGATTGTTCTGAGGGAGACCCTCACATGGGAGGTGAGTTACATGCATGTGCGCACACACACGTCCCATTCTAGGGGAGGCAGGGACAGCTCGCACCTGCCGTGGCTATCTGCTATTCTGCTTCTGCTCACTTGCCTCTGCCTCAGTTCATCCCAGTCTTCCCGGGTTTCTCTGAAACAACCCCCTTCCTCATCTAGCCTTTCATCTAGCGTGCTGATGGACCCCTGGTATTGGGAATCTACAGATGTAACCCTTCGCATTGCTGGGAAACAAACTGACTTGAAAACATTCAATTGTCTTTTAAGAGTTCAGATGATTCGGGAACATCCACACCATCTTCAAGTCAGGAGTCTCTGACTCCCACAGCCAGTTCTAGCTCTGAAGGCCTGAGGTACCGGAACCCTCCCCAAGCACCAGCCAACCCTGCGCAAAGCCTTCAGGTCCCATACGTGATGCAAGGGTGAGTAATTGGGGAGCTGCTCGTGGACAAGCTGGCCAGGCTTGGGGTGGTGGGGGAGGGTACACTCTTGAGGTTTGGTCTGAGTGTCTTGGGGGCCTCCCATTGCTCACTTTTGACAGATGAGGTTGCCAGAGTTGGGCTGGAGTCAGTTCATCCTGAGCTCAAATCAGACCTTAGATCCTGGGCAAGTTGTCACCCTGATGAGGGCAAAGTGAGATGATGCTTGTAAAGCACTTTGAAACCTCCTGTGGGCTGTCTGGTCGGGCCCTTCAGCTTCAGAGGGCACAGAGCTCGAGAGGCCGTGCCCCAGGTCCCCGAGCTTGTGACTCTCTGCCATTCTGCTTCTGCTCACTTCCCTCTGCATCATTCATCCACATGGCCCAAGGCTCTTCCGTCACGTTCATATACTTTCTTGTGTTCCGCCACTCCCAAATTTACAGGCATCCTCATAGTTTCCAGTTCTTTGCTGAAACAAATAGAAGCTCAAAATCGTTTTGTATGGAACAGGATTTCCCTCTGTTTGCTATCTAGTGGCAGGATTTTGAGTTCCCAGGGTTTGTACAATCAATGACGTTTTGGGCAGCTTGCTCTCTGGAACGTAGGAGCCACTTCCCAGCTCCACCAGCTCCGTCTCGGTGGGCCTGTTTTCCCACAGCCCCCTCCAGCATTTGTCATTTTCTTTGGGTCCTCTTAGCCAGTTTGAGGGATATGCGGTAGTAGTACCTTGAGAGTTGCTTTAATTTGCATTTCTGTAATTATTGGTGATTTGAGGCTTTTTTTTAATGTCGCTTAGAGAGTTTGGAAGCTATCTCTTTTGACCATTTTTTGGAGGAATCTTGGCTGCGCCTGGTTGACCTGCTACTAAAACATCCGCCTCTGTTTCCTGGGGCCTGTGTCTCCTACCTGGGCACAGAAGGAACCCAGGAAGCATTGTAAGGGTGCTGCTACCAGAAATGGAACGTGTTAGGGCCCTAGCTGAGGCTTTGCTTGCCTCTCTCCACTGAGGCAGAAGCCGATCTGGGAAGGAAATAGCTTTGAAAAAGTCATCCAAGAACATAATTTGTCCTCATTCTGGAAAGCAGCCCCTGAGGAGGAGGGAAACAAGCCAGCCATCCCTGCCAAGACAAGAAAGAGAGAGAGGAGGTGGGTAGAATATGGCAGGGGGAGGCAGGGGCCCTCCATCACCTCAACTCCTACATCTCCTTGACTTGCTATAGAGAAGGTCCAGAAATGGGACCTCTAAAGCCTTGGAAATCCTAGAGTCTTCTGAGCACTGCTTCCAGCCTGTACCCTGTACCCATTGTCTGGGGGGTTGGGGGTGGGGGTGGAGAAACCATCCTGGAGAAGGGGCCAACCCTCACTAACATCTGCTCCAGGGAAGGGCACCATACCCCTAATCACTGGACCTCTTACCTGCCTAGCCCTACTAGCCATCATTCTCCAAGATACCATCTGGAATCACAACTCCTGAAGACCTAGAAAAAAAACTTTCTGAACCAAAGTCAAATGGCTGAGCATCTGAAATGGACACCTAGCCTCTGCTTTACTGCTCCCTGCTGAGCACCAGGGGCTTTTTCACTTTCTTTTATTTTCAGTTCCATCCTTACAAAGGTAGTTTTCAATGTTCATTCTTTTGCAAATTTAGGCGTGCTTTTCTAGCCCTCTCCTTTCCCTCCGCCCTCCCCATGGCAGTGAATAATCTGGGATAAGTTGTATGTATACAATTGTGTTTAGCATGTTTTCATATTAGTCATATCGTGAAAGAGAAATTAGAACTAAGGCGGGGGGGGTACCATGAGAGACAACATGAAAGAAGTTTTTAAAAGTCACTGTAGTCTGCCTGTCTCTGCATTCAGACTCCACAGGGTTTTTTCTGAGGTTTTGGCAGCATTTTCCATCAGTAGGCCCAGCGGAGCAGGGGCTCTGGAGAAGGCAACCAACCTGCACTACACTTGTGTCCTGAAGGCTTAGCACAGTGCTTTCTTCCATGGCTTGAATGGTTCCTGAAGGCTTTTTGACACCAGAATCTCATCTGGGCCTCACAACCACAATAGGAAGCAACTATGTGTTGTTTATGTTCCTTAAAGGGTATTCGATCAACACAATCCCTGAGAAACACATTGAGACTTGAATGGTTTCCTCATGGCTGATACTTGGTTGAAACACTGCTGCCGTCAATGTAATATGATGGGGAACCACAAGGGCCTAGTACCTGAGGCCTTGGGGTGGGGGTGGGGCAGATGGCTTGGGTCTGCAGTCATGGTGAGGCTTGAAACCAGCACTGGCCCACAAGGTCATCCCAACCCTTTGGCACTGCCTTCAACTTCCATGTTTTTATTGCTGTCTTTGTGGGGGATTTTAAAGCACCAAAATTTCCCCCAGTATCTCTCCCCTTGTGTTGCCAGAGAGTCATCCCTATAGTAAAGGAAAAAGAGAAAATAAAGGGTAATACTGAAGAGTAAAAGTCTGAAAATGTGCAACTTGCCCCTCCCTTGGGCCCTTACCTCACTGCAAATGGGTGAAGAAGGCTTTGCTCTCATGTCCCTTTTTTGGAGCCTCAGTATTTTGGTGACGTTGGCTGGCAGTGGTTTGTGGTGGGCCTTCCTGTTTCCATTCACTGTAGTCTTTATGTAGATTGTTTCCTCAGCTCTGCATCAGACCACCGACATCTTTGTTGGCTTTTTTGTAGAACTCCTTAGGTTTTGTTTTTTAGGTTTTTGCAAGGCAAATGGGGTTAAGTGGCTTGCCCAAGGCCACACAGCTAGGAAATTATTAAGTGTCTGAGACCGGATTTGAACCCAGGTCCTCCTGACTCCAGGGCTGGTGCTTTATCCACTGCACCACCTAGCCGCCCCTCTTTAGTTTTTGTTACCCTATTTATTTGCATTTACATGCATAGTTTTCAACATTCATCCTTTGGCGTGCTCCTGAGTTTCACATGATTCTGCCTCCCTCTCCTCCTTCCCCCTTCCCCTGGCAGTGAGCAGTCTGATATAGGTGGGATGTGTACAGTCATGTCAAATATGGTTTCATGTTAGACAAGGCACTGTCATTTCTGACAGCATCGTCCCATCCCCCACCATTCATAGCCTGCCGTTTGTTTAACCATCACCCAGTCAGGAACATTTCTGAGCCTTTCCTGCTGGTCCTCCTTCATTCTAGTGCCTTTGTTCTGATGTGTATCACATATTGCTGTATGGCTTGGAGTCTTCTCCATTGGACTGAGCTTCTGGAGAACAGGAACTGGAGTGGTTTTTGTTGTTGCTATTGTTGGCCTCTCTTTGTGTCCCTAGCACCTAAGCATTGGCCCTCGTTTGGTTGACAGAGCTGCCCATGTGGACATGTTAGTCTCTTTAGTTGTATTATTCTAGATTTCTTTGCAGAGTCATTTTTTTTCTTTTTTTAGGTTTTTTTACAAGGCAAATGGGGTTAAGTGGTTTTCCCAAGGCCACACAGCTAAGGTTATTATTAAGTGTCTGAGACCGGATTTGAGCCCAGCACCTAAAAAAACCAAACAGTGAAGACACCAACACCAGAAGGGGAGACTGTTAGGAATGGAGGCCAAAGAGGCCTTCTCAGGGGCGGCTAGATGGCGAAGTGGATAAAGCACCGGCCTGGAGTCAGGAGTACCTGAGTTCGAATCCAGCCTCAGACACTTAATAATTACCTAGCTGTGTGGCCTTGGACAAGCCACTTAACCCCGTTTGCCTTACAAAAAAAAAAACCCTAAAAACAAAGAGGCCTCCTCAGGCCAAGAGAGCACAGTATATGTCTGCAGTAATGGCAATGGCAAAAGAGCAAGGACAGGCACCACTTCAAGGACCAAAATGAGCAGGAAAAGCAGCTCCTTAAAGAGGGCATCTCCCTATGCCTTCCAGCAGATGGGGGTCGACTTTATTGGGTTTGGTGAATGTATTGGCAGGTTTGGCCATGTACAGACAAAAGATGTCAATGTGGCTTTACTTCTTAAAAAAAGACAACTGAAGGGGCAGCTAGGTTGCACAGTGGATAGACCACCGGCCCTGGAGTCAGGAGGATCTGAGTTCAAATCCAGTCTTGCACGATTAATACTTACCTAGCTGTGTGGCCTTGGGCAAGCCACTTAACCCCATTTGCCTTGCAAAAACCTAAAAAAAAATTATGCATACTGTGCAGTTTTGAGTGCCTGAGATTGTTCCCAGGGTCTCTATCCTCCCCTTTTGTGGAGGTGGGGGGCTGTGGAGAGGGAATTTTAGCACAGATAACTTCATGTCTTCTTAAGTCTTTGTTAGCATATTGAGTAGGGTGATGGGAGAGCAGGGAAGATGTAGGAACAAAGGGCCCTACTAGCATCCAGGTGACAAGCATTCTAGATTTAGAGTAGCATTCTACTTATTTTTGAGAAAGATTGGAAGAGAAAAGCCATCTTCCTGCCTTGATGGACTACAATGACAGTGATGGACATTAATCCTCAAGCTTCATAACTCTATTTTTAAGAAACTGGATTACTGAACTCAAATGATGGTGGTGACTCAGACACAGACACAGCTGCTTTTTGGGCTGCGTTGTGTCAGTGTAGCTCAAATGTTATGGGGCTCACTCACTATATTTGGAGATATTGAGGAAAATGATTTGAGAACACTTTTTAAGATAATAGCATCTCTGTGCTCAAAAACTGAGATTATTTTCTCTCTTCTTTATTTTAGAAACGTTGGGAATCAGGTTCCTGGGCAAGCTCTTGCAGCTGGATTCCCCTTCTACCCTGCTTTCAGCCCCCTGCAGATGCTCTGGTGGCAGCAGATGTATGCTCGGCAGTATTACATGCAGTAGTAAGTTCTTGTCACTTAATCAATGTTCCTTGTCTTTGCCTGATTTGCTTTGAGCTCTGTGCAAAAATGTAGTTAGACATTCTGATTATCTTGCCCAGTCAGAAGCTCAATGTCAGTCCTCTCGATTATAATCAGCGGGCTCTGGCCCGATACTTTGAGTTGGGTTTTGTGACTTGAGTAACCCCAAGTGTAATAAGCCCTTGGCTGATCCTTACTTTAAAGCAGAAGTGGGGAACCTTTTTTCTGTCAGGGGCCATTTGGATATTTATAATATCATTTGTGGGCTCTCTTTGGTCAGACATTTAATTCACTCCTAAAAAGCCACTTAGATGTTTTGGATTTCAAGTCCTTCCTGTGTTTGCCTTGGCAGTGCCAGACCAGTACAGCCCATGGACTGGAGATTCCCTAGCCTTGCTCTCAAGTATGAGGTCCGAGATTGACCTCTCCTAGTTACTGTATCCAAGGAATGTGTGAAGAAATGGGAGGTTGTAAGCCTAGGACAATCAAGAAACTCTCCCAAACATGTGTAAACTGATGGAAGAAAGTGTGGGAAAGAGTTCCATGGATAAATGCCCTAGACTTAAGGAAAGGTAGCTCAAGGAACCCAAACCCCTTTGTTGTTGTTTCAGTCTTGTCTGACTCTCCATGACCCCAATTCTAGACTTTTCTTGGCAAAGGTACTGGAATGATTTGCCATTTCCTTCTTCAACTCATTTTACAGATGAGGAAACTGAGTCAAACAGGGTTACATGACTTGCCCAGGGTTACACAGCTAGTGAGTGTCTTGAGGCTAGATTTGAGCTTATGAAGATTCCAAGTCTAGTGCTCTATCCACTGCCACCTGGCTACCCTGAAGGAACCCCTAGGACCTGGGATAGGTTAGCCTTCAGTTATCTCTAGAAGATTGTTTGTGGCCTGGACTAGGCCCTTCTGGCCACACTGGGGGATGGTTAAGGAGAGGCTGTGTATGTCTTCCCACCCTCCCTCGCCCTTGTTTCAGTAGGAGGTAAGTGTCTTGAGGGCTGGGACACTTGGGGGTTTTTTGTGTGTTTGTCCCTGGTGACCTGCACTTTTTTTGGTTTGTCCAATGATTTGATTGATGTTTGGGAGCTTAGTGAGAGGATCTCCCTCTAGCAGTGCCTTTCACCCCATGGTCTATTGCCTGGGGCCTGACAGGTTAAGTAATTTGCCAGATTTGACTGATGGGATGAAGCTGAGACCAGATCTGCCCAAACCCAGACCTGGCTTTCCCTCTGGGTTGTCCCAGCTTCCTCTTATGTATAACGTAGATGCTTAATAAATGCTTTCTTGAATTGGATTGGGTGGGGAGGGGGGTATTTGTAGTTTTTGGTTTTTAACTTTTAGAAAGGAATAGTTACTTAAGAGGTATCATGAACAAACATCCAAGACCACCTAGTGTGGCATAATTCCCCCCCCCCTTCTGTTCCCCAAAGCCTCAGTTCTGTCGAATTTCAGGTCCAGTTCCTTCTCTCTCCCTTTGGGACCAGAGAGTCCACTTTGAGCATGGGCCTGTCCTGAGGTCTGGTGGAAACACCTGGCCCAGGGCATCATGGCTCAGACTCTGGGCTGAGTTCCTCACCTCTCCACCTAGAACTGAGGATTAATGAAACAGAACCAAACCCCATGGCCTGGGCCTTGGAACCACAAGGCCTAAAGAGAATGGAAAGGTCTTTTCTGTCCACTGTGAGCTCACTGCAAAGAGGGAGCTGGTGCCTTCTTGAGGTAGAATTAAGAAGTGCCCATGATGCAGAGGCCAACCCAGAATGCCTCCTTCCAGAAGTAGGTCTGTGGTGCCTCCATCTTAAATGATCTGCACATGGGCTAAAGTTTGTTACGTCTTTATGCCCCACTAGAAAAATGCTGTGTTGAACATGACCCTTGGCCTAATAAGCAGTGTTCTTTAACTTTTCCAAGACCACACGGTACCGGATCTCAAAGCAGTCATCCTAGTATGGTTACAGACAGAAATCAGTTACTCCCAAATATAGAGTTATGCATATTCCACAAACAGAAATATCACAAAGTTTACCAAAGATTTTTGCTGGCTTAGTACTCAACAGGTGTCTGATTTGGAGCTCAAATGGCCCTTCTCAACCCCAAATGCAAAGCAAAGGCAGAGAAAGTTGGCTTCCTCTCTTGGACAACAACTGGTCTTCTTAGAGCCTTCCAGATCACATGATGCTCTTCCTGTAGGGATGTAGGACTTGGGACTAACTGGGCCCACTGGCATCCCCTCTCTCAGAGGGGTTCTAAGGTGAAGAATCCTTCCTGATTACTTCCATGTATAAGGCCATCCAACTGGGGTTTGGGCAATATCATCAAGTCTATAAGGAAAACACATTGGGGGGAAAAAAATCCCAAGCAGAGAATCCAAGATTCCCTCTTAATATGAAGGGCAAAATTTTATTATAGCTATAGCTGGTATGATCAATCTGCGCCCCAATGCCAGACAAGCAAACCAGCTGCATTTTTAACCCTTCCCCAGGTTCTTTGGGACTCTTGTTTCAGTCTCCTGCCATTTGATTTCTTCATTGTTAAGGGTTCTGGGTACTTAAGTTTCATTTAACTTCTTAGAGTCGAATTAGCTTTTATAATAGAATGTTTACTTCAAAAGTTAAACAGGAACAAATATGCAACATCTCTAACAAGGTAGAAAGGAAGATAACCAGCCCTACTCATTTATACTACCTTGGTCTCCGAGGGCCAAGAAGGGAGGCCTGGGAGTAGATTGATAGTTCAGTTCTCATATAGCTTCAGTTTGATCCCATATAGTCTTAGGTTTCAAGTCCATAGCTTCCTCCTGGGCTTGCATCCAAAGACCCTGACTTTCCCACTGGACTGATTGCCCTCTCCTTCCTAGAATCTTAAACTCTAAGGTCCCCATGGGCTCAAGCGCTTGGGCTGCTGGATGGTTAGCAGAAGAAATTCTTTTGAGGGCACACATTTTATTGCTTTTAATAAGTAGAGAGGTTATGAGATCATAGGATTGATAGCTAGAATCATCTGGGCCAGTCCCCTGTTGACCAACTTCTCAAACATGAACTGCTTTCCTTTCTTGGCCTACCACCTTGATTTTCCTAACAAAGGGCTTTCATTCTGGTATCCATGGTGGCTGTTGAGTCTCCTATTCCCTGATAGGCAAGTATTTTCCAAGGTTATATCCTTGCCATTTGTCCTCTCTACACACTCTCAAAGGGAGATGGAAGAGTGTCTATCAAGAGCTCATTGAGGAGGGGAGGGTACAAACAGAAAAGGAAAAATCATCCCTGCTTTCATGGTGCTCTTGTCAGTGCTGCCCTCCTTTCGTGACCCATTTCCTTCTCCCTGGCGCCCCCTGTAACTGCTTCGCTGCCAAATCCTGTAATTCCTGTCTACATCATGTCTGGCCCTTGCCACCCTCTTCCTGAATTCCCACTTTCCCCACCACCAGGATCTGGGAAGTGGGGTTTGGACCCTGCTCTGGCTGAATCATAGGCTGACTCTCCACCGCAGCAGGGATGTCAAACCCAATTAAAAATGGGTGCCACTAGGCCTTACATAAAGATTGCAGCCACAATGGAGTCATTTTCTTTTTTTTCTTTTATTAAAGATTTTATTTGAGTTTTACAGTTTCCCACCCCCAATCTTATTCCCCCCCCCCCACGGAAAGCAATCTGTCAGTCTTTACTTTGTTTCCATGTTGTATACATTGATCCAAATTGAGTGTGATGAGAGAGAGAAATCATATCCTTAAGGCAGAAACAAAGTCTAAGAGATAGCAAGATCAGACAATAAGATAGCAGTTTTTTGCTAAATTAAAGGGAATAGTCCTTGAACTTTGTTCAAATTCCACGGCTCTTTATCTGGATACAGATGGTATTCTCGCAATGGAGTCGTTTTCAGTCCTGTCTCACACTTGGTGACCCCATCGGGATTTTCTTGGCAGATACTGAAGCAGTTTGCCCTTTCCTTCTCCACCTCATTTTACAGAGGAGGAAACTGAGGACAACAGGAGTGAAGTGACTTGCCCAGGGTCACGCAGCTAGTAAGTGTCTAAGGCTATTTGAACTCAGGTCTTCCTGTCACCATCCACTGCCCGGTACATGTTTATAGACTTCTGTTTGTTTTGTTAAGTGTTTCCCAATTACATTTTAGTCTGGTTTGGGCCCCTCCCTAGGCCACAGATTGGTCAGCTCATTGAATTGCTTCCAAGCCTTCATCAGCTCTCTCTGAGAGAGCCCAAGGAAGTTCAGCATGATGTTTCCCTTGTCCACCTTGTGCCAGGCCAGGTTTTCTACTGGGCAGTTCTACCCTATGTCCCCATGGGTGTTTGATCCTCAGGAGAACCCTGATGGAACAGGGCAGAGAAGGGGCCACAGTCTTGAGCTCAGTGCACATACCTTCTTCCTCCTTGCATCTGAGCAGGGACCTCCTTCAGCTATGTCCCTGAGGAGCTGCCCAGCAATGGCAGAAGAAAACTGCTGCCACCTGGGCAAGGGCTCCTTATGAGGACAAGATCTGTAACTTTCAGGTGTTCCCGTTTCTTCTTTCGGGAGTCAAGTAGAACAAGTCTAGGCCATCGGAGGCAGCCATCCTTTCCCACAAGTCTTGATTGGTTTTTAAATTTACGTTCATTTATTTATGATTCCAACTATGTGCAAAGACTGTTTCAACATTCATTTTTTGTAATATTTTGAGTTTCACATCTTTCTCCCTTTTCCTTTTCTTCCCCTACCCTTGACAGTATCAAATATAACCTCATATATTCTCTCTCTATATATATAGACACATATAATATGTAAAACTATATTAAATATATTTCCATATTCATCATGTTGCGAAAGACAAGTGAGAACAAAAAGGAACCAAAAACCACGAGAGGGGAAAAAATATAAAATAAATTTAAAAATGTAAAATCTTCTGTTTTGGTCTGTATTCAGACCCCATAGTGGTTTCATTCTCTGAAGTGGATGTTTTCCATCACCAGTCTTTGATGATTTTGCTGCTGAGGAGAACAGTTGATCATCACACCATGTTGTGTGTACAGTATTCTCTTGGTTCTGCTCATCTTGCTCAGTCTCACTCAAGTCTTAAATTCCAAATTATTTGACCAGCCAGATGGAGAAATCCTTTCCTTATTTTACAACCTTCTCCAACCCCAGTACCTCAAAAGAAAGAAACTCTGAACCAGCTATAGTTAGAGAGCTAAACTGAAAAGATAAGAAGGCAGGACTACCACCCCTCCACTCACAAGGTAAAACTTTCCTCCTCCCCTCAGACCCCCAAGAACTTCACTGATAGAAACTTTCAACTCTGTCCTGACCCTTCACTCAGTGTATGGACCCACTGCAGGAAGGAAGGCTTGGGACCTAGAGCCGGCCCTAGGAATCCTTCATGGTAGCAACTCTGCTCAAACCCCCAGACTCTGTAAGAATCAAAACTATGACTATGCCCAGCTCCACAATGGAAAGGAGGCTTGGGAGGATGGATGGAACTTGGGCAGAGTTGCACAGAGATGTCAGAGCTGTCAAAACTGGAACCCTAGCTGTGACTACAGTTACTCAGAAGAGTGACCCAGTTCAGCTGCACTCCACACCACCCAGTGGGGAAAGGCTGGGACAGCCAGCAGCCTGGCCTTCCTGGCTTGTGTGTGTGTAGCAATGCAAGGTTGGGGGTTGCATGAGGGAAAGGCCCTTCAGGCCGTAAACGTTTATTAAGTGATGACTGGGTGCCAGCTACTGTGCCAGGGGTTATGGAGAATGGCAACAACATGGTCCCTGATTTGCAAGGAAGGAGTTGCCAGTCTAATAGGGGAGACAATATTCTGTCACTTTAAGTGGTTAAGAATTCAACCACTAAAGACCAAAGATGATTATCTTCAATTTTTAAAAAGTCGTCTTATGTATCACATAACTTTGCTAACTCTGATATCTTCTTTCTTCCTTAAGAATATGTTTTTTCCAACACATTCAGTTTTGATCTATGCATCTCATGGAAACAAATATGAAGACTATCAGATTGCCTTCTTTTGGGGAGAGGAGGGGGGGAAATTGTAAAATTCAAAACCTTGCAAAAAATGATTGGTAGAAACTACTGTTGTATATAATGGGAAAACAAAATATTTATGTAAAAATGTAAAAAAATTGAAAACATTAAAAAAATTCACCTGCTAATATAGCTGTGAAAGCTATGATCCACTTACTTTTCTCATCCGTTATGTGATTTTTTAATAATCAGATCATGCACCCATTTTGGATTCTTGGAGGTATGTGGAATAAACCTAGATTCTGCTAGGGGGCTTTCCACTTTTCTCAGCATTTTTTATCAAATTTAGAATTCTTTACTTAGGTAATTTGTTTTCAGATTTATCAAATTGAGTTACTGTGATCAGTTATTGTTGATTCTTCTTTGTTTAATCTTTTCTACTTTTAAACTCCTACCAAATAGTATTGATGATTTATAATTTAGTTTGTGGTCTAGCCTTCACTCTTACCCAATTTGTCATTTTGTTTCTTCAATTTTCTCATTAATATGTTTAGCTTGAGTTTGATAACCCTAAATATGTAAATTTGTTTTTGAAGCCTTGTCATTGTAATTATATGGCATGGCTCAGCTCTGAGCACTGAACATTCTTCCATTTAAGTTGTTCATTTCTTTTAAGGAGCATTTAGTCATTGTGTCTGGATGCCCTAATATCATTTATGCTTGGTAGATGGTAGATATTTTATGGGTTTTGTAAACAGATATTCTCTTAGTGACCAGATCAGTTGGCCTTTTCTCTACTCTCCTCTCTACTCTCCTCCTTGACCATCTTCTGGATGCTCTCTCCCTTCTTGGGTACTCTGTGTGACATGGCAGCTCTGATTATCCTCTGCTTTTTCTTAGTTTCTTTAATGAACTCACACATCCAACTTCCATAACTTGGATGCCCAGTTCATCTTTTATAATACATTATTACTCTGCTATGCCAGTCCTCATTGAGAATAGATCTGGTCAGGTCACTCCTCTGCTTGGGAATCCTTGAGTAATCTTAAGGATGTCACTAATTGTCTTGGATCTTGATCCTGTCTTTCAGAGCCCTCTTTCATCTGGGAGTGTGTGTCTCCTCTGCCAGGAAGTCTTTCCTTAAAACCCAATTTACTTGTCCTTTCTTCTGGGGAAACCTTCACTGATGGCCTCCCACTCACACTGTAGATTGTGGTCATCTTCCTCTTGGAAGAACACCTTTTTGCTGTTCTCTTATGTTGATAATGTAAATTTAGAACTAGGCTTCATCTCAATTGTAGAACCCCATCAGGGTCTGGCACAGTTCTCTGTGAAAATGAGAGTGACTCAATGTAGAATCTCATTGAATTTCTTGGTCTTACTGGTATTACCAGTGGAATTTTCCTGCCTGATCAGTTTGAGCTTGAGAGTGGGGGGGGGGGAGGACGACAACATTTTATTCATGTTATTATTATTACTTCTCACAATTCACATTAATTAGCATTATTATTCATAGGTTTCTTCCCTGTGAAATGTATATAGACTCCTTAGGTGAAGGAATCAAACAAATTATAACTTTTCTTTTTAATTATCTTTTTAAAATTTATTTTAGTCAAGCTGCTGTTTCAGCCCAGGCAACATCCAATACTGATCCATCCCGACCTGCTGGTGCCCAGGCTCCCAATCCGGCCAATGTCCCTGCACATGAAGCCCCGCCTGCTCCAAATGCAGGGGTCCAGGAAAACCGAGCCTTGAATCCGAACATGCAGATGAATGCACAGGGAGGCCCTGTGGTCAATGAAGAGGACTTGAATCGAGACTGGCTAGACTGGATGTACACATTTTCTAGAGCTGCTATCCTCCTTAGTATTGTGTACTTCTATTCTTCCTTCAGCCGGTTTGTCATGGTGATGGGAGCCATGCTGCTGGTCTATCTGTGAGTAGAATTCATTTCCGTGTCTGTGTGTGTGTGTGTGTGTGTGTGTGTGTGTGTGTGTGTGTGTGTGTGTTGTGAGTGAGCTCTGCCTGGGGCTTCCTTGACTGGCAGGAGCAGGCTGTCTCCTGTCCTCCAGAGTGCTTTTAGGAGATGCTCTATTCTTCTCAACTGCTGGGTGCCCAAGGCCCGGAGATTCTTGAGTGAGCTCCAGGAGAAGTTTACCTTTTGTACATGGTGTGTTCAGTAAGAAGTCTTCCAGGTAGATCTGAGTCTTTCTGGGCAAACTGACCTTTCAGTGGTTTCTGAAGTTTCACTGATATCAAGAAGATTCCTGGGCCGTTGGGCAAAACTTGTGTGCTTTCACAAAAAAACTAGTTAGTAGTTCCAAATATGAACGAATGTTAGTTTCTCCACTGGAAGAATCCCTGGGGCGGGATGTTGCCCTGATTTCTAGATAACTCCAGGAGATTGTTTGGCTTTCTTGTTTCACTTGGGAATAGACAATATTATCCACTGTTAGATAGTCCAGCCATTTTTGATTTTTAATCCTTTTTCTCCTCATTGCTTGAATAGACACCAAGCTGGATGGCTTCCCTTTAGACCAGAAGGAGGGCAGCTTCAGGCCCCCAATAACGCTGAAGTGAACCACGATGGCCAGAATGGGAATAATCCAGACCTTGAAGAAATGGTATGTTGGCCCACAAGCTCGTTAGGTGCCTTATAGTTATTTCTTTCTCCATTCTATCTTGCATTTGGAGTAACCTCAGGATAGAAGATAATTTGATTTCTTCCTCCTAATTTCATGACCTAAAGTTAGACAGCAGGTTGAGCACGTAGTGATGAAACTGGATGTACTTCGTGGATGGGTCCCTTTGAGGTCCCAGCCTTCCCCATTTGAGTCCTGAGCATAGACTCTTCTTTGCTTCGGGATGTGCAGTCACCTGGGGTCATGGTTGTAGCCTTTACTTCCCAGGGAACAGAGGTTCAGCTCACACTCTTCCATCTTCCCTCCTGGGTCACAGGGAAAACTGAGCAGGGCATAGAGTCCTTCACCAATATGGTTTCTTTTGGTTTGAAAGGAGCATCTGATGGATGATGGGCTTGACGATGAGAGTGAAGAGGATACTGGGGAGGATGCTAGTGCTGGGCCCCAGCCTGGCCTTATGGCTTCAGCCTGGTCTTTTATCACCACCTTCTTTACTTCACTCATCCCGGAAGGGCCTCCCCAGGTTGCCAATTAGACCTGACCACCTGTGCCAGCTGAGAAAAGGACTCTACTGAGAAGTGGGATTGACTGGAGGGAAGTGTTTTAAATAACAGTGCAATTTCAAAAAAATTTATAACTTTCTTTTGATCATGTTGTAAAAAGGTGGTTTTTTTTTTCAGCTTCTCATGCACATGAATATTTTCAGCACAAATGAGTTACAAAATGTGCTTTTTTAAACATCCTTTGAGGAGGAGCACAGTGTGACAATGTTGGTCTTCCATGTTTTATTCATTTCAATTATGGATATTATAGCAAGAAAAAAATTGTCGTTAGTGCATATTATTCCTTTAAAGAGCTGTTTAAAGTATAAATGTCTCCAGCAAGAAGCCATGGGCCCTTGAGCAATGCGAAATTTGTGGAAACAAGCCCATTTTCTGTGAATGACCCTAAAAGTTAAAAAAAAAGATTTTTCTATTTAGAATTTTTCCAAAGAATGCCCATGACACACAGTGTGCTAGCAGTCTCTTTTCTTCTGTCATATAGCAATAAGCCTTCCAAATGCTTGTTGAAAGTTACCATTTTTTAAACACATTTTCTGATGCCAGAATCAATTATGGAGATTTTCTTTTGTAGAATATACCCTTATTAATTGGAACTAATCCTTTTAAAAGAAATAACAAGCAGCTCTTCAAGGGAATTAACAGTGACGTTTGATTCAGTACGAATGTTTGTTATATACAGTACTTTTTATAAAATGAGATGTACTGGAAATCAATCCCTGTAATTAGTTTTTTTAATAAAAGGTCAATTCTAGTAAACTGTTTGTGGAATATTTATTTAATCGTTTTCAGTAGCTTGCTGCTATTCTTCAACCCTTATGTTATTCAGCATAATGGTCTAAGTGATGAGTGGGATAACTGATGGCTCAGATTCAGGGAGTGATGGTGAGGGGACCAATTGAATGCCGTACTGGAGAAAGCCATTTCTTCTCTATGGAGAAGCATTTTTGCCATACTCAAAAGTCCTGCTTAGTGGAGATAAGGATTTGGAGTTGAAGGTGCCATAGGTGAGTCAGTCTCCCATTCTTCGTGGTAGTGCTGGTTATAAGCTGTTCTTGTGTTGTCCTAATTTCCTCTTTTCAGGTCTTTGAGTTAACCTTTCATTCTTATGATAATCCACATTTACAATCATAAAATCTGATTGTTTCAGAGGGAGGGCCTCCTGATAACTGCAATTTGCTGATTTTAGTTTGTAGTTTAATTCCCTAATAACTTCCACATACGTGCTTCTATAAGGTCATGGTCTGATGCTTCATTGAGGTGGTCCGGGGTACTCAGAGGTTACCCAAGCATATGGCATGCTCCGGCAGGTCTGCCAGCTTGGGAAGGGTTCCTGAACAGATGCAGCAACAGGCAAGTCTGTTGGGATAGGGCTTACCTAGCGAACTGCGGAAAGGTTCATCCCCAGGAGAGCATCACTTATGGCAACCTACCAAACAAGTGCCACTAGTGTTCTGTAGTGACAATGGTGAAGTGGTAGAAACACGTGCAGGAGAAGGAAGGAAACAAGTATTTCTTAAGGGCTTATTGTGCCAGATACTCAGCTGGGCCTTGTGGGTAGAATTAAAAGCAAAAAAGAAAGAGTCTCTGCCCTCAAGGAAGCTGCAGTCTGAGGAGGGGGAAGACAGTTGTAAAAAAGGGCAGAAGTTTGAAGGTGCCCAGAAGGTCCGGAATGCAGCCTAGAGGAGAATGAAGGCCGACTGACCTGGACCCCTCCACAAAGTGGAAGCGCCAGAAGGACCTCGTCGGTGAGGAAGGTGTGCCAGCTTAACTGAGAGACGTTTCAAGGTGAGGTTGTTTCCAGGGTATAGAGGCCCCAGGAACTGAGGCAGAAGTTCTAGGGTCATGTCCTCTATGGGTGAACTTGGGTTCATTCCGCCTCCTCTTAACTTCAGTTGTCCTTGGATGACTGATAACGAGAGCAGCTCAGAGATGAAGTCCTACCATTCAAGAAGCAAGAAAAATCCTTAAGGTTTGTCTCTGGAGATGATTTTACTGTTAGGACTGTGGTTGAAGTTGAAGAACTGTGTGATGGAGTGCCATATTGGACTGCAATGAATTATGAATGATGCCATGAAAAGGATACTGGCATCCCAGACCTTTGGTTCTTCCTGTCATGATTCCTTGATTTGGACATGGAGGTCATGAGAGGAGGCAACCTAGTAAGGAAGAGATTTGACTGACTCAATTTTGTTAGCAAATGTCTATTAAAAACAGGAGACTTGGGCCTGATGCTTTGGCAGGAAAGCACAAGGATCCCTGGCAGCCTTGTGGCGGACCAAATATTGACTCTTTCTGGAAGAGAAGAATCTGAACGATATCCTGGTTGTAACAGACCATCTACACAGGCAGAATCCCTTCATCCTACTGAAAGGCTGAGGTAGTCTGATCACATGGGTTGTTGCTGATTTTGTTTAGTTGTTTTTCAGTTATGTTTGATTCTTTGTGACCTTTTTGGGGTTTTCTTGTTAAAGGTACTGGAGTGGTATTTTCCATCTTGTTTTACAAATAAGGAAACTGAGGCACACAGGGTTAATTGATTTGCCCAGGGTCACACAGTGAGACCAGATCTGAAATCAGGTCTTCTTGATTCCAGGGCCAGCACTGCCTATATCCATTGTGCTGCCTAGCTGCCCTACCAAATGGGATTTTTCCTGGATATTGAGCTGTAGAGACCTTGAGAACAGACTACTGCAGAGGACAGGGTGTCTTGAGCCTTTCAACTTCACACTGCCAAGAATCCTGAAAAACCCATGGCCTGGATCAGCATGTAGCACTTGTAGTCATTGAATCTGTGAAAACACAGGCTCAGTTCCACGCCTGCTAATGTTTGGGTCCCTTTGATGAAGACAGAGAAAGCTCAAATCAGCATGTCTTCTCAGTGGAGAGAGCGTCCAATGAAGGCCTGGCCACAGCTTTTGCTCCTGTCAGAAACAAGGGGTGCTGTACTGATCATTTTTATGTTCACACCTTCAGTAAGGTGACAGTTCTGCTAAGGAATCATGGAGTACCTGGAAGACATGAGAGTGGGCTGATGGAAAGCCATGGCTCAACCAATACACAAACATCTCCCTTCTCTCCTTCCTACCCCAACTCGGAAAGAAAAACATAGGCAAATAACACTGAAGTCCAGCTGTCTTCTGCCCTCTGAGACCCTCCCCTCTCTGGCAGGAAGTGGGTAGCAGATTTCATCATGAGTCCTCTGGAATCAGCTGGTGATCAAACCAGTTTTAAGTCTTGATTCCCTTAGAATCATCTTTTTACCATATTGTTGCTTTGTAAAAATTGTTTTCCTACTTCTGCTCGCTTAACTGCATCAGTTAATAAAATTCCAGATTTTTCTGAAACAATCTCCATCATTTCTTACAGTACAATAGTATTCTACTATATTCCGATACCATTAACTTGTCCAGCTATTCCCCAATTATAGGGCACCCCCTCAGATTGCCACTTCAAAAAGAGCAATAATATTTCCATACATCTTTTTTTTGGGGGGGGGGTTTGTTTTACATGGAGCTAATACTGCCATAAGTTGCCCTTCTCTTCTTCCCCTCTTATTTTCCTGTTGAGTGAAATGCATTTCTCCATCAACTCGATCTTCCCTCCTTTGACCATGTCAGATGAGAGTGGGGTTCAAGTGTCAGCTGCTTCTCCTGTCCCCTCCTCACTGTATAAATATCTAATCGAATAGCCACGGGTGATAGTGACAGGTGGACACACCAAAGATGGATCAGCCATGTAAAGCACTTGGCAAACCCTCATACTGACCATCAACACCAAGGAAACAGGGTTTTGATTGGCCAGTAGAGCAGCATCCATAGTGGAACTGTGGATTCCAGCAAATGGAGAAATTCTAAAGCTGAGGATAAGTTCACTTGACCTGACCTAAAAAGTCTATTTTCCAGGAACGTACTCATAAATGATGAGGTTGATGCACATGCTGCCAGAACTATCTCAGTTTTTTGGAGAGACAACTGAAGGTCTATGATATTGGTGAAGCCTAGAGCAGCGCCGTGCCAGGAAACAATCATTTCCAAATGAATTGTCTTAGGAAGATTGTGAGAATCACCTGGTCAGACAAGGCTCTGGACCCTGAGGTCATTCCAACATTCCTGTGGGGAGCACAAGTCTGATGTCTGATTCCGTTGTGTGAATACCCAGTGGATTTGGGTCTAAAAATGATTTTATGGAGAATTTGTCCGAGGCAGGTGTTCCTGTGGAGGTCAGAAGCACTACCAATGCACTCTGAAAGTCGGGTGGAAACCCTGACCCGGGACCACCCAGCATCCACTCCAAATGTTCATTTGTGCCTGATGTGGGGGAGACCCCCAAATCCTCCAGGACAAAGGGCAAACAACAACAGGGGAACACTGATGATGATAGGAGATGATTTCCCTAAACCTTCCTTTCCCTTCCCCTTACAGTATATTCCTATTTTCTTGTAAGATCATTAATACATGATGCTGATGAGCTAACTTTTTTTAGTTGTGCAGTAGGCACTGTCTGAAGCATGTTTGTGGTTTAGCTGCAAATCATATTGAACTCTTCATGACTCCATTCTGGCTTTTCTTGGCAAAGATACTGGAGTGTTTTGTTTTCATTTTACAGAAAAGGAAACCGAGGCTAAGCACATTATATTATCTAAATTAATCCTTACAGAATTCATGAAGGCAGGTGCTGCTGTTATCCCCCAGAGGTGAAGTGGCTTGCCCAGGGTCATATAGCTAGAAAGTGACTGAGACCAGATATGAACTTCCCAACTCCAAGCCCACCACTCTCTGCTCAGCGGTGCTTTCTGACTTCACCTAGAATGTGAATGTTCCCAGAAAACAGTTTTCCTTGGTCCTAAACCTCCTGATTCCCCCCCAGAGGACATCCTTTTTTTTTTTTTTTTTTGCAAGGCAACGGGGTTCAGTGGCTTGCCCAAGGCCACACAGCTAGGTAATTATTAAGTGTTTGAGGTCAGATTTGAACTCAGGTATTCCTGATTCCAGGGCTGGTGCTCTTATCCACTGCACCACCTAGCCGGCCCTGAGGACACCCTTCTTCCCAGCACTGATGGCAGCGGCTGTGCCCAGGACACTGTTCCCCATGGCCACCCTTCCAAGTTCTCTCCCTTTATCAGCAGTGACCTCTGCTTGGAGCTTAATGCTCTTCATGTCCAAACCTGGGAGCTATTTACCAGACCCCTCCCCTCATCAGGTTGCTCCCCTTTTTTCCTTAATTAGTTTAATAGATTTACAGGTTTTCTTTCCTCCTGACCTTTGCCCTTGGCCTAGAGTACGTGGACATAAGGAATGATACTCATCCATGAGCTACTCCTTCACCTACCCTCAGACACAAGTCCACAACCTCCATGGTCAGGAATTCTTAATTCCCCTAACAAATTGAACATTTTTTTTTGACTTTTTCTCCTTTTCTGCCTTCCCTTACATAAGCCTGTTCATCCACAGCATGACTGCTAATCTCTTCACCCCTCACTTCTCTTCTCATTTTGTTTCTTTGGTGAACCATTATTTAACTTTACACTCTCCCCTTATCTTGAATCCCTGGCCCCTTAAATTGTTGATTATATCCACCCAGGTCCCAGCTTTATTCACTCCCACTATTGATCGTCTTTGAGCCAATAGATTCATGTGCTTTGAAGGAAGGTGGAGACCATCACCCAGCTGTTTTGATAGAGTCCACAATGAATTCATGTTACCCGGCTGCTAGGCAATACTACTGCACCCCTTTATCAACTTGCTCCCATTCTTCCCAGCAGCTCCTCCAAGCCTTCTCCCTCCTCAAACCTCTCATAGTTTACCCTCCCCCAACCCTCTCCGCTGAGCATCTGGCTCCTATTTTACAGAGCAAGTTGAGGCCATTTGCTGTGGGTTCCCCCCCTTCCCCTCTTACCTCTTATTACTCAGACCCTTCTGTTTTACTTCACCCTGTCTCACCCGATGAGGTGGTCTTACTTCTGACCAATGCCAACCCCTCCACCTACTTGATCCCATTCCTTCATTCTTTTCCCGATTGCCCCCTCAAGTCCTCACTCACATTTTCAATCTGACACTTCCCTACTGTCTCCCCAACCTAGAACAACCCTCACCTGACCCTTCCATCCCCACAAACATCCTATATCTCTTTTGTTCTTTATACTTAACCTTTCCCAAACGAGTGGTTACCATAAAGGCCTCCATATTCTCTCTTGTCTTTCTCTTCTCAACCCCTTACAGTCTGGCTTCTGACCTTATCCTCCATCCATCAGAACTGCCCTCTCCCAGCTTACTGATGACCTTCTCACTGCCACATCCAAAGGACTCCATCCTCCTCCTTCACCTCTCTGTAACCTTTGGTCCTGTGATCCCTTCCCCGACTTTGTTCTGTTCCCCCCCAAACACCCCTCTCTAGCTCACACCCACCAATTATGGTTTTCCTAGAAGGTTCTGTCCTGAGTCGTCTCGACCTCCCCTTTTCTCCTCTTGGCAATCTCCCTCAGCTCCCCTGTAATTGGTGACCCATGTCTGTGCTTTTCCTGCCTTGAGCTCTTTTTGTTGCAGAGATGCCTCTTCAATGGCTTTTTAATTTTTTTTATTTATTTAAGGCAATGGAGTTAAGTGACTTGTCCAAGGTCACTCATTTAGGCAATCCTGTATCTGAAGTCAGATTGCTATCTTGAACTGGTTGTCCAGTAAACAATTCAAACTGACCGAAGCAGAGCTCATTCTCTTTCCCTCTTCCTTCTTTAAGACCAAACTGTTGTCAAGGGCAGTGATCTCCCCTTTGAGTATTTGTCCACCCTGCAGGCCCTCAGCCTCACAGTTGAATAGCTGCTACCCAAGTCTCCTCCCCACTCTAAGGTTACATCCTCCTTTTAGCCACTAAAGTGATTTTTTCAAAACACAGATCTGACTGTCTCCCTCTACTCAAGCAACTCCAGTGGGTGCCCCTGTCAGCCCTGCACACCCTGCTGGGCCTCATTCCCTCCTCCTTCCCCAGGGACACTGGCCTGTTCCACAAACAAGACTGGAGCTCTTGGATCCACTCATGCAGACCATACCTGGACCACTCTCTGCGCCCCCCACACTCCTGGTTTTAAGTGACAGCCAACATTTTAGTTTGTATAGGAACACTTTCTCTGAATTCACACTTGCCCTCTGTTTAGGACTCTCTGTAGTTAGCTAGCTTTGTACATATTTGTTTGTATATGATCTCCCCCTTTAGATTGTAAGCTCTGGGAGGGCAGAGGTAATGGTGCATCTCTGACACAGTACAGAGCTTGGCAGATAGTAGGTGTCTAATAAATGTTTATTGATAGATTGAATCACTGGCAGGCCTTATTAGTCTCAGTCTCCCTTAGAAACCCCTGAAGACTGATCCTAGGTAGCATTTCCCCATATTTTAAATATAAAGTTTATCCTTATTGAATCTCTTATGATTTTAATTTGTATTTACTTTTTCATGATAGTTTTACCCCTTGTGGTTGAACTTCAGAGTTCCTACATAGCTCTGGTCTTTCATCAGGAAAGCTGGGAAGGCCTGTGTTATACTCCATTTTGTTGGGCAAGTTATTATGGGTCATAATCCCTATGTTTCCCCTTCTGCAATAGAAATCCAAGTTCTCTGCTCCTTTACAGTAGTGCCTACTAAATGGCTCCTGAAGACTTGAATCTTTTCTTTCTGGTTGCCGGCAGCAACCTTTAACCTGAAAGTTCTAGATTTTGACTGTGTTGTTTCTGGAGTTTTCATTTTCTAGTTCTTTTGGGAGATGGCTGTCAGATTCTATTTCCTTTTTGCCCTCTGGTTCTAAGAAATCTGGGCAGGTTTTTTTTTTTTTTTTTTAAGATTACTTGCAATAGGTTGTCTAGTCTCTTTTTATGGACATGGAATTCAGGTAGTCCCATGAGTCTTAAATAGATGTTCTTCAGGTTAGTTATTTTTCCAACTTTACTATAGATAGTGCAACTACTGTAGGCTGGGCACATTGTTAGAATGCCAAAAATACACTTGCCAAAAAAAAGTCTTTTATGGAAAAATCTATTTTTTAGATTATTTTTACTACGAAATATCTTTTTATTTTTTTCAGTCTTGACTTTATTTTAGTATTATTTGTTGCCTCATATAATCGTTTTCTGCTGGGCTCATTCTAACTTACTGTTTTTTGTTGCTTGGGCAACAAGCTGTTCATTCTCTTTCCAGTTCTTTCTTCTATAGCTCTATTCCTTTTCCAGTTTTTTCCTTGCATTCCTGTTTTAACTTGTTTAACTTAAAAAAAATTAAAACTCTTTTATCTTCATCTTTTCTCGGACTCCAATAGAATTTTTGCCCAAGCTGTGTTTTTCTCTGAGGCTTTGCTTGTGGATCTTCTGGGTTTGTGCCCCGACTGGTGTCCCTGCCACTGTAATCTCTCTTCATGGTATGTTTTTTTCCTTGTTTGTCAGCCTACACCCTGATTTTGGACTCAGTATCAGCACTTGTGGAGGTTAGGTCTGGGGCTAGGAGTCTGCTGCTTTCTCACGGTGTTGTGTATTGGGTTATTCAGGCTGGGGACCCATCAGCTTTCAGTGCTCCCAAAGTGGTTTTATCCAGGGTGGTGTCTGATTGCCAGCCCACAGTCTGAGGACCAGTGTTTTGGTCAGAGCACCAATAAACTGGTGTTGGACTCAAGTCAGCTGGGGGTCTCTGTTGGTTTGGAGCTCCCCTTTGGTCTGAGATAGAAGTTGTCCCTGAGGTCTGAGCCAGATGGCTGCTCCTGGCTTCTGAGCTTCCTCCTTTAGGGGTGCAGGGCCTCTCCGCTCAGAGTGCCACTCCCCTTTAATGGTCCCCTTCTCAGTCCTCCCTGGATCTCTCACCTGCCTGCTGGTTGTCACACTTCTCTATCACAGTGTCCCACTGTGGACTCCTGGGCCACTGGAGTGTTTCTGACCTAAACCTGTCCCCAGTGTCCACAGACATCCCCACCCATCTCCCTATGCTGACCTGGGCTAGACCAATGACTCCCTGTGGCCTTTTCTGGATTTCCCCATCAGGCTCCGGTCTGGTGCATTTTCTAGATCTGTTTGGAGAAGTTTGTGGAGTGGAGCTCACTGCCTTCTTTCCTACCACTCTGCCATACTTCTCTGCCCCCCCCCCCCAATTATGATTAACTTAACCAGAAAAACGGAGTATAATTCTATGGGGGGGGGGGGGGATGGATCTTAAATGAAATCAAGGACTTCCAGGCTTTCCTGATGAAAAGACCAGAGCAGCCTAGAAACTCTGCAGTGCAAAGACAGGAGTGAAGAAAAACATGAAAAGATGAACATGAGTCAGAAATCACAAGCATCTGAACAGGGAGTCTAATATGGACAGATGATCCATGTGTCCCCTTGGAACCCTCTCATCATCTGGAGAGCATCATGAGACAGGGTCTGGGAGGGGTTCTGTTAGGGGTTCTCTTATGACTTAAGAGAAGATGGAGAGAGAAGGAAAGAAATACACTGGGGGATGGGGAACACAAGAGGCTCACTATACATGGGGGGAGGTGGCTAACCCTTGAACTTCATTCATCTAAAACCAGGATGGAAAAATCAAATCCAAACACAGAATCAGTCCGGAAAGGCATTCCCTTCCCCAATAAGAAGGGAAAAGAGGGAAATAGAGGGAGAGTAGACCATGGGAGGGATTGGTCCTAAGTCAAACTAATGATGTACAAAAATATTTTCAACTCTTTTTGAGGTGGCAAAGAATAGGGAGAGGATGCACTTCAATTAGGGAATGGATAGACAAGCAATGGTATCTGACTGTGATGGAATACTATGGTGCAGTAAGAAATGAGGAGCATCATAGTTTGAGAAAAACTGGGGAAGACTTTGGTAAGCAGAATCCTGAGAACATTTGGGGGAAGGGAATAAGCATTCATGAAGCTCCCACTGTGCTGGGATGTGCCAAGTGCTTTACAAATACCTCATTTGATCCTTTAAAAACAACTTTGAAAGAATTAGCCAATCTGATCAATACTAAATCCCCAGAGTTCCAGAGGACTCCTGATGGGTTCTGCTGTCCACCTGATAGAGGGCAGATGGAAGCATGGAGTTTTTGGACATGACCAGTGTAGAAAGTGGTTTTGTTTGATGATGACCTTGTTTTTCTTTCATTCTTAATGAAAAGGTGGGGGAGGAGGGTGGTTGGGGTGGGTGGGAGAGAAAGCAGATTTGTGAGTGACTGAAAAAATAAAATCATTTTTTAAGAGTTCCTCTTGTGTAAACTATTGGTTGGTTCTTGTCCTTCATTATTGAAGAAGACCAAAATGACATCACTGTTAGAGATGACTTAACAATGTGTCTGACTGATCAGACCAATATGAGCTCGGGATGCTTTGGCACAGGTGGGGTGCACACAGTCCTTGTGAACACCTGGTGTGGGCTGCACTCTAAACTGAGGGATGTCACGTTTCCTTTGAGCTGTTTCCATTCTGCCTTCCTTATAGAGTACAGGCCCCTCACTGATGAGGGTACACCATGCTGGGTGGTCCTGTGCTAGCATCTCCCATGTTGTACAATCAATTCTAAAGTTCTTAAGAGACCTTCAGTATGTCTCAGTATTGGGGTGGCTAGGTGGTACAGTGGTACAGCACCAGCCCTGGAGTCAGGAGGACCTGATTTCAAATCTGACCTCAGACACTTAATAATGACCTAGCTGTGTGGCCTTGGGCAAGCCACTTAACCCCATTTGCCTTGCAAAAATCTAAAAAAAAATGGAATCTCAGTATTGCTTCTTCTGACCCCTTTGTGAGTTCTTACTTTGTGTGAGTTCTCCATAAATTAGGCTTTTTTTGGCAAGTGTATGTCTGGCATTCTAACAATGTGCCCATTCCATTATAGTTGCATTCTCTGTGGTAATATTGGGATGCTCGGTAGTTTAGCCGAGAAAAGACCTCAGTGCCTGGGATGATTTGCCAGGTGAGCTTCAGAACAAGTTTCAGTCTAATACCTCTTCTCTCCCATACTTTCTTTTGGAGCCTCCCATATATTGAGCTAGCTCTGCCAAGGTAAGTGAACATTTCCACAGTACTCTAATGGTTCCCCATATGGATGGTGTGGTGCTGGCTGATGGATCATCTGGGTTTTCTTGGTGTTAATTGTTAGAACTAAAAGAACACAAGTTGCAAAAAATCAATTCAGACTTGTATCTCAGCTTCAGAGGCTGCACTGAGCACATCATCTTCTGCAAACAGATCCTGCATTAATACTGCCTCCACTTTGGTCTTGGTTGGTGGCCTTTTCAAGATGAAGAATTTGCCATCAGTGTGGCAGGTGATCTTGAGACCATGTTTATCCTCAGTGAAGGCATTTGATGACATGGCTGAAAATATCATGCTAAAAAGTATGGGAGCAAGGACACATCCTTGTTTTGCTTCATGGGTGATCAGGAAATCTTGAGAGCATTGTCCACTATCCGGAACCCAAGCAAGCATACCATCATATGACATGTATGAACTGCAGATAATGAAATGTTGACCTAATTTTTCATAGACCCTCCCAAGTGATGATATCAGAGGCCTTGGACAGACCTCTGTTCAGTTCCTGGCATTTTTCCTGGAGTTTTCTGACAGCAAACAACATATTAACTGTTCACTGTTCCCCGAACCTTCTGAAGATACCCTGGCTCTCAGGGAGGTGACCATCTTCGAGGTGAAAGATCAGCCTATTTATTGAGGACTCTGGCAAGAATTTTACTAGCAATGACTAAAAGAGAAATGCCCCTGTGATTACGCAGGACATTCTACTTCCTTTTTAGAGATAAATGATGGAGGCATCCTTGAATTCTTGGGGGAGTAACCTCTTTTTGCTGTATAACCTGGAAAATTTCAATCAGGGTTCAACTAGGGACTGATTGACTTCAACTTGAGGTAAATGATCAATGGCTTCTGCATTGATTGATGATGGGCTGTTAAGAACACTGGAAGTGTTCAGCCAGTCTCTCTAGGATCACGTCCCTGTTGCTCATTGGTGTGGCCCTATCAGTACTGAGTAGTTGAGAGGCACCATATGTCTTTGGCATTTGGTTTAGCTGGATTTCATCTGCCTTCTTACTGAGCTGAGCGTCCTGCGTCTCTCGAAGCTTTGCTTTACTTTTGATGGAATGAAAGGCTGCCTTCTTAGAAATGAGTCAACTGTCCTGCTGGTCAACCCTGGGAGTTCTCTTTTCACTAAGCACTTCTGTATTTCCCCACGTTTTGCCAAACCCGTCCCGGTGTTTGTGAGTGCTCGCCCGGATGAGCCACTGTAGGCTGCCCACCAGATCTCTGAAAGGCGCCCACTCCTGAGCTCCACCATGGCCCACTGTGCGTTGGCTCAGCTTCCCCTCCGAGCTAGCAGCAGACTGGACCTGCCCCGAGAGCCGCTCCTCGGCCGATTCGGTCGGAGGTGAGCCTTTAGCTTGGAGAGGGAGAGTGGCCTTCGCCCCTCCTATCCTGGCCGTCCCCTCTGCAGTCGGCCCCATCGGCGGCGTGCCGTCCCAGAAGCTTTACAGCGCAGGTAACGGGGGGCGATGGGGGCAGAGGCCTCGGCGGCCCTCGGGCAGTGGCCCGGCCCCTGGGGGGCGAGGGCGAGGGGGCTGGGCCCGGGGCTCTGCCGCACTCCGGCGGACTCACGTAAGTGCGGGAGGGCCGAGGGCCTGCAGCAGGGCGGGCGGGCCGAGGGCAAGGCGGCCGGGCCGGGGCCTGACAGTGGCCAAGGTCAAGGCGCCGGCCGAGTTGGAATCCGGCCCCAGGCACCTCGGGATGGCGCCAGACCTAAGGGGAACGTTGGGGGGCGGGCGGCGCCGAGGGCGGAGCGTGGGGGCGGCTCAGTGTCCCCCCAGCCCCGCGCGTGAGGGGCGCCCCGGCTGGGGGGGCGGGGGCGGGGCCTTTGCTGAACCCGAAACTGGGAGAAGCCGGAGAAGCTGGGGGGCGGCCAGGAGGCGGGGCTGAGGCCCTCTTCTAGAGGCTTCGCTCGGCCCGAGGCCACGTCACGCGGAGGGCGGGGCCGGGCGGAAGTGTGGCGGAGGGGCGGCCCCCCGGGCGGAAGTGTGGCGGGGGGGCGGCCCCTCGGGCGGAAGTGTGGCGGAGGGGCGGGCCCCCGGGCGGAAGTGTGGCGGAGGGGCGGGCCCCCGGGCGGAAGTGTGGCGGGGGGGGAAGTGTCCGCAGGGGGCGGGTCCATCCGGGGGCGGGTCCATCCGGGGCGGGCCCCCGGGCGGAAGTGCCTCGGCGGGCGGGCGGGCGGCCGCAGTCGGGCGGCGATGCGGCGGCTGCAGCTGGTGCTGGGCCACCTGTCCGGCCGGCCCGAGGCGGCGGGGCCCCGGGGGGCGGCCTGGGCCCCCGAGGCCGCCCCGTGCGCGGGCCCCGCGGCCGCGGCCGACGACGACGTGGTGGTGGTGCACGGGCGGCGCACGGCCATCGGCAGGGCGGGCCGCGGCGGCTTCAAGGTAGGCCGGGCCGGGTCTCCCCCGGGCCGCCCCGGGCGCCCCCCGCCCCGGCCGGGCCTGACCCCCTCCTCGCCCCGCAGGACACGACTCCGGACGAGCTGCTGGCCGCCGTGCTGGCCGCCGTGCTGCGGGACGTGGGGCTGCCCCCCGGCGCGCTGGGCGACATCTGCGTGGGTGAGTGGGGGGCCGCGGGCGGGGCCGGGGCGGGGGGCGCCCCGCAGCGCCTGAGCCGCCCCTCCGCCCGCAGGGAACGTGCTGCAGCCCGGGGCCGGCGCCGTCATGGCCAGGATCGCCCAGTTCCTCAGGTAAGGGGGCGCCCGCCCCGCGCCCGGCCTCCGCCCGGCCGCTGCCCTTTGCCCCCGGCCTCCGCCCGGCTCAGAGCCGCGGCCAGCTGCCTTCTGCCCGGGTCCGGGGCTTCTTGGCCAACAGCTCCGGCCTCCGCCAGCCTTTGTGCCCCCGGCCCGGGCCGAGAGCTGGGGGGCATCCCGGGGGCCCCCTGTACTGATGGAGAAGGCAGCCCGGAGAAGCTAGGAGCCGGGACTTGAACCCGGCACCCCGCCTTCTGCGCACGCGCAGCCCTCCCTGGGGGCCCCGGACCGGCTGTGCAGGCCGGCCAGGGCTCGGGCCGGCTGCCCAGGGCTCGGGCCGGCTGCCCAGGGCTCGGGCCGGCTGCCCAGGGCTCGGGCGGCCCGAGGACTCCACCGATAAGGGGGTCCTGACGGACTAAAGGAAAACGGGGAGGTCTGCAGACAGGGATGAGGAGTGCTGCCAGGGAGAGTGACCAGGGCAGGGACGTGAAGGGCCATCTTAGAGGGCCTGTGAGCAGGCCAGAATCACTGGCTGTGGAACTACAAGAGGGATGTGATGAAGCTTGGAGAACCACACGGGATCTGGTATCCGGCCTGGAGTTTGCCCAGTCAAGGGGTGATGCGCTCAGACCTGTGTTTTAGGAAAACCACTTGGGTGGCTGAGAGGAGAACGGACTGTAGCAGGAGGGGAACCCCAAGGCAGACGGACCACCCCCAGCTATTGCCCTGGGCCGGGGCAAGGCCATGAAGGTCTGGACTGGGTGGGGGCAGGTCGGAGGTGTGATGGAGAGGGATAGGTTAGCAGGTGGAGTCAGCAGGATCACAGCTTGGCTACTGGAAAGTGAGAGGTAATGGGAGCCCCAGGGGTCCAGGAGCATGGCCTTACCCTTTACTAATGGGAGGAAGGGGACAGGGCAGCGGTTTGGGAAAAAGAAAATAGGTTTCATACTAGTCACGCTGAATTTAAGATGTCTACTGGACTTTGAGACAGTTCAAAGGAAGTTGGAGATAAAAGACTTGAGGTCAACAGAGCATTTAGGAACATAGGTAGATTTGAAGCTCATCAGCTTAGAAAAGTTAATTAAATCTGGGACTTGAATGAGATCAAGGATCACCAATAGAGAAGAGGACCCTGGGTGGAGGAGATTGTCCTTCCTCCTGTGCTATAGGAGATACCAGAATCTACCACCCACCAAGCAAGAATCTTTCCCCTGGTTTCTAATTTACTTATCAAAGGAAAAAGCTTCGAACATGATGAATGGGATCATTTCTATGTGAGGGATATAGTTCAGGCTTTTCATCTGTCTTAGGAGCCTCATTTTGCTTTTTTTTTTCTGTAACCTCCTAAATCCTGTGATAGAAGGGGCTTGGAGTATAGACAGAAGGGAAAAGAAAAACTGCTGCTCTTAGGATCAGGGAATTCTTTTGGGAATTGACTTAACATTAATTGCAGAACATTTCATGGGGTGTAGGCATAGCAAATTTTGAAGCAGATTTGGAATGGATTTAAGGAGATATGACCTAGTCTAAGTAAGAGTTGATAATGAAGGCAAATAAATTGGTTTGCTTAGTTAAGGCAGAGGAGGAAAGAATCAGCAGCATAGAAACTTTTGGCTTTTGTATAGAAATGGGTTTTCATCTTTATTATCAATCAACATATGTGTTTAAGAAATTAAAAAGGGGGCAGCTAGATGGTACAGTGGATAAAGCACCGGCCTTGGAGTCACCTAGCTGTGTGGACTTGGGCAAGCCACTTAACCCCATTTGCCTTGCAAAAAAAAAACTTGAAAAAAATTAAAAAGAATTTTTTCCTAATTGATAATTTTCAACATTCATTTTTGTAAAGATTTCTCCATTTTTCCCTCTCTGTAAGATAGCATGTAACCTGGTAAAGGTAATACATATAACAATTATTTTACATCTATCTCCAGGTTAGTCATGCTTTGAAAGAAGAGTCGGAATGGGAAAAAAATTGCTAGAAAGAAAAGACAAATTTAAAAAAGCGAAAATAATCTGCTTTGATCTTCATTTAGACTCCACTGTTCTTTCTCAGAATGTGGATGACATTTTCCATTACAAGTCTTTTGGAATTGTCTTTGATCTCTATTGTTAAGGAGAGCTAAGTCTATCAGAGTTAATAATAATTGGACATTGTTGCAGTTTTTTAATTACATGTAAAAATGGTTTTTAGTATTCATTTTTTTATAGATTTTTGAGTTTCACATTTTTCTCCTTCCTTTTGTTTCCTTTCCCTCCCCTTGAAGTCAAGGAATCTGATACAGATTATACATGTATTATCATGCTAAACATATGTCCATATTACTCATGCTATGAAAGAAGAATCAGACCAAAAGGACCCCAAAACCCCCCAAATCATGAGAAGAATAAAAACATAAAATGAAGTGAACATAGTCTACTTTGGTCTGCATTCAGACTCCAGCTCTGCAGAGGTTTCCACTTTGATGGAAGAAATTGAAGAAGCTTTCTGACGAGGTTTATGAAGATGAATGCTAAGAGTGCAAAAACTGGATTGAAGCTTAACCTTTAAAAAAAGCTAAGATGATCTTGGCAAATGGAGAAGAAATGGAAGTGGTGTTAGATTTTATATTCTTGGGCTCAAAGTTCAGTGTCACCAGTGACTGCAACCATGAAATTAGAAGACGCATGCCCCTTGGGAGGAAAACTGGCAAATCTGGACAGCAGACTAAAGAAGCAGAGACGTCACCTTCCAGCAAAGGTCCATATAATGAAAGCTGTGATTTTTCTAGGAATAATGTATGACTGAGAATTGGACTCTGAGAAAAGTTGAGCATCCCAGAATCGACCCATTTAAATTGGTCTGAGAAGACTTTTGAGTGTCCCTTGGGCCAAGGAGATCAAATCAGTCAATACTTAAAGAAATTCATTCAGGTTATCTATCCAGTGTAAGATCAAATACTGAAGCTGAAGCTGAAATACTTTGACCATTTAATGAGAAAAGACTCAGTGGAAAAGATTCTATATCTGGGGAAAATTGAAGACAACAGAATTAAGATGGGTAGAGGATGTCATGGAAACAGTGAATGTGAGTTTGGATAGATTTTGAGAGATGGGGGCAGATCGAAGGGCCTGGGTGCTGTCATCCTTGCGTTCACAAAGCCTGAGAAGTGACTGCATAACAAATTACTTTGGCAAGAGAAAGTTTGGGTGGCAACGTGAGGTTGGAAGCCAGAGGGAGAGGAGAGAACAGTCCTGTTGGCGGACTTTTCTAGGCAGACAGCAGAAGAGAAATAGGATGATAGTGGGGAAGAAAGATGCAAGTGAGGGTTTTCTGAGGGTGGGGGGTACAGGTGTGTGTTGGAAGGCCGTAGAGAAGGAGAGAGTGGAAATGAGTGAGTGGGGGGCAGTGTTGCAGTAAGCTGGATGGAGGGAGAGAGTTAAGGCCTCCTGGTTCCATAAGATTCGGGGTGCAGGAAGAGGGAGCTCTTGGGGAATGGCCTCAGTTGTCTTCATGAATAGGAGACTGGGTCTCATGTGAGAGAGTGATTAGAAGGGAGTCATGGGAGGTCAGAGGAGGGTGGGAGTAAGCCAAGCTGGGCCCAGCGGGGCATAATCCAAGATGTCAGAAGGTGACCAGTGATTCCAGAGGACAGTTTAGGGTTGAACTGGCTCCCCAGGGGATCAGAGAATCTGATGGTCCAGGGATTAGAGGTAATGGTCAGAACAAAGACTTGGGGTACGTAAGGGAAGGCAGAGGGTGAGGCAGAAGGCCACTGGATTGTGGTCAGATCAGGGGATCTCAGAATTATTGACCATGGAGGTGGGCCCTCTGTGGGTGATGGCAAGATGGAGGGCTCCTGTTCCACCCCATCCTCAGAAAAGCCTGGCTTATGTCTTTCTTCCCCACTGTCATCTTATTTTCTTTTGCTGTCTGCCTTCTTTGTGACTGAGGTTGAGTGGAGGGGGACTCATGGAAGGATCTGTGATGGGGGAACTGAGGGAGAATCAATGTTGAAGGCCCCGTGTATGTGCGCAGGAGCCAGGGAGGTGAGAGGGAGGGTTGGGCTAAACCCAAGCCGCAAAGCCCTTTTGTAGAGTTAGTGATTAATAAGCATCCGCTTAGCACCTCTTCCCCCCCCCCCCCCACAAGACCACCTCGGGGGTTGCCCGAGGACCAGTAAAGTGACTCGCAGCCCATATGAGATCCTCTGGCCTGCCGCTGTCTTTCCTGTGGCAGCTGCGCAGACTCGCCACATTTTCTATTTCAGTGACATCCCAGAGACGGTGCCTTTGTCTGCTGTCAACAGGCAGTGCTCTTCAGGGCTGCAGGCTGTGATAAACATCGCAGGTAAGTCGAGGCATGGCCTGCACTGAGACCTGGGTTCAAGGCTGTGCTCCTCTACTCTGGCAGCCTGCTCTGTGGCCCCTGATGCCTCTGCTTGTGCCTCTGTGTTTGGGTCTCCTTGTCTCCTGGGAACCCAAGGAATAGTTCATGGAAAGCTGTCATAGTGCTGAAACTCCAGCACCGCTCCCCCAGCCCAGCCCCGGGGGCCCCTGGGGACCCCTCTGTGAGGATGTTCAGGAGCCACTTGCCTTGTAGGTGGGATCCGCCAGGGTGCTTACGACATCGGCATGGCTTGTGGGTAAGCATCTGTCTCTTGTTTCTGGGGATGTTCCCTGGTGTGTGAACTCACGCACCTCCGGGCCGAGCCCCCGTGAAAGGGTCTCTTGGGACGAGGGACCCTGCCCTCCCTGAGTGGGCACCCAGGCTGCCCACTTGCATCCCCTGCCCAGAGGCTGCTCTAGGGCTTTCTGCACCTCCCTCCTTGTTCTTGCTAGAACAATCTGTGGGCCCTTGAATGCTAGCTGGCTTGGGGAGTGCCAGCAGGAGCTCTGGGAAGGGGGTGCCACTTGTGCCCATTCTCTGGCCCCGACACAGGGATGATTGACAGGGTGGCCAGGTGGAGATTACCACCCCCCAAGGGAAATGGTCAGAGTGTCCAAAGGGAGATGACTCTGGGGCCTGCAGGAGACCAGAGGTGGGCCGGGGCGGGGGGTGCCGTACTCTGCCTGGCTTTTGTCTCCTCAACCAACTCATCGTGCGAGGCAGCAGCTTCTCTTTCTCCCCAGCTCTTGCTGTGCTGCTGGAGGATTGTGGCCTGGCCAGCTGCCTCTGGGCCCTGGCACCCCTTCCTCACCTCAGCTACTGGGGGACAACTGGGTGACCCCAAGACCTCAGCTGGGCCGGGAGGCAGAAACATCAGGGTGTGACCAGGGGCAGCCCCTCCAAGGGAGCCCGGACTTGAGGCGCCTCTTTCCTGTTCAGGGTAGAGTCCATGTCACTGGCTGACCGGGGGAACCCTGGCAACATCACCTCCCGCCTGGTTGACAACAGTAAGGCCAGAGACTGCCTGATCCCCATGGGGTGAGTGTTGTCCCCTGCCCTGCTGAGGGTCGGAGGTGGGGGGGGCTGGACCAGCATTGGGGTGCACCGCAGTCTCCATGTGGGCATGGGGGAGCTGCCAGAGGAGAACTAGCATCATTCCTGTCACCCAGAGGGGCCGCCTAAGGGCTGAAAAGGGCACGGGCCCTGTCCGGGGTCCCACCTGCCTACAGAGTGCCCTTGCAGCTGACGTTCAGGGGGGCTGCATCTCTGCTGGGCCCGATCTTGGGGCTATCTCCAGCCCCGCGTCCCTCAGTCTCCTGGTGTCCTCTGTGTCCAGGTGGCCTTTGGGGGTGGGGTGGCAGGACTTCCCTGGGGAAGCAGGATGGGGAGGGTGCTGAGCCTCCCGAGCCCCTCTGCCTTCCCTGTCTTGACCCTTTGCTTTTGTTGGCATCTCAGGATTACATCAGAAAACGTGGCTGAGCAATTTGGCATTTCCCGGGAGAAGCAGGACGCGTTTGCTTTGGCTTCACAGAAGAAGTGAGTGTGCGACCGGCTCTATGGGTTAGGGGTGGACACTCTGGCCGGACAGGCTGAAGCGGCTCGCAGGGTGGGGGACAGGCAGACCATCATCTCCTCTGGGAAGGGGCCCGTTGTAGGCAAACCCTGCCAGCCTCCACAGCCCCAGGCAGGGTGGCACCCTGGTTTTGGGGCCAAGATCCCAAACCCATGGGGAGCCTGACCCTGAGGGGCTTGTGAAGCCTAGGCGGGGGAACATGAACATGTCTCAGATGTCCCTGGCCCTCCCTGCTCACAGCTAATGTGCTGGAAACCACGAGGACAGTCGTGCTTTCACATTAGTCTCTTGGGCCGAGGTCACCCAGCAGGCCCCTCCATGTCCTGCTCTCATCCACATCACTCAGGAATGTGCCATGATGGCTCCCCTTGCCAGCCCACCCCCATCCCTTTGCTCAGGCTGGACCTCTGCCCAGAAAGACCCCATTCCTTCTTCAAAACTGGCTCTCTCCCTGCAGAAGACCCCTGGAGCTCATTGGTGGCCAGCTGTCTTGGGCTTGGGCTGTCCTCTGGACCCCTGCTGGTGCCCCAGCGGCAGGGGTATGGCCTCTGGACTGGCCGGGCAGGAGTGCCTTCTCAGTGGCCACCCAGCCCAGGCCTGGGGACGGAGTCAGGCTCCCAGGCAGAAAGGCATGCACACAGAGGGCCTTTGTCCTCATGGCCGTCCTCTAGGCGCCTCCTCGGCCGTCCCCTCTCCTCAGTCGCTGACCGGCCTTCCCACCTCCTCTGGTTTCTCCCTGTGGCCCCCAGGCTCCACCCCAAATCCTTCCTTCTCACACTTTGCTCCTGTCCTCCTCCCTTCCTTCACATGCAGAGGCTCCGACCCTACTGGGGTTGTACCCTTCCTCTGTGGCTTCATCCATAGTCTTGGAGTCTTGAGCCCCTGAGAAGTGGGGGGACAGAGGGTGATGCTGGGGAAGGTCTGCCAGAGAGCATAGCATCCCAGTTCCACAGGCCTGGCCCTGGCTGACTGGCATCTTTTTTTTCAATGTATTTTTTTTTTAAAGGCAATGGGGTTAAGTGGCTTGCTCAAGGCCACACAGCTAGGGAATTATTAACTGTCTGAGACTGGATTTGAACTTGGGTTCTCCTGACTGCAGGGCCGGTGCTTTATCCACTGCGCCACCTAGCTGCCCCTGACACCTGTTTTTGAGGACGGGGATTGTGTCCTCAACCTTTGTGGCCCCTCAGGCCTGGAATAAGTCTGGATGTCGATGGCTGTGTGGCTGCTCCTGAAGGGCCAAGAGCAGGGCTGGCACTGAGGGCCCCCCACCAGGCTCCCTGAGAACAACTGGTTTCCAGTCAGGGCCGGGTGTCATGGGGCTGACCCAAGCTAACCATAAAGTGTTTGTTCCTTCGGTGGCACCAGGGCAGCCAGGGCCCAGAGCCGGGGCTGCTTCCAAGCCGAGATTGTGCCCGTGACGACTACCATCCAAGATACCAAGGGCAACGAGAAGCACATCACCGTGACCCAGGACGAAGGGATCCGTGCCAATACCACTCTGGAGGGCCTGGCCAAGTTGAAGCCAGCCTTCAAAAAAGGCGGCTCCACCACCGCTGGTGAGGACATAGGGTGGCTGGCGGATGAGGTGGCCTCATGGCCTGCGGGTGCTGGAGTGACCTCTCATTCCATCCCCATCTTCCTCAGGAAACTCCAGCCAAGTGAGTGATGGAGCCGCTGCCGTCCTGCTGGCTCGCAGGGCCCGAGCTGAGCAGCTAGGCCTCCCCATCCTGGGCATCCTCAGGGCCTATGCCGTGGTGGGGGTGCCCCCTGACGTCATGGGCATCGGGCCGGCCTATGCCATTCCTGTGGCCTTGCAGAAATCTGGTGAGAGGCCGCCATCATCCCCCCAATCCCCGGGTGAGGGGTGTCAAGGGGTTCGAGGGGGAAAGGTTGAGATGACATAGATTGGCTGGAGGCTGCTGGACTGACCCCCTCCTTGCCCAGGCCCAATGCCCTCCCCGAGGGTCGGGATGACGTCCGTGTCCCGGTGTCCTTGGCAGGATGCTCGCAGGTTGGGTTGGGGGGGTGTGGGGAGGGGGCCAGGGCGTCCTCTGCAGACTCTGGTGCTGATGCTTTCCCCATCCCCCAAAGGGCTCACTGTGAAGGACGTGGACATCTTTGAGATCAATGAGGCCTTCGCCAGCCAGGTGAGGTGCCCTCCCACCCCACTCCTCAGGGTCCGCAGACACAGGGGCTCCAGTCGTTTGTGGGAAATTCCATGTTTTTAAGATGATGATGTGGGGAGCTAACTATGGTCTGGGGGTTGGAGAGCTGGCCAGAAATCAGAAAGACTTGGGTTCGAGTCCTCCCCCGATATATCTACACCTGCCACTTGTGACTTGGGAAGTGACAGAGCAGTGCCAGCCTGCACTGGTGGAGGGAGCCTTCTCACCTGGGAGTCCCTCTCATGTGACTAAAGAGCGCTGGGGCCTGCCCATCCCTCGCACTCTGGCCAGGAGGCTGCTGGAAGCATTTATTGAGCACCAGCTGTGTGAGAGTCAGACTCCTTGAAACTGCCCCCAAGCACAGAAGCTGATTTGGTTTTGGGGGGGGAGATGTTTCTTCTATTTATTGTCGTGTCCCTGCCATGTCCCCCACCGGGGCAGGGTCCATGACCAAGATTCTCCCCCTCCCCTGACCTTCCAGGCTACTTATTGTGTGGAGAAGCTGGGGATTCCCCCGGAGAAGGTGAACCCCCTTGGGGGAGCCATCGCCTTGGGCCACCCGCTGGGCTGCACCGGTGCCCGTCAGGTGGTCACGCTCCTCAATGAGCTGAAACGCAGGGGGAAGAGGTGAGAGACCCAGCCTGCCTGGAGGAGGGAGGGGAGGGGGCTGGGGCCCATAGGGCTGGGCTGGGAAAGGGTGAACGAAGGAGGGGATGCTGACTGCTGTCACCACCCCCCTCCCTCTCCTCCCATAGGGCTTATGGCGTGGTGTCCATGTGTATTGGGACTGGCATGGGAGCTGCTGCTGTCTTTGAGTACCCGGGGCCCTGAGGCCTCTGCTCTGGGTGAGGGGGATCCCGGGCCAAGACCCTGGCCTTTGGCCTCCTGTTTTGGGGGGCGCTCGGCTGCCCTTGCCCCATCCGTCTCCTTCCTTTCTTCCTTCCTCGCTGGGAGCAGACTGCAGAGCAGCTGCTTCATCTGGGGGTGCACCAGCAGCCCCCCAGCTCTTGTGCCTTTTTTAAAGTATTCTTTGCATAAATAACTGAAATTACAGCCAGTAGCATGATCTGTTCACTGGCCTGCGACTTGTTCCCGGTTTTTACCTCAGCACCCCCTCCCCATCTCTCCACCAGCTGAGGGCTCCTGGCCAGGACCCATCTTCATGTTCTAGACTAGACTGGGCCTAGCAGAGAAGGGGGGCATCTCAGGCATTTGGGGCTCCGTGTTTTTTCTTTGAAATCTCTAATCAGAACAATAAACCTTAATGACTAGTCTCAGTCTCTTCTCTTGGGATCTGGCCTGAGGGTGACCCATTAAGCCCTGGACAAGGAGCAGCTTCCCAGTGGAAGATCTGAGTTCAAATTTGGCTTCATTCCTCCCTGCTGTCTGCCTTAGTTTCCTCATCTGTAAAATAGGGATCATTATGGCACTGACCTTATAGGTTGTGAGGACTACATGAGCTTGTCCCCTCCCCCCCAAGAGAAGGCGAAGGGCAGGTGAAGTTATCTGCATTTATTATCAGCGTGCTCAGGGCCACAGGTGGCTCCGGCCACAGCCACGGCTAGTACTTCTCATCATAGGAACCCTGCCCGCGCACGTGGACAAGGCAGGTTTCTCCCAGGACTCCGTGCACCGTCATGATGGCTTCAAACTCACCGCTGTCACTGTCAGGAAAGGGGACGGCCCATCAGCAGGCAGCAGGGGGAGTGGGAGGGAGGGAGAGACCCTGGGGGGGCACGTGGCATCAAGGCCCAGGCCGCAGCCTTCCCTTCCCGTCAGCCAGGCATACCTGGCGGTAAAATGGATACACAGGCTCATGGAGGTCGGAGGTGAGTTGACTTGGCGACCCTCCAACACTCCGCTGGTCGGGTAGATGTGGAAGATGGCCTTCTGCCTCTCCTGCTGGTCTGTGTTCCAAGGAAACAGTGGGGCTCACCCTCCCGGGCGCAGCCCCCCGACAGAGGAAAAGGCTTCTGCCAGTCCCACCCCATGGCTGCCGAACAGCCTGGGCACCCAAGGGCAGCCTTCTGTCATCTTTACCCAAAGAAAGGCTCTAGAAAAAAGCCTTCCCTTGCAAGCGCAGGTCCCGAGGGAGGTCGTTCCCAGGCCAGCGCCTGGTCTTACCCAGCAAAGCCATCCAGTGGCTCCTGCAGCGACTCATGTTCAGGAGAGTGACCTCTCGGGTATACGTCTCACCCACGAAGCAGGTACCAAAGTCCACCCAGCTGCTGGAGAGCTGCAGGGCTGGAATGGCCACAATGGCCAAGAGGGGCACCACCTGTGGGCAAGGTGGACACATCAGCTTGGGAAAAGGGTGGGGTCCCTGGAGGCCTCAGCCCCTCGCGTGACTCGTCCAACCCACCATAACCACCCTGACCTAACCTCTGCCAACCTCCTCCCTAGGCCCCTGGCCTCCCTGCCTCTCCCCTCTCCAATCATGTGATCAGGGCATTTTTTTTTGCAAGGCAATGGGGTGAAGTGGCTTGCCCAAGGCCACACAGCTAGGTCATTATTAAGTGTCTGAGGCTGGATTTGAACCCAGGTCCTCCTGACTCCAGGGCTGGTGCTTTATGCACTACGCCACCTAGCCGCCCCAATCGGCATTTTTTACTGAACAAACTTGAGTGGCCTATTTGCCTCAAGAACAAAAACTAGACTCTTCTCTGGGACATGCAGAGTTCCCCTCTCCCCAGGTTTGGCTGAACCCCCCGTTTGGGGATGGGTTTCTTCATGCTTCCAGGCTCTCCCTCTGAGCCCATCACACGATTACCTTTCCTCTGAGGGTCACCTCATCCAAAGCCGTCACCCAATCAAGGATCTGGTAGAGTTGTCTAGCCTCTCCCTCTGGGAGGTCTGTGCCTGGCCCCTGGGCTTTCCTCATACTAGGGACTGCAACACACGTGTTCCATGTTCACAAGCACCTGATGGTGACGCTAGGTCGTGATCCTACAACTCCCAGCCCTGTCTGCTTTCCCAGGTGGTAAACCAGCTCAACTCTAACTTCTTCCCTCCTGTCCCTTGCCCCCCAGTCTCTCACCAAACTCCCACCAAAAACCGTGACACTTAACACGCTACTGGCAGTCATGAACTGATGCAACCCTTCTAGAGCCACGAGAGCTCCTGGGTCCGTATCCTAAAGAAATCAGTCAAAAACGGGTATGACAGCTCTTTTTGTGGTGGTCGCGAGTTGGACACTGAGGGGGTGCCTATCCTTTGGGAATGGCTGAACGCGTTATGGAGAGTGAAGACTGTTCTGTCAGAAATTGCCAATGGCCAGAGTTCAGAAACGCTGGGAAAAGACTTGGACAAACTGAAGGGAACAGAACCAGGAGAACACTGTTCACGTCATCAGCAACACTGGTTGATGATCCACTAGGATGGCCTTTGCTCCCCTCAAGGCCAGATCTAAAAGACTTGTGATGGAAAATGCCATTCATGCCTAGAGAAAAAGCCACGGAATCTGAATGCAGTTCAAAGTTGACTATTTTCATTACCTTGAACTTTTTTTTTGTTTTTCCACTTTCAATCTGTTTCTTCTTTCACAACATGTCTAACATGGGCATATGTTTTACAGGATTGCACATTTATAACCTACTGATTATCAAGCCATTTTAGGGATGGGGTTGGGGAGGGCAGGAGGGAGAACATTTGGAATTCAAAATTTTAAAAAATATCAAAGTGGGGCAGAATGGGTCCAAGATGGTGGAGTGGAAGCAGAAAATCCCAGAAGCTCTCTTCTAGGTCACTCTGAATGTCTTATGACTCTTAACTAAATTCTAGCGTGGTAGAACCCACAGAAAGACCAAGTATAGTAGCTCCCCGGCCCAAGACAATTTGTAAGATCCATGGGAAAAGTTTGTTCCACCAGAGTTGGAAGGGGCCACAGCATAGCCCGCCACACTGCACTGCAGCAAATGAGCTCCAGCCTTCCTGGAACAGCCCTTGGGGTTCCTGGATCCCTGGGGCACCTGAGTCCATGGCAGTGGGTGCAGTTTCCAGACCCAGGACAACTTGGAAGGTCAGCTGAAAAATTCTGCCAGAGAGAGTGCAGAGCCTCAGTGCAACTCTGCCCTGGCAAGCAGGAACAGGCTGGCAGACCACCCAGCGGGGAGCCACGGCAGCTGCTTCCCGTAGATGGTAAGGGGATGAAGGGGAACTGTCGCAGTCTCTGCTATTCCAGGGACAGGACGCTGTTGCTTTGTCCATACTCACATCTAGGTTCAGCCTGGGACCCCACACTGCCAAAGAGGAGCAGGGACCCCCCCCACACACACACACCCAACACATACATAAGACACAACACGCACACCCACATAGAGAGGAGCAGTGACCCTCCTCACAGCTCCAGGTAGAGGGGAGGGCTTGTGGTCTCCACACAGTAGAGCACAGGCCAGAACAGTCTGAGCCTCTCATAAGACCTTGGAGGAACTGAGATCGATCCCTGGGTAGGTGTGCCAAAAACACCCCAAAAGGTTGGCAAGTGCGTTAAAACCAGGGTCATAAGGCTGGGAAATGAGTAAACAACAGAAAAAAAAAGAACCTGACCATAGACAATTATTTTGGTTCCGTGGAGGATCAAAACACACTCAGAAGATGACAAAGTCCAAGCTTCGGCATCCAGTCTCAATGAAAAATAGGAGTTGGGCTGTCTATGGCAGTCAGTGCTTTCTTCACTATGGTTCCACCAGCTGCCTTGGCCAAAAAGCCACCAGGGAAAGTGTGAATGGACTTGTTCACCCCCACACACACTCATACCCACATAACCAGACACAATCATACCCACCCCCCACACTATTCATACAAAGACACAACATGCACATACTGGACGTGGCAAGTTGGGGATCTGCTGAACTATACAGGGCTCTAACAGGTTTTTCTTACTTTCTCAGGGTTTGGGGTGGGGTGAGGGATGAGTTGGGAGAGAAGACAGCCTGAAAATTTAAATCTCCTTTGCCAGCTGTCCTTTCAGAGTGGCCACCAGCCAGGCACAAGCATCCTTCTTACCCTGCCCCCCCCACCCCAGGGGCTACAGGGAGCCATGGGGGGAGGGGATCAGGACCCACTCCTCAGCTGCTCTAGTGCCAGGGTCCTGCCCCAGTCCTGCCCTGGGGTCTCGGGGACCCCTGTCCTTGTGTTCATACACTGTTCTTCCCATCAGACTTCCAGCCCCAGACCCCTTGGAATGTAAGCACACTGAGGCCAGAGAAGGGTCAGCTGTCCACTGTCTCCAGCCCCAGCCCAGGGCCTTGCCCGTGCTCTCAGAACAGCTTTTGGGATGCTGTGACATGGAACAGGTCTCCGAAGTCTTGTGGCTGCTCTTCCCAGAAAAACACCACCACTGTCCAGCTGACTTCCCCTCTACTTGCCTGGGTGGTCCCATTCATGAACTCCAACACCAGCTCTTGACTGAACTCCATCCTCTTGGCCCCATCCTCCTCTTGAATGATCTTCACTCCTGGGAGCATCTGGTCCGACGGCAGCTTCTGATACGTCAGGAGCTCCAGAGAAAGGGAGAAGGACACCTCGAGCTGGAAGGACACAGTTGCCCCTCATCACCAATGGAGCCGTCACATTCCTGGCCTCTACCCTCCTGCCAAGGTTTTGCTGATTCTTGGGGCAGGGTCTTCAGCTGTGGGCTCAGGGATTCCCCCATGGCCCATGAGAAGCCACACGGGTGGGACCACCTCCCTGTGGAGGCCAGGCCAGGCCCAGCTGGGCCAGAAGGGGCCCTTAGTGATGCCCTGCTGCTGCCTGAGCCTTCTGGGGCTGCCATCTGCTGTGTTCTAGGCCCATGGAGCCATCACTGGAGCTATACCCATACACTGCTGCAAGTCAGCAATGGCCCTGGGCTAAGAGCCCTGCCCCCCCCAAGGACTCAGCTGAGCCTTGAAGGAGCCTGGGAGGGCTGGCTTGCTCAAGGAAGGACCACCTTGTCCTGGGAGACCAGAGGGAGGATGGAAAAGATGGGGGCAGGGATGACATCCCTTGCCTGGCACCAGCACGGAGCAGGGCGGGTGAGAGATTTGGAGTGGACCCAGTCAGCTTAGGCCAACTGGGCCAGTTCCTGCTTCCCCCACCAGCTGGTGACAGGGGAGCCACCCCCGCCCCGATAAGGCATACCTCCTCAGCTGGGCCTTCCACCCCGTCTGGCCCCCAGGAGGTGTCTCAACTCTAAGCTCTGCAGAGATGTAACTCAGACAGGTGGAGAAGACAAATGTGGGGAGTTTCTGAGGGAATCCCCCTCCCCCAGGGGTCCCCCCCCGGGGAACCCTCCTGGCCTGGCCTGCCTACCAGCATGTTCTGCTGTGGGCCAAGTACAAACTGGTCTCCTGTGGGCTCCAGATAGCACTCTTCCCTGTCCAAAGACCTGCGGTTGGCCTTGGGGTTGATCCCAGTCACAGAGAAGGGCTGAGCCACCAAGAGCCCGAAGTGATGGGCCACCTCCATGTGGTTGCTGAGCTTCAGGCGTTGAGTGGTGACTATCTCGGTGAGCACCTGGAAGTGAGGCCAGAGCAGGTGGGGGTGGTCCCTCCATCCTTCAGGCCCCTGCCCGGGTTTTGGGCAACCTTGTGGAAATGGGGGGTGTAAGTGTGGGGGCTGTGGGGAAGAAAGGGAAGGGCGGGGAGCCCCACAGAACTGCAGAAGGTGACTCAGCCCCCTCCCTCCCCAGGACCCGGCTGGGACACCCACCCAGGTGCTGCCCACTCACCTCAGTGAGGGGATCGGTCGGAATGAGGTCACTGGCCTGCAGGTGGAACACCATTCCGCCATCGTGGTCATGTTCAATGCTCAAGCTGGCCCCAGGCAAATAGAGCAGGGTCATGAGAACCTTGGAAGGCCTGGGTGGGATGGAGTCTGGGGTCCTCCCCGCTCCCAGCACAGGACAGATGAAGCCTGGCAGTGCCCCTCCCCCTCACCGAGTAGGCCTCACGAGGGCGTGCAGGTCCAGCCGGAAGATGTCAGCCTCATAGTTCTGTGGCCGCTTCACCTTTCCTGGGATCTCTCGAGCGATCTGCCCCAGCCCAGAGAGGCCAAGCTACCTCAGGAGGTGCCACCATCTGGGGCCGTTCTCTGCTCCCCTCAGCCTCCCCTGCCCTGGCTGCCCACCCTGCTGCAGGACCCTGCAGGCTGGCCTCGCAGCCACTGGGAGCCAAGGCTCACCTTGCTGTCCAGGCTCATGAAGCCCAGGGCGTAGCTGTGACACACCATCTTGTTGACGGGCCCTGGCAGGACCACAGGCGTGAAGGAGACGTTAATGAAATTGCTTCCTCGAGCTGGAATAACCTGCCAGAGACAGACTAAATGGAGACCCCCGGCGTGGTCCCCAAGGCAGCAGGGGGCTCCCGGGAGGGTGAGCCTTGGCCTGGAGCCTTTCCGTCCTATCTCCTCTTCTGAGGAGTCTGGGAGTAAAGCCTGACCATGGGTCTCGTGTCCCCGAAACATCCCTGGGAGGTGAGGATGAAGGATCTCAAATAGGGGAATGGGAAGGTGAGCCAAGAGCCCACCAGAGGGAGGGAGACCAAAGTGGGGTTTGGGGTGGGGGCCCCAGGGCAGGGAGGGGGGCCCACTCACCAGCTGTTTGGGCATGATGGAGTAAGGCTCCTCGGCACGGTACCCTTCGCAGGGCTGCAGGATCACTGAGATGAGCTTGGGCTTCCCTTGGGCTGTAAACTGGGAAGTCTCTTCTTCGCTCGCCGTCGTTCTGGTCCCATGTTGCTTACAAAAGAAAGCAACTGGTCACCTCCAGCCAGGTCGGGGGGGGGGTTGGCAGAATGGATGGCGAGCCTCCCAGGGCCAGAGCTGGAGCAACCTGGTCCCTACCAGGTAGCACTCTCCGCTCCCTCCTGCCCACAGGTGACCTGGCTCCTGTGTGCCTGGCCAGGCAAGCTCTGATCTCAGGCAGGACCGTGGTCAAGGCTTGGCACTGGCTCTCGGGGCTTCCTCAGCTCCCAAAGGCTCAGTGCCCCCCCACCTACCCTGGGCCTAAGCCGCATCACTCCCTGTTGACTGGACATTTTGGAGCAGATGACCTGCAGGGATCTCCAGATCCACACACGCCAGACAGAACTTGCCCTTAAGGCCGCTGTTCCATCTTCTGCATCAGGGCACTGCCCCTTCTCCTCCCACTTCTCCCTCTTCCCTCCTAATCTCCCTATTCCTTAGCCTGTCTCGGAGCCCCTTAAATTCTCCACCGTGCAGCCTCCTCATAGAGGCCTGACAGATGTCCCACGGTCTGACCGTGTTGCTCCTCCACTCAAGAGGCTCCTGTGGCTCCCTATTGCCTCTGGGGTCTGGCTTATTTGCCAAGGCCACTCTTCCAGAATGATCCACTCAAAATTCCCCTCACAGAGTTGTTTCAGCCACCCTGGCTACCTTCCTATTCCCTCCTGCTGCCTTGACCTCTCCCTTCTCACCTCCACCCTTGCCCAGTCCTTCAGTCCCAGCTCAGGGACCCCTCCTGATCCACCGTCCCTTCTTCTCTTCACTCCTCACAGTGTGGCCTCCCCCAGCTCAGACCCCACTCACTCCCCCCTGAATGATGGCAGCAGCTTCCTTCCTGGCCTCCCTGCCTCAGTCCCCCGCCCCCCACTGCCAAAGCTCTCTTCCTTGGTAGAGCTCTGAGCATCCTAGATCCCTATTCAAGAAGTGCCCGTGGCCTCCGGCATCTCTGATGCACCATCAGCCTCCAGACCAGCTTTCTGAGCCCAGCAACTTGGGCCCCTGCTTTTTGGTTGGCTTGGCCCAAGGACACCTCCTGGCAGGTCTTTGCAGTCTCCCTTTGTTCTCACTTCGGGGTCCAGGGAGATAAGCTCTCCTATACTCTGGCCTTGGGGCTCTGGCCTGCCATCAGACCTGCACCCTGCTCCCTCCTGGGGGGTTTGCAGAGACACTTACCGCTTCCAGTGTGTTCCCACTGCCCAGGGAGAGGGAGGACTGGCTGAAGCTGGGCACCAGGGACGTGTCACTCATGGGTTCTGACTTGGAATCGATCTCCACCCCTGCAGCGTCCCTCTGGGGGAAGGGTGTCCCATACACCATCAACAAGTTCACAAGTCTGTCCTCGCTCTCTTTGGGGTTATAGGTCTCCCAGTCTATCCTGATGTCTGCATTGTCAAACGGTTTGGATGAAGGTGAGCAGGGCAGAGAGGAAAGGGGCAAAGTGCGAGTCAGGGCCACAAGGAGAAACAGGCCTGGGGCAGGGGGGACCCCAAGGAAACACCTGAGGTCCCAGGGCTGGAAGCTGTACAGACCCAGTGAGGAAGACTATTGTGGGGGAGCTGCCTACATCCCTGAATCTTGCACAGACTGCACAGGAACCACACCGACCCTCTCACAGAGGCACCCCCAGAGGCTTTGCCCAGAGACCAGATTCCCAGGAGAGATGGCAGGGAGGGAGAAGGCAAAGCCTCATTTCTCCCCTTCCTTTCCCAAGCAGGAGTGACAAGGCCAACAGGGTCAGTCCTGAAAAGGGGGTCCCTTGTGTTCTGGGCTGCAGACCCCTCCCTGGCCCAGGGCTCCTGACATGGACTGAGAAGGACTCTGATTACAGGCAGAAGCCTGGAGAGATGCCTTCCCATGGAAGGCCTGTTGGGCACTACCCAGCAGAGAAGCCAGGCTCTGGAGGGACCCAGATGCAGAGGGAGGTCTGCCAAAGACAGGCAGAGGACGCTGGCTTGGGGCCCTTCAGAAAAGGTCTCTGAGGAGCAGTGGGCACTTCTGGCCTCGGTACCCTAGAGCACTGGAGAAGGCAGATGCCGGGGCATCCCTGGCCTCTTCCTGACCCCGCTGTACCTCGAGGGCAACCAGACAAGGTGGTCAGAAGATGCCCTGCCCTTTGACAGGTCTGAGCACATACACATGTGTCCACACACATGTTCACATGTCCATGCCTGTGCCCCCCCCAACAGAAACCAAGTGCGTGGGCCAGCTGTGCCCAGCCCCTGGGATGACTGCCCTGTCCCCGCGTCCCCTCTGGGCCCAGCCCAACACCTTGTATTAGCTGATCACAGTTTAGATCTTTTCTCTCCACCTGATCTACAAACGCCCCCAAGGCGGCTGCACCTCAGTAAATGGTGCTGATGGACTGAATGAGCATCTTACCGTAAGGACTGGTGTTATTCAGGCGGAGAGTGCGGCAGATGGTGTCCCCTCCAGAGATCTGAGTGCCAAACCTGGGAAGGGAGGAGACAGTCCCTGGGTCAGCCGCAGGCCCGGGGAGGAGTGCCCCCAGGAATCTCGAGGGGCTCCCTAGAGTCAACAGGCCAAGTCTGAGCTCTGGATGGAGAGGAAGCCCTGATGCCACCTCTGACTCTATCTTCCAAAGGGAAAAAACAACTAGAAACTAAATAACTCAAAAGACTAAGCTGGAAGACCCACACAGCGAGAGCAGGGTGGAGCCAGGCAATGGGAGACAGGCCAGGACTCTGCCAATAGACTCAGCACAAAGATCTCAGTGGGGGAGACTAGAGATGGGTCCACCTGGGGCCACTGGCATGCCCATTCTGAGCCCTGATCTCGGCACCCCCCCCACCAGAAGCAGTACCTGATAACGTGGTTCTGGGGAGGATCGCCAGCCAGGTGGCTCGTCCTAAACAGTGTGATGGGGCAACCCACTACGCCCATGTGAACCTGGATGATGGTGAGCGGCAGGTCTTCCACCTAGGGGCAGAGATCCTGTCAGCTTCCTCCCCTTCTACCCACCGTCTCCCAGACACTCTCCTAGACCAAACCCTTTGGCTGGTATGTCAACGATGAACTGAGTCTGAAACCCCTGCTAACCAGTCTGGACTCTCAAACCCTGCTAACTGCTACATGCTGGAAATCCTGCCCACCTTTCCAAGTCTAGCCCAACGGCCCTTTGGCAGCCAGGTAGCAGGTAGAGTTAGGATGACATGAGTTCAAATCCTTCCTTGGAGAATAACTACCTGTGTGACCCTGAGTCACAAACTGCTATCTTTTTGGACTTCAGTTTTCCCTCCTTCATCTTAACTTCAAATGAGATCATATCTGCAAACATTATAAACATTAAAATGCTACAAAAGGACGGCTCTTCGTCTGTCCCATGTCCAGGGTGGTCACCAATCTGGTCCAGCATTCAAGGGACCTTCTGGGCAGCAGCGTCACAAAAGCCACTGTGAATGTGCCAAACTCCGCCAGACCCAGAATATTTACTTTTTTGTGTCATTACTATTTTTAGTTTGACGTCACTTTGACTTCCAGAAAGAGCCCCCCCCCCCCAATCAAAGAGACCTACCCTGGTAACAGAATTAAAGGAGGGGACAAAATCCTTCAGAACTATGGGGTACATCAACAGAAGCAGCCACATGTCTTTGCCAGAGTGCCCCCCACCCGTCTGCAGGGCAGCAGGCAGGGAGGCCCCCCTTCTCCTCTCTGGATGGTCCTGGTCCTTCCAAAGCCTTCTCCTCTTCCTCTACACTATTTACTGTCCTTGGTGATCTCACCAGCTCCTCTGGATAAATCTCTCTCTGCAGATGACTTTCAGATTTCCTCATCACCCTCTGGTCTCCCATCTCCCACTGCCTCTCAGACCTCCTGGACTGGATGTCCAGGAGACATCTTACACTTTCTATAGCCCAAAAAGCTTGGCTTTACTGTTGAGGGGCTCACAACTCAGAGGTCATCCCCAACTCCTCACTCTCTCTCTCCCTGCTCCCCTTAACCCGGTCATTCCTCTGATGGGGACCTGGGCAGGCCCCCATCATGTCTCAGGTGAACTCTGGCCTGCTGGCTGGTCTGACTGCCACAAGTCTCTGCAGGTAGCCTTGCCTCTCCTCCCCTCCCAGCAGCTCCCTAGGAGCTCCAGGTTCAGACATGAAAGTTGTCACAACCTGGCCCCTTCCTGCCCCTTCCATCTGGGGCACAGACCCCCTCCAGGAATCTTCCCTGGTTGCCCCGCTGCTGACAACACTCTTCCTCCTCTAATCTGCCTCTTGGTTTCCCAAGCAAGAAAAAGCCATTCTTCAGCTCTGGTCTTCCTAGACTAATTTATCCTGAATATGCTGATTGGTGTCATCCTCTCTGAAGGCCAGTGTGTGGCAAACAGCAGCTTCTGCTTGGTTCCATCCTCGACTTTGCTGTTCTTTCCATTCACATTGTTCAAGGTCTCTTGGCTGGTCTCTTGGCCACTATGTCCTCCTCTCTGCTTCCCTATATGCATTCATTATTCCTTACGAATACAATTTTTGCCATTCTGCAGTGGATGGATGATTTTGTTTCTAATTCTTTGTTATCAGAAATGCTGCTTATGACAATGTTGATGACTGTATGGGGATTCAGGCCGAGGGTCTGAATACCTGCAGATACAACATGATGCCCCACACCTGGGAAGGAGTCCATGGTCTCAGAGGTGCAGGGAAGGGTGCAGCCAGGGCTAGCTTGGTCACTTTATCTTGTAATGCTCCAATGAATGGAGGCAGAATGAGCTCAGGGAGATAATTTCTGTTTTCACACCACCAGTATCTCTTTCAGATGATAAGGCAGGAAAAGAATTATCTGAAGACCTGGACAAGAGCCTCTGCTAAACCATATCAGGACACAATGAGAGCTGGAAATTGCCATGTTCCCATTTTTTCTCTCTCAAAATGGACAGCATTTTTCATCCTCAGTGTCCTGAACTCTCTTGAATCACTGTCTCAGTCAGAGTAGCCAAGTTTTTCACTGTTTAATATACCAGTTTCTTTAGATTTTGGTTTTTTTTTTCTGGCAAGGCAATGGGGTTAAGTGACTTGCCCAAGGCCACACAGCTAGGTCATTAAGTGTCTGAGATCGAATTTGAACTCAGGTCCTCCTGACTACAGGGCCGGTGCTTTATCCACTGCGCCACCTAGTCGCCCCACCAGTTTCTTTAGAATTGTTTCTTTAAAAGGAGGATGTTGAGTGAAGCTGGGTAAGGAACAGGAAGTAGCAGTGTACTGTTTCATCACTTTTTACACCATATGAGAGACCTATGAGTAGTTTCTCTCCAAACTGCTTTCTAGTTTTCCCAGCAACTTCTGTTGTGAGTTCTTTATCAAACACTGGTTTAGTCTGGTCATTTACTTCCGTAGACTGTATGCCTCATCTATGCAGGTACTCTCTTTTGTAAACTTAGCACCACTCTGTTTAGAAAATTACCACTTAGTCGAGATGTGGTACTGTTAGGGGTTTTCCTTTCTTTTTTTCCCATTGATTCTCTCGTGATGTTCTTGATCTTGTGTTCTTCCAAATGAGTATTTATTACTCTTTTTAGTTCCATAAAATAATTCTTTGGTATTTTGATTGGTATGACAACAAATAAGTAAATAAAGTTAGGTAACTTTTTTTTATATTGATCTGCCCTACCCATGAGCAATTCATATTTCTCCAGTTATTTAGATCTGTTTTTAATTGTGCTTCTATGGTTTTGCTATGTGTCTCAGTGGATAAATTCTGAGGTGTTTTATACAGTCGGAAGTTACTTTTTCTTTTTTTTTAGTTTTTACAAGGCAGCAGGATTAAGTGACTTGCCCAAGGTCATGCAGCTAGGTAATCACTATCTATCTGAGACCAAATTTGAACTCAGGTCCTCCTGCCTTCAGGGCCAGTGCTGTATCCACTGTGCCACCTAGCTGCCTCTGAAAGTTACTTTAAATGGAATTTCTCGAACTCTGTTAGGTTTTGTTGGCAATATTTAAAAATTCTGGTGATTTGTATGGGTTTGTTTTACATCCTGCAACTTTATTAAAGTTGTCAATTGTTAAACAAATGAGTATTCTGTTGAATTAATGGAAGACCCTGACCAAGCACAATTTGAGAAGAATCATGTTGGAGCATGCTGCCCACCTCAAGGTGATGGGCTCAAGTGCAGGCTAAGGCAGATCTAGGTCTAAGTCTATGTCTCTCATTGAACTTCCTTTGCTTGACTATGTGGCAGTCACTGGTTTGTATTTCTCACCTCAGTGCAGTGGGGGAGGGAGATGAGAGGGAGAGAATTCAGATGTGAAAAAAAATCATTTTTTGAAAAAAGGGATTTGGTATCTGCTGGTCATCAATGGTACAAATCTCCCCCAGTCCCTGCCTTCTCCTCCTGGGGCACACTTATCCATGTCTCTGACAAATTTTCCAGGTTTCACTCCATGTGAATTCTCTCACTTTCCCTTGTGTTTCAAGGGTACCAGTGGAAGACTGCCCATGGGTTGTACCTCAATCTTGCCCAGTCCCTGGCTCATCTCTTGCAATTCCTTGAAGAAGTCTTTTCTTCTCCTTTCTCTTTGATTCCTCCCTAGAGGACCCAGGTGTTCCCTGCTCCCTCCCACCATGGGCCAGTGCATCCCCCCCTACCTTGCAGATGAGCTGATCCTGATAGTCTCCCCACATGTTGCTACAGGCTGAGATGTCAATAGTCAACTTCTGGAAGGCATCCAATGTCCCTTGGGAAATGTGAGGAAAGAAAGCAGCTCCTTTCCCTTTAGATAAGAGTGTTTCTAGAGTATCTAGGAACAGAACAGTGAGAAGGGAAGACTCAGAATCCTCCCCAGACCAAAACAACAAAAAAAGCCAGGAGTTCCCAGGATGGATCTTAGATCCTAGAGCTCAAAGGAATCAGAGTCAGCAATCCCTTCATTCAGTCTCCTTTTACAGAGAAATTGCCTCTGAAGGAGTCAGAAAATGAAGACTTTTCTTAGGGAAGGTTGTCATCTCAACCAGCAGCACATCACTGATCTTGTTCAAACTAGACTCTAAAGACCTTAGGAGAAGAATTGTATTTTTTTTCAACAGAAGCCATCATGAGCCCTGATTCCGGCTGCTCTTTGAACTGGCTGCCAATACATTGCCTCCCCTAGCAGCCAGAGAGAACTCTAGTTGCAAGCAGCCCGGTTCCTGTTTTCTTGGTGGGATCATCTTTAGCTTAGCCTTCTACTCTCTGTCAAATTCTCTTGGCCGCAACCTGGTGATGTCTTCCTAAGTGTTCAGTGGAATCTGCACTTAGACCAATTTCTTGGGTGTTCGTCCGCCTCCTGGGTTGGTTGGGCCCATGGGGAATTCAAGTAATGCTGGCTCCAAAACCAGGGATGGATGTGGAGTCCATGCCTAGAGGAAAGCGGTCCTAACTGCAGGTACCAGCTTCATGCTCAAGGGAGCAAGGGAACCTGTGTGCTAAGCTAAGCACTTTACTAAGTCTCATTTGATCCTCACCACAGCCTTGGGAGGGAAGTCTTATTATTATCCCTGCTTTACAGTTGAGGAAAGGGAGGCAAACAAGGTTGAGTGACTTGTCTGAGGCTACACTTGAACTTGGGTCTTCCTGACTCCAAACCCAGAGTTCTCCCCACTGCATCCTTCAGTGGCCCCTCACAGTTTTATCAGACATCAATGGAAAGGTGATCGTCTCTTGTCTCTTCATCTCTTACATTGTGATTCTTCAGACCAGAACAGAAGAGATTCTTCTTTCATAACATGACTAATACGGAAACATGTCAAACATGATTGTGCAGGTCCCACCTATAGCAGTCTGTTCACTGTCTTGGGGGTGGGGGAGGAAAAAGAGAGAGGGAGAAAAAGGAGGAACTCCAAAGTTTGCAAAAGGATGAATGATGAAAACTATCTTTGCATGTCACTGGAAAAATAAAATGACAGAAGCAGAAGAAAGAAGAAGGCAGAAGAAGGCAGAAGAATGAGATGAAGATGAAAAAGACAAGGAAGAAGATGATGAAGACAGAAGAGGAAGAAGAGAAGAAAAGGAGGAGGAGGAAGAAGAAGAAGAAGAAAGAAGAAAAAGGATGAGAATGGACAAAACAAAAAGAATTCTTAGCAGACAATTGGTAGAGCAGTGGTGAGAACCCTGAGTCTGGACTTAGAAAGATCAGAGTTCAAATCCAGCCTCAGACAACTCACTGTGATTCTGGCTAAGTTGATGATGTTTATTCTTCATTCTCAAAGAAGACCATGATATCAGGGAGGTGCTGTCATGACAAGCACATGAATTGGATTTCAGCGAAGCTGGGGGGAAGGCTGTGCTAGGTCACCAGCCTCACTTTTTCCTTTAGAACCATCTAGTCTAATGGCCAGATAACGAATCAGGATGACTGGAGGTGGTCCTAGATGTGAGGCAATCAGGGTGAAGTGACTTGCCCCAGGTCACGCAGCTAGTAAGTATCAAGTGTCAGGTCAGATATGAACTCCTGTCCTCCTTACTTCAAGACCACTTTATCCACTCTGCCACCTAGCTGCCCTTTGGCCTTGATAGTGTTGTTGAGTGGCCTAAGGCAACTGGATTAAGGCTCCAGTCTCTTTAGGGGCATGAGTTTGAATCCTGTGGCCAGCTGGGCAAGTCACTCAACCTTTTTCTGCCTCAATTCCCTCATTTGTAAAATGAGTATAAGAGCACCTCACTCCTGGCTGTTGTGAGGATCACATGGGAGAATGTTTGTAAAGTGTTCTGTCTATTATACTGAAGTGCACTTCTTCCTATATATATATTAACAACAATACCAACTCACAAGTGCCTTCAGCTTTCTTTCCAGACAACAACCTTGGGAGGCAGGGAATGCAAATCCCATTAGCCCTATGTCATAGGTTAGAAGAGCAGTTTGGGACATCAATCTCTCCTTTCTGGGTCCCAGGTAACCCCTTTGCTGCCTCCAGTGGGCATCTTCCTGCCCCAAGCAGCCACAAAGATGTTGGAATCTTGATGTCACAAGATATCTGGCAAAGTGTCACAGACCACCCTACACCCTCCAAGACAAGAGACAAACGGCTGGGGGGCTTGATTCCCACTCCTCAGTGTGCCCTCCAGAACACACTGCCCTCTCCAGAGATAGACTGAAATGAAGTAGGCTGGCCCAGTCTGGAGAGACCAAGGCAACGATGGGCTTACTCCTCCTACCTAGAAGGTCCTTCCTGGAAATGTGCTTCATAGTCCTCACTGAGTGGCTCATGGCAGGTGGTATATCAGGGCTTAAAAAAAAGAAAAGGAAGTGTGGTCAAGTCAGTCAAACATGTTCATTGTCCCTTCTGCAACTTGGGGGGTCACCGATCTTCCTCCAGAAGGTTCTGCCCAAGTAAGGCAGTCCAAGATCATCAGGAGCTGGTCCTTCCTCCCCCTATATGTCCATGCTCCCAGTGCAGACCTCTCTGCTCCTCCCACTAATCTCTGTCACCACAGAAAGCCTAGACAAGCTCCTAGAATGGGGAAAGGACCTTTCTGTGGCCCAGCTTCCTTGCTTGGCTCTGACAGCCTTGGTAGGCTGGTCTCATTTCCTGTTTAGTCTCCTTGGCCTACTTTGCAAGCCCATTCCATTGAGGCCCTTTCCAATGGGGTCCTAACATTTGTGTACTCGGCTCCCAGTTCCTGACCCTGGACACACACAACACCCAATTGTACCGAGACCATTAAGACCGTGTATGGAATGAGGAGCCAACACTGACAAGTGCCCATCCTGGTCAGCAGCTGAAGCCCGTGTGGGGGTCTCCTCCCCACCCTCAGGGCATTCTCAACCCAAAGACGGCTTCTGCTTTAAAGCCATTAAGAGGATGAGAACTTTGTAGAGGCTAAGTTGAGAATGCGTGACCTAACATGGGAAAGTGGAGGAAGACTTACAGCTTCGGTTTTTTGTTCCAGACTTCATCAGTGACCCCATAATAATCAAATTCCAGGGAAAAGGATGCTTTTAGTGCTGAATTGTTGGTCAGAATTAGCTGCTGCCTCAGAAGAGATCTCAATGGAATGTTCGAGCCGAAGTCCAGGTAGAGATCCTCAGAACTGCCCCGCTCCTGGTCCTCACTGAAAATAGCAAGACAATTCCATGGGTCAATGGACAATCCCAGCTCCCAGGCCTGGAGATTCATTCCTTTGAATGGAGCCACTCCAGGACCCCAAACCCAAGAGCCCCCAAAACAGCAGCAACAACCCCTGAGACCCCAGTGTTGATCTGATTGGCTCCCAGTTCTAGAAATAGTTTGAACATATAGGTTCTTTTCCTTTTCCCTGAGAAACAGACCTAGTCTCATCCCAGGCATCATGCAGGGGAAGGACCTCTATAGAGATGCAGACTTGCTACTGTCTCTTCAGGTATGGCAGCCCCTACTCCCTCAGAGCCACAGCTGCTGAAGATCCAGGAAAAAAAAAAAGAGGTTTCAACATGGGTCCTTAGCCATGTCGAATAGTTTAACATTAGAAATGGAATGTATGTTTTATATGTCTTCACATGTATATTTGATATCATATTGCTTGCCTCCTCAAAAGATGGGGGGAGAGGAAGGAGAGAAGGAGAGAAGGAGAGAGAGAGAGAGAGAGAGAGAGAGAGAGAGAGAGAGAGAGAGAGAGAATTATGGAACTCAAAATTTTAAAAGCAATTTTAAATATAATTGGCGGGATGAGATGGATTTTAAAAAATATATTTTATTTATTTTTCCAACCATATGCAATGATAATTTTTCACAATCTTTTTTGACAAGGTTTTCAGTTTTCCATTTTTCACCCTCCTCCCCCCGCCCAAAGAAAGCCACCTAAACTATACTTGTATAACTATGCTGAACAGAGATCTGTATTAATCATGGTGTGAAAGAAGAATCAAATCCAAATGGAGAAAAAAATTTCGATAAAAAAGACATAATACATAAGGCAACTTTTAAAAATAGAAGAAAGCAAGCTTAAATAGATGGATTTTCAAGTGAATTCTACAAAACATTTAAAAATCAACCAATTCCAATATTAAATGAATTGTTTGTAATAATAGACAAAGAAGCAGCCCTATAAAAAACCTTTAATGAAACCTAAACCCAGAAGAGCAAAAACAAAGAAAATTATAGACCACTTTTGCTAATGAATATTTATGAGCCTCTACCCAAAGCCATCAGCAGACATTATCTGTGGGTGGGCTAAGCTAGAAGCCTTCCCAATAAGATCAGGAGTAGAACAAAGATGTCCATTGTCACTACTATTCTTTATAGAAGTTCTAGAAATGCTAGCAATAGCAGCAAGAGAAGAAAAAGAAATGGAAAGGTCTGTGAGGTAATAAAACTATCTCTTTTGCAAATGATACGGCAATATAATTGGAAAGCCCTAGAGAATCAACTGAAAAAAATCAGTTGAAACAACCAATAATTTAGTAAAGTAGCAGGATATAATATAAACTCATTTAAAACATCAGCATTTCCAGAATCATCAACAAATCCTGCAAGAAGAAAGAGTGAGAGAAGAAAGAGTGGGAGTATATACCTTCTAAGACAAACCCAAGACAATCATAATTATAAAACTTTTTATACAAATAAAAATCAGATTTAATAACTGGAAAAATATTGTTCATGGTGGGAAAAGCCAATATGATAAAAATGACCATTTTATCTAAACTAGTTCAATCCCAATTATAAAAAAAATTATCTTATTGAACTTGAAAAAAATAATAAATTCATTTGGAATAATAATAACAATAAAATAAAATAATAATAAAGAATAATAAAATTCATTTGGAAGAACAAAAGGTCAAGCATCCCAAAGGAATTAATGAAAAAAAAGTAAAAGGAGATCTTGCAGTGCCTTCAATCTTAAACTTTATTATTATAAGGTGGTAATTATTAAAACTATCTGATACTGGCTAAGAAATAGAAAGGAGGATCAATGGAACAGAGCAGGTATACGTTACATAGTAGAAAACGATAGCAATCAGCTCATCTTTCATAAATGTAAAGATCTAAGCTCTTTGTTTCTTTTCTTTTTTTTTTTAGGTTTTTGCAAGGCAATGGGGTTAAATGACTTGCCCAAGGCCACACAACTAGGTAATTATTGTGTCTGAGACCAGATTTGAACTCAGGTACTCCTGATTCCAGGGCCAGTGCTCTATCCACTGTGCCACCTAGCTGCCCCTATCTAAGTTCTTTGGATAAGAACTGTGTATTTGGTTAAAAAATTGCTGGGGACACTGGAAAGTAGTCTCACTGAAACTAGGTATAGTCTAATATTTTGTATCATTTACCAAGTTAAAGTCAAAATGGATACATAGCTGAGACATAAAGAGAGATATCATGAGTAAATCTGAAGACCATGAAGCACATTTTCTACCAGACTTAAGGATAGGAGAAAAATTTATGAATAAGAGAAAAATATTGTGGGGTATGAAATGGATAGCCTTGATTACTTTAAGTTTAAAAGGGTCTGTACAAATAAAATCAATGAAGCCAATATTAGAAGGAAAGCAGAAAATTGGGGAGAATATTTGATAGGCAGTTTCTTGGATAAAGGCCTTATATCTCAAATATATGGAGAACTGAGTCAAGTTTATAAGGACATGAGTCATTCCCCATTTGATAAATGGTCAAAGGATATGAGCAGACAGTTTTCAGATGAAGAAATTAAAGCTGTCTATAGTCATATGAAAAAATGTAAATGCCTGGGAGTATATACCTTCTAAGGCAAACCCAAGCCAAACAATTATAAAACTCTTATCATACAAATAAAAATCAGATTTAAATAACTGGAAAATCATTATTCATTAGAGAAATGCAAATTAAACCAAAAATGAGGAACCACCTCAAACTTCACAGATTGGCCAGTATGACAGAAAGGGAAATGATCAATGTTGGAGGGGATGTGGGAAAACTGGGACACCAAATGCATTGTTGATGGGGTTGTGAGGTGATCCAACAATTCTGGAGAACAATCGGGAACTCTGCCCAAAGGGATATGAAACTGTGCATACTCTTTTGATCCAACAATAATACTGCTAGGTCTGTTTCTCAGGGAAAAGGAAAAGAACCTATATGTTCTAAACTGTTTCTAGAAGCTCTTCTTGTAGTGGCAAAGAATTTGAATTTGAAGGGATGCCCATCAGTTAGGGAATGGCTGAACAAACTGTGGTATGCTATTATGAAGAAAAGTTACTGTGTTGTAAAAAATGATGCGCATGGAAAGATTTGTATGTATGAAATAATCCATCCTCAGACACTAGCCTCTTACTAGCTGTGTGACCTTGGGCAAGTCCCTTACCCCTGACTGCCTTGCATCCAGGGCCATGTGCCCCGACTCATATCTGGTCACTGGACTTAGATGGTTCTGGAGGAGAAATTGAGACTAGTGCCTTAGCACAGGCCCCCTCACTCAAAGCCACTTCATGTGCTTGTCATTTCCCTGTTGTCATGCTTTTCTTTGAGAATGAAGGACAAATATCATCATCATCATCATCATCATCATCATCATCATCATCATCATCATCATCATGCGAGGCTGGGAAGGAGACAACTTGGAATTCAAAATATTACCAAAAATACGTATAAAAATTAAAATAAAGTCCTCAGAAGAGGGGAAGAAATAAAAACTTGTGGCATGGGAATAAATGTAATATTAACTTGTGAATGAAGATCAAATTCAAACTTTTAATTTTAACTTTTCTTCAAATTCTTTTTTAAGAAATGTAATTGGTTGGGGCGGCTAGGTGGCACAGTGGATAAAACACCGGCCCTGGAGTCAGGAGTACCCGGGTTCAAATCCGGTCTCAGACACTTAATAATTACCTAGCTGTGTGGATTTGGGCAAGCCACTTAACTCCATTTGCCTTGCAAAAATCTAAAAAGAAAGTAAAAGAAATGTATTTGGGAAATAAACAAATATATATATATATATATATATATATATATATATATATATAGTTTTTGCAAGGCAATGGGGTTAAGTGACCTGTCCAAGGTCATACAGCTAGGTAATTAGTAAGTGTCTGACGCTGGATTTGAACCCGGGTCCTCCTGACTCCAAGGCTGTTGCTCTATCCACTGAGCTGCCTAGCTTCCCCTGATTTTTTTTTAAAGAAACAGATCTGCTTTGCTGCTAAGGATGATGGGGTCCTTTCCATCTGCTCTACAGCTGAGCCGTCCTCTACATGGTGTTTCCCCCAACAGAAGAGCAGCTTTTTGAGATAAGGAGCTTTCTTTTCAGTCTGAATGCCTAGACCATGGTAAGGTGATTCTAAGGAGAGTATGATCAATAAATGCTGTTGATTGAATTGAATTGATGTGTTTTTTAGTCACATGACCATTCATTTTAGTTTGCCTAGAAGCTACCATTCTGGCTCCAGGAAAGCCCAGGGAGGACCCAGTACTTTTTGGTGCAGCCACTCCTTTCTGATCTCTGGCCTCCCGACTCCCTCTCTTCTTGTGGGAGTCACACCACCCTGAACCCTCTTCTGCATTCATCAATAGTCATGGTTCAGGGATCATCTCCATGTAGATGATATCCAAATCTATTGCTTCAACCCTTGCCTCTTCCTGACACCATCTCACCTTGTTAACCATGTGCTGGAATCCCCCAGTGTCCACTGGTGTCTCGAGATCCATTGTCATCCTTATCCCCTGTAAGCCACCCAGTTTCTGTGGAGGGCACTGCCATCTTCCTGCTCATCCAAGGCTTGCCAAGCTTCTTTAGCTATTAAGCCTCAGGGTGTGGTCTTGACCCAACCCCAGCACAAGGCTGGTCTCTTTCAAAAGCCTGGCTTACCTGCTTTTGCTGTCAGCCTGGGGTATTGAGAAGGTGACATCCAGGCCTTTGGGCTTCCCTGAAATGCCCAGAACAAGAGATTTCTTCATCCCTTCTATTTGACACGGGAGGGCCAGGTCTGTCAATTCATCCTAAAAGCAAAACCAAAGTCCTACCTCCTTGTTAACCAAGCTATGCCCCCAAACCAGCTTGAGAAATGTGGAAGAAGCCTTTAGAAAAAGAGAATTCCCCTGTTCCTTGGGCCAATACTTGTTGTAGTTCCTTGGACAGATCATGTCTAAGGGTATGGAACACAGCAAGTATAAATGACCTCATTTCTAGGTTTTGAATTTCAAGGTGTCCCCTCTCCCTTAAAGACTGCCTACTTAAGCTGCCACCATCCCTGGAGGAATAGCTCAGGATCTCTCTCTTATGCTGAGTCCTTCTGGTGCTAACTACAAGCAGGTCTAATGACAAAATGCATAACCAGACTATTCACAATATACATTCATGCCCCCAGCAAGGGGAGAGGGTAGGGAAACCCCTGGGACAGAGAGGCAGGATGGGGGAAGGCTACCAGCATCACCCTGGATGGTGGAGAGGGGCCAGGGTCTTCAGTTCTCAGATGTTCAAAATACTTGGGAATGTAAAAACAGAAACTACTGTGTTAAGTCCTATTTCCATTAAATTTAAGTCCGAGAACCCTTTGGTACAGAAGATTTAGACTTCTTGCCCTCTGGCAGCAAAAGATGGTTTTTGATTTTGGAAAAAAAAACCCAAAACTCTTCTCCCTAATTTCAAAAGCTGTCCTGACCTGGGGTAAGGTGATGGGGGCAGGTCTCAGGCCACCCACTCTGGTTCAGTCCAAAAAAGGAGGGCAGGGCATTTGGCAGCACTCTATGGTGGACCACTGAGGGCAAAGGGCCCATGCTTGAAGCCCCTGCTCCTTGAGACCCTGGCCAAGTCAGAGGCCCCCCACCCAGGTCAGAGCCCCCTCCCTACCTCAGACATCCCGGGCTATACTTACCATTGTGAATGAGGTAAAGTGCAGGTGGAGCTGCTTCTCCTCATTGGGGCCCAAGAGGCCATGATGAGGACTGATTTTCACTACGCAGAGGTCAGAATAAGTCCCTAAAAGCTGCCAATACAAGGGAAGTTCCTTTCTGAGCAACTGAGGCATTTCAAAATGCTCAGAACTTTGTACCTGCAGACCCAGCTATTGCATTCTGACCAAAGAAATACACAAGGCTATGCCATGATGCCCAGTAGCTTGATGGATCTGGTTGTGCTCACCAGTGGCCTTGACTTCACCTCTCTCTAAGAAAACTTCACAAGGCAGGGTACTCTATTATTAACTCTCAGATACAAACACCCCAGTAGAAGTGGGGATCTTGGGAAGAAGTTATCTGGGTGAACTGCATTAGCAATGCCTCAGGGCCCCACAAGGTCAAGTCTATCAGAGAGCCCCAGGATTGGACTCAAGAAGATCTGAGTTCTAATCCATCCTCAGATATTCACTGGCTGTGTGATCCTGGGCAAGTCACTTGATCGCTTTTCCCCTCAGTTTCCTCATCTGTAAATGGGGGGGAAGAATTATAGGACCTACTTCCTAGAGTGGTTGTGATGATCTGATGAAATATTTGTAAAGCAATACATACATCTCTCTTTCTCTTTACAAATGTGTGTGTGTGTGTGTGTGTGTGTGTGTGTGTGTGTGTGTGTAAAAGCACCATTATTAGAAGCCGAGGCAGAGGAGAAGAGGGGGGCATGGAGAGTCAACAGATGATGCAGAGGTGAAATTGATGGCCATGGCATCATATTGGATCTGGGGCTGAGAGATGGAGGCATGCAGGATGACTCCTAGGGTGGCAGCCTTAAGGATGAGAAGGATGGTGGTGCCCTCTACAAGATAAGGCAAGGTGTGGGGGAAGGTTTGGGGAAGGAATATGAATTCCACTTTGAACATATTGGGTTGAAGTTGTGACCTGCTGTGGGCACTTCACAGTGGTTAAGTACAAGGCTGCTAGTTCTGGACTCTGAGAACGAGACTTACAAACCAGCTCTGACACTTCCTGCCTGACATCCCCTCCTGGGCCTCAGTTTCCTCATCTGTAAAATGAGAGGCTGATCTCCCTGATGATCTCTGAGGATCTTACATTCCAGGGCCTTCATGACCTGCTCACTCAAGTAGGATCTTATTTTATGTCAACCACATTGCAAAACCTTCAGAAGTGTGGGCTCTTCTTTTTCCCTCCACCTTGCACAGAAGAGTCACTTGGAGGATGAGTCTCTTACCTTTCCCCATACAAACTTGGTGGGCAGCAGTGTCCCGTTAAAGAGTGTGATGGTTGCATCAATGGGGATGCCAAAGTACATGTTGCTGAGCACAAGCTGACTGGACATCAAATAGACATAAGGCCTCTGCACTTCACCATATACGGGCAGGTAGCTGTGGGGCAGTAATCTGGGTCAGGACTCCTAGGCCCTTGGTTTTGGGGCGTCTCCCACACCCAGGGCCGGTTCACCTCCTCCCCTCTCCTAAGCTCCAACTGGTCTGAGTCAAATTCCAAGGGCAGGGGCCTGAAGTGGGTTCAACACCACCCTCAATGCTGGTGGGGCATGAAGTGCTCTGGGCTTCACAATCCCTTGTGACAAGCCTCGCCCAAGTATTTGGGACCATTCTCCCAAAGGGGCCATGAGCCACCTCAGGAGCTTCCTCCTCCAATAATAAGGAACACGTAGAGGAAGACATGCAAAGAGCAGCTGGAAGTCTGCAGCTAAAGCTTGTGGGGGGAGGGCTGCATGTCCACTTCTAGAAGTCACAGGCATAAAGATGGTCTAAGAATCCAGGAGAGCTGATGGGAGGATGGCTACTGGAATCACCTGATGGCCACTGCTGTCTTGAGCTTCCAAGAAGCTGCCCAGTTTCTGGGGAGGGCATCACCACTTTCCTGGACACCCAGGAATTGCCCAAGCTTCTTTAGCTATTAAGCTTCAGGATGAGGTCTTCAGCCCCCTCTCCCATACAAGACTAGCTATCCTCTTAGAGGCTTGGTTCTCTTCCTTTTTTCCCTAATTAACTTGGGAAATCTACTGAATAGTGGCATTGATGGGTCAAAGGGAGGGAGAGAGAGAGAGAAGAGGAGAAAGCAAGAGAGACAGAGTGACAGAAAGAGAGAGAGAGAGAGAGTAGGAAGAGTAGAGAGGAATAGGGAAAAGGCAGGAAAAAGATAGACAAAGATGAGGGGAAAGAAGAGAAGGAGAGTGAGGGATAGCAGAAGAGGGAGAGAAGGTAAAAGAAAGGAAGACAGGAAGAGAGAGAGACAGGTAGAGGTAATGGAGAGAGAGGGGAGAGAGAGAGAGAGAGAGAGAGAGAGAGAGAGAGAGAGAGAGACAGAGACAGAGACAGAGACAGAGACAGAGACAGACAAAGAGAGACAGACAGAGAGATCAGGATATTGTCCTGGGTTCACTTCCACTTAGGGAGGATGGTTACATAGTGAGAAAAAGAATATGACCAAAACTATGTCCAGAAAACCCAGGGAGGAGAAAATCTCAAAGGAAGGGTGATCAGCAGTGTCAGCAATAGTAGAGAGACTAAGAAGAATGAGGAAGGGGAAATTCCATTTGTCCACTTTACAAAGAAGAGATCAATAAACTCAATCAGAGGAAGAGATCTGGAACTCACCCTACAGAATAGCAGTACTCATGACTGGGCAAAAACTGGGAAAAATAGAAAGCAGTCTGGCAGCAATAAATTAGATTTACATCAGCAACTCCTACCATCTCTCTAGAGAAGCTCCAAATGGAATCATGACTTAGATATAATAATTACATCTTAACCAAACTAGAGGAACAATAAAGAAATGTCCATTTGGATCAGTGGATACTTTATGACCAAACAGGGAATACAGAGGATGTCGGGAAAAAAAGAGAAATTTCAATCATATAGAATTTCAAAGTTTTTGCACAAACAAAATCAATGCAACTAATATTAGAAAGGAGATAGTTAACTGGGGAAAAAATTTGAAGCAAGTTTCTATGATAAAGGATGATTCATTTTCTAAGATACATAGTCTAAATTGATAAGAATAAGCACCGTTCCCTAACTGATAAATGGTCAAAGGACATGAACAATAAGTTTTCGAAGGAAGAAATGTAAGCTATCATTAGTCATAAGAAGAGATGCTCCAAATCACTAGTAATTAGAAAAATGTAATTTAAAATAGGTCTGATATTATACCTCAGGCCCATAAAGATTACAAAGGAGGACAAAAAAGGAAAATAACAATGTTGGAGGGGCTGCAGGGAAAGAGGTATACTAATCCACTCTTGGTAGAGCATTGAGTGACTCTTTCCTTCAGGAAAGTGATTTGGAATTATGCTTCCAAGTCATTAAATTATGCATATGTTAATCTGGTGATACTACTACTAGGCCTATATACTTCAAGAGATCAAAGAAAAAGGAAAAGAATCCATATGTACAAAAACATTTACAAGCTATTTTTATAGTAGTAAACGAACTGGGTGGTAAATTCATTGGGGAAAGGCTGAAGAAATTATGGTGTGTGAATGTAATGAAATATTTAATAAATTTAATAAAATTTAACAAGCTTAATAAAATTTGAATAATTATTTAATAAATAGTTCATTATATTTGCATATAATCTGTTCAGCTGTGAAAAATACTGACAGGGATGGTTTCAATAAATCTAAGGCTTACAACAACTTATAACTGATGTAGAATGAAGCAAACAGAACTGGAAAAATGAATAATTTGTATAGTGACTATACTACTGTAAAGAAATTCAACTTTGAAGACTTAAGATTGCTGATCAAATCAGTGACCAACCATAACTCCAGAGGACCTGTGATGAAGCATGCTGGTCCCTCCAGAGACAGGCAGCCTCTATTTGAGAGAGAAAGACATTCATTTTGGAAATGGCTCATGAGGAAACTTATTTTTCTTGACTATGTATAACTGTTATATAAATTTTGTTCTTCTTTTCTTTTTTTTTTCTAATGGGGATTAGGAGTTGGAAGGGAGAGAGATAAGTTAGGAATTGGTAGATACCAAAAAAGAAAAGACAAAGAAAAGGAGGTGGGGTCATTTGAAGCAGTTTAGTGCCCAGAAAGAGTCCAGAAGAAAACTCAGGACAGCTGTGAAAGCTCCTTGGTGACCTCTAGAAGCCAGAAGAAAGCCATAATCTAGTAGATGCTTAATCAATGTGTACTGGCTGATTGATTGAGGAGCAGTTGGGCCTTCTGGGTCAGCTGCTCTAGGACCTACCTTGGCTCTCCATTTTCCACCAGCAGCTCTAAAACAGTCTGGAGACTTTGGCAACATTTAGCTTCAAATAAAACAGTCACTTGGACCTCCCCCAAAGGAGGAATGTGGCCCTCAGGGGGCTCAATTTTGAAGGGAGAAACCTAGGGAAGGAGAGAGAAATGGATCTGCTCAGAAAGCTCTTAGTTGTGTTTTCTTATTTTTTTAAATTTATTTTTTTATTTTATTTTCCCCCAGTTACATATAAAAGTGTTTTAACATTCATTTTTTACACTTTTGAGTTTCAAATTCTCTCCCTTCTTCCCACTCCTCTCCCCCTCACTGAGAAAGCAAATTATTTGATATAGGTTAAAGATGTACAGTCATTCAAAACATTACCATTATAGTCATATTGTGAAAGTAAACATAACCCCCTTCCCCTCAAAAAAGAGAAACCTCAAGAAAAATAAAGTTAAAAAAAGTATGCTTCTATCTGTATTCAGACCCCATCAGCTCTGTCTTTGGGATAAATAATATTCTTTAGCACAAGTCCTTCAGAGTTGTCTTAGTTCACAGCTGATCATCCCAATATTGCTGTTATTTTGTTCACAGGCCATGTCACTTTCCATCTAAGTCCAGGTTTTTCTGAAAGCATTCTGTCTTTATTATTATTATTATTATTATTATTATTATTATTATTATTATTATGTTTTTGCAAGGCAAATGGGGTTAAGTGACTTGCCCAAGGCCACACAGCTAGGTAATTATTAAGTGTCTGAGACCAAATTTGAACCCAGGTACTCCTGACTCCAGGGTCAGTGCTTTATCCACTACGCCACCTAGCGGCCCCTCAACATTTGTATTCTTTAACAATTTTGCAGGGGTAGCAAACTCAAATGACAAAGGAGGCAAGCACTATATTGACATAGGGAATAGGAAATCAACATTATCTGTGTTGCACTATATTTCCAATTACATCTGAATCTGGTTCAGGTGATGTACTGGCCACTGGCCTTGGTCTGATACCTTTGCTCAAGATGGGGCTAGGAGGAAATAAACCAGGACTGGAGGAGGAGGAAGAGGAAGGGAAGGAGAAGAAATGAGGAGGAGGAGGAGGAGGCAGCAAAGCATAGGGGCATCAGCTGAAGGAGAAGAACCTTGAGCTGTTCTTGGGGAGGAAGCAGAGGTGTCTCAGAGGAAGGGGCCTGGATGGTGAAGGGTCTTAGGTAAGCTGGAGAGGGTCCAAAGAAGGCAATCAGATAAGGGTGGTGCCTTGAGTCCATGGCATATGAGGATCAGTTGAAAGATTTGGGAGTGTTGAACCTGGAGAAGTCCCTTCCAATTCTGGGACTTCAGGCTTCAGTGACATAAACTGACTTTGAGGTTTGGAGTTCTAGGAACTGGGAGAATGGGAGTGTGAATATGTAAATTCCATATATATTTTAAACTTTTATTTCTTGTGAAAGTCTGCTCGGCCCTGATGACAATTATCAATCCGAATGTAGAGGTATCAACTTTCTCCTGAGAAAACAGACTTTTCTCTGGTAGCAATTCTAAATCCCTCATTTCCTCAGCAGTCCCAGGATGGTCCAGACATCCTAAAGAGGAGGAAGAATCCCTGTGTTATGGGAGATTGTTATGTGTCCGATAAGACACATTGATCTCGAGTCAAGGGGAGGCCTCTTCCTCTTGCTAATGGAATCTGTTAGTCATGATGATAGGGTTAACTGTGAAATTATAGGGAAGAACTTGGATTTGAGGTAGAAAGGGGCCCCAGATAGAAAACTAATGACATGGGAATATTTTGCAAACTGGTCCCAGGATAGGAAAACTGCCTCATTTGGATAAAGCATCCTGGCTCCTTCTCTGAAACACCTGGAATCCCTTCTCTCCATCCTGGGAACTCTCCAAATGGAAATTTCCCTAACATAGGACTATGTGGTTGCAATTCAAAATTTTAGCATAAAGATCTCTCCCCTCCTCCCCTGGTTAATCAATCAGCTTGGCTCTTGCTGGCTCCTGTCAATAAACACTAAGAAGTTCCTATGGGTGACTACATGAGTTCTTTCCCAAACTGCCTCCAAACCAGGGTTTGGAGAACCTTTCTGGGTCTCTCTTAATAGTGATATGAAGCTGATTCAGGGAAGGAAACTATAATATAATTGTGACATATTTATGAAAGAAAATATCTAACTATCCATCTATAATATGAATTTGTAATTTCATTGACTGCCACCAGAAAATTTATAATTCCTATAAAAATGCTCTCTTAATTTCTCTCTTTGGAATCAGTTTCTAACTAACTTCCCAGCCATGGGTGTTTCATAAACTTTGGAGATAATAAACACCATGTTTAGCCTAATTTGGTCTTTGTCCTATTTAAGACAAAACTCTGAAAGGTTTACAGGGGCCCAAAATAGAAACACAAGAATTAGAAAGAAGGCCTAACTGGAGGTGGGAGAAGGGAAAGGTTGAGTTTGAGGCACCAAGGGGGTATTGAGTCCATATTTTCTCAGCAAGTACCAAGTCAAGAACAGGGGAAATGGGATAAATTCCTAGTGTCTCCCATGGAGAGGAGAATCCCAAGGAGATCTTAGAACCAGTGACCATGTCACCAAGCTGGGAAGCATCCAGACCCACAAAACCGAAGTTTCCTAGGGCATAGGGGCCACAGAGCACTTACTTTTTCTTTCCTTTCCTCCAGACAAGCTTGGCTCTCCTGCATCTTCCACTTTGCTAGGAGCTGACTTGTGTTATGAATGTTTATAATGCAGACTGCTTTCTTCCCCAATCGAACCAGACCAAACTGCAGGGCTGAGACATCAATGCTAAGTGTTGGTCCCTAAGGCACCAAAAGACACCCTTAGGTTGTCATTCCTGACTCTCTCTCCATGTACATCCTCAACAGTATTTGCTATCTGCTGGGCATGGTGCCCTTCTCCTTCTCTTCCTCTCAGCCTGACCCTGACCCCTGGCACAGCCAGACCCCACCCAGGGCAAAGGAGGGAAAGGGGAAGCCAGATGCTAATGCCACACGGATCAGATGGGAGTCTCCACCCTGGAGTGCCTTGGCATCGACCACATCCGAGGACCTCTGGGCTGGTTCTTTGACCCCGACTGTGCCCCTAGGGTGCCTGGCTTCCCCCTGGTCCTGCATCTCCACTGCATTCTCTATGTTGTCTCTCTTAAGTAGCATGGAAGCTCCTTGGGAGCAAAGCTGTAAGCAGCACAGGAAGCAGTGAAGAAAATGCTTTTCTGTCCACCTGTCCTGTGTTGTCTCTGTCCTTTGGTCTCTCCATTCATAGAAGCTCCTCTAGAAGCACCAACAGGATTCCTTCCCTGGCGGGGGTCCCACAGCCTTACCTTGAAGGCAGCCTCAATGTGCAGCACCACAGGGATAGGGGAGTGATCAATTTTACACAGAAGCTCCTGGCTTGTCATCCCAGGAACACCTCCAGTGAAACTCAGTTCAAATTCACATTTTTCATTAGCTTCTAAGAAAGGAAAAAAACCTGGGGTCACTAGGGACAGAAACTCTGGAGTGTCCCAGTTCAGGTCAAAGGTAAGCCCCAGGAGACATAAAGACTAATTGGAGGCCACTGTGAGTGGGTTCTGACAGCTCCCTTTGAGGACTGCTTCAGGCTTTGCCATTGACTCTTATGATGTCCTTCATATTGGGGTAACCTGTGCCCACCTCAAACCTTAAGAGCCTCTAAGGTGGCTACACTTCTTGCTTGTGCTTTTGATCCCATTTCCCTCCCCTATACTTCTAGCATCTAGTTTCTCCCACTGATCATATAGGGAGGCCCCCTCATCCTTCCCAAGACCTGACTTGATCATCCTTTTAAACTCTGTCAATGCTTCCCCCATAACTCCCTTCTCTCCATGTGCATCTCTCCCCTCTATCCCCCCCCTCCCACCTTTCTCCTGCCTCTCCTCCCCTTTCTACCACTCACTCTTTACTACTCTTCTTGTTTTTAGAGTCAAACTCATTCCACATCCTTCTCTTTCACAACAATTCAGCTTCCATCAATCCTCTGCTGAATGTTCTCACCCAGTTTAATATGGGTCTTATTTCACTGAGAAGCACCATGGAACTTGCCCTTCAGTCACCCTTATTAAGAGACCTCCCTGGACCTTGGCTTTTGAGATCTGACTGTGTCTCAATCCTCCTGCTTCTCTGAATGCTCCTGGCCCCCTGGCTCACTGTTCGGCCCTCTAGCCAACATCTTGCCTAGTCCTCTAGGTGGAGGCCTCCTCTCTCTCTGGACTGGCTCATCAGCCACCTGGGGATGCCTCTCCTTTGTTGCCCACTGGTCTGCTCACCGTCTGCCCAGTCCCAATGCTAACAATCCTCCCCATGCCCCCTGTTGTGTCAGGCTTGCTAGCTGGGTGCCCAGCCCTATGAACAACTCTGCATCTGCCTCTTTCTCCCTGGGGGGACTTGACTTAGAAGAGTCTCCTTTCCTATGTTCTGCTTGGAGGATGGGGCTCAGCCCCCCCCCCCCCTTGCTCCATATGTCTTCTCCTACTCTACCAGGAACCTCTCCAGGAAAGATGTGGTCTTCGGCTTTTTCTTTTTCCTCAACACTTAGCACAGTGACTTCATAAATGGTGAAGCTCAACAGGCCTCATTGTTGTCCCCTTCAGTTGACGTTCTCTCTCTCTCTCTCTGGTGCTTTCTTTCTTCGCCTCTGTTTCTGGCATTCTTAGCTTCCTCTAAGGCTCAGCTCAAGAGTCAGTTGCTTCAAAGGACCTCTCTCCCATAATTCTATTTATATTGTGGAGAATGAGAGACGGATTTCTATCTTCAGGACAATGGACAATCTTTGACGTCAGGGACTATCCCTCGGTCATATCCCTAGAGTCCAGTGCCTGTCTTGGATGAATCATGGGCTTGATATTGTTGACTGAATAACGTACTTTTTCTCCTCAAATTTCCACGTCTTCCCTTCTCTATGGACCTGCTGCATCCCCCAAGAGAAGATCAGCTCTTTGAGAGCAGGGAGGCTTTCCACTGTGTTTCTCTCTCCAGTGCCCAGCATTCACTGCCTTTCTCATAAATGGGGATGTGCCTGCTGTTCTATTGCCATCATATCTTAGGCACAGCTAAGCTGCCAAAAAAACATATTACCTATGACTCCAGTGCAGGGCTCCACTTCAATGATGTGACAGTCACTGATTTTCCCCCATCTGTATTGGATGGCAGATCTGCTATTGTTCCACATCTAAAAGAAAGTAAACCTGAAGCTTGGCTTGAGAAAGTACATTCTGGTCTAAGTCAGGGGTGAGGAAAGGATCCCATTTGGACAGGTTCCAGGCCCTGGGGAACCATTCTGGACATCCTCCATAAGGAGCTCTCTCAGGATGGCCCCCAAGATCAGCTCCATTGTGAAACCAATGCTAAAAAGGGTGTCCAGTTTGAGCTAGTGCTTCCATGCCATCTGAAGCTGAGGCTGGAAAGGCAGCAAGAGCTGGGGGTCTGGAACCCTAGGGCCCCATCAGGCCCACAGTGGGCCTGAGACTCAAGGTGGAGCTGGTGGAGGAGGTACCATCCCATCCCCCATGAATTCCTAAAGTTCAACGGTCCCAGAGACAGCCAACCCTCAAGAACACACTGGACCCAGAGCCACAAGACAAGAATGAAAGTCCCACCTTGAAGCCTTTCCTCACGTTGACTTTGATGTAGTTTTCTCCAGGAATGATAATGGCATATGGTTCCAGGAGAATCTGGAAGGGTTCAACAGAGCCTTTCACCTCAATTTCCAGGGCAATGACGTCATCCATATTATGAGGTGATTCACGAGTGTTCTCCATTGCCAGACTATGCAAAAATACATCAAGTCTGTGAACCAACTTGACTCAGAGATGCTTAGTGTTCAGACTCCATTTCTAGCCTAAAGTTTTCTAAAAGTTTCTCTATTTTGATTCTACTGCTAAATGAGTAGGCAAGATAAAGGAAGTTCCATTAGATGCTAAGATGGCCAGAGAAGTGCTTTTTGTGACAGCAAAGAACTGGCAACAAAGGCAACCTGGAAGAGGAGTACAGTGAATTTATCACTGCACCATGAAAAAACAATGGCTATGAAGACATCTGAGAAGTTTGGGAAGACTTATGGGAATTGAGCAGAGAAAATATACTTCCTGGAGACTACAGACACAATTAAATGGAAAGACCAACAAGGAAACTCAACACTGTATAATTGGAGAACCAAACCTCAAGAGTCCTTTCTTCCCTTTGTAAATGTGGGTGGCTCAGAGGCCTGAGGAGATGCTGGGGGAGTGGGAGGATCCAGGCAGGATTACATATTGAACCAGGGGACCTGGCTGATGGAGCTGTCAACTGGTCCACTGACCAAAAAGTCATTACACCCTCTGACTCAGAGATATTGCTACTAGGTCTACAGACCAAAGTGATCAAAGAAAGAAGAAAAGGCCCTAGATATACACAAACAGCTACAGTAATTCTTTTGTGGTGTCCATCAATTGGGGAATGACTGTGCTTTAAGAAATGAGGATGGGGACAAATGGTGATTAAGTATCTGCCTGGATGAAGTATGTCATCAAAATCATTTCATTTGATCCTCACAACTACTTTAAGAAGTAGGTTCTATTAGGATTTCCCTTTTACAGTTGAGGATATTGGGCAGACAGAGGGAAAATGACTTGCCTAAGTACAAAGAGCTAGATCCAGCCTCTGTCCACTGTGCCACCAGCTTAATTAAGGGCAAGGTTTCAAAGGGACCTGGGAAGACTTGTATGAGCTGATGCAAAATGAAGTGAACAGAAACAGGAGAAAAGCTTATATAACAACCTCAAAATTATAAAGCCAATTTCGAAGGATTTAAGAACTCTGATGACCAACCACAAAACCAGAGGACCTTCTAAGGAAACATGTTGCTCACCTTCAGAAAGAAAGGTTAGGAAAGAATGAGGGCTGAGGCTGATGTTTTCAGGATTGAGGTTTGTTTTTGCTTGACTATATGAATGGAAAAGGAGATACAAAAATCCACTGAAGAAAAGGAAGTACAAAAAAATTTTAACTGAGAAAAGCAACTCTTTAAAAGTTAGAATTGGATAAGTGGAAGCTAATGACTCTATGAGACATCAAAAATTAATCAAATTCCAAGGCTTGGAAAAATATAACTCATTGGGGAAAAAACTGGAAAATAGATCCAGGATTCTGTTAGAATCACTGGTCTAACTATAAAAACCATAATCATAAGGAGCAACTGGACATCCTTCAATGAATTATCAAGGAAAACTGCCCTGATATCCTAGAACAGAAGGTAAAACAGGCATTGAAAGAATCTACCAATCACTCAGTAAAGAGAGCCCCAAAGAAGTGATGGACTTGAAATGTAGATCAAAATATGCATGGGTTTTTCTTTATTCTGTGGGGTTTTTTTCTTTTGATGTTTCTTCTTTCACAACTCTGATTAATATGGAAATGTGTTGAATAAGATAGAACAGGTATAATCTATATCAAATTGCCTACCATTTTAGGGAGAGGGGGAGGAAGAAAAAAATATGGAACCCCAAATCTTGAAAAACTGAAGGCTAAAAATTGTCTCAACACCTAATTTGGAAACAATAAAAACACTTAAAATATTAAAAAACAGTAATAGGGAAGGTAGAAGAGACGGAGGATTTAGGGGAGAAGATAATAAGTTCTGTTTTAGACAACTGAATAGACTTTGAACTTTTTTTCTCAGTTTACCTTAATCATAATTTCAACACAGCTCACTGGTGGAATTTGCCGCCTTGGGTTTTTTCCATGAAGGGCTACAACCAGGGATCCTCCTGGTTCCAAACTCTCCCAAGCCAAGTAAGCCCCTACATTATTGGGGAAGCTAAATCTGTGTTTGTCTTCCCTATCTGTGTGTTATTAAGTGATAACAGAAGATTCAGGAAATTCTCCTAAGGTATCAATGATTCTTCAGCCAATACTGGTCCCTTGGAGAATTTTTTTCTTCAAGGGGGACTCCTAATTCTCCTAAGAAGGCTGACAGAGTTCCTAAATCTTTGAAGGAATATTTTCTCCCTCACCAAGAGAAAATATTCCTTCAAAGGGAAATAATCCTATTTAGACCAAGTTCCGGGATATATATCTATACATATATCTATACAGATATATAAATATATATATATATATAATATGCATATATCTAGATATGCTCATGTATGTGTATGTGGCTAATTTGGCATTAATTTTTAGTCCCCCTTTTTAAGACTGAGAATTTTAAAATTTCCTTTGTATGCAATTAAATTTAGTATCTTTGAGTTTCCATTGTCATATTTTCTATTTTTTAGTCAAATTAGCTTTTTTATGGGGCTAAGGTTCAAATGAAAGAACAAAGAAAGGGGAAATCTGAAGCAATATCTCCTCCCCACTCTGCTCCTTAGGACAGTGAGTTACTTGACATCACATGTCCATAAGTTAAAGAAAGGGAAGTCCATTTTGGTTATATTTCAAAGCAAATTTAGAATCTGAACTTTAAGAACTGTCTTCTTGCTCACAAAAAGAGAAAAGTTTGTTCGAATCAGGGAACAACTTGCAAATAAGGAGAGAGAGAGAGAGAGAGAGAGAGAGAGAGAGAGAGAGAGAGAGAGGAGACTAGGAATTAGGATTGTCTTTTGAGAACTCAGAGGTATAATTTCCAAACCTCATATAAGAGAAATGTTAAGGTAAATTAGAAGTCACCAAAAGATAATGGACTAAATTATGTGTTTTTAAGTTTTTAAGAACCAAAAGTCAAAAGGATTACAATTAACTGGCTTACATAGAAAAAAAAAAGAACTATAGAAATATTAATTCTTGTATTTCTTGAAATGTAATAGCTCCCTACTGGATAATTCTCTACTGGATTTTACATATGATTCGTGTAAAATGTGAAAGGTAATAAGAATGATTGATTTTCTACAATTAAAAATGCAATCTAATAAATCTACAATTTAAAAATTGACTGATTCAATGCCATCTAGTTAGATTTAAGCTTTGTTTCCTGTTTTAAATTTGTGATACTGTGAATGTTATTGAGTTTCTGAATTTTCTTGTATTTGTAAATTCTGGGAAACCACTGTACAAGAAATGTGGCCTAAGAGCTAATAAAATTATATCCTTTTAATGCCTTTTGATTTGGATGCTGTGAAATCATTATAAGCCATTGTCTTAATGTTAAGAGTATCAAGTTACATAATTTTAAATTATTTTAAAATTTTAGAATAAAAACTGCTTACTTTATGGAAAAGAATGAGAAAGAAGGAGACTATAAAAATTTCTTTAATTGTAAGCCCACCAGGTTTCTTGAGACCATTTGCTTGGGTAAGGTCACAAAATCTTTTCAATCCTATGGATAAACTTGTGAATTGGTTTATTGAGAAAAAGGGATGCCTTTTCCAATGCAGTCACTCTTTGTCAAAGGGGTGGGGACTGACAAGTTTGTTTATAATATAGAAGTGATTTATGTGATGATATATCATTATGAAAATTATTAAATTATATGTGGAATAGCCTATTTTCTTTTAGGTTTTTCGAGGCAATGGGGCTAAGTGACTTGCCCAAGGCCACACAGCTAGGTAATTATTGTCTGAGGTTCAGGTCCTCCTGACTCCAGGGCTGGTGCTCTATCCACTGCGCCGCCTAGCCACCCCTGGAACAGCCTATATTGATGTGACATTTTTAACTAACTTAATCTTGACAAACTCCCATTTTATGAATTTAACTTTAGAGATTAGTATTCAGTACCTTAAGAGAGAAATATCTACAGATTTGCAGTAATTAGTGTCTTCTGGGCTTTTTTTTGAGTGAATGATCATATATTCATTATCTATGTGGAATTCCAGATTGTTAAGTTAATTTCTAATGTTAGATTTTTAGTTTAGACTGTAGAAGAAAAAGGCTGCTGAGTGATTTCCGCATGCCTGTGAAGCCTTGTAAACTTTTATTGCTAAATAGCTTTTTACACCATGAGAGAAATAATCACTGAATCTAGCCCTAAGCCATGACTGGTGAGACTCTTCTGTTTTTGAGCTTCGTTTTCAGGTATGTTTGTATCATTAAGCCAGAGAAATGCCAGCTGCTTCATGGGAGTGATAACTGCATACTACTACCGGTGGAGAGAATAGTTGAAGGAGTGACCTTGGGAAGATCAAGTTAGGACCCTCTTGATTCAGTTTCCCATAAAAGAAATTTTCTCACCTGGCTAATTCTGAGCCCGACTGGGTTGTCTATTTGACTCACCTGAAATCAAAAGGAGAGCTAAAGGGGTTTTACTCTGTGTCTTCCGACTCAGGCCAGGAGGACCAGGCTTTTTTTTTTTGCAAGGCAATGGGATTAAGTGACTTACCCAAGGCCACACAGCTAGGTAATTATTAAGTGTCTGAGGCTGGATTTGAACTGAGGTCCTCCTGAGTCCAGGGCCAGTGCTCTATCCACTGCGCCACCTAGTCAACCAACCCTCCTGGAATCCCAGTCTTGGTGCTGTTCTTAGGTCTTCCTGCCCAGGGCTGATGCTCTATCCACTATTCCACTCAATAGCCCTATATAGTATATATTTTTTAAAACTCAGTATCTTCATTTATTTTTCCAGCTTCATGCAAAGGGAGTTTTGAACAGCTCCTAAGAGCTCAAGTTCTGGCCCCACAACTCCCTCTGACCTCAAACTCCTCTTTCTCCAAAGAGAGCTCACATCCAGCTAAGCCACTCCATCAGCCAGGGCTGCTCCTGCCTCCTGCCTAACTGAAGTGAGGGAAGTCATGCTGCGGGCCCTTGTCTATGACCAGAGAGGGTCTGTGCTGTCCCAGGAATGCATAGAAGGGCAGAGGTCTGGGCAGGCTCCAAGGGCAGGCACAGCCCGGATCACCCCATCTGGGGACGGCATCTCACAGAAGCTGGCAGGGCCCAGAGTGGTGCAGGCAGGTGTTGGCTCCCTGGCCCCTACACTCCCAAGCCCTCCTACAGGGTCCTTCTCCACTCACCAAATGGGGTCTGGGACCTCCTCCAGCACAATCTGGATCACACTGTGGTAATCTTTCAGCTACAAGACAAAATGTGACTGGTGAGCCCCTTTCCTCTCCGGGTGGGTCTCAGGACACAATTTTCTTCTTGCCACCTTTGCTCTAGGCTTCCAGGAACAAAGATAACAAGTACCCTGAGGGGCCATGGGTCCAAGTCTCTCTTTTGGCAGAGGAGGAAATGGAAAGCCCAAAGAGGGGGAAAATCCTCAAACTGCCTTTTCCATAAGTTTCTTGTGAGGATCAAACAAATTAATAAATATGCAAGTCTTGAACCCTAAAATGCTTTATCAGTAGAAACTATTTGTAGTGATGTTATTAGAAGAAAGTCCTTAAATCAATGCCCAAATCCACTAAAATGCTTTCCCCTTTTCTCCTTCTAAAATTAAAAGTTGGATTCATAATCTCAGCCATTTTTCATATACCCCAAGAGAGAGGCAGAGGTCTCCTGGGGTTGCAAGAAGTCATCAGGGGAACAGGAAGAGTCCCTGCCCTTCCCCACCAGGCTGGGCTCTGGCTGCTGAGCCTTCCTTTCTTCCATGGGGTTGCCTGGCTTTTCTTTTCTCCAACCACACATCCCTCCATTTTACTAAACCACATATCGTGGCCCTCCCTGAAGGGTGGACAGGCCATGGTCTTTTACCTGCTCAGGAGAAAAGCTCAGGATGAACTCGTGGTCAGAGTGTGGCTGAAGGATGCCCTTCCTGGGAGTGACATAGAAGGCGGTCTCGGAGTCAGGGTAGTACTTGATGTCCTTATAGCTCCAGATCTCTCCTGGCATCAGGGGCAGTAAATTGGGCTTCATGATCTGCCAGTGAAAGGGCAGTTCCACGTGCCTGTGGCAGGGGAAAAATCTTGGGACCAGGATTCTCCTCGCCAGAGTCAAATTGAGAATGCCAAGGGTTGGTCAAGTCTACACTGAGCCCCTAATGGGGCTGGGAAGAGGAATACACAGTTCCCCAATTCTCTCCCTCATGGGGGTCTCATCCAGAAATGTGGAGCCTGGATCTCCCATTTTTACAGTGAAGAAGGCGAAAGAGTAGGTGGTCCACCTAAAGCAAGGTCACTGCTCTAAGACCGTTTTTTCCAACACTTCCTGGAGGTCTTACTCCCCCTGCCCCCAATCTGGGGCTGAAAAACCTGAAGACTACCAAGGAGGGAAGGGAGAGGAGAAAATGCCCCCCCCCCCAAACCTTCCAAAAAACCTAAGGAGTGAATTCTAAGTCATGACTTCTTTAGACTCTCTTCGAATCAGAATACACGTGTCTTTCTTTCTCCAACTCCGGCTCCTTTTGTCCTTTCCTCCCTTCTCTGAAGTTGACCTTCTCACTTCTTTAAAAAACTCACTTGGCAAGACCTATCCATGGACCACTCTCTGCACTCCCCTATCTACTCTAAATGCTCCCAAAGCCAAGACAGGTGAGGGACACTCACGTGATGTTTCTTACGATGAAGTGTTTTGAGCTTGTGGTCTTGATATTTTGGGGCTCAAAGCGAATGAAGTGCTGAGCAGTCAAATCTGTGAGCTCCCCTGGCTCGGGGTAGCTCACTTCACCAGACACCCAGAGAAGTCCCAGGGCAGCCAGCTGACCGGTTCCTGGGAAAATAGATTCCTGGGGTCAAAGACAAATGCTCCATGGTGCTCCTCTGCCTACAGCAGGGATGCTACTCCATTGCCAGTCTGTTCTAACACCCTGGCTCAGTCACCTGGCTGTCTGACTTGGGCCACTGACTCCCTTTTTTTTTTGTCTTTTAAAATATTATTTGTGTTTAACAGTTAAATATGCATAACCTATATTCAATTACTGTCAAGGTGAGGGGGAGGAAAGGAAAAAAATGGGACCTTAAAACCTTCAAAAATGATTATTCAAAACTCCCTTTGCATGTAGTTGGAAAAATAAATGAATATACTGATATAGGGCAATGAAGTAGCACAGTGGATAGAGCACAGGCCCCGGAGTCAAGAAGAACTGAGTTCAACTCTAGTCTCAGACACTTGATACTTAATGGGTGACCTTGGGCAAGTCACTTAACCCCATTGCCTCCCCCAAAGATTATTTGTTATTTGGGATGGGTCTCTGGGAGGGGGAGGAGCATTGGGGATGATGAAGTCAACAACAAGAGACACCAATAAAAACTTTTTTTAAGACACTGCAAACAAAACTATTGATGACTGAAAAGAAACCCCCTAGTCAACCAATTCTTTTTCAGGTCTAAAAGAGTCCCGCAGATATGAAATAGCAAAGTGGGAATTCAAAGCCAGGCTCTGGGTCAATGTCCCTACATATCCTCAGGAGTACACAGGACTAATGGTCTGAGGACAGTTGGTCTCCTGGGGTGGCTTAGTGTGGAATTATACAGAAAGGGTTCCCTAATAAGGACAGTCTGGAAGTGGGTACAAGGCAGCCCAGTGTCGAGCCTCCTAGCCTCAAGGGCCTTCCCCAGCTCCCTAGCACCTTGAGAATACAAAATAAAGTCTTCAGTTTGGCATTTATAGCCATCCAGCCTCATTTTCTAGCTAACTGCCCATTAGCCATTCCCCAGTCAACACCGCCTCTCCTGTCTGTTCCCCAAGGCTCTCTTGGGAGGGTGAGGCACTCTCTCCTCTTCACCTCTGGCTAAGGGAACCTCTACATTCCTTCATTCTAGCCTATGGGCCCTCTTCCATGAGAAAGAAACCTTTCCCAACCCATTTAGGAGGTAGCACTCTTTCCTATCCTCCTCAGTGATCACCCATATACTGATCAGTTCAGAAGTAATATCTCCCTCTTAGCCTCCTCCACAAAAGAAAAAGTTAATTTTTTTTTGCAAGGCAATGGGGTTAAGTGGCTTGCCCAAGGTCACACAGCTAGGTAATTATTAAGTGTCTGAGACCGGATTTGAACCCAGGTCCACCTTACTCCAGGGCTGGTGCTTTATCCACTGTGCCACCTAGCCGCCCCTGAAAAAGTTAATTCTTAAAGGACAGGAAATGTTCAGCTGTCTCTGAAGAGAGTTAACCCTTGAGAAATGCTTGTGGACTGGGAATGGAACAGGCCTCTTTCCCCTTCCCCAGTCCTCCTTAGAAAACTAAGTCAGCAAATACCACCCAAACAGAGGCTGTCTCCAAACTCTGGAAAGTGGTGACCCCCGCTTCAGAGTATTCCTTAGAAAAACATTACCCCCCAAACCAATTGTCTCCAAGCCTTTGGAGCCTGACTTCCTCAGATGATGGAACTCAAAGACACCTCTAGGTCATATAGTGCAACCCCATCATTTCACAAGTGAGATAAATGAGGTCCACAAAGAAAAGTCTAAGTACTCAAATCTCCCAGTGATTCAGCAGTGGCAGCTGAGCCTCCCCCCAACCCTCATTTCTGGAGTCCAAGGCCTTGGTTTTCTCCCCTACCTAGGGAGGGTATGGCCATGGTCATTGGCCAAGTGGTCCCCCATTTCAGGCAGCTTCTCCAAAGAGTGAGCACTAATCTAACATGGGGAGGAGTAAACCTTTGAGGATCTGGGGCCACAAATGATCCAAAGAGAATGGTACTTTGGGGCAGGCCAGAAACATCAAGATGATGGAGAGGGGAGAGTTCCAAGTGCAAGCCAGAAGGCTTTCAGGTCAACTGCCAAGAGGGTCTGGGCCTCTTAATCTCTTGTCAGATTCCCCCTAGCATGTGCTCAGTACCCTAAGCCATATGGAAATCACAGAAGACCCCATCAGATTCAGAGAGGTCACAGGGTAGGGGCAGCTGGGAAAAGGTCTGCATTTGAGGGTGGCAGATTCAATCTACAATAGTCATATTAGTTTAATGGTGGCATATGCAGGTGAGGAGATCGAGCTCAGGAAGTGGGCCAGGGCAGAGATGTGGATCTAGCAGATGGTGAATGAGCTCTGCAAGAGGATGGACGTTGAGTCCGTTAGCAAGCATTCTTTGGGAACCTACTATGTGCGGGGGGGGGTGGAGAAAGAGAAGAGTGAGATGGCTTATGGGAGAGACAACCCAGCAACATCTACAAAGGCCATAATCCATACAGATGAATACAAGGGGATCATGGGAAGTCAGAGGGATCAGGAAGACTGAACAGAAACAGTGGGATTTTTAATTGACTCTTGGAGGAGCCGAGAGATCCTGAGGCAAAGAAATACAGGAGAGGGGAGGGGAGGGGAGGGGAGGGGAGGGGAGGGGAGGGGAGGGGAGGGGAGGGAAGGGAAGGGGAGGGAAGGGAAGGGAAGGGAAGGGAAGGGAAGGGAAGGGGAGAGAAGAGGAGAGAGAGAGAGAGAGAGAGAGAGAGAGAGAGAGAGAGAGAGAGAGAGAGAGGAAGTGAGAATATGTGTGTGAGTAATGAGGCTGAGCTGGGTAAATGGAAAGGGACTAGGCTGTGGCTGACGTTTTACACTCAAGAGAAAAGTGGATAGGTGATCCTGAAGGAATAGGGAGACACAGGAGGTTGTGAAGCAGGGTAGCAACCTGTGCTTTAGTAGAACATGAAGAGAAAGGAGGGGCTGGAGGCAGGGAGTCCAGTTTGGAGGCTGCAGGAGGAAGAAAAGATGGTCCTAAGCCTGTCCCCCCCAAACAAGACCTCTTAGTGGGGACAGAACTGAACCTACTTGGAGCTCATGCCTGGGTGGGACGTGGGGAGAGGGGACAAGCCTTCACACTCCAAACCTGAAACAGTGACTTCTTTGATCTGACAATTGTCACACACGATGATGAAAGGTTTCTCCACTGTTTCCAGGGAAACTGGAGAGAACACCACCTGAAAGACAAACAGTCTGTGTGACTAATGGTGATATTGTCCCAACTTCCAGCCAAGAGAAGACCCTACAGACTCCCTCTCCCCTCCACTGTCCTCTGAACCAGGCCCAAGGTAGGTGCTGACTAGCCTGGTGGTCAGAGTGGCCCAGGGGCACAGCTGAGACTGGCCAACAAAACCAAGAAGGGAGAACATTCTCCTCCTCCTGCCCTAGGTTACAATCCTAGGAAGAGGCTTCCCTGGAAGGGAAGTCAAAAGGAGGTTCATGGATTGCAAAGAAGGCCTTCGAGCAAGGCTCAGGGCATCTCAGATGCCCACAGGCTGCCTTCCTGAGAGCTGGCCTCCCTCATAGCAGACCAGTCTCTAGTCCTCTTTCCTCCATGGGATGTCTCTTTGTATAGTCATCCCTAAGAGAACACCGACCAAAGTTCAAATTGAGTAGAGGGAGACTTGCCCAACCACAGCTGCTCACTTCCTCAGGCCGGCTTCCTAACCTGGGGTAATAAGCAGGGAGATTCCTCCTTCAGTAAACAGGTTCTAGAGGAGCCTTCCTCTACTTTCTCCTCCTCTCTGGTTCCCTAAGGCAGGTAGAGCCAGAACCAGTCCAGAAAGGAGGCTTCTGCAACCAGAGGGCTTGCCAACTCTAGCTGTTCCAAGCTTCCAGGCTCTCTAGTCATCCCCCTCCATAGCCCAATTGTTGGGTCCCTGGGCTGCCCTGGCTTATTCCTTCTTAGGTCTCCTTTCCAAATGACTTCATCCTTGAGGAACTTGGGGAGCCTGGGTCAAACCCTGACCAAACGTCAGGTAAAACACTGCCCCCCTGGCAACGCCATGTCCCAGGTATTTCCTAGGCTTGACCATCTAAGAATTCAGAGGTCCCTCTTATGCAGCCCTTTCCGGAGGTCCCTGAAGAACCAGCCTTCTACCAGTCTCCTCAGCTGGCTTCTGCTTCCTTCTTATAGCCCCTCTGCACCCCAAAGGCTTGACCTAACGGCCTCTTTATTTTTATTTTTTTTTGCAAGACAATGGGGTTAAGCGGCTTGCCCAAGGCCACACAGCTAGGTAATTATTAAGTGTCTGAGGTCAGATTTGAACTCCAAGGCCAGTGCTCTATCCACTGCACCACCTAGCTGCTCCTCTAACAGCCTCTTGATCTTGGTGCTAGGTGGGTATACTCATCCTCTTCTCCTGATAAAGGGACTAAGAAGACCCTTGGTTTTCCCCAAGAAATAAGACTCCCTCTTCCCTCCAGATTTCATGGTTCTTCCTGAGGTGCTCAGGAAAGAAATCATGAAAATATCATAATGGCCCTGAGTTGTTTATGGGAATGGGTCAGTGGAGAGTCTGGACCATTGGGAGGGAGTAGAGCTACTTCTGCTCACACATGGGTGCCCAGGTTTCTGACTGGTGACCCTCTTGGAGAATGCCATGGCATGGGTATATCCAGATATGATTCCGGGGTCAAGAATGGGGTTTGGAGAAACTCTCCCAAACAAAATGATGTGGTTCCAACGGTGATCTCCAGACCTGAGCTGGTCACAATAGAAGCCACAGCTGCCCCATGGGAGTCTCTCTTCCCCATCCCTCCCTGGAACCCTTCTTTCTCACTGTCCTTCAGTCTCTCTCCTCTGTCTCTTTCCTCTTCCAATCATCCAATAAGCATTTCTTAAGTGCTGTTTGCTGCCAGGTGTTGGAGAACAGATCAAAATGAGGGATCTTCCCCCTCCTGGCACCAGGGATACAACATCACAGATAAGGAAATATATACAATAGCATAGATAATAAAGTAAATATACAAAAGAATTTGGAGCAGGGGGGACACCACAGTGCTGAGGAGGAGGGCGGGTCTTGGCTAGGATGGACATGGCATTAGCAATTCCCAAACAAACCAGTAGAATGAAGAAAAAGGTAGAAGGGGGAAGAGAACGGTTCCAGTTGTGCAAAGATGAGGGCAATGTTGAGGGTGCAAGTGAGGGGACAGCAGCACAGTCAGGGGAGCCCTGCCTGGATCACAGCTCAGGCTGCCGGGCCAGTTCCTGCCACTGTCTTGGTCTCACACAAGCAGCCACTGAATTAAGCAAACATCAACCCTGGTTCCTGCCCCTGTAAGTGCCAAGTATCTGAAAGGAGGGCAGCAGCCGCCTCCCTGAAGAAGGAATGAGTCCTTCCAAACTGGTGAAGAAGCGATGACCCCAAGCTGAAGTGGTGAAGGGATGACTCCCCTCCCTCTCCCCAAACTGGTGAAGTATGGATGACCCAATTCTGTGAGGAAGTGGTGGGCATCTCTTTAGGACTTGGAAGCCCTTTCTCAGGGGAGGGTCTTTTCCTCCAAGCTGGAGAAGCAATCCTCATTTTTATAACACTCTCCCTGCCAGAAGCCCAGGATATAACTTGTAAAGCTGGTGTGATTCCCAATTCACCGGTAAGGAAATAAATGAAGGCTCTCCGAGGTTACAGGTCTTCCCAAGTTCACTCATCCAAGAAGCGTCTGAGGCTGGCTCGAGCATCACTTCCTCAGCTCTGGTGTGTACCAGACACCAAAGGAGGGGACAGTCATATGGACCTCTCCCTGTGTGGCTCTTCCACAGGGGAAGACCTCATCAATGGCTTTGGAATGGAACCAAGGCTTCAGGTTTCGAGTACAAACTGAACTCAGAAAATGAGTTAAGGAGACCATCTGAACTCTTAAGACTGAAAAGAGCCAGCACACATGCTCCCTGAACCCCAGGACATAAGTGGGGACCTCCTAGAATCTAGAAGAAGAAACACTATGACCACAGAATGAAATTTTCTGGGAGAAGAATGGAAGACCTGGCCTGGCTGAGGCAGAAGTGTGACACCAAGGATGAATTCAATTTCTGAAGGGTGGATCCCTAATGAATGGGAAGGAAAGCTGACCACAGAATGACCCCCAAACTGAGTCCTTGGCTGAGAGAACCACTCTTTGTCAGTCAGGAAGCTCAAGCTGGGGAAAATACAAATGGGGGAGTTGAGGCAGTTCCTTTACCTTTGCACCTTTCCCGTTGATGAACAGGACACTCATTTGATTCAAATCACTAACAGCTCTCTGGAAAAGGAAAACTCAAGGAGGAGAGGTGTGGGACAAGAGGTATGTGTGAGAAAGACAATGTCTGTCCCTGGGTGGAGGGAGATTGACAGGACGCCTGGAGCCAACTCTCCAAATGCCTTGGTGACAGCCTGGCTTTCGACTGGGGAGCAGGCCAAGAATTGGAATGGGAGGGACCTGAGGAGTCATTCCATTCAGCTTCCTCGGGTTAGAGACAAAACAAAATCCCCAGGAGTTAGGCGACCTGCTCAAAACCAGCCAAGTAACCAGTAGCAGAGCTGAGATTTGAACCCCATTCCTTTGACTGCAAATTCAACCCTTTCTTCTTCTGTCCCATGTCATTTCCTCAGCTGGGGTGTGGCAGGAGGGAGATTCCAAGCTCTGCTTCACAGTCTTATTCAAGAGGGATGGAGGGATAACCAAGGCAAGAGACATTGGATGGAGAGGATGGAGAAGTCAAGGCTAGAGGCAGAAATAGGAATTCTGTAGCCATTCAGATAGAGGAGATAACAAAATGGTGGTCAAGGAGAAGCCCCAAGGGGATGAGGCCAGTCAATGAATAAACAAGTATTCAGAACCTACTCTGGGTTGGGCTGGGGGTACAGAGAGAGGCAAAGCCCAGACCTGCCCTCGGGGAGCTTCCTGACCATAGGCAGGACAGACAGAGTAGGTGGAAGGCATTCAGAAATGGGGAAGTTGAAGCCGTTTAGGAAGGAGGGCACCCACAGCTGGAGTGATCAGCAAAGACTTCATGAAATGACTCCAGGCCAGAATGAAGAATTTCTCAAAAGTAATCTAGAAAAGAATAAAATCTGGCATGAATAATAATAACGAACCAGATTCCATTTCCTCTGTGGGAATCCTTGAAATGCTCCATTTCTTTCTTTCTTTTTTTTTTTTGCAAGGCAATGGGGTTAAGTGGCTTTCCCAAGGCCACACAGCTAGGTGATTATTAAGTGTCTGAGGCTGGATTTGAACTCAGGTACTCCTGACTCCAGGATTGGTGTTCTATCCACTGCACCATCTAGCTGCCCCAAAATGCTCCATTTCTTAATGGGGTTTCTTTGGGCACCGAATGGTGGTGAACCTCCACAATAGCAGATTTTTAAAATAACATCTCTGACATGAAAGAGTGGCAAAGAAGGAATGGCAGAGTCAAAGAACAGTCAGATGCCAGTCAGAGGCCCTGAATGGCCCCAGCCTCAATTCCCTACCTCCAGTAATAGTGACTGTCCTGGGATGAGCTCAAACACAGGAGGCAGAATGTTAAATGGTGCCTGATCCACAAAGCCGACGGTAGCAACAGCCTGCAGGAAACAGAGATGGTACAATGATGGGGGCCAAGGAGATGGATAGACTTTAGGCAAGGCCTCCCTTCCCTCTTCTCTCCCCAAACCCATTTGGTTCCTTCTAATGCCCCCATGGAACACGCCCTAAGCATAGGCAGAGCTGCCCAAGGACAACATGGGGGTGCAACTCACCCTGAAGCTGGGAGGCGGCCAGGAAGACTTGGGCATGATGCAGAATCTGCCCTTGCTCAGTCCCACATTCTTGCAGATGAATCCAGTTATCTTTACTCCCCCAATGAGGCAGTAACCGCAGTTTAAGACTGGAGCCACTGCAATGGTCACAGGAACAAGATAGAGTCAAGACCTGAACAATCCCAGTCACTACCACTTACACGCAGCCTGGGAAGAGACCCCAAGAAAGGAGGGGGGCCTCAGGAGTATGGTTGACTGGCTAGGTGAAGGAGCTGCCTGGCAAGACTATGTGGTTAAGAAGTGATGTTTGGCCTTCATTCTCAAAGACCGTGACACCAGGGAGGTGAGGCCATGCCAAGCACATGAATTGGATTGGAGTGATGCGGAGTTGTACTAAGTCCCCGACCTCACTTTCTTCTCTGGAGCCATCTGGGTCCAGTGGTCAGAAATGAAATCAGGATGACTGGAGATGCCCGGGATGTGAGGCAATCAGGGCTAAGTGACCTGCCCAGGGTCACACAGCTAGAATCAAGTGTCTGAGCTGGATTTAAACTCCTATCCTCCTGACTCCAAAGTCAATGGTCTCTCCACTGTGCCACACAGCTGCCCTATATGTGCCTAGAACTAATCTCAACTCCTCTGGGTAATCACCAGTGTTGGAGGTGGTGAAATAGCAGCTACCCTCAAGGCCAAGGAAGGGGCTGCTTCCTAATGGAAGAGAAAGGAGGACTGCAAAATTCTGACTAACATAATGTGAGCTAAAGAATGCCAAAGGGGCTGGTGCCTGAGGGTCCCCAAAAGGGACACCATGTTCAGATGAGGAGTCTCCTCCAGAGCCTGGGTGGGGTAATTCCATGGGGGGAAGCACCTCTTTTCCTCAGGAAAAGTGCCCCCCCATACTCCATATAATAAAAACAGGATTGTAACCGATGCAAATCTTCAGATAGTGACCAACGTTTTCTCATTTTACTTAAGATCCTGTCAGTTCTGGGCTAGTGACCTGGTAGGCCTGGGACTGACCACTTTTCTGGGACAGACTGATTAAAATTACAAAGATAAGCAAGAAAAATCAAACAACATTAAACATCTACAATGCAAGGTACCAACTGATCTGAAAAACAATTGGCTAATCTAGTGCCCCCCAAATTCACAAGAAATGGAGTTATTTGTTTCATGTGGGTGAAAACCTTAGTTGATTCTTAATCATCAACGATGAGCACCTTTCTCTCATAGGTTACTTGTAATTCTGAATCCTGAGTCACCTTCTGGGTGAGAGAAGAGTGGCAATCATTTTAAATTGCCTCAAGTGAAACAATTAGGAAGGGTTAAACCTGTTGCCAACCCAAGAGTTCGATGGAGCGAAAAACTGAACATAAATTTTGGGTGGCCTCTGCTCCTCCAGTACTAGATAGAACTGAGTTTATTTTGAACAAGAAAAACAGCAGAAAAAACCCAAAGGAGGTCTGAATAGCGTTAGCATTAAGGACAGACCAGGTAACAGTCTTCCACAGGACTTGGAAAAGAAGACTGCTATCTTTGAGAGGAATCCGCAGTCTTAATCTAGGTTTTCTCATTAAACGCATTCCATTTCTTGGAGTCCTTTACACTCCCCATTTCTTACTTCACAGACATATTTTCTGACATCCCTGACCCTGCATTTGTTAAGCCATTCCTCAATCACAGGGCACCCCCTTGTTTCCAGTTCTCCATTGATCAGCACCCACCCTCCCCGCAGAGGCAGTCTGGCAGAAGAGATCAAGAAGAATTGGGTTCACCCCTCTCAGTGACATTAGCTGAGGGATTCTGGCATGTGGGATGATGTTAGGTCAGCACCACTGACTGAGAGCCAGAAGGACCTCAGAGGCTCTTGATTCAAACCCCTGATTTTTCAGATGTGCAAACCAGACCTAGGGCACAGCAGGATCAGAATTCAGAACCCATCTGTCCAGGACCTGCTCTCATCCTGGGCACATCTCTAATTCACCTCCCCAGCATCCCACCCCTGCTCAAACCCATACTAACATGTCAATATTGGAGGTGGTCTCCTGGCTTGTAAGGGGATCAGAAGGGTGTGGACTGACTGAGTCTCCACTAAGATAAAATCATCAAAATCTCCAAGGCTATCAGGAGCAAAACGGATGGTGTATTGGCAGACCATCCCAGGGGCCACCGATCCTCCTTTGCTCGGGAACTTTCCTGGCAGACAAAGACAAGCATTTGGATTTCCAGTCCCCACACCAGGAGCTCCCTAGGATTGGGGTTGCATGTATCCTAGGCTCGGGGAGGGGGGAGATATCCAGATAATCCTGAGGACCAGCTGTCTCCAAAGAAGGGACTTCTGTCCCCAGGATATCTCAAGGGACTGCTGGTCCAGGCAGCCCTTATGGGGGGGGGGGGGGAGAAGGGGCAGCAGAGGAGCCAATACTGCCCACGGGGAAGGGAAAAGAACAAATCTTGATTAAGCATCTACTCCTGAGGCAGACTGCCATTACTGCTCTGTTGCCACTCACCAAGGGCAAGGCCTCTGTTTCCCCTCAAAGCAAGACATGTGTCTGGCTAGCTGACTGCTAACAAGTGGGGAGGCAGGATTGTTAAACCCCCAAATTGCTGCACCAATATTCCCACCGGTCTGGGAAATACTCCAGGGCTGATGGGGGCTGGGCATTCCTGGGCACAGTGGCTGAGGCCAATATGAGAAAGATGCCTGGGCATCATGATCACATCCTGGAACCTTTGGGGTCTGAAGTGAGAGATTCAGCTGCCTTGGGAAGCCCCCAGCCCCAGGTGTAGCTGTCTTGATTACTGGGGAGCCTCTAGTTACTGGGGGGCAAAATTCTCCAAGCAGAGAGGGCTTTTCCCACTAACAAGGATGGAGCCACCACGAGACAGATTCCCACTCACCTAAGCTGAGGGAGAAGAACTGGGTGGAAGGTGGGAGGATTCTCAAGTGGCGGCTGGCAGATGTGATATTCTGCAGCTCGAGCACAACCTGGGTTTATCATTTTAAGAACAAGAGGGGAAGCAGAGGTTAGGCTGAATCGGGATCGGGTCTGGCTCAGAAGCTGAACTCTCTGGGCCAAGCCCAGTAACCCCACACTTTCTGCCATCCCCCACAGTCCCTGGTTGACCTCATGGATCAGAGGCCTGGGACAGACATGGAGGAGTTATGGAAAGCCCCAGGACGTGGTCACATGGGGCCACAAACCCTTTCCCATCTCCTACCCCGACTCCTCTCTTTTTCAGGTCCTGTCCCCCAGCATTGCGTCCAGATGCTCTCCTGCACAGAAGCCTAACCTGGCCACTCTTTCATCTGGGTAACAACCTCCATGTCCACCCACACTCCCAGGGAGGTCTGCTGCCCATCTCTGTCTCACAAAAAGAAATGGAATCTGCCCAAGAGGTCACAGGTAACAGTGGCCCACCACATCGTCATGACTGCCATACCCCAATCCCCTCACTGTCCTCACATGTTATTGCCCCGCACAAGTCTTGGATCCATTGTGGCCTAGCTCCACTTCTGGGGCCAGTCACACAGACTCACCTTCTGGTCACTCCCAACTTCAGCTCTCCAAATGTTTGTTAATTTGTCTGTTCTCTATCAACTCAGGCCTGGTGCCAAGACAAGCGCCTTCCATGATGCCCTCCTAGCATTACACACTCAAAACCCTTTCTAAACACTTAGTACCCCCTTGCTGGATGTTGCTCTTGGAGGACATGGCCTCTCTCTCACATATCTGTGACCCACTTTATCTTGGAGCTACCCAAACAACATGCAGTGAAGAGAGAGCGAATGAAACCCTAACTGCCCTCAACGACATGCTGCCAGGGCTGTCATCCCTTCCAGAACCTCAGATGTTTGGTTTGCCCTCAAGTCCTTTTTTGGGTAATAAATTAAAACTGTTACTTTGAGCTGTACAACATGGAGCTTCTTACAGGTTTCCAAAGGAATCTCAATTCTAGTCTTCTGGGATCAAGGAACAAGTCTACACTCCTTCCATCCCCGTGCCCTCTTGCTCTGATGGCCATCAAGTGGATATCCAAAACTGAAGAGACCACCAAGAGACCCTTTCCCAGCCCCAACTCCCATCCCCAGCCCTTCCTGGGCCTCCTCCAGCCTCTCCAGAAAGGACACCAGGTGTGGCTGCACCATGGATCACTGCCATTGGAGGTATTTTTCGATGTCTGGGTGGGTCTGGCTTCGCCCTATCTATAACTCCCCATCAGAATAGTATGGCTTTTGTCTGGCCCTTGAGTGACCATGGTTCAGAAGGAGTCACAAGGAAGCAAGATTTCTACCTCGTAAACTGGTCCAACTACATAATCAGTAAAAAAAACCACTGATGGCTTAGCTAGAAAAACTGGAGCGTCATCAAAATTTCTGGAAGGAAACAGGAAAAACAAAGGTCTGTTAGACCCAGACAAACACCCATGCATACATGTAATGACACACACATGTCTGTGCCAGCCAACATCTCCCCCCAAGAGTTGCCCATGCCTCAAACGGCAGCCAAGGCTTGCCTGGCTCAGTTCCTGCCAGAGCCACTGCTCTCCTCCCCCAGGGTGGCAGTCTATTCTCTGGCTGTGGACTGACATCCATAAGGTGGCATCTTTGTCCAATTTAGGGGGCACCCAGTAGGGGTCCAACAAATGCCTGCTGGATGCCTGGGAGAAATGAGCCACTGGCAGAAGGGCCAGGACTTCTGTTTATTTCCTGGTCCTGTCAGATCGGGAGAGGACTCAGACTGGTGGAAGCAGGGACACAGGCTCCGGAGACTGGCTCCCAAGGGCCCCCTCCCCTTCTCATAGGGTGCATCTCCCAGACTGCCCGCCCAATATCCTCTCTGCAGCCCTCCTTCAACCCAGCCAAAGCAGAGCAAAGACACCCTGGAACAAAGAGACGCCAACAGGCCTTTATTGATCTTGGGCTTCACATGCTTCCCAGACAAACCTCTCACTGAACTCAACACTCTGTTCATCTTCCACGGGTCTTGTCTTCTTTAGAGGAAAGAGGAGGGACTTGCCTCCATCCACAGTGTTAGGTGGGTAAAAGCGAGGGTTCTTGAGATATTTGTGCTGGTCCTCAAATCTGGCAAGAAGCTGGCGCTCCTTGACTCTCTGGGCTGTGTTTAAATGATTCATCCACATCTTATTTTTTGGCCCCTGGGATTTCTGGGAAACAAGCAGAAGTAACCTATTCAAAACCTCTCCAAATAAGCTTCTGGGGAGACGCTGCTCTGGGCTACTGGCCCAGACTCAGAGCCCCCATGTGTAGCTCCACTCCTCCCCACAAAGATGTGTGGGATTATGGGTTCCTCTGTCTCTCCCCTCACCACCACCCCCAGACGACCTTGGGAGCCATCACCGAGAGGTATTCGGGTGCCTACCTTGACAACACTGATAGTTTTCTTTTGGAGGGTTGAGCACTTTGACAGGGAGGACAGGGATACTTTTGAAGGGATGGCTGGAAGCTTCTTGCAGACCTTCGCTAACATTTTGTGAGCTTTCTCTATGGCTATACTGTGCTGTCTGCTGCTAAAGGTCATCTTGGTGCACTGTGAGATGATCTCTCCTGTGGCTCAAAGGAAACCAAGGTCATCACTGAGGGAAAGGACAGAGGGAATTCCCCGGCCTGCTGACAGAGAGGCTGGTGGCTCCTTGCTCTCCCCGAAATGCTCTGTCCATCCCACAGGAGTGTGACGTCCAGGGTTTAGGGAGCCTTAGGGGATCAGAGATGTTAAAGCAAAGAAATCCAGAATTCCAGGCTCGTTCTCAGCCTCCCTGTGAGGAGAACACACTGCCTTCCTTTGGAACACAAGCAAAGGGGGCCGTTGCTGTGGCATGCGTCACAGAACAAACAGGGGTTTCCTTTAGGGACACACCACAGGAATTCTGTCAAAACATGACTTTAGAGCAACTGAGTCAAATTCATTTGCAATTTTTTGTAGCAAATACAGCTTAAGGAAAGACTGAATGACATGTGTGACCTCTCTCTGCTCCTTTAGAGAAGTGGGAGAAAACTGCAAGAGAACAGTACATACAGGTCAGCCTTTTTTGACACAGTAGTTTGCTGGAAGTTCCCCCATTTTTATTCTTTATTATAAGGGACAGTCCTTGAGGAGGCAGTTAGTGGTGAAGGGTAAGGACAGAATGAGAAATGGAGATGATACAAGAGCAAAAGAGAAAGAAGGCTTTATTTTCTTAAAAACACATAAGTATGGAGCAGCTAGGGGGCGCAGTGGATAGAAAACCAGCCCTGGAATCAAGAGTGCCTGAGTTCAAACTTGACCTCACACACTTAATAATGACCTAGCCGTGTGGCCTTGGGCAAGTCACTTAACCCCATTCATTGCCTTGCAAAAAAAACCCCTAAAAAAATAGATATTGCCTAGCTGTATGACCTTGGGCAAATCACCCCATTGCTTTGCAAAAAAAGAACACAAAAAATAAATCATGCTAAAAAAAAAACCCAGCATCTAGGCAGCAAATGGCTGGTCTCTAGAGAAGCATGGAATAAATTACAGGAACTGATGCTGAGCAGAGGGAACAGAACTGAGAGAACATTGGTCACATTAACAACAACATTGTGAGTTGATCAACTAAGAGAGATGCAGCTCCTCCCAGCAGTCCAGAGACCTAAGACAACTGCTATGGACAATGCTATCCCCATCCAGAGGAAGAAAAACCTACAGAATTTGAATGAACACGACATTTGCTTCTTAAAAATTTCTCTCATGTTTTTCCTTCTTGTTTCAGGGTTTTCTTTCTTTTCCCTTAGTCCTATTCTGTAAACATTTTAAACACAAATGTCTATGTAGACCAGACTGTTCATCATTGAGGGAAGAGGAATGGAAGGAAATTGTGTAACTTATAAATATGCATGATCCTGGATGAAGGTTAAAAACTTTCATGACAAGTAACTGAAAATATAAAATAAATATCAATTATGAAAAAACCACATAGGCAAGTGAGCAAAGAAGAAAAGGCCCAGCAGATAAATGCAGAAGCTATTTCCTTTCAGAGTTTAGCGTGACTATGATTTCTCTAAGTAGGGGAGGTTGGAGGGGAGCTCATTCACTGCCTGCAGGGGTCATGCCAAGATGGCAGTACCCTGGGAGAGCTTTTACTTCTACTACCCACCCAAACAAATCATGTCACTAGCAAAGGCCTTATAAGTGGGGCTCAAGAATCTCAAGAGGGGAGAGAAATACCAAGCCTCTGGCTGGAGAGTCCCTGATACGTACAGCTGTGTCTAGCCATCCATTTAGATGAGACTGAAATTCAGGGACATATCAGGGTACAAGGGGACCCTGCTCAAGGACTAAGGCCCCTCTCGCTGAGCCCTGGGGAATGAATGTGTCTCAGATGGGCTCAGAAAAGCCCCAGGGGCTCTCTAAGTGGGCCCTCTTCAGGTGAAGCCCTTAGGAAGCAGCCTCAAACCCTGACCTGGAAGATCCCCCAACTCTGTCAGAATGGTGCTAACCAGCAGGTTCCCACCTTGGCTATGCTTTCCACTCTAGGATAGGCAGGGCCTCAGCCTCAACGCCTCATTGGGGTAAGTGAATGTGTGGCTAGCCGCATCCTACCCAAACATCTCCTGCTTAATAAAACAGCACAAGTGGACAAATACAAAAACTTCGCACAAACCAAAAAGTAGAAATTTCTGGAGGTAAAGTCCACATTTGGGATGACAGACCATCCCACAATTCTTTGCCCATCCTGGCTGCTCAAAAGATACTCAGTCTTCCACGGAGATGAAGCGGCCAGAGGACTTGGGCTGGTGGTCCGTGGGAGAGCAGCTGAAGCAAAAAGGGTGGGGAGGGGATGACCCCAGGGAAGCAGAAGGATGAAACTGAGCACTCCCAAAAGAGAACAACCAAGAAAGAGAGGAGGGATGTGGGTGAGGAAGAATGGAGCGGGGGTGGGGAGGGAGGAAAAGGGGGAAGGGGGAGACACAGAGAAGGGAAATCGATGAAGTGGACCCTTTGACCCCCCTCAGGGTTAAAGGTTCCTTAGCGAGACCCCAATTTTCAAGCCTTCCAGGGAAGTGACCTTAATGACCCCAAGAAGAGCAGCATTGATGGCAGCTGACATCAGCAGACAACCTCCTTCCACACCTACACCAAAGACTTGGCTCTTCCCCAAGTCTGTGTTGGCCCATGGCTCTAGAGCGCCTCTTCTGTCGAGGAGACCCCCTGCCTGTACTGTGCAGCCCATGCTCTAGGACCCACATCCTTGTCCACACACTCCCTGCAGGTCAGTGCTCCCATTGTCCTGAGGACAATGTCCTCACCTGAGGACAAAGCACCCAACGACCAGCAGAGAAGGTCAAAGCACAGCGGACTGAGGCAAGGAAACGTGCTTTCTGAAAAGAGTCAAGAAGTGTTTGGGTAGAGAGATCCAAGGTGGAGACCCCATCAGCATCCTGAAGAGCTGACTCACCCCATCCAGACTGAAGGGCACTCCACCGTGCTTTGTCCCCGGGGTGACCAGCCTGCCTAGAACACCTCCTCCTCCTCTTCTAGAGGAGCCTGCCTGAAAGGGATGACTGGGGACAAACGTCACAAGGAAGGAGGTGCCGAGACAGGATTGCTCCCCAGGTCCTCTGCCCCATGGGCACAGGCTCATAGCAAGCAGCGTCCTAGAGATGAGAGAAATCATACCTTTAGGGGCTAGGGAAAAAGGCAAAGGGTCATGGACATAATCCTCAGGACAAATCAAATTGTTCTTCTTTAGCAGCTCATTATCCACACACCATCTGAAGGTAGAATTCACTGGAATAAAGAAATAAAGAAACAGTTAGGAAACAGTGAACAAAATGAGCCGATGCCTCAAAACTGGGCTGAGGGTTTCCCTCGCTGGGCTGATGCTGAACTGATGGCCAGGGGACTCTTCTCAGAAGGCCTTCTACTGAGGGCCTGGCCCTATTCTTCCTCCCTGGTGACCTTCCATCCAGACTGGGTCCCATGCCTGAACCTCACTCCCTTCTGAGCCTCCATCACCTTGGGGTCTTCCAAGACCACTCCCAATGGGATCTGCCCATCCTGCCTCTAGCTTGTGGTCCCAATGCCAACTGATCATTAGGTCAGTCCTTTGAGAGAGGAGGAGACAATCACCTCTTTCCTCTAGAAGCCTCCAATTTAACTGGGGGGACAAATCTCAACATGAAAAATGAATTACAGTCAAGCCAGCTCTATGCTGTGTAATCCTGCTGGGACTCCCAAGAGATGAGGGCAAGAAGGATCACTGTTGGCTGGGGGTTGGGAGGGGGGCAAGAAAACCTTCAGGGAAACACTCAGGCTCTGGGTAAGAAGGGATACCAGACACGTTGAGGCCCACAGGCACAGACCTGGATGCAAGAAACAGGCAGAGCCACTTGCAATGCCAGGCCAAGGAATTTGGCCTGGAGAAAGAATACTAATAACTGAGCAAAGAAAAGTAAGTTGCTCCCGCTGTGGGCTCCGCCAGGCCCCATCCTGTGGCCATCAGTGGTGTCGTAGGTTGGTCACTCAGTGTCACATCCTGGAATCCCAAGCTTTGCCCCCATCTAATCCCTAATAGGGTCCTGAACCCCCAGTCCTTTACTTCTCAGAAAGCTCCCATGATTCTGCAGAGGAAGGAGCAGGCAGGGCCAGGGAAGCATCCTCTTGCTAACTACCCTGATCTCTTGGGGAATGGGGGGGTGCTAAATGAGGAGACTCAAAGAGTGGGCCGCCCCACCAGGGTTGGAGCTCTTTCTGTTTGTGCACAACATTCAGGTCCAGTCATTGTCAGTGTTGTTATTGGGTATTAGAGGGCATCCTTGGCAGCAGACCTCAGGTGGGCTCTTCCCATCCCTAGCTAAAATGCCTACAGCACCTGGGGAGCCCTTCAGAATCACTCTGTCATTGGAGCTTCACAAATGGAAAGCAGGGACTATGATATGGAAACTGAGGCAAATAAGGGAGAAGTAATTTGCCCAGGGTCACACAGCTAGCAAGTGTCTGAGGTTGTATCTGAACTGAGGTCTTCCAGACTACAAGTCCAGGGCTCTAGTCCCTTTGCCACCTTGCTGTTCCAAGCACTAAAAAAAAAAAAAAAAAAAAATCAATGTCCAGGTGTGCTCTGGGGGATGAGCCCAGAAGCATCAGGCCCAGAGATGGCCAGGTCTTGCTGTCCTCTGCCCTGCCTTGGACAGATCAGATCTAGGCGGCTTCAGCCCCACACTTTAGGGGCTGGGTCCAGAGGAGGCTGGTTGAGATGTCAGGGCCCTCAAAGCCAGGACTCAGGAAGTCCAATGGCAAGAGTTGGGGAAGGCACAACATGGATGGGGATGGGTGGTAGCTGCCTTCAAAAGCCTCCCTGAGCAGACTAGACGGTTCTGCCGGCCTCTCTGGAGTCTGAGCAGCTTTGGCAACTCCCAGGAGGCTCCAGGAAAGATTGCATTTGGTCTTTGGTCCCAACATGGGTCCAGCTCGACAGTCTGGACAAGAGCAGGCACAGAAGCCATACCTGGAGGCAGGTGGACATGATCAAATCCCTTGGCTTTGATGTCGTTCAGGAGCCTTTCTTCTTCTGCCAGGGCCCGAGCCCGGGCCTGAATGATATGCCTCTCTACCATATCTGCGTCTGCCAACTTCTGTGTATAATCATCTCGAAGCTGGCACAAGAACAGGGAATGGGACAGAGACACAGTCATGCCTCCCTCATGTGGTCTGCCCCAACTTAGCCCCATGACTTTATGTAAAGGGCAGAACCATCTGCCTGCTGCAGTTCAGGGCTAGGAGAGATCATTGGGCACCTTGTCTCCCATCCTGCACATGGGGCCCATAGCCCAGTCTTTCCAAGCCAGTGTGTTGACGGACATACAGCCCTGGGGGAGAAAGCCTGCCTCTGACAATCTGTGTTTGGGGTATCCCACTGTTCTTCTAGGTCTAAATTGGCAGTATGGTGCCCCCCTCAAATTCCTAGCTCCATCCTCTGGGGCATCATCCTCAAGGAAATGGGACCAGGCTCTTGTATCTTCATTTTGCCAAGTCTGGCAGTACTTGGGTGTGCTGTGGGACAAGAGGGTCATGTGTCTGACACTGCCCATCCCTTGGGCAGAAAGGGCAAGACTTGAGGCTTCAACCCCCCAGCTGTCTTTTACCTGAGAAGTTGACCTTTGCACTCAATTACCTCATCTCGATTACATCATCTCTTTTTTTATTTTATTTTATTATTTATTTATTTTTTTTCAAGGCAATGGGGTTAAGTGGCTTGCCCAAGGCCACACAGCTAGGTAATTATTAAGTGTCTGAGGCCGGATTTGAACTCAGGTACTCCTGACTTCAAGGCCAGTGCTCTATCCACTGGGCCACCTAGCCGCCCCAATTACATCATCTCTTTAGGCCTGGCACAGCATTCTAGCTGAGCCTGCCAATATCTTGGCAGAGTCTCCCAACTTAACAAAGGACAAAGCGAATACTTGTAGCTGATACAAAAGGAGAACTCCAGAGGCTGAGGCTCAAAAGAGAAAATCTATTTATAAGAGTAAATAGAAAACCATGCCATGGAGTTCAAACCTCAAGTTTGCAGTATAGGATGTGGGAGATAACGGAGTTCAAACCTCAAGTTCCCATATAGGATGTGGGAGATACGGTGAGAGAGCAATTAGTGTGAAAAAGTCCTTGGGGTCCCGGTGGATCACAAGCTCTGGATGATATGCACCCATAAAAAAGGCCAAGATGATCTCTGATTGCCTTAAGTAGAGACTGCAGAGGATAATCAGGACAGATCCCTTCATGGAGAAATTAATAAAATAATAAAAAATTAAATCCAAAAGCCTAAAGGATGCCTCCAAGTGAGATACTACCAAGTGGCAGTACACGGATGGCTCTAGATGCAAATCTAAATGAAAGAAACAAAGGCTGGGCCATTACGGCTACAGGGAAGAGAAAGAAACAAAAAGAAACAGAAATATGAAGAATAAAAGGAGAAAAGGAACTACCGGTTTGTGGGATACCAGGCCCAAGTTAATGCAGTGCTGGGGGGGAGGGGAACACAAATCATCCTCCTTTCTGGAAGCTTTCTCTGATAAAAGACGTTCCCAGAAAACAATTTACATTTGAGCAGCTGCCCAGTTGAGGGATGGGGAAGTGGGTGGGGAGCCAAAAGCCCTGAATGCGAGCCCTGCCTCCCACAAGGAGCAGCTTGGCGGGCACAGGAGAAGCCTGCGAACCAGCCTCTGCCCCCTGGCACGGGCTGCTCCGGGGTATGGGGGAGGCCCAGAGGAGCCAGTGGGGTAGACGCCGCGCCCTCCGCCGGGAAGCCCGCTCCCCAACGCTCCCTAGGATCGGGGCCGCGGCTCCCGAGTACCAGATGCGAAGGTCCGGCCGCGGGGCCGGGCCGGGCCGCGGCCGGGGGGCCCCCGCTCTGGCCCTCCCGGCCGGCCTCCCCCCGGGCCCCCGGCCGCGGCTCACCTTCTGCAGCTCGCCCACGAACTTGCAGTGCCGGGGGCTCTCTGCGCCCCGGGCCCGGATGAGCTGCGCGCCGACGTGGCCCCCGATCACGTCCAGGGTGTACAGGTTCCTGAAGAGGCCCGTCAGGAGCGGGGAGATGTCCTGGGGGGAGCGGCGCTGAGTGCGGGGCCCCCCGCCAGCCTGTCCCGCCCAGGGGGCGCCCCGGGGGCCAGGGGAGGGCGGGGGCGCCCCGGGGAAGGGGGCGGGGAGGCCCGGGCACCTGCGTCTGCTCGGAGGCCGGCCGCAGCCTCAGCATCCCGGGCTCGCGCTCGGGCTCGGGCTCCGGGACCTCCTCGTAGTCGCCCGCGCCGGGGCCGGGCTCGGCGTCTGGCTCCGGGCCCGACGCCGACCCCCGGGCCGCCTCCAGGCCCGGCCAGGCCGGGCGGCCCGGCGGCGGCGGCGGCGGCGAGGAGCCGCGGGCCTCCATGCAGGCCGCCGAGGGATCTCCGTGGAGACCGACGCCGCGCCGCGCCGCTTCCGGGCCCGCCGCTTCCGGGCCCGCCCCTTCCGCCGGCCGCCTCCAACGCGAGGCTCCGCCCCGCCGGCCCGCCGCTTCCGGCCCCGCCCCGCCCCGCCCTCGGGCCGGCCCGGGCCCCGCTGCGGGGCGAGGCCGCGAGGGGGCGCCGCAGGGAGCCGGGGCTCGGGCCCGCGGGGGGGGGCGGCGTGGGCGTGCGCATGCGTGCCCCTCGGGGGGCGGGGGAGGGGAGGCCGCGGCTTCCGGGAGAAGGCCCGGCCCCGCCCTCCTGCTTCTCCCCGCGTGAGGGGAGGGCGGCGGAACGCGCGTGTCCGCGGCTCGCCGGCCCCGGCCCCGCTGCCTCGGGGCGCCGCCGCGCCCCTCCCCGCGTGGGCAGCCGCGGAGCCGCTCCCGGGGCCACGCTGGGCCCGCAGCCCCGATCCGGCGCCGGGGAGGCGCCCCGCAGCCTCGCCGTGCCCCGCACGCGGGCAGGGGGCGCGGAGGCGCCGTCCCGGGGGCACCACCCGCGGAGCTGGGCACCCCCCGGGGACTGGCCCTGGCGCGTCGGGTGGTGACTGACGGACTGCATCGCTGCCCTCCTCCACCCCGGCGCCCCCCATAGCCCCCCGCAGGCTGGCACAGCCCCCCGCCACTGGGTCACCGCCCGGGACCCGCGCCTCTCTCCGGCTCCCAGGCCTCCCTCTGATGGCCCCACTTGGGACATTCTTTTTCATTGGCTTTTCTCAAAGAAGTATTTTTTCCTCTTCTTTTGACCCGTAACTGGAAGAGAAAAAGAAAACCCTCGTAAGAGATGGAGCTTGTCAAGTCCCACAAATGTTCCCTCCCGTCACCCCGGGATCTCGTGTCCATCTGTGCCCTGGCCAGAGACGGGCATCAGCTTGGTCTGAGGGTCCCTTTCTGCCGCTCTACAATTTCCAGGCAGGAAATTTCTGGGGAGGAGGAGGAGGAGGAAGAAGAGGAGGAAGAGGAGTCCAACTTGGGTGGCAAGGGGAGAAGGGCAGGTTCTCCAAGGTGGCCGGGCAGAGGAGTCTAGCGACACTGCGCAGAGGAACCATGACAAGCCCAGCTCTCTGTAGAAGGGACCCCGGAATGCCAGACACAAGAGGGGAGCTGGCAGGGTCGGAGCACCCAGCCAGGCCAGGGGCCAGGGCCCCCTCGTGTCCTAGGCCCCCTCTGCTGTCTGGGGAGACCTGCGGACACCGAGCTTTCGAGCTGCCAAGCATTCAGTCTGCTGCAGGCTTCCAGTGGACTGACCATGGTGTTCAAAGGCCTAGAAGTCTCTTTTATAGAGAACGCACCCAAGGCAAGCGCTTGCCCAGAGAACAGAAGCAGGACAAGAACACTCAAGGTCTCTCTGAAGAACTGTGGAGCCCATTGGGAGACATGGGAGTCGCTGGCCCAGGACTGCCCAGTATGGCATGCCCTCGCCAGAAGAGGCACCGTGTCCTAGGAGAGAAACTCAAAAGAAACATGAAATGTCTAATTTGGGACCAGCTTCCCCTGAATGTTCTCATGACCTGTTTGTGCCTGATCTGACCCCATGGGTTGGAGGAGCCTGGCACTCGAGGCTGGGCAGGCTTCCCAGCAGAGCCTGGCCCAGCGTTGGTCCCACTGGACCCCCTAAGACAGATGGATGCCGATGCAGTAGCCGAGCAGAGCATCCTTTAGTCTGGGGTCACCGTGATCTCCTATGCATCCCCTTGTTTCACCCACCTCACCCCTGAGTGGGAGCACCAACATCCTCACTGGTCTCTCTCCCAGTCTCTCCCCTCTCTGATCCGACCTTCAGACAGCTGCCGACACGATTATTCTTATACAGTCTTTGATGATGCCAACCCCCCTTCCTAAAGAGAACCTGCAGGTGCTGCCCCAGACCCTTCAGAAAGAGACAGACGGGAGATTTTCTCAGCATTCAAAGATCCACAGTCCATCTCTATCCTACTCTTGTCTCATTCTGTTCTCGCTTCTGCACACCACGATCCGTACGAACTGGTCTACAGGATGCACTGACCCTCCGACTCATTCTTTTCTCTCCTCCAGTCCCCTCCTTCCAGACTTCCCCCACCCTCATCCCTGCCGATGGAGCTTGTCCTGATTCCTTAGCTGGCACCATCTCTCCCTCTGGGGGTCCTAGCATTTGGAGCTGAAGGAGCCTTGGAGCCCTAGAGAGCCCAACCCCCTCTCTTCGCAGATGGGGAAACCAAGGCTGGTGACGATTGTTGGACATTTCTCCCTTGGACATAATCCTGTTCTGATTTTTTTTCTTCCATGTGTGTGTGTGTGTGTGTGTGTGTACACACACACATGTGCATGCTCCAGTGAGAGCCTGGCACATAATAGGCTTAATGTTCATTGATGGACCAGCTGCTCAATGCGAAGCTCCCTGAGGGCAGGTATGGCGTCTGCTTCTTCTAGGAAGGAGCTGGCTTTCAGTCAGAGGCGGCTCCACACTGACCACCTGGGTGACCTTGGACCAGTCCTCAGTCTCCTCATCTATAAAATGGAGGGGCTAGATGAGAGGACCTCAAGGTCTCTTCCAACTCCAACTCTGACAAAGGGTTGAGTGGGCTTGGTTCAGCACCCCTTGGAGTGAGCCTACAGTCGTGGGAAGACTCTCTCGAGTGCAGGCTGAGGATGGACTTGGACCCAGGGGCGGCATCACAACCAGACCCAGCGCTCATCTCCATCATTTCCCCAGGATGAGGAAGGAGGCCTGTTCCTGGCCGGGAACTTCTGGAAAAAGAACATCAGCCTGTGAGTCTGTAGGGGACATCTGCAGGGCCAGAAGCTGGGGCTCCCTGCCTGCCCAGAGAGGAGCATGCACAAGCCCATGGATCTACATGTGTAAATGCAGACACAGACACACTCAAGCACACAGATACACATACATACACACACATACTCAACACAGACACATATATAAACAGACACAATCACATACACACGCACACACTGCCAGACACTCAGACACACGCTTCTAACAGACCCAGGCTCCATTTCTTGCCTCAGAGAAGCCCATTGGCTTGAGCTGTCTGGGTCAAAGATGTAGAAAGAAAGGTTGGGCTCTGCGCTTGGGCTGAGGGGTGTCGGGTGTCACGTGTCGCAGCCCTGGCAACGGGGCCAGAGTAATGACTCACAGACACATCCATTCCTGGGCAAAATATTTTCTCTTTTGGAGCAGCTCTGAGTCATGCTGCGAGTCCTCCGCAGCTCCCCCTTCCCAGAGCCCCTGACCCAGGCCTGCCCAAGGACACTGGTGGGAGGGGGCAGGAGCCAGATCCCTCCTTGCTCCCCACAAGTTGGCAGAAAGATGAAGTTTCTTAGGAAATCAGCATTCCCAGAGGCGCTACAAGGCTGGAGCAGGAGCTGTGTTCAAGGCTGCCATCCAGATTCGAGAGGCTTTCTTTCCTTCTCTCCTGCCTGGCCCGGCTCCCCTGCCCACAATGGGCCGACCCCAGGCAAGACTGAGCCAGCCGATCTCTGTAGTCAGGGGCTATGGCTGAGCAGGGACAGGACCTAGGCCACAGGTCCAGGGGATGGCTCTCCTCCGCCAAGCACCCTCCCCCATTTCTCTACCCAGCCTGGGCCTCCTCTTTCTCCAGGATCTCACACCCTCCCGGTTGGACAAATCAGGTGGCCCCAGTCTGGTAGTCCCATGCCCTAGGCTGTTTTCTGGTTCATCCTTTCAGAGGATCCTCCCAGCTCCTTCCCACCCAGGCTCAGCTGCTGAAAGGCTCCTCAGCACCACCCCTCCCCACAATCTCCACCCAGCCACCCCCTGGAATCCAAATAGAAGCTACTCTCTTACAGGTCACTTCTCACTCCACCGAGTCAAGTCCCGTACCCCCTTTAGAAGCCTTCCCTCTGCACGGAATCCTCTCCTGCCCCCGCCAATCCCTGCCTGCCTCCTCCTTCTGCCCTCTGTCTTGCTCTGTCTGCTCCATATTTCTGTCTCTGACTTTCCCCTCTCCATTCCATTCCCTTCCTTGCCAATGCCACCCATTGATGATGCCTTCTCTGTAGAAGGCTCCAGAACCTGGACCAGACTACTATGTTTCACATCCCAGCCAGTCAGCTCTGAACCTCCATGACCAATCACTTGTTTAGGTCCCTTCACCACCCTCCAAACTCACTCACTTGAACCTCAAAAATCAAGTCCAAGTTCCCATTTGACAGGGATGTCAAATTTCAAAGGTTGGGTAACAAGGTAATATCTTCATGCCCCACCACATGGGGGGGGTAGGGCATGCTTGGGTCTTTAAGCCAGCAACCAGGTTGGGCTGCATTCTTTTCTAAAACCCATTTTCTGCTTTCTGCTGTGCCTAATGTGGAGGAAGTGAACTGAACCCATGAGAAGGGAAGGATGCCCCTTCTCTTTTCCCAGCCCTCCCCAAGAGATGAGGCCTGGAGGTATTGTTCTGTCCTGTGTTTTGTCTATATTTCTGGTGTTAATCCCACAGGTCAGAGAGTGGAAGCCATGGTGATCTTGGAACCAGGATTGGAGGTAGGGTTGTGGGTGCAACCAGCTAGTCAGCCTGGAGAAGCCAGATGCCCATGACTTGAGCCCCAGCAGAGCTTGGAACCAGGACTGTGTATCCCTTGTCCCCTCCCCAGTCAGTAGCTCTGTGGGAAAAGACCAGGTGTGTCACTGGATCATCCCAGAGTCAGCATCCCAGAGACCCCTGGGCTGGCCATTGCTCCCATGCAAGTATTGTCTCTCCCAGTAGACTCTAAGATCCCTGAGGGCAGGGACTCTCATGTTTTGTACTTGTATCTCTAGAACTAAGCATATAGAAGGCACCCAATGAATGCTTTTTAATTCATCTGTCCATCCATCCATCCATCCATCCATCCATCATCCATCCATCATCCATCGATCCATCCATCCCTCCATCCATCCATGTATCCAACTCTTCATACTCAAAACTGAATTCAACATCTTCCCCCTCCTTCCACCCTGCCCCTACTTCCTCCTGATTTTCCTTGGAAATCAATAAACTTCCTACCTGAGACCTTAGGAACAGCACTTCACCACCTACAAGACAGGAGAGATGGATTCCATGATCTCCAAGATCTTTGGAACCATCCCAAGACAGCAATCTGATATATTATGCATGTACATTTATATCAAACATATCTCCATATTAGGAAGTAAAAGAATCAGAACAAAAGAGAAAAACCATGAGAAAGAAGAGTAAAAGAATTTTGAGTGAAAATAATCTACTTTGGTCTGCATTCACACTTCTCTGAATGTGAAGAGCATTTCCCATCACAAGTCTTTTAGAATTGTCTTTGATCACTATTTGAGAAGAGCCAAGTCAATCATAGTGGATCATCACCCAATGTTGCTGTTCATGTGTAATGAATTGGTTCTTCCCACTTCAGTCAACATCATTCATACGTGACTTTCCAGGCTTTTCTCAAAGCCACCATCATGATTTTTTAAACGGTGTTCCATTCATAGACCACAATTCATTCAGCCATTCCCCAATGGATGGGTATCCCCTCAATTTCCAATTCTTTGCCACCACAAAAAGAGCTGCTGTATTTTTGGGATACAGACCTAGCAGGAGTATTGCCGGATCAATAGTATGAAGTTTGATTGCCCTTTGGGCACAGTCTCAAATTGTTCTCCAGAAGGGTTGGATCAGTTCACAACTCTACCAATAGTAGTGCTAATTATTATTGCTAATATATTTGTAAAATACTTAACACCATGGCTAGTACACAGTAGGAGCTCTATAAATGCTATTATTGTTATAGTTGTAAAGCACTTAGCAGGGTACTTAGCAAATGGTGCTTAAATAAATGCCTCCTTGTTTCCTCATGAAGCTTCTCTGCATATGGAGCTAAGTCTGCTTCTTGGCAGCTTCCTCTGATGGGTCCTAGTTCTGTTCACTGGAGCCCTTTCCCACATGGCAATCTTTCACATCCTTGATAGAAGCAGTATGGGAAAGGAAAGGGTGATGACTCTGAACTTGGAACATCCGGGTTTGAATCCAGCACTATCATTTACTAACTCCCTGCAGGACCTTGGACAAACCCCTTTCCCTCACTGGGTCTCTGTTTCCTTCATCTGTGAAATGGGTTAGGAGGTGGTCTTGAGGATCCCTTATAGCCCTATGTGTCCTCCCAACCAGAAGCAGACCTCCTTGTCTCTTTTGCATAGGTGTAGATGAACACACATGCTTTCTGGTGGGGAGCCCAACCTTCTTGGAGCTCACTAAGAACCCACAGGCTGAGAATGGACTTAACCCAGATCACTGGGTCTCTGTTGCCCCAGACTCTTGCTGCCAGTTTCTTGCCTGTCTGGCTTCCCCACCTGACTGTAAGTGGCTTAGGGCAGGGATGAGTCTCATCTTGCCTTCCTCATAGTGATGGGCGCATGTACCCATGTATGCAGTAGGTGTTCAGCCAATGTTTGGTGCCTCATCATTTGATAGTGAGAAGGGAGAGATGAGAGGGAGCCAAAGAAACAAACTTTGGCTACTGTCAGTCCTACAAAGCAGCCTTGGCACTTGGGAGGCGGTCTCAGTCTTTGGGGCCATAGGGTCAGGAAATCCTACTTCAGTCTGCCTCAAGTCCTCAAGCAAATGGCAAGGCTCCCTCTATCTTCAGTGAGTCAGTGAACCTGGCAGGGCTAGCCCTTGTTTGCAGCCCTTGTCATAATTCAATCTGCTCTGCTCCAAAGGGAGCAGTTTTACAGTTTTACAGTCTGTTCTCCCCTCTGGGGTGGTGCCACAGTAAAAGGGGGGGGCAGCTTCATCATCTCACCCAATCCCTGCTGGTTCCTGAATCTTGGGAGAATTCACACTCATGTGCTTGGGGTCTGTGTGTGTGTGTGTGTGTGTGAGAGAGAGAGAGAGAGAGACAGAGAGACAGAGACAGAGAGACAGAAAGAGATAAAGAGAAAGGTAGAGAAGAGACAGAGACAGAGAGTTAGTTTCCCAGAGCAGGAGACATTTGTGCTGACAAGGATTCTGAGGGACATGAGTTGGGAGTGAGTGCATTCCAGTCCTGGGGACCAGCCTGCATAAATATATTATCTATCCTTCCCTCCCTCTTCCTTCCTTTCCTACTTCCTTCCTTCCTCCCTTCCTTCCTTCATCCATCTATCTGTAGATTCCCCCCAGTTTTCTAGTCTTCCTCTGATAGGAAGAGGAAGAAAATCCTGAGAAATAGAGACCAAGCTGAGGCTGATATTTTTCTGGCCCTTTCTGGGTCCAAGCTAGGAAGAGCTTAGCCTGGTGGCCTCTGGGAATTTCAGTGAGTCACCTTGGCTAGCCTGCCCACAACTTCCTTTGAGGAGGAGGCTCAGGGGCTCCCCATCCTCTGACAATGGTACTGTGGTTGGTGGCCCTGAAAGGGGTCACGGGGCCTCTTCCTTGAGCGACTTCATGTAGTCGCAGAACTCCAGGCTCCGGCATGCCCCTGTGTGGTCCCAAGCTGGGCCCTGGAGGTTGGGACTGGGAGTGAGAGGTAGTTTGTTGGTGAAGGGAGCAGCCCTTTCCTGCCACCTGCCTTTCCCAGGCAGCCCCCAGGTTCATTTCTATGGGATGCCACTGAGAAAATGATGCCCATTTGACAGACAGGTGAAGAGCCTGAGAGGGGCCGGGTGACCTGCCTGGTCTTGGCCAGGGCTTCTGAGCCCCACGTTAGATTTTTCCTGTGGCCCTGTCTCTCCACCATCCCAGCCAGCAGCCTCAGAGCCCAACATAAGAGCCTGGGTCCTGGACAAGGCCCCTGAGAGCATGGGAGGAGGCCTCTGGCTAGAGGTGGAGGGGCCTGAGAGCAAGGACCAGGCAGGAGCTCCTGAAGCTCCTTCCAGGCCGGGAGCCGGGCAGAGGGAGAGGAGGGCAGGGCTGAGGCCATGCCAGGCACTGGCTGGGCACGGGGGCCGGCTCCCCACAGGGCGTTCGGTGTCTCGCCTGGCCCCTCAGCTAATGAAAGAGTCGGGGCTTGTGGTCGGGGTGGAGAGGGCAGGGGCGGCTGCCAGCCCGCCCGGGACAAGGCTATTCTCGGCTCTGCTTTGGGCGTGCCCCCCTCGGACAAGGGCTCGGATGAGCCAGGGATGAGCCAGGGACAGGAGGGGCCCAAGCCGAGACCCCCCCCCCCAGTCTGGGAGTCTCCCCTGGAAGAGGACCCAGTGTCCACGCGTGCGTCTGAGAGAGAGGGGTGGGGCAGTCCGGGGGGCTGCTGGGCAGGAGGCCCCTGGGCCCCCCTTCCCCTCCCAGGCCGCCCCAGGGCGGGGTGGCCTCCCTCCGCCTCCTCCCTCCGCCCCCCGGTCTCCCCGCCTCCTCTCGCTGCCGGCCTCAGGGCCGCCTGCACCCCCGGCCCGAGCCGCTACCATGGACTCCAACGGCGCCTGCCCGGCCCTGCGCGGTGAGCCCCCGGCCCCTCCGGCCCGGCCCCCTCCTGCCCAGCCCTGCACCCCCTCCGGCCCGGCCCCCCTCCGGCCCGGCCCTGCACCCCCTCCGGCCCGGCCCCCTCCGGCCCGGCCCTGCACCCCCTCCGGCCCGGCCCCCCTCCGGCCCGGCCCTGCACCCCCTCCGGCCCGGCCCTGCACCCCCTCCGGCCCGGCCCCCCTCCGGCCCGGCACCCCTCCGGCCCGGCCCTGCACCCCCTCCGGCCCGGCCCCCCTCCGGCCCGGCCCTGCACCCCCTCCTGCCCGGCCCCCCTCCGGCCCGGCCCTGCACCCCCTCCGGCCCGGCCCCCCTCCGGCCCGGCCCTGCACCCCCTCCGGCCCGGCCCCCCTCCGGCCCGGCCCCCTCCGGCCCGGCCCTGCACCCCCTCCGGCCCGGCCCCCCTCCGGCCCGGCCCCCCTCCGGCCCGGCACCCCTCCGGCCCGGCACCCCTCCGGCCCTGCACCCCTCCTGCCCGGCCCCCCTCCGGCCCGGCCCTGCACCCCCTCCTGCCCGGCCCCCCTCCGGCCCGGCCCTGCACCCCCTCCGGCCCGGCCCCCCTCCGGCCCGGCCCTGCACCCCCTCCGGCCCGGCACCCCTCCGGCCCTGCACCCCCTCCTGCCCGGCCCCCCTCCGGCCCGGCACCCCCTCCGGCCCGGCCCCCTCCGGCCCTGCACCCCCTCCAGCCCTGCACCCCCTCCGGCCCGGCCCCCCTCCGGCCCAACTCCCCGCATCAGGGTGGGCGCCCCGGGGAGGGGCCGGGGTCCTGCGCCTGTGACTCCGCGTCTGCGGGGCTGGGGGTCCTGCGCGCGCCTCTGCTTTCGGGGGGCAGCCCCCCGCCCCCCGATAGAGGCCATGGCCACGTGAGTGGGGGCCTCCCCGGGTGTGCCTGGGGAGCTCCCCGGACAGGGGCAGGGGGTCAGGGGGACCTCTGCCCGCCCAGCTGGGAGGGGGCAGGCGGGGCTGGGGGAGGGCCCTGTTGGGGGCCAGGAATGCTGGGGAGGGGCCCGGGGAGAGATCCCGCCCCTTCCCCTGCCTCCCGGGGGAGCGGCGGAGACTCAGCGGTCCACCTGGGCCGGAGGATCGGGCTCTGCAGCCACTTTGAGGGGCACCCGTCGGCCCCCGGTCTGCGGCTGGCTGAGACGGGGTTCGCAGCTCAGCCGCCCCAGGCCGGCGGGAGGGGGCTCACGCCCGGCCTGGCTGTGGCCCCGCTGGGAAAGGGTTTGGCTTCTTTTGGGGGGGGGGTTGCCCTGCTACCCTCTTGTTTGAAGGAGGGCCATCCCTTAAGTGGGCAGGAGAGGGGAGGGAAGGTGGGCAGTGGGAGAGCCCCTGCTGATTGTGGGATCACTGTGGAGGTCTCCCTGGAAGGGGAGAAGGCCAGGCTTTGTAAGGGACCTTGGGGGATAGCTCCCCTTTTCCAGAAGGGAAGTGACTTCACCAGGACCCCACTCACTGCCTAGAAGGAGTCCCCCCCCCCCCAGCTCAGCCCCACAGGCTCCACTAAGGTTCTGTGACCCACCCTGGGGACAAGGAGGGATCTAAGGACAGTTCTTGCAGACAAGGGAATGTAGGGAACGTTGGTAGGGTGCCAGGGGCTGAGGTAGGCACATAACTTTGCCCCTTTCCTTGCCCAGGGCCTGGCAAGCAGAGGCCTGAGGCTTTGGGGGGTGCAGCCGAGTGAATCCAGGGACAAGGAATGGGGGTTTTCTCAGCCCTGGCTAATGCCGCCACAGAAATTTGGGCTCTGCCCTGCCAGCCTGAATGGCCTCTCTATGTGGCTTTCCAAGTCAAGCTTTCCCTGGGGACGTTTGAGGCCAAGGCCCAGCTGGGATGTCTCTTCAGGGCTTCTCTCCCTGCCTTCCCCCCTCCTGGCCTCTTTCTGGAGCAGGGTCTTCATCTGCTCCTATAGCAGTCATCTTTTGGGGGGCAGTTAGTGGGGAGACATTGCTCAGATGGCCAAGATGGGAAATCCAGATAAACCCCATGTAATCACAGCAGAGTGGCGGAGGGTTCGTTCCTCTGATTTATGGAAATGAACCAATGAGCAGCATTTGGCAATATCCGTAAGCAGAGAGGTGGGGGACAGGAGGAGGGGGAAGGAAGCCTCCTTTGGCTGTTGCTCCGTTCAGTCCCGTCCCACTGCCACCATGGGCTTTTCTCGGCAGCCACTAGAATAGCTGGCCATTTGCTTCTCCAGTGTGTCCCCATTTTACAAACTGGGTGAAGTGACTTGCCCAGGTCACACAGGAGGAAGTGTCTGAGGCGGGAACTGAACTCTTCTAACTGCGGCCAGGGCCAAGGCTCCCCTTGGCTGCTGTTATGATTCATGTCAGGTTATCCTGGTTATCCTGGACATTGGCTAGAGCAGTGGAAGAGGCCCCTGAGGCCCACCCCCTCATCGTACAGATGAGGAAACTGAGGCACAGGGAAGTGAAGTGAGTCCCCCAGGGTTAGAGACAGTCAGGATCCCAACCCATGTCTTCTGCCTCCAAATCTAGGGCTCGTTCCCTAGTTCCACGATAGAATTTTGGGTTGATGTCATACTCCTCATGTTCCAGAGAAAGAAGTATCTGCCCCAAGGTCACATAATGACTGGTCAGGTGGACCTGGGTGCAAATCCAGTATCAGATCTTTACTGATGCTGAGCATGATCCTGGACTGGGGACTGTCTCTATGAACCTTCACTTCCTCATCTACGAAATGGGGCTAATAAAAACTATGTTTACGTGTATAGCACTAGCGGCTGACGTATCTAGAGACCATTAAGATCGATATTGTCTCAGTGATCCCCCCCCCAAAGACTCAATACCAAGGGCTGAAGGCCCCCACCTGGAAGATGCTGGTAGAAGTCTAATGAGTGTCTGAAGCAGGATTCACATTCAGGTTGCGGTCCAAATTCTAGCCACTGCACTGCACGGCCTCTCCGAGGGGCCAGGTTTTCTATTGGGAGGCAAGATCTTTGGTAAAACCACCTTTGCGGATGTATCTGCTGCTGTCACTCAGCATGGAATATGTCACCAAAGTGGATGAACTATCAGGAATGTGCCCCAATCTGGCCCTTTAGGTCTGAAGGACGTGGGGAGGCTGGCAGCCCTGGTGTAGAGATAGTCAAAAGCCGAGAGGCATCGGCCTGGGTCACAAGCGATGCCAAGCCCCAAGGGTCCCCCAGGAGGTCGGTGTAGCCTCAGTCTGGCCATGGCCTTGGAGAGCCCTAATCCCCAAAGAACTGAGACTCAAGAAACTGAGGGTTCCCCTGAGCAGATTTCCTGGGTCCATGGCATCCCACGCTTCTCTAGTCTCCACTCAGGGATGGAGCTCTCCCAGCCTACTGGCCGTCCCACTCCAGGCTGGCTGTGCCAGCCCATCCTCTCTCCCCTCTCCCAATGCATTGACCCTGGGAGGCTTCCCAGGTAATGCAAGCATTTCCCTCCCTGAGACGGAGCATCCCCAGATTCTCTCCCAAACCCTCTCATGACCCGGTTTCCAAGGATTTTTCAGAGTGGGAGATGCTCCGCTGTTTGGTGAGTTGCCCTGAGGCTTCTCCTCTGGCCTCATGGACCTGTTCCTTCTTGCTCTGAGGTGTGTACCACTCACAAATGGAACCACTCACTTCCCCTCTTTATCCTGTTCTGCCCAGGCCTCCTATGCTATTGCTGCCATATAGTCTTTCTCCTTTTCCAAGAGCCTCAGTTTTCCTGTTGCGTCTGACTCTTTGCGACCCCATTTGAAGTGGTTAGCCTTTTCCTTCTCCAGCTCATTTTACAGATGAGGAAACTGAGACAAACAGGGTGAAATGACTTGGCCAGGTTCCACATTTAGTATCTGAGGCCAGATTTGATCTCAGGTGTGGCTCCAAGGACCTGTGGCCTATCTACTGCTCCACCTAGTTGCCCAAGCTTCACAAAATGTTTAGCTACATAATAGTTATTTTATGGGGTGATCAGAGGAACTGGCACCTTTGATATGAAGGCCGCTGAGACTTTTCAGGGTTATTCATCCACCCTTGATGTCCACCTGCCACTAGACGCTCACCTGTGACCCCGCCCAGGAGCTGCTCCCTAGTTAAACCATCTTGGGAAACAGGTTAAACCGGGCAATGGGTGACTGACAGGCCTTAAACCCCTCAGTGAGTTAGGGGGGTGTCTTCCCCAACAAGTGCAATCCTTGTTCCGCAGAATGGGTGGATGAGAACACTGTGTTCTAAGGGCTCGGAAGGTGACTTGAATGGGTGCTCATGATCTCAAAGCTTGGGCAGACATGGAAGATGCCACGGTTGTCCACTTCCTTCCTGACTATAGCAAATCATCCTGGCGCTGGACTGTGAGGATTAAGGGAGAGAGAGATAGGCTGACAAAGGACCACCCCACACTCTGCCCAAGAACTCCGGAAAAGCCTTATGGGACTCAGGATCCTCCCAGAGTGAAAACATCCGTCCCCAGGTCCATCCTACTGCTCTCTCTCCTCCCCTTTCAGCAGGGCTGAATTCCAATTCAGAGCACCGGAACTGGTCTCAAGAAGAAGCTGCCTCACTGCCTTCCTACTTGGGTGACCCTGGGCAAATGACCACTTCCCTCAGCCTCAGTTTTCCTCTCTGCATAATGGGGATAATCACAGCTTCTCCCCCATTGATTCACTGTGAGGATTAGATGAGTGAGCACACATCTAGCCAGTCTTGATGAGTCACAGAAATGGCAGCAAGATTTATTCTTTTTGCTTTTTTTTTTTTTAATGTTTGAACATTCTGAACTTAAACATTGAATAAAGTGAATGTTTCTTTGTGGCTAATAGAAGAGAAGCAGACCGGTGCCTGTGGAACAATGAGTCCCTTCTTGAGCACAGCTAGCTTTTCCTTTAAAGGACCTTCAAAGTGTAACTTTGCCACTGCGCCACCTAGCCGCCCCTCTTCTACAATTTTTTAAAGAAGACTCATGACCTACTTGCTCTTCTTTTTCTTTCCTTCTTTATGGCATGCCCCAGCCTAGCTCCCACTTTCCAGCCTTCCCCTCAAATAATCTGGTTGCACTGACCACGTCCACAAAGTCCATCCCCTGGTGGTGGCAGCTGCTTCATCATCGGTCCTCTGGGGTTGACATTGATCATTATCCTAATCAGTTCCTACGTCTTTCAAAGCTGCTGGCCCTGGCGCACATGTTGTTATGGTATACAGTGTTCTCCTGGTTCTGCTCACTTCACCATCAGTTCATCGCGGTCTTCTGAGGTTTCTCTGCCTCCTCCCTTTCATTATTTCTCATGATACAATAAGATTTCACAGCATTCACATAGCATCCCATGATGCAATAAGATTTCATGGCATTCATATACCATCATCTATCCTCCCACCTCTAAGTGAAAGGAATCTTCTTAAAAGGCCTGTTCTCTTCCCCCAAATCAGCTGTTACTCATAAATAATTAGGGTCCTAACAGAAAGTCTGATAAAGGTAGGAGGCACAGACCAAGCTTCCAGAGGAGGCAAACAGCATTTCCAGTTGGACTTGGGGGGGTTGGGAAAAGCTCTGTCCTAGGCTTGGCATTTGAACTGGCCTTTAAGAAGGAGGAGACTTTCAACAGGAGAAGGTGTGGGATGAGGGTACCACGGCGGTGGGAACACAGTGAGCATTGGGGCAGGGAGAGCCCCTGAGGTCCAGTGTTGTGGTGTCATTGCCATGGCACAAGTCAATGAGGGCCTGACCTGATATGTGGGCACTGCCTGTGGAAAAGAGGAGATGAATGCCAGAGATCCAGTGAGAGAACGATGGGGGTCGGCACTGACTTGTGTAGACTTGTGAGAGGACAGGGGATCCCCTGAGATGAGAGGTCCCACAGACAGCAGGGCATCTCTTCTCTCTTGGCTCTCCAGATTTGACATGAAGATCAGTTGAAAGAACTAGGGATGAGGAGCAGAGGGAACTTTGGATAGGGCAGGGATCCAGTCTGGGAAGGGCTGTCCTGGGGAAGAGAGATGACCCTGAGCTTTGTTCAGCTTGGTCCCAGTGGACACCACAAGCAATGGGGAATTGGGGAGAGAGGTTGATTTCACCGGAGTGCACAGAGCTATCGTAGGAGGCAGTGAGCTTGTCATCTTTAGAGGGTTTCCTGCAAAGGCTGTATTTGGCAAGACTCCTAGAGAAATGGCTTCCAAGCTGGCCTTGATGATCTCTTTGAAGACTCTTTGGTTTTTTGTTTGTTTGTTTGTTTGTTTGTTTTGCAAGGAAATGGGGATAAATAACTAACCCAAGTTTATACAGCTAAGTAATTATTAAGTGTCTGAGGCTAGATTTGAACTCAGGTCTGCCTGACTCCAGGACTGGTGCTCTATCCACTGTCCCCTCTTTGAAGACGCTTGATACTAGAACTGTGGGATCCTGGCTCCTAAATCTTCAGGGTTAGAGGGGGAAATGTGCCATTAGTCCTTGCTATGTCCACTAAAGCCTAGTCTCTTGTGATACAGATGGGGCGGCCCAGTGCCACAGATGCATGTTGGGGGCAGAGGCAGAAATTTCTTATATTCTCGGTTGGACCTTCCAATATGCTCCCAGGAGAAGCCTGGCTTTGGGGCTTTCTTGTCCCCCCCTTGTCCCCGCTCTCTCAGTAGAAGCCTAGCTGCAGATCTGCCCCATCCTTGGCTCTCCCTCCACTATCTCACCTCCTCTTGAGGCCTGAGTTATTCTCCATTCTTGTATGAGATTCAAACCAACCTCTCCAGCACCCCCGCTCCCCTTGACTCTACCTCCATATGGGAGTCCCAGTGAGCCTTCTCTTGTCACAAATTAAATCAAACAAAGATAAGGAAAGGAGGTGCCAAATCTGATAGTGTCTCCGCTGTTCGGTCCCCACAGCACTCTACCTCTCCAGCTGAAGGATATTTCCCCATCTCTCCTCTGGGGCCAAAGTTAATAATGATCATCCTGCAGCATTCTTTTGTTTTTTCTTTCCTTGATATTCTAGGATTCATTTCTTCCTGTGTGTGTCTAAGCTCCCCATAGTCAGAGAATCCCAAATCTAGAGCTGGGACTTTAGAAATTATCTGGACCGCTACCACCCATTTTGCAGATGAAGAAAATGAGCCTCTGAGATTATGTGACTGTGGCAGGCAGGATCTGAACTGCTAACGTAGCTCGATGTGGATAGTTTGGCCTTCACTCTCATAGAAGACGGCGACCTCAGACAGATGATGCCAGGACAAGCCCAGGAACTGGATTGGAGTGGGAGGTGGAGCTGTTGTTAGTGCTCCATTGCACAATTATTTTTTTTGTGATTTCCCGATGGAAGGACACACGCTTTGTTTCTAGGTCCTTTTTTTTCCCACAAAAAAGTCCTGGCAGATGGCTTGGTATAGATGAGCTGGTTCTTCTCCTTGGGCTCGCTGGCCACAGGTTGCCTTCTCATTTCCCTGCCTCTCCTAGTCAGCCAGGTCATCCAGGCCATCCGGGCTGGGAAGCTGTGAGAAGCTGTGAGTCATCTCGTGTGCCTCCCTAGCTGTGCTCTCCGCACCAAGTCAGTCAACAGTTTTTCTTGCAAAATTTTCCTCCCACGACTGACTGCTCTTTACTACCTCTGTGACCCCACCCTTGTCAAGGGCCGGGGCTGTTGCCTGACCATGGCAGTAACCGCCTAACTTTGTTTCCTTCTCCCTGTTCATCCTGCACAACACTGCCAGATTGATCTTCTTAAAATGCCGCCCTCAATGGGTCCCTTTCTCTCTCCATGATCGTCTGTGACTCCCTATTGTCCATAGCAGTGGTCCCCAAACTCTCCCATCAGTAAAAAAGAAAAGAAAATGCCCAGACTCCTTGATATATGTATATTTATTTCTAAATTACACACCCATCTATTTACTATTATATATGCAGGCTAATGTATTCTTTGAGAGCCTTGGGGGCAGGGGCTGAGGTGGTTTTGACTTGGTTTCTTCACTGTGCCCAGTCTAGATAGTAGTTGATTAATTGATAAACTAATTTAAAAAAATTTTTTTAAAGAGAAAAAATCCTATTTTAAAATAGTTTCTGTTTTATAATAGCACAAAGCTTTTCTTTCTTTTGCTAAAATGTTATTCGTTTTAATAATTTATTTCTATTTTGTACATCTGTAACTTAAAGACTCTCAAGGCATCCCAGGAATATCAAACATAACTCCAGAACTTCACAAATATGATCTCATCTGATTCTCACAACCACCCTTGGAAGGGAGGTGCTATCATTATCCTCATCCTACAGATGCAGAAACAGAAGCAGACAGAAATTAAATGACTTGCCCAAGGTCTCACTGGGAGGAAGTGTCCAAGGCTTGATTTGAACTCAGGTCTTCCTGACTCCAGGAAGTTTGAGTCCTGCCTCTGACACATGCTGGGTGTAAGATTTGGGACAAGTCACTTAGCATCTGAACTGACTTCTCTTAGTAGAGGAGAGTGCCCTAAAGCAGTGAAATCCCAGGCCCAGTAGTGAAGTCAATGTAATTGAATAAACTTCCTTGTTTTCTAAAAAGCCCAGAGCACGTCCTGGGAAGAATTATTATGTCATTGTGGAACCCAGGCAGGACTTGGAGGTACTCTTTCAACCCCCCACTTCACCATCAAATGAATTCTCAAAGTGTCCTCTCAAAGTCTGGGGGTAACTCTGAGGACTTGGGGGGGGATTTCTAATGCTGTCTATTACTCACAAGACTCCAACAGTGTCCAACTCCCCCCATCCCATGCTCACCATGATTATAAGTTGACATCAGCCAGATGTAATTAGTTTTTAGAAACAGATCTTGACTAAGTTGGTCCAAAACATCCCCGTAAACTAAAACATATAGAGCTGTATAGAGTTCAGAGGAAAGTGGGTGCAAGCTTAGGGAACAACCAATAGGCAAAGAGGTATCCAGGTGGCTGGAAGCCTTTTTTTCCCTTTTGTGGGTATTAAATATGTTGTGGATTTCCTGCTGGGGTCCTTGAGTCCGCCTGTTCTCACCATATTCCCTCTGCTTTTGGCTCCTGGGTAGCCACTGCCAACAGCTGCTATTGTCACAGGGAATATCCTCCAATCTTTGGAAGTTCACAAGGTCCTCTTCTGGCCAAGGGATAGGAGAGGGGAACAAGATGCCAGTGCCAGGCCTCTTCTTCTTCTCCCTTCCAAATGATTCTTTTGTAGACACTTGTGCTTTGCCAGAGCAATGCTCTCCCCTACGTAGCCAGAAGCTCGGCTCCTCGTGTTCCGACTGGCTCCCTGTTTTTATAGATCACCCCTCAAAGGTTGTCCCTGGGCCCTCAACCAAGCTGAACATACTCTGACTCATCTGATGACTTTCTTAGATATCTAAATTAATTTAGCATTTTGGATTTATCCTCCATGTTACAAACTTGTATAGACAAGCAAAAAAAAATTCCAATTTCCCACTGGCCATGCCCAAAAGACATGTCTCAATCTGTACTCTGAGTTAAGACGTGGATAGTAGGGTTCATTGAGCAATTGGGTAGTTCAGTGGATAGAGTGCTGAGCCTGGAACCAGGAAAATCTTCTATCCGAGTTCAAATTTGACTTCTGACTCTTACTAGCTGTGTGACCTTGGGCAAGTCACTGCACCCTGTTTCCACATCTGTAAAAAAGGAAATGGGAAAGCACTTGTCAAAGAAACCTCGGCATGGGGTCGTGAAAAGTTGGACACAACTGAACAGCAGAAGCAACAAGTAGGCTTTGTTATTTGTTCAATTTTCTCATTGAAATGGGCCGTTACATGGATCAGAGTTAAGTCTTTAAAATTGGCTTTTTAAATGTTGTTATTGAATACATTTTTCTCCTAGTTCTGTTTATGGGATCCGACTTGTGCTTTAGGAAAATCACTGTGGCAGTGGTAGGGAGAAGGGGCCTTGAGGTAGGGAGAACGGTGAAAAGATCATTGCAATAATCCAGGTTGGAGGGGACCCAGCCTCATGGTCTCAGTTGGGAGAGGAGAGGAAAGGGTGTATTCAATAGATGGTTGTAGTAAAATCTACAAGTCTTGGCAGGAGACTGAATCTGGGAGTAGAGGAGAGAGAATAGTCCATGATGATCCCAAGGCTGTAAACCTGGGAAAAGAGGACACTTTGGTGGGGAGGGAGATTTCTTTCTTTGCTTGTCCTTTGTGACTAAGACTCTACTCAAAAGGAAGAGGAGACTCTTACAGGCCACTGCCCCTCTTCTAACAGAGTCTATTGTCCAGGGTCCCCTTTCAAAGTCACAAGGTGTTCTGAAGGCCAAAAGAGCATTGCTGGTGGAATTTCCCCAAGGACACCAGCAGGACAGATGCCCTGGGTTCCTGGGTCTCATTTAGATCAAAACTGGTCCAAGTTGGGGGTAGCACTGGAAGCTTGCAGAGAAGTAAATGAGTCTCAGCTGATAATAGATGAAGGGAGAGCACATTGGACACCCCTGGTTGACAGAATAGAATCCGAATTCATCAGCTTAATATTCAAGGGCCTCCACATTTAACTCCAAAGTGCCTTTCATTTAATACACTCTTCCAGTATCCTTACCATGGGCAAAGCAGAGTGCTAGGCACCCGTGGTTGATTAATCAAGAGCCATTTTTAAGCATCTATTATATTCCAGACTGCCGTTGAAGTAGACTCAGCTCTTAAGAAGTTTAGATGCTCTTAAGGAGACAATATAGACAAGGGTAGATCTGCACAAGAAATTCAAGGGTGTGTGGTAGTGGCGGTGTGGTCGGGGAAGTCACCAGGAGCCCCATGGAGGAGGGACCAGAAAACACCTCATGGTATGTAGAAGCCAGCCAGTTCTACTTCCTCATTTTATCGAGTAGAAAACTGGACCAGATGGGTAGTAAGTGGCAACACCGAAATCCAGACCCAGGATTTGTGCTTCCACATCCTGCATCCTCCTGGATACAAATGTCCCAGCATTTGAGGTTTGAGTTATTATGTTTAGTCGGAGTCAACCCCTCCCTCTCAGGTGGCCCTCACCCTTGTGAGCTCAGAGCTATGCTTCAGGGTCCCAGCGACTTGAGTTTTCTGTAGTTTTAGCTCCTGGGGAAGCTCCTTGACCAAGCCTTATGCAGGAAGCCCTGGGCAGGACAGGTGCCAGTTGCTTCAATGGGGCTTAGGAAGACTCTCCTTAGCCAGCCTCTGACAACATTGCTTAGCTCATTCTTTGTCCATGGAAGCTCCATGAGGGTCCACATCCATGGAACATAATTTAATTTTTTTCCATTTTGAGATTGCTAAAGTATTACTAGCCAACAAAATCTCTGTGGTTCTTAGATGTCCATTGGGCAAGGGCAGGGCTTGGGGGAGAAATCGCAGTTATTTGGAAAGAGAATTCCTTCCTCTATCTGAGTCCTCGGGATAACCACAACCCTCCCTCTCTCTGTGTGTCTCTCTCCCCGCTCTCTGTCTCTCTGTCTCTGTCTGTCTGTCTCTCTGTCTCCGTCTTTCTCTCTCTCTCTCTCTCTCTCTCTCTCTCTCTCTCTCTCTCTCTCTCACACACACACACACACACACACACACACACACACACATACGCACACACACTTCTCTCATCTGTCTCCCTCTCTTTTCTCTCTGTCTCTCACTCTCTCTCCTCTCTCTCTGTCTCTGTGTCTGTCTCTCTGTCCTGTCTCTGTCTGCTCTCTTTATCCTTGGTCCTTTTAATTGCTCCCAATACACTCATTTAACCACCACACATACTGACATTTTAGAGAAAACAGTATTAGTCACATTTTTCAACAAACAAGCATTAATCTTCTTTTCCTTCTCACTCCTCCCTCTGCACTGAAAAAACAAAATCAAAATCCTCTCACAAATATGTGTGCCAAGTAAGACAAACTGCCAATGATCCTACAGAAAAAGCTGTGTGTCATTGTGCATATTGGGTTCTTTGCTTGTCTTGTCAGGTGGTGAGCAGTATTCTTTGTCATTGGTTTTGGGGACCAGTCAGCACACCTTTCAAAGTTGTTTATCTCAATCACATTATTACTATATACTTTGCTTTCCTGGATCTTCTCATTTCATGCTGTAAGAGTTCATTCAAGTGAAACCATCTGTTTATCATTTCTTTTCTCTTCTTATCTTTTTTTTTTTTGCAAGGCAATGGGGGTAAGTGACTTGCCCAAGGCCACACAGCTAGGTAATTAGTAAGCTTCTGAGACCGGTTTTGAACTCAGGCTCTCCTGACTCCACGGCTGGTGCACTATCCACTGTGCAACCTAGAGGCCCCTGTTTATCATTTCCTATGGTACAGTCGATTTCCTTGGCATTCTTACATAAAAAATGTGTTTGACCTTCCTCCAGTTGATGGGCACACCCTTGGTCCTTTACTGCTCCAAAAAGAATTACTATAAAACACTTTATGACATCATATCCTTTTCTGGCTTCCTTTGATCTCTGCTGTATTGACCTAACACGGATAATTATTGACCAAAGGTTGTATATGTTTTAGGAGCTTAGGAACTTTGGGGGTCATAGTTCCAAAGTACTTTCCAGGATGGCTGGACCCATTCAGCCACTAGATACAAATGTACCTGTTATCCTACAGCCCCTCCAGCATCTGTGAGAGTCAACTGCTTAAATTATTGTTGCCAACCTGCCAGGGATGGGGTACGATCTTAGAATTGTTTTAATTTTCATTTCTCATCAGTAATTCAGAGCATTTTTTAAAAATTTGACTCTAGGGGTGGTTAGGTGGATAGAGCACCGGCCCTGGAATCAGGAGTACCTGAGTTCAAATCCAGCCTCAGATGCTTTATAATTACCTAGTTGTGTGGCCTTGGCCAAGCCACTTAACCCCATTGCCTTGCAAAAAAAAAAAAAAGACCCCAAAATTTGACTCTTGCTCGTTTGGCTGTCTTTTCTTGAGAACTGCCTAGCCACAGCCTTTGGCCATCTAGCAATATGCAAATGATATTTACTCACAAATTGGAATCAGTTCCTTATATATACCTTGGAAATAAACCCTTGAGTCTGGCTTCTGTTTAATTGATTGATATAAAATTGAATAATCTTTTAAAAAGCATTATGATGGGGCAGCTAGGTGGCACAGTGAATAGAGCACTGGTTTTGGAGTCAGGAGTACCTGAGTTCAAATCTGACCTCAGACACTTAATAATTCCCTAGCTGTGTGGCCTTGGGCAAGTCACTTAAGCCCATTGCCTTGCAAAAAAAAAAAAAAAAAAGAAACCTAAAGAAAAAGCATTATGGACTGGTTTGAAAGGGGAAAAAAGACATAATAGCTGGTTGGTGCAGTGACCAACCAGGATTCCTCAGGACTGATGATAAAGAGAGGCTCAGGAAGAGAGCCAGCCGGAGGAGGAGGAAGGAATTTACTGTTCTCAAAGATCTGGGAGTTGCTTCAGACTCTCCCCTTTTTGCCTCTTCGTTCTGTCTCCTGGGGTCAATGGTTTTAGCACCAGGAACAGGTACTGGGAAGCAGCCAATCCCTTCCCTCCTCCTTCCTTCCTTCCCTCCTCCTATGGTGCATCCCTCCTGGATACAGATCACCTTTAGTCTTTTAGCAAGTCTGTTTCCCTTTCCAACCGTCCTCTGTGTCAGGACGGCCCGGGAGAGGCCTCATTCCTGGGGTGGGGCTGCCAACTGTGCTGCCCTTCAGGCCCTCTTTCCCAAGTCTCTAACCAGGCGGCAGCCCTAGCCAACTTTTCCCTGTGACTGGGCTTCCTTCCAGATGGGAGAGTCTTGCCACCATAGTAAGGCTTCATCAGTGTGTGCTCCACAAGGCCAAAGTCCCAAGTTCCACTATTAAAACCAGCCCTTGGGGTCCAGGAAGCCTCCGGTGCCCAGGAAGCCCCTGGTGGACTCGAAGCAGAGAAGGGTCCTGGGGTCATCCCTCTGCTCCCAGCACCTTGTCTCCGTGCCTGGGTGGAGGCCAAAGCTCCTGCCAGTATTGAGGCAGAATGTGGGGCCCAGAGCAGGTAGGGACTCTGAGGAGAGGGACCCAACCAGGGATGGAGAGAGAAGTGCCAAGAGTCAGCCCCAGATTGGCTCTGGGGGTGAGGGGGTGAGGAGGGGGAGACAGCTCTTCTGTGGTGAATCTGGGAGTCTGAAGGGATGGGGACTTTTTTCTTAACAGAAGTGAGAAGTTGGGAGAAGGGGCAGGTTGAGGGGGAATGTTCTGTAATGGTGGGTGGACTAAGACCTCATGGAACTCCCAGAAGTGATGAAGTGACTAGGAGGGAGGGGAGGACCCAGCACAGAAGGTGGGGGGAGAGGGGATGCTATGTCCTTGGATCCAACTGATTTACTTGAACTGAGACTCGGGAGCCTCTCTATTTCCTGTGGCAGAAAGAGAAAGCTGGGCCTGCAGTCAGGAAGGCCTGAGTTCCAATCCCACCTGTGTTTCTTCATCAGTAGAATGAGGATAATAATAGAACCCCCTCCCAGCATCATTGTGAGGGAAAAAAGAGAGATGTTAATGGGGAAACTCTTAGCCCTGAAAGCACCTGAGCACGCCCCCCGCCCCAGCGGCCCCCAGCTCTGGCCAGGTCTGAGCTCCTAGTGGCATGGGCACTGGAGGGGCGCCTCACCCTCTGGGCTGTCTTCACCCACTGGCCCTGCCCAGCCCCGGAGAAGGGGCCCACAGAGAGGAGAGCCTTCCTTGGGGAGGCCCTCGGACCAGGCTGCCGTTCTGCCACGAGGGGCAGGGGGAGAAGGGGCTGGGCTGTTGGGGGCGTCGCTGCCCCCCTCGGGTCGGTTCTCTGAGGTGTCAGTGACAGAGGGGGACGGGGACCTTTGGAAGGGGGTGGGGGCTTTCTGAAGTCTGGAGCAGAGAGGCTCTGTGTGTGCCCATGTGTCCGTGCCCGCGTGTCCGTGTGCCCGCGTGTCCGTGCCCGTGTGCCCGCGTGTCCGTGCCCGCGTACCCGTGTGCCCGCGTGTCCGTGCCCGTGTGCCCGCGTGTCCGTGCCCGCGTGTCCGGTTGGGGCCCGGGGCGGGGCCCCCCGGGGGCGGGCACCGCCTGCTCGGGCAGGACCCTGGACAGCCCCGCCCCGCCGGGCCGGCCCAGCCTGGGGGCCGCATCTCGGGCCGCAGCAGCATGCAGTGCCTGGGCCGCCGCCCCCCGCGGGGTCGCCCCCCGGAGCACAACCCCGGGGTGGTCGCGCTCAACTGCCGGAGACTGGGTGAGTGGGCCGGGGGCTCGCGGGGCCCCGTGGGGTGGGGGCCCGGGCGCCCCGGGGAGACCCTGGCTTGCTAAGGCGCTCGCGCCCTCCCCTGCCCGGGACAGGTGAGCTGCCTGAGGGCGAGGGGCTGGGCCGGGCTCGGGGGGCGGGGGTCCCCCTCCTCGCCGGGCCCCCGGCTCAGGGCTGCCCCCCAGCCAGTCGGGCACCAGAAGGGCACGTCCCGCGCTGCCCGCGTGCTCGTGCTGGGGGGCGCAGGCCCGGGCGGCCGCGCCGGTCCCCGCGGCGCCCCCACTAGCGTGCGGAGGGGCGTGCAGGAGGCCGGCCCCCGTCCCGGCTCCCCCAAACTGCTGGTCCAGCGTGGGGGGCCCAGGCCCGGGGTGCCTGGCCCGGCCCTTATTAGCAAGGTCACCAAGGGGAGAGGTAGAGGCAGCCTCCCCTCAGCGCCCTGCCCGGCTGCCCCCCAGAAGGGAGCTCCCCCGGACCTGTGCCGCCAGAGGCCCCACTGGAAGCCGCCCCGGGGCTCTCAGCGGCGCAGCCACTTATTAAGTCTGGCTTGGCACAATGATAAAAGTAACATAATAACAGTGATCATCACTTTGGGGCTTATTGTAAGCTAAGCGTTTCAAGGGGTGCCTCGGCCCGAGAGGCAGGGACCATCGTTACTCCCCAGCTTACAGATGAGGAAACTGAGGCAGAAGTGAAGTGACTTGTTCAGGTTCACACAACTCCTAAGAGTCAGAGACTGGATTTGAACTCAGGACTTTCTGGTTCTAGGACCGGCTCTCATCCACTTTGCCCCTTCGCTGTCCCAGCCATATTGTACATGCCAGCTATGATGATTGTCTCGAGGGATCCACTGATTTTACAGTTTGAGGCCACTGAGGCCCAGAGAGGCTATGGTGACCCATGGAGTCCATGGGAGAGCTGACTGCGAATCCAGAGCTCTTCCCACTGAGCCCTACTGCCTCCACTGCCCAGTCGGTCAGTCCGTCACCACTGATGCTCCTTTTCCTCTCCCATGGCTCTGCTCCTCTGCAGAGGAGGATGAAGAGAGGGGAAAGGAAGAGGAGGGAAGGAGGAGAAGGGTCGTCTAGGGGCCGGAGCAGGTGGACCAGAACGGTTAGGGAACTATGGCAGGACCGGCTGACCTCGGGAGCTCAGCTCAGGGGCTCCAGCTCTTAGTGAAGTTTCCTAGGGTCCCTAGGAAGAATGGGGAAACTGAGTCTCAGAGAGGTCCCACAAGGACTCAGCAGGCTGGAATCCAGGGTTTAGCATTCCCTTTTCCCAACCCCCTCCTCTCATTTGGGTCTCTTCTTAGTCTGAGGGCCCCACAGGTGGGGGAGGTGGAGGAGCTGGGAGGGTCCCTTCTCCCTCTCCAGCATGGGAGCAATGGCAGTGCTCTTTGGGGGCTCCTTGTGACTTGGTCTGGGGGGGGGAGGATGGACTGCTTTGTGCTCGGTGCTCTCACTCCCATTTCTGCTGTCTGGGGGGAGGAGTTATCTCTCTGTAGTTAGTTTCTGGATTGGGTGGGGAGGGTCCCCAGCTGTAGGGGGCTTGTCCCAGTCCATCTGAATGATTTCCCTCATGCTGGGGCACCCATATGAAGTACCTGGGTGGGGCTCCAGCTAAGTCAATTGTGGCCCATGGTCCTCTGCCTTTGGACTTCCTCATGTGAAGACTGGTGTGGGTGTGGGAAGTGGGCATGTTTAATGAAGAGAAGACTGAGGGCAGGTGGTGGTGGAGGCAGCCCAGGCTGGCCCATGCAATGTTCCAGAGTCAGGATTTGTTCTAGGCCACATAAAGGGAAACATCGCTAATGTGGGCTAAAGCGAAGGGGGTCCTCTATCCATTTGGGAGAGGGTTACTGAATACTTCCAAGCCTGGAGTCAGGGGGCCCTGCCCAGCCTGGCAAGCAGGAGCTGGTCTGTGGCAGAGATGCCCCAGAAGGAGGGCCAGAGAGGCAGGCAGCTTCAGGGGCCTGAGGAAGGGAGGATGGACTTTGGGACTGGCTAGGATCTAAGCCAGGATTTGGATGGGGGTTTCCAGCCAGGCTGTTTTTTTCCTTCTGTCCAGTGATGCTGTCCCACCTCAAAGCAGTGGTGCCCCCCCCCCAAAAACTTTGAAAGGAGAAGCTGCAGGACAATGTTTCTGGAATGATCCTTTGAGAATTCTTTTTTGAAGAAGGTTTGAACAAGAAGCCTGGACGTCCCTTCCAGCTCTCCAAATTTGGGGCGTGGGAGGGCAAATCTGGACTTCCCTGGCGGCCTGAGCCACAGTCATTCAGATCCCCTCTAAATAGAGGAGGTCAGGAGACTTGAACACTGGCAGCCCCATCACTTCTGACCATGGGGAAACCGAGGCACCAGGAGGTGGAGGGAGTTGGTCCTACGGTGGGGGGGCATGAGAATGGGGCAGACCCTCTGACTCCTGTCTGGCCATGGTTCCTCCACATCCCTTATCTGTCCCTGAAGGCTCCAACCCTTCCCTGGAGGAAGGAAAGGCTCCAGAGATAACACCACCTGCTCAGCAGAGATTGGAGCTGTTTCCTCCTGGAATGGCCCCTCCCTGCCCAGGGGAGGGATGCCAAAGGGAACCCACCTACCCCCTTCCCCAGCCCCTCTCCTCAGCCTCTTGGAACTGTGCTCTCCCTCCCAGCTCTCCCTTCACGTTGGTCATTCTCTCCTCCTCTGGCATTTTCTTGTGCGTTCTTGGGAGCGGTCCTAGTTTGAGGCCAGGAAGGAACCTCAGGGACCATGCATCTCACCCATTTCATTTGACAGATGAGGAAACTGAGGTCCAAGAGGTGAGGTCATTCAACTGGTTAGTATTTGTCTGACTCCAGACCTCCCCCCTTGGACCTCCCTGCCTCTCTCGCCCTCGCTGAGGAAAGGAAATGCAGTTTTGTTCATTTTCTTTTTTAAAGGAACATATCCATTTCCTCTCAAAATAGGAGTAGCAGAGGCTTGCGTTTTGGTTAGCTTATCTGAGGCCCTTGGCAACATCTGTGGTTGGCCTTCAGCCATTTTACTCATTTTACTCTTCAAGAGCCCTTTCTGAGGGTTTTCTAGGAGTGTTTTGCCTTTTCCTTCTCTAGTTTTTTTGACAGATGAGGAAACTGAGGCAAATGGAGTAAAGTGACTTACCTAGGATCATTCAACCAGCGTGTGTCTGAGGCCAGATTTGAACTCAGGGAGATGAGCCTTCCTGATCCCAAGCTCAGAGCTCTGTCCACTTCCACACCTTACTGTGTAAGAAAGGGAGACAATGCTTTGGGGTCCATCTCCCTTAGGAGCTTATCTGCCCACATGATCCTGGTTCTGTTGAGAAGTCGACTCCTTTTAGCATCTCGGTCCCCGAGGGAAGACAAGCTCTTCCGCCAGCAGCCCAAGTCACTGAGAACTCATCCCTGTCATGGGACCCAAAGTCACCGGCGCTTTCTCATGGGCATCTGATGAGAACCACATTGAACGTTGACAGCGACTCTTGGGTAGTGCGACCATCTCCTACGTGTGCTTGGCTTTCCTACTCACTTGTATGAGGAAGTGGGCAAGGGTGCCAACGTCAGGGAGCCTGGTTGGATGGAGCAGGGGTGGCTAGCGTGATTGGGAACTGAGAACGGCAGTTGCTGTTTTGTTCTTCTTAAGGGAAATGCCTCTTCCTCCTCCCACCATGGGAGGATGTCAGGCTATAGCAGGAGGACAATAACTCCTCCAGATGGGAAAAACTCAATGGAAAACTCCAAGAAGCCAGTCCTTACCTGATGAAAGGGGCAAGGCTTGGCCTCCTGGTGCTACCCCCATTCCCTGCTTCTCTCTTCTCCCCAACCTGCCCCTTCCCTTGGCATGGCCTCGGTCAACTCATTCACTCTGATAGATTGGGTTTAGTGTGTGACATGATAGATAAAGCATTGGACCAGGAGACAGAAAGACCTGCATTCTTGCCCTCGGGCAGGTCACTTCCACTCTCTGCCTCAGTTTCCTCATCTGGAAAATGTGGAGGTTGGACTTGATGGCCTGAAAGGCCCTGTCTGGCTCCTTGTCTGGAACCCTATAATCTTCCTTTGAAGGTTTAGAGGTTAAACAAACTATTCACTCAGGAGCACAGCCTCCGTGGAATGGAATCCCTTTGAGGCAGGGACTGAGTCAGATTTACATTTTTGTATCATTGGGTAAATCTTTGTTGAATGAGGCCTGTAGATGGGGACAATACTCTGAGAGTGGGGGTCTGCTCCTCTCCTAGAAGAGAGAGATGGAGCCAGCCCCTCTTCCCCCACCTCCACTTCCCCCCAATGGGTCCCTGATGTTTGGAAAAAGCTTTGTAAGCCTTAGGTAGGTAAAGAAGAGTTCAGATCCTTCTGGAGTCCCATGAAATAGCCCCCTCCCCCATCCCTGGGTCATCCTCCTTTCCACTTCTAAAATCTACACAATACAAACATTAGCTTATTACGGTCTTATCATAGTCCTGGGGGTTGATTATCCCCACAGATGAGAACACTGGGCTCCGTGACTTATCCAAGGTCAAACAGTGAGGAAAATCTCTGAGGCAGGATGAAAGGGGGCAGCTGTGGAATGCTAGTTTAAGGGGAAGGGATGGCAGGGTCCAGTAAATCTCTCTTTAGGATGATTGTAGACAATGGGAAGGGGGGATAGGAGAGGAGAGAGGGGATGGACTCGAGGGGAGAAGTTTTCCTCTGCAGGAAGGGCTCCCTCCACCTGGCCATATGAAGGAGCTCACTGGAGTCAGGAGGACCTGAGTTCAAATCCAGCCTGAGACACTTAATAAGCATCTAGCTGTTGACCTTGGGCAAGTCACTTAACCCCACTGCCTTGCAGAAACAAACAAACAAAAACCATATGAAGGAGCTTGCTGCAAATGGCCTAGACCTGTCAGAAAAGGAAGAGGCGAGAAAATGGCAGAGAAAGACGCAGGCAGAGTTCTGAGCCTAGTCCTAGCAGGACTAGCGTTACATCCTGCCCCCTCCTCCTGCGCTATCCCCTGGACCCTTTCCAGCCTTCGCAGGCCTCAGTGCCTCATGTGCAGTGTCGGCTCTGGAGGCCCACGAAGGAGGCCTCCATCTCCGGTCTCTGAGCACCTTCTCTGGCCTACTGCCCACCCCAGGACCCTGACCGCCCGTGCTTCCTGGATGTACCATCTTCTACCCGTGGGAAGCTCCCCCCTCAGTTCTGGCACCCCTCCTGTCTCTAGTTTGTTGGGATTGCTTTTCTTCGCTTATTCCGTCCCCTGTTAGGATGTGAGTTCCTTGTGGGCAGGGAGTCCGGAGTGTCAGGTCTGGAATGCGATATGAATGCTAAGTCCTTAATAGATGCTGATTGACAGAATGCCCCTGAACTAGACCATCTAGTCTTAGAGGAGGAGTGGTGGACTAGGGGTCCAGACTAAGGCAGACATTTTCAAGGATGGCCAATGCATGGATTTGTTTTGTTGAACTATATTGGTACAAGGGAGGGCTCTTATGGGGGGTGGGTCATGGTAGTAATCCAAAGAACAGACCATCCAAGAACGCCTTCAAAACTCTCCCTGGGGCCTGCTGTGTGGACTGCATCCTGAGTTTTATGATTCTTTTAATGTACAATATGATATATTCAGACAGAATTTAAATTCAATATGAAATTTAAAAGTGAATTTGCCTGTAATAGTCAGCGTTACAAGCACAATCCTCTTTTTTGATTCTTTGGGTATCAAGATGTTTATGTATGTTGGTGTAAACATCATTAAAAAGATTAATCAGTCATCTGCTTGGAGGGAGGGGGGTGGGAATGTGTTGGGGCGGGGCCCAGAGCCGGGCTGACCCGTCAGTCACAGAGAAATTAGAGATTGCCCCATGGTGGCGAAGACACAGCTGATTTTCCTATGACCACGGCGGTCTCTTCGGCCTCCGGCGCCCTTGGCAACCCAGGAGTCACCGTAGAGAAGGCCCATGGCAAGGGACCTTGGCAGGCAGGAACGTGGGAGGACTTGGGTGGTGGACCCTTTGGTGCTGCAACGGTCAGCTGTTAGACCCAGGCTTTAAAAAGGCGGACGTGAAGTCAGAGTAGGGGCAAAATATTCTGGGGGAACAGTGAAGGCTGGAGAGGCTCTCAGTCATGATGAAAGGAGGGGAGAGCAGGAGTGGAGGAGGGACAGAAGAGACCACCACAGAGGGCCAGAGATCAGACTTGGGGGAGCCCACTTGAGGGCTCAGAGCAGCAGAAGAGACTGGATTGGGAAAGTGTGCAGCCTCTTGAACCATGTGGCCATCCTTGGAACCTGGGGACCCAGGAGGTGTTTGGGATGAGAGGACGTTGAATAAGATAAGGGCTGGGGTGGGAGCTGGAAAGGGTGTTCTTCAGTCCCATCTGACTCTTGGGGACCCCCCCTGGGGTTTTCTTGGCAAAGATATTGGAATTGGAATGGTTTTGCTATTTTCTTCTCCAGTTCTTTTTATAACTGAGGAAACTGAGGCAAATAGGATTAAATGACTTGTCCAGGGTCATACAGCTATCTAGTGAAGACAGGTCTCCAGACTTAGCCCTCTACCCACTGTGCCACTCCACTGCCCCGGGAAAGTCTGTGCTCAGTTGCTGCGCTCTCAGTGACCTGGAGGAGAGCCCAAGCCGGGGATGAGAAACCAAGCATCAGACAAGAGGGAGCGAGGCCTCTTCCTGACCCTGAGAGTGGAGGGGGTTGGGGAGAGGAGGGAAGGGGCGAAGGACAAGGTGGCTTCATGGGAGAGTGGGCCGGGAGAAACCCAGAGATGGAATAGACCCTCCCACAGGCTCCCCCACACTCTCCGACCCAGGTCCCGGTGCCGGACGTGGGCTCCTTCCGCCAGCCCTCAGAGGGTTCTCTCTCCCCCCTTTGCTCTTCTCCTTACCCAGGCAGAAGAAACCTAGTTTAACCCTCGCTCTAACGTCTCCTGGGCTCCCCGGGGCTCCTGAGGCTGATTCAGTCCACGTCGAGCCCCTTCTTGTCCCATGACAGCCGACTCACCAACTTTCTTTAGCATCATTCCTTCCATTCTTGGGACACACTCTGTCATTCCCTGCCTCCACACCTTTGCTCATGCTGTGTCTGGAATGTCTTTCTCCTCCTTTACCCGTTGCCTCCCAACCCATCCTCTAAAGGTCAGCGCAGACGGCAGACGGCCTCTTCCAGCACCTCTCCCTAGTGGGTGACCGATCTGTGTGTGCATGTGTGAAGACCACAAGCCTCTTGAGGCCGGGCCTCAGTGTGTTGTCTGTTGTTTGTCAAATTAAATAGAATGGAAAGAGATAGAAACGTCCAAAGGGGGAGAAGTGTGGTGGAGAATGGTGCCCAAACCAGCTTTGGGCATGCTCCATGGAGGCTCTGAGGAGGCCTCCCCTCTGGCCAGGCAGAAGTCCAGGACTGGGCCTGGAGGGGAGGCTCGGACCGATGAGAGCCGGCTGTCCTGTCCGTGTGGCAGCTGGCAGCAGTCTCCGCAGGACCCAGGCCTCGCTTTACCACTGGGGCTCTGGGGGCTCTCCAAACGCTTCTGCTGCAGAATGGTTTTTTGCTGCATAGTGGTGGCTGCAGGGCCCTGGATTTGGGTGCAGACCCTTCCTGGAAAGTCCATAGCTGAAGCCAAGAGTAGCAAGGGAGAAGAGTGGGATCACCACGGAGGGCCAGAGATTAGATTTGGGGGAGCCCACTTGAGGACTCAGAGCAGCAGCTTTGGCCTAGGAACCTGATCCAGCTTTTGACTGGGAGGGTGGAGAGTACAGGCCCTAGGGGGTGAGGAGCAGAGGGCTGGTGTGAAGGTAGGACAGGGACCCCCCAGAGGGTGGTGGAAGGGCTGGGCAGAGGAGACCTACCCTGGGTTTCCCTCCCTCTTATCCCCCTCCCCTTTCCCCCAGGCCTGCAGGATGATGGGGACTTGAAGTTCCTGCTGAAAGGCTCCCAGCTCCAGAAAGTCAAATCCAGTTCATGGCGGAAAGACAGATTCTATAAGCTCCAGGAAGATTGCAAGACCGTGTGGCAGGAGTCCAAAAAAATAATGCGTTCTCCAGAGTCGCAATTCTGTGAGTTGAGATTGGCTCAGCAGGGCTGGGCAGGGCTAGGCTGGGCTGGGCATGGTTGGGCAGGACTGGGCTAGGCTAGGTGGGGCTAGGCTGGGCAGAGCATGGTTGAACTGGGCAGAGATAGGTTGGGTCAGATTGGGCAGGGCCAGGTGTAGTTGGGCTGGGCAGAGCAGGGCTTGGGCTGTGTTGGGTAGGGTTGGGCAGGGCAGGGTTGGGCAGGGCAGGGCTGGGTTGGGCAGAGTTGGGCAGGGCTAGATTGGTCTAGGTATGGTTGGACTGGGCAGGGTTGGGCAGGGCAGGTTTGGGTTGGACTGGGGTGGGTTGGGTAGGGTTGGGCATGGCAGAGCTGGGTATGGTTAGACTGGGCAAGGCTGGGTTGGGCAGAGTTGGGCGGGGCTAGACTGGGCAGGACTGTGCTGGGCAGGGCAGAGCCAGACTAACCCAGGTCTGAGAGCAGACTTCCTCTTGGGGGGTTGGCTTATCTTGGGGACTCTGTTAGGCTCCCTGTGGCATCTTTGCCATGGGAGGGGCCTAGCCTGAACATTAGGGTGGAGAGAAAGGAGAGGGCAGAGAGAGGCCCGAGGAAATTGGAGAAAGTAGGTAGAGTCTCCAAGCCCTAGGTCAGGGGGTAGCATTCAACTTTCTGGCACATTTCCAGAACTGGCTGTGCCCCCCACCCCCGTTTGTCTCTGACATTCTGAGTTTTGGATGCCGAGTCTCCAGTTAGGCCAGAGGCTACTGGGGGCAGAGCCTTCTCCTTTGCATCCTTGGGTTGGCCCACGGCAAGCCCTCTTTGATCTAGAAAAGCTTCTGCCGGACTCCTTACAGTCAGGGCCTGGATGGGGCTGGGGGGGCAGGTTCAGCAGAGCCTTTGATGGAGCCTCACGCTCCCTGGAAAGTGGTGGCCTCGATCACAGTCTAGTTAAGGGTTCTCCGAGATGACCGAAGGAACTCTCCAGAGCATCAGCCCGGAGAGAATGAGCACCTCAGGTTCATGGGTTCTAGGTCATGAACTGGAAGAGACTCAGGGAGACCATCAGGTTCACCCCCCTTATCTAGAAAAGGAAACTGAGACTGAAAGAGCATGGAGACGGAGCTGGGCTGGTCCTGGGGATGGGGGTGACCATCCACTGGGTCTTTTACAGAGAAGGAAACAAGGCTCTGAAAGGTCATAGCGTCAGAGCTGAAGGCGGCTGGGGAGGCCACCTGGGCACTCCCTTCATTCCACACTGAGGCAGTCGAGGTCCATAGCTTGCCCAGGGCAGTGGCAGTGCTGGGATTCAAACCCCCAGCCCCTGGACTCCTGCTTCTCCCAGCAGCTGCCAGCGGGGCCCCAATCCCCGGGGACCTTTGCCTTCCTGCAGGGCTTGGCTCTGAGGGTGGAGGACACAGCAGCACTGCCCAGCCAGGGCCCACCCTGTGGGCCAGGCTAATGGACAGCGGCCACAGAGCAAGGAAGACCAGGTGCCGAATGGGGAGCGATGAGTCCCGGAACCCTGGGCCGCAGAGCGTGGGGCTTCGGGGCCAGGGCAGTTGGCTAAAGGGCAAGAATGAAGCCCGGCAGCTAGGGACGCTGGGTGTGAGGTGAGGGTGGAGCCTGCCAGCTCTGGGAGAAGGGTGGGAGGAGATGCAGAGGGCCGTCTGTCCTCCCCTGCCAGGGCCTCCCCCCCATAGAAGGATATGGACCCTCACTGAGGTCGGGCAGGAAATACAGGTGCTCTGGTGGAGAGGAGCCCCCCCCCCGTGACAGGCCCTGCCTCAGGCCCCCCTCACCCCCCAATTGGCTAATATCTGGGGCAGCTTCAGAGACGCTATCACTTAGAAAGCTGTCCTGGGCTCCCCTGCCTTCCCTTCCCCTCCTCCAGCCAGATCGGATGCCCCCTGCCAGCTCCCACAGAGAGGGTACACGAAGAGGACAGAACAGGGAGGGCCTTTCCATCCCTGGCCCAGCCCTGGTCGGCCCTCGGCCTGGCCAAAACTGGGAACTCTGAAAGAGAAGGAGTCGGGGGTCAGGATATAGGCAAAGGGAGGCAGGAGCGGGCTGGGCTGGACCGGGCAGGGCTGCCCCTCCCTGAGTGCCAAGTCATGGGGTGGGGATGGAGGGGAGTCCTCCGGCCTGAGAGTCCCTTGTTGGAGCCTCTTTTGAAGCATCTCTCCCAGGAGGAGCCAGTGTTTGACAACGGATGGCATCTGTTGGGGTGGGGGAGGGGTCCACTCCTGGGACACCCACATCCCGCACGCCCATCTGCAGGTTTTGTGGTGGGTTTGCCGGGGGGGGGGCTCAAAGGTAGAGACCAAAGCAGCCTGTCTAGAACTGGAGAGACTTCAATGATGACACCCTCAACTCAGAACTGGGAGAGACCTCAGAGACCATGGCATCCTACCCCTCATTTCACAGCTGAAGAAACTGAGGCAAGCAGGATGAAGTGACTTGCCCAGGGTCACACAGCTAGGAAGTGTCTGAGGCCAGATTTGAACTCAGAAAGATAAGTCTTCCTGACTCCAGACCTGACGCTCTCTCCACCGGACCACTTCGCCACCATAGATAGGTTTGCAATACCTTTATGTGTATGAGTGTGTGCCAAGCTCACTGAGAGTTGTGTCTGCTTTGCCCTTGTCATGCCACCTTGGGAGCTGGGCACTCCCTCCTGGGCATTGTATCCGAGGGAGGACAGTGATGGATAGAAGGGCCACCAGTGAGGAGCTACTGGAATGGGGAAGGAACCTGAAGAATGTATCACGTGAGACCAAGAAGATGATGATGATGATGATGGTGATGATGATGTCAGGAGAACAGGACCAACGCAACTTTGAGCCTTGCTGGGTGGTTGACCTTTACAAACATTTATTTAGTGCCTGCTGTGTGCCAGGTCATGGCTAAACCTTGGGGATATGAAGACAAAAGGGAAAAACGAGTGATGAAGATGACCCCGAGTCCCTTCCTTGGGTAGATATTAGGAGAGGAGTGTGGTGGAAAGGTGAACAGCTGACTTTAGCTCCAGAGAAGATTGGACTGGGAAGCATGGCCCCCATTTCAGACAAAAGGCTGTTTCTCATGCGAGGCCTGGCAGGGAATGGTCCTCTAAGCTGACCCAATGGGAACATCCTCTAGTCCAGTTTTGCAAATGAGGAAACTGAGGAAGCTAGTGACTTGAAGGATTCCAGAGCTCTACACTGTGAGAGGCAGGGGACAAGAGGGGTCCTGTGCCTGACCTTCCTTACCCACCCATATTCATGCTTCACTCTTTCTGGGCCCCCTTGGCGTGGAGCTGGGTGCCCTCAAGGACATTGTTCACCCTGGCTGAGCTTCAGAACATCCACGTGTGGTGGAACCAGAATCCCTCTGGGGCAGACAGAGCTGGGAGGACTGTTGCTCTTTGAGATCTCGGGTCAGTGATAGGGAAAGGGGGAGATTAGAGGGAGAGAATGCCTCCCTGTCCCCTGTGTTTATCTCCCTCCCCGCTTCCCCTCCAGACTCATGGTCTTATAGTTTCCAGAGACAAAGGAAGGCCTTATCATTTTGCCTGGGAAAACAGGGGCATCTGGATTTTCTCGGTGCTGGTGGGAGTGGGGAAGGGCCCCAGAAAGGGGGCTGCCAGCAGGATAAAGCCAGTTTCACAGGGAGGGAGGCTCCTACTTCTCCCTCTTGGAAAGTCCAAGTGCTAAGCCTTGGGCAGGCATTGGGGCAAGTGTTCATGGACTTTATCACCTCTCAGCTGACCTTAGTTTCCTGGGCTGTACTGAAGTCCCCCAGGAGACCCCTCAGCTGGGGTCCTCCAACTAACACCCCTTTAGGATGGGGTCTGATCCATGGGAAGTTGTTAGAGTTGCAGCTGGAAGACCTATTAGTGACATCTGAAAGACCGAGGGGCATGCGACCGGATGTCCCAATTCTCAACCAAAAAAGGACAGAGGATCCGGACATTAAAGGGATGGTTTGTGACCATTTTGAAAAGGAAGCTGCAATCACTCTGAGCCAGCCCAGTTTCCTCAAGAGCAGGTGGTCCCCCAGACCCCTTCCTTGCCCCCTAGGTAAGGGGGCACTAGACTGACAGATGAGGAAGTGCAGCAAAGCCTTGCCCAGAGCCTGCCAGGCTATTCTTGTGGGTGACCCTCAGGATGGGACAATCAAGGCTGGCTCATTGGTTGCCCTCAGAGCCTGGTCAGCATCCCCTGGGAGCGTGGAGTGACCCATGGCCCCTGGACTTGGCCTGGCGCTGATCACATTGAACTCAGTGAGCTGGATCCGTGCCAGGGCAACTTGCTTCCACACTTGGCAGTGTGTGACCTCAAGCCGGATGGCCTGGCCACCACCCTGAATTCAAAGTGACCCTGAGAGGTGAGAGCTCTGGAGAAGGCCCAGTGAGATGGATTTGAGAAGGGATGAATATCTTAGGTTTAACCACCTTCCCAGGTGCAGGTGGTCTGAAAAGGATCCTGGGGCTCGAGGGGTCTGCGAGTTTGGTACTCTGGCAGGGAAGCTGAGGCCGATAGAGTCTGAGGCTGCCTGAAGAGAGGCAGGAGGTAGGGGCTAGGGAGCTGAGAGGGCTGCCGTCCTCTGCCTTCCGAGCTCCCCTTGGAGGGGCATCCTGTGTTAGGAGGGACGCGAGAGCCAGCTGGAGCTAAACGAGCCTTTCTATGTGGAACAGAGTAGTGACAGGTTAAAAGAGCTGGGTTCAAATCCCACCTTGGATGCTGAGATGTCAGTTTTCTCCACTGTAAAGAGAGGGGTTTAGGAGCAGGATGGGACCTCCTGGAAGGGGAGGGACTGTTCTTGACACAGGGGCTGCGGAGGGCAGGACTGGTCCTGCTGGGCCAGCAGCGGTCACTTGGCTTCTCCTGCTCTGGGGAGACAGGTGGGCAGCATGAGAGGAGCCCCCTCTGACCCTTCCCCCTTCCCATAGGCGAGCCTTAATCCCAGGGCAGGGCCGCCACACTGGCAGATGTTGGGGGGATGGGGCAGCCCCTCCCCTCTGTTGTGGCCCCCATCTCAGGCTGTACAGCCAGGACATCTGTTTCCCCTCATCCGGGCTCCCGGGCAGGCTGGCCCTGGGCGTCTCCCAAGCAGAATTCAGATTCCTGGGCTGGACTTTGGTCTCCCCCACTCTGAGTCATGGGGCAGCGACCGTCAGGGCCAGGACGGAAGGGAAAGGGCCAGATGGGCTCTGGCTGTGCTGTGGCTCCAGTGGCCCGTGTTGACCGTCTGTGCCATCCCTGTGTCTCGCATCTCTCTGGTTTCTGTCATTGGCCCCCTCCCCCTCCCCCCTCCCAAGGACGGTAAAATAAGGATCGTTCCAGTCCTGGCCTCGCCTCTGGTCCGTCGGCCAGATTGCTTGACCTTTCCTCCATCCCTGCCCTGGACTCTGTTACTCAGGTTCAAGCTAAAGGACTTTCCCTAGGGGGCCCCTAAGGTCCCCTCGAAGTCTGGGTTGCTATCCTACCAACTGACCTCCTGGGGTCCAGGTCCAAACAAGGCCTGAGGCCCTTCAAGGCAGCTCAATGTCCCCAGAGGATGGTGCTGGACATGAAGTCAAGAAGACCTCAGTTCCAATTCAGCCTCAGACACTAGCAGTGTGACCCTGCTCAAGTCACTTCACTTCTTTTTGCCTCCGTTTCCTCAAACATAAAATGAATATTATGAGCGCAGCTACTTCCCGGTGTTGCTGTGAACATCCAGTAAAGCACTTAGTGGAGGGGGAGATGAAGGGCGAGCAAGGGAGCTGAGGACCAGGGCAGAGGTCCTGGGGGTGTTCCAATTTCTCCCTCTGCCTTTCTCTCTCCTCGGTCTCCCAGTTTCCGTTGAGGACATCCAGGAGGTGCGGTGGGGCCACCTGACTGAGGGTATGGAGAAGTTTGCTCGGGACACTCCCAGACTCCGCTGTTTCTCCATCGTCTTCAAGGATCAGCGAAACAACCTGGACCTCATCGCAGAGTCGGAGGCCGAGGCCCGGCACTGGGTGGAGGGGCTTCGCAAGATCATTGTGCATGTGGGCTCCATGAGCCAGAAGCAGAAGCTACAGCAGTATCCTCTTGGCTGGGGTCCTCCACCTGGGAGGAGGGGGAGAGGCCGAGGGAAGGCCTGGGGGCAGCCCTGCCGCAGGGGGAAGGGCCCTGCTCAGGGCTGGAGAGATGGGACCTGCTGGCCAGGAATGTCACCCAGTTAGAAAGAGCAAGGGAATACTCAGGGTTCAGGCAGATCCATTAAAATGGAATGGAAACCCTGGAAAGCCCTGATCATCCCCTATGGACATTCCCTTGAGCCTTTGCAGCTTCCTTCCGGTCACCTCCTGGGAAAGCTGACTGAAAGAGCCGGTGGGAAGAGAGAGAGGAGCAAGAAGGGAGACCCTGGAAGAAGGATGGCCCGTGGCCAGATCAGCCGGATAATGGGTTAGGTAGAAGCAGGGAGCCTGGCAGGCCAGAGAGCTGTCCCCCTTGCCAGCCACAGAGGGCAGCTGCTGAAGGCAGAACCCAAGTTCGCCCATTGGCCCCCTCAGGTCAAGCTGTGCCAAAGGGGCCTCACATAGCTGGGCTTTATTAACAGATAGGGGCCCGAAGGTCCAGAAAGCCATCTCTGCAGCTGGGCAGGTGGGCCGGAGAGCCGACTTCTGACCAGTTGCACAAATCCAGTTGGAGGATGGGAGAAAAGCTCGTTTAGGGACTTTAGTGGCTCCCTTGTCCTGAGGGCCATCAGCCGCGTAGCCCAGTGTGGCCACAGGTCTCACAGTCATGGAACCGTGCAGCCTCATTCTCTGTGAGACTTCTGGGGAGAGGGTCTCGCTTCCTTAGGGTGGCCAGCGCCACTCAGGAGAATTCTCTTTATTGGGAAATCTTTCCAGAGGTTAATCCTAAATTTATGTGTCTTTCCCTCCATTCACATGCTTCTCCTGGTTCTGACCTTGGGGGACAAATGGGAAGAGTCTTGGCTCTACCAAGTGACACCTAGGCACAGCTTATCCTATCTCCCCTTTTCCCTCACCCCTCCTTCCATGATACAAACTCATGCCCTCCCTTCTCTGGTCCCCTTCTCTTGACACTCACCTCCTTCACCCCAAACATCATACTCTGGAGATGATGAGCAGAGTGCCCTGGGGATATCTCCTGCTGCCTCCCAGAAGCCCCCTCCCCAGCAAGATCCCATTGAGCCTCCCCATTCTGCTGCCAACTCATGCTTGGCCCGTAGCCCACTAAGACCGCTACATCTTTTTTCAGACCGATTGCTTTTTCAGACCGATTGCTCTCTTACCAGGTTTCCTTCTTTCTTGTATAGTTAACTATAGAACTAGTACAAGACTTTGGAATTCCATCTCCTTCCTTTCCAGCCACGCTGTAGGCTGGCAAGTCCTCTTTGGATCCTCATTCAGTCATAGGGAGCCATCTGGCTCAGATTTGAATCGTGTGCATTTGATGAGAAGAAATCTGGGCCACTGATAAAAATGTGGAAGTGCACAGTCGATCCTTGGGGCCTTCTGGCGGGGACCTCCTTCCAGGGTAACAGCCAGGCCACGATGACTTGTGGAGTCAACCGGTGGTGTCTCATTGTATCACGGTGACTCGAGAGCTGGCCTAGCATGAGGAAGACTTGAGTTCAGTCAACCTGGGATGTTGGCCAGCTGGGTGACCTTGGCAAGTCACGAATGTCGGTCTGCCTCAGTTTCCCCAACTATAAAATGTGACTAATAATAGCAACGACTTTCCAGAGTTGTGGAGAGAGTTTGATGAGGTCATTGTAAAGTGCTTGTTAGTGCCAGTCGACTAGTAGGTCCTGGATAAAGACTCGCCATTATGAGCTATTTATTGACTTTAGGAAATCTTTTGCTGGAACCGCGGTGAGGCAGCCATGCTGGCTCAGTGGAGTTATTGCTTCCCTTCTCACTACTGGCTAGCAGCTCTTCCATGAGTTCTTCCAGGATCTTGGAAGAAATATTCCCAGGAATCCCGGGTAGCCTCACTGGCTCCTGGTTGGCAGACTCTCTTCCCTTTTGGAAAATGACTATCTCTGGGAGCGGTTGAGTGGTGATGACAGGTTCAGAGGTGTCAATCTAGGAGGGTCCTTGGGGGTCAGATGAGAGGTCTAGGCCCCAGGAAGCTGTGGGGCTTCCTCAGGATCCCCCAGACTTTCTGTCACTAACCCCAGTGCCCTCTCAGCTGTGTTCCTTACATCTGGCCACAGCTGGATCCACTCGTGTCTTCGGAAGGCAGATAAGAACAAAGACAACAAAATGAGCTTCAAAGAACTGAAAAACTTCCTGAAGGAAGTTAATGTTTATACAGATGACAGTTATGCCTGGAGGATCTTTCAGGTGAGCCGACTGGCCTGGGGGCTTTCCCATTGTATGACCTCCCAGTTGTGGGAATGACCCCAGGGGGACCCTCCTCAAACCTGAGCCAATCAGAAAAGCAAATCATCTCCAGAAGTTTATGAAGGACCTACCATGTGCTGCACACTGAAGATAGAGAGATCGATAAATAGTGATAATTCAAGTTAAGAAGCTTATATGATCAAGGGAGAGCCTTGTGCAAGGCCATCAGTACTAAGGTTATACAAAATAATACCAAAATATTCCCAGGCACTATGACACCAACTCTCAGGCAAATGCTCACCAACTTAGGTTGTACCTCCAAACGATTCCCTGTCCTCATTTTCAGTCCTAGATAATATTTGGGATGAGGGGGTTAGGCCGGTGGCTTAGGGGCCAGTCCATGAAACATGGGATGGTGGTCCTGATGGTCTGGACTCACATCCTCACTGTTCCCACAAACCACATGTTGGAGGTGGGGGGCAGGGGCAGATAAGGCTGCCTCGGCTGGGTGGGGAAGAGTTGGGGCTACTGAGTCAGCTGGTCCATGGATCAGCCTCCCCCGCTCCCCACTTGGGGGACTCTGAGCCAGGCCTACCCTTTATAGGAATGTGACAAATCTCGGACAGAGTCCTTAGAGGATGATGAGATCGAGGCATTTTATCGGATGCTAACCCAGCGGGGAGAGATCGATCAACTCTTTGCGGTCGTCTCTGACTCTCGGGAGACGCTGTCTGTGGACCAGCTGGTGGCCTTCTTACAAAAGGAGCAGAGGGAAGAGGAGGCCAGTCCCCAGCTGGCCCTGTCCCTCATTCAGAGATATGAGCCCAATGAGACTGGTGAGTATGGCAAGGACTAGGGGAGCAGGGCACAATCCATCTGCTGGCTCCCTGTTTGTTACCAGGGTCTGTGTGTTCTTTTTACTTGGGGCTCTGGAACCCACGATGACTTTATAGAGACCCTTTAGCCTCACCTCATTTTCCAGAGATGGAATGTGAATCCCAGAGGGAAATGATTGCTCATGGTCAGACAATGATCCAAAGAACTCAAGGCCCTGTGTCCTATGGACATAGAAGGGAAATGGCTTCTTCAAGACCATGCGGGGAGCAAGGCCGAGTTGGGCTTCTGAACTGGATTCTGGAAGGAAGCTTGGGCAGGCCCTGGCTTGATCTGTTCTCTGGGGCTGGGGGTGGGGGATGTGTCCTCCTACAGCCAAGGAGCAGAAGCAGATGACCAAGGATGGCTTCCTCATTTACTTGTTATCACCTGATGAGAGTGCCTTCAGCGTGGCCCATCGGAAAGTCTACCAGGACATGACCCAACCACTCAGCCACTACCTCATCTCCTCCTCCCATAACACATACCTAATGGAGGACCAGATTGCCGGGCCAAGCAGCACAGAGGCCTACATCCGGTATGAGCCTGAGGGGGAGAGGAGGGATGGGACCCACTGAACACTGTTCTTGGAGTCCATGGCCCTGGAGGGAGCAGGTCAACAACCTCACCTAGGTCTCTCCCCTGCGGGGTGACTCCCTGAAAACACCCTTGGACTCCTGGGGGCCAGAGCCCAGGAAGCCAACATCCCCAATCCTCTCCTTAATGTCCCAGGGCATTGTCCAAAGGCTGTCGGTGTGTGGAGCTAGACTGTTGGGACGGCCCCAACATGGAGCCAGTGATCTACCATGGCCACACCTTCACCTCCAAGGTTCTCTTTTCTGATGTCATTAAGGCCATCAAGAATTATGCTTTTAAGGTGAGGGGGATAGGGATGAGAGGGAGGGAGGGAAGGGCAGTGGCTTCTTGAGGCTCTACTGAGGGGAGCTCCTAGCTGCCTGAGGACATCACGCTTGGTTGGGCTGGCTTCTTGGAGGTGGTGGCCATGTGCTGCTCTCTCTCCCAGGCCTCACCCTACCCAGTGATCATCTCCTTGGAGAACCACTGCACTTTGGAACAGCAGAAAGTAATGGCTCACCACCTGCGCACCATCCTGGGGGACTTACTGCTCGATAGACCCTTTGATAACATGGTGAAGCACTTCCCTTCCCCTGAGGTGAGTCTGGGGGGGGGGCAGGGCAAGGAGGCCTCTTCACCTTGGCCAAGGGCTTTCTAGAGGAGGAGGGGGAGGAGGAGGAGGAGGAGGAGGAAAAGAGGGAGGAGGAAGAGAGGGAGGAGGAAGAAGAGGAGGAAGCGGATGACACTCCTTAATTGCCCTTCTTTCACACTGTTATCATGACAACCTGCTGTAGCAGCAAGGGCTCTTATTTATCCCCATTTTACACATGATGAAGCTGAGGCTTGAGAACCATTACATGGCCATCCAAGCCAATAAGTGGTAGGTCAGGACTCAAATTCAGCACTTTCTCCATTATCCCTCTCATTGCCTGACTCTGGTCCTGCCCCTGCCCTGGATAGCCCTGCCAGCAGAGAGGGAAGAGAGCCCTTGGGGGAAGCTCCAGGCCCCCTGGGCTGGGAGGGAGCCAGGCCTCTCCACTCCGCTGGGCTCCCCACCATCAGAGCCCCTGTTTCTGTTTGGCTTCGTGATTTGCAAAGCCCTTTAACCACCTAACGGTCAGGTGTTCTTCACAATACCTGTGAGGCATTGTGAGCCCTGTTGTACAGAATAAGAAACTGAGGTTCAGAGAGGAGTGACTTCACAAAGCTAGAAAGGGTTGGAAGTGAGATTTGAACCCAGGTCTTGTTGACCCCTGGATCAGGATATGTACTCTGTCTTTGTACTGGGAACATAGTGTAGACAGTAGAGAGAATAGACAGTGGAAAGACCCCCCCCCCCCATAGTGTGGCTGCTCACTTAGGGATTCTTCAGGCTGGGAGTGGGGAAAGTCCCCAACCCCAGACTGACTAGAGCAGCAGGAAGGGGTGGTAGGTGCGACCCCCTGTGTTTTCTCCCCAGCAACTAAAGAAGAAGATCTTGGTGAAGGGGAAGAAGATGGGGGGCCTACTGGCCAGCCTGGGGGGCCCCGAGGCTGCCGATGTCACAGATGAGGATGAAGCTGCCGAGATGGAGGATGAGGCTGTGAAGAAAGAAGTCCAGCAGAAGCAGTCGGTAGGGAGCTCCAAGAGGTGTGGGGTGGGGGGAGGACAGTGGGTTCCTGGGCTCTGGGCTCCCTCCCTGGCCTCCCAGAGTCCCTAGCTCAAGAGTCGTGACTGGTGTAGGGAAGGAGAAGCAGGCATGATTGCTCATGTATGTGTGGGCATGTATGGAAGGGATCAGGTCAGGTCATTGCAAGGGGCAATGACCCCTTGCTTTCTGGGGGCCATGGCCTTCTCAGCAGCTTCTACTCTGTCTCTCCTTATCTCTAGTGACTTAGTTTCTATCTGTTCCCTTCTCCTTGGGAGTCTCGTGACCTGTCTCCCTCCATCTCTTGATCCAGGTGGGTGGGCTTTGGAGCCTCTATCACTTTTGTTCTCAATGTCTTTGCTTTCCCTCCCATGTTTGAGTCTCTCCCCAGTTCCTGCATCTCTCTCCCTCTCTGTGAGTCTCACAGAGGAGACTCTTTCTCTCTGCCTTGGGCTGTCTGTGTGTCTTTGGGTCCATCGGTCCCTGTTCTCGGCCTCTGTCTCTCCTCCCAGCTCCATGTTTCCCCAGTCTCTGTCTGTCTCAGTGTCTGGCCATTTCCTGGGTCTCCTCATTCTTTCTGAGTCTCCCTCACTCTTCCCTGCACCCAGAATGACAAGCTCAAGTTGGCCAAGGAGCTATCCGACCTGGTCATTTATTGCAAGAGTGTCCACTTCCAAGGCTTCCAGGACTCTGCCTTCTACGAGATGTCCTCTTTCGGGGAGAACCGAGCTCTCAAACTGATCCAGGAGTCAGGTATCTTCCCCCCAACCAGGAAACATCCTTGAGCCCCTCTCAAACCTTCCTGCTTGTTAGGGACTCTGGGCCAACCTTGCTCCAGGACCCACTGCTTTGTGCTCTTTGGGATGCAGGCTGTCGTGTTCTGGGGAATGGGGTAAGGAAGATGGTGGAAAAGGTTCTAGGCCATCCTGTCAGGGCATTGCTCTGGTTTTCCAAGAGGCTCGTAGCCCAGCCATTATTCCCTGTGTCCTTGGAGGTGACCCTTTTCTTCTCTAGAGGGGTCCATGGCAGGATGCCAAGATCCCCTCCTCCCCATGTAGTCTGGGGACCCCTGACTCCTCTTCTTCCATTTATTGGCTAGATGACTACAAGTGAGTCAGATGATGCAATGAGTTTTTTAATTAAATATTTCATTTATTTATTTTTCCAATTATATGCAATAATCACTTTTTTGCAAGGTTTTGAGTTGAACATTTTTCCTCCCTCCCTTTCCCCCTCCCCTGACAGAAATCAATTTATTCTAAGCTATATGTGTGTAACTATGCTAAACACAGAGCCATATGAATCCTGTTGTGAAAGAAGCAGCAAATCCAAACAAAGAAAAAACATTAGAGAGGAAAAAGGAACAAAAGACAACTTTAAAAATTGAAAGTAGTAAGCTTTGGTTTACCTTCAAACTCCCCAGTTCCTTCTCCATATGAGGAGTTTAGAATTGTCTGTATTATTCTGCAGAGGCGAGCGTGTCCATCCTGGTGGACTCCTGCCACAATGTAGTGTAGTGTATACAGTGTTCTTCTGGTTCTGCTCCCTTCACTCTGCGCCAGTTGATGCAAGTCTTCCGAAACCCCTTTTGCTCTCTAATTGCTAGCTAGCGTCATCAGTCTTCCACCATGCCACTTCTCTGGCCTCTTATCTGTGGAAGGGGTCTCTTAATTCTCGGGTTCCCTTTTGCAGAATGACACAAGGCTCGATGAGCTGGGCTGTATAGAATGCTTTGTAAACCTTTGGGGGGCTTTCTAGAGGCATCAGCCTGATTGGAAGATGCCTGTCCTTCGTTCTCAAAGAAGACCAATATTGCCGTGGTGATATTGGATTTGAGTGAAGGGGGTTGAGCTAAGTCACCAGCTTCACTTTCTCCTCTGAAAGATTAGAACAGACCCCCTGCGCAATACCCATTTGTCATCAAGGGGTGGTCAGACTTACAGAATGTGGTCCATTTGGGGAATGTGCTTTTGCAGACTTGTAGACTCATTGCACAGAGAAGGACCCCAGGGCCTGGGAGAGGAAGGGTCTTTCTCAGGGTCACACAGAGATCACCAGATGATTGGATCTCAAGTGGGAAGGGCCTCTGAGCTCCTTTCCCTTCTGAATTCAGTTATGGTATCTGAGTAGCTCTTGCCATGTGAGGGAGGGCAAGGGAGGAAGGGGAGTGGGAGAAGCCAGGGATGGCAGCCTAGAGTTCAGTGATCACCAGAGACAAATCACAATTCCCATGGTTGAAAGGTGACCATCAGTCAGGCCCAAGGTCTAGACAGAAAGCAAGGGGGTTGGAAAGCAAGAGATGTGTGTGTATCTGGTGGGCTTGGGATCACTCTTGGACTGTAGTCTCTTTCTCCGTTTTGGAGGGGTATGGTGGAGCGAGGGCCTGACCTATTGGTGTGGAAGCTGCAAGGCCCTAGCTACCTGGTCAGGCCAAAGGTGGCAGTGGGATGGGTGTGAGGAAGGGTCTTTGCTCCAACCAGGAAACAACTTCATCCGTCACAACATCAACCACCTGAGTCGAATCTACCCAGCTGGCTGGAGAACGGACTCGTCCAATTACAGCCCTGTGGACATGTGGAACACCGGTTGCCAGATAGGTGAGGAGAAGGGGCTGGCCTGAAGTTGAAGGCATCTCATTTCCAGATAGAGAATTGGGGCTCCGGCTGTGAGGGGAGGATAGAGGGCCCCTGGAAGCTGGCATCTCAACTTGGGGCCAGAGAATTGATTCCAAGGAGCCCCAGGGAATCGCATGGTTTACTGGTGGAAAGAGAAAACGAATTGGGTTGGGAGGTTCTACAAGCAGCCCAGGCCTAAGGTGAAGAATGGAAACCTGGAAAGCTAGCCAAGCTGTGGCCAGGTTCTGGAGGCCTGAGGTCTGCCCTCAAGGAGTTCACCTCCACCTAGAGGTGTGACCCACCCAGAGCAATGGGGCAGTCTTTCCTGCCCTCCGCCGCCAGGGACAAGAGGATTGGTGCTGAGCAGTAAGGATGGGGAGGGGGGGCACTTGAGATGCTCTTGTCAGGCCTCCCACTTTACAGAGGAGCCAGTAAGATCCCTCAATAATAGCCAGTCATTTGAGTCTTAGCTCATTTGATTCTCACAAAGTCCCAAGAGGCAAATGAGGAAACAGAGTAAGTGGCTTGAGCAGGTGGGCTCTGGGGACAAGCCCTCTGAACCTCCTGCTGAACCCAGAGCCAATGGCCAGTTGAGAGGGGGTTGAATTGGTGATCTCAAGCCAGGTCACTGTGTTCTAGAGCTTGTGGCCCAGTCCCAACTCTGATATCCTATTGGTCTGTGACCTTGGGCAGCCCCTTTCCTTCACTGGACCAGAGCTTCCTCTGGAAATGATAGGGTCAGACCATGTGAAATCGAAGGTCCTTGGGCTCTGTGAGTGCCCAGGCATCTGGGCACCTTCCTTATGGATGTCTTTGCCCCTCCCTCTTCTAGTGGCCTTGAACTTCCAGACACCTGGGACGGAGATGGACCTGTACCGAGGGCGTTTCCAGGACAATGGCTTTTCTGGCTACATCCTGAAGCCCGCTTTCCTTCGGGACCCCAGTTCCAAGTTCAACCCCCGGGCTGTGGCTGAGGGGCCGTGGTGGAACCGAAAGAGGCTGCATGTCCGGGTAGGGGGCCGTGTGTGGAGGGCGGCCTCGGGTCTGAGGATGGCAGAGGGGGCCCGCCCCAGGCCTGCCTTGCCCCGGCATCTCTGGAGTGGTTGTGACCAAGCTGCCTGGCCTTCTCCCCTTTCCCCCATCCTCCCTGACCCTCTGTGCCTTGGCCCTTTCCCATGCAGGTCATCTCCGGGCAGCAGTTGCCCAAAGTGAGTAAGAGCAAAAATTCGATCGTGGACGCCAAGGTGATTGTGGAGATTCACGGGGTTGCGCGGGATAATAGCAGCAAGCAGACTGCGGTGATCAGCAACAATGGTGAGCCCGGGCTCTGGGGGTAGGAGCGAGGGCAGGGGTGGGGCAGGCTAGCTGAGGCGAGGTGAGGCGGCAGCAGCCCTAAGGTCTATGCCAGGGCATCCTTGGGACCCAGTACTGGGGGGGCTGAATCCCTAGGACCTGGGGCTAGGTGGGCTGGGTCCCATGCTGGGTACCCAGCACCTTAGGACTTTGCTGACAAAATGCCAATAGAGGCCAGGAGAAAGGAGGGGGCAAGTTCCCTGGGGCTCCTCTGGGTCAGTGGGCTCAGCTTGGGGTCCCATGGGCTTAGAAGCCCCCAGGCAAACTGGAGAGCACGGAGGGGGGAGGGCAGAGTGATAAAGGGGGCAAAGGAACTGACAGTCATGCTATGGGCTCCTGGGGGGAGAAGCTGTGGCGCTTGGGCAGGAGAGGGGGCGACTCCAGGGGTCCATTGCTCAGCTGGCACCAGTGCTGGGAGGCGCCTTTGGGGCCATTGATTGGCCATGGGTCTGTCCATCTGAGGTCAGGGGTAGGCTCCAGGGGGAGGCCCCAGGGGGCAGCTGCTTGGGGAATAAAGTGGAGAAACTGTAAAGTGTTTGGAGTGGGGGCATAGTGGTCACCCCAAGGCTATGAGCGTGTGTTTAGATTGTACAGACCATAGGGATGGGCAGGCAGGGGGACCTCACATTCTCCTGAGCCTCTGGGTTCCCATTCACAGAATGAGACCACAAGGTCTCCTGGGTCTGTGTCAGAGCTGCTGGAAGGCTGGGAGGGGTACCAGCTGTCAGTATTCACACAAGGGCCCTGCCCGTGAGCAGGTCCCTATGACTGCTGCAATAATCTTGGGGTGAGGGATGGGTGCTCTGTACCCAAAGCCCAAGGCTCCCATTTTGGTGACCTTGCGATGAGAAGTACCACAGCCGGTGAAGGGGAAGAGCGAGGACATCCCTTGGGGGAAGGGCAGGAGGAGGTTTGGGTCAGGAAGCTTTAGGTGACCAGGGAAGGCCCGAGAAGGCCAGCGTAGAGAGGCTTGGAGCCATCTCATCTGGCCTGGGTCAACACAAGAATCCCCTCCCCAGCCTTTGCCTGAAGCCCCGCAGGGATGAGACCTCACTTCCTCTGAGAGATTTTAGGCAGAGACCGGATCCAGGGCCCAGAAAGAGGGGGTGGTTGGAGACCCACAGTGCTGCCGGGCCCTGGGCGGAGTGGGAAGGACAAAGGCCCAGTGTTGGGGTGGTAGATGGCCTGGCCTGGGTCTGAGGCTTGCCTGGGACCCTGATCACTGGCCTGACAGTAGAGTTTGGTGCCACTGCCAGGGAAGACCCTTGAAGGCTCCACAGGAATGAGGCCCATTCGGGAGCCTGGGAGGAGCAGGTTGTTCCCCACCCCCCAAAGGGCAGCGTAGGCAACCTCCTCGGTCCCAAGAGCTGGAGGCCCCAGCCAGCCCTGCCTGAGGCGGGAGGTGGAAGGAGGCCAGAATGAGCCCTTGCCTCTCCCCTCCCCTCCCTCCCCACCCTGGGACCCTGGCTCCTGCGTAGGCTTCAACCCTCGGTGGGACAAAGAGCTACAGTTTGAGGTGGACGTCCCTGAGCTGGCCCTGGTCAGGTTCCTGGTGGAAGACTACGATGCATCTTCCAAGAATGACTTTGTGGGCCAATGTACCATCCCCTTCTTCAGCCTCAAGCAAGGTGAGGTCTGGAGGACCAACGGGTGCCCCCCTCATATTCTAGGTCCTCACCCCCCCCAGGTCTTCCCCCACCCCAGGCTGACCCTCACGTTCCCCTCCCTCCAATCTCCCCTCTTCAAATTCTCCCCTCAGTTTCTCCTCAACCCCCCATCCCTCTCCCAGTTTGTTCTCCCAGGTCCCTCCTGCTCCTCTCTGGGGATCCTGCCCTTCTCTTAGACACATGCAGACCTCCTTGGGGATTCAGGTTCTTTTTACTTCTCCCATCATGTACCTGGACAATCACCCAGGCCAGAGCGGAGAGGTCCCTCAGGTGCCCCCTCTACCTTGTCATGGTTGAGCAGGCCGGGGAGGGGAAGGGGCCTGCCAAGGTCACGGAGGCAGTCGGTGGGGAGATTTGAACCTGTGGGCCTGACTCTCAGAGCAGTCCATGAAGCTCCTATTAAGTTCTGGGACTTGTTCCCAATTTAACTGGGGAGACACAACAAATATGTTCAGCCAGGCTGCCACTGCCGGGAATGGGAAAGAGGCAGCCCAGGCCCAGCCTGGGGAATCCACTGCTCACCTGGCAGGGGGGCACCTCTAGCTTCCTGCCTTCTCTCCCTCCTGCCTCCCTCCTTCCTCCTTCCTTCCTTCCTTCCTTCCTTCCTTCCTTCCTTCCTTCCTTCCTTCCTTCCTTCCTTCCTTCCTTCCTCCCTCCCTCCCTCCCTCCCTCCCTCCCTTCCTTCCTTCCTTCCTGCCTCCTTCCTTCCTTCCTTCCTTCCTTCCTTCCTTCCTTCCTTCCTCCCTCCCTCCCTCCCTCCCTACCTCCCTCCCTCCTTCCCTCCTTCCTTCCTTCCTTCCTTCCTTCCTTCCTTCCTTCCTTCCTTCCTTCCTTCCTCCCTTCCTTCCTCCTTTCCCATTGTCATTCATGTCTGTCTTTCTGTCTGTGTGCGGACTCTGTCCAGGTTACCGCCACATCCACCTGCTGTCCAAGAATGGGGACCTGTATCCGTCAGCCACGCTGTTTGTGAAGATTAACATTGACTAGTTTTGAGGCGGGGTCCTGGGGTCCCCGGACCTCCCTGCTGGGGAGGCTGACTTGTGAAGACCTCGCAGCCCTTTGGCCAACTGGCACCTGCCAGATCTTCCAGAAATGGGCCCTTGGGCCACTCTGGGACCAGAGAGAAGGGAAAGTTGGAGGCTGGAAGAAGAAAGGGAATGGGCCTGGCTAGGCCCCAGCAATGATGGGAAGGACCCCGGACTGCAGTGGTTGAGTCTGGGGGACGTCCTCTCCTCCCCAGGATCCTGACAGCCTCCAGGCCCGGGGAGTGACAGCCCCTTGGGCGCTGGCTCAGAGGGAGCACCTCAGCCCCCCCAGGGCTTCAGAGCCATCCCCAGCTCCTGCTTGGGTGGGGCCTCCAGGAGCTGTGGGCACCTGCCCTGAGGGTGGTGGGAGGCAGGAAGAGACCTGAGTGGGGTGGTGGGGGCAGGTGTCCCTTGGGCCCTTGGCTCTCGAGTTTCCATGGAAACAAGTTACACTACAACCGTCCCTGGGCTTGGACACAGCTTTGGGTTTTAATAAAGTCTGAATGACCTCACTCTCCGCTGAGTGGCCCCTTGGCCCCCACTTCCTGCACCTGGTCAGAACTGACCGTCTGGTCAGACCTGGGCTCTGGGAAGCTCTTCACTGGACCCCAGCAGGCCTCCCTGTGAAGCCCTCCTGTCCGGGAATTCGGGGTTTAGGACCTTGGGGTTCCAATCCCATCACTCCCATCGATTCTATTGGACAAGGGGAGATCCAGGATAAGGGAGCTCCACAGATAATGCAAGCTTGCTCCTTGGTCTCTCCTGGCCCCTCCAGCTCATCCTGGGGGCTTAGAGAGCTGGGGATGACATTCCACAGGGACCCTCCCTCCCTATTCCTTGGCCTCCTCGACAGAACCCTGGCAGCCTCTCCCCCCTGTCCTGGCACTTCCAGGGTCTCTCCAAAGCCAAGCAATCATCAAACATTGTGGGGGGCGGGATGAGCCCCGGGTCTCTGCCCTGGTGTTCATGACCAGGCCCAGCTCCCAGCCTAGCTTCAGTCTCATCTGTACTATATGGCCCTTGGACCGGAGCTCTCTGGGGAATGCTGGACCCTGCATTTGGATCCTCAAGCCTGGGGGTCTCTGCCAGGATGCCCATTCACAGAGAAGGAAACTGAGGCCCTGGGGCTCCCACAGCTCAGGTGGGATTTGGACCCGGCTCACCCACCCAGGCTCTGTCACTGGCTTCCAGACCTTCCTACCTGGGACTGTGCGTGTGCCCGTGTATAAAACTCCTGTCCCCTGAGGGAGCCCAGGCTGTCCTCCGCCCCATCCAGACTCCTTGCTTCACCCACTCCCTGCGTTGCGAAGGACGGGGTCTTCAGGCCAGACTGCTCCCCTGCCTCCCAGAGGCCCACCCGATGCCCCTCGCCCACCCTCCCCATTCAGACCAACAGAGGGGGAGTGGGGTAAACCTTTATTGTCAGACCTTGGGGCAGAGGGAGTGGGTGGCACAGGCCACCGGGTCTGGTCTCTGCTGGGGCACCTCTTGGGCACGGCGGAACCCCCTCCTCAGCTCAGCCCTCAGAGCTCCAGGGAGGGCCAGCGTCCTCATGAACCCCCAATCTGCCGTAACAGGGAGTCCAGGTGTGGGGAATGCTGGGGATGGGCCAGAGAAGCAGGGAGGGCAGGCCTGCGGGGAGCAGCCTCCTGCCCCCGGGCCCGCCTCAGAACAAGCCGTGCTGCTTCTTCTCATTCTGCTGCTTCCACTTGGCCAGCATGTAGAAGTCCTCCTTGGACTTGCCAAAGATGGCTTGGAAGTCGGAATCTGAAAGATAGGACTGGGGGGGGGGGAAGGAGGGGTGGTGGGGGCAGCCCGGCCCTCCACGGTCTGCGCCAGATCTGCCACCGGCGCGCTGCCCGGGGTGGGGGGCTCAACCAGCTGACCCCAGCACACAGCACTCCCCTCATTTTATAATCGGGGAAACTGAGGCTCAGAGAAGTGAGGAGCAGAGTCTGGCCTCCAGCCCAGTCTTCTGAGTGCCAGGGCTTAGACAGCGCGGCCACAGAGATGGGCAACGGAGACCAAAAACAAGGCGTCCCTCCTGGACACCTTCCTGAGGTCACTGAGGAGAGGGCAAGAGACCTCCCCTGACCCCAGCCCCCTCCCCAGGGGCCCCAGCCCTCCCCTTGCCCTCACCTCCTTCCGGGATGGGTCCACCCCTTCGGGCAGATCCTCCACAGCTTTGTTGATGAGGTGCTCCCGGGGGATGGGCACAGGGGGCAGGACTTGGGGCATAGTGGTGGGGTTGCCGCCACGGGCCAGGCCCAGGGCCGTGTCGCCGCTGTTGTAGTTGCTGTTACTGCTGTAGTAGCTGCTGCTGGGGCTGCTGGAGCTGGAGCTGGGGTCACCGCCCAGCAGCTTTGGGGCCCCCAAGGGGTTCTGAGGGTCCCCCATGGGGATGCTGGGTCGTTCCTCTGACAGCCACTGGAGCAGGTCGATGTGGTTGAGCTCCTGTGCCCCAAGAAGAGACCATGTGAGGAAGGGTCCTGGGTCCGAGCAGTGCCAGACCCCGGGTCGGGCGGCTCTGCACTGGGAGGCCCATTCTTCCTGTCCTGCCCACCTGCTGTGAGAATCACCTGACACGGGGGATGGGGAAGGTCCAGAAATGGGTTAATCCCCAGGGTGGGGGGTGCTGAGCCGCCCCCCCCGAGACCCCCCAGTGGCTCACTCGGCCAAGAGGGCACCTGCGGACTCTGCCCCGAGCCCGGGTCAGCGAGTCCGTCCCACCTCTTTCTGGCCCTCTGATGGCTTGGCCGGACCTCCCCCGCCTCAGTTTGCCCAGCGAGGAGTTGGCCTGACCCGGCAAGGCTGATCGGAGGCCGGGGGGGTCCCCAAGTCTGTGCTCCGTCACAGGCCCCCCAGGCCGGCTCACTCACCATGGTCATCTCAGAGATGGCCGATGTGTCGCCGAGGCTGTTCTTCAGGTCCTCATAGGATTGGCCGTTCTGCGGGGTGGGGGGCTGTTAGGACTGAGGCGGGGATGGAGATGGGGAGCAGCAAGGAAGGTGAGACACACGCATGGAGCCAATGGGCTCGGGGCGGGGATAGGCCTAGAGAGAAGACAAGAGCTGGGGACAAGGTGGGCAGGGGCTGGGGCAGAGCTGGGCCTCACATTCCACTTGTAGGGGTCCCAAGCATCGAACCAGCCGGTGAAGGTGAGGGGCTCGTGGCTCTGCTTGACCACCACCACGGGGGTGGCGGGGTCCCTGCCGGCAGGGTGGCTCTTGAGGTACTCCCGGGCCATGGCCACCGACTCTTTCCTCTCATATGTGTTGGAGTCTTTGCCGATCCACAGGAAAACCTGAGAAGGAAGAAGACCCGTCTGCAGCTGCGCCTGGGGGGGGGGGGGCAGGTAGGCTCTAACAGCAGGGAGGGCCTGGAACCTTCCAAGAAGTGGGGAACCCCTGGGAGGGCCAGGCCTGGGGGTGGGGGCACCTCAGTCCTATTCCTGGCCCAGAAAACAGGCAGGCTTGGGTGGTGCCGGTCCACTTCTCTCCCCAATGTCTCCAAGACATGAAATCCCAGTCACTCCCAGAGGCAAGTCCGGGAGGCCAAGCCAAACAAGCTGCCCCCCAGCCCCAAGTCCTGTTATGGCTTTCCTGGCCCTGCCGCAGCTCCTGCCCAGGAGGGCGTGAGCACGGGTTCCTGCCCCCCACCCCACCCGAGCCAGCCCAGGCCACAGGGCACATCTCGCTCGGCCTCCGCCTGGGCCGGCCCGGCTTCCTGGCAACCTCCCCTGCATCTCTCTCTCTTGCCCTCAGACCCAGGCTCGAGGCCATACTCTCATGGCCCCTGGAAAGGCTGCCTCTGCCTGCTGCCCCACCCCGGTTCCCCTCACCAACCCAGTGACTTTCTTGGCTGCTGGGCAGCTCCCTGGCCACCACTGTCCCCTGGAGTGCCCCCTCCAGGACTGGCAGCTCCCAGACGGAGGTTATCTGGCTTTGGCTGTTGTATCCTCAGAGCCTAGAAGAGGGCTTGGTACACAGCAAGCACTAAATAAATGCTTCACGTCCACGGAGCGCCATTCACTTAGTGCTTCTGACACTGTTCTTACCCAACAGTGCCAGCTCTGCCCTCGCCCTCTGCAAGTGGCCCTTGCTCCATCTTCCCTAAATGGCTTTCAGATGTAGGTGGGGGAGCACAGGTGTAGTCACACGGTGCCCGATGCCTGGCTGTGCCAGGGAAGGTGCATGGCCCTCCAGGATGCCCCTACTTTTAGTGCCCCAGGGGAGATGTTTATTCCATGTTTTATGAGAGTGGGGCAGGAGGGGCAGGAGGGCAGGAGGGGCAGAGGGGCAGGAGGGCAGGAGGGCCAGAGAGCAGGAGGGGCAGGAGGGCAGGAGGGGAAGGAAGGCAGGAGGGCAGGAGGGGCAGAGGGGCAGGAGGGCAGGAGGGCAGGAGGGGCAGAGGGGCAGGAGGGCAGGAGGGGAAGGAGGGCAGGAGGGCAGGAGGGGCAGAGGGGCAGGAGGGCAGGAGGGCCGGAGGGCAGGAGGGGCAGGAGGGGCAGGAGGGTAGGAGGGCCGGAGGGGAAGGAGGGCAGGAGGGCAGGAGGGCCGGAGGGCAGGAGGGCAGGAGGGGCAGGAGGGGCAGGAGGGCAGGAGGGTAGGAGGGCAGGAGGGCCGGAGGGCAGGAGGGCAGGAGGGGCAGGAGGGGCAGGAGGGCCGGAGGGCCGGAGGGCAGGAGGGGCAGGAGGGCCGGAGGGCAGGAGGGCAGGAGGGTAGGAGGGCAGGAGGGGCAGAGGGGCAGGAGGGCAGGAGGGGCAGGAGGGCAGGAGAGGAAGGAAGGCAGGAGGGGCAGGAGGGCAGGAGGGGCAGAGGGGCAGGAGGGCAGGAGGGCCGGAGGGCCGGAGGGCAGGAGGGCCGGAGGGCAGGAGGGCAGGAGGGCAGGAGGGCCGGAGGGCAGGAGGGCAGGCCTTCGAGGCGTCACCTCCTCCCAGGTGTCCAAGAGCATGATGTCATCCTCATCCAGGTCGTCCTGGCTGAAGAACAGGATCTCGGTCATGACGAAGCGGCCGGTCTGACTGGAGCACTCCAGCAGGCGGGGCTGGTAGGAGGAGGTCTTCTCCTGGAGCCTGGGCGCATCGGGGCCAGGTGGTCAGCGGGGAAGGGAGGAAGGGAGCCGTGCCCCCGTCCTGTGGGGCTCAGCTGGCCCTTGGCCCTAGGCCTTCCCCCGCCTCGATGCCAGACCCTCCTCTTTCCACCAACTCTCCCTCCCTTTTGGCTCCCCCCTTCTTGGCTCATTTCCCCATTGGCCCCAGTGGAAGGTGGGCTAGGAGGCTGGGAGGCAGCCCTAGGTGAGCTTGGGGCCTCTGCTCTGGGGAGGAGGCCATTCTCTCCGGGACAGACCCGAGGCTTGCGAGGACTCGCCCTTCCCTCCAGCCTGAGCGAGGGGGCCAGTTGACCGCGGCCAGGGCCGCTGGCTCTGCTCCGGCATCTCCTCTCAGAACAGAGAGCTGGCAGATGCCGCCTCAGGCACCCCCACCCCCAGGCAGGAAGGGAGACCCCGAAACAGTGACTTCCTCCAGGCTCCACTGAGAGTTGGCCTCAAGCTTCTGGCGCCTCCCCCGTTCCACTCTCACTCTTGTAAACCACACACCGTGCCTGCTCCTCGGCTCGACTCTCTTTAATGCCCCCATCGATGCCCAGAGGTCAGGAGCCCTGGGCTCCTTCCCGGCTCCTGGGGTGAGCTCCCACGGGACACGGACTTTTCTGGACTGTTTGCTCATCTGTAGCATGGGTCCAGTGCCACTGATTTTGTGGCAAAGTGGGGGGCTGACCGAGGCAGGGCAGGACAGGAAAGCATTCTGGGGGAAGCAGCCCCTGGGCCCCCCTCCCTCTTCCCCACCCCAATCTCTTCTACCTGTTCTCACTGGCATAGGGGGCTTTGCCCCCCAGGGCCTCCCAGAAGCTGGGGGGCTCCTGCCCCTCCAACACCGTCTGCTTGTCCTTCAGAGAGATGATGTCTGCCACCATGCGAGCCATCTCCCTCTCGTCTCCGCTGCAGCCCTGGAGGGGTCAAGAGGGAGGGACTGGGCTGGGTGGCCACTCCTGGGCCTGGCCCTGGTCCCGGGGGGGCAGCCCTCCGGCCTGCTCAGCTCTGGCATCTCTTTCCAGAACCTCTCAGCCCCCAGCCCGGGGAGGGGGAGATAGAGCTGGGAAGCTATTCATTCCCAGGGGCTGGGGGAGGGCAAAGGAAGAGAGGAGGGGAGGAGGGAGAGGCAAAGCCACTTGCACAGGAGGCAGAGAGGAGGCAAGTCAGGTGAGAAAGATGCCACGGAGGGAAGAGAAGGCAGGGAATGAACAGTGTCCTGGGTTGGCCAGCTCAGGAACTCTTGGGCCCCACAAGTGGGGCACTCAGGGCCAGGCAGGAAAGGCTGGGACAATGAAGACGTAGCTCACCCTTCTGTTCCTTGAACCTGGGAAGCCCACCCGAGCAAGGCTCAGACAGGACTGGGAGTGGGGTCACCTGTGGCACTGACTGTCCAAATGCATGGTGAATGAATGGCTAGAACTCAGCCACCCGGGTCAGGCTGTGCCGCCTCATCTAGGCCCCCTGGCCAGGCCACTCCAAGGAGGCCGAGAGGATTCTCCTACCTTTCCACACCACAGGTAGCAGATTTGACTGGTGGCAAGCAAGAACACATCACTGGAATTGAGGGAAGAGGCTCGGGCGGGCACCTCAGCCGTCTTAGTGTTGTACTCATCTGTGCCCCTCACTTGGAACAGCCGGATGGCCGGTTCAGGGTCTGCGTGGCCATCCCGGCTAGTGCCGTTCTGGAAAACAATGGCCAGCGGCTTCATCAGCCCAGACTTCCGGAGACCTCCAGATTCTCAGAGGCCTCAGACGAGTCCGGGCCCTGGGGAGAAGAGGCAGCCACCCCAGGCAGCCACCCCCAGGCCCACTCTGTCTCTTGAGGAAGCTGTTTCTCCTCAGTGGAGAAGGAACTCGGCTCTCTGGCCTCCTCATGGCTCCGGGCGCTGCCTCTGCCCCCTCCCCCCCAGGCTGCCTCCACCCCAGCTCCTGCCACAGGTTCTTCTCTGGGGGGCAGCCCCCTCCCATTCTGGCTCTGGGGAACCTCTCGCCCCCAAGCCTCCCCATTTGGAGGAGGGGCCTGGGCCAGCCAGCCTTTGGATTTCTATGCTATGACCCTGGATCTTGCCCCTCTTCCCCCTTTAGCTCCTTTTCTTCCCTTATTAGACAGCAAGCCCCTTGAGGGTAGGAACTGCCTTTCCTTTTGCTAGGATTTCCATCTTCCGCTGCCCATCTATAAACATCTTTCCTAAATCGGTGTCCAGATCTGAACATGTGAACAAGACTTCCACTGGGGGCTGGGCAGAGCCTCTCCGTCCAGGACACTGCCTTTCCTCATGCAGTCTCCCATGCCACTGCGCTCATGATTGAACTGGTGGTCCCCTAAGATCCCCAGATCTTTGCCTTTGAACTGATGTTCCCCCTCCATCTTGTATGCATGAAGTTGGTGGGGTTTTTTTTTATCCAAATGAATTAATTTGACCAAATGTTCTAGCTTGTCAAAGTCTCTGAGTTGGAGACCGACTCTGTCATTCGGCGTTTGCTCTCTTCTCCAGTTCTGGGTCATTTGCAGTTCCAGGGGGACCATTTATGCCTTTCTCCAAGTCCTTGATAAAAGTGTGACTCAGCCTAGACCTCAGCACAGATCCTTGGGGCACTTCACCAGAGACCTTCCTCCAGATGCAAACTGGCCACATCTGAATTCACCTAGTGTGACTTATAGAGAGGCCACAACTCTCCACTGTGTCTACAAGAACAGTCTGAGAGAACGGGCCACATGCTTGGCTAAAATTCCTCAGAGCAGAAATGAGAATAGGGGGCTGTGAACAGGCCAGCTCTGCCCTTACTGCCTTGGGAAAGTCACTGGGCCTCTTGGGGCCTTGCGGGGCTAAATGACCTCTGGTGCAGTGTCCAGGGAAGGAAATCACTATGGTGAAGGACCTGAAATTCATGCCATCCAAAGGAGGGCCAAAGAGACTGGGAACGTTTAGCCTCTAGATGACACTTGAGATAGGGAGGATGGACATAACCCATCCCTTCAAGCTTTTGAAGGACTGTTCTGGAGAAGGATTTGTTTGAGCTCTGCTTGGACCCGGGGGGGGGGGCAGTACCAGGAGCACCAAGGAGAAGGATCACTGTCCCAGTGGCAGTGCAGGGCAATGGTGGTGAGCCCCCCATCCTTCAAGTACAGCCCCAACCAGTGACCATTCGATGTCAGAGAGGATTATAGCTTGCTGTAGTTTGGATCGCATGGTCTCTGTGATGCTGTGATGCGATCATCTGCCAGGCAGAGCAGGGCCCTCCCTTCATTTCCTGCTCAGACAGGGAGATCCTTGGGAAGGAAGATGGCATGGGACTCAGCAATCTTCTCTTCCCAGTCCCTTCAATTGGTCCTCCAGTGGCATGACTGCCCTTGCTGCCCTCTTGGACACACTCCAATGGTTTCCTCAAAGGTCCCCTCGTCCAACATGTCACCTGATGGATGGACAACCAAGAAGGGCAGGCACTCTCCCCTTACCTGGAACACAATGAGTCGCCCCTTGAAGATAGCCAGGAAGTGTCGAGGCTCCTTGCCCATGGTCACCCGGACCTGCACGGGCTCCTCCTGGTACATGTGGTCCAGTTCAATAGCATTGAGAGCTGAAGCCGTGACCTCTTCCACTGAGGCATGTCGTCCCTATAGAAAGAGAGGGGTGAGGATGGCCTGGTGCCTGGTCCCAAGAGGAGGAGCTGGGGCAGGAAAGGAGGGGCGAGAGTGGCTTGGTACCCAGACCTGAAGGCAGGGAGGAGGCAGGCCAGGAGGGGAGATGTTAGGATGACTGGTGCTCAGGCCCAGGGCAGGGAGGAGGCCACCGGCCTAGACTGGCGGGTTTAGGGATGCTTGCCTCATGGCCTGGGGCTAGAAGATTTGAGTAAAGCCTCCCATCCCATCTCTGGACAAGCCTCGCCTCCCCTCCCCTCGGAGTTCTCTCTTTCTGATCAAAACTCCCATTTCCCACCTCTTGTCCTCCATGTTTGTCTGCTCCTATGCTAAACACTGGAGCCCTCCCAGTCCAGCTCCTCTTACATCTTATGAGCGGCTTCCCCTCCCCTGCTGCTGCCTCGGTCTACATCTTCAGCCTCCTCTCACCCCTCTCCTACAGTGTTCAGCCCATCTGCTCCAGCCAGGCTGGTCTAGTACTCTCCCCATCAGTGCACCCCATTTAGCCCCGCTTCCACAGCCTTGCTTAGTCTGCTGGCCCTGACTGCAATGCCCTTTGCCCCCCTCCTTGGCTAGCTCCCCCTCCTCCTTTAGGGCCCAGCTCCTCCAGAAAAGCCTCTCTGGCCCTTCAGGATGTTCTCTTTCTCTGGCCTTCTCTCCCGCTCAGAACTAGTTTTCCTTGATCCATATGGTTGTCAGATTTTTTTTTTAGGTCTTTGCAAGGCAATGGGGTTCAGTGACTTGCCCAAGGCCACACAGCTAGGTCATTATGAAGTGTCTGAGACTGGATTTGAACCCAGGTCCTCCTGACTCCAGGGCCGGTGCTCTATCCACTGTGCCACCTAGCTGCTCCCATGGTTATCAGATTTTAATGGTATGGTATTAAGAACTCCCCTCTCCATCATCCTTTAACGTTGGCAGAGAACTTTCTCATAGCCCTGCAAAGGGTCTAGCAAAGGGATCCTGGGACTTGCCCAAGGCCACTCCTCTAAGTGCTGTCTGAGGTGGGGTGTGAACTCACATCTGATTCCAAGAGCAGCACAAGTTTCCCTGCCTCAGATGCAGTGGGATGAGCATTGGGCCTCTGTGTACAAGCTCTATGACCCTGGGTAAGTCACTTAACCTGTCTGAGCCTCAGTTTCCTCATCAGTAAAATGGGAATAGCAATAGTCTCTGCCTTATCTGATTATTGTGAGGATCCATGTGGAAAAGACTTCTGCAAACTTCAACCATATGGCTAGAGCTAGTGATCTACACACGCCTAGATGACTATATGGACACAGGTAGATGGGAGCTATGATGCTATTTTTGTTTCTCCAGTCAGACCAAGAGCTCCTTCTTCTCCTTCCCCTGCACCCAGGCCGACTCGGAGGGATCCAGGACACAGAACCCTGGGACACCTAAGCTCTCTCTGGCCCTTCCTCCTGATCTCACCTGCCAGATGTAGATGATGTAGTTGGCCCGTCCGGATTTCTGGTAGGTGTAGAGGACCAGGTAGCAGTCACCCCCATAGAACTGCCCGTACTTCTTGGGATCGACAGGTTTCTTGTGTAAGTCCTCGATCCGCCACACCTGGGGGACCCAGAGATCAGAGTGAGGGGGGCAATTGGCCTGATGGCTCTAAGAGCTCTGAGAGCCAGACCTCTCTGTTCTTCTTCATGCTCCCTGAGACTTCCAAACCAGCATCAGAGCTGGGGACAGGGAGACCTTCGCTCCCAGATATTCCTTCCAAACCAGCCAGGTCCCCGGCTTGCCCTCTCCCCCATTCTGCTCTTTGCCTGCTTCAAGTCTCTCCAATTTCCCTCTCTTCAGTGACTGGGCTTCCTAGTACAGCCAACAAGGTCTAAAAGGGGACAAGGAGAGCCAGAAGCCTCCCTAGGGGAAGCTAGACCTCTGACTAGGGGCCTAGGCAGCTCCTCCCCAGCCCTCCTTAGGGCCTTTCCTGCCCCTTTCACAGTCCAAGCCAGTCCTGGAGTCAGTTCTTTTGAGTCAGTGTTGAACCTGTCTTGGAACCAAACAATTCTCCCAGGAAAAAGGCTAAACTTTATTAAGTGATTACTAACTAACCAAGGCCCACTGGTGTTCTCCCTGTGCAGGGGAATTAGCACTGGACAGAGGAAAACCTTAGCACCTCCCACAGATCATAGGGCAAGCTGGTAGCCCCTTCATTGGGAAGCCTCTGAATGAATCATTATCTAATAGAGAACAACATAACTGGATTTTCCAAGGGCAGCAATAAGGGCTATTAATATTACGAAGACTAAAGAGAATCTAAAAGAAAATACGAAAAGTTCAACAGAAGCAAAGCAGTGGGAAACAACAGAAATGAAGCAAAAAAATCATTTCTGAAAATAATGGCACCACAGAGAAGTTTGGAAATGATGCAGATCTCAAGAGGTAGACCTGTATGGTGGGCCAAGATACAGCAGCCTCAAGCTTTCTAACAGCCTGGAAAATTCAGAGAAACTCCAGGGCTGCATTCCAAATAAGCCTCCAAGAAAAAATGTAAGTATGATCGAAAACAAGTGGCGGCATAGAAACGGGAAGAATCCGTGAAACTCAACCATGCAAAACTTTGGGCTGCCTCTCCAGATATACCAGTTACATTGGAACACTAGAGTAACTGGGGAAATAACTCGCCAGCTGGAAGAAGACAGAAAGAAATGCCATCTCAAGGGGCATCCTCCCAAGAGACAGCCAGCTAACTAACATGTATGACATGCCAGGCTAAGCAAAGGGATACACCAAAAGAAAAAGGCCCAAAGCCTCCCTCCCATCAGAGAGCTCAAAACCAAATGGTGGAATTGCAGAAGACCAAGTGGAGAAAAGTAGAGTGTTTGGACTAATGGGAACCTGATGCACCACATTAAGAAGCAAGAGTCTTGAATCCAAGCCTCCAGAAAGAGAGATGCTTTTCCAAAGGACTTTTGAGAAACAGCCTGGCCAAGCCGCAACAAGGACCTGAAACAGTTGGTACTTTTCTGATCAGATGAAGCAAATGCCAAAAGCGTCCAAGACTCTTTTTAGCAGAACTGACTAAATCACTTTAATGGGTCAGACTCAAAAAAAAAAAATGTGGAAAAGAGAGAGCGTGATGCCGAAGCCCTTGTCGCTGCTCAAGAAGTCATCCAGAAAGAAAGACTCGGCCCGTGCTTCCTTCATGAGGATCACGTGCAGGTAGTTTGGTGAAGTTTACATGGCTAACAGCACAGCACATCCTTTACATTTTAAGCTACATATGGTAGCTACTGGAATTTCTCAACAAGAGAGATGGTATTCCGGGACAGCAAATTAAACAATAATTTAAGAAAGCATGGTGGGGGAAAAGGACAATTCAAATAATTGTAATAAAACATATTAATAAACTAAATTCTTTGAGAAAAAATTATTTAGATAAGGGGTAAAAAAATTAGGATGCTTTACATTCTGTTTACAGGAAATATATTCAATCCAGAAAAATTGACAGACTCAGTTTGAAAATTTTGTTTCCATGTTTTGATGTTGTTGTTAACCATAGCAAGCTAAAATGCATTGACATGGGACAAAAGTCTAATTTAAATCGGAAAGAGAGAAATAAACAGATATGTTTCTTTGCTTAATTCAGAAATGAGTTTATCTATTAAAATCAATGAGTACCTCTGAGGTGTGCAGCAGAACAGGCAACTCCCAGAATCAGAAAAGGAACTGTTAGGGAGAAGAACGGTAGTAGGATACATCAATGTCTCACTAACAGACTGTGATCAAGTCAACCAAAAGACAAGGTAACCAGGATCTTTGAACAAGGCACAAACTCCTAACACTCTCCCAACAGCTCTTGAGTAAGGATCACTCTTCTATATTTTGTGTACAAATAGTATTGTTCTATTTTATGGATATGGTACAGACCCCAGACTGGAGAAGTCCCCTCCTGAGGGACTCATTCCTGGTAGCTGAGCACCTGAGGCTCACAGGAGAGATCTCCCAAGTCCCTCCTAACTGAACAGCTAGAACTCTCTTCCAATAGCAAGAGAGAGTGGCAGAGACAAAGAGAGACAGAGAGAGAAGGGAAGAGACAGAGAAAGAGGAGACTAGGATTGAATTCAATTTGTTCCATTTCAACAGACATCTAGTAGACAACAACTGCATACAAGAAGGAAAGATCCTAGCTCCAAACCTTGGCCCCACCATGTAGATGCCACATCTAGGTTCAGTTTTAGCCATATTTCTATTCACGGCCTTGGAGAACTGAGTCAATTGATGTTCCTTCAGTCCTTACTGGGAGCCAGGCACTGAGGACAAGAAAGCTTGGCCCCTAAGAAGAGTTAATATATGTTTTTTTTTCATTCATTCATTCATGCTGATCTAGAAAGATCCCAATGGGAAAAGGTCTTCCCCTCAAGCACACAAGAAACATCCATGGGAAGAAATATTGGTTGTTTGTTGGGTCACAAATTAGCCTGAGTTTCAGTATTCCAATCCAGGAGAATGAGTTTGTCTATGATTCTCTGGCAGTCAAAGGGGTAAAAGAGGAGGTTGATTTTTTTCAAAGCTCCCAGCAGATTAGAGCTAAGATAAGGGCAATACAACCACTCTTTATCAAAATCTCTGGACCTCGGCCAGGATGGGCCATGGGGCAATCACAGCTAATGAGAAAGGGAAGGAATTCAGTTGACTCCTGCATTTAAAAACTTTGCTAAGGAACCAAGTGCCCAATGGAAAAAAAAAAAGAAGAGGTAAATATCCAAATGAGACAAATTAATGTCTGAAAATGAAAAAGACTTCAAATATATAGATAAAATAATTTGCACCTGTGCAGTTTGCACCTCAAGGCTCACTCTCTGCTCCCTCCTCACCCCACCAGAGCCTTGGTCTCCACTGTGGGCTCTAGTAGGTTGGTCTTACCTTCACTTGCCTGGACATAGGGCTCCTCACCACCCCATGCTCATATCCTACCTCCCTGGATGGGCTGTCTTTCCCCATCTGAATGGAGGCTCCTGGAGCATAGATTTTGGTTTAATTTGTATTGTTCCAGATATACTAAATATTTACTAAATTATCAAAAAATACTAAATTATTATTAAACATCTAAATAAATACATACATAACTAGCAACTTGATCAAAGGAACAAAATTAGAAAAGAATCAAGCCAGATCACCTTCAGGGCAAAAGGAATGAAAAGAATGATTGCATCCCTGCACCCAACTCTCCCAATAACAAAGAGCTGAGAAGGGACGAGGACTTAACAAAATGAAGCCATGGACAGGTGAAGGCTAGAAGGAAAACCACCACTAAAGGAGGAATCTACAGCTCCTGCCCAGGAAAGGAAGAGCCCAGGACCAGATCCTAGGTGGCTTTCTGCTCCTGCTCCAAAAGCCCCAGTCAAACCGCACTATCCAGACTAGCTCTCTAAAGATGGGTACCAGGCCTCCCATTCCCCCCAGAAGGAGAAGATGGTTTTGACCCCACAAATGACAAGACTCAGACTGAACAAGAACAAAAAAGACTGAAGACAAATATCATGAAACCATTTTGTCTAGACCTGTGATTTCTTCTAAAGAAGGAAGTTCCCTCATTGGCAACCCCAGGCAGGCGGGCACCTGCTCCACAATGAGAGGGTCCCATGCCAGGGCTTGCCTTTTTTCTGGTTCTCCAGCCACCATGCTGCCTCTTTGAGGAATATTGTCAGAAATATTCGATAAAACAAGTGGTCGATCCAATGCATTAAACGATTCCCTAAGATGCCCAAGAAGTTGGCAAGCCCACAAGAGTTTATTAAGCACCTACTGTTTTCCAGGCATCGTGCTATGTAAATGCCGGGGATACAAAAAGGTCTAACAGGTTCCCTGCCCTCTTACAAGGTGTACCCCGTGGTAGCCTGGAGGCCCAATACATACAGGGATGCACTTGGAGTCAGATATGGGACCTTGGATGTGCCCCTTCCCCTCCCTCTGCCTCAGGCTCTTATAAAAAGAAGATACTATGAGCCCCCAGCTCATTGTTGTAGGAAAGGTCACACGAGACCTTCCAGCCCTGTGCAGGACAATCTCAGAGGGAAGTGGGAGAAGCTGCCGATACCAGGAGAGCAGACGACAGTCAGTCCTATAACCAGGAGAGAGATGAAGGGAATGGGAGCATGGGAAGAAAGATGGCCTCGGGTCCTGCCTCTGCCACTTAGTGCCCATGGAACCTTGGATCCCTGGCCACCGGGGCCCTGAGGTCAGGGCTGGCGGGCAACAACAGCATTAATTGATGCAACTCCCTCCTCCCCAATAATGAATTGAAGGAAGTTTCCTTAATGTGTCCACTAACAGTCTATGCTCGAAGTCACCTGCTAATGTTAGACACGAGGCCAAGACATTAGAAACACTCCTGGGCAAGCCACAGGGAGGAAGCCTGGCTCAACAAGAGCAAGCAGGCGGGAAAAACAAACAGCCAGCATGGCCACTCAGAGGGAGCTGACTGGGTGGCCGGTCACTGACTGGCTCCATCTCCAGCAGGCCCTGGGGCTGCCAGGCAATCCACCCTTCTGCACCTCCACAGCTGCCCTTCCAAGCCTTCTGCTCCCTCCTCTGGCTTCCCTCCAGCCCCCACCCCCACTGAGGACCTTGTCTCCTAGTCATTGAACAGACCGATGCTCCCTCTTCTCCCCCTTCCTCAGTTGCTGTCACTCGGGCATCTTCTGCCACTCTCCTCCTTCACTCCTGTCTCCCATGAAGTGGGGGGGGGTGGGCTTCTCCTGGTCAAGGCCCAGGCTCTACAAGCAAAAGTGGTTCCACTCTGGTTCATCTTCTCTAGCAGTCACCCCACTCTGGCGACCTGTCTAGGGGTTGCTCCCTGGCTGTTTCTGGTTGCCTGTCATCAGCCAGGTCTCCTCCGTCCTCAGAAAAACCTTCCCAGGACCCTGGCATCTCTTCTGACCTCATCCCAGCTCCTCCCTTTTGTGCTTAAACTCCTGAAGAAAACCACTTCCACTGGAGCCCCCCTTTCCTCTCACTCTTCCTAAGTCAGTATCCTGGATTCCACCCTCAGGATTCATCTGGAACTTCTTTCTCTTAAGTTAGTTGCCAGACCCCAGAGCCTTTGCCTCCTCTCCTTCTCCTCCACCCTCTCCCACTGGAGATCTTTTTTGCTCTAGATTTTTAGGATAGTTAGCATCCATTCTCTCTCTCTCTCTCTCTCTCTCTCTCTCTCTCTCTCTCTCTCTCTCTCTCTCTCTGTCTCTGTCTCTGTCTCTCTGACTCTCTGTTTCTCTGTGTCTCTCTGTCTCTCTGTCTCTGTCTCTTACTTTTTCTCTGTCTCTCTCTCTCTGTCTCTGTCTCTCTGTCTCTCTCTCTCTCTGTCTCTCTGTCTCTGTCTCTGTCTGTCTCTCACTTTCTCTGTCTCTCTCTGCCTCTCTCTCTGTCTCTCTGTCTCTGTCTCTCTCTCTCTCTGTCTCTGTCTGTCTGTCTGTCTGTCTCTGTCTCTGTCTCTGTCTCTCTCTCTCTCTCAGGCCTGGGAGCAACCTTGGTGTCCTTCCTCCAGGTCTAAGGCAGGGCTGGGTCCACAGTAGGTGCCTGGCCTCCAGTATTGCATGGAGGTGTGGTCCTTTGCGCAGGTAGGGCTGGGGGGTTGTGGGAAGGAACTTAACCCTGTTCTCAAAGAAGTGAGACAAGTCCCAGAGGTGAGAAGACACCAAAGGGGACAAACTGGTGACTGACCAGTCTGGGAAGAGGCAATGGGTCCTGGGAAGGGAGGTGTTGGGAGGAGAAGGCAGGAAGGGCCCGTGGGGGAGCACAACAGAGGGGCTGCCCCCCCCAGCTTCTGAGTCTGGGCTCTTGCCCTTGGACCTGACCTTGGCAGGCTTTGGACAGTTGAGCTAAGTCCCATCCTCTGTGCCCTCAGGTGTGAAGTGGAAGTAATCATGCCACCATAGGGCTGCCATGAGCCACTGCAGAAACCAGCAGCTGTTGAAGTGGGCAGGGCTCTGGGGACAAGGGGAAGCGGGGAGTCTGGGCCACTGCCGGATGGGGAGGAGCCGGCTTAAGTACAAAGATGTGGGGAGGTGATCTGTGAAGACCCGTGTTCAAATCCTGCCCCACATACTTACTAGTTGTGTGACCGTGGGGAAGTCAAGTCCCCCCGCTGAGACCCAGTTTCCTCATCTGTTAAATGGCCATAATAGTGCCTGTTTCCCAGGGTTGTTAGGAGGATCCCATGAGTGAATGGATGCAAACATGCCTGCCAGCTCTGATGAAGAAGACTGGCGGCCCACTGAGGGCTGACAAGTGAGCTGGAGAACCACCCAGTTGAGTTTTTAGGGGCCACCTATGGCCACCCTTACTGGGGCCCAAGAAGCAGCAGCTGGTCTGAATTCGGAGTCAACATCTTCGCTGTGAGTGGGCAGGGGGGTGCGACGGGGCCGATTCTGATTCTGCCGAGAATTCTGGGTGAGCTGGGGCATGGCACCCCTCCCGTGGTGGCCCCTGTCTGTGCCTCAGTAAGAGGATGTTACTGGCCCCGGGGGACTCTCTGTCTCCCCTCATCTCTCCTCTCCTCCCCTCTGTCTTGTCCCTATCACTGACCAAGTGCGAACCAGAAGGAGGACCCCTGCCCAGAACTGAAAACTGACCCCGACTCGCTGCCTTCGTCTCCCCCCCGCCCCCAGGTACACACAGACACACCTGAGCCCGAATGAACCAAAGAGTGGCCTCAAGTCATTTGGTTTTCTATCTCTGAGCCAGGGATGTGGGTTCAACCCCTCCTGCAGGAAGCCTTCCCTGCCCCCTGCAGCCCCTGACGCCTCAGTACCCTGGAGTATGAGGCATGGCCCCCAAGGCCCAGAGGCTCTCGCAGGTCTTGTTCCCCAGCCCCTCCCCAGAGACCCCAACTAGCCTCTCTCCCCTCCCCGGCAGGGCTGCTCCTCTCTTCCCTCTCACCTCCACCTCCCCTGAAGCGTCATCCACCATCCTCTGCTCCGCAGCCAGCTCTGGCCGGCCCTGCAGGTGGGCCACGTCCAACCTCATGGGCTGCGCTTTGGCTGGGGAATGGAGGCAGAGAGGTGAGATTCTCAGCCCTGGGACCCTCTGGGTCACCACGGGGCCCTCCCCTGCCCTCCCCAGCCGGGTCCCCCTCACCAGTCTTGGCCAGGTTGGAGGCCCAACCCGTCCCTCCCAGCTCCTCTTTCTCCATCCACTGCCGAAATAGCTGTTTGAACGCGGTGGGCTCGAAGCCGTCGTTTACCACCTCCACGTTGGTTGTGGCCGGGTAGCCCTTGGCCTGGATGAAACCCTGGGGGTTGGTGCATGAAGGTGGGCTCTCAGAGAGAGGGGACCTGCTTGTCCCCACACCGCCACATCCCCCACATCCCCTCGTGGACACGGCCTCCGATCGGCCCCTCCCCGGGCAGCACGCCTCCCAGTGCATCCTCTCCACTCCCCAGCAGCCCACTCTCCACCCACCCCACAAGCTGACCAACCCAGCTGGTCCTCTCCCTTCCAAACATGCGGTTGCACCCCTCCATCTATCTGACCGAGGCTGCCCTGGGAAGGACGTGGATGATGGCTCCCACACTGGACAGGGCTCCCCCAAGGGAGAGGCTGTTTCCCCCACATCTGTCTGGGGACTCATGCCCTCACCACTGCCCGGCCGAAGGCTGCCTTCTTCTCCTCCTTGTTGGAACCGCGGCCCCGCCACACATAGATCTTGAAGCCCCCTTGGTCCAAGATGTGACAGTCCTAGAGAAGAATGACCAGAAGGGACACAGTCGAGGGTCCTGAACAATGCCGGGAAGTCAGTCTGGTCACTTTCCAGGTGAGCAAACCGATGCCCAGGAGTTGGAAGGGACTGTCCACCTGGAGGATGAGCATCCAGTTGGCAGAATGGTGCCATGGGGACGATCCAGGTGGAGTGGGAGGAGATGTGACCTTGGGCAAGGGGCACACCTCTGTGCCTCGGTATCCTTGTGAAGGCCCTGAGGCCGGCCCTGAAGCTGTGACCCTCACCCTAAGCCAGGAACCCTCCCTTGGTCTGGAGCTCATGGGATCAGGTCTGCCTCCCACCACCCACCCAGAGGCTACTGGACTCAACTTACCTCATGCTGTAGGAGGTCCTGGGTCAAGGGCTGCGTGGCAATCTCCTGGACCACCAAGTCCTCGTCCTTTTCATAAAGACTGGAGGGGGCAGCTCCCTGTGAGTGCCCGCCTCCCTGACCTCCTCTTCCCTTCTCTCTCCCCAGGACTGGCTCCTAGGGCCTGGCTCCATCCCTGCTCTTGCTAAAAGTCTTTGTCCTCTGGAGGAAGTTTACCTTAAAGGATCTGGGCCTGGGAGTTGGGAGACCCAGGGTTCCCCAGAAACACCCCATTCTGCCCAGCCCCCTCCCTCCCTCTGGAATTCCATCTCCTCCCCCATCTCCATCATTCCTTTCTGCTCCAGGCCGGGCTTCTTGGTGCCTTCAGAGCCTCGATTTATTGCGAGGAGTCGGCTCGAGGTCAGCACCTGGGGCCTCTCCTCCTCCCCAAATCCACAGTGGGGGATCAAAGGGGCTTTGGGGAAGCTATGCCTTCCATCAGGGAACCTGGAGCCAGGCCGCCCCTGCTGGGGCCCTCAGCTTCCTCCTTGACCAGCTCGGGGTCAGGCTAGATGACCCCTCCCTCCACGAGGACGAGAGCCTCCCAGGACGCCACTCACTGGTACAGCCGGAGGTTGGCCTTCTGGAACTCGTCGACCTTCTCGTCGGGGATGGCGTCCTGCAGGGGGGCCACCCGGGGTCCCAGCACCATTTCCATGATCTGCAGCAGGTCGGAGGCGCTGTGCTCCTCATCCACTACCCCGATCTGGGCCCGGCCGCCCCGTTCTCTGTCTCGGATGCTCCGGGCCAAGGCCAGTCCCTGCCGGGCCAGATGCCCAGGTGGACTTGCAGAGCTGCCGCCAGCCTCGGAGAGCCCGCCAGCCCACCTTCCCTGCCATTTCCTATCTAGCCTAGGGTCCCGCTCCCAAAATCTCCCTGCTGTGGCTTTGGGCTTCTCCTCAGGACAGCCTCAGGCCCTGGGCTATCTCTGGTCAGCCAGGTGATGAGGTCAGCAGCAGGCAGACTTGAGGGCCAGGAAGGCCCCAAGGATCAGTCTGGAGAGGAAGGGCAGGGAAGGCCACTTCTTGGGGGCCTAGGCCAGGAGGGCCAAGCCAGCCATTGCTTTTCCTGTATGGTCTCAAAGCCCAGGCCCTAAGGAGCCCCCAGATTCCCTGAGAACCTCCTCCCCTCCCCCAGCTACCCTTGGGGTACTGAGCACAGGGATGGGCCCCCGTCCAGGCCACTGACCCGGGACTTCTTAGACAGGTTGGCTTCAGGACCATTCCACTGAATCAGCACCTTTCCCAGGTCCAGGAGAAAGACATCTCCTTTGTTGAAGCTGTCCCAGGACAGGTCCACCTGGGGAGGGGAGGGCAAGGTCAGGAGGAGGTGGAAGAACAAGACACCCGTGCCTCTCCCCACCTATCCAGCTCCCACCTCCTCTAAGAAGTCCACCGGCTCCTGACCTCTAAGCTTCTGAGGCTCCCCCTGGCTCCCAGAACCATGGGGGCTCTCTCCAAGGGAAGGGGGAGTGCGGGAGCTCAGATGTCTGTGCTTGGGGCAGAACTGTGTGTGGTTGTGGCTGACTCGGGGATGGTGAGGGCTGGGGGCTGTGTGTGGGATTGTCTTCCTGGGAGATGATGTTTGTGTGGAGAATTTTGGGGGATCATATAATGAATGATTGTGGTGGGAGCAGAGGTCTAGGGAACAGAGTCGGGGAATGCTGGGGGGGGGTACCCTTCTTCCAGCTCCTCCTCTCTATCTTTCTCTGGATGGTGTGTCTCAGGATCCACTGGGGGCTGGATCCAGACTTCCCTGGGGGGCTGGGTCCAGGGTCCGCTGGGGTTGGGTCCAGGGGAGCCCTGGCCTAAGGATAGGGGAGGGGGTCCCCAGCTCTCCCATGGATTGCCTAGGGCCCCTCACCTCCGTGGCTGACACAGGCTTCTTTCCCTTGACGTGTAGGAGTCTCTGGATATTGTACATGTTGGTCTCCATGTGCTTGAAGCCAGAGGCCAGACCCCCCTTCTTGTAACTGGGTTGGGGAGGGAGAGGCCGGTGTGAGGTCTCACCACAGGAGGCTCACTTGACTAGGATGCAGCAGCAGGTGGTGAGACGGGTCCCCCTCCACCTGCCTACCATTCAGTCCTGCACCATCTACTAAGGAACAGGGAGCGGGCACCCAGGCGGGCATCTTGCCCCTGCTTCCTCTTTGTGGGGCCCTTGGACAAGTCACTTCCAAACTCCCTGGGCCTTATTTTCCTAATCTGTAAAATGGGGATCACACGGAGATGATGGCGCCAGACAGGGGATTCCAGGCCTGGAAAAGCTGAGAGGCCAGCCGAGACACTGGACATTCGGGAGCCCGGCCCAGCCCGGGGCCCCACTCACACGATTCCATTCTTGAAGTAGCTCCTGAAGACGTCTGACTCGTAGCCCTGGACCTCGCGGTGCTGCACGGGGATGTCCCCCAGCAGACTGTCCAGCTGGGCTGTGTAGGCCGCTGCCACCCCCTGCTCGTCCACCAGGGCGTCCTTGCCTATCCAGTAATGGATGTGGATGGAGAGGCCGCGGCGGCTCTTCTTGTTCTGGGAACGTGGAGAGGAGCGGATTGGGAGCCAGGCCCACAGGGGGCATCTTTCCTTTGCCCCCTTCCTCATCCCCAGCTCAGCCAGGGCCCTGGGGGGGCTGACCCTAGGCTAGAGCCAGGAGGTTCAGGGGGCTGGGGGGGAGCGCTGAAGCTGTTTCCTAGCCTCTGCTCCTCTAGGCTCAACCAGGGCCTTGGAATTAGGGCTCCACTCCTGAACAGAATGAGGTACATAAATGCCCCTGCCAGACGCTCCCCAAAGGAACCACCTCCCACTCTCTGAACCTATCAGTGCCCTCCCGAAAACCTGCCCCTAGGCAGGGCAAGGACCATGGAAATCTCCTGGGGAGGGACACTGGGCAGAGCCAAGGTGGACAGGTAGCCCCATGTGGAGGAGGGGTGGGCGACCCTGGCAGGAGGCTGCCCCAGCATCCTGGGGGTGGGGGGAGCCAGCAGGGGCTCAGATTGAAGGAGAGGGATAGGATGAGAAGAGGAAAACGACCCCAGAGATCCGACCCCAGACAGAGAACTGAAAGGATGTTACAGGACATCATGGGATGGGTAAAGAGTCGGAGGTCCAGAGGGGGTAAATGATTTGTCCAAGGTCACCCAGGCACTAGGTTGCAGAGCAGGATTCAAACCCAGGTCCTCTGATTCCAAAGCCAGTCCAGATAGAAGCAGTGATGTCACCAGATTTGGGTGGGAGAATGGGAAACTGGGCTCTGGCCTGTGTTGTCCCAGGAGCCAGCATGCCCGCCATCGGGGAGTGCGGGGAGAGCCTGGACTCTGGCCGCTACTCCGGATCTGCCTCCTCCCCCAGTGCCCAGGCTCAGGGGGACCCAGCCAACTGGGAGCCAGGCCCCAGGACCACTCACATGCAGGATGATGTAGCAGTCACCTTCAAAGAAACTCCCATAGGCCTTCTGGGGGACGCAGACCATCTTCATGTTCTAGAGAGAGGAGTGGACGACTCAGGTGTGCTGCCCCTCGCCCTCCCCCAGCCCCAGCCTGGGCCTCTGGCCTTCCGCACCCCCTCCTCAGCTCTATTCCTGCTTCTGGCGGGCTGGTCTTGGCGTCCCTCACCTCAATGACCCAGATCTGCAGACCCTGCAGCTTGTCGATGGAGGGGAGGCCACTGTCTTTGTCCATCCTTCTGGGATTAGGCTGAAAATACAAGAAGGGAGGTGGGGGTCCTAGGGTGAAGGCCAGAAGAGATGGTGGGGCATGAAGAGGCCAGGAAGATGACAGGGCCAGCTCCCAAAGCCCTGCCCTCGAGTCCATCAGCGGTGCCCCCAGAGCCTGTCTGTGAGAGGGGTGCAGAAGAGCATGCCGTGCCAGTGGGAACTTCCTCTCCATCGCCAGGTTCTGAGTGGCCTGGGCCCTCCCCACCTAGTGGCATGAAGCGGCACCAGTGGAGAGACCGTAAGAAGCAGGAGAGGCTATGGATGGGACAGCCAGACTGGCCAACAGTCACCAGGCTTTGCCCAGGAGTCTGCGGGTGAGCCAGTCTGGGCACTGCGAATCCAGGCCAGGGTCAAGGTGGGAAAGGCCGGTGGGTCACACATGGACCTGTGGGAGTTCCTCAGGAGCCTTGGCTATGCCAAAGGGGGCAGAGGCATGGGGTGGGCGATGGGGGCTTCTACCTTCCACCGGGTGACTGGCCTCCCTTCCCACCCCCATCAGCTCAGACCCCTGGCTGAGTCCATCCCACAGCTGACCATGGGTGAGCCCCAAAGTGGCCCAGTCTTCTTGCTCCCCCATTGTCCCTATTCCTTCCATGGGATTCTGGCATGCCCTGAGGAAGTCAAGCCAGCCTCTGGTTGGGAGAACAGGTCTTGGTGAGTGAGAAGGTGGTGGAGAAGGCCCCCTGAGAATCTGTCCTGGGAGGGAGGCACTCTTATCCAGCATTGATGGGTCAGATCCTTCCTCCTGGCAACCCCACTTCCCATGCGCCACTACAGACTGATGGCAGGCTAATCAGTTGGCAGAATGGACCAGTGGATGGAGCCCTAGCCTCACCTCCTGCCCCTGCTTCCAGCTAGCTGGGCAACCTTATCAAAGTGGGGGTCATCTCCCTGAGTCTCAGTTTCCTCTTCTGTAAAATGAAGATAAACAATAACATCCCCCCTTCCCACATTGGGTGTGCCAAGCTTTCTAGGAATGCTGACCACGACTCCCGTTGCAGAGAGCTGTGCGCCCCTTCCTCAGCCTTCTCTGCTCCTCCTGGTGACTGTGAACCAGCCCACTTCCTGGGTCCCCAAACTTCATGGCAATGACTTTCCTTTAGCATCTTTGTCAAAGATCTCTTTGGAAAATGCCAACTGTGTCAGGAGGTGCTTGGAAAGAAGGGTGCTTGTCTGAGGGAGGGGAGGGGGGGCTGTGGCAGGGGGAGAGTCAGGGTCACCGGGCAGCCCTGGAGTCTCCCCCTCCTGTCCCGCCCCCCCCCAGACACTGAAGCTGGAACTCAGATTCTGAGGGAAATCTCGGAGGTTTTCAGGAAGAAAGGAAGGTAGGACTAAGGGCCAAGGGCCAGGGTCGGGGTGGGAGGCGATCTGATGGGATCAAGTCTGGACATTCCTGAGGACACGGGTGGGGGTAGGGAAGGGCACATATAGCCAGTCTTCCCTTGCCCGGGGCCCAGAATCTGAGGTGAAAGTTGAGGAGAGAGATATGATGAAGGTGAATGTGAGAGGCCCTGACCAGATTGGGGGGGCGAGGATGGGCTGAGGTGGGAGCCTGGGTGGGGCTACTAGGGAAAGGAGGGGCAGAGAGGGTTTGAAGGAAAAGATCCTGAGGTCAGTGTTGGACATGTCCACACTACATCCAGGGTCTGAGGGGCAGCTGGAGATGGGCAGAGAGCCTGGGGATCGACAGCCTGGGCATGAGCGGTGTGAGGCAGGGGAGAAGTGGAACAGAGCCCTGACTGGGGTTCAGAGTGGGGGCCACCATGGTCAGAGGGCACGCACCAGAACAAGAACCAGCCAGTGAGGCTGAGCAGTCTGAAGAGACCAGAGAGGAAGGAGGGCAAGAAGAGGAGGGAGCCAGGCCGTGGCGGGGGCCTTGGGAGTGAAGGGAGTGCCCATAACTGAGAGAGAAGCTTCAGTGGGGGCCCCGGTGTAGACGGAGGGAGGCCCCAGTATAGATAGAGGGAGGCCCCAGTGTAGATGGCTTTCTGGGGACCTCGGCCACAAGAAGGAGGTAAGATGGTGGTCAGGCCAGGAGGGACCGGTGAATCAAGTGGGGGGTGGAGGTCCTTTGTGCGCAAAGGGAGGGAGTTGGCAGACAGGAGGGAAAAGGGAAGGGGAAGGCAGAGGAGGCCATGAGACAGATCAGGATCCTTCTGAGAAGCCCTCTCAGCCCCCAGAGATCTTCCAGGCAACCCCAGTCCCTCCTTCCAAACCAAACATCCTCCAGGCCTCCTCATGGGCTGTTGGGACGGTCAGCTTACCTCCCTGCAGCCAAGCTTCTCCTCTGCCGCTCCCTGCGTCTCTCTCCCTGGAACCCTTGCGGTCAGGGCCTCTGCTGCCCCTCCCTGTCTCCCTTCCTCTCTCTCTTTCTGACCCTAACAGCTACGCTGTGGCCAAAAGCTGGTGACCCAGGGAGAGGGCAGCGGCAGGCAGCGGGGGAGAGCGCAGCTCCCAGAGCTCGCTGCAGCATCACCAGCTCATTGGAATTCTCCAGGAGGCTACTCAGGGACCAGGCAGCCCATTTTGCAGATGACCAGTTGGTTGCTAAACTGTGTCCATCTTCTGACTCCCAAGTCCAGCTCGGTGTGGCCCGGAGGGAGTGGAGCTGGGCTTGGGAGGCCGCAGAGAGCTAGCCACTTGACCAGCCCAGGAGCCTCGCGCAGGCCCCTGAGCCTCTCAGCCTTGCTCTCATCTCTAAAATGGAGATGGGAGCTGCCAGGTCTCGGCATGCTTCTCCACCAGAGAGGGGAGCAGGGGTGTGTGAGCGGGCTATCTCACAACACAGACAAGAAGCACAGAAAGGGGCAGCGTGAAAGAACCTCTGTGACCCGGGACAGGTCTCTTCCTCTCCCCGTGCCTCAGTTTCCTCCTGTGTATACTGAAGGAGTTGGACTAAAGGACCTTGAAGTTCTCTTTCTAGTCTTAGATCCATGAAAAGAGAAGGAGGGGGAGGAAGAAGATCAGGGAGAAGGGAGGAGGGAGAAAGGAGAAGAGAAGAAAAAAGACAAGGAAAAAGGGATGAGGAGAGGAGAAGGAGGAAAGGGGAGGAGGAGAGAAAGAGAAAGAAGAGGAGGGAAGGGGTGGGAAGGGGCAGGGGGAAAGAAGAGAGGAGAGAGGGAGAAGGAAGAGGAAGGCTGCAGCCAGCGAGGGCTAAGTGTGGGATTGCTTACTAGTCCCACTAGTGTCTGGCTTCACAGGGAAGCCGGGGCACAAGCCACATCCAGTAGTTTCCTCTTTGTGGGCAGCCCTGGACCAAGAAATGACTGAACAAATTGTGCAGCCGTTGCTGCCTCTGCCGGGGCCACCTGGAGGCTCGTGCTCGGTCATCAAGAGCCCAAGAGCCGCCACAGTCAGGAGGCCAGACTGTCCAGGTGGTAAGGTGGGGTGGTGGCCAGCCTGCCCTGGGGCTGGCTCCAGGTCAGCAGAGAGATGACTCCTCAAGCCCCCCAGTAGGTCAGGCCTCATTCCAAAAATGTTTTTTTCCTTCCATACAGCCTCCCTCTGCTCTCTAGCCCCCCACCCATTACTTCTGGTTTGGCCTTCTGGAGCCAATCGGAAGAAAGCTAATCTCCCACCAAACAACCGTCCCAGACCTGCTCTCTTGGCCCCTTATTCTTCTCCTCTCCAGGTTAAACAGTCCTAGAGAAAGGCTGCAGATCAGCACCCCCCATCCTCTGCTGCCCCCACAGCATCCAAGTCTTTGGTCTTGACCCAGTTGGAAACTGGGAATCCTGAAAGTCCAGACTGATCCGTATAATGATTACAATGGCTAAACCAAAGCAACTTCTGGATAACAAGTCTGGGTCATACATTAAGGGAGCCAGAGACCCTACTACCCCAAGGAAACCCAAGTGACTGTGTGCACATCTCTGAGCTTGGTGGGATAATGTTATGGGGTAGTGGCAGGATACAGTAAGCATTTAAGAAATTTCCCTCTTCTCCCACTGGCTCCCCCTTCCTCTCTCTGTCTCTGTCTCTGTCTCTGTGTGTCTCTCTCACACACAAAAGAGAGAAGAAGAGAAATGGAACAAACCCTCATTAAGCACCACTATGTACTTTACAAATGTTATCTTATTTGAGGATGACAAAGTGGAACCATGAATAACGCCTTGACTTGCCTTTAATGATCATTTCATTCTTTGAAAGTGAAATAAATATTCTCTTCTGGCCCCTATTCCTACTAACAAGGAAGAAGTGATTTCTGGGGGGAGGGGTCCCACATTGCAGAGGAGGAGACAAAAGCTAGGCACGACCTGGCAGGAATGTTCAGATCCCATCCCATAGTCATGAATGTCCCCAAAGCTCTAATCTGGCTCTTCCCCTTTCCTATTATATTATCTGGCCCGGGGACCTCCTCAACTCCTGAAGGTTCAATTATCACATCTTTGAAAATGTCTCCTAGAGCTAGCTATCCGACTTCTTCCCCAGATTCCATCCTTGGCTGATGGGAGAGACGGCCGAGCCATCCAGTCAATGCTCTGGGGAGGAGCCAGGCGAGCTGAAGGCCTACCCATGAGAGGAGAGCACAGGCTTTCCCAGCCATGGCTGAAGTTGCTTAGCTCTAGGTCAGGGAGATTGGACACCATTCCAAGATGTTCAATGAAAGGATTGATTATCAAACATTTAGAAAAGAAAGGCAAGACTTCCCAGAGCTCACAAGAGCAGCAAATGGGTTGGTGTTTTTGGTGCCAAAGTTACTCTGCCAGCAGGTCAGGGGAATATTGTGGCCATGGTTTAGCTCGATTTTAGCCAAGTATTTCCTAAAGCCTTCCCTGCGATGAATGGGTAAAAATGACAAAGAGCTGACAAGGTAGAGTCGGAAGTGGCTCGGAGAGTAGTCTTTAATGGCTCATTTTGGAAGAAGGTCTCTGGAGAGAGCCTCCGGAATCTATGCTAGGCCTGGGCATCCATGTTTTTATGGATGACTTGGATGACTGAAGTGATCACATGCTTTCAAATTGGCAAGTGATATGGAGCCTAGAAGGCTGGATAGTTCAGAAGATGGGTATTCAGGACCAAAGAGTTCTAAGTAGTATACTGGGCCAAACTGAGTTAGTTCAAGAGCAGCTAGATGATGCTATATAGAGTACAAAAGATCTGAGTTCAGATCCAGCCTCAGATACTTATTAGTGTGTGGTCCTGGGCAAGTCACTTAACCCTGGTTACCTCAGTTTTCTCATCTGTAAAATGAACTGGAGAAGGAAATAGCAAACCACTCTAGTACCTTTGCTAAGAAAACTCCCAATGGGGTCACAAAGAGTTGGACCCGACTGAAACGACAACAAGAAGCTTACAAGGGGAAGTGTCTTCTTGCCCATTCATTGGCTTTTGCACACCCTGGGTGACCTACCTGACTTTTTTTCTCTGACTAACCTGGTCCCTTATATCACTTCTTACTCTCAATTCCATTTTGTGACGTGGGACAGCCTGTGGCCATTCCCACATCCCCCAGTTTCTTGCTCTCACTCACCCATGTATCCATTCAGTTGCCAAGGTTTGTTTTCCTGTGCCTGGAGGACACCTTTCAGCCATGGTCCATCATTCGTCTGGGTAAATGACCTCCATGACTTTAATTCAAAGTGCTGGTCTTTAGAATCTGGTGCCCGCCAGCCCTCTGATTTTCTTCCATGTTCTCTGCAACTCCTTCCCATCTCCCCTCTACAGGCTTTTGCCCAGGCTGTCTGTTTCCAGTTCTGGGAATGCCCTTCCTATTTGCCTTAGCAGTCCAAAGTTTCCCAATACCTCTGAACCATTCAGATAACTTTCTCTAGGTACTGGTTTGTATTCACTGTCATTTGATTATTATTACCCTCGCCTTGAGGGTAGGGATTAGTTTTGTTTTTGCCTCTCTTTAAGGTCCATCCACCTTGGTAACCCAGCTTTCCAGAGTTGTGACTTGCTATTTTGATCTTGAATAGGGAATGTGCAGATAAAGGAGTGCAAACTATGACTGGGTGAGGACCAGATGGCCTTGAAGGTCAGGAAGAGAGGAAGAGGAAGGTATCCTCCATGTTTGAGACAAGGCAAAGCCAAAGTCCTTGAGCAGAGACTGGCATGGTCAGCCCTGGGTCTTAAGAAAATAGTTGGTGCCTGTGTGATTGGTGGTTTAGAGACATTGGAGGCAAGAAGCCAAGTTAGGAGGCAAGTATTCCCAACAAGACATGATAAGACCTTGAACCAGCGGTGTGGGGCTGTGGGGATGTGGGAGTGAACAGAGGGGTCTGTAGGGAGAGCCCACAGATAAAGGGAAAGGGAGGGGGAGAGGGGAAGAAAAGGCAAGATCCACCCTGGAAAGCCCTGGTGGGGAGGGCTGGGAGATTGTTGCTTCTTCTTCAAACTGAACTGGCTGGTGGGTAATGTAGAGGGGGCAGCTTAATGCACGCTGGGTTTGAGGTGTCCAAAGAACAACCGAGTGGATGCCTCAGAAATCTGAGGCACTCTCAGGGCGGGACCAGGAATGGAGTTTGATTTGGGAGAGATCTGTGAAAAGAGGCCCAGAAACGTCTTTATGGGTATCATCAAACTGCCGCTAGGCACCCCTTGTCCTCTGGTCTACTTGACATAGGAAAACGCTCCTTTTTCTGGAGGTCTAACTAGAAACGCCCAGGAATCCAGGCCGGGAAGAAGGAAGCTGTAGGCAGAGGGCAGCCACAGAGGAGGGCGGAGGAGTCCAGGGGCAGAGAAGATGGCGTTCCCAGCATGGACCTCCCTGCCCGCCCACCCGCCTGCTCCCCCATCTCCTCCTCAGCAGGGGTCCACACGCCTCTCTTTCCTGCCCTCGTCACCCTGACAACAATCTGGCTCTCCAGGCTCACTCACCATGCCTCCTCCCCCTCCCATTTTTCCTGTGTCAGTGCCACCGCTCAGACAGGCCCTTCCCCCATAAGGAAATACCCCTCCTTCCGGCTCTCCCCCACCGATGATGCCCTCTTCTCTGCCCTCCCCAACAAGGGCCTTTGCTCCTTTGCTGATGCGCCCCCTGTGCATTCATTTCTCCAGTTCCACTTGGCTGGGTGGGTGCCCGCCCCTTCACTGGGGGCTGGGACCCTTCTAACCTAATCTTTGGACTAGAGCTGCCACTCAGTTAATGTTTGTGGAATACAGCTTGTCGGTGAGCGAGACTGCATTGCATCCCCACAGTGGGGATAAACCGGAGGCCCAAAGGGCAGAGAAGTGGCCAGAGATGGAGCCCAGTGGGAGCTTAGAGACCATCCCCTCCCTGGGCCCCCTGAGGGCCTGGCCCAGACCACAAGGCAACAGGGCAGCCTCAGAAGGCTCCTCCTGCAGCCACGAGGTCGCCCGGCTTCCTTCTGGGAGCCTCACCTTCACAGCCAGAGAAAAGGGGCCGTATCTCTGCAGAACTGGGGCCTCTATGGCATGGGATGGCAGCCCCATTTCGGATCTGCCTCTGTCTCAGCAAGTGGAACCTTGCTTCCCCGGAGCTTCCTTGGAGAGCCAGGGAGCTTTAAGCATTGGGCAGAGCCTCAAAGGAGCTGGCCCTGCTCTGGCAGGCCTTGGGTGAGGGGAGAGATAGCTGCCCTGTCCTAGACCAGCTTTAGCAAAGCAACCAAGGGAAGGATCCTGTAAGGTCTTCCCATTAATCCCTTTCCCGGGGCAACTAGTTGGCCCTGGAGTCAGGAGCACCTGAGTTCAAATCCGGCCTCAGACACTTCATAATTACCTAGCTGTGGCCTTCGGCAAGCTACTTAACCCCATTGCCTTGCAAAAACAAAAACCACACACCTAAAAAAAATCCCTTTCTCAGCATCCTCACAGGACCAGGAGCTGTTGCCTATGGCATGGCTGGTAGCTGGTCTCAACACTGCCCATACCATACCTCCCTGTGGCTTCTCTCTGCATGACCCCCCAAAACCCATGCACCCCACCCTCTGTTCTCAGAGGCAGAATCCCCACTGTTCCAAAGAAGCTAAGGAGCAGGACTGGAGTGGAGAGAAAGAAAATTCCCTGAAGACCCACGCCAAATAAAGATGGAAATGGAGATGCCCTGGGGCAGGAGGCACAGCTTGGCTCAGAGGCAGAGCTGGATGGGTGGCAAGGCACAGGGAAGGTTCCCAGAGGTTGCTAGCCTCCCTTAAAACTGCTAAGCAATTGCTCAAAATGACAATCTGCACATGAGGGCAAATCCCGCCATGGCACCCTGACCAAGATCTACCCAGGATGGGCTCTGCCAACTGATGCCACCTGATCAGCACACTGAACAAGATGGGCTCTGCAAACTGATGCTATCCAGATTGACCCTGACTAAGAGCTACCCAGGGAATGGGCTCTGCAGACCAATGCCACCTGGTCAGCACAATGACCAAGATCTACCCAAGGTGGGTTCCGTAAACTGATGCCACCAGGCTCAGCACACTGACCAAGATCTACTCAGGAGGATGGGCTCTGCAAACTGATGCCATCCAGATTGACCCACTGACTAAGAACTACCCAGGGAATGGGCTCTGCAAGCTGATGCCACCAGGCTCAGCAAGTGGTACCTTGTTTGCACAGTGTCTCTTCCATTTGATAGGAAGGTCTTCAGGGCAGGCACTGACTTTTGGCTTCCTTTGTAGCCCAAAGCTTGGCTCAATGGCTGCTGACCAAACTATGAGGGACATTCCAGGATAGAATGGAGGCCAGGACCCTCAGGAGGAATCAAGAGAGGCATTCAAGAGAGGTTGGAGATGGAAGTGGGACAATGACATCAGTTTGGGGCAGATGGAGTCTGAATTGTGTCCAGGGCTCCAAGATGGCACCATCCACCAAGCAATGGGACACTCGGGACTGCAACTCCTTCCCCAACTTCCCTGTTTCTGAGAAGGTTCTATAGGTCCTCTCCACTCCAAGTTTGCCACCTCAGAGGAGTCTTTGATGCCCCTCCTCATCTCCTCAGCCTTCACAACCAAGATACACGTTTTGTCAATTCTACCTTCCCATCTGTCCCCTTCCATCTGTTCACACAGTCTTTAGGTCAATGCTCTGATTCCCTCTCAAGAAGGCTATGTGATAGCTTCTGCCTTGGTTTCCTCAGCTCTTGGCTGTCTCCTTGCTTCAGTCTATTCTCCAACAGCTGTCAAAGGGATTTTCCTAAAACACAGGTCTGACCAGGTCACTCCCCTGCTCAGTAGCTCTCATGATTCCAGTAAAATCAGTTTAAACTATTTGGAGAATTAGTTCAATTTGTAATCTGACAAAGGGTTTTTTGGGCATTTAAGAATGTGGTGCTGAGAAGGGGTCCAAGATATAAAAACAATCTTGGGGGCAGCTATGGCTAAGAAGAGAAACTGAGAAGAGCTAGCCAGACGAGGAGGAGCAAGACCAGAAGGGTGGCCAGGAGGCAGGACACTGTGTCCAAAGCTTCCCAGAGGCCTGAGAAGATACTAGAGGATTGAGCTGTTGAGGACCTAAAGGTAATTTTGGAGAGGGTGCTTAAAGTGGGTCTGAAGCCTGAGTGCACAGGACTGAGAAGGGTCTGGAAAGAAGCGGGGCCAGCTAGCAAAGGCAGCTGGGCAAAGGAAGAGAGGAATGGAAGGGTAGAATTAGAGAATCTCCAGAGTTATCCCCAGGCTGACTACCGATCCTCCAGGCTAGTGCCTTTGGCAAGGAGAACAAGAAGGTCCATTTCCTCCTCAGAGCCCCCAGAAAAAGAGGAAAGGACCAAGGAAGATCAGGAAGGCCCCGGGATCTCTGTCTTCCCAGAGGAGCAGGCAAAGTACTGGATGAGCCTGAGGAAGCTGGAGGAGAGAAGGGAGGCTTATGGGACAGAGCAGTCAGTGCCAAGCCACCCTGGCTTTGAAGACCTTGGGTTAAGACGAGCTGCACCCCCCAGGCTCCCCTTTCCTCTTCTTCAAGAGCTTTTCCTTCCATCAAGTCCAAATCTCTGCCTTTGCAACCAGAAGACAAAGAACCCGGGTGGTCTCAGCATCCATGCCCCCACCCCCAGCAGACGACCACCTTCCATAAATCATCAGTCGGGGTCTCTCAACAGAGGCAGGCTTGAGCCAGCAGGAGAAATGAGCCAACCTCTGCCAGCCCCCTGCCTGCCCCCTTCCCTGCCCGTCTACCTGCCTCTCTTCCCTCTCCTTCTCCGCCTCCTACCCTACTTGGTGGCCCCGCAGCTGGGGTCTGGCCCAATGATCCACCTCCCAAGGCCAGCTCTGTCTCCCATGCCTGGCTGCTCAGCCTGTGGGCCCGGGCCGGGCCAGCGTCAGGAGAGGACCGCCCAGCTAGGCTGGGGTGCACCCCCGGGCTCTCTAGGACCAGTGGGGTGAGGCAGAGTCCAGGGGCGATGAGGGGGATGTTGGGGACTCTAGGGGCACGGTGGATGTTGCTCAGGGCACAGTGGGGCTGGGGTGGGAGTAAGCCACACCCCTTTCCATCCATTTCTCCTTGAAGGAACCAGGGGGAGCCAGCTTGGCCTCCTCCAGCCCCACCTCCCCCTCGGCACCCCCTTCACATCCATAGCCAGGAGCCCCCTTCCCCCTCTGTTGCTTTCTCCCTGCCACCCCAGGAAGTTTTTTCAGCCTTTGTGGAGTAGGCTGGTGATTCCCCCCCAACCTGCCACCTCCCTTCCCCCCTTTCCTGCAGCCCTGAAAGCCCCTGGCAGTGGTAAGGGACGGGGGTCAGGAGGAGGGGGAGCTCCTGCTCCATGTCCCCCTCACTGCCCCTAGCCCCGATGGACCTGAACCTCAAACCCTGGCCCTTCCCTCCCAGGGGCGCCTGGGGGGCAGGGGGTGGGGTGCCTCTACTCTGGGGTCCTCAAGCTACGCAGATCAGAAGGCTGCCAAGGTTTCTGAGCCCCCGCCCTGCCCCCAGCCCCTTCTCACTCCTCCCCCAGGGTCCCCCACTTCCCGCTCCCTGAGTTTCCTGGAGGATCGGGCTGCCCATTGCTCCCGCCTCTGGCCCGGTTAATGTTTCACACCCCAGGGGCCCCTAGGGCCGGGGTGGGGAGAGGGGGGCAGCGAAGCAGGTCCCAGCCTGTCTGGGGCAGCCCGGATCAGCTGCGGCCTCCAGACCCCACGGCACCCCGCCCCATCCCTGCCCCCCAAGATCTCCAGGCTTCTCCAGTCCTTGGCCCGTGGGAACTAGCATTCACAACCACAGCCCACAAGGGTCCAACTGGGGAGGGAAGGGTGGGAGTCCTAGGGCTCCCATCCTCATCTCCTTCCTGGAGACACCTGGCATGGCAGCATCCCCACCGAGGACTCACCTGGACCCACCCTGGAGCGCCTCACCTGTTCTGACTGTGCCCAGTCAAAGCTGCGGTCTGGCTGGGCTGGGCTAGGCTGGCCATCTGGCCCCTCCTGGTGCCCCCCCCCCCCACGGCCAGCCCTCTCGACCCGCCTTCCCAGGCTCCTCATTTCCCACCTCTTCCTCCTCCTCCTCCTGCCGGCAGGAGAGTCCAGGGCACTGCCAATCCTCAGCACCGTCCCCCAGCTGGCTCTGCCTGGCGGCACACCCAGGAGGTGAGGGGAACACCCACAGAGTTTCTGAGCCAGGGCCCCCGGGGTGCCCAGCCCATGTGGCTTCTTTGGGACAACGCTGGCCCAGCAGGAATCTCGGCCTAGGCACTGCCCCCTCCAATCTGTAACTGGGGCTGAGAAGGTTGAGGCCATCCTCCAACTTGGCCCAAGACTCCGTCCTATCCCTGACCACAGGTTGCCCCCTCCCCATCCCTGACTGTCTGGTGAGTCCTACCCTCACTCACAGACTGACCTTGATTCTGCTCAGGGGAGTCTCCCTTAGCTCTCCGGCTCTGGCTGACTCCCCACTAGGCCACCTTGTTGGCCCCATCAGCGGCCTAAGCACCAAAGAGAGTCCCAACTGCGGGCAGCTATCACTGGGCTATGCAGCAGCGGCAAGAGGCTGGATGGGGGGCTGGCCTAAGACCATCTCTCCCTATACCTGGGCTGGTCTCAGCGAAGGGGAGGCTTTGGTTTGGAGGGAATCCCTTGGCCACATCCTTGGCTGGGTCTCCAGCTACGTGGAAGTGACTGTTCAGAGAAAAGGGCTGGGCTTGATGGTAGTGGGCTTCATGTGACCCCAGGCCTGCCACTTGGGCAAGTGCTGTCACCTCTCTGGGCTAAGTGAAGAATGCAGTCCCCTCTGGCACTAGAGGGGGTGGGCACCCCCAGGGGCCAGAGAGCCTCCAAATGCAATGTGCCAGTGCAGCCTCAGCCACTCACCAGCTGTGCCACCTGGCCGCTTCCTGCCTCAGTGTCCCCAACTACAAAATAGTGGCAATAACAACCCTCAGCACATCTCTGAGAGGGTTGTTTGTGTAAAGTGTATAGCTCTGCATCTGTAACATAATAAATGCTTATTCCCTCCTTCCCCCAGCTCTATGGCTTTGTGTGGAGGGGCATATAGTGTTTCTCACTTATGGGGGTACATGTTGGCACCTCCCCCCCCACCGGGTAGAAATGTAAGCTGCTTGAGGGCAGAAGCATTTCCTGCCTGTAGGCTGGCTGCCTAGCACAGTGCCAGGAAAACAGTAGGCACTTAATTGATGCTTCTAAAATTGAATTCAGTCTTTCCCTCTGGCCTCAGATAGGAAAGCTTGGCAAGGACAGACTGCCCGGTTTGCCCTGCTTCCCCTTCCTCCCTCTCATTCTCAGCTTGGCTCTGTTGGCACAGGGAAGATGAGTGACTCCAAGAGCAACCAGCAAGGCCCCTCACTAGCGGGCTGATTGCCACCCCCACAGCCACCCTCCCTGTCTGCACCCAAACACACTTAGAAGGGGACATGAGGCCAGCTCCAGGCTCTCGGAGTGACGAAGATGAAAACCGGGGAGAGTGACCAGAGGCCAGGAGAAAGAAGGGAAGCAGTGAGGGCTCCGAGCTGGCGCAGAAAGGGCAGACCACTTGGGGGGAGGCCCACTTGGGGTGCTTTCAGAGGGGACACTGAGGGGTGTTCAGATTGTTAAGGAGACTGAGAAAGTTTTTGGAGACCTTTTTCCCAGAGCAAGCAAGGAGTGCCCAGAGCTTGGCAGACAACAATCCTTTGCACTCTGATGACCTCAGCCTCTGCCAAAATGCATGGCTTTGAGCAGCACCAGGTGTCCCTGGGGGATGTCTGATCTGAGCTCCCCCTGTTCCCCAGGGGCCTGAGAGTCATCACCCATCACGCCTCTTGACAGGCTCACAAACTGGCACTCCTATTCCTGTCACAGAGCTCTGGTGCTGAATCCCAAAGAGTAATCATGATCCCCAAGGCTTGAGACAATCCCACAGGACTCAGGATTACCACACAGGAGCCTTCTCTAGGAACAGTAAGTAACTCAAGACCTCAAAATGATGATGTCCTGGTCCCCAGCAAGAAAAGTCCACTCTCCCTGGGGGGGGGGGGACTGGGGGCTTCCATTCGCAAGCATCGCACCCTGAGATTAAACTTCTGATTCTGTCCTGACTCTCCTGCCTCCCTTGTGAGGCTCTGGCTACCCACAAGGTAGAGGTCTCTCTGGTCCAGTTGACAGAAAATGAGTGTAGCAAGGAGTGGGCATGAGTGAGAGTGCGTGTGTCTGTGGTGAAAGCAGGGCCATATCATTGGGCCAAAGGTTTGAAGCTGATAGCCAGGTATCTTCTCCACAGTCTTAAGGTTTTCTCATTCATCTAGTCCAAGCCCTAGATTTTACAGAGGAGGAGACAGAGGTCCAGAGAGGTTAAGGACTCACAGCTAAGGATAGCGTCGGTGCCTTTCCCAGGTCATGAGGTGTCCCTGACAGGGATTAGGATTAGATGAAAGAGAATCATTGAATGAAACAGGGATAGTATGGTGGGTGGACAACATGGTGGGCCTGGGGCAGTTAGGTGGCGCAGTGGATACAGCACTGACCCTAGAGTCAGGAGGACCTGAGTTCACATCTGGCCTTAATAACTGCCTATCTGTGGGACCTTGGGCAAGTCACTTAACCTCATTGCCTTGCAAAAACAAAAACAAAAGCAACAAAATGGTGAGGCAATGAGAGTGGGAGCCAGAGCAAGAAAACTGCCTGAGGAAGGCAGCTGTGGTCCAGCTGTGCGGTGGAGGCAGAGCTATAGCACTGGTGAAGCTGGCAGCCCCTCCTCTGCTCCCAAGTTGAGACTGTGAGAAAGGGACCACCAAAGCCGCCCCCATTCTTAAACCTAGAACTTCTTCTCAAGGTTAGAGAAGAGAGAATGGCAATGTGAGCTTCATGGGGAGAGAAGGCCCCCCCCAAACCCACCGGAAGCACAGGGAAGTAGAGAATGAGCTTTCCAAGGAGAGGCCCATCCAGGCCAAATGAAGAAACCAGGGCCCCCAGAGCCAGGAGGAGCCTGCCTGAAGGCTGGTCAGAAGTAGGAATAGCTCCAGCCCAGGAGCCCAGGTTCTTTCCTGAGGAGTTGCAGGGAAGCCTGGCCTGGGAGCTGAGGGGATGTGGGCAGTGGAGACCTCGGCTCAGCTGACGTGGAGGAGGAACACGGGAAATGAGGCCTGTGAGGGGATGGTCCCGGTGAGATCCTGTGCTAGGGTCATGACTGAAGAGGGAGACCCGGGGGGCGGGCAATGGCAGAGATCCCAGTTAGGAGGTAGCCACCACCTAGGTCTCACCCTGATCAAGAAGCCACTTGAGTTGTTGTGCACCAAGACAAGGAGGAAGGGATGAATCTGAGGGAGCTTTTCCCACAGACCAAACAGAGACCTTGGCCTACAGCCGCCTAGTCCTCTCATCTCACAAGCAAGGTCAGGACAACTTGTCCAAGGCCACAAGGATAACCAGGCCAACTTGGGTTTTGGTGACTGATTGAGTCACACAGAGGACTAGAAGGAGGGTGGGGCTCAGGTCCAAGTGGGCATCTCAGCCAAGCCTTCCGGGCACAGACTTCTGCTTGCTTTAGCTCCCCCATCACCCCCGGAAGCAGGTGTGCCCTCTCCTCAGGCAGACCTGGGGGAGCCCTGGCCCAGCTGTTCCTGTCTAGGTCCCCAGGCAGTGCCAGAGTTGAAAGGAACTGTGTCCCTCAAAGGGACCTTGACGAAGCCTAACCCTTCCCACTATGGCCACCACGGCCTCTTCTGGAAAAAGAGGAGTTGGAGCATGGGTACCTGCCCTGCCTCCCTCCCCAACCCACCTCTCCTGGACAGTGCTTGGGGATTGGTGAGCCTAAGTCGGCTTCGGGTCTCCCATGGATTCAGCCCTGCCGAGTGAGACCCGGACCCCTGGGGGCCCCGAGGCATCTGGGCCAGGCCAGACCCACCACCCTTTCTGCACAACCTATAAGGGTGCCAGACACGGTGCTGGTACTTGATAAGCAAGAGCTCATTTGGTCCTCACAACCACCCTGGAAGTCCGTGTTGTTATCCCCATTTTACAGTTGAAGAAAATGAGGCAGAGATGTCACCCAGCTATTAAGTGTCTGAGGCCAGGTTTGAACTCGTCTCTCTGACTCTGGGCTCTAATCACTGCCCTTCCCTCCCCAGCTGCTGAGCCAGCTGCCAAGGTGCCCGAGGGATGGGGCCAGATTCTAGGACCCCTCCACGGTGGGGGAGGAGGTTCCTGGGTGATGGGGCCTATGAGAAGGACTAGGGGTGGCTGGGCCACTGGTGGAGCCGGGGCCTGGCCATTCTGTTCCGTTCCCTCCCCACTTATCTCTGAGTCACGGTCTCCCAGCTCCGGGTAAATATTAACAAAGGCCTCTGTGTGACCAGTGGGGGAAGGGACCTTAGCTTCAGAGCTATTAGAGCCCCCTGCCCACCTCCCTCCACCCCATCAAGCCTTCCAAGATCTCCCCCCTCCAACGCTGGTCTGGAATCCAGGCAGGGACAGAGGATCTGGTGCAGTTCCCACAAAGGGGAGGTTCAGTGGTGTAGTTGTGCCGTGGGAACCCAAGGAGCTGGCCCTGAGTTCCCCCCTTCCTCCTTTTCCTCCCCCTCCTTAGCTGCCCTCCCAACAATGGGCACCAGGCAGAGGGCAGCAGTGGGGAAAACCTGTTCTGCAACAGTTGCAGCTCAGAGGCCAGGGCCCCAGGACAGCCTGACCCCCTCTCCCCTGCCAGATCCAGGACAGCCTGCCCCCTTCTCCCCTGCCAGCTCTCGACCCGCCTCTGCTGAAGGGCCTGAGGCACCAACATTCCTCAAGAGGGGGCAGAACCCCATCCAGGAGGAGTCTCTGATTCTCATGGCCCTGTCCTGCCTCATCGCTACTCAGTCTGGGCATTCCTGCCCCCGTCAACACGATAGTAAGAGCTAATGTTTCTACAGTCATCACGGTGTGTCATTCTGCTGCATGGTTTACAATTATGCTCTCATTTGGGTATCCCCATTTTACAGATGAGGAAGCTGAAGGGAAGTGCCTTGCTCAGGGTCACCCAATTCATGTCCAAGGCTGCATTTGAACACAGGTCTGATTTCAGGCAGATGACTGTCCATTGGGCTTCCTGGCTGCCATCCCATAGCTTCATTCCCTTCATATTCACAATCCCTTTCCCCCCATTTCTTCAAGTTTCCTTCCTACATCCCCTTGACCCATCTTCCCACTACCCTAGGAAAATCACTGAATGAATGAATGGATGAATGAATGAATAAATGAATGAATGGAGTGAGTGATGCAAGGTCAGGGCTGGCAGATGGGTCCAGAAACACTGCCAAGGTTCAGCTGTGTGAAAATGTGGTCACTGCACCCTTCTCCTACCTGCAGACCCACCCTGGGCCCCCTGGACCCCTGTCTTTTGGACAGGTTGGTAAGAATCCCTTCTGTGCATCTGAAATTTTCAAGATTATTGTTCATCTCCAAACTGGAGATCATGGGCGGCTAGGTGGCTCAGTGGATAAAGCACCGGCCCTGGAGTCAGGAGTACCTGGGTTCAAATCCGGTCTCAGACACTTAATAATTACCTAGCTGTGTGGCCTTGGGCAAGCCACTTAACACCATTTGCCTTGCAAAAACCTAAAAAAAAACCCCCCCAAAAAAAAACAAAAACAAACGAGATCATGAAGTCCCAGGAAGACAATGTTTTTGTTCAGATTCATTCATTCATTACTAGTACTTCATTGAGCACTGGGGAGGGTGGAACCCCACTCTAATCCTCATCTCTGGCCCAAAATGACCCCAACTCTCAAGGGTGGAGCTGAGGGAACAAAAGCCCCATGTGGGAGAGGGTGAGCGGACTGGCCTCTTGACAGCAAATTGGCCTCCAAGAGATGTAGTTATTTAGCCACACACTCCCGAGCTTGATTCCTGAAATGCGGAAAGGCTGCAGAAGAGGAGGAAAGAGGGCAAGGAAGAATGAATTGGAAGTCTTTCTCCCAGGCAGTCACCCACACCCTCTCCATAGGCATGTCCATCCAGTAGGATGGACAGGAGGCTCTCCCATCTCTCTGCCTCTTTGCCTCCATCAAGCAGCAGGTCAGTTTGCAACTGAGGAAGCAATGAGCACTTGGGCTGACTCCCAATCCTGCTGAGGAGTTCCTGACTCAGCTTCCCATCCAATCAACCCATGAACATTTGATAAGAGCCTACTATATGTCATGTGTTAGATTCAAAAACAAAAAATGAAGCAGTTCCTGCTCTCAAAGAACTTACAGTCTCCTGGGGGGATGCGACAAAGTTGAGCCTAGAGAGCTAGAATTCCTTTAGAAGATAAGCTCCTTGCTAGTGGACATAGTTTCAATCATTGCAACTAGCACAGTGCCTAGCCCAGTCTGTCTCAAGCCACTGATTCACCAACATTCTGAGAAGCAAAGGTGAGGAAGGGGAGGATTCCAGACATGAGGGAACAGCTTGGGCAAAGGTGCAGAGGAAGGAGGTAGAAGAGCAGCCAGGATGTCACTTGGCCCAACCGTGAAGGATTCTCAATTGGGCTTCATCTAAGTCTGAGGCAAAGCTGCTTTCTGAGCATGGTTCCAACAAACTTCCCACTCTTGCATAATGCTGGGGTAAAGAGAAGTTTTTCAGTTATTAGGCATTTTCCACCAATCTGCTAACTTGTTTGCCCCTTGAACAGTGAGGTTTCTCAGCAAAAAAGTCTTACAAGGCTGTCTTCTCTGGAGCTGAAGTCTCGTTGGGGTTCCCTTTTTTGAGGAGAGCTACATTGGTGGTTGCCATTGTTTTGGATCTTGGGGTTTCTGACACGTTCAGTATGGGGTGACTGACGTGTTCAGGCTCGGGGTCAACTCTGGGAAGCCTGGGATGTTCTGGGAGCTTACATTAAGTTCTCCACTTTGGTCAGAATGGATCCCAGTAGGGACATCATACACAAGAGAAACACTTCTCTCAGAACTCAAAATCGACTAAGGCAGCTTTGTTTCCTGGTTGAGTCCTACTGTGCATGCCAGGTAAACCGCTCAATCAGGTGAATTATGTTTTTGTCTAATTCCAGAGAATAAAGCTTATCGAACTATGGAGATTTAGAGAGCTTACATTTTTGGAAATATGTAGCTCAAAGAGGTAGCAATTTTCTTTGAACCCATCTTGCAGACAGTGCATTCTTCTAAACAACCTCTTGTCATCCTGGGCCATCAAGATCTGTCTTACAATCTCTTCCAAGGCCTTTGCATTGGCTGTCTCCCATGCCAGGGATGCTCTGCCCCATCACCCTCATTCATCTCTGCTGTCCTTCCAAACTCAGGTCAAGCCCACCTGTGCCCTCCCCATGCTCCAGCACCTTCCCATTGAGACTCCCTCTCATTGATGCTGCAGATATCTTAGAAGGGCACACTTACTCGAAGAAGAGTTCCATGGGGCAGGGGCTGTTGGGGAGTACTCAGCACAAAGAGGAAACAGGGTCAATGCTTGTTTACCCATCTGACTGGTCTGAACTCTTGTTGAGGGTTTGACCCAAAGGGCTTTGCAGTCAAATATCTCAAGATTCCAAAGTTCTCCTGAGGTTTTCCTGACTTAGCCCCCGTTCTGAAGCAGGGCCTCATTGTCCCCTCCTCAAGAATCTGTTTGCTCCAGCCCTTCCACCATTCAGCTGGTCAAAGAGATGGAGTGCAGTTCTGACCACGAGGCCACCCCACCCTTACACTCACTCAGTAAGCTCCAGGGGCAAGAAGCTGTCTCGGCATTGAAGCTCCTGGTCTGTCATGTCCTCTGGATTGCACAGAAAGTCCTCTGGTTGGCATTTCAAGCTCTTCCCGGTACTGAGCTCAAGTGCCATCTGCTGGGGGAGACCATTCCTGGTCCCTCCCCAAAGGTGCCAGTGCCTTTGCTTTTGCCCATTCTGTTTCAATTTGTATAGACCCAGGGATTGATGTGTACCTTCCCCCATTAGGACTGAAGTTCCTTGGAAGCCCTTTTTGTGTCCTCCTGTGCTTGACTACAACTGGCACCATAGCCAGTGTTTCTTCAGGGCTCACCCCCAGACTGCCCACACTCACCTATCCTCCTGTGGGTTACCACACGGGTCACCTGGAAGGCTACTTGCAGAATCTTGTGAGTGCCTACCACAGACTGGAACTGGCAGCTTTGGGGCCCTTTCAGGTCTGCAAAATGCTTTACAAACTCCATCTCATTTGATCCTCACAGCAACCCTGGACTTTACTGCTGTCATTAAACCCATTGACCACTTGAGGAAATCGATTTGCCCCGGGTCACGGAACGTGCCTGCCAGAGGATCTGAATTCAGGCATTCCTGATTCCAAGTCCAGGGCTCCACCCACTGAGGCGTCCTGTTGCTTCTAGGTTTGTGGAGCTGAACTCAGCCGTTTCTTATTGCTGATGAAGCTTGTCCTTCATTTTCCAAGAAGACCGTGATGTAGGGAGGTGATGTGATGAGCGGCACATGAATTGGAGAGGAGTGGAGGATGGGGGGGGCTCGACTCAGGATGACTGGAGATGGGCCTGGATGGTTAAATGACTAGCCCAAGGTCACACAGTAATAAATGCCAGAGGCCAGATTTGAACTCGGGTTCTCCCGACTCCAGGGCTGCTGCTCTCTCCACTGCACATGGCAGAGCCCAGTGTTGACAACTTCATTGAGACACCAAGCCTACTCCAATGTAGCCCAGGCATAAATGGCCTTACCTCAGAAACGCCTGGAATAGGGTGAGCCCCTGAGGCCTTGTGCGCCGGCCGCAGGTGGCATCTCCATCCACCAGCATCATCACCGTGTTTCGTCCCAATCGGACGGTGGAGTCATTCCTACTGATTTCCTACTTGGGCTCCCTCTTAGATGCCATTCGAGGCACAGTTGCCGGAGCACCTTGCCATCTCTGTGCCCCTGGTGATGCTGGGGTAAGGGTCCGTCATCACCTCTATCCTCCTGGCCTGGAGCCTGCCCATGTTTCCGGGGCTTCCGCCCTGGAATCTCCACGGCCAGGGTGGCTGGGCCGGACGTCGTGGAGACTGCGACGGTCCTGTGGGCAGTCAGGAGCGCGGACCGGTGTCGCCGCCGCGGCTTGGCGACGCAGGCTGGGTGCCCCGCTGGGCACCGGTGCGCCCGCTGGGCAGCGTAGCCTCCACCTGGGGGCGGCTCTCCCTTCCCTCTGTGCCAGTGGGGGCCCACCTACGACACCCCTTGGCATGGGTGACGGTGCCGAACCCCATTCTCTGTGCGCGGTTCGAGGGACCCCGAGGTCCACGGCCCCCGCGTGCCCTGGCAGCGTGCCGAGCCGCGGGCGCGCGGAGCCGAGCCGCGGGCACGCGCAGCCGCGGGCACGCGCAGCCGAGCCGCGGGCGCGCAGCCGAGCCGTGTCCAGAAGCTTCCAGGGAGGCGCGCGGTGGCTGAGAGGCCAAGGCCGGGCTGGGCCGGGGGACGCCGGAGGGTGTCTGGGGGGCCGGGGCCGGCCGCAGGCTTTGGGGGCCTGTCACCCCGGAGGGAGGGGCGCGGCACCCCGAGGTGCCCGAGTCTGGGGGCTCGAGAAGGGGGGGGAGCTCCACGGGGGGGGGGGGGACGGGGCCGCCACCGGCACGGAGTCACGTGGGGGGAGGCGCCCGGGAGGGGCGGGGCCGCCTCCTTCTCGCCTTCGGGACACGCCCCTCCTGGCCCCGCCCCGCCCCCAGCGGCGCGTGCGCGTTGGCGTCCTCCTTCTCGCGGGAGTGCGCCGATCCGGGCCACGGCGAACCGGAAGTTGTTGAGGCGACCTTTGGCCGCCGCCCCTCGCGCCCGTTCTTCCGCTCCGGACTCGTTTTCTTTTTTTTTTTTTTGCAAATGGGTAAACTGAGGAAGGCCAAGGGCGGGAGGGCCCCGCCCGGCCACGGCCTGCCGAGGCCCATTGAGAGGAGCCCTGACAGCGCGGGGGAGGGGCGGCCCCAAGGCCGTCCGCGCCCTCCTCCCCGTCTGGAGAGAGGACGCGGGGACCCAGGGCCGAACCGGGGAAGATGGCGGCCGGGGAGGGCGGCGCCGCGCGCATGCGCGGGCCACTGGCGGCGGCGCCACCGGGGGGCGCCCGAACCCGCCGCCTGCAGCCGGTGCGGATGAGGGCGGCGGCCGCCGGGGGGCGCCCGGGCGCCGGGCCCTGCACTTCCGGGGGGGCGGGGAGGACCAAGATGACCAGGTGGGGGGGCGGGGGCCCCAAAAAGCGCCCCCTGGCGCCCAGTGTCGGGCCCCGGGGCCCCCCAGAGAAGCCCAACTGGGGCAGGCCGGGGCTCTGCGGCGGTGCCAGCCATCCCCGGCAGGTGCCAGGGCCTCCGGGCACAGCAGTAAGGAGCAGGCTAGAAGGGCCCCAACAAGACCCCCGTCACGCCGGGCTCTGGCCAGGTGGGGGCCCAGAGGACGGAGCCCCGGCTGCCGGACACTGGCTGTGACCCTGGACTTCATTTTGCCTCAGTTTCCTCATCTGTAAAGTGAACTGGAGAAGGAAATGGCGCCCCGCTGCAGTAGTTTTGCCAAGAAAACCCCAAAATTGAGGTTGTGAAGTCACACAAGAAACACAGCTAAGGTTTTCTTATATAATGAAAATTTGATTTTCTTTTCCTCTAATTTTTTAGGGGGTGTGTGCAGATGGGGAAGGCCTTTTGCAAGCACCAAGAGACACCTCCATGAGGATTTTGCACAGTAATGTCTGCATCACTCACAAATAGTTGGAAGCAGCAAAGGATGTTCTATTTCCGGGTGGTCCGGGCGTTAGGCCACGCGGACTTTTGAAACGCTTTAGCGTGAAGCACTTGGGAACGTGGAGCTATAAGAAACAAGGGTGAGACACAAACCGATGCCAAGCGAGGTGAGCGGAACCAGGAGAATAGTGTACGTGATGATATTTGTCCTTTGAGACATCGGGGAGCTGATGCCAAGATAAGCAAATGCACTGAGTTCGAGTGATGGGGAACTGTGCTAAATCACCAGCCTCACTTTCTTCTCCGGAGCTATCTGGGTCCAGTGGCCAGACATGAATCAGAACATCTAGATGCCAGGCAGTCAGGATTGAGAGACTTGCCCAAGGTCAAACAGATCATTAAATGTAAAATGTCTGAGGTCTGAATTTGAACTCAGGTCCTTCTGACTCCAGGACTACTGCTGCATCCACTGCACCACCTAGCTGCCCCTTTATATAGAAACCACTATGGCAATGGATGATTGACTGTGAATGACCACTATTTGCCTTTGAGAAGGAACTGAGGGAATAGGAATGCAGATTGAAGAATATGTTTTTTATTTTTTCTTCTTGTTGCTGTTTTGGTCTGTTTTCTTTCACAACATGACTAATATGAAAATGTTTTATGACTTCACTTTGATTCTTATATAAGGTGTAAACTCTCTTTGATTGGGCCAAGAAGTTAGCATGATTAACAACCAAACAAGCTAACCATCCCTCTAGTGGATTTTAAAAACTGGGAGAAATTTGACAGTCCAGTTCAGTGGTTGGTCAATTGAGTGGAGGACTCTACCTTGAAGAGGAGGAACTTCAGACCTGGACCAGAGGAGCACAAGGAGAGAGGGAGTATTATAATCCCCTTTCCCCATGTTATTGGAAGTCTTGGACCTCCAGTTGGATTCTAGGCCCAGGTGGGAGTAGAGAGAGAAACAGTGAGGACAAATATGGACACAGCAGAATAGCCAGCTAGTAGAGGAAGCAGCTTCAGGAAGTGTGACTAATCATCAAAAAGAAGGCTGGCTCTAGACTTAAGAGTCCTAGGACTTCAAAAAACAAGGTGTTGTGGATTTACCCTTTGGTTACACATCATCTCCCCTACAATGTAGCCTGGGCTCTGTGGGGAGAATTTTGTGGCAACCTTATTATACCATCACTGGAAATCCCTTTGCTAAAAGAGAAATCAAGACTTTGAACTAATGATCATCAGTGGAAAGGCCATAGATGGGGGCTCACAAGCAAAGGTAGTAGCAACTAAGAAAATTCCCCAAAACGCTGAGCAGCAGCCCTGCTTTGGGCAGCCGAACCTATGAGGAAAGTGCATGCTAGGGAAAAGCTGAGAGATGAGACAGAGAAATAGAGACAGATGAGAGAAGGAAATAGGCCTGTGTATACAATGTGCCAAGAATGAAGGATATAAATTCACAACTAAGATGTTCCCTGGCCTCCAGGAACTTACATTCTACAGGAAAGACTGACCCTGATCACAGATAAGTAAATGTAGGTCATACACATGTATATATGAGGGAATTGGTAAATGTCTTAATCCCCCAAAATGATGTTCTTCATGTGGAGGGTGCTGGGATTGGCTCCTGGGAGACTGATGTGTTGTGGATGTTCTGTGTTGGCTGATTGTGATGTTGGGAACAACCTGTTGTGTCTCTCAAACTGCTCCAGCCCAATTGGGGCTTTTCCCTGAATTTTCTTTGAAAGTGAAAAGCACCTTCATTCATGGTCCATGACATCATGTGGTACAGGGAGAGGTTCCTACTGCCTTCATCCCCTCCCATCAACTCTTAGATTGAGAAGCCATGGAAGGTCCCAGAGTTTTGGGCTTTCTCTTTTACCTTTTTCCATTCTAGATAGGAGAATGATATCTTCTCCCCAGCCCCCCAGAACTCACGTGGCAAGAATGTAGGAATCAGGCCAGGTATTGTCATTAGCCACCAGCCACCAGATTTCCATACCTTGGGGTACTAGTAAACCCTGGGGATGGGACCAGAGGCAGCTATGAATCACACATACAAGATAAATCCAATGATTTCATGAAATAAAGGGAAATCTGCAACTTGGAGAATCACCTCTTTTAACATGCATTTTTTTTATTTACAATTTAAAAACTTGATATCTTTTGTTGATTATTTCTGAATACATTCTTCTGTCTTTTTCAGCTCAGAAAAGGCCTTTGGTAGGAGGGGACAGCTGAGCCACAAGTTTAAGAGAGTTAGATGGATGGAAGGTATCTGAGGCATTGGGACAAATGGACAGAGGCATGGAGACTGGAGATGGAAGGTCATAGGCACAGCTCTGACCAGTTTGGACAGAGTAATATGATCAAAAGGATCATATATCAGCCAAATGGGAGTCTCTATTATCCCTAGATGTAAGAGTCAAACTAGCCTTTTTAAGCAGGGGAATGAATGGATATCCCTGAGAATGTCACTTGGTGTGTACAAAATCTTGGACACCTCTGTGGCCTTGGGGCAAGCCGATGGGAGCCCAGGTCAGGGAGCAAGCAGTGTCCCCAGGTACAGTCAACTCTTTGCCTTGGGAGATCTCTGCATGGATGCAGCTGGTTCACTCACTCAAGAATATGTTGGTGAGCCTTTACTGAACAAGGTGCTGATCCATTCTGAACAAGGGAAGCAACTGGCTTCAACATGGATACTTGGGAATTAAATCCTGGATTTACCCTTCAGTAGCTAAAACAATCTCTGTCATTGAAAGGATTGTCTCAATCTTAAATCTGCCTGTTCCTGGCATGGGGTTATCCCTAGAAAATGTTTAGTCGTATGCTCATGACTGCTTCTGGAGAATGCAAATTCAGTATTGCATTAGCTTCATAAGAGATGACTAGGAAGATGAAACCAAAGTCCCAGAGCCCCTCATTATGGGACTCTCTTTCTCACTGGTGGAGATCAGAAGGGTGAGGGAGTTAGGGAGAGAAGTGGGCTCTTCTGGCTTCCAGCTTTGAGAGCAAAGATGCACAGTGGTACCTACTGTACAACTGACCTCGCTGTTGGTGCCTCAAAGGAAAGACTTGGAGGAAACTAGCAGGAGAGGAGCCAGCAGTCTTCATCATGTCCCTATCTCCTGATTGCCATCCTAGAGACTTTGGGAAACTTTCCCCTTGGTGAGAGCTGGAAGACTCGATTGAGTTGAGTCACCCCCAAAATGGGTCATGAAGAATTAGAACCAAAATAACTCCACAACAAAACTCTGCTCCCAATGGGAGAGTGCCTTCCCTTCCCTGGATCCTGTGTAAACCTCTGGTTTCTATTGCTATGGAATTTGATGAGAAGGTTTCTTTGGGATTTCCTATGTGTATTCATTGTTAAACTGGTGTGGGATTAGGCCTTGGATAGAAAGCTGGGGGGGGATGCTTTTCCCCATTAATGAATAGCAAGAGTTTAGCTGGAACCCCAAAGCTACTTTCCTTCGACTGACAATATTTCAGGGACTAGATACAATTTTTTTTAGGTTTTTGCTAGGCAGTGGGGTTAAGTGGCTTGCCCAAGGCCAGTTTCTGAGGCCGGATTTGAACTCCGGTCCTCCTGACTCCAGGGCCGGTGCTCTATCCACTGCACCACCTAGCCACTGGACTAGATGCAATGCCAACCTGGCATTCCTTCTCTAGGGCAAGCCTTCGACCCCAACCTTTTCTTCTCCTGGTAGGAATTAACCACCCCCTTAGAAAAGGGGAAGGGAAGGAGAATGGCATTAGAGATGTCTATTCTGGCCTCTCAGTGAGCCACATAAGACCCCAATAGAAGGCTTGAGGCTAAGGGACTATCTGGAGATAGGAAGGACACCATGGGAGGCTGCCACAAACCAGGCAAGGATACTGGCAGAATGGCCACAGGACCCCAGCAATGATGGTCTCTGGATTAGGAGTTTAGGGATCCAGTAGCAGTGTCCAGGGGGGCTTCAGCTCTTTACGCCTCATCAGATGGCCAGAGCCATCTGTGCTCCCAAGGTAGCACAGTGGCTTCCCTTTCTCCCTTGGTTCAGGAGACTTTTCCAAACTGACATGAGGATCATCCCCCACCCACATTAGGAATGCTCAGGTAGTTAGGATGGAGAAGACTCAGGAGGTCCAGCAGAACTTCTGTGGACAGCAGCTGGGGCTTCTGGTTGTTTGACCCCCAAAGATTGAACCAGGAGCAATGGGGTTAGGGGAAGTTGCAAAGAGGCCGCTTGAACCTGAGAGCTGCCCCAGAGTGGAGGAGGCTGTGAGGGGAGGTGGCAGAGACAATCAGGGTTTGTTTGGTGCCAGGGTTGTTTGGATGGGAATAGCATTTCAGGTAGAGATTGGATAGGGGTTGGGCCTAGGAAAAGAGACTGCCTGCTGGGGCCTCAAAGGAGCAAACCAAGGCCGGGGGATATTGCTGAGATGCATCAGATTGGTTTCCTACCTACCTCTGATGTTACAGATGGGGGAGCCAGAGATTCTAGAAATGGACGGTCTTGGAAAAGGAGGGGGCCTCTGGAGCCCTACCCTCCATGTAATCTTAAAGGTTGAGCCAAATTGGCCTTCAGTCTTCCCCAGTGTGTTGCTCCATCCCCCATCATCTCTGCGTCTTTGTACTCACTGTTGGGGAAGCCTCTTTCCTTCAATCCAGACCTTGTGTCTGCCATCTTCTACATGAACCTTCCACTCCTGCGGGCTGTTCTCCCTCACCCTCCCCACTCAATCACCTGGCCCGTCTTCTTCCCACACCCTTCCAGGTAAGTGTCGACAGGTAGAAGGCAGGCTCCTTGAGGGCAGGGATGGGCTCCCCTTGTGTTCCCAGGGTTGCTAATTACAGAAGACCATCACTGGGGTCCACTGCAGGGTCCTGAGGCCAGATTGCCTTAGGCAGGGTGACAGGTGGCTCTGGGAACACTGGGGAGGGACAGAATGAGTGGAGCTGGGGGTGAGGAAGCAACGTTATTGCCAGGGCTGTTTTTATTCCACTGCCCACTTTGTGTGCAGCTCACCATGGTGTCAGAACCTGACCAAGGCCAGATGGGAAGATGTGCCCTGGGATTTGGGGCTGACCTTTCTCCCATTCCAGGGAGCCTCCTGCCTCTCCTGTCCCCCCCCCCCCAGTTGCAGGCACTGCTTAGCCTGGTACCCCTGGCCTCCCCACAGGATGCGCCCCTCTCCCTTGCCCCCCCCCCCAGCATGGTCCCGTCTACCATGCTTCCCTCCTCTTCTCTACCTCCTGACTTCCTTCAAGCCTCTCCTTGGCTCTGTCATCTTCCACAAGAGGCAGAGTGCCTTACCTGAGACCCTTCTCCTGTCTCCCCCATTAGACTGGGAACTCTGTGAAGGCAGGGACCATCTTTGACCTCTCTTTGTACCTCCAGCACTTACCCCAGAGCCTGGGACTCAGTAGATGCTTAATGTTTGTTGACCAACTGGCTGAAGGTGAGAGTCATGGCCTGTAGAATAAAGTCCTGGACAAAACCTCTATGGCCATCCAGCTCAGCTCTACTGTGAATTGAGGAAAATGAAATCCAGAGAGCCCCAAAGCAGAGCTGGGTGCGAGATGGAGCTCTGCAGCTCTGGCCGGCACCTTGACCACTATGCTTCATTGCCTCCCTTAGAGACCCTCTGCTCCAACCTCTCCATCTTCTAGATGGGCTGTGGGGTCATGGAGAAGAGACTTGTCTGGTTAGCGTTGGAGCTGGGCCTCAGTTCACTGGTCTCCCTTGGAGGGCCTGAACTGGGTGGATCAGGTTGGGGTAGGGTATTCAAGCAGGAGCACTCTGACTGTTCTTTAGGTGAGTTTCATCAGGGTCCTGAGGAGTATCTCATGCTTATACAACACCAGATTCAAAGCCCTCCTAGGTCAAGGGAGCCCTGAGGTCACTGTTCTCCTCCCTAGCCTAGAAGGGCCGGGGCCTGCACATTGGCCCCAAAGCTGCCCTTTCATTGGAGGGGCTTTGACTTTCTGACTCGGGGGGAGGGGGCTCCTGGCTCCTGAGCTGCTCCTGAGCAGAGGCTGTCCAGAATTCCTTTTCATGGGACAAGCCATCTACTTAATGAAGGGGCCCGTCTTTCTGTCACTTGGGGTTGTAGGCTGGTCCTTTCTGGGGCCTGTAAGCTGTGCCTACTTTTAAACAAAATGGGTCACTGCTTCAGGGAGCTCCCTAGAGGGGCTGCCACCCGTCACCAGGAAAGCCTGCAGTGAGTTCAACAAGAACCAGCATTCAGGAATGCACTCCTCCCTTCTTTGCAGAGGCAGGTGGTGGACTATGGGTGCAGGCTGCCGGAGATGCTATCTGCCTCCACTGAAGTGTTCCTTGTGGTTAGGGAAGGCTTGCTGGTTGGGCCCTAGGAAGCAAAGCAAATTTAAAGAAAGGAAAAACCACAATGAAATTCTAAAATATCAGGCTAAAAAGGGGAGGAAGGATGGGAACAGCCAGCAGAACTGCTGCCTCCAGCCAGGAGCAGAAGAAGGGGAGCTCAGCACCAGAGATGAATCACAGCCACTAGGTGTATCCATTGTTAAAAACTTTTATTTTGACAGTGAGGAACGCATGGCACCCCTGCTGAGCAACGGCCCTCCTCCCAGGCCCCTCACACCCCAGGCAGTGCCTCTCCAGGCCCGTTCAGCCTGTCCAAGCAACATGCCCACTCGCTGACCAGGTCTTAATCTGCAAAGGCGGCTCCCCAAAGAACGGACCAAAGGCAGACGGCACCAAGTTTACAGCAAATTGGAACAAAATCCATACAGCTTAGTTTGCATAGTTAACCAAGGCAGCTGCCGCTTCCTCCCATCCATCCCAGCACCTCGGAAATCAGTGGCCAGGAGCTCACTCCCCGGGGCAACCGGAGGCTGCTGCTTGGCATTGGATTAGAAAGTGACTGAAAACAGAAGTTTGTTTTTTCACACAACTTTGTCCCAAAGCTCTCTTCTCCACAGTCTAGGTCATCTGCCTCTCTTGGCACCCCTAGAATATGATCAAGAGGTCATCCCTTCCACTGGCCAAGAGGCACATGGGACCTTTCTTTTTAATAAACAAAAACACTGTTCTGAAAACCAGAGAGTGAAGCAATAGATACACTTTGAGAGATCTAAGAAACAGCAGCAGGGGACCCTGACGCCGTCCCGAGATGCTTGGGCAGCTTCTTGTTATCTCACTTTACTGATGATTTTTCCAAGGTCACCATGACTTGGATTTCCAGAACCCAAGGCATCCTGCCTGGTAACTTGGCATCCACAAAGGCGTGTCAGCTTGACACCTGGCAGCTCAACAGGCAAAGGACCGTAGACTGCCGGGTGAATGACCCTGTTCCTTGGGCTCAACTGAAAACTGATCTCAGGCTTGCTTTGGCGATGGGGGGAGACATATGGCACATGTAGAGAAAACATTTTTAACCTTTTGTTGTTTTGAATGCCTATAAATTAACAAATGGCAATAATTAAAAATACCCGTATCCATTTTTCCTTTTGAATGCAAACATTCTCCTCATTTTCTGGCCTCAGGGTTCCAATGCTATTGCTTCATTAACATGTAGGTGCTTTACCAACGTGTGTCTGGCCGAAGGCCCTGCGAGCCTTCTCACCTGATCCTCCACACCAGAAGGAGTTAAGTCTCCTCACCCCAGCTGGAGAGAGAGCAGACACCTTTGGGGCCCCAGCCTTCCCTGCTTTGTGAATTTAAAGGCTATCTGTCTTCTTTCAAGGCTGTCCCGGGACGCCAAGAAAGAACCGGATTCAGTTGTGTCTTGTTGAAATTCATCTGTCTGCTGGAGGGCAGAACAGAAGTTCAAATGTCTGTGTACATGGGGACTGGAGACATGAAAAGACACTTAGGATCCACATTCATTCACAGACATTTAAGGCAATGGGGTCAATCAATCACTGGTTTGATGAATGAGCACTGAACAATGGCTCCACCCCCAGTTGTCACAATTCTGGGGCCATCTGCGCCCACTTGGCTGTCTCCCTTCAGACTGCTTGGCGGTCCAAAGTCACCATGGCAGCCCTCCACAATGCAGAGGGCACATTTTTTGGCAGTTGGGTTTCATTACTCCACATTCCAATACAAATTAAAGCAAAAACAGTTTTGATTCAGATAGAATGCACATAATCTGGACATTCCTGTCCCTTCTTCGGTCAGACTCTCTGATGGAGAAGGACACAGGACGTGGGGATGGTGCTGACATCAAAGACAGGCTGGTTCTTTTTGAAGTGAGGCTATCCAGACAGTCTTAGTCTGCAAGTGCGGGGTGAGGAAGGGTGCTCTCTCAGCCTGGCAGCCTGGCTGCCCCACCCTGACTGAGTGAGATACCCAGCTTCCCATCTCAGAGCTTCTCGAGGTTGTGTTCTTTCTCCCTCATTGTTTGGCACAGAGATGGCTGACTGATGCCAGTGGCAATTACTCTCACTCTAATACAAAAATGAATGCCATAGAGAGGTGCTTTACTTTGTCATTTATGAGTTCCCCCAGATGGTGAAACAAGAGCTCCTGGATCCAGTGGGGGCCCCACTTGGGGTAAGATTTCCCATATTGGCAGATCAAAGCAAGTGGGTTTTTGGTGTAGGCACGGTGGCGAAGAACAGTATCATAGCCGCCGGGGCCAGCTCCATCATTTGACAGAACAGTAGCAGCGATGAAAAGAAAACTTCCAGAGCAGCTCGATAGGTCTATCCAGCTCACTCCAATGGACTATTGGAAAGGAAAGACTTTTTAAAGGGATTTTTTTTTGGCCTCCAAAGACAATGGGGTTTTGGTCATCTCATTGCAAATGGTGTCTGGATGGCAGCTGGGCAGGAGAAGAGATGAGATGATGTCACCTCTCTGGGGAGAAAAGGGATTAAAAGACCAATTTGTGACCACTTAAAAAAACACCAAACACAAACATGAACCATTCCCTCGAGTGCTCGGGCCACACAAAGGCAAATCTCAAAGCTGTCAGAATGGATGAAGACAATGAGGACAAACACGGAACCGTAGGAAATGCCCAAAGATTCCAAGATCTGAAGGCCAACGTGGAAACATGACAGGAGCCGTTGAAGCGAATCCCTACCTGGGTGTAGAAGGAGCCCCAGCACCTCGGCTGCCCTTTCCTTCCATTGGTTTAGTTATCATATATTACAGAGCTTTAGAAAACTCTCTCTTTTTTTTTAAAGCAGTTAGACAATAAAAGATTAAAAGATGTTTGGAAATATGCAGTATACAAAAATTAACTTTTATCTCAAAATAACATTCCAAAGGCACTTCATTCAGTAGGAAAGAAACTCAGAGTCAGTTCAACTGCTCTAAGCAGGAACAAGAGGGAGAAAGTCTGGATGTCAGCATCGGAGGAAAGACAGTCGGGAGCAGGGGTTCAACTGGTGAAACACATCAAGATTCATTCATTTTTTTTTGGTATGTTTTAAGAAAAAGCGATCCAGTAAAACGTGTTTCTGTTTATGAAATTCATGAAAAGGGTTCCGTTTAAAATAGTGATTTTCTTTTCCTTTTTAAAATGAGGCATGATCGACCGTACTCTAGGAGACTGACAGGAAGCTGGGGAGGGCTGCCACGATTCCCCCCCACTCCCTGTCCTTGGTGGACAGACCTAGGGCAGCAAGACCTGCCCCTGCTTGTCTTCCTTCCAGGTTTGGCAGAAGCTGCCTCCTCCCAGCGTCTGTCTCCAAGGCTGGACAGTGGAGATGGTTGCGCCAGGTTGGAAGGAGGTACGGACCAGGGCTACCTGTGGCAGAGTTTCTGAAGCATGTTGTAGACTTCCTCTTCTCGACTCAGTCCTTCAAAGAAGGGGATTAGGTCCAGCAGCTCAGTGTCGTTCATGTCATCAAACCAGGACTGCACGGGGACCTGGAACAGAGTGGCGAGAAGGGGATCACCATCTGCCCAGGCCAAAGGATGGCCCACTTGCCCCTCAGCACCAAGGCCAGGCCCGAGGCTGATTCCAGGCTCAGGTCCTAGGCTTGGGTGGCTGGAGGGTCACCTCCCCCCAGGCTTCACTTTTTTCCATCTTCCTAAGGAGTGGGCTGGACTCCTTTGGGCTGATCTGTGACTCTAAAGGGACTGCTGCAAAGCAGTCTTGGCCTCTTTTCTTTATTTCCTCTGTTGTGAAACTCTGATGTTTTCTGTTGCCATGGGCAGGGAGCCTCACATGGCTTCTGGAGGGCAGGAAACAGAATCAGGAAGCCCTGGGTCTTTAATTCCACCCTCAGACACTTTGGGCCCTCTCCCCCCATTCCTTCCTCTTGGGGGGGGACCCTCTTTGCCCCTGTCAGATATCTTCAAACACCAAGGACAAAGCTCCTCTTCTAGATTTCACATTTGATTCTTAAGTTTGGGAGGGGGGCTGATCTCAGGCTGTTCCTAAGCATCAGGAAGCTAGTGGCTAAAATGAGAAGCCCACCATTGCATCATTCAGGTGACCCTGCTGAGGTCCCCAGCTCAGTCTCAGGAGGCCTGGCCAAAGTGGTGGGGACAGAGCTGCCACTCAGAGGAAGTGGCTAAGCTGGGGTGGGACTCACACTCTACTGGCAGAGTGGTGCTACCCTCCAGCAGGCCCCCTCCCCGCCACAACCCTCATCCTCACAGGTGAACATGGACAGAGTCAGGAGGAAAAACCTTCCCTGCAGTGGGAAGTTGGGAAGGCACACTCCTAGACCCTAGAACCAGAAAGGGCCTTGATGGTCCCACTCCTGCCCATCAAGCATTGGTGGACTCAGAGGAAAGCCTGCCATGCTCAGCCCAGTGGCACCGGGGGGTGGAGGGGGTGTCCCTGCTCCCTAGACAGGCAGTGCTTGCCTCTGGACTAGGCCATACTGAGTGGAGCAGAAGGGACCAAGTTCTCAGTTACTGCCTCTTCCCTGCAGCCTCCTGCCCCAATCACCAGTCCATCCAAGAAAGGAGCAGAAAGGGTGCTGTCGGGTGAGGCAGGAAGGCCAAAACACCCTGAGCAAGGACCCCTGAGTCCGACACCCACTTTCAGCCCTTCCTCTGGAAGGAAGGGTGCTCAGGCCTTGGCCTTGGAGGCTGCCCAGGAGGTGGCAGAGGAGATTGAGGTCAGGAGGAGGCAAAAGCAGGGAAATGCTGCCCCTTTGGGGGCTCCCAAGTTCCATGGGACACCTTGTGCACTCTGAGCCTCTCTGGCCACAGCTGGGGCTCCCTTCTTTCACTGCCGAGTCTATAGTCAAGACGAGGCAGGGGCAATGTGGGGCGCGCCTTTGGCTCAGCATGGCCCTCACTAGTCTCGGAAAGCACTTACTGCATTCTCTGGGTGGAAGATGTAAGAGGCTGGAGAATTATCGATGATGACCACTTTGCTTAGCTCCCGCCCCAATTGGCTAAGGTCCTTCACATAGTTTCCTCGGTGGAACACACAGGACTCTCTAAAGAGCCTGGCCCGGAACACACCCCAGCGGTCCAGCAGGTCGGCTACAGGGTCTGCATACTGTGGAAACAAAAAGGGAATGAAGGAACAGGTCGATGGTTAGAGAGCCGATGAGGCCGAGCCTCACAGTGCCTGGAGCCCTGGAAGGTGGTCTAGAGGACGGGAGGCAGGGAAAGGGTGGGTCAATCCTCAGCCCAATTACGGTGGATGAGTTGTCCCCAAGCAATATATATGGAAGTGTATCAAATCGTGTTTCTACACCTGTCCATCCATCCCTCCCTCTATCTTGAGGGTCACCACTGGACTCTGGTACAGTTCCATGACCACCTGATTTCAGTGTGTTTATACGGAATGGTCCTGTGGTCAAGGAAGGAAGGACACAGGAATGGACTCAGAGCCCCAGGGAGTCTCCCTCCCATTTACCTCTAACCACCAGGCTGTAAATGGAGTCAGAGTAGCAGCAGTCACCCCCTTGGAGTGTGGGGGAGGTGGTGCTGGAAAGGGGGGGTGTTCTGCCAAGGCCGGGGACTCAGCTCATCCCTAGTGGGCCGACATTGGCTGCTGAGTCCTTAGTTGAAGGCTGAGCAAAAACTCTGAATTGGCCTGACCCTGAGCCTCCGAGGGCGGCTGGGCCTGAACAAGTGACCACACACATTTCCCAGAGAAAAGCCCCATAGCACAGTTCCAGACAAGATGCCCACTGACCAATATACAGTTTATCTTTATCCCATGTGTACAAAAATAGTTTACTGAAGGGATGCCATCCCTGATGCGGATGTGATGGAGGAGCGGTGCAGAGCCAGAACACAGTCCACATTGCCAGCAACATTGTGAGAGGATCACCACGATGGACACAGCTCCTCTCAGCCATTCGAGGATCCAGAGGAAGAACTGGGGGCTCTGAATGCAGACCAAAGGCAGCTATTTTCCCTTTTTAAAAATTGGTTTTGTTTTTTCCCCCCTCTTTTTGCTCTGATTCTTCTTTCACAATATGACTAATATGGAAATGTGTTCAACATGATTATATTAAGTTAGGGAATAGAAACTCAAAATCTTGTAGAATAGGGGCGGCTAGGTGGCGTAGTGGATAAAACACCGGCCCTGGAATCGGGAGTACCTGGGTTCAAATTCGGCCTCAGACATTTAATATTTACATATTTACCTAGCTGTGTGGCCTTGGGCAAGCCACTTAACCCCATTTGCCTTACAAAAAAAAAAACTAATAAAAAAATATTGTAGAATAAAAGATGTCTGATAAGGCTGCAACCCCTTCCTAGGAGGGAGGCTAAACTAGGCTCACATTAGCTCACTGGCCTGGCTGCTGAACCCAAGAGAATGCCTAGAATGGAAGCTCCCCGAGGGCAGGGCCTGGCGCAAAGGGGGTGCTCCCACCCCAGACAATGCCAAGCCACAGGCACAAGCAGAGAGGTCCTCTTTAACATTCAGCTTTGAGAGCTTGCTTCCCAAGGCTGTTTTCTACAGCAGGCCCAGGCCCTTGGGCCGGCTCACTGCTTCCCAGGCGTGGCAGGGCCTCCTGTTCCTAGGGGACGGGTCCCTGGCAGGTCTAGGACAGGCCCCCTCCCCCAGCCCTGTGGCTCTGACATGTCCAGTCCACGTGACGGTGCTTGGCAGGACGCCGCGACACACCCACATCAGCTGTGCGGGATAACGGAAGCAGCTGTGGGCGGCCGGCCTGGGAAGAGCTGCCTAAACAAGGGAAGGAATTTCAGGCTCTTTCCTCTTGGGCGGCAGGCCACCCGGGGCTGTCCACAGCCAGGGGGATGAGCTCAGCTGCCAGACGCTCCCAGGGAGGGCCCAGGTGACCCCTGCCCATCTGCTGGGTCCACATGGCTCACACTGTGCTCAGAGTTGGCTCCTCCACAACTCTTAGTCTCTTATAGTTCTGTTGGGTCCAGGGCTGAAGATGCCCCCCACCCCCCAGCGAGGGAGAGATCCTGGTTACCCAGAGAAGTGAGCGGTGCCTCCATGTGTTTACGTCCATATGGTGCCTCCCCCAGCCAAATGGAAGGTCTCCAGGGCAGGCATAGTTTCTATCTCTACCCCAGGGCCTAGCAGAGCCTGTGGTCTGGTGTGGCTTCTTCATAAATGCCGGCTGCCGGTAGATCTAGGCCTGGGGGAGGCAGGGCAAGAGCAGCTGGAAGGAACACTCCAGGAGGCTGCAGCAGCCCAAGAGGGGATAGAAGGTGGTGGCCATGCCTTGGAGGTAGAATCCCTTCACCTTTGCAAGCTTGGGACATGTCAGGGGAAATGTGGGCAAACAAACCTGAGGAACCCAGTCTGACTCCAAGTCTGAGGGGCCTGCTCCTGGCAGGGGCAAAGCCCATCTCTGGACTAGCCATGTGACTGCAGGGCACTCAAAGTCCCTCCCACAGAGCTCGGGAGGCTGGGAAGAGGGGAGAGATGGACGCTGAGTTGGACAGGTGACAGTGTCTGTTGGACATGCTGAACTGGTTGGCTCTTGTCCTTCATTATGGAATAAGTCCAAAACGACATCACTATATTGAAGACAAATGGCAATGTGTCCCACTGGGGCTGATCAGACCAATAGGAACTCGGAATGCTTTGCCACAGGTGGCAAAGTCCCGGTGAACACCTGGGGTGCTCACTCTAGACTTATAGATGTCATGTTTCCTTTGGGCTGCTTCCCTTCTGATGTCCTCATAGAGCGCAGCCCCTCCACTGATGAGGTCACGTTGCGCTGGGTGGTCCTGTGCCAGGGTCTCCTATGCTGGACCATCAATTCTAAAATTCAAAGAGCCCTTCAGAGTGTCTTGGTGTTGTTCTTCTGAGCCCCCTTGTGAGCACTTGCCCTATGTGAGTTCTCCATAGAACAGTCTTCTTGCATATGCCTGGCATTCTAGCCCATCGCAGTTGACCTCTCTGTAATCATGTTGGAATGCTCAGCAGTTTAGCTGAGAAAGGACCTCAGTGTCTGAAACCTTCTCCTGCCAGGTGATCTTCAAAACCTTCCTAAGACACTTTAAATGGAAGTGATTCAGTTTCCTGACATGGTGCTGGTAGACTGTCCAGGTTTCATATATATAGCCGTGAGGTCAATGGCTCTGTAGGCCTTCAGTCCAGTGGTCAGTCTACTCTTCTCTCCCACACTTTTTTTTGTGACACCTCCCAAACCCTGAGCTAGCTCTGGCAACATGAGGGTCAACCTCATAGTCAGTGTGGACCATCTTGGAAAGTACACTGCCAAGAGAAGTGAGCTTTCTCTATTTGCTGTAACTGATGTTTCCACATCTACATGACATGGCACTGGCTGATGGGGCTTTTCTTGGGTTTTCCTTGTTGTTTATTTCTAAGACCAAAATGGGCACAAACAGCAAAGAATCGATCCAGATTTTGTTGCATCTCAGCTTTAGAGGCTGCATGGATATACAGACATCTGCAAACACAAGATCCTGCACCAACCCTCCCTCCACTGTGGTCTTGGCTTGTAACCTTTACAAGTCAAAGAATTTGTTACTGGTTTGATAGCTGACCTTGATGCTGTGTTCATTCTCAGTGAAGACGTTTGATGACATGGCTGAAAACATCATGCTAAGAAGAATGGGAACAAGTATGTAGTTTTGTTTCACTCCATTGGTGATGGAAAATCTTGAGAGCATTGTCTTCTCTCCAGAACCTGAGCAAGCACGTCACCATGAGACTGATGTACAACGCTGATGAACTCCAGACAACCAACTCTGGATATAAACCCTTGTGACTGATGGTATCAAAGGCCTCAGTCAGACCTACAAATGTTGCTTACAGACTTCTGTTCTGTTCCTGACATTTCTCCTGGTGTTGTCACAGTGACTCTTCCTCAACCCTTTCTGAAGCCACACTGGATCTCAGGGAGGTGACCATCTTCCAGGTGAAGGATCAGCCTGTTTATTAAGGACTCTGGCAAGAATCTTACTAGCAATGACTAAGAGAGAAATACCCCTGTGATTATCATAGGATGGTCTATTCCCTCCTTCACCTTTCTAGAGATGGATGATGGAGGCTTCCATGAATTCTTGGGGAATAACCCCTTCGTGCCATATAACCTGGAAAATTTCAGTCAGTTTTTGGATGAGCAGTGGAGCCCCCATCTTGTGAATCTGAGCTGGGATAGAACCAGGCGCTTTGCAGTTTCTTTTTCAGTTGGAACTTCAGCTAGGGCCTGAAGATGTAGAACTAGAGTTGAGGTGAGAGGACTGGGGTCTCCCCAATATGACAGAGCCCAAGGGAGCTGAGAGGATCACCTGGCAGCAGACTGTACAGAGAAGGAAAGAGCTCGGCTGGAGGGAGATGATGATGATGATGAAGACAGGACTGCAGAGGGTGCATGAAGAAGGAAATGGAGAAGAGTGCCAGGCTAGCAAGAGTTGTGGGGACTGGTTTGTCAAACATCCCTGACAGGTCAAGGCTTGAGGAATGGTCACTGGTGGTGGTCTTGAGCCTAGTGGTCTCAGCAAAGTGGGAGGGGGATGCACTTTGTCCAAAAAGCAGGGGTCTTGGGGAGAAATGTAGACATGGGGAACAGGCTTTTGGAACTAAGGTGCTGCCCAGGACGCAGTGGACCCAGCAAAGCGGAAGCTATAAGCAGGAGGAATCAGTCCCCCATGGGGGGGGGGTCTGTGTGTGGTGATCAAAAGAGGCCTAGGCCAGAAGATGGATTTGAGAGGGCCGTGGGGTCCTGGGGGTGGTTGGAGGGATGGCACCCAGACAAGAAGAGCAAAAGGGGATCGGGTGAATCTGGACTGGGCTCAGCTGTCCTGGTGGCACAGGGAGGTAGCACAGGGGGCAGAGATAACATTGGGCCTGAGCTTGTCATGAGGCTGGAGACAGAGGCTGGGAGGCTGGGATGAGAGGATGTTAGGGCCACTAAGGGCCAGAGGTTACAGGGGACTGAACATGACTGCCTGCAGGACAGGCAGGAAGGAGGAGGGGTGGGGGAGCCAGGACATGACCAGGAATGTCACCATGGACAGGAAGGCCCAAGACATGGGAGCAGGGAGACTCTGAACCTGGTCTCAGCAGGTGACTGCAACAAAGGAGCTGAACAGAACTGAGGGAGCCCTAACTGCCAGCCTGGCATGTGCAGCCTGAGAAGAGCTGGCAGTGCTAGGGAGGGCGGCCACGGATAAAGCATCTCCTGAGAAGCCATGGAATCTTGAATCCTAGGAAGCAGGAAGGGGATGTTGTGGGCACAGGTAGAGTGAATGAATGGCAGTGGGGGCTAGGGTGTACCAGTCATTGCACAAAGAAGAGCTGATTGGCAGCACCCCCGCCCCGGCCTTTTGGGGTGTGAAGAGGGAATTGTGGGAGGGGCTGGAACTTCAGAGTCAGCATATCTCACCCAAGGGTCATTCCCAGATCTGATGGGTAGCCCTGAGCTGGGGGCTCTGATCTGGACTGGGCCTTGTCCTCTTCTCTCACCCTGTGTCCCTGAACCCCACCCAACAGAGAATGTATACTTCTGGGGGGGGGAGGGAGAATATTTTGTAATCCCCAATGAGTGGTTGGCCGAGCACCAAACAATCCTAGCTCCGATAGCTCTGGCTTCGGGCTTCCTGGGGAGGATAGCCTGTGTGTTCCTCCACTGCAGCCCAGCCCTGCTGCGCTCCCTGGGCTGGCCGTTCCCCTCCTCTATAGGCTGTTTGACTAGGTCAGCAGTGGAGCATCCCCACAGGGTCACCAATGAAAGAATCCTCAGTGGATTCATGGGTCAAACAGGGCTGCCTGTGGCAAGGGTGGACACAGGCTCAGTACCTTCCTGGGTGATCTTTAGGAAGCCAGAAATAAAAGTTCCTCCTCATTTCAAGGGCCCCTTCCTTAGCCCAGCATCCCCAGTGCCAAGCCAGTTGCCCCCACTAGCAACAGCAGCAGCAGCAGCAGTGTAGGAAGGACCCCTGGGGATGGAGGACTGGGGACCATGGTGGGGTCACTGCCACTTGGCTGCATATCATTAATCCTTTGGTGTCCCAGCTCTCCTCGATACCTCAGTACCTCAACTTTGGGCCTCTTTCGTCAGCTCTCTGCTATAACCATGGCAACCACAAACCCCCCACCCTGCACAAACAGAGGCTGTATTGTGAGCCAAGCCCAGATGGGCTGGATCCTGTCCCCATGGAAACCCCCTAGCCACGTGTTGAGAGAGCACCCTTGTCAGACAGGAGAGGGTAGGAAGGAAGAAGGGAAGGAAGGAAGGAGGGAGGAATTAAGGGAGCCCCCCCCCCCAGAGAGATACAGTGCCCTCCCTTTGGGATCCAGGCCTCCCAAATACTCTTCCCCCAGTCCCCCTCTTCCCTCCTGTACCCCCCAGGACAAACCTTAGCCAGGCTGGCTGTGAAAAGAACACACTCAAAGAGCTGCCCCATCCTTTGAAGAAATTCATCCACATGTGGTCGTTTCAAAACGTAGACCTGCAAAAAGAGGGGGCTATTTACTGCCAGTGACTGCTTGGGGAGGATAAGCAAAAGGCAAAAGGCTGGGGCGGAGGTAGAAGATGGTCCTGAGCTGGCCCTGGGCCTGTCCCTCAGCAATCGCTCCATGACCACCCTCCACCCCTGCCCCACCCCAGGACCCTAATCTGAAGCTCAGGAAAGGGAAAGGCAGGAAGGAAGCCCAGAAGGAATGATTCCAGGTAGGCTGAGACTCTCAGAGGTCTTCAGCTCAAGAGCTTTCATGGGGTAAGGGGGCAAGCCACCCCCTGCCCACAGCTGTAAAAAGATCTTGACTTATTTTCCTTGGGGGGGGGGGTTTACTGTCCTGGAGAAAGGAAAGGGCCCAGTTGCACAGGCTCTGGGCTCCAGATATCCCCGGAACCCCAGCAGCTGCTCCCTGTGCCTGCTGTGCCAGGCAGGCACTGGGGCTACAAAGACGGTGGTGTGTGGCATGATCCTGCTCATAAGAGCTTCCACTCTTAAGGGTCTTGCCAGTGGCAAGGGGCTCAGAGCTAACCGAGGACCACCAGGCCAGAGAACTGCTGTAAGCTGGAGCTTCCTTTAAAGCAAGCCGCCTCCTCACTTCCTGTCTCCACCCTGGAAGTTTTCTGGGACCAAGATGCTTTTTCCCAAAATACACAATTCAAACAATGGAACTGAAAGTTTGGAGAACGGAGTCCTGTCAGCACCACGAGTTTTCCATTTCACATTTTAGTGCCAGGGAACCTTGTGGAGGAAGTGGACTCTAGTCCTCTGGGACAAGTGGCCAAGGATGGGTCTAAGCCGGCACCTTTGGACGGGGTCTTCAATCAGTGAGCCCCCAAATCTAGTGGAGCATTTGAGCATTGAAGAATTCCTGGAAGGGAGCCGAGGACCTGAGTGGCAACTTGCCCAGGGTCACACAGGAATTCCCTAGAAGAGGCAGGATTGAAAGCTGGGTCCTTTGGTACATGGTGCCCTATACCACCCCTCCTCTGGCATGCCAAGGGAGGATCTGAAGCGGGTCCCCTTGGGGATGGAGGTCCTGTGTTTGCCGGGACCCTGTCCATCTCCCCAGGCACCACAAGCTCCAGAGGGGGGTTGTGCCTTGAGGACCTGTAAGAAGGCTCTGGAGTCACATCTGTATCCCTGGATAAGGACCACAGCATCTGTGGCTAAAGGGATTAGGGGTAGGAGAAGAGAATTCTTATTTAAAATAGGTGAAATCTTCACCAAAGCAAAAATTTCCTCCAATGCCAGAATAGACTGAAATTAGAAACTGAATTTCAGTCCTTTGCAAAGTGGAAAAAATGAAAACCAAGCAAAGGATGACCCAGAAATGTGACCAGGGGACTGCTTTGGGGCCTGCTCAGGTGGATGGGTGATCTCTGAGCCTGAGCAGACTAGATGGGGTCCATGGGGGCTTGGGGGCAGTGAGCTGGCGAGAGGTTCATCTTCAGCTAAGACTCTGTGCTTGAGGCCCAGCGACCCCCTTTCCCAGCTCCCACCAGGCTGGTCCCCCCCCAGCATGGTGCCATCCTGGGGTGGGGGAAGAGGCCCAATTGCCTCTCTTCCATGGCTTGGTTCCTTAGCTAGCAGCATTACACGCGCACCCTACACTTTGACTATATCCAGGTTCAAATCCTGGCTTCTGAACACGGCCGGCAGGCAACAAGGTGGACTGTTCCCCCACAGGTGGCTTCTGCTCTTCTGTGTCCGTCGTCAGGAGATGCTGGCGGTCCAGGCCTCCCGCTGCTGGCGCCGCTTCGTGTGGCTGTGCCCGAGTGCAAGTAACCAAGAATAGGCCAATGAGAATGGGTCCAGCCTATCCTGGATTACTTGAACCAGGTCACAGCCTTTTCCAGGACGGCTCCCGTGGCTTTAGCAACGACGTGGTTTGACTCCCAGAAGTCTGGGATTTCTTTCCGAGACCCTTGAGACACTCACAACCCTCTCAAGGCTTCTGCTTCTAAGTAAAAAGCCAGCCCTATGTGCCCCCCACCATCGACTCTGGTTGACGGTCAGTGCAGAGACATGCCAGAGCCCCACCGGGCAGCGAACACTGGCCTGCTGGCCTCCCTTCCTGAAGTAAACCTCACTGCTGGGCTCCCTCTTATAATCAACTCTGGACATTTGAAAGGACTAACTTGTGCAGTGGCATCCTTTGCTCACTGTGAGAGCTTTCTGGAAACTGGGTCTGGATTGACTTAGCAGAGTCCAGGTCATGCCGCCCCTCTCCTCCCCTGCCCTGCCCCAGCAGAACTGGTGAATTCTTAGGGGCTCCACATAAGGGAATTTTCCAGTTAGCTGAAGGCTGGATATTCTGCAAAACCCTCTCTTTCCTCAGAACCTAACTACAATCCAGCTTTTTCTTGGTGCCTCTGGAGATGATGAAGATGAAGAAGCACCCTGGGACCTCAACTTTGGCTGAGGAGCTCCCTTTTTGTTTCCCTTCTTGATGGGGCTAGCTGACCACCTCTCTTCTAGCTCCAATCTCCCTTACAGCAGGCCCTGTGGTCTACAAAACCCTTTGAGACACCTAGCTAGGACGATTCAACACAGGCAGCAGGGCCTTCATGGAACCTGCCAGCTCTGCTCTTTTAGTGTGGAGCCCCCTCCCCCTAACCTTTCCTAGGTTTGAGGTCATCAGAAGCCTGGCCCACTCATCTCCAAGTGGGGCAACTATTGCACATCCCCAAATGAAAATCTGGGACAATGGAGAAAGATGCATGAAGGGGGGCACTGCTCCCCGAGTTGTCACCAGCTCTTGCTGAAGTATGTGTAAGAAGTGTTGTCTTCAGTGAGAAAAACAAACAAGAAACCAGAAGCTTCCTGGGCACATCTCCCAACACCACATAATTTATCTTTTTGCACAAGAGGCTGAGACTACTCTAATCAAGTCAGCACAAAGGTCAGGCCTGAGTCCACACCTGCCCCCTCCCCCTTCTTCAGAGACTAGAGAAACCACCAGGGGTTGGAAGTGAAGCCGCCTGCTAGTCCTCTGGCTAGGAGCTGGACAAAAGCATCTCCCAGAGCAGGCCTACCCAGAGGCCATCCAGTCCCTCCAGGAGGACCTCTGTTCTCTAACAAGGAAGCCCAACCAACACTGCAACCATTCAACACGGCAGCCCAACCAACACGGCAACCCATCCAACAAGAAAGCCCAATCAACACCGCAACCATTCAACATGGCAGCCCAACCAACACGGCAACCCAACTTCCTCAGGAGGTTTCTCAGAAACCCTTTTCCAAGGTAGAAGGTGCCATCTCAGGGACTCCCTCCAGACATCAGCCCCACCATATCACGGATGCCTGATCCAGCAGGACTGGAAGTCCCCTTGGAGGCTGCCATGACTGACTGATGACTAACACTGTATCCACATGACCTTGGCTCTGAGGCGCACAATGGGCAGTCAGGCTGGCCAAGGGCTGACTGGTCCTGGGGTCACGAGAGCTGTAATCCTGACCACTCAGAGCGCAGGCCAAAAGATGGAAGGACATCAACTATCAGCTTTGGGGTCTAATACAGGTACCTTCTAGTACCTTCCCTAGGGGTTTTTTGGCTTACAAATATCTTTTTTTCAAAAGGTTAAATTTAAATTTTAAGATAAAAATCAATGACTTTTATTCCCTCAGAAATTGCTCACACTTCTCCAAGTTCTATTTATATGAAGCAGATTTCTGGTGTGTCTGGGGCCATGTTCTGCCAGATGATCAAGTGGGCTCCAAGGTACAGCTCTAGGATGAAATCAGGCCAATGGTTGGAAGGTGAAGGAGCCCTGGGTTTCCACCTTTAAAGTTCCAGCTTTCTCCTGAACTTTCAGCAGTCAGCCTCTTCCCTCTCCCCTCTGTCCCAAACCTAGTCATTCCATCTACTGACAGAGCTCCGGGAGGGGCAGGGCCTGCAATTCCAGCCCTCTCCTGTGCTCTACAGTCCTCATAGAGGCTTGCTGGCTAACCAAAGGGTCTAGGCCTGGGCACCAGTCCTCACTTCAAGGGCTCAGGTTCCCAGTCCCTCTTCCCCCTTAGTTCCTTCATCTGTAAAATGGAGCTGCCAGCTCCCCTCCAAGGGTTCTCTCTGACCAAGTCCAAGGGAGAGGCCGTGTCTACAAGCTTAGTAAAAGCAGAGGAGGAACAGAGATGCAAGTAGAAGGATGGGGGCCATGGCCAAGCCTGAGGCTGCCAGAGGTCTGAAAGCAAAGGAGGATGGAGACATTGGCATACACCCCCCCCCCTACATGTGCTACCCCCCCCCCCCAAGCCTCTGGGAAGTTTCCCACTGGAGGGTTTCAAAGACTTGACTGCATCGGTCTGAGGGCTCCAAGCCCACTTTGGTAGTGTGGGCGGCCAAGAGCTGGAAGGGCCCTGCCAAGCATCCTTGACCCCCTTTATGCCTGGTCCTTTCTTCCTTGGACTTCTCTCAGCCTCCAACCTCTAGCCCCCTCCCCATCAGCTCCTCCTCTGTGGATGGCGCACTTTCTTCGAGACTCAGAGGAGCCCTCTCCTGTAGGAAGATTCCTGTGACTCCCTGTGCTTCCCCTCTTCCCAACAAGTGGTGCCTCTGTCTGCCCCCTCCACTGAACGGGCATGGATTTATTCAGCATCAAGATGATGGAGGAGGCTGACAAAAGTTCCTTCAAAGCTGTTTTTTCAAGGGGAGTCCCAGAGGAGTGAGACCCTGGTCCCCTTGGCCCCTCAGACCATGCAGTAATGGAAGAGTCTGGAATGAGTCCGATGGCCTAGTGGGTCAGGGAGAGGAAGGGTCTCTGCTCAGCAGGCCTAGAAGGTGGCTTGGGCTCTCTCTCACAGTAACAACAGTGTACCCAGGACAGGGCAGGCTCCACATTCAGGGCTTCACCTCCATTTTACAGTTAGGATATGGAAGCCACAGAGGTTACCCAACTAGTTTTTGAGGCCAGACTGAACTCAGGCCTTCTGGACCCCAGGCCCAGCCCTGTCTCCACAGAACCTAAAAACTGTCTGCTCTCAGTCATCAGGATCTTCAAAAGGCCAAAGAAAGGTCTATTAAACCAGGCTTAAAAATGAATCACGGGGTTTTTTAAAAGGTAGAAGGAAGATCCTTCCTCAGCCCATTGAAGTTTGTGTAGTTTTCTGAAGTTCAGCTGCGTCACAGCGCTCATGCTGGAGGTGAGGGCATGGATGAGGCTGACATGGCCCTCAGAGCTGAGGAGGCCCTGCCTCCAAACCACAGGGCAGCAGGCCAGAGACCTCAGTGGGCAAGAGGGCAGGATGAAGGAAGGATGTTAGCTGACCTTTGACCAGACACTGGATCCTGTAAATAGGGAGCTGGGGAGAGGACAGTCAGGAGAGCTGAGGAAGGACCATAACTCAGCCTGGGGGATGGGGATCCCTCAAGGACTCCAGAGAGGAGGGTCTCATTGGGGGTAGGAATACTTCAGACAATTAAGCTAGACACCTAAGAGCAACCAGGACCAAGAGGCCCAGCCAAGGTGCTAACAAGAGAAGCCCCCAGGAGGGACTGAGTGGGCCTGGCAAGGGGACCCTCCACCAAGGGCTGGGAGGAAGCACTGACACCAAGTCAGGTTCACTGATGAGAGACTTGAAGGGGATGAGTGGGGAGGAGTTGGGGGGTCCTGAGGAAGGGGTGTGTATAGGGGGAAGGCATCTTGGGACTTCCTCCAAGATGGTTCTAACTCTTCCAAGGGTTGGCCTGATTTTTGGCAAGGATGGGTAGGATCTATCTTCTCCCAAAGAGATCAGGAAGAGTAAGCAGATGACACCCTGGGCCAGCAGGCCCAAGGAGGGGCCCCACCATGGGCCCCCATGGTGGGGTGAGGGCTGGGACAATAACACTCCACAGATAACAGATTCTGCAAGAACACTCACTTGGGCATTGGCCCGGCCCCGATACTTACTTGATGTACGGTTCCATCGATTTCAACCGGAACAATAAAATCAGCATTATTGATAGGCTGGAGAGAAGGAGAAAAAGATCAGTGTTTCCTAAGGGCCCAGGACAAGTGGATGGGCCATGCCCTGGACACAGCAACCCCCAGGAGCAAATGGCCAAAAGGCCAACTGCCACGAGAGGCAGAGAGAGGCTTTTTCTAACCTGGGGTTTTTCTGAGATTTTACTCTTACTTTGGGGGGGGTGCAGGGAGGTCACCCACTTGCTCCAGGAGAGATTTTATCAGCAAAACTCATGATTGTCATGGTGGAAAGCCTTTCCTCTAGTTTTCTGCTATTTCTGGATCTCAGGAGCTGCCCAGAAACTGGTCAAGCCTGCATCAAATGTGCCAGAGGCAGCACATGTCCCAGATGATCCCTGGAGCCGGGTCTCCCTGGCCTCCAATGATGTCTCTCCTTACCCTGGAGGGTGGAGATGGAAGTCTCCCCTGGGGCCTACCCCCTGCTCTAAGTTACTCTGCAGAAGGACTCAGCTCGCCTTCCAGACCTCCTCCAGCCCTGGGATCCCCGGGGAGTGCCTTCATTGCTTGCCATCCATTTAGCCCATGCCAAGCTCTTGGGACCTCTGGCCATGAAGAAACAATCTGGAAACATGGAGAGCTCCACAAAGCCGCCCCCTCCTCAAGACTTCAGTTCTGGGTGCTTGGGGGAGAGGAAGAGAAGCGAAAGACGAGGTCTCCACCCTCTGGAACCTGCGGGACCTCCCCTGGGAGAGGAGAGGAGAGGAACAACCCAGAGCCTATGGTGCAGTGAGAAGGGTCCTGGGAGAAAGGCTTCTGAGGCCACCAAGGGTCAAAGTTGGGGCTGAGTGTCATTGGCAATATGCAGGAAGCTTCCTGGGCTCCTCCTGTCTTCAGAGCTTTTCAGCACCCTGGGACCCCAAAGGGGGCAGGCCCAGCTTGGGGGCGGGAGTGATGACCGATCCCTGATCAGCTTTAGAAGGGGAATCCCCAGGGCAGGGCCTCCCCCCCACCAACCTTCCTTCTCCCTAGCTTCTTCCTCATTGATTGGGAAGCTTTCTGCCCATCTCTCCTCCATCAGGGGGAGGAGGTATCAAGGGGAGGGTGCCCTCAAGGGGACGGGCCAGGCTTCTGTGGACTTACCCAGGTTGGTAAGCCTTCTGAGCCTCAAGAAAAGAAGTTAGGAAAATAGAAATATTTTAAACTGAGAAAGACTGACTAGTTATGTGGAACCATTCTCAGAGCTGGACAACCTTGTGAGATCAGACTGGGAAATTCCCAGGGCCCGAGCTGCCTGAGTGACCCTCCCAGGTCAGTCAGACCAGTCACCCAGAGCCACCAGGAGAGTGGGAGGCTAAAACCTGACAACTCTAAAGAAAATCCAGTTTTATGGAGCAAGGAAGCAGTGAGGCCCTCACCATCCGCCCGCTTATCCAGAAAGTCACTGCTGGCCCGGTGGAGGCCCTGGGAGGCCACCCCCTGATGACACCTCCAGACACCCCCAGATGCCCAAGAGACAGACTTGGAGGCCTTCTGGCTCACCTTGAATGAACTGTGTACCAGGGTCTCATCGAGGTCAATGACCATACACTTCTTGCCGTAGTCTGGCACCTTCACTTCCGGGAGGAGGTATTTAGCTGATGGCTAAAGGGAGAGAAACATCCAACTGTGAAATAACCCCCACCGATGTGCCATCTGCAAGCAGCGACCCCCCAGCCAAGTCTGCTCTTGGGAGCCTGGTGGTGAGGGACGGCCACCGCCACTGGGTCATCCGGCTGGCAGAGCTAGTGTCTGTCAGAACAAACCCTGGCCCCTTTCTGCCTGGGGTCCCTGGAGATGGTGACCCACATGTGCACATGCATGCATGCACACGTATCGACACCCACGCATGAACACAGATACAGACAGATGCACCTGCACACACACAGGCTGATATAGGCACAGACACATGGACACATGCCCACACATACACATGTGCACACATCGACAGACACACTGACACAAATATAGACATCCGCACATCCACACACATCGACATAGCTACAGACACACACACATAGGCGCCCATCTACACAGTGAGTGTTCAAGGGCCCGGCTATCTCATGAAGGACACTCAAGGCCGGCCTCCACTGACAGCCAGGCTCTCTCCATTGCACTTGGACAGGCCAGTCCAGCCTCTTCCCAGTGGAGACCCTGCTCTGAGGATGGGCAGCTGGCTCCATGAGCTGGGCTGACTGACCCAAATGACTAAAGGGCCAGATGTGTCCTCCTCATCTCAGCTCTGACCTGTGACCAGCTCAAGCTGGACACTGGGGGGGAGGGCGGGGCACAGGAGACCCCAGGCCCAGAACCACCTAGTCTCCTTCAGGCCTGTGGCTGACTCCTGGGTATTAATTCTCCAGAGCTGTGTGACCCAGGGCAAGGCATTTCCTTCTGAGCCTCATCTTTATCTTAAAGTGTGTGTGTGTGTGTGTGGGGGAATACATGTTCATCTAGCTCCCAGGGTTGTGGCAAAGCAAAAGCTTTTGTTTCCCAAAAGAAAGGCCAGTATCATTCTAATTATGTTTGAGTGAAGAAAAAAGTGTCTTGGATTTGGGGCTAGAAGCTGGGGTTCGGGTGGAGACTCTGATAAGGACTTTTCTTGTGAAATCTGGGGCTGGTCGATTCCCTCTCTAGGTCTCAGTATCCCCATGTGAAATGAAGGGGTTTAATGAACCCTCCAGGGTTTGTTTCTTAAGACTTGATGATGGTAAATGTCCAGTGTTATCCTGGGTCAGCTCATGTCCAATCCCCCCTCAGCCTGAAGGCCTGTTGCCCCTCTTAGGGCAGGGTCTATCTCATTGACCAGCAAAGCTGTACAGGATGGAGATGAAAGGGAATTTGCTGGGCCTTCAGCTGAGACTGGACCTTGGCCACAGGGACCAGGAGGGACCAAGAGGGCTGAGACAGGAGTGGTGGGCAGATTTAGGCTCAACATCTAGAAATGCTTCCTAAGGATGATGTGGGCTGGCCCAGGGCAGGCAGGGCCTGCCCTGCAGGGCAGGAGCAATGACCCCGGGGAGCACTCCTTGGCTGACTGGGCTCCTGACTCACTCCCAGGGTTCCATAAGAGGCAAATGTGGGAGCTGGAGACACAGAAGAGCATGTGGAGAGAGAATCTTTGGGGAGGTCGTCCTCAGTGGAGGACTGGCAGTGGCAGTGGCATCTGTACCTTGCTTTAGGGCCTCCTTGGTGTTCTGACTGGTGACCACTGAGGAATTCTTGGCTTTTGCCAGAGGCCCCTCCACATCAAAGAACCATATTCGAAGGGGAGATGGACAGAGTGATCAACACTTGCTTGCTCTCTCACTCTTTTAGGACAACAAACCCTTCTTCAGAATTCTATCGACAGGCATCTAGGTGGCACAGTTGATGGTGCACTGGCCTTGGAATCTGGAGGAGCTGAGTTTAAATCTGGCCTCAGACACTTAAATGATCCAGCTGTGTGACCTTAGGCAAGTCACTTAACCCGACTGTCTTGCCAACAGTGACATTCCGGCCTTCCTCCCTAGGGCTTCAGGAATCCTCTGAAGGCCCCTCTGTCTCCTAAGGGCTCTGTTGGCCTGGGGAGTTTCTCTCTTTTAACTCAACTGACTTCCTTGTTTCAGTGAAGGATTGTTATCATCATCATGTGTTGTAAAGTCTCAGGGCACATGAGGACCTGGGAGGAAATCCCAGCTATGGGAGAGCCTGAGCTATTTGTTCTGAGGATTCCTGGATGTAAGGGAATGAATGAGGCGGCCCCACCCTCACAGAAGGACGGAGGGCAGCTGGCCCTCCCCTAGGGAAAGGTCAACGTTCAGCTCTCAGAGGTGACCCCGGAGGATCTTGAAGTTTGGGCTGAAAGGCCCTCATGGCTTTGTCCAGAGGGGAAGAGCTTCCTGTAGGGCCTATGGGGGAGATCTGGGAAGGGACCATCAGAGATTCAGGGCCAGAAGGAATTTTGAGAGGCCCTGAAGGCTGAGGAGGTGGGCAGACTCTCCCAAGGTCAGTCAGCCTGTCCTGCTCCAGATAAGGACCCCCAAGACCAGGAGGGAGAGGCAGAGGAGGGACTTTGAGGCAGTTCATCCTCCCAGCTCCAAGACCAGAGATGTGCCCGTTCTAGGAAGAGGGCAGTGAGAGCCTTGAGAGGGCAAGGAGGGTCACCACACACTAGGCTTTCCTCAAGTTGTCCTGAGCCTGTCCTGTCAGGACAGCAACAACAGAGGCCCCCTGGCCTAAGCCTTACAGAGCAGGAAGACCTGAGTTCAGCCCTAACTCCTGGCTGAGTGACCCCAACTCTCTGGGCTCTAAGAAACACCTACATGGCCGAAGAATCATGATCTGCCCTGGGGGAGGGAGCTCCTCACCTGGGACTGCTCCCAGTCCTTGTGACAAGGGGGAGAATGCTGAGAGCCTCTGTGTCTGTACAGGCGGCAGAGGGGAGCCCCTGGTCTCCACCTGGGGGGCCCACCCATGACCATGGCACAGCCCAGGATCTTCAGAGAGCTTGGGTGACTTGCCTCTGGCCACACAGCCTGGGTCCCGGGAGCCCTGCCCCCCCCCCAAGAAGGCCACTGGAACCTCAGGGTCACACCCTCTAGGGGAGCCCGGCATCACTGGCCTGTCTGGTGAGTGTGGCCTCCTTAATGTCCTCTTGAGGGCCGCCCTCAGAGATAAGGGGACAGGCCCTGGACTGCAGTGGAAGTGGAGACTGGAGCTGAGGCGGGGCGGGCGGCCCTTCAGGGCCGGAGTCGGGCTTTCTTTCCTGAACTGGCTGGACCTCCTGCCCCTGTTTAAAACAACAGCTCCATGTCACAGCTCCTTGGGGAGCCAGCTGACTCGGGTCAGAAGCTCGGCCGGACCCAGGGAAAGCAGACCCGAGGACGGGGGGAATACGTACACTCGGAATGGGGATGACTTGCCTCTGGTCACCCTGCGGAAAGAACAAACAAAAGCCATAACAAGTTGAGGAAAACCTCCACCTTCTCTGGGCTGAAGGGAGAGACTAATGAGGAACCTCTTAGGAGACATAAGGAGTCGCTGGGGCGAGGGAGACCCTTGGAAGGGTGCCTGGCTGACAAATAATGGCCATGGGCTGGGAGCTGCCTCCCAGTAGTGTCTTGGCCCAACACCCAGTCCCCCAAGGCTCTGGGGTTCTCTGAAACAGCCCCCCTGATCCCCAGGCTGGTTCCCTGCACATCCAGCTCCCTGTGCCAATGTGAAGTGGCCTTTCCCTGCCTGACCAGGCCAACAGGGAGTCCTCACCTGGTGGGTCAGCCTCCTGCCAAGGGGACAGAGCTTTCCTAATTCTACTTGGTTGGGGCCTCGGGGGCTGCTGGATTTGAGCAAAGTCAACCACCAGCACATCGCCTCCTTAATGTCCTCACCTCCAGGAACTGAATAGGCTTTGGACTGGCCTCTTGCACTACCCAAGGCCAGCTCTAGAAACTAACAGCAAATGACATTTTTCTATTCCTGAAAGAATTCTAGATGTATAAAAATTCAGAGTTGGGAGACCTCCCCCTTAGGAATACAACCCGCTCCTTTTACAGATAAGAAAACTGAGGCTCAGAGAGGGGTCAGCTGACTTGTCCAAGGTCACACAGCTAGAGCGTGGTGGGTCCCAGAATCACCCTCCACACACACACACACACCATATACAATTCCCTATCAGGGCTTGGACACCATCAGGAACTACCAGGAGTCTCTGGAGGCCCCCAAAGGCCAGGGGACTTCCCTTTGACAGAGAGAGGAAGCAGAGCTGCTTCGTTAGAGCCCTAAATGGCAATAGCCCCGTGATGGCCATGGTGTTAGGCAGGAGCCAGGACCCTGCTGGTCCTGCCTCTCCATTGAAAGATAAGAATCCCAGATGCTGACCCCAACTCATGGCATCTCAGAGCTGGGGGCCATTGAGTCCCGGGGAGCACCCACACAGTGCCTCTGTCTCCAGCAGAGGCCCAGCTGGCAGAGCTAGTGGGGAAGATGGAGCATCTCTGGCCAGGGAAGACTGCACGAGCTCCATGAGGTAGGGTCTTATGCCCTCAGCAACTTTGGGAGCTACAGCCTCACTTCTCCTTGCCAGTTGAACTCTCTTACTAACAGACCTGAGTCTAAACAGTCAGAGAGGCATTCACCAACTGACCTCCCTGTGCAGTTCTCTCACGGCCTCTCTAAAAAAGGACTTTTGTCTCCTTTTTCCTGACAAAAGGGCTCAGGGCAAGCTGGCTGGCAGTCTGGGGTGAAGCCGTATCTCTGTCCCATACTGATCTGGTGACCCAAGGCAAGTCACTGTACCTCCAGGTGCCAGGCTTGTTCAGACTGGCACTGAGGAAAGGAGTTTCCACGCCAGGAATAAAATTACAAGTTGGGACCAAAAGAAAAAAAGGGAGAACTCTCTGAGCCTCTCAAATTTACAATCAGATCAAGGCACAGTTTCCCAAGCCTCAGGCAGAACAGTGCCCTTCTAGGAGTTCAGGGACAAAGCTGTCTTTACTGCTGATTAAACCTCCAAGGTCTAGGTTGTCATGGTCACCAGTACCACTCCTCAGATCATTTAGGTCTCCTAGGGAGGCTGGGGCTGAGGCTGGAGGCCCAGAGTCAGGCTCTGGTCCTGCCCACTCACCTCGAGGGAATCACCATTTGGCCAAGTTACAGCTTTCAAGCTGATAAACCAGGATGCTCATTTGAGGAGCATCCTCTGAGCTCTTCTGCCTGGGGATGATAGAAGAGACCAGATGCTTGCCAACAATTCCCAGCTTCCATGGGGTTGGCCAAAAAAGAGTGGGATACTGTGGTGCTTTCCAGCTGATCCTGGTCCTCTTGGCTATCCTGACAGAGGCTGTCACTTGCTAGGGCCTAACTGGGGCTGGCAAGCACAGCCCCAGCAACATGGCCCCAGCAAGGGTATCACTCCATTCAACTCTAGTAAAGGCTTCTTTGCTGAGAGCCAGGCAGGACCTCGGGAATCCTTATGAATGGAAGCCTGTCTCCTGTTTTACAGAGGAGATCGAGATCCCAGAGACCAAGTTTCTCTGCCCCTCTCCGCAACCCCCATGATTAGTGGTGAATACATCTTGGGTGAGTGATGGGTTCAAGGAAGCTGTCTGAGGGCAGGCCAGGTGAGGGTCTAAGACCATGACCAAAGCTGCTGCTGATGCAAATGGATTATGGTCGATGCCCTACCCAAGGCCACCATTTAGAAGGAGTAGGGCAGCTCATTGTTCACGGGCGTGTCTGAGCCTAGAAGCTCAGTCAGGCTCTCATAGCCAGTCAGTGCTTGGGGAATGACTGTTGGACATCACCAGGTCCCATATGCTGGAGCTCCTGATGGCAGTGTGGCCATCCTCAGGTCTGAGCCGTTGCCATATCCTCAGAGTCTGATCACCACAAAGGTTACATCCAAAGCTGTGCCTCAAGTCCCCACTTCCAAACTTCTTTTATGTGAACTCCCCTTCACACTTTACCATATCCTGGTTCAAATGGCCTTTGGGCTCTTCTCCAGAATCAGCATCTAGCTCTCCTCCTGCAGGCCTGGAATGGACTGGGGCCTCTGGGCATCCTCAGCTTTGGGGCAGGCTCTGAGATGCCACTGCCACCAGGGAGCCTTCTCTGGCCCTCTTGCTTTTGGGGGTTTCATTGATATTTTTGATTTTGAAGAATAAAGTAGGGAGGCCCAAAGAGAACCTTCAGAAAACTAGAGAACTAAAATAGAAAAAAAAGCAAAGGAATCTGTTCCATCCATCCACATGACTGGTGTCTGCCTTGTCTGCCAAGAGCCAGGTCCCAGGCTTCCTCCTGGCTCCTCTGTAGCCAGTGGCAGCTCCCCACAGGAGGCACGCTTGGAGCTTTGGCCACTCTGGGCCTCTCTGGGACCACGGCACTGGATCACTCCCTAGCTCTCATCTGTCTTTCAAAGCTTGTGCTCTCTGTGATGTTGCACTGGTCATAAAAAATTAGTTCTGCTCTCTTCCCTTTGAGTTACCCGACTCTCTTGCTGATTCTGATGATGTACATACAGGGGCCTGAGGGACAGATTGACTTTTTTTTTCCTTCTCCTCCTTCTAACAACCTCCCAGGACCTGGGCATTTGTTTGGCTGGTGAGTAATCCTGGCCAGGTGCTTTCCCCCCTCTTAACATACCTTCCGACCCATCCCCAGTACCCTTGCCTTGGGACAGGGCCAACAGCTGCCCCCTCCCCTGCCCTTTGGACCTTCTCCTTCTCAAGCACCTCAATTAGAAGAAGCAATGAGCTTCCCCTTTGCCCTCTATTCTTTTTCTCCTCTCCTCACTTTGCCCTTTTAAAACCCATAGAAAAGAACCAATTCTCCCCCATCCCTTGTTTTTCTAATCCCATCATCCTCAATACCTTTTCATAGGTTTTAATGGAAATTTGTTTCTTCTCCCCAATTAGAATGTTAGCACTACATCATCAGACAGTGTGAAATGTTCAAATAGATTTGCATTTCTAGGTTTCTTTTGACTCTTCCTATTACTAAAATGTTTTTTAGCTGGTCTTTGCATCAGACTACTCGAAAGCTATCTATTCCATCAAAGGTTCAGGGCAAGACAACTCCTAGTGTAGCCCCCGGCTAATGCCTCCCCTGGCCTGGCCTAGGCCTGCCCCCAGGCCCTCAGAGACAGTCATCAAGAACCCATACTGGCCACATGGGTGGACTCATGACTCCTTCCACTGCTGGTCTGGGCACATCTTTCCCAGCCCCTGCTTGCTATCCCACTGACTTGTCCCCTTGGCCATCTGCAGCCTCTTCTTTTTGCTTCACGATGAGCCCAGCTTCTCTTTTGGCCACCTGCCCACCTGGTGAGGCACCTGGTGTGCCTCAAGTGAACTCTGGGGCTCTTATCATTTGGACTTTTCCCTAGCCTGTGATATTCCATGACTCACAGTCATGCAGTCTTTCGACCAGGAGGACACTAGTGTTAAGACCTGGGGAAGTCAACAGCTTGGAAGCAATGGAAGCCCCCATAATTGCACAGTGGAGCTTATCTTCCTGCTCATTCAAAGAGCCACAGCAATGGAAGCCTGAGGGCTCCCAGCACATAGACAGTATAGATTTCTCATCTATTTTGTTTTTCCATCATGGATGGTTTAGAATAAGCTAGTTAGTTCTAACTTCTGGAAATATCAGCAGTGGTTCATGGTATTTGGGGCTCTATGCAATCAATGAGTACATCTGTGAGATTCAGGGCATCTGAAGAACTCTGTGATCCTCAAGAAGGCAAAGCCAGAAAACCCTGGAAATAAATCCCTGGACATATGGAAAGCCAGCTTTGGCATATTCCCAAGATGCACCTGTGGTTGCCTCCCTCTGGAGCCTGAGTTGCCCACCTGGTCACAGGGCAGGCCACAGAAGCAGAAGCGTGGGCACCCATGGTGATGACTCTTCTGCATCCCACTCTGGCCCCAGGGCCCAGGGTCACATTCTCCTTCTGACCTGATGACAGATAACAGCTTCCTTCTGGACAACTTCCCTGATTAGGAGGAAGACAGTGCAGGAGCAGGTCCCCAACCAACAGCCCATGCCTACTCCCCTCAAAAAAAAGCACTGGAAACTAGAATTTCTTAGAAGAGACCACATTGCTCCAGTCCTCCCCTCTTTCAACCTGCCCAGGGAACTCCCAGAGCTCTTGGCTGAGCAGAGACCCATGAAGACAACGACAAATGAAGGCAATAAAGCAAAGGAGGGGATCAGTCTCCTATTTGACTGGGAAGGCAACGTCCTGTTGCCTCAGGAACAGACTCCTTTGGGCTGACACAGTTCCCCCACAGCAAGCTGGTCTTGTCTACTCTACAATGCAATGCTTTTCCAACTCCAAGAAACTGGAGGAATGGAAAATTACTGCAAATGATCCAATTCTAAGGTAAGAGTGAACAGCAGGAAAACAAGGCAATCCTGGTTGCATTCTCTCTAGTTGAGACCTGGGCTTAATTCAGAATTCAGGAATTTACTGAACCCCTGAGTGTGAGTCCAGGGGTCCAGAGCAAGGATTTTCCTGGGGCCCCCGAGAGGCATTTTGGCCACTTCTCCTTCCCACTTCGAACACTGAGCCAGCAGGAGACCTAAGAACTGACCTTTTGAAACCCCCCGTTCTCCTCCACCACCGGGGGCAGCACGGTTGTGCTGTGGATGGCTGTGGTGTCAACATTGTAGTTGCGGAAGCAGCAGAACAAAGAGCTGAAGATGCTCCGGCTTCTTTGCTTCTTCAGGTTGATGCTGCTCTGGGATGCTGTGAAGAGAGAGAGAGAGAGAGAGAGAGAGAGAGAGAGAGAGAGAGAGAGAGAATGAGAACGAGAACAAACACCTCAGGGATCTGAAGAATTCAGCCCAGCCCAGGGCCCCATGGGTCATCCAAGGAGAGCAGCAGGATCAAGGGGGAGATGGCCCTGGGACTTAGTGCTTTCACATCTGGGCCGTTCCAGGTTACTACCCCCCCAACCCCACCAGGCCCCAAACTGAAAGCTCCCTTGGAACCAAGAAAAACCAGTTAAACCCAGTCATCAATGAAGCAATATTCACAGCAGACGACCTAGGCATCCTTTTGCCTCCATCATCCACTGGAGCTTATCCCATTGTCTGTTCCCAGAGACCAGTCAACGGGCACCTTCAGCACTTTCTATAGCCAAGGTGCAGGACTGAGTTTTGGGAGAACAGTCCCTACCCTACAGAAGCTTCCATTCTACCAGAGTACAAAACCTCACATCGAATGGGTCCAAGGCTGGGGGCGGGTTAAGCATCTGGGGTGACTGGGAAAATGGGGTTGGGCTGACCCCTGAACAAGGCTAGGGATCCAGAGAAGCAGCCACTGCAGGCTTGGGAGATAGCCCAGCCCCCCCCCCCCAAAGTAGATCAGGAAGGCTGTGGAACCCTCAGGGTTCAGAGCAGTTTTAACCCATAAAATAAAACATAATGGTGAGCAAGGGAAACCTTGCTGATTGAGCCCCTGTTATATATCAGGTCCTGCTGTGCCAACCCAAAGATGCCCTGCCTCAGGGAACTCACCATCTACAGGGAGGAGACGACGGAGCCTGGCTGAGACACAAAAACATGAGGAAAAAGAAAAGCCTAAGTTTTGAGTCCTAAGTTTCAGAGGGGTAATGGAGGTTGGTCCTCATCCACACATAAACTCCTGTTTCCACATATCCTGAGATTCTAGCAGAGCATGGACTCTCCAGCTTGGGTCTGAGGTGCTGCACTATTGTGACCCATGGATGCAGCTGACTCCTCAAATGATATTATCCACCTGCATCTTTGCCATCATTTACCATTATGGCCAAGCATGGTGCTCTCCTGATCAGACCCCAGGTGTTCTATCCTGTCTTGGCTGCTGGTGGCCAGATTGGGTCCAGGCCCTTTCTGGGAACACATCTGTAGCAGGGATGTGTGGTAATCATGAGGAAAATAGGTGTGTGCATGTGTACAGGTGTGTTGGTGAGTGAGGGCATATGTTGTAGTGTGTATATGTGTAATAGTGTGTACTGTGCAGGTGTGAATGTGTTGCAGCACATGTGTGCACAGGTATGCATGTGTTGTATTGTGAGCATGTGCATGCATCTGCACACACATGCCTGGACAAGTGGGTAGGCATTCCATCCCTGAAAAGCCAGACTGGTTTAGTACTAGGTGGTGTCTGAGGGGCCCCCCCAAGAATCCAAAGGCTTCAAGAGCTCAGATCAATGAAAAGAGCCAGCGAGCAAAAGCAACCCAAGTGAACTGGGGCCGCCCCTTCTATTGCAGTGGCATGCTGGCATCCTGGACATGTCGATCCCTCCTGTCGCCAGGCAGGCGCAAACTGTCGGGGGGGGGTGTTGGGAGGAGGGAGCTTGTATTCAAAGAGCCACTTCTCTAAGGCCGGCTTGTGCAGGGTTTCTCAGGAGACTGTGTGTGTGGGCAGCAACCTCAGGTACATGGATGTTTTGTAGTGACCCCACCACAGATCCAAGGGCATTTGTGATCCATTCACCCAGACACACATGTACTAAAGACATATCTACACACTTAGAATAACACATGTTTGTGTACTGTATTGACACACCTATACACAATTCACATACATGTTGTTAGATTAAATCACATATGAACACACATGTGGGCCATAGAGATGGCATCTCTACACACCTCTCTCCCCTCCCATCCCCCCGATGTTTTTACCATCCTCACTGTCACCAACTTTGGGGCCAAAGGCACTGGTTGCCAACTGAACGCTGTTGCACTTTCTGGATGGGACTATGGGGGGACACGTCTCTATCCACAGGACTACTGTTGTGGGGTCTGGGCCAGGCCTCGATGTGTTTGTAGATGTGTTCTCACACTTCTGGAGGCTCAGCATAGGATGGGGTCAAGTATGACACAACCCACATCACTGATATAACTTCTCAACCCTAAAGTCACAAAAACTAGAAGCTGGAGTGAACGCCCTTTGTCTGCAGGGTCCCTGGACTCCCAGGATTCATGGCCACAAGTTTTCCTTCTCCATGCAAATGGGTCCCAAAATTAGTTTGAAGAAGCAATCTCCAGCCCCATCTTCCCAATCCCCATCTTCCAACAGGTGCCCTCTAGGAGGGCAGGTGCCCTCGCGAGACAGGGAGAGAAGGGCAGCCTGAAGGAGGAGCAGTAGCTAGACTACTTGCCTGGAAGCCAGGAAAACCTGGGTTCAAATCCTGCCTCTGAGTCTACCGATGATCACATGACCAGATAAGTCTTGGCGAGTCTCAATCTGCCTTCTTGTAAAACACGGTGACTTCCTGTTATGCCAAGACTGCCCAGGCTTCCTGGGAGCCCTTGGCCAACTTCCCCTTGTTGCTTTTCCACCTTTCCATCCTGATGAGCCGGCCAGGCTGGGCAGGGGCCGAGGTTTCCGGCGGGTTCTAGTTCTGAGGCAAATCTCGAGCATTTCCAGTTTCTGCTGATGCAGCTCCCCACATCATTCCTGCACTACCGGTGTAAACACTGTGACCAGAAATCCATGTTTCCTCCCAGGATAGATCTGAGTCCCCTCACCACCCCCACCCCCAGGGAGAGCTGGCCATCCTAGGGTGAGTGTGCCAGCCCAGAACTCCCCAGAACAGTGTGAACAGGAGCGCTGGCTGGACAGGAGACTGTTCTCAGATCCAGTGAGGTCCAGGCAGACCTCAGCTCCCATTCTGTCATGGTCCAGGTCACGGAGAGTTGGAAGACTTGTCCAGGGTCACACAGTCAGGTGGTTGGCAGCAGCATGGCTGGGGAGCTGCCCCAGGGAGAGGGTCCCCATCCCGGAGCCCCTTCTGGCATGGTGGGAAATAAATCCAGTTTGTTTCCTTCACAGGAGGGACGGGATGTCCCTTGAATTCCAAACTGGCCCACCACTCCTTCTGGGGTCTCTGTAGCCCTCAGGCTGGAGGGTCAGAGGAACCCTGGGGCTTGGTGCTGGGGAAGAGCTTCCCAAGAGAGTGAGCAGTCCCTCAAGGGACAGGCCGCCCCAGGCGCTGGTCAGACGCGAGAGGGGGGCTCCTTCCCATAGGCCAGGGGAGGGAGGCTGACAGACAGCCCTGGCTCTCAGACCCTTCTTGGACACCGTGATCCTGAAACCATTTCTTGGGCCAACCTAGTCATCATGGTATGGTGAGGCTTTGGACTTAGAAGAGCTGAGTTCAAATCCTGCCCCAGCAGTCTGGTGGGGTTTCCTGGGACACATCTATGAACTTCTCCACTTCATCAAACTAGGGCAGTGGATCAGTCAGCCCTTCCAGATCCAGGATCCTCGGGCCTGTCTCCCTGAAAATGAGAGAGCAGCTGCTCAGCTCCCCATGAACATGATGGGCCTGGGGATGGCCCAGCCACCTGACCAGCCCAAGGGGCTTTTTGGTGGGTTCTGGACATGCCCATGCTCCTTTCCTCTTGGCAATCGATGATGTAAGAAGGGGCACTACAAGGAGCATCTCACGTTCTTGGGGTCTGTGGTCAGGGGTGCGTCTGGCCTTGCAGAGCTGAGCTTCAACGAGCAGAGGCAACATGCCTGGGGGCAGCCCAGGAGAGAGCCCCTCGTTCCCAGATGTTTGGGAGATCAGAAGAAACCTGGGCACATTCTTGGCAGAGGCCCTGGGAGGTGGAGACAGCGAGGACCACCCCCTGGCCCAGGAGCTGAGCCCCAGGCTGACCCACATCACGATGGGCCAAAGGAAGACTGAGATGGTGTTTCTTTACTGAGGAAGAAGCCTCCAGTGCGCCACTCTGGAATTCCTGCCAGGGCCGCGGTCTGGAACGGGTCTGTAACAGGAAATTCTGTGCAGTCCCTGCATACATCACATTCTTTCCCCCTCCAAAGGAGTGGCCAAACAAATAAACCTTTCTTCTCTTTAGGGGGAAAAAAAAGGCAGACGGCACAAAGTTCAACAACCCCTGCAGACTCTAGAAATCCAAACATCCTTCCAGCGGAGGAAAATCAGCCTGAGGAGCGCCAGCCTCCTTCCCAGAAACCCCCGTTCTGAGGGTGCAAGGTGCCACCAACAGACTGGAAACAGCAGAGTAGCCCGACCCCTGCCCCAGAAGGGGCAGCAGCAGGGGGAAAGGGAACCTGAGGCTCAGCCCTCAGGGCTTCCTTTTGTCTCCAGAACTTGGGGTGATGGAGCCTAGAGGAGAAGCTGCCTTCTGGAGGTGTTGGCTCGAGAGACTTGGGGTGTGGCCCTACCTGAGAGGGGCCCCCTCCACCCCACCCTACTTAACAGCTCGACTTTCACCCTCCTTTACAGAGACTTCTAAGGCAGCTATTCTGGGTGCCCCCAAATCATTTTAGCTGCTGTTGGGGGAAGGTAGGTGGGGCTTCTGCACCATACCTCCGGCCCAGCTCTGACTTCTGAACGTCCAGGAGCTCTCTGCGGCTTCTGGTGTGAAGCCGACGAACGTACCGATCGTCAGGGTCCTCGGACACCGGGATGGTGTTGGCAGCATCCCTGATGGCCCAAATCAGGTCTTGGTCAGCTCCCAGCCATCACCCAGCTGGGAATGCGCCTGATCCCAGCCTGGCAGCTGTCCCTTTTCCCTCACCTGCCATCCCATAGCCCTCAGGGCATTGGAGCTACCTTGGGAGATATGGAGTACAAGCACTGCCGCCAAGGCCCAAGCCTCTGGCCCCCAGCTCTAAGAGTATCAGCTCCACTCCACATTTTCTTATTTAATATTTTAGATTCTTCTGGGATGATTTCTTGTCACAGAGCAAGATTCTGTGTGGGTCCTCATTAGGCTGGTTCTGCTTTCTTCCTTCTATTGAAATAATGAGCTTGAGGTCACTGGCCCTCTTACTGGCCACTGGCTTGGTTCCTGCTGCTGCTGTAACTAAGTTAAGAAGAAAATTTTTAGAAATAAAAAGGCAAATTAGCCTCTTCTTTTTTCTTTCAAAGGCAGGCTGCTGGGTGGAGGGTCCAGAGCGGCTGAACCGGCCTGCTGTGTCCTAGGAAAGGCAGAAGAGCCTTGTTCAGGAAGAGTGGTCCCTACCCACTCTGCTGTCCGAGTCTAGGGCACTGTGGCAGCCCCTCTGAGACTGCCCAGACACTGCTATCTATTCTTTGACTTAAGCAGGACTTCACTCCACTGGGGCAGGGGGAGCTCGGAGTTCTGGACCGCCCACATCTGGGAACGGCCTAGAGTCTGCTGGCTGAAGTTCAGCCCAGATGCCAACAAATGACCCCCGGGGAGGAGTTGACAAAGTCACTGGCCACAAACAAGGCCACCCCAACTCATTCACAAGTCTGGGAAGCACCAAATTATATTGAAGAGGGAACTAGCTCATGAAGACCAAGGAAAACCCTTTTAATGAAAGGCTGGGATCATGGAGCCTTAGCTTTCCAGTGTTTAAATGACATCTGTGACTGGAGATGCAGGGATGACCTGAAGAGGGGGACCCCTGGGGTGTTCTGGGCCACAGCTCCCAGGGACAGGAGGGAAATTGCCCTCCTCAATGCCCCACAGATGCCTTGGGCTCTGCAGAGACAAGGACACTTTCTGGAAGGTGCAGAAGAAAACTTTTGGAGATAAACTACCATGATTACCATCTCTTGGGCAAATGAAGCCAAAGTTTTAAGATGCTCAACGACTTCCTTTCTGTTCCTGTCTAAGAAGGTGGTCTGGCTGCCCATGTGCCTCCTCTCTCAGCATGGGCCTTTTCCCCAGATGGGTTCACTGCCCTGGGTTCTCCATCATCCTCACCTCACCCAGATTCTGCTCCTTCACCTGCCCCTTCAATCCCCTCATGTTCCCCCCATCCCCCAATGAGGCAGGAACTCCAGAATGACTCTGGCTTGGGCTCCTTGAAAGCATCCATCTGCAAAATGAACAAGAAGGGGGTGGGCTCCCAATCTCCCTGGATCACCCCCTCCTAACTCTAACCTACAATCCTGAGTAGGAACCAGACAAAGCCATCATTGCTCTGTCTAGGCTCTGCTGCCCCTCTGCTGTGGGCCTGGGTCTCTTCTCAGAATCTGGATGCCCATGCCTGAGGTCATAGTGGGCACTCAAGCCGGCGGTTCTGATTCCCCAGCAAAGGGAGATCGTTCCCATTTAACTGAACACATGTTCCCAAAGACATTGTCATGAAAATGGCATAAAGAGTAATTGGATGTGAGAACCAAGTGCCCCCAGAAGCTTAACAACACCCCAACTGTCCTCTTCTCAGTGCTGGAGGGATGACAACACTGGTGCTGCCCCAGTCTACTCCAGTTCACCATTTTAGTCATACCTGCCCTCATTTCAGAGACCTCTCAAGTCATTTAGAGACCCCAAGACTTGACTTTCCCCCAACATTCTGTGGATCCAAACAGTCTCTGCCTAGAAGACCCAAAGCACCTGGCACCTTACTCTGGAGGCCTGACATCTCCTGTGCCAAGGACAATAGCCAGCACTGTGGGCCCACTCGGGAAAGTGCCAGGGGAGGCCATGAGGGGAAGGAAAGGGGGCTTAGCAGATGCTCTGTAAATGTGAGTTGGGGGATGAGGATGCCCAAAAGAAGAGGCATCAAGTGGATCCAACCCATTGCTAAAGCAAGTCAGAGTGTGTTGGAAGATCCTGCCTCCTCCACACCTTACACACACACACACACACACACACACGCACGCACGCACGCACGCACACGCACACACACACACACGCACGCACACACGCACACACACACACACACGCACACACGTGCTCCTGGATGAAGGGAAGAAGGACTAAGATGGCAGCAGGGGGTGTGCTCCAGGTGGGAGGCTGCCAACTGTCCGACTGAGGTCACTGAATAAGCTCTCCCAAGAGGGAGGGTTTGAGGCTCTTTTGGGCTCTTTGGAGGGGTGCCCCAGAGAAACAGGAAGTGTAGGGGAGGCTTCTAAACATTAATCAGAGGAGGAGTGTGGCAGGGTAGCAATGCCAAGGATGGGAACTGCAGGGGCCATGGGGGAGCATGGGGGAGAGCGGATGACGCACAAGTAGGGAAGTTAAGTGGGTCTCCTGTGGGCCCTCCAGCAGGAGTGCCACTGGGTGGAGGGTTCCCTCATCTATGGTCCCTTGCCCTCCTCAGACCATGGTACAGTCCTCACAGGCCCCACTTTGCCATGGTGACTGGGCAGGGACAGCTGTCCAGTTCTTCCACAGGATCAATTCCTTCAGCTCTCTTGGTCTATCACATAAATGGAAACTTCAAGTCTGGGCTTTCCCCGAGTTTCCCTCTCCAGTCTCTGCTCAGGGCTGGTATGGCGAGACCATTATAACAACCTTGGGATGACTGTGCTAGTACTGTCCTGTTTTACAGATAGGGGAACCGAGACAGAAGGTGTGTGGGTATCCTGCCAAGGGTCACTTGGCTGCTAAGTATGTGAGGCTAGACTGGAACTCGGCTCCAGACCCAAGGCTTTGGGTAGCAGCCCAGTCTGTAGCAGGACCCAGGACAAGAGTCATTCTGGGTCACCAGGTGCCTCCAAGTCTCTGACTCTCCTGAGGGTGGGCCAGTCCCACTCCCCAGAGCCAGCTGACTGTTCCTTTCAGGCCAAGGAGGTTGGTGTGGTGGGGGTCTGAGGTAATGTGCTAGTTAACAAAGGTCAGCTGTCCCAAACCCCATGACTTCTGGAGGGCAGGGGGAATGATGGAAGAGCTCCTCTAGTTGAGTCTGTCCAGAATTCAGGATCATCTGTTTCGATTTTGGTTTGGGGAGGGGAAACAAGAAAGTCCTGGTATAAAAGGTCTGGGGAAGAGCGGGACCTGTTTGGTCTGGCCTAGACTCTGCAAGAACTTCCAGAGGGGAACACGGCCAAGAGGCTCCTGGGGCAGACCTTCCTGCCTCCTCCACTGACCCTCTCTGTCCAGGGCAGGCTGCCTCCTTTGAGAGTGCTCCCATACGAGGGAGTTTGATGTTGCCTTTGATTCCTCAGATGTTGGGGGGGGGCTCTTTTTTGTCTCTCCAGTCTTGTTTTCCCCAGTAAGGGGGTCCTCACTCCAAGTCTCCAGCCAGCAGGCTTGGGGCAGATGCTCCAGCCCCCCTCACTCTGGCTTCTTCCATCCCTGCTCTTCTCAGGTCCATGGTCCATCCGAGCATTTTCTCAAGTCTATTCTGCCCAGGGCAGTGTAGGAGAGGATGGGGAGAGTCACTCTCCAGTCCAACCTCCTTTTCCGGTCCCTTTTATAGGTGAAGTAGATTAAATTCAATCCAGAATAAATTTCATGGTAGCAATCATGTAGGTAAAAGAACCCGAGACCCTGGTCCCAACATTGATATTTTGTCCTTCATTCTCACAGAAGACCATGACATCAGGGATGCCATGACAAGCACATGGATTGGAGTGAGGCGGGGCTGGGCTAAGTCATCAGCCTTGGGGTCCAGTGGTCAGATAGTTATCAGGGCACGAGGTGATGACCCTGGATGGGAGGCAGTCAGGATGAAATGACTGGCCCAAAGTCATACAGCTAGGACATGCCAAGGTTCTAAGGCCGAATTTGAACTCAGGTCCTCTGACTCCAAGGCCTGGGCTCTATCCACTGCACCACCTAGCGACTAGTGAGCTCAAAAAGGACTTAAATGGATGACACTTCAATGGACTTTTGGTCTCTCCAACGTGGGCACTCCTTTCCATGGGCCAGATCTCAACTCCCTTTGGTGCTCTCATCCCAAGTGGCTCAGCCCCTGAACTCCTCCCACATACCTCCTCCACGCTGGGGGAGGCTCTCAGCAGAGCTTGGGAGCATCCATCAATAATCTAAAGAGCAATGCCCCTTGGGGAAGGGCCCTTGAGCATCCACTGAAGAGAGGCAGTCCCTTGCCCTGCATGCTTCCTAGCTGAGAGGCTGCCTCTTCCCTGACCTTTCCCACTTGTGTCGTCCACTCAAGGGTCCTTCAGGCTGCAGGGAGGGGACCCTGGGTCAGGAGCTGCTGTGGGGGCAGCTCTCACCTCAAGCCAAAGAGGGGTATTGGTTTTTCTGCCTCTCAGCAGCTTCTCCCCATGACTTTGGGTCTGCAGCAAGCAGCTCCCCATTTTCTTGGGATCCACAAAATTCATTTTTCTACTCTTGTCCTTAACCCATCTGGCCGTTTCCTGAGGGCCTGCCCCTCTTCCAGCTGGCGGTCTTCCCCTTGGCTTTCAGGTCTCCACTGCCAGGATCACCCTTTCTGTCCCTCTCCTCCTTTCTAGACAGGGAGATAACTGAAGGCTCCTACAGAACTACTTGTTTTAAAATCATCTTTTCTCCCCATAAAGGCCTTGCTACCACCTTGACTAATTCTTCCACTAGGCCTTAGGTCAGAAGTGAACTCCCTGTCTTTGACAGCACCCAACTTGCCAGTGGGTCGCCTGCTTCTTGAGGAGTCATGAAACGGACTGTTGAAAAGAGTCCTTGGGCTACTAGGTGAGATGTCGTCAGAACCCTCCACAGCACACTCCCATCCTTGGCCTCTGGTGGGCCCCGAGGTCCACTGCTCCAATGTGTCCCTTCCGCTCATTTCTCCCCAGGAGCCGGGCCAAGGTCAGGTCTGAGGCCAATGGGGGCGTCCACACATACATCTGTCATACATCTGTGGGTTAACACAGTCCATCCCAAGTTTCTCTTTGGGCAGAGGAGCCTGGGAACCAGCCAGAGCCCTGCTGAGGGGGTGCAGAGGAAGACACTAGGGACCCTGCCAAGCTCTGAGCAACAGCTGGTCCAACGATCCCCAAAAGGGCGTCCCAAGTCTGTGGGCCTGTGGAGAAGCTAAAGAGGAGACACCTATTCCTTTGCTCCCTCCATGACATTCATCGATGTGCCAAGAACTAGCCTGGGCACCAGGGTCACCAACAGTCACCCTTTGCCCCAGGCAGAGTGTCTGTGGGCCCCTGCCTGAAAGACAAGATGGAAGCAAGGGTGTATTATGAGTCAATGAATCAGGATAAAAGTCCAAATTGGGAGCATGTGAAACTGTCTGAGCTGGTCAGAGGGGAAGGGCGGGCATTGAGGTGGGGCCTGGAGCAGCCCCCTCCTCACTGAGGCAGGGTCCAAACAGCGCATTCCCAGGGCTGCAGTTGGGCTCAAACAAGTATTAGTGCCCACCAGACTGCCCACACTGCAAAGGCCTGCAGTGACCCCCCCAAAGGCCCCAGTGCCCACCAGGCCCCCAAAAGCTGACTCTTACACAAACTGAACTAAAATGAGTCTGGCCCCAAATGTTTACGCTTAAAAATGTTTCTTCCAGCCCTGAGGGCAGAAAAGTCAACAAAAGTCCCAGGGAGCTTGCTCCCTTTTGGGGCGCATTCTTGGAAGTCTTCCCATTGCTGAGAGCAGGAGTGGATGCTCAGCTCTGGCAGGCCAGGCCGGGCCCAGGCTCCAGCCTCAGTAGTGTCCAAATTCAGGGATTAGTGAGGCCCCCAACCCCCATCACAAAGCCTTGGACTTCACCAACAACTTTATTTCTTTTGTCCCGGTGGGTAAACAACCTCACTTAGCAGACTCTTCCTCTCTGGGACCGCAGAGAAAAGAAGGACAAAAGGTCACCCCTGGGTCCAGGACAAACAGTCCTGCCCTTGGGGGGAGGGGCATGGTGGGGCACCCCCCCATGGGGCATTTCAAGTCCTTTCTCTCTGTCCACCCTCTCCCCATGGCCTTGCCCCTGCTCTCCAGAGGTGGCCGAAACCTCTCCTTTCTGTCCTCCATCCCAGCTTCTCTGCCTTCGGCAGCCTGGAAGGAGATCACGGGGGAAGGCTGCAAACCCTTCTTGCTCAAGGCAGGGATTGAACTGAGCCTGAGAGGAGCTGATTGAGACTCAGACCCTGACCTGGGCCTCGCTGCTTCTCTAGACCCTCCTCATCCTGGCTCCAGGGTCCGGAGGTGCCATCAGAACTGGTCGCTTTCGCGTGTCCATGGATGGTGGGAACCAGCAAGGCAGGTTGGGCCAGAGAGCCCTCCACATGCACTGACTTTCTCCATCAGGGCCGAGGGACTGTTCTGGGCCACGTGGTGCTGCCTCCCCACCTAGCATGTTCTTCTTAAGCAGGTCCTTTGCTCCCAGGAAATATCAGAACAGGAAAAAAGGCCAGGCCCTTGCTCAGAAGGGGTCATCAGGAGTTGGGGCTCACGCCTTGGAGGCAGCGGCTGGGCTATGTCAGAGCTGCCACAGTTGGATTTTTCTGCATTCAAGCAGAATCTTTCAAGCCTTTCTTTGAAGAAAGGAGCTGAAGCCAAGGCCCGTGGGCCCATTGTCTCATGGGACCTGACCTCCCATTTCCTAAATCTGCATCCTGGACAACAGTGTCTGGGAGACCTGGCCCCCAGGGTCTGGCCATCATCCTCCCTTGCACCTGGCATCCAAAGGCGCTGCAGGGTGGGCATGAGATCTTTTCAAAGGCATCTCCAGCTCCATTGTGTCCCTCGGCCCTTTGTTCACATCCATCTCTGTTGCCACCTCAGTTGATGCTAGAGGACAGGCTAGCCTCTGGGGAGAAGGGGTCCAATGGCAATGGTGGAGCCGTGTGAAGGAGCTTCCTCTCCGACTACTATCCATTGGCATGGCAATGCCCTCCTCTCATTCCACTGTCTCAGATGCTCTTGGAAGCTCGAGATGAAGCATCAAATGTAAGGAACAGGAACAAGCAGAGAAGAGGGTGGGGATGGGCCCTGCCAGCATGACAACCTCTCCCCAGAAAGTAGGGAAGCAGCCCCCAAAGAGAGACACCGTGGTCTTCTAAAGGGGAACAGCAGGAAAGACCAGAGTACTCTGAATAGGGTCAGGAGTGGCAGAGGCAGGCACCAGGAGGGGTGGGCCCCAGCCTTTGAGGTACTAACCCTCAATGGTCTGGATGCTGTGGACCCCCTTCTTCCTCCCTGGACTCCAGGGCCCCTCTCTGTTCTCGCCCCAGCCACAGGGGGAGGCCTTTGGGAAGGCCCTTGGCCAGGTCCTTTCCCATAGCCAGCTTCCCCCATGCTCTTCAAGCAGATGCCCCCCAATCCTGATCCAAGTCCCAGGCCGGCTCTCCCAGCGGCTGGCCTCTTGGCACATCCCTGCTGCCTGGGCGAGCTCCACACTCAGAACTTGTCCTTAGGAAGAAGAGGAAGATGCAGTCCTTGTCCCAGCCCCCAGAAGCTAGAATGGGGGGAGAGAGGAAGTTGCCACAGGCCAAGCTCCCCTGCCTCCCAAGGTTGGTGTCAGAGAAAAGCCCCATCCACAGCCACTGGAGCAAGCAGTCTTGGCTGCCTTCATGGTCACCGACCCTGCTGTGATCATCTGGCCCAAGAGGTAAGGTGTCTTCCCTTGACTTCTATCGCGTGTTCAGCTGGCTGAGTGACCACCCAGATTGCCTCTCTTCCTTTGGCCTTACAGACAGACCCTTTACTGACATAGGAGTGGAGATAATTTGCCTGGGGAGATGGCACAGCTGGTCTCAGATTGCCCCCAGGCCCTCCAAAGGAAAATCCTACTTCTCCCCAGAGATGGCCCTCCTCCTCTGTCCACGTTCTCTTCCCTTCTCTCAAAGGACAGCCATCTGGTCTTTCATTCAAAGGGGACCTCAAGGGGTCCAGGAAAAAAAAAACAGAGAAAGAATTAACTAAGACATCTATCTATACCACCTGTTATGATGTCTTTGCTCTGTCATTTAAAGGTGCCCCCAAGAGGTAGAGTCAGGCTGCGGAAAACCTGGATATGTGTCCAGCCCCCCCCCCACCATGGGCACCTCTCTCAGTTGACCTCACTACCCTTCCTTCCCTGCCAGGCAAAGATGGCACCCATGCTAGACTTCTCCTTGGCCCCCTGTTTTTAGGCAAAATGTCCTAGATCCCTCTGGATTGTGGCCTGAGACCCCAGAGCTGAACACTAATATAAATGGTCCCAACTGGACAGGAATCACTCCCTCTCCTTCCCACGGCCTCCTCTCCTGGTCCTGGGGCAAGACAAATGGCTCAGTTCTATCTGGACAGGAATCCAGAACCTAGAGACTGAGGCCTGGGCTGGGCAAAACGGCTCCATCCAGATGGGGCCAATGCCAGGGGGCCTGCAGGACCATGGAGTTTTCAGGCACAGTAGTTCAAAAGCCAATATGATCTCCGCTTCTCAAATACAAACACCTGCCAGTCAAACTCAAGCTGATGGGCAGATGAGGATGGAGGCATCAGCAGGGGCCTGCCTTCCTGGACAGGGTGACACTGCAGCTGCACCTTGGAGGGCCAGGTGACCTGGAAAAAGACTTAGGGGTGGGAGATGGAAGGTGGTGGGCCAGAATCACTGAGGCAGGTTGGAGTCCTTCATCCTGGTATATCCTGGTACTAGAGAGTCCAAGGCTCCTGAGAGGGGCACCGGGGCCCCCACTTTAGGGGCAGCCAGGAAGCAGAGGATCAAAGGAGGAAGAGCTTGGGAACAACTAAAATCTAAACCACCCCGGTGGCCAACTCCCCTGCATCAGCTGGGCTGGGGCCCCTCCAGGTGAAGAGCTGCTCTGGGGAGCACAGTGCCAGTCCCAAGTGTCCCAGGCTGGCCATCCTGGCACCTGAGCAGCAACTCCTTTGGGAGAGGCATTCCTCAGCACAGCATCTCCCCTCCCTCTTCGGGGCAGAGGTGAGGGCTGACAGACAGGGAGGATGAAGGTGTTTGCTTGGGTGGCTCCCTGGGGAGCCGGTGGGGGGGGGACAGAGAGAGAGAGAGAGAGAGGGAGAAAGAGACTGACTCTGTTTAGGAGTGCCCAGAAGGAGCCAGCTGCTGCAGGTCTCTGTTCCTGGCCCACAGCCTCCAGGACCACCTCCCCCAGACTCCATCTGACCTTTCTGAGGCTGCCCGACCTGGGCTGGTCCTCCCTGAAGTCTCTCCTAGGTTTCCCTAATGCCAGTGTCTCTCCTCTACCGAATAGGTCCAATTGCTCTTGTTTGATTTGTTGGCATTCAGTTTCCCTGTGGACGGTGAGTTCCCGGGGGTCAGGGCACTCTGGTCCCGGAGCTCGATTCAGGGTCTGATACACAGGGTTGGGGTGGGGGTGGGGGGAGGGGGTGGCGGCAAGTCCTCCTGAACCAGAGCAACTCGCAGCCACAGCAGCCAAAGGTGCTGGGGCATCTGAGACCAGAGGTGGTCACTCGGCTTGCCCTGGGCACCGGGGAGGATGGCCCAGATCAGCTTCTTTCTCCTTCTACAGAGAAGGAAGTCCACAGAGACCACATCCAGGCCATCTGCATCCTGTCTGCGAAGGGGCCGGCAGCAAGGGCAGCCCGGCTGTGGGGGCCACGGGGGCCATGGAACCAATTTTCAAGAGTGGAAGGGAGCTCGGAAGCCTTCCAGCCAGCCAGTCAACCAAGAAGCATTTATGAAGTGTTTACTGTTTGCCCAGATTTGGGTCCAAAGGAAGGCCCCAAGAAGCAAAGATTCCAATGAGGGGAAGACTGGAGGGGTACCATAAAAGTACTCAGAGAGCCACACAAAAGAACCGAGAAGGACCCTCTCCCCAAAATGCCCAGAGGGCCTCGGACCCTTGTGGTCTGGGACTTGCCTTCCAGCACTTCCAGTGGCTCTCACTCCCCTCTCAGTCCAGTGCCTCAACTTCCTTGGCTGTCAAATGAAGATAACCAGGCCTCACTGGGGCTCCAGGCCGGGGTGCTGCGCCTACAACACTCTGGTGTGCCACCAGCACGACTTTCACCAGGGCAGAGAACAGGCCCTGGCAGAGGAGCCACTTCCCTGCCCAGAGCTTCAGCTTAACAAGACCTAGCAAGTCCTAGAAATTTAAGTATTCCTAAGAGCTGTGCAGACCCAGCTTCTCCTTCCCCAAAGGACTTTCTGCTGGTCTGTCATAATGGAAAAACAGGCTGCTTCCTTGGGTTGGGGCACTCCCAGTTAAGACAAGATGCAGTGAACCCAACAACTTCTCATTTAAATGACTTGGCATCCTCGGCCTCCCTTCCACCAGCACTCTGGTCAGAGAGCCAACAAGGTGGTTCATCCTAATGGCGCGATAGGACCAGGAGTTGCCTGTGAACTCCTCCCAGCTTAACCCACACAGCACCTTCCCCCCTGGAGCTCAGTACTTGACCAGGACCATCCACATGAAGAGGGACAGGGCCCAGACCTGGCCGGGCTGGCCTGGTGCACTGAGTGCCCAGGAGACTCATCTAGACACACAAGACAAGAAAGGGTCAGAAGCAGGACTCGCATACAAGGCATGCTGGCTCAGCATTCAGCTCTTTACCCACACCCTCATACACAGATATATAATCACATGGGCACACCATTATGAGGTCACTGGAAAGGGAAGGTAAGAAGGGGCTAAATGGTTGGAAAGTCAGTAAAGACTCCCTCTCCCCATCACAAGAACCTGCACGAATTCAATGAATTGGGATAAACCTTCTACTTAGCTCCTGTAGCCTGGAGTTGGCCAGTCTGGTAGAGGAGGGGAATGGGCCTGCCCAAGGTCCCACAGCTGAGGAGCAGGAACAGAGTCTAGGCCCCAGGCTGCTCAGGGACTCAAGAATTCTTTGTGGAAACTACAAGGTGAATACTTCAAACAAACAATTTATGCTGTTTACAAAATAAAATTTTACCCCCTCAGCTCTGGCCTTGGTGTTTGTCAACAAATGTCAAATGAAGCCATAAGCCCCTCTGTGGCCCTCAGTCAAATCTCGGGCCTCACAATGAATGAAGCCTTTATTAAGCCCTTACTGTCTACAATTTTTTTTTTTTTGCTAAGCCTGGGAGGCACAAATAAAAAAGCTTGGAGCTCCAGGAGCTGACAATAGTTTCATGACTTCAGCTGCAGGGCAGAGGGCATTGGCCAGGCTTCTTCTACTGTGCCGTTCCCAGCAATAAAATGCCACTCGTTTCTGCTTGGAATCATTGGCCGAGGCCTCAGGGACAAGAGCTTCCCAGGTCTCAGATGGCTGTGGTCGCCTCTCCCCAGGATGCTGGCTGAGGGCACTGGTAGCAGCCTGGCTGTCCTTGTCAGGGGCTGAGGGGAGCTGGGGGTCTCAACACAACAGCACACCCTCCCTTGGGCCTCCACTATGGATGCTGTGTGACCCCAGCTAATAGCTGCATCTCCCTGACTTCATTTCCTCACCTGCAGCAGGATGAGTGATAGAACACCTGCAAGAGACCTGGAGGCCACTGAATATAATCCCTTCATTGGACAGAGAGAAAAACTGAGGCCTGGGCTCCCCCAGGGAGTCATCCAAAGAGCAGAGCTCCTGCCCCCTGCAGCTCCTGCAGCCCACGGCTCTCCTCCTGCCCTGGTCCAAGATGCTGAGCTTGGGGGCTGGTCGTTTTTACCCCAAGAGTAGTCCCCCCCATTGCTTGTTGCTGCTTCAGCCCTGTAACTCTAAGAGCTGACTATGTAAACCAGCAAAAAGTCCCCCAGAAGCTACCAGCTGGGTGTCCAAACAACAGCTGGGGGCAGGCACCCAGTTCATGGGCAGCCTCCACCCAGGCCTGGCCTGGAGCAGGAAGTCAACCCAGCAGGAGAGGCTGCGCAATGCTCTCTTTGTCCCATTAACCTTTTGGCTTCTTCTGGAGGTTCGGAATGTACCAGAAGCCAAAGCCCGCTTCCTCCCCACGTTCCTAGCGCTCGGCCCTGCTGCCAGCCCCCATCACGGCTCAGAGACTTGGCGCTGGCCCAGCCAGAGAATTGCCCAGCTCAGCTGGCTGCCCTTGGGTTTGTGCTGCAGAGAAGGGGAAAGCTTGAAGCACTGGCTTCCAGGAGAGGGCCCCCCCAGTGCCCGAGAGCCCCGACATCCCCTGCTCTCTGGAGCTCCATGACACATGTGGACATCCATACACACTTGTTACCTATGGCTTCCATCTCCTGAATCTCAATCAATGAACCAATCAACAAATACTTGGTAAGTGTGTTGTTACAGCTGGGCTGGGAACTCGTCTGCATCCCCTCTCCCCCCACACCCTTTCCTCTCTCTGCCTCTCTGTCTCTCTCTCTCTTCTCCCATCTCGTTCTCTCTCTACCCTGTCTGCATGCTCCAGGTACTTAATAAATGCTTTGAAAATTAAACTGAAAACTCCTGTCCGCATATTGTGACCAGAGTTTGGAGAACCCCATTTTATTTAGGGTCCATCACTTTAGAAGTTATGTGGTAGGTGGTTGAAGCTTTTCTATTTTTTAAGGGTCAGAATGGGAAGCCAGGATCTGGCACTGGAGAGGCCCCTCAATCACAGTGGTCCTGCCTTCTAGGGTCCAAAAGAAGACATTGACTGGCCCCTAGGCCAGATCTTTCCAGGTTAACTGATCATCTGCACATGAGGGCCAGCTCCGGAATGCCCTTTCTCCTAGGGGACGCCTGTCATTCCAGGTATGGTCAGACGCAGGCAGGAACCGGAAGTATAGTCCAACACCTGCCCCCTGGCTCTCTGTCCCAGGAGCATTGGTTTTTGGAAAGTACCAAGAGGAGCTGGTCAAGCCCCACTCCAGATACACTCTGGACAAAGCACATTAAAACACTAAAGGGCAGAGAAGGTGCTGGGTTTCCTTGTGGAGGCCTGCCCCTGCCCCCTCCCGGTCCCCAGTCCACCTTCTGCCAGATCTGGCTGCTGCCACTCAAGGCTTCCTCAGCCCTTTCCAGCCGGGGGCTGTCAACAGCTTGGTAGCTAAGCTGGCTATGACGTCACCCAGCATCAAGAATAACGGGACATTTATAGAATGCTTTCAAGATGACAAAACACCTCATGATTCTTATCTCACTTAGGTCCCTCCATGACCCTGTGGGCAGGAACGATGTGCTAGGTCACCAGCCTCACATTCTCCTCTGGAGCCATCTGGTCCAGTGGCCAGGTAAGAATCAGGATGACCGGAGAGGGTCCTGGATGTAAGGCAGTCAGGATGAAGTGACTCGCTCAAGGTCACATGCTAATAAGTGTCTAAGGCCAGAACTCTGTCCACTGGGCCACTGAGCTGCCCTTTCTCCAGCAGTTGCTCCAAATACATCAGAAATGATCCTTTTTGTTAAGGCCCAAAGTGGACATTCTCATTAAAGAAGAAGCAAACAGATTCCGCGTCCCTTCCTGATGCAGCTGATTCATCTGGTTCCTGCTTTACTCAATGCTGGAGGCTGGCTCTTGGCCAAACTCCGTCCCAACGTGCTGCAAGTGTCCCTTCTGCAGAGAAGAGCTGACCTTTGGAAGACGCCATTCACCGTCAGTCCTGACCATCCCCAAGGTGTGGCCAAGTAGCGATGCTTTTGCTGTCTAGGCCAACAATGAAGAGGAACAATTCCTTGCCCTGCATCCCTGAACCTGAAGCCCAAACGGTAATTCTCAGCTTTGCTGGGGACCCTTCCCAAAGCATCTCCCTTTGGCTCTAGATCCATCCACATAAGTAACACCGGAGGCATGAAGCCACCTGGCTTGCTGGAATGGTACCCAGGCTCTTCCCTCCTGGATGTTTTTCACTTGGTCCTCCTGTTCCCAAGCACCTGTCTGAGTCCTGGGAAGTGCCCAGGTCTCATACCCCAGGGGTGGCTCTGACCTAGTCACTTGCCAGCGTGGAGTTGGAGGACATGGACATGGACACCGCCCCCCAAAGGGTTCTCACTCTACCCACCTCCCCAACTGCTTCCTAGGATGTTGGGTTGGCAAACCTCCAGGTGTGACTTCTCCCTTCCCTCCCAAACCCCTGTGGATAATCCCAGACATCCCACCTCCTAGCTCAGGGCACCTCTGTCACTCATAGAGCCTGAGGAAAAGGCAACCTGGTATGGGGCTCCCAGCAGTGTCAGAGGGCAGGACCGGGGCAGCAGGGCCACAAAGAAGCAGCTGTACAGTTGGGGAGGAGGCTAGTGAGCAGCTCACCGGGGGCCAAGATCAGTAAGTCCATGGCAATGAGAGAAGTGAAGAAGGGGGAAGGGAGCAGAAGAATGGCAAAAAGGGAGCAGGGAAGCTCTCAGGGAAGGGCTCAGGCCAGCTCCCTCCAGACCAAGCTCAGTACCTGGTGGGCCCACATGCAAGGATGGTGACATCACCTCTGGGGTCCCAGCCAACTCCTAAGCTTAAGAAGCGTCAGGTGAATGCCATCTGAAGGAACCAGGAGGGGTTCCTTACACTGATTAGATCATAAGTCATGGCCATATCTCCCCCAGCCAGACCCAAACCAAGGATCCCAAATCTTTTTACTCCATCTCGAGGGGTCTTCATGACGTCCTTCCTCCAACCAAAGAAGGGTTTCTCTTCCAAGGGATGACACTTTCCTCTACTGACCCCTGGCCAAGGAGACAGAGTTTTAAGCTTTCCCTTCAGCTCAGGTCTGCCTGATGAATGGGATGAGAAAACAAAGGACCAGGTGGTCCATGAGGCCTTTTTTAATAGGGAAGATGGGGGAAGATGGAAAGGGACCCAAAAGTCCAGCATCATTTTTCGGCCACTTTGTGAATGGAGCAAGAAGTGGCTGCCTCCTAGGCCTGTGTCATATTGATCAAAGGTGACAGCAGTGACCAGGAGATGTGGGCAGGGACCAGCTGTGGAGGCCAAAGAGACAGTACCACACTAATGACCTTGAGACAGCTAGGCCTGGTTGAGCAGTTCGGCCAAAGAACCTGATGGGCGATGTCATCAGGCTGGTAGAATGACTCTAAAGATGGTGTGACCTTCTCCAGCATGCGCCAACTGACAATGGGGATAAGATCTGTAGGATCCTGATCTGGGTGAGTACCTGAGGGCTGGGTCCCAGATCAAAGCAGGCGAGCCCCCCTGCATGCAGCTGCCATGGCCCAGCTGCCGGAGGAGCCTTACCAGACATTCAACTCACCCACCAACCCACATGGCCCTCCTTGGCCACCCTTGGGTCAGGCCTCCCAGAAAGATAGAGAGGCTATGTTCAAAAAGCAGAGTTCTTGCATCTGGAAGCCAACCCCAGAATGAGAGCGGATGGGCGCCAGAAAGGGGGCTGGAAAAGATCTCTGAGAATTGGATCCAGTCCAACTTGCTAAGGAAACTCCCTGAGAAGGGAGAGCACAGAGTAGGCCAGGAGCCAAGCTGATCCTCGAATCCAGGACTCCCAAGCCCCAGCTGTACTCTTTACCTCTCCTTAATCTGCTTTCTGGGATGGCTGCTTCCAGGGGCTGCCCTCTGCCCCTCCCTCCTACTGCCCTCACAGAGCCTTGTGTCCAGGTCCTGTGGCCCCAATAGGAGCCCAGGGAGCCCCCAGAGGGGCAGACATTCTGGGACTACTTGTTCACATGGCACTCCAAAGAACCAGCTGTCCTTCCCAAGCATGCCCACACAGCACTAATGAGCCTCTACCAAGGCTGGCCTCTCATCACCCCCTCTGGCTGTACCCCCCACCTGGAGCCTCCCCAGGCCCTTCCACTCAGAGCTGCTCCGAGTGATTGCTTAAATTAGGCAGGTCTTGGCTTCCCTGGTCTATTTGGGTTGCTGGGATCCAGGGGCTGTGATCAGCCATCTGCAGATGCCTATTCCTTGGGGTACTGAAAAGGTGGGAGTGAAGAAATGTTGGGGGGTGGCTCACCCAGATCACTCCTCCTGTATTTTCTAGGTCCTGCAGAAACAATGAAACCCTAAGCCATCCTCCTCTTGATTCCAAAGCCAGGCCTGAAGGCATCTTCTGGGGAGCAGCTCGTTAGCCAGAAGGACACGGTCTTGCTGGCCTTACCTGTAGTGGAAGGGGGTCCCTCCTGGACCTGCTGAGTTGAGAGAACTCACTCTGGGGGGAGACCATGAAGGGGCTTGTCAACCAGTCTGGGGGCCTCAGGGTGACTTGACTCCAAAACTTGTATCTCTTTGGGTCCTCAGTGACATGGACAACCCTTGCCCAATGCAGATTGCAGCCTGGGCCTGCAGAACCAGCATCCCTTTGCCACAGGAGCTTCAAGTTGAAGAGGCTGAGCATGGCTGGGGATGCTGTGGTGCTGGCCTCTTCTGAATGACTGATGAAGGGGTCTTCGGAAGCACCCATCCAGATCACACAACTTGTCTGGCCTTCAGGTTTTGCCCAGCTGGGCTCTTCCCACTCAGCACCACGTGGATACAAAAGGAACCAGGTCTACACTGGGGGTACCTGCAGTGGCACAAGGGGGCAGCTGAGGTTGAGGCATGAGCTTCAGTGGGACCCGTCCAGCTATGGCAGTGGCCGAGTGACAAAGACAAGTATAGTAGCCCACAGAATACAGATAGAGGAGGGAGCAGGAAGGCCAGGCACTCTGAACAGGGGAACTTGGGGAGAAGGTGGCCTGGATGAGTGGGAAGGGCATCCCAGGCATCGGGTACACTCTGGGCAAATGTGCAGGGGCAGGAGAGTTATATGTGGGGTCAGTCTGGCTGGAGGGGAGGAGTCAAGAGCATGGAGCCTGAAAGTCTGGATGTGATCCCCCAGGGGGCAAGGCCAAAGAAATGTCAGATGAATTTACCAGAAAACTGCCATTTTCCTTATTTGCTTACGATTTTTTAGAGCACTGAGACACAAAGGAGGAACAGACGGAGACTGGATGAAACCAAACAGACTGTACGCTAGAGCCAGAGCTGAGCATCACTACAGAACAGCCTTCCTGTAAGGCGGTCCCCCTGCCAACCATCCCCCGGCATCAGCAGCAGCCCAACTTTGTTAACAAGAATCTCTCCACCAGGCCTCAGAGTAGCCCAGAGAGCTTTTCACTAATTTCCCCAGGGTTCTGGGATTTGGGCCAACCCAGCCCCTAGCACCACCCTGAAATCCCAGGGGCTCCTCCCAGGGTCAGTGACTGATGGTCCCTGCAGTCCCCTGGTGACAGGCAGACAGTCGGCCCTCCCTTGGGGCTATTCACCAGCAACAGAAACAATGGCACCAGGCCTTGGGTGGCTGCATGAGCCTGTGTCAACAGAAGAGGGTGCTAGTGGAGGCCACGGCCACACACTGACATGAAGATGAGCTAAGTGACCGTGGCTCTGGAGTCCGCTGACCCGAGGGTTCAATCCTGTTCCAGCCGTTCACAAGCCACAAGACCCTGGCACATGCCTCAGGGCCTCTCTGAGTACCCTTGCAGATCTAAATGCATGACACGCTTTATGAGCATGTTTTATAAATATGGAATCATCTGATAGCATAGAGTCTCATAAAGCAATAACGGGCAAGGGCTATTTATCTTCATCTCCAAGGCAGCAGGTAGTTCAGGGGGTGGAGTGCTGAGCCTGGGTCAGAAGGGCAGAAGCTCAAATGCAGGTGCAGATGCTTCTTAGCTGTCCGTCCCTGGTCAGGTCACTTCACCTCTGCTAGCCTCAGTTTCTTCAATTGTAAAACGTGCGAAATAATGTCCTCCTTCTCAAGTTGTTGGGGGGAGGTGCAAAGGGGATCGCATTTGTAAAATGTTGAGCAAGAACTTTGCACATATAGAAAGGCCTTTTCCCTCCAAGGTTCCACAGGCACAGGCAGCCTGGACAAACCAGGATCCTAACGTCCAGTTCTCCCTGACACTAAGATGTCCTGCCTTCCTCTCGGCCTCCATCTTCCCCTCTACACACACACATGCGTCCACACCCGCTCCTACAAAAGTTACTTGATCTGGATTAAAAGCAAATATACACCAGCCCAGTCCAGCCCCAGTCAAAATGAAGCCAGAGGACCTAGGCTGGGGAGGAAGGAGGTGCTAGCAAGGAGAGGAGGGAGGCGTGGGGGGAGAGGACGGCCCTGCCCTTCCCATTAGCAGCTCACTTTGCAAAAATTCACTAAAACATGTGAGCTCCTCCTCAAGCCCAGCTTCTTTGCCTTCCTCCTAGCCCCCAACACTGGGATCCTCCCCAAGGACTCCTGCTCTCAAACACTGGGCTCTAGAGATCTCTGGCACTACTCACTCTGCCAGCTCCAGGCACCCCAATTCTTAGTCAAGGCACTGCTTCCAGCTGGTTCAGGGTTAACTCTGGCCTAGCAAGAACGGGATTCTGGAACATTCAAACTATTGAAATGACCCCCTTTCTCATTATCTGAACAAGGCAACTCAAGCGTCCCCACTTGTTACTGCCTACGTCAGACAAGAGGGGCCAGTCCCCCCAGATGTTACTGCGCACGTTAGCCGCTTCCCGTCAGCAAGGGTGGCACCTCCTCTCCCTGCCCAAGTTACAAAGGTTTCTCTCTTAGGCTGAAAGAAGGCCCTGAATACAACATTCCACCTGCATGGGCCCCCATGAGCCTGGGGGCTGGTCTTTCCATCCCAGTGCAGCCTCGAGGCAAACACTACCACCTCAGTCCTTGTGTTTTCAGTAAGAACAAAGTCTTTGATGGAAACCTGACTTTTGCACTCACACATTTCTTGGTGTTTCTTCTGTGCCTGCCAGAGAACAGAACTCACACATTCATTTCATTCAGAAGCAAGGCCCCAGCCAGTCAAGAGGAGAGTCAGAGAAGGGCAGCTCTAATCCTTAGGAAGTCTGGCCTTCTGACTTAATGATAGAGGGCTCTTTCAATGTGTGGAAATCTCTCTCTTCTCTCCTGGCACATTCTGGATACTCATCACATCTTGGTGGCCCTCCTCGGCCCTCTGACACTAGTCGGTGTCCTTCCCAAACAGTGGCCCCCAAAAAGGACCACAATGCTCCCGCTGGGTCTGAGTGGGAAGGGAGCAATGGGATGGGGCAGGCCTGGCTCTTCCCACCCCTGGCTCTGTCCCTCTCAGGGCTGCCCACTCCTGTTGAGCTTGCCTTAAGTTTCCAAGCTTTGCTCAAATGCCACCCATTCACGACAAACCCAAGCCAGCTATCATGATTAAAACAGTCACAATGTCTGCGGATATCCCATAGGCTGGCTCCTCTCAAGAACCAAGGGACAGGGCTGGGTTAGCAGCAAAGTCTCTTATGTTGCTTGGAAAACTCCTTTTCAAGTTTCCCTTGACAAACTGCTACAAAACCCCAACACAAAAGAGGCCCACAGCACCCGAGCACATTTACCAGGAAGGACCCATCTGGCCATCTCCTATAATGGAATGAACACATGGAGAAACATTTGCCTTAACTAATTTCCATGACATTGAAAAACATTCTGGAATTCTCCTGCAACAAGTGGAGATGAGTTCATTCCCACCAATCAGGACCCGAGCCAGAGGAGCAAAAAAGACTGCGCACCTTGTCCCTGAACAGGAGGAAAGACCCGGATGCAAACAGAGACGAGGGTCCTGGCAAGCCGAGGGGACAGCAAAAGGGACAGTCAATTCCCCTTCCAAGCCCAGTGTGACAACATCTACAAACCGTTTTTCTCTTCATAAAGTTGAGCTGCCAACATGTGCCAAACGAGGGATTGCAGGGCACCTCCAGTCCCAGGCGCAGCAGGGTTTATTTAATAGGCTCTGATTTCTTCTCCTCCCACCCCGGTGTGAGGGAGCAGAGAAGGTCTAGATCACAGACTAAGATTATCATCAGGACCAATTATCACCTCGATGCTGTGGGCTCCCCCTAACCATCCAGTCAGCCCCATCTCAAAAACAATGTGTTCAGAGGGTCCTTGGAGAGCTCCACTCGCTAACCTTCCAGTCGGCTCCATCCCAAGCCTTCCCTCTCCCTCCACCCAGTATCAGATCAGCACTAAGCCTCCTTGACTCCACTGGACCCATCTCACACCCACAGTGAGCGAGTGACCGCTCAGGGGCTGGGAGCCCATCGCCCACGTCTTCCCCAGGCCGTTGCCGCAGCCTCCTCCTGGATCCTGGCTCTCTGCCTCTGCCCTCAGCCATCCAGCCTCGGGTCGAACACCAAAGCGAGCTGACGAAATCTCAAGTCAGGCCGTGGAACTGGGGCCTCCCTGCCAGTCTCCCTCCTATGGCTCCTATGACAAGAAGCAAAGGCCTTTAGCCTCTGGCACCAACTTACTTTTCCCACTCTTGTATGTCATTCACCTTCACGCGCCTGGGGATCAGGGCAGACTGGTCTTCCCCCCCTCACTTCTGTCTCTCTCCCCTACAGGACTTGGCTCTGGCCACCTCCTCTGGAAGGCCTTCCTCCTTCCTCCTCCTCTGATGAGCACACACGTGCATCTGTTCACAGGGTGCATCATCTCAGCAGAATGGGAGCACCCTGTAAGGCAGGCCCCAATCAAGAGGGCAGGAAACCAAAGTTCCAGTCTGGAATCTGAACCCTGAGTTGGGAAACACGTCGCTATTCTGGCCTCCGCAGGACTCCGAGAGGCCAACAAAAACCAAAAAGCAGGCTCCCACAATCACAGAGATGGGAGAAAGTGCCGTGAGGTAAAAAGCACACTCTCCTTTGGTTGAATGGAAGGGCCTCAAGGACAAGGATGGCTTCCAGGGTACACCCAGGGCCTGCCGCACACTAGGGGTGTAATGAACTAACGAAAGCCTGCCTGCTGGGCCCACCCCACACCCCCTACCAATACTAACATGCTGGGCCAGGAGTGAAGGGAGGGTCGGTCTGTTCTTTTCCTTCAGTGCCCTGGAGCCTTTATCAAAGTCAATGGAAGGAGCCAAGTTACTTGGGAGAAATTTCTGGCATGCTAATTATGGAGCTTGAGCACTGATTAGATTGGGGAAGGCTGGTATTCAGCTGCAACCAAAAAGCCCAGTCTGGCTTTTTCTGGGCATTGCCTAGCCGTTGTGTCCATGGGCATTCTGAAGGAAGGGGAGAGCAGCCCGGTCAAGGAGCAAGCAGAGGGGCACCTCGAGGCTGGGAGAGAGGCCCGAGAGCTGCGAACAGCATCCATTCTGGGAGGCCCGCCCCGGAAGGCCGAGCCGAGGCAGGCTGCAGATACAAAGGGGCCATTCAGCAGGGAATGAGAGGCAGCCCCTCCCCTGGGAGCAGAAGGTTCTGATGGAAACCTTGGGTCTGGGGGAATTATGGGTCTGGGGGCCTCTGGCTGCAAGCCCATGCCTGACTACATAGACTTCATTTAAAAAGATAACCCCCCACAAGCACAGACAACATACATACCACATACATAAACACATACATACAACTACATCTACGTGTCTGGCCCAAATAGCTGTCCCAAGCAGGAGCAGCAAGGCTCTCCTGTCTCCGAAATGGTGGAGGATAAAGGAGGTTATAGGATAAATGACACAGTCATTGAGACTTAAATGGATGATGGAAGTCCTATTTATTGAGAAGCTACTCTGGGCCAGACCCTGAGCTAAGGGGTTGATAAATATTGCCTCATTTGATCTTCACAGCAATTACGTGGAGGAACGGTTTTTCTTCTTTTTCACTTGAAGAAACTGAGGCAGAAAGGTCTTAAGAGTGCATTGCCCAAGACCACCCAGCTAGTCAATGAATGTCTGCCACGACACTTCAATTCAGGGCCTAGGAGAGAGCCTCAGGGGACAAAGTCAAAAAGGCATCCAGCTGCTTGCAGTGTGTTCAAAGGCAGACCTGGTTCTTGATGCCACTTTTTGAAATCTCCACAAGACCGGCTGCCTTCCTGAGCAGGCCAATGTCCAGGGCCTGGATGGAATATCATCGAGCTTTACAGAACTCAAACCTCCATAGCATGAGTCATTCATGGTATTTACCCAAGACAATACTCTCAGTAGGAAAGGCAGCCAGGAAAAACCCCGGGGCCCCCCATGACCTTCCGTGAGCCTCAGTGGACTCATCTGTCCAATGGATCCTGGCTCAGAGTTGCCCTCCAAGGGCAGTATAGATGAGGTCTGGTGTCCTCTGAGCAATGCCCATATTTCCAGTCATTTGAAAATGAGGAAACGTCCACCAACCTGCTCACACATATCTAATCTAGACATTATTTGCACATTTCCCAGTGAGTGCTGGGTCTTGAAATGTTTTCAGCCTTAAATAAACCCAAACCAGATTGAGACTGGTACCACCTCCCAAAGCATATTCTTTCCCTGCTTCTATCTCCACATGTCCTCTCTGGGCCAGCCCCAACCAGAGACAGTTCCTTTTCAGCCCTGAACTTGACCCCTCCTGAGGGGCTGCCCCCAGCTCCCAGAAGCAGGTGGCCTTGATCCTAATCATCTCCCTCCTCACTACTCTGAAGAACCTGAGAAAGAGGCAGAGCAGCCCAGGGGGACTCAGGCCAGCTCCCCATGGGTATTCAAAGGAGCATGACCTTCTCTCCTATCGGTCCCATCCCCGGCAAGTGATGGTGAGCCATTCACTCGACTCACTGAACCTTAGTTTACTCATCTGTCAAATGAGGGGACGGTCCCAGGAACCAGCTGATCTCAACTTCCCTGGCCTTCCTCCAGCTGTCGGTCCCCACTGTGACCTAAAGGATGGAGTGGAGGAGCAGCAGCCCAAGGCTTCAGCCAAAGACAAGACCCTGCCTGTCAGAGTCTGGGCCCCACAGAGCTCCTTTGCAGAGGCCCCCAGCCCCTTCCCCCTGGCAGGGCCCCTCTTCTGCCCTGCTTCTCCTTTCCAGAAATTCTTGAATGAAACTGGAATCCAGGTGGTCAGTGACCATTTTCTTGACCCCTGTGATCTGGCAACGAAGCCAAGAGTTTCTGGCACTTTCAGCATTGGGGTTACAGCTATGACAGAGACACAGGTGCTGAAAGTCAGTCATTGCTGCCCAGCCCTCTTTCTCAATAATGTAGAAGAAAAGCAACATGTAGAACATGTTCCTTTGGTCCCAGCAGCTGTCTTAGTTATTGCTTTGGATACTTTAGAAGGCACTGATTTGGGGGGAGAGGGCCTGCCTTCAGATGCTGGCTCTGCTACTTTTTATTTGTGAGACCCTGAACAAGCCACCTGACCTCAGGGGGTCAGGGGGATCCACAAAGAAGTCCTCGAGCAATGCCTCCAAGCACTAACATTCTATGAAATGGGGTAGTCTTAAGGAAGCAATCAAGGGGAAGGTGGAAAGGTGAAAATCTGAAGCGCAGAATGTCACAACTGGAAGGGAACCCACCTAAAAGCAAGAAATGTCTCCAAATGTCCCCAACCAGTGACCACCCAAACCAAAACCAAATGGCCATCAGTCCTCAGGGATGGATAGCTCCATCTTTGGGCTACTTCTGATAGTGAAGATTCTCTTTTTCATCTGGTCACTTCCCACATGAATGGCTTCTCTTACTCCTGGTTCTCCAGAGTCGATCTGGATCCTTCTCAGCATACAGCCCACCCTTCAAACCCTTGAAGAAAGTCATCAGTTCAACCCATTTCATGCCAACTTTTTGCCAGGTGGCAGCCCCAGATGAACTGCTGCCATTGACAAAGCAGTCAGTCAATAAAGATCTATGAAAGGTGCCAGGGGCCACCAAAAAAGCTCCCAATAAGATCCCTGTCCTCAAGGAGCTCCCATTCACAGCTATGTCTGAACATGCTGCAAAGGGGATAAACTGGAGAGAGTCCAAGAGGGAGAAAGAGCACTTAATAGACACATAGGAACTGAATGCAATCCTGCTGGGATGAGAATCTAAGGCCCTGCTCAGGATAGTGGTTGCCCCCATTTGACATGGTCAGTCTGACCCATGGTTTTCCTAAACTGGGGTGGCAACACGCAAGAACAGGGCCCAGCAGGTCTTGGAGATGACTCTCCTCCACCATGGATGGGCTTGTTAAATTCTGTAAACAGCTCATCCTCTTGGCATATTTAGTCTGAAGTAGACAGACCAAAACCCCTTCCTTCTCTCATCATTTCTTACACATGTTCTCTCAGGCAATTGATTTTTTTTTAACCCAAAGTGAAAGACCTTCCATTTATTCTATTATAGTTCATCTAACTAGACTTACCCAGTGTTCAGGTCAATTGTCAGTTTTGGGGACTCTGATTTTTCAATCAAACATGTTAGCCTTCCCTCTCCTGATGGTCTTTAACCAAGTCATGGATAAAAATGTGAAATAACATGGGGCCAAGGGTAGAGCAAATGAGGAATTCTACTTCCAAGATAACACTGATCTATTCATCATCTCTTTGGTCTGGCTATCAACCAAAATCTGAAACCTCATCTATAATTATACCATGAAACAGCCCACAATTCTCTCTCTTGTCCACATCATGACATGCCAGTCTTTGTCATATTCCTTGGAGAAATAACTGTCCCTTCCATCTATGACATTCGCCTCACTGACAGCCAGCTGGGTGGCCCAGTGGGCAGATTTGGAATCCGGCCCCAGTCACTAGTCACTTAACCTCAGTTACCTCATTACAAAGACAGGGAAATAATAGCACCTCCCCTCCAGAGGATGGCATGAGATGATGAGGAGTAACTGTCAACAGCAGCAATGAGCTGGCTCCCAGGGATCACTGCTGTCTTCTGCAAGTCCCTACTAACATCTTGTTGACAGCATGGTCTACAGTTAAGGTGAAGTTCACTAGATAGAAACGGCCTCCAGTCCTCCAGCACCTCTCCCTTACTCCCACAACTCTTGGAAGAGCTGCTGTGGATACTCTCCTGGTTTGTGAAAGTTTGTTTTTTTAAGACCTGGGGGATCCCCAAGGGCTCCTTGCCCTATCTTCTCCTTCATTTTGGGTTCCTATTCCAAACAGTCACCTTTGATTTTTGTCAGAGTCCTGAGGTGCTGATATCAGCCCCCCCCCCCTTGAATCTTTTTCTTGTCTCCTGACAGCTTTGTTTTCCTTGGCAGTGACTCCTGGGTTTCCCCTTTCTTGGCCTTACTCTGATAAGACAAGAGCACCTTCCTGTCCTGAATCCTCAGTTTCCTTTATTCCTCCCACCTTCTACACAGTCTTCTTCAGACACTTGCTTGGTGAAAGCCTTTTTGGACAGCACCCTGTTCTCTTCCTCCTCAAATCATTGGTATTGTTTTAGGCAGGTCAATGTCCTGGAGAGCACCTCCTAGCCTTTGGCAGTCCTGGGCCATGGGCTCCTACTCACCTTCTCTCTCTACACAGAAAGGATTTGTCAACTACAACAGACTGGAGAGGCAGCTAGGTGCTGCAGTGGACAGAGTACTGGCCCTGGAGTCAGGAGGACCCGAGTTCAAATTTGACCGCAGACATTTGATGCTCATAGCCATATGATCACGGGCAAGTCGCTTAACTCCATTGCCCCACAAAATCAAAAAGAAATATAGGTAGATCACATTTCTTTCCTTCTCAATGAGAGGGAGAAAATTCAGAATTCAACATTTTAAAAATAAATGTTTAAGGATGATAATTTTAAAAACCAGAGATTGATTTCAGACTGCTTATGAATTCTAGAGTCAATCTTCTTGGTGCAAACCCCAAACTTTAATTCTAGTTCTCACCTCTGTCAGAAAAAAACAAAAGGCCCCCACTTTTCTAAGTTGAGAAGTTAGCCAGTCTGGAGTCCTGCCACTCCGTGCGGAACCCCTCCCTGCTATCTTCTCCCTCGGAAGGACAATCAGATTCAAACAGAGCCCACTGAGGACTTCTCCACTGACTAGGTCGGAGCAGCTCCTGAGTCAGACGGGAAGGCAAAACTGGGCGTCTCTGCCTTTGAATTGCTTGATCCATCCAAAGCGAGGTCACCTCTTCCCATCCAACTTCACAAGCTGACAGGCTAGGATGTATCAGAAGGAGTGGCAGCCAAAGTGTGTCAACCCTGGGTCTCTTTTGCCACCCATCCATCCTACAGAGGGAGCAGCCCACCCAACGACTTCTGTCCTGTGTTGGTGAAGAAGCCCGGAACCAAACCAGGAAGCTAAAACCTATTTGCAAACTAACTTCAGTTCTTCCTCAGTAAATAGTCCCTAGATTTCTTTTCTGCACTGTTTGATTTGTTTGGTTTCTAATTCCCAGAATAATACCACAACTGGTAGGACTGGGCCACGATTGATTCTGACAGACAAGGCAAAACTAAGAGCAACATCCTTCTCGAGGCCGTCTCAGAAAAGGCCCCGAGCCCACTTTCCAAAGTTCAGCGACCCGAGGAGGTGTCCCGGGGTCCACTTCCCCCCAGAAGCCCGGTGCACGTCCCAACCCAACACGGGCCGGGGCCTGCTCCTGGGCCATCTTGGCTTCCCAGCCAACCCGAGAAGAGTTTCTCTCCGCAGCCTGAAGCTAAAGTGTGGGTGACTCGAGTTGGCACACGGATGAGGAGGGCTTTAGGGGCATGGCTGGTGGGGAAGGGCCATCCCGCCGCTCTCCAGGAAGAGGGAAGGCCTAAGTTTGGAATTTCCCTCACCAGGCCTGGGGAGTCGCTAAAGAGAGAGAAATAATCAAAGGCTTCGGGAACCCACGCGGACGGCCCTGGCAGAGCATGCGGCGGCCCCCTGCCCCTTGGGTCCGGCCCCGGGCACGGCCCCGCCTGCGCCCCTCTGCCACCGGCGCTCGCCTGGCAGCCATCCGGCAGCAGGCGCCAGGCTGGCAAAGTTCGGCCACATCCTCTGCCTGGCCTGTGCTGTCGGGGGGCGGCGGGGGGCGGCGGGGGGCCGCGGGGGGCCCAGGCTGGGCCCGCCTTCCCCGCTCCTGGCGATGCCCCGCACCGGCCGCCCCTTCTTGCGGCCTCCACGTGCCTCCCTCCCGGCCTGGTTACCCCCCCCGAGCCCCGACCCCGCCGGCCGGGCCGGGGGCCGCAGCCCCCCAAGGCAGGGCCCGGGGAGGGGCGCCCCGCGGGTGCGCGCGCAGCGCCCCCGCCCCGCCCCGGCCCCCGCTCACCTTTGTCGGGCCCGCCGCCGGGCGCCGGGCAGCTCTCCTCCTCCTTGGGGCTGGTCACCTGGGTGATGATGGACGGCGCGTCCATGGGCCCCGCCGGCGGCCGCGGCGGCCCGGGCAGGGGGGGCCCCGGCAGGGCCGCGCTCCGGCCGCCCGCTCCGCCGCCCGCTCAGCCGCCGCCCGGCCTCCAGCGCCCGGCTCCGCGCCCGCCGCCGCCGCTCCGCCCCGGCCCCGGCCCCGGCCCCGGCCCCCGCCGCCGCCGCCGCCTCACCATCAAGCCCGGGCCCTCGAGCCCCCGCCCGAGCCCGCGCCCCCGCCCCGCCGCCGCCGCCGCCACAGGCCGGGCCCCGAGCCCAGGGGGAGGGGAGCCCGGGGGGAGGGGAGCCCAGGGGGAGGGGAGCCCAGGGCGCCGAGCCGAGCCCAGCGAGGGGGCGGGGCGGGCCGGGCCGGGCGGCGCGGGGGGCGGGGCGGGCCGGGCCGGGGCGGGGCGGGGCGGGGCGCGCCGGGCTCCAGAACCTGGTAAACAAGGGGCGGGCCGAGGGGGCGGGGCCGCCCCGCCCGTGTGCGCACGCGCGCCCGGCCGCGTCCCTGGCTCCGGGGGGGGCGGGCTCCGGGGAGGGGCGGGGCCAGTCGGGCCGGGCCGGGGCCGGCCTCGGCTCCTCCCTCCCCCTGGAGACCGGGCCCAGCTCGGCCCGGGGCGCCGCTGGGGCGGCCGCGGGCCTGGACCTGGGCCCGGCTCGGCCGGGGGGCGGGCCCGTGGGGGGCGGGAAGGAAGCGGAGGCGGCGGGCCGCGGCGGCTCCCCAGAGCGGGGCCCGCGCCCCGGCCGGCCCCGCAGCCCCCCGGCCTCGCAGTCCCGCAGCTCCCCGGCCCCGCAGCCCCCCGGCCCCGCAGCCCCCGGCCGGCCCCGGCCCCGCAGCCCCCGGCCCCGCAGCCCCCGGCCCCGCAGCTCCCCGGCCCCGCAGCCCCCCGGCCCCGCAGCTCCGCAGCCCCCCGGCCTCGCAGCCCCCGGCCGCGCAGCCCCGCAGCCCCCCGGCCTCGCCCCCCCGGCCCCGCAGCCCCGCAGCCCCCCGGCCTCGCAGTCCCGCAGCTCCCCGGCCCCGCAGCCCCCGGCCGCGCAGCCCCGCAGCCCCCCGGCCTCGCCCCCCCGGCCCCGCAGCCCCGCAGCCCCCCGGCCTCGCAGCCCCGCAGCCCCCCGGCCTCGCAGTCCCGCAGCTCCCCGGCCTCGCAGCCCCCCGGCCTCGCAGTCCCGCAGCCCCCCGGCCTCGCAGCCCCCGGCCCCGCAGCCCCCCGGCCCCGCAGCTCCCCGGCCCCGCAGCCCCCCGGCTTCGCAGCCCCCGGCCCCCGCAGCCCCCGGCCCCCGCAGCCCCGCAGCCCCCGGCCCCGCAGCCCCCGGCCGGCCCCGGCCCCGCAGCCCCCGGCCTCGCAGTCCCACAGCCCCCCGGCCCCGCAGCCCCCGGCCCCGCAGCCCCCGGCCGCGTAGCCCCCGGCCGGCCCCGGCCCCGCAGCCCCCGGCCCCGCAGCCCCCGGCCCCGCAGCCCCCGGCTCCGCAGCCCCCGGCCGGCCCCGGCCCCGCAGCCCCCGGCTCCGCAGCCCCCGGCCGGCCCCGGCCCCGCAGCCCCCGGCCGCGCAGCCCCCGGCCCCTGCAGCCTCGCAGCCCCCGGCCTCGCAGCCCCCGGCCCCTGCAGCCCCCGCAGCCCCCCGGCCTCGCAGCCCCCGGCCCCGCAGCCCCGCAGCCCCCCGGCCTCGCAGTCCCGCAGCCCCGCAGCCCCGCAGCCCCCTGGCCCCGCAGCCCCCCGGCCCCGCAGCCCCACAGCCCCCCGGCCCCGCAGCCCCCGGCCTCGCAGCCCCGCAGCCCCCCCGGTCCCACAGCCCGCGGCCTCGAAGCCCCGCAGCCCCCCGGCTCTGCTCCCCGGAGCTTCGGGCCTAAACACCCAGGAGGACTGTGTGCGGGCAGCCGCCCCTCCTCTGGATGGGGCCGGACCTGTTGCTCTCTGCCGCGCGAGCCCCCAGAGAGGCCTTGTCGCCGGGCCGACCCCACGAGCCTTCGGGGCAGCATGAGGCCCTGGTGCCGGGGGCAACCTGGAGGGGGCCGGAGGAAGCCGGGCTTCTCTGGGTGGCCCTGCGGGGACCAGATGGACTACGCCGCCTCACCTCTGGGCCCCACTCCTAGTGCCAGCAGCAGCCCCCCAGCTTCTCACGTTCTTCCAGACAGCCTAATGGAGGTGAGGTGTACGGCCCTCACCACCTTGGCCTGCCCGCCAGCCCTGGAGCCCCGGGCCCCTCAGGAGGGTGGCGGAAGGGGGTCACCTCTTGTCTCACCATCAACTCCAGTCCCTCCCGCGTTCCTCCCGATGTTAACTGACCCCTTAAGGGCCAGCTTCTCTCACCAGACACCTGCCCCCCCTGCCCCGACAACAACCACGGGCACAGTGCCCCTCCTTTATTCCTTTCTATAGCCCTTTCAGGTGTGGCCCACTCTTCAGAACCCCCTTTTCAGGCTTCTTGGCAAAGATACAAGGGGGGGGGTAGTCTGCCATTTCCTTCTCCAACTCACTTTACAACTCACAAAACCAAGGCAAATAAGCTTATGGGAATGCCCCATCACATCTGAGACTAGATTTGAACTCTGGAAGATGAGTGAGGCTGGAGCTCTACCCACTGCCCCACCTAACAAGGGCCTATTGCCAGCCTTGAGGTAGGGGAGCTCAGAATGGCCCCTCCCAGGAGCCTGAGGCATCTCCCACCTATGTGCCTCCATCTTAGGTGATCTGGCCACATGCCTAGGTCTGACTCTGTCTGCACACTGAGACACACATTTCTGAAAATGGGCACTGGGAGTTTGTTGTGCTTGGCAATGCTTATTTGTTTCAGGCTGTTGTTTTCCTTTTTTCCATTTGGGAGAGGAAGGAAAGAGGGAGAGGAGAAAGTGAAAATAAAAGCTTCTAAATCAAAATTGATCTTCAGAAAGCCAGTTCAAGTCCTAATCTTCTGAAGGCCTTTCTCCTGCCACCTCCACACTGTGAGTGCTGTGTGGCCTTGGTCAAGTGCAATGTCTCTGGACTTGAGTGTTTTCATTTGAAAAAAATCAATGAGTTCCACCAGACAAAGTCTAAGGATCTTTTAAATCTCTTCTTTGAGAGGTTTGGGATTTCTACTAGTGAACTTTGTTGACTTTGAAAGGAAATGGGGGCATTTTTAACCCCCCCCCCCCCAGATGGCCAAAACTGGTTGCAGTCTGCCTGAAGTCCTGGGCTTCTCCTTTCTGTCTTTGCTCTCCTCATGTAGCATGTCAGGGACTGAGCTGTTCATGTCCAGATGTGGTGGCTCTGTTGTCATTGAGGTAGAATGTCACCAATGTCAGAATACTAACCAATTTGAGCCTGTTTTCCCTTTGTTATTTTTCTCCTAGGTTTACCCTTAAGTGATCTTGAGGGATCAGGCCTTACTTGAGACTCATGGCCAACTTTCTAAAGAATACTCATTCTTTTTTTTTTTTTTCAGTTGCTTCTGATTAAGCTGTAGCTCCCTCCTATTTTGCCTCTTCCATCAGTTCCCTCTGCACCATCATGATTTTTCTGTCCTGTACTGGTGCCACTTCTTTGAAGGATGCTGAAGGGCTGGTTCACAAAGACAACTGTTTCTCCACCTTTGTGGTTTCCTTTGCTGTGACAACTGATTTGCATCAGCTAAACTTCCCTAGGAAATGGTGATCTTCCTTTATCCATTTATAATTTGTTGGCATCCGTAGTTAGAATAAATAATAGTGAAGCTGTCGTAATTGCGGGCAAAGTGTGGCCTCTTCTTATCTGTCCTCTGCTTCCAATTTGGTGGTAAATTTGATCTTTGGTCTAATACCCTAACAAGTCAGGACTTGATTTCAAGACTTCCACATCAGAAACAAGTCATTCCTTGTCTTTTGAGCAAGAGCCAATTTCAGCTGAGTGACTTAATGGATAGAGCACTTGACTTGAAGTCAAGAAAATTTGAGTTCAAATCCAGCCTCAAACACTTACTAGCTCTGTGATCCCATTGGCCTCAGTTTCCTCATCTATAAAATGAGCTGAAGAAGGAAAGGGCACATCACTCCAGTATCTTTGCCAAGAAAAGTTCATGGACATTACAGTCTCAAAAAGTCAGACACAAACAACCACAGCAACTTCATTTTTTCTTGTTATTTGGGATGCTCCATGTCCAGTACCTTCCAAATCTCTTCTGTGGACTCAATTACCCTTTGATCCTTTTCATTTCTCTCCCTTGAGTTCAGTTGCCCAGCACATTGTCACTATTCTTCCCCATGTCACCTTTCATTTTGAAGTAACAACGTCAGAGAGTTGTTGGTGGCTCTTACCCAGGTCACAAGCCTATGGCTCTGTCTTTTCTCCCTGTGGGACACATGGCCCCTGACCTGATGACATTTTCTGTTGAGTGCAGAGTTTGTGGGATCAGAACTGAATGCTTCCATTGAGTTGGAGCTCCTTGTGTCTTCTGGCATCATTCATAGTCAACATGAAGATGATTTAGTTTCTCCAGGAGCCTGCTGTGAGTCGTGGTCATTGGTCAGACATCCTCTCTTTGGACCATGAAGAGCCATGGAATGTTTACAGACTGTCTACAGACCATGCCTGGTCCCCTTCCAGCAGCCTCCCACTCTCATTCACACAGTCATTCCTCTCTAGGTTCCCTTCTTGTTGCTGGGGACTTGGGGGGCAGATCCCTGCCCCAGCCCCACTTTTCAACTTCCTGCTCAACTGGTATCTCCCATTAGAATGTGAGCTCATTGAGGGTTGGATCTGTCTTTCTTTGTCTCTTACTTGGATTCCCTGCACATAACACATTGTAAGTCTATCTCAGATACTGTTTTCCCCTTTATGGATTGCTGTGACCAAAGCAACCAGCAGTCCCAGGACCCACCAACTAGGAATCAACTGCCCCTCCACCTTTGGCTCAGCTGGGCTTCAGGTGGCAACAAGGCCACGGCTTGGATGCTCCTCAAAGCCTTCCTTTAACAGAGCCTTGTCAGGACCCTGGCCGAGTTACTATTGATCTAGAGTTGGAAAAAAGCATTTTTCTTCCCCTTTTTGAAACCAGGAAAAGCTGTCCATCTCCAGGCTTAGGACAGATCCGTGACAAGGGTTTCATGGATCTTGACCATTGGTCCAGTGATTGCATCTGCCAGTTTAGCCTCCTAGGATGTAGTCTGTCTGGACTGGAGGCTGCCAAGCGGAGGCAGTTTGGAGAAGTTTGAGGCTGATTCTTCCCTAGACCCTGCCTTCTGCTCTCCCCAAGGAGGCTTGCTCTTTAAAGAAGGCTGCCTTTTAAATAATGAAATGATCGTTACAGTGAGTGCAGGATTCACTGGAGACTATTTTTTCCAGCAAGAGTTGAGACAACTTCCCAGAGAGCTGAAGTCCCCCATCATGGCCAGTTTGGTTGGAGAGTCCCCAGTTAGTATCTCTACTCTCTTCTTCTCGAGAATGACAAGCCCCTGGGCTTTGCTAGGGCAGCTTTGGTCTCCCCTTTCTCATCCAGTCATCACCAACCTTGGATCTGTTTCCATCTTGTATGCCCCACCCCCACTTTCCAGCTCTCCATCTGCTTCATCTTCCCCATTAGAACATCAGCATCCAGAGACCAGCAGGGTCCAACTTGATTGCTCTGATTTCTCTCCTTAATCTTCAGTCCAGTACCTTAATAAGGGATCTCTGTGTCTCTCTTCTCCATGCCATCATTAGCAGCTCTCGGGGAGTCTGCCCCTCCTCCCCACCTCTGCTACAGTCCCAGGATCTCCTTAATAGCCAGACAACCACCACACCTTATAGCTGAGCACAGAGCCAGCCTACAGTTGGAGCTAGCCCCAAGCAGGGGACACTCGCATTACTCCTAAGCTAGGAAGGTCTCAGGTCTGGGTCAACTGGGCTTCTTGTTTATGCAGTGTGGAAACAGATCTGAAACAAAATGCCTCCTTTTTTTTTTAAAAAAAGAAAAAACTAATTGGATTGCTTCAGAGCAGGCTGCTGTGATCTTATATTGTGTCTTTCATTATTGTGAAGTTGTTCAGGCATCTGCAACTCTTCATGGATCATACTGTCTAATGGGTTTTCTTGGCAAATATGCTGCAGGGATTTGCCATTTTCTTCTCCAGCACTTTAAGGCAAATAGATTGAATGATTTACCTAGGGTCACATAGCAAGCCAGCAGGTGAGGCCATGTTTGAACTCAGGTATTCTTGACTCTAGGCCCACCACTTTTATTTTTTATTATATTTCTTTTTTTTTTATTTAAGGCAATGGGGTTAAGTGACTTGCCTAAGGTCACACAGGTAATTATTAAGTGTCTGAGGCAGGATTTGAACTTAGGTCCTCCTGACTCCAGGCCCAATGCTCTATCCACTGTACCACCTAGCTGCCCCGCTTTTATTATGTTTCAATGAACAAGTTGCTAGATCTGGGGGTTAACTGAACACTAGGCTGCTTGGCTAATTTGCTTCCATGAACTATGTTCCTGATCTTTTTAACTAGCACCTCATAGTTCTGTTGACAACTGCTTTGGGATCTGTACTGCTAGATACCCTTTGTTCCCACTGGCGGCTTTTCCCCCTATTCTTTCTCTGAAGATCTTTGACCTTTTGTTCCTCCAAATTATTTTTGTTCTTATTTTTTCTAAATTTACAAAATACTCCTTTGGTAGTTTGATTAATATGGCATCAAACAAGTCAGATGATTCTGTCAGGGTTTTGTCAGTTGTATGATTTTGTCTTGAACAGCCCGAGAGTGATGGCCACTTCTCTGATGGCTTCGGTCCTACTTTCTGTCTCAATGTCTCTGTCCTCTTCTAATTCCTATCAGTGTCTTAGTAGGTAGGCCTTGAAGTGGTTTATACATTTGATGGGTATTTTTAAGGAAATTTCTTTTTTCAGTCTTTTCCTGCTGTTTTGTGGCTAAATTATAGAAATGCTTGCTATTGAGGGTGGAGTGGCTCACAATGAAACCCCACATACTCTTTTGAAAATGGAGAGAAAAATCTTCAAACTGTTCCCTGGTGCAAATGAATCCAGAACAAGGCAGCCACATGGGTCCAGACCCTGAAGAAGAAATTAGGTCGGACCATGTCATAGTAAATGGACTGTTTCCTGGTCCTTCTGTGTGGGCTCCCTCTGGACCTCTGAGTCACTGCGAACCAGGGGAGATTTCCAGACCAACCCCTCCAGTTGGTCCTCACTTTTCTCTTGCTTCCCAGATCAGATTGAACTGGGGATCATGCCAAGGAATTGTGGGTAGTGGCTCCTTCACTAACCTGGGACTCAGAGCAGGGATCCTGGTGCATCTGGCTGCCCTCTCTCCCTGGATGGCATAGGGATCCTTCCCACTTCTGCCATTGCCCTCCATGTGATTCTGTTGGGCTGCCATATCTCTGACTCTAAATCCACTCTGAGCTAGCTCCTGTCTTCAGACTCTTTCCAGCATGAAGCTCAATTTTCTATCATTCTCTGACCTTCCTTAGTCCTGACCCCCCCACCCCCACTGCCATTCTCCTCTTTTCCCTTTACCCAATGAACATTTGTGGGCAGCAGTGATATGGGTGTTTGGAGGAGCTCTTCTCTCTTTTGCAATGTACATTTTTGAGTCCACTTGTGTCTTGGGCTATATGGAGCTGGAATCCCATTTGGACTCCTTCTGTTCCTGCAGTGATGGTGGCAGTTTGGGGGAAAGGCCCCAGAGCAGGGCAAGATCACACAATTCAAAGACCAGCAACACCCAGGACAATTGTGGGCACCCTGAATACATGATCTTCCTTCACTAGTGAATTGACTTAGCACTGAAAGAGGGGAATACCCTTCTCCCCTCCTCTACCTTTGTGTTTCCTCACAACTCCCAAACATTGGAAACCCTGGGTAAGGTTCAGTCTACCCAAAGGAATGCTCAGGAGCTCCCAGGTTCTTGGATTGTTTTCCTTTAGATGCCACTACATGGAGCTGATGGGAATGGATAATTTACTGAAAACAGAAAGCCAAGGAAAATTACAGCCAACATACTCCCTGGTAAAGCTGAGCTACCAAACTACCCCATCTCCAGCTTCAGGCTTGGTCAATCATAGCCCAAGAACTCCAGGGGAGTGAGCAGTGGTGGGAGAAGACTCTGCCATCTCCCACTGCCAGCTCCACCATTGCTGAAAAGAGATTTAGTCTCTGGCTTTTCCCCTGTTATGGGAAGGGATTAGACATCTTAAGGAGCAATGAGACCTCCCATAGCCACTAGGGAGAAAAGATCTCTATGCCTTCCTGGTGGAAGTAGTGTTTTCATAAATGAGACATCAGAGCAGGGTTAGCCCAGAGTGGATTTAGAGTCAGAGACATGGCAGCCCAACAGAATCACATGGAGGGCAATGGCAGAAGTGGAAAGGATCCCAATGCTATCCAGGGAGAGAGGACAGCCAGATGCACCAGGATCCCTGCTTTGAGTCCCGGGCTTTGTGAATGTGTTTGCCATGGAAGGACAAGGGCAGCATCAGTTGAAGCTGATTGGCAGATAGGAATCCTCTAAAGCACAGCAAGCAGAGAGCCACCCTGCCTCCACCCCCCCCCCATTCCAGGGCTAAGGAACAGAACCTATACCTTCCTCCTGGATGATCCCTGACCCACAGCAGGAATGTGAGGCACCAGGACTGTGCTCATTCCTTTGCTATGAGGGTCAGCCTAGCAGAAAGTTGGCAGCTTGGCACTCTAGACGATCCTGAAACTTTTTTTTTCAAGGCAAGTGGGGTTAAGTGGCTTGCCCAAGGCCACACAGCTAGGTAATTATTAAGTGTCTGTGACTGGATTTGAACCCAGGTACTCCTGACTCCAGGGCCGGTGCTTTATCCACTGCACCACCTAGCCGCCCCAATCCTGAATCTTTTGACCTTGAGGTGGTGCATCTGGCTGCACAGAATGTTGGACCTGGAGTCAGGAAGTCCTGGGTTCAAATTCAACCTCAGATGCTTATTGACTGGGTGATCCTGGACTCCTCTCTTCTCTCTGCCTTAGTTTCCTCAATTGGAAAATAATGAACATAATAACAGCTCACTCTAAGGGTTGTAAGGATCAAATGAGATGTGTCAAGTACTTAGCACAGTGCTTTTCATAGAGAAGGTGCCAAATAAATGCTTGCTCCCTTCCCTCTCCTTCCTTTCCCTTTGTGTGGGAATCTTCCCAAGGTCAACTGTAAGTTTTAGCACCTGTCCAGGTCCCCGGGGAGAGTAGAGGCCCACCACCTGATAGGGAAAGGAGTCTTCGATGAATAATGATTCTGCATCCTTTTCTGTGTAAATAAACAAGGCATTAGTTTTGTGGCATTTGTGAGGTACTCAGTGGAGTCCCATCTCTCTCATCACCACTGGGAATGCCATCTTCTGACTCCCAGGTTTCACCTGGATGGGGAGAAATGAACCAGAGAAGAGAGGTCATGGATGGGACATGCCAAAACCAGGGCTCATCATGTTCCTGGCTAAACTTCTCCAACCTTCCTGCTTTCTAAGCCAGAGAAACTTAGAGCCCCCCAAACCTCTTCAAGTCATTTGTGTCCAGAGGGAGACTGCGATGGGAGAGTCACCAAACCTGCATCCAGGAATGCACCACAAAAGAATATGGCTTGGTGGCTTGATCTTCCCTTATGAATCAGAAAGGCCATAGGATGAGCCTTCTTGCAGCATCCCTGGCTTTCTTTACTTTTCCATGAAAGGTCTTTGTCTGAGTTTAGGGGGCCCTTCAAGTAATACGTGTCAGACTGAGCCAACCAGAAGCTCCTTCATAACTACATGGAAGCTGGTCTAAGTCCTCAACTTGATCTTGCCCCATTTAGAGGGAGAAAAAGAATTTTAATCATTCATGATTGCTCTTTGTTTTTGTACGTTTCAGCCACTTTCTGACATCTCATTCCCACCCCCAACACTACATTTGTAAGAAGAAAAAGTAGGAGACTTTGTATTTGGCAGTATATGTTTCCTTCAGTTTCTGAAGTTGACCACCTCTCTGAAGAGAAGAGGAATGTGTGTTCTGCCATCTATTTTCTGGAATGAAGAATGATCCTTACAATTATATGCTTGGGCTTCCATTGAGGATTATTTTCATTTAGCAGATCCTGGTCACTATGTAGTTTTTGCTCTCCTGACTGCATCAGTTTGGATAAGTCTCATGCTTCTCTGAATTCTTCCAATCCTGTGTTTTGGCAGGCTCATTACTACCTTAGTCCATTGCATTGATGCCCTGTCATTTGTTCAGCCATCCCTCACTTGGTGAGCATTGACTTGGTGTACAGTTTTTTTGCTACTATAAAAATCCTCCTGTTTACATTTTGATCTGGAAGGCCGATGACTTTGGAAAACAATCTGAAACAAAGAGACGAACCATTTTGAGTCCCTCTTCAGATCACACCAGAGGACCAGTATGGTGAGGAAGGCCTCTCCTACCACAGGGATGCCCAACCGGGGGAGGCTCTGAGGACCATGATGTTCATCCCAACTTTGCCCTTCACTGCTTGTATGACCTTAATCAAGTCACTAACTCTCTAAGACTTCAGTTTCCTCATGAGGTGGAGCTAGATGGTCTGGAATGTTTCTTTTAGCTCTTAATTCAGGAACTTGAGTTTCACATCACCTTTCATCCCCCTCCCCCCCAACCCAGCCTTTTCCTTTACTTTTACTGGAAAGTTTTCCCAACTGATTCCCACCCCCCCAAACTGCCTTTTCAAATATTGGGAAGACTTTCTGGGAATATGTGTTCCGACCTGGCAATGTCTTTCTCAGTCTTCTCGGACAGTGGACCCCCTGAGGTTGCTTTTGCAGAGAAGGGAGCTAGGTGAGGGAGGTTGAGGGAGCACACTGTGGCTGAGGTGAAGGCTACCTTGGCCTCACTGGCTTCACCTCCAAACTCCTTAACTGAGCCTCAAACTCAGAGCTGGCAGGTTCCATCTAATCCAAGCCATTCATTACAGCTGAGAAAACAGCCCATGAGTACCCACCAGCACCCAGGGATTATGTGGGTGCATCCTTGGACCCAATACCTCAGACTTCAGATTCAGCCCTCTTTCTGTTGAATGAAAAGGAATAGTGATTTTAGGCAAACTAATGCTGCTATCAGCATTAGTTTAGATCCTGATAGTTATCCTCCATCTTAGTTCAGGACCTGAGCTCATGGAGCCTATGACTCTGGAGGCTTGGGAATCTCCAAGGTAGAAGGCTTTTCCAAGACCCCAGTTCAAATCATGCACAGTGTCCCAAATGAGATCTCCCAGCAAGAGCAGGTTGATGGTCAGAGACAGGGAGCTCCTACATGTGGTCCAGTCACTCATTCTATGGTTATGATCAAAAGCTGTTTCTGTCACCAAGATAAATTGTACCTTCTGCCCTCCAGTCTGGGAAGTTTCTGAAGACTGGTAGAATCGCAGTAGCGTTGCTCCTCCCAATTCTCCCCTCCCTACCCCAATCTTTTTTCTTCCTAGGTCCCCTGACTAGTCTGCACAGTCTTGAGATCCATCCTTGGCCTGGTGCCCTCCAGCTCATCAGAGGCAGTGCCTGCAATCTTCTAACTGGGATCTGACCAAGGCTAGTCTGAGTTTCTGACTCTATCTGGATCTACTTTGACTGGGCCACCCTCTAGGTCTCAGTTTTCCTTATCTGTCAAATGCCTTAACCCAATCTATTCCAAGTCTAACAAGTATTGCTGCTGTAAGGAACTGTGACTAGAAATGATCCATTGCCCTGCCTCCAGTCAGGGCTTCTCTCCTAAAGTGCCTCACCCTGCTTAATTACTGCCCTGAACAATAGGGTGAGGAGATACAGCTGCCATAGCCTGGAGGAGTAGGGAGGTTGCCCTGGCCTGCTCATAAGCCACTCTTCTGATCTGACCTAGACTGCCCCCAAGTCCCAGGCACAGGAATTTGGGCCTTGCTCGGATGTTAGTGGAAGAAGAACTAAGTTCTGCAAATGCGGAAGCATGGAGGATCTTGGAGAGGACACAGATCTAGGTCTAGAGTGAGCAGAACCTGGATAGTTTCTAGGAATTCTGGCTCCTTTTCAAAGGGATCCAGGCAACTGGGTACAGCCCTGCTCACCCTCCCCATGTTCCTTTCCAACATGATGGCAACGACTGGCTTCTGAAGAATGGCATGAAGAGCATCCTCGGGAGCCCTCCAGAGTCATGCAGGGCAGTCATCTTTTCCAACTTGAAACCTAGGAAGAGCCCTGGGGAAGAGCTTGTCTAGTGATTCATCTATGTTCCTACTTGCAAAAATGGCAAGTCCCCATGGGCCAACTTCTGCTCCCTTCTCTACCACTTTGGAAGGGAGTTGGGGGCCTCCCAAGCTCTTGGAAATTAGATAGTCCTTTTGAAACATGAATGATGGTGCAAAGGTGGGACCTAATCTTTGAATGGCAATCTCATGGAATTCTGGCAGGACTTGTCAGCAGCCTTCAAAGGGGTTATGCCCTTCTTGGTTTGGCCATGGGGAAGGCCTAGGTCCCATGGGCTTGGAAACTAAGTCTGTCTCTGCCTTTTACTCCTTGGACTTCAGGGACTCCTGGACTTCAGAGTCCCCTCTGTAGGCCTCAGTTTGCTCACCTGTAAAAGTGGGGCCATGGTCTCTAGCAGTATTGTTTCTCCTCTTTGGGATTTTATATGAAATGGGGAAAGTTGGGTTTAAATCAGACAGTTTCTAAGGCTGCTTTCAGTGGTAAGAGCAGTGGTCTGTTGGAAAGGAGGGAAAATGGGGCTGAGTGCCTTCCTCTTGCCTCCTGAGGTGCTCACATTGCACCAGGGGCTTCCAAGGAGTATAGCAGGCATGGCTTTTCCATGGGGGATGATCTGTGCTACTTGAAGTGATGAGCACTTGGTATTTCCCAAGAGATAATTACACATGATTCCTCTTCATGCACTTTACAGTTGGGCCAGATTGGTCTACCCCCTGCCCCCACACCCTTTCAAAAGATAACCCCATCTCTGGAATCAACCCATAGAACTCTCAGCCCTAGTAAAGCCTCTTCCAGTCTCCCCACTGCAGGGGCTAGTGGTTAGGAGCATCCCCACTAGAAGTTACACATTTCCTAGTGACTTCCTATGCAACTACTGGTACCTCCCTGATCTCTCCTCTGCCCTAGCACGCATAATCTCCATGAGGGTAGAGACTGATTTCGTCTTTCTACCTCCATCCCTTGGAGTGTGCTTGACCCATACTGGGAGCATAATCGGTGCTTGTTAATGGAGGCAACTCAGTCGGGATGTGGCCTCAGGTGGCTTTGGTGTCAAGGAGTCACCACTGAACAAGTATGTTGCCTATGCTGACTCCTCACATGAAGTAACTTGTTGGAAGTCTCCATTCGTATTTCCTTGCTTCCCTGGCATGACTCTGCCTGGTTGCCCTGCCAGGGCAACTTCTGAACTCTAATCACATCCTCCTCCTCCTGGTCCTGTGGGCCTGTTGTCTCAAGGAGTCTTGGCCTGAGTGCCAGGCCTAACTTTCCCTTTGATCACCTGGAAGCCTGGAGAGCTGAGTTCCACCACCATCTAAGCCAAATTGCCAAGGCCCTAGCCTGGGCCAGGAAGCTTCTAGGACTTTCATGGAATAGATGAGTGATGCCCCAACATCTCATCCCATAGGTTCCTCAGCCTCTCCAAGGTTCTGTTTTTGGGAACCTCCCATCTCTTTGGAGCCAACTGGACCCATGGTTTCCTTCCTGTCCTGGTCCTCAATGATTAAGTCCTGGATGCAGGAATTGGCATTCCCACCTTCTGAACCATTTATTCCTGCCAGGGGAGGACATGGCTTACCAAGGCTCTAGTTAGGCCCAATTCACCAACTTCCTTCTTGGTCAGAATCAGATCCTAGAGAACAATTCATAGAATGGCAAAAATATGGACCTAAAAAACTACTTGTAAAAGCTGATGAACCCAGTGACCAATGAGTGGACAATGATGAAGTATACTACTGTCCCCGTGACAGAAAGGCTAGGGCCTTAGGGTAGAATGAACTATATATATATATATATATATATATATGACCCTGGGCAAGTCACTTCATCCTGTTTACCTCAGTTTCCTCATCTATAAAATGAGCTGGAGAAGGAAATGGCAAACTACTCTAGTGTCTCCAAGAAAACCCCAAATGGAATCACAGAGAGTAGAACATGACTAAAATGACTGACTGATGACAAAATGTGAGGATTTGATGGGTTTAACTATGCTATTTGTTACTAAGGTTTTATTATTCTTTATTTTTTCCAGTGAAGGGGGGAACTACTGATGGGGTAGCCCTCCAAGAAGAAAGGAAAGGAAAGAAGAGAGAATCATTAAAGCATTTTTAAAAACTGTACAGAAGAGAAGGTAGCCTGGAAAAGACAGCAAACAAGCAGGACTGCTTGGTAAGTTACACATTGAATTAATTATATAGCTGAACAGAAAAGCAGACTTTACTGAGTAGAAATGGGGAAAGTTGGGTTTAAATCAGACAGTTTCTAAGGCTGCTTTCAGTGGTAAGAGCAGTGGTCTGTTGGAAAGGAGGGAAAATGGGGCTGAGTGCCTTCCTCTTGCCTCCTGAGGTGCTCACATTGCACCAGGGGCTTCCAAGGAGTATAGCAGGCATGGCTTTTTCCATGGGGGATAGTTTTGGTCACAGTCCTCTTGTTCTCTTCTCTTGAGGATGTGGACATGCTCATTTTATCTGGGATATAGTAAGTTCAAAATTTTAAAAAAGTACCAGTGGGAAGAAAGGATCGTGTCCAGAATTCATGGCTATTTGGCTTTCTGGGATTGCTATAAGCATTTTCCCTTCCCCCATCTCCTTGCTGCCTTTCCATCTGTTGATTCTCACTCATATGTTCTCTTCCTTTTGGCCACATTTCCCAGCTCAGGTTTGAATGTTTCTGTTCTGTTCAATGTCTCTTTGATGGACAATGTACTTCATGGCCCCGTCCTGTGTCACTGGACCTTTCCAACCAGATGTGAGCCTCAGGAGTGCCAATGAGGCTGCAGCGACTCTTTTTCAGGCTAAATGTCTTATTTTTTTTTCTTCCCTAGAACAAGAGATCTGAGCCTCCTACCTTTCTCAGCCAGTTGGGAGTCTTTAGTGCATGCCCCTCCCCCATTCATCCCTTTTTACTCATCATGCCATTTTCCTATCTTCCTTTCTCCCCCCCTCTCCATTCTCATCCAAATCCTAGCCTGCCTATCCTGGGGAGAATGGAGTGTCACAGAATCCAGACCACAGAATTCAGAGTTGGAATATAACTTGCCCCTCAAATCTCCTCATCTAATAACCATCCCCTTGAGGACCCTCAGGGAGGGAGGGTGGGCATGCTCCCACCCCACTTGGGGACTGCTCTCAGAGGTGGAAAGCTGCTTCTTTTCATTCCTCCCACTTGGAGCTTTGCCCTCTAGGGCCAAACCAAGTGAGAGTAATTCCTCTTCAGTCTCTGGATCAACATTAGGCTCCTTGCAGACGCCAGCTCTCCCAGGAATGCCCTTCAGAAGGGTGTCTGTCAGGTCCTCTCCAGGAGAAACTTCAGGTCCCTTTGATTCTATGAGTACTTGATGGTTTTCTTAGCATCCTGGACCTTTGCCTGCCCTCATCACTTTGCCCCATACCCTCTGCAGCAAGAGTGGCGCTGTCCTTCCTAAACGGTGCTGCCCAAGAGCCTCAGAGATGATGGCAGGCTCCCTCCAAGGAAGCGGGACTTCCTAGCTGCTGCCCAGATTACCTGGGCCACACCCTGCAGCCAGGATCACACACAGCTTCTCCCTTTCATCACTCTCCAGGCAGACAGAGAATGTTGCCTCTCCTCCTAGACTGGTTCTGCTGGGCCCCGGAGGGCAGAATAAGGAGCAGTGTGGGGAGGGGCAGGGCAGAGCAGCTTGGGTTAGGTTGCCTACTCCAGGGAAGCTGGGCTCCATCTTACTCTTTGCACAGCTGTTGGATGATGCTTTCAGGGATGTCAGAGAGGGGCTTTGGGCTTTGGGGGTGGCTTGGAGGACAGGCCTCTGGACTCCTTTCCAACACACACACACACGGGCCCATTTGGTCAGAGACCACTGGACACACTCACACCCGAGCAGCCCCTGGAGGTCCTTGGACATCTGGAGAGGTTGGTGGCCTGCTGTTTGTCTTGAGCTTCCTGGCCAAGGCTTCCATCTCTGGTCCTGTGATTGGGGTCAGGATGAAGCTGCTGGTACTCCTGCAGGATCATGAAATCAGCCTTGGGAAGCTCTCAGACCTGCCAACAATCTGGGAAATTCACGGGCAGGTGTGGCCATCCCCTCCCGGGAGCCTGACCAACTCCCTATTTGTCAAGACACTCTTCACATTGTTACAGAAAAAGGTCTGTTAAAATGATAAGAAAAGTAAACTGGACCTGGGAATGCACATACCCCTGTCCCAAGGCCATCCTGGGCAATGGAGAAGTGACAGTCCCTCCCTTTGCCAGCCAGCTCTGCCTCTCCTGCTTCCTGCTGGCTTCTTGGGGACAGCTTCCTTGAATATTGAAGACCAATATTGTCTTCCTCCACAGCCTCATCCAGCCTCCGTGGGAAGACCACCAATGACGGCAGGATGGGGATGGGGGTGGGGGTGGGTGGGAATCTCAGAAGCTCCTTCCTGCTTTAGACAGCTCTAGCTGTTATTGTGGTTTTCTTCTGTGGAACCAAAATCATGCCTCTGCCCATTAATCCTAGTTCATCTGTAGCAGACCAAATGATCACAACATGTTCCCCTCTGCTTAGTTTTCCTGTGGTCTCACCTATCATCTGGCCATCCCTTCAGCCCTCCCCTTCCCCCTCCCAATTCTGCAATCATGAGCCCAGTTCTGCAATTAATTCTGTTTTTGCCATTGTTCCCAGGATGGATTGTGTTAGAATCTTTTCCCTAGTGACCCACGTCCCTATCTTGGTGACTTTGCTGACCAGGTTGTCTTCCCTGACCATCCTTCCTCTATGGAAGACTCTCCAGTGTTTGCTTTTACATTTAGGAATCTGGACCTAATCTGGCACAGCGATACTCCCCTAACCCCACAACCTGCCAGTCTTTCATTATTTTCTGTTATGGTATTGTATTTTTCTGGTCTTACAGTGTATATATATATATATATATGTATGTATGTATGTATATAGCATTTTTAAGGGCTCCCCAACTGCCAGCCATTGGGTACAGATATTGGATACAAAGCTGTTGTTGGTTTTTTCCTCTCCAAAGACCAAGTTAGCTTCTCATTTTATCTACAGTGAAAACTTGTCTACATTTGCCCACTGACATGGGAAGTCTGGGTAGGAGTTGCTAGAGGAGGTCCCCCTACTTGTGGGGTTCCCACAGGTGGCTCATCTGATGGGGTGGAGGAACAGGCCCAGGGATGCCTATGAGGCCCATGCATGCTGGGCTTCGGGGGGTGATGGTGGGTGTTCCATGAGTCTGGACCAAGCCTGGGTGGGAGTTGGAGCTCTTCTTGATGCTAGTGCCGTTGGACAAATATTGCACTGAATGGGCCTGTATGTCCTGACTTCTGACAGCTGGTCTAACCATGTTTCATTTCCAGCCTACAACATGTTTAAAAGAACTTTTGGAGGCCAGGGGAGGTCCCAGGCTATTGGCCAGACAAAAGCACCCCTGAGGGGGCCATCTGAGCTAGGGGAACTTTTCTGAGCTATCCCCAAGCAAGTTTTGGGGGTGGAGGGACTTAGTAGTACCCTTCTTCAGTTCTTGGCAGCAACTGCTGCCTTGTCACTCCTCTGTCCCTCAATTGTCCTTGTTCCCTGTTTGTAGATGGGGAGTGCTCCTGGAGTGCTCAGAGAAGGCTCTCTGGAGAAGATGGAACCAAGCTGAGCCATGAAGGCTGAGCAGGATTTGGCTCAGAGGAGATGGGGTGCTGGTAGATGGGGATTCCAGGTAAGGGGATTGGTGAGAACAGAAGCAGTGTGGGAGGGAAAGCCTCCTGTTTCCTAAAATTGGAGCTCAGGGTAGGATGGGGGAAGGGGGCAGAAGGGAGAAAGGCCTTGTCAGGATACAAAGGAGAGGGCGGTTCCCCGCCCCTTTAATTCCTGGCTGCCTCTTTCCTGCTCCTGACTGAGCTGCACGCCTGCTCCGCACCTGTTTTGGGGGCGCAGATGGGGTGAAAAAGGGAATCGGAGCTGTTCGCCCCCTCCGAGCAAGTTTCTGCCTGTAGCTTCCTAGGCAGGGCCATTCTGAATTCCTGCCAAGGCTTCTCCTTTCCTTTATCCCAGTCCTTCCTCCAGGAAGCCTGCCAGACCTATGAGGAGAACCCAGAGGCGAGGGCCTTTGACTTTTGGCTAAATCCAGGTCCCCTTAGGGAATCCCTCCAGAAAAGTGTGAAGGGAAATGGACCTGCAGGAAGGTGGCAGGTGGAGGATCCCAGGACCGGCTGAGGTCAATTGGAGAACTAGGCTCTTGGGTCCCAACGCCAGGTTCCAGGCATCCCTTTGCTCCCGAGAGGAAGTGGGTTACTCTCAGGAGACTTGGGGGGGAAGGGGTCATGGCTCAGAGTCTTCCCAGAATCCCAAGACTGTGTTATTATATAGCTTTCTGTAACGGTCTGATGTAAGGGATGCTCTTGTTTTGTGGGGAGGCAGTGGGTATTGGAAGCCAAGTGAAGCATTCTCTAGGGATCATGAGAAGAGGTGGCAGGTCTTTGGGACCAGGTTGAATGATCAGATTGGTGTCAGGGGAGGTCTCTAGTGGAGGGACCCAATGTGCTGTCCTTGCCATTATGCTTTTCAAAACTCTTCTCAGGCTTTGGATGAAGCCATGAGATGGTCTGCAGATTTATGTGTGAGATACATGTCTGCCATCAGATATAGAGGCCGAAGACACAGCTTTCCAGTGGCTTGGGTAGATGTGATGTGCTTGGCTGTGCCAACACTACAGCCAATCTAGCTGGGTGGGGTGGGGGGGGGGGGCCTGGGCAGTGTCAGGGACCTCTGAGACTGGGCAATGCATCCTTCAGTCTCCAAGAGGTGGGGGATTTCTGGGTGCCATTCCACCAAATCATCTAGGGAGAGGAGTCTGCGTACCAAAGGAAAACCTTCTTCCTAATTGCTCTCAAGGCGGGTGGTAGCCCTTAGCTGACCCTCAGCAGTCCAGGTCCTTCCTGTCAAGTGCTAGTTATATTAAAGATGATGCCAGGTAGCCAGGCAACCCCAAAGAAAGAAGTAAACAGAAGGCCAGGAAGTTAGAGTGATTAGAATAGACCAAAGATATGGAGGAAATGCAAGAGCTCTTTGGCTATGAGTCAGAGAAAACTCTTCAGCTTTGCTGGGGAGGGAGGGAGGAAGCCTGCTCATCTGCTCACCTGTATCCCCAGGTATTCCAGAACCTGAATCCCTAGGCTGGGCCAGAGTGAAAGAGAAATCCTTTGAGATCCAAGCTTCCGTCAGGGAAGTCATTGGGCCTCTGCCATCTCAACCCCAAAGCACCAGAGACAGAAGAGGCATCACTCTTTGCCTCCCCCCCAAATCCAAACTACCATGGACACTCGCTTGCCCCCCCCTTGCGGTTTCTCTCTCCCTATTAGAATGGAAGCTCCTGGAGGACAGGATCTGCCTGCCTTGCTTACTCAGATTCCTAGCCTCAGTTCTCAGCAGTCCCTCAAAGAGTCAGCACTTGGTAGATGACTTCTCAATCACTGCTTCATAACAACTCAAGATTCATTTGTTTCAATGGGGGGGAAATGATAGTCTTTCTTTTCCCTCTCTCCCCAGAGGTCCACCTCCCCCATTTTCACTCCAACCAGCACCCAGAGACTTCTTAGAGGAAGATGCCAAGGGGTGGGGAAGACAGGCAGAGAGAGATGCTGATAGGATGTTAAAGGAGTACTGCTCTCCCCCAAATCTCCCCTCTGATGCTCAAGTTCTGAGTTTTAAGTTTTAGGTAAAAGAACCTGTAACTCCTTGAGTTTGAGGGTTTGGGGTTGTCACAACATGGTGGGGTGAGGACCAGAAAAAGAAGGGACAGGCACCCAAGCTGGCTTTGTGGTCAGGCGGTTGAGGCTTCAGTTGGGACTGAATCAAATGGGTCCCTGGTCTTCTAGGACCTGCCAAACTAAGGGAGGCCACTCTGGGAGTCCCCATCTGCCTGTCATCTCTTTTCCATCCCTGCTCTATCAAAACTAGCCCTTTGTGTTGTCTAAACCTCTGACTTGGAGGTAGATCTCTGAAGCTTGCAAAGTTGTTCTGGCGTTTCTGACAAGGGAGGCTGCCCCTCAAATCTTGAACAGGTCCACTTCCAGCTGCCATGCCAGCCTTGAATGTTGACCATATCTTGAAACGATGTAGGTTACTTTGGCAGAAACAAAAGCAAAACATGTGGCTGCACATGTTTAACCTATATCAAATTGCTTGGTATCTCAGGGAGAAGGGTGGGAGGGAGAGAATTTGGAAATCAAAATTTTAAAAGCAAATATTAAACTTTTATTTTACATCTAACTGGGAAAAATAAAATACTATTCAAAAAATAAAATAAAGCGATAGGTTAAAAAAAAGTGGATGCATGTCTTGGATTCTGATACTCCTCGGCATCTGTCAATACTTCCATTCCCCCCCCCACTCAGAAGTGCAGATTTTCTTTGTTTTGGGGGCTCAATTGCTTCAGCCCATCATAGATTTAGACATGGGCAGGGGCAGCTAAGTGGTACAGTGGATGGAGCATTTGCCTTGGATTCAGGAGGATCAGAGTCTGAATCCGACTTCTGACATTTACTAGCTGTGTGACTTTGGGCAAGTCACTTAATCCTGATTGCCTCACATCCAGAGCCATCTTCAGTCCTCCTGATTCCTGGCCACTGGACCCAGATGGCTCTGGAGGAGAAAGTGAGTCTGGTGACTTAGCACAACACCCCTCACTCAGATCCAATTTCCCTGCTTGTCATGGCATTACCTCCCTGATGTCATGGTCTTCTTCAAGATGGAAAAAATATCCTCTGACCCATTATTTATGAAAAGCCAGAGGCTCAGGGATAGGAAATGATTGACTCAAGGTTTCACTAGAAGTTAGGAGCAGCGGCAAGATTCACACCCATGGCCTTCTATCAGCAAATGGGGCATGTTTGTCCCACCTCAGTGCTCTAAGTCTTCTGTTGCCTCTTTAGTTCCACCCTCACAGACCTGCACAGAAAATGAAGTCAAAGTCAATGAAGACTAGGATCTCAAGGATGCTTCTTGCCAGTGGACTTGGCATTGGGGGGTTCTTCTCTTTGTTCCCAGGGGGAGATTCTCCCAATTGTGGGCTATCTGGACCATATGTGGAGAAATTTTTCCTTAATAATGGAAAGGGTTCTTCATGGTAAAATATAGACAGACATGACGATTGTCCTTAAAGGAGAAACCCAGTGTGACTCCATTTAGGGATGGCTAGATAGGTCTGTTTCATAATTCAGGAACCACTGGAGGTAACTCAGTTCTCCTCTTCTCTCCCTCCTGGGCTTTCTGACAGCTCCTTCCTACTGCAGAGGAAACAGTTGTGGTACCCCCCCCCTCCCGGCCCTGTCCCCCAGGGCAATGAACAGGTGGGTGGCAGAGGAGGAAGATAAATTTGGAAAAGTCAATGGTTTGTAGTTCAGAGGCCTCCTTCCTCCAGATGGTACTGGACAACACCAAGGGGGTGGGATCATCTCCTCCTGTGACACCTGCATCCTGGGAAGGGAAGGACACGTGTCATGGACAAATGTCTCAGATGGCTTAATTTTGGAAGGGCAAAAACTTGAATCTTCAATTCTTTGGATGGAAATATGTCTAGGATTCTTTATTTTCCTAGATCTTCCCCCCCAGCATATCCCCAAATTCATACCCCATTCTGTACCAGGATTCCCTCACCACTTTGTCAGGAGGTGGGTATGACATGCTTCATCCTGCTGGCTGGCCTCTCTGCTTGGGTTACTTTTCTTTGTTGACTCAAAGAATATTCAAACTGGAATAGACCTTGGAGGTCATAATCTAATCCCCTTATTTTACAGTTGAGGAAACTAAGGTCAGGTGATATAGTGGGTAGAGACCTGAGCCTGGAGTATGGCAGACTCATCTCCCTGAGTTCAAATACAGGCTCCAAGTAGCTGTGTGACCCTGGGTTAGTCACTATACCCCACTTGCCTCAGTTTCCTTGTCTGTAAAAAGAGTTGGACAGGAAATGATTATACTAATCTGCTGTTTGATAAACCCAAAGAGTCCAGCTATTGGGATAAAAACTCTCAGGAAAATTGGAAGTTAGTATGGAAGAAACTTGGATTAGACCAACACCTCACACCCTATACCAAGATTAAGATCAAAATGGATACAGGATTTAGACATAAAAACAATGTCATAAGAAAACTAGAAGGTGAAGGAGTAGCATAACTGTCAGATCTATGGAAAGGGAAGCAGTTTATGACCAAGGAAGAGATGGAGAACATCATTCAAAACAAACTAGATAATTTTTATTTCATTAAATTAAAAAGCTTTTGCACCAAAATCACTGCAACCAAGATCAGTAAATTGGGAAACAATTTTTACAATTAGTATTTCTGACAAAGGACTCATTTCTAAAATATACAGAGAACTGAGTCAAATTTTCAAAAAAACAAGCCATTCCCCAATTGATAAAAGGTCAAAGTTTACAGTTGAGTAAATCAAAATGATCCATAGTCATATGAAAAATTGCTCTAAATCATTACTTAATTAGAGAAATGCAAATTAAAGCATCCCTGAGGTACCACCTCACACTTTTCAGACTGGCCAATTTGACCAGAAAGGGCAATGATCAATGTTGGAAGGGTTGTGGGAAATCTGAGTCACTAATACATTGTTGGTGGAGCTGTGAACTTATCCAACCTTTCTGGAGAGAAATTTGGAATTATGCCCAAAGGGCAACAAAAATGTGCATACCCTTTGATCTAGCAATACCACTACTGGGTCTATACCCAGAAGAGATGATGAAAAAAGGGTAAAAACATTACTTGTACAAAAATATTCATAGCAGTCCTGTTTGTGGTGGCAAAGAATTGGAAATTAAGTAAATGTCCTTCAATTGGGGAATGGCTTAACTAACTGTGGTCTATGTATGTCATGGAACACTATTGTTCTATTAGAAACCAAGATGGATGGGAATTCAGGGAAGCCTGGAGGGATTTGCATGAACTGATGCTGAGTGAGATGAGCAGAACCAGAAGAACACTGTTCACCCCAACAGCAATATGGGAGTGATGATCAACCTTGAAGGACTTGCTCATTTCATCAGTGCAGCAATCAGGGACAATTTGGGGTTGTTTGTGATGGAGAATCCCATCTGTGTCCAGAGAAAGAATTGTGGAGTTTGAACAAAGACCAAAGACTATTACCTTTAATTAAAAAAAATAATTATCTTATTATGTAACTTTGCAATATCTTATACTTTATTTTTCTTCCTTAAAGATATTTCTCTCATCACATTCAACTTAGATCAATATATACCATGAAAACAATGTAAAAACTAACAGTCTGTGGGGGGTGGGGGGAGGGAAGTGAGATGGGGGGAAAACTATAAAGCTCAAAATAAATAAAATCTTTCTTAAAAAAAAGAGTTGGAGACAGAAATGGCAAACCGCTCCAATATCTCTGCCAAGAAAATCTTTATCCTCACTGAGTAGGGTCAGAAAGAGTCAGACACAGCTGAAAACAACTAAACAATAACTGCAACTACAACCAAAGTTGAGGAACTGTGTCCAAGGTGCCTCTGTAACTAAGCCACAGAGTCAGTACTTAAACTCAGATCTTGAGTGACTGCTTCCTTGTCTCCCAAAAGGCTCCAGGTTGTAGGGCTATGTGAGGGACCTAAAAGCTGGTAGAGACTTTGGATCATCTGGACCTTCCGTTGTTTATCACAAAAGCTGGGATGGGCCATGGGAAGGGATAACAAGGACTGACTCTGCTTCTGGGCCTTCATCCCTGCACTCGTCATTGGCTTAATTCTTTTCATCCCTTCTGCATAGGACTTCCAGCTTCCTTAAGGTGTCGACTTTCCTTGAAAGGAAGATGAACTGGGGCTTCCTCTGCAGGCACTGGCCCTCCACTGGTGTTGGAGTAAGTCTTGATATGTGAAGAGGAAATGAGCCATTTTGTTCAACTGGGTCTTGGCCCCTGGGCCCTTGGGCTTATCTGGTCTAGTGCCAGGCTTCCCCTTCCCACCTGCTCCATGTTGTTTTGGCTCTCCTCACCCCCCCCCCTTCTCCTTATTCGTGTTCTTCCTCCAGGTGAACGTAAGCTCCCTGAGGGCAGGGGCTATCTTTCTTGCTTATGTTTGTAATCTCAATGAACCAGTAACCATTATTGTTGTTCAGTTATGTCGGACTCTTTATAGACCCATTTGGGGTTTCTTAGCAAAGATACTGGAGCGGTTTGGAATTTTCTTCTCTAGTTCATTTTACATAAGAGGAGTTTGGGGCAAAGAAGATGAAGTAACTTGCTCAGGGTTACACATCTAGGAAATGTCTGAGGCTGCATTTGAATTTAGGTCTTCCTAACTCTAGGCATGGGCCTCTAGCCACCTAGCTAACCAATAACAGGAAATGCTTAATAAATACCTTGTTATTTACTTATTAACTCACTCACTCACTCACTCCTCACTCACACATTCATTCATTGTTTCTCCATGTTATGGTTTAATTCTTTGCTAGCTCCTGGACTACAGCCTTGACCCTCGTCTCCTTAAAAGGCTGATGGTGCCCACACATTCCCCCCTTTTCTCTTAAGGGTCAGGCTGAGGAACTCCTATGCCTGGGTCACTTGGAGCCCTTCTCCTGGATCATGTTGTCAAGGGCTGAGTCCAAGTGAAATTTAGAACTTTTGATACGTCACCACTGTGCAGTTCTACCACTGCCTATCCATGGTTTTCACCTTTGGGGCTGGTGGGGGATGCAGGAGGGATAGCTGCTTCTTGGGGGCTACATCAGGTTTTATCTCCCTTGACAGAAGTCTACTCTCAGTTGTCTCCTGGAGCTCTTTGATAGAATGTGAAAACTTGAGAGTCAATTCCCCCTTTTTTTTATCATCCCAGCACCAACGTTTCTCCATGTTGTTCTCCATGGCTAAAGGCCACAGGCTGAGCCATTCAAATCATCCCCATACATGGAGACTTAAGCACTGGACCTCAATGAGCAAATGTTGAGTTCCCAGAATCAGATGTCTTTAGTTCATTCTCAGAGGTTCTCTGGTCATGTCCACACCCTTCTTAGGTAATAGGTTCAAGTTCCCAAACAATGGCCCCATCTCCAGAACCTCAGTGAGATTTAGTTACTACCTAGTCTACCCTCTGTATTGGTGGTTTCCAGTCTTTCTATAGAGATTCCTTCTCATCCCACTCTTTAAAAAAAATTGACCAATCTCAGCTCCCAGGAAGCTGAGGGATGGCTCAGCTCCTTGACAAGATGAACCTATACCCTTGGATGGTGGCAGACTGCATCTTAGCTGAGATGTGATGAAAACTTGGGTCTGTTCTTTGTGCAAACCAGATGAAATATTTAATGTGCCTTTTGGAGTCTTGCTTTGGTTGACTTTGATTTGAACTTTGTTTTCATGGGAAGATATGGATGTAATTATGTAGGAAATCTCCAACAATTTGGGTCATGGTTTTGTGCCCCTTCATCCTTCCTTGTCCCGAAGAGGGACACTGCACCACCCTCCCCCAGAATACACAGAGACAGCAATGACAGGAATGGAAAGGGGTTGGGAAGCCATCCTCGATGAAGAAGTGGGAAGGGAATTAGGGACTTTGGGAAGGGAAAAGAGATGTAGTTAAGACTCAGCAGCCAGGGCAGAAAACATGCCTAAGACATCTTGTTCAGGACATTTCTTGTCCTGCAGGTAATCGGTTATTCAGTAATGAATTCCCATTTTATAGATGAGAAACGTGAGGTCCAGAGAAATAAACTAATTTAACCAAGGCCACACATCCATTTAGTACCAGATGTTTCACTTAAGGAGCTCAGAGCTCCAAAGAACAAGATTGAGATTGATGAGTATGAAGGAGGAGGGTGAAGGACCTGATCATTTTATAGAATATTCCTTCTATGCTAAGTGTTTTTTACCTAGATGATCTCATTTGGTCATCACAATGACCATTTGAGGTGGGCACAGTTCTGATTTCCATTTTACAATTAAGGAAACTGAGGCACATAGAAGTTCAGTGACTTGCCCAGAGACACCCAGTTAGTACCCGTCTAAGGTCCTATCCAGTCCAGACTCCAGATTCATGGCTCTACTGTGCCTCCTGCTGCTTTCCTGGAGGAAGAATGGATCAGAAGGAAAGACTCGTCCACCTGTCAGTCCAGTCACGCACTGCCTCCTTCTCAGTCCCTGGAGGTTCCACAGAGGTGTCAGAAATGAAGGAGAGGAGATGAAAGCACAGAGTGTAAGTGGCTGGACATCCTTCTAACTTGGAGACCCCAAAGACTCTGCCCAGCCTCAGGTGGATAGTCCTCCTTAATCCAACCACCCTTTATCAACAGAATGCCCCTAGAGGGTGAGGATGCTGTCTCCTTCACCTCCCAAACACCCCTATTGGCTCGGGAGTGCCTCCAGGAACACACCTGCTGTCCTACAGGCTCCCTTTGACCCAACTGCCCTGGACAGGGAAGACTCGGTGGATGGGAGAGACCCGGGCCAGAGAGCCGGAGCCCTGGGCTGGGGTCCCAGCTGGGCTCCACCTCGGAGGCCTTGGGAAGATGGTTTGATGCTGAAAGAGGCAGAGAAATCTCGGCATCTTCCCAGCCAAGGGGCAGACTCCCCTTGCCAGCCCTCCTGGGCTGCCTGTGGGCCCGAGGCCCTGCCAGGATGATCTCAGCCTCCAAGACCCACTCCTGCACTCTCCTCTTTGGCCACCAGGGGCTATGGGCAGTGCTGATCTGTGTGCTCATGCTGCCCCCTGCTGGCCGAGATGCATCCTGCGCCGCCCCTGCACCTGGCCTGGCCCAGCTGGGGGCCCAGGAGAGAGGGGTGGTGGGATCATGTGTTAGGAGAGAGGGCCTGGGTTCAAGTTCCAGCCCTGCTATAGATTAGCTGGGGGTCCCCAGGCTGGGCACTCCACCTCTTCTGGCCTCAGTGTCTTCCTCCATAAAGCCAGGGACCAGCCTTGGTCTCTCGGTGGCCTCTCTGCAGTGACTTGTTCAAGGGTCACATTCATAAAGGAGGGAATCTTGAAATCAGGACAAGACCCAGGGCTTCTTATTTCCAGGACTGTTCTCTAAGGGGGTGAGGGCAGAGCAAGACAGGGCTGGACTGGGCACAGATGGACAGGGAAGAGTATGACTGGGCAGCACCAGGCAGGACAGGGCTCGGCTGGATGAAGAACCAAGAACTGCTTCTGGAGAGATGTGTTTGAAGGCTCCTAAAGGAGCAGACCCATGGGTCACCTGTAGACACAGCATCTACAAGATTCAAAGAGTTTAGGGACGAGTAGAGCCAAGACCCCAGGGAGGCTTTTGGAATCTGGGGTGGTTGCGGAACTAGGGAGCTGGCCTCCAAGGGCCAGGAGCCCCAGCCAAGCCATTGTCCAGGGTGCCTAGGAAAGGAGCAGGAGCTGAGCCCTCTTGGGCAGCTCAAGGATACCCCACAAGGTTCATCCTGTAGGGCCAGTCCACCAAAGGATTTGGCCTTGAGAACCTCAGAGACAAGCTTGGAGGGCAGCCTGGAGTCAGGAACATAATGCCAATAGCATCTTGCTAGTCCTAAATGCTCTAGAGATTGATGTGTTAATACTGGGTTTAACCTTGATTCCATAGGTCAAAAGCAGGCAAATGATGGACAGATGATATGATCAAGACCCCCCCCCCTTCCCCAATGGAGCAGCAGACCCCGTCTGATAAAGGCTTATGAATTTATTGAACAACACTGATGATGCTTTTGATTCTTCTTCAGGGAGTTTGGGGGAAGTCTTGGAAATATCAGGGAAGAGACAAAGTGTGGTTCCAAGGGGAGAGGATGTTGGGCCAGAACTTGGGAAGGCCTGATCTCAAATGAGGAGTAAATGAAGCAAATGTCTTAACCACTCTCTGCCTATAAAATGGGGGTGCAAGAGGAATAAACTAAGTTCCTAATGCTCTGTAAATGCTGATATTCCAATAAAAAGAGAAGAGTGCCTCCCACTCTGGATCAGAGGAAGGTACAGGTGTCAAGGAAAGGACTTTCTGGAATGTCTCGGGCTTTCCAACAGAAAGAAGTTGGGATGGTGAAGGTGTGAAAAATTGTCATTCACTTGAGTACAAGGGGATTTTTTCCATGTTGGACTAAACTAACCCAGTCATTCAGATGGTGCATATTCTGGTCTGTGATGGGAAATGTTGAAACTAGTTCTCAACTCACATTTTGGAGTTGAATCTGAATTATAAATGTTTCCTCCTTTGCCTTCTGAAGTCTGACCAGCAAGACCAACAGGTCCAAGGTGGCTTCCAAACTGGGTGACCCCAGAGGGCAGCAGTCTACTGGCACCTATTCTAGACAATGAACAAAATAGTAAGCCAAATGTAAACAAAATAATAAACAAAATGTAAAAATGGACTCTTCTACCCCAGCTCGGTGCTCCTCATTGGCTGAAGGACAGAGGAAAGTGAGCAGTGTTATTCCTGCTCTTCTCACACTGGGGTTCCAGAACCCTTTGAGATGGAGCCCAACTGGTCTTTCCCCAGTCCCTCTTGCATGATACCTCGCTTCCCATCTCCAGGCCTTTGCCCTGGCTGTTCCATGATGGGCTTGTGTACCTTCCTAACTGCCATCAGAACCTCTCTTTTCTATTAAGACACAGCTAGTGCTCACCCTCCCGAACTATTTGGTATTTGTTTATATCATACTGTTAAAAGAATTCTTAATTCAGCCTCTCCCTAATCAATAAGGCCAACTGATGTCATGAGGAGAAGGGCCTCCTCCCTCCACTGGGAGATGGTTCTGGTGTCTGGACCTGAGGGATTTTCAGACCACCCTTTCCCACAGGTGGGCAGGGCACACTCAGATTTTAAAGCAAGATTTAAGTTTGGAGGACCTTCAGTTGACTTTTCATAATTTCTCTACCCCCTCCTTTGGTGCTGAACATCCTCATGATGAAGTGCCATAATTGGATCCACCCCTTTCTATCCTCATTGTTGGTCTCAGTCGCTGGTAATTTGAGTTTGACTTCAGGAGTAGCTCCTTACCCCAGGAGAGACATTGTAAACATATGCCACAAATAATCCCTATAAAAGGAAGGATGGAAAACCTCCCACTCCCATGGAGACTTAGGCTCCTTCCTATCTGCTTGGAACTGATTGCAGACCACCCTCTGAGCCCAGGTGGGTGGGAGGGAAGTTATCAGGAGCCAGGCGTAGCCCTCCTGACCAAGGGGTGGGGGTACCCCTCTTCCCCTTCCAGGAGGAGGTCTAAAGCCAGCCTATTCACGAGCCCACAGACCTGAGTGCTTGACCAAGTACCAAGTTCCCCCACAGTACATAGGTACCTTTCACTGATGAAGACCATTAAAACCTATTCATTCTGTTCAGGAAGGCCAGGCTGTGGACATCCCATCCTTGAGTAGAATGAGGCTGGACGTAAGGATAAGTAGTAGGTCCCTAGATGACTGCTCTATGGCCGTGCTCATGTGGGGATGGTGAGTATGCCCAGAAGCCAAGAACTCTGGCCATCCCAGAGTGCCCTTGCCAAGTTTTGAGAAACCAATACTATGCTTTGTACAAAGTTAGCACAGAGGGAGTTACCCTAAAAGCCCTTCAGGGTATGCCTGGTCCCCCCCAAAGAAAACATACCCTGTTCCCTGTGATTGGGGTCATGTTCTGGATCCATCCCATCTGTACACTTACTTGTTGTTTGTCCCATAACAAGGAGGCCTTGGGGGCCTCCAGAGTCAAAGGGGTATTGGGGCATCTTCAACAATTAGTCCAATTAAAGGTGTGGCTGGCACTTTGGCATCCTGGTCTCTTAGTGCCAAGTGTCCAAAAGAGGATAGCAATGGCAAAAAACAACCACATGGTGGTTACAAGGAAGGGAGAAGGTCTTAATGCATAGGGCCAAATAGGTGGCCATATAATGCAGTGGAAGGCTGAAGAGAATTGTGAGTGTAGAAATTGGGTGGAGAGATGCAAATTGACTAGAAGCAGAGAATTATGAATTTAACAGAAACAATCTGTAATCTGCTCAAAGTTGAGACCCCCATTCTTGATGTGCCACTGATTCAGTTTAATGTAAAATGTGTACCCTGACCTCCTTGGCCTTTGCCCTCTACCTAATTCTGGGTCCAGTAAGAGAAAGGGAGTCCACCTTTTGCCCTCTGGATGAGAGACAAGACATAAAAGCCTGAGCTGGACTCCAGCTCAGGGTTGTCGTCTTCTCTGACCATGGCCCAGTCAACACTGCTTGGCTGTTCTTCTCTCTCTCTCCCTCTATCCCTTCCATAACCTTTTTGTTAAAATTTATTTAAGGCAATGGGATTAAGTGATGCCCAATTATTAAGTGTCTGAGGTCAGATTTGAACTTAGGTCCTCCTGACTCGGGGGGTGCTCTAACCACTATGCCACCTAACTGCCCCTCTTGTAACCTTTTAAATAAATTTTTCTTTTATTTCCACCCTTGCTTTCCGGAGTTTGAATAATGATTCCTCATAGGCAGAACTGAAGTCAAGTAGCCAGTGGCTACACCTGGATCTCAGACCAGCAGAAGAGGCGAGGCCTACTCCGTCCTTGGACCTACTGAAGTCAAAAGGAAACTTCAATCCCAACCACCAAGGTGGTTCCAGGAGGCTTGGAGAGATTATCCAGGCAATGCAGCCAAAGCCCTGTGAGTGAAAAGTTAGGATCATGCAGTGAAAGGAGACAGAATTGAACCAGCATGGCTTCCAAAAATCGAAGGTATTGCTGTGGTTAGGAGAAGCTAAAGGAGGGAGATTAGTAGCAGCAGCCACGGGGACCATGGAGAAGCGGTAAGGAAAGGGACGGGAGCTGGAGATGGTACTTGGAGGATCACGCTTCCCAAAACCGGGCTGGCCTCCGAAAGGAAGACAAGCAACTCAGTGGAGGGGAGGGGAGGCTCACCCAGTTGTAACCATATCTACAAATACTTAGTCTCCCGAGTATGAGCAAAGAATAAACAGGAAAAAAGAAAAACAGAGGAGCCACATGCCCTGAGATCAGGCGCTGGCTGGGCCTCCCCGGCATTTTTCTCTCTGGAAAGCTTCTAGGAGAGAGGCTGAGAGAAGCAATTCAAACAGTTTTGTATAAAACTCCATTTTCCATTAAGAGGCTTAGGTCCCTGCAGTACACACAGCAAACCAGGGCCACCCAGTAAGCAGGAGGCAGTACTGGTCCTGCCTTGAAGTGGGGGAGGCAGGAGGGGCTCCTTCCCTTCACAGCGCCTGGAAGGGGCCTCACCAGCCCCCAGCGGGTGGGAGCCAGGCGCCCCTAAGGTGGGAGCTCCTTTGATGGGTCAGGTGGATTGGGGCTTCACCGCATCTCGTGCGGGGGGTTTGGGCCCTGGGGGCTGGGGCCCTCGTTGGCTTCTCCCATTTGCCTCCCCGCATGCCCCCACGGCGCCTTTCCCCCTCTTGCAGAAGCCACCCCGAGGTCAGGGCCTGGGGCGGGGGCTGAGCCCTTCCCGGGGCTCTCCGTCCTCAGCAGCCGATGTCGGGGTGAACCCTGGCCCGGGGTCCGCCAGGGGTGCTCACGGTGGAGCCCGCGCGCCCCAGGGCCGCGCGGTGCCGCGGGCCTTCTCGGGGGGACTCGGGGCGCCAGTGTGGGAGAGGCTCAGCTCCGGCCCGGGACCCCGCATCCAGGGCCCGCGGGGGGCTGCTGCGGCTCCGGGGCCCCGCCGTCAGTGCACAAGCGGAGGGGCGCCGGGGGCCGGGCCGGGCCGGGCTCCGCGGGTGCTGCCGGCCTGGCCCCGCCGCGGCCGCCCCCTCCCCGCGGAGGAGAAGGGACAAGCGGGCCTTGGCAGGGGGCGCGGGCGCTTCGGGGGGCGCGGGGCCCGCTGAGGCCCCAACTCTTCTGCTAGACTGGGCGCGCCGGTTACCGCAGGCGCCCCCCCAGCATGCCCGCGGGGGGCCGGCACGGGAGGACCCCCGCCCCCCCCAGGCCGGCCGGCCCCCCCCTTCTCGGACGCAGCCCCGCCCCTCGGCCCCGCCCCCTTTGCCCGGCCAGCCGACTCGCGCCTGCGCGCCGGGGCCGCCGGAGGTGGCGGGAATCCCGAAAGGCTCGGGGGCGGGGCTTCGCGGCGCGCACGCGCCGAGCCGGCCCCGCCGGCATCTCGAGGGCAGCCGCGGCGCAGGCGCGGGCGCGGGGGGCGGGGCGGGGGCGGGGCCGCGCCCCGATTTCATCAGCCGGGCCGGGCCGCGCATGCTCAGGCGCCCGCGCCCCCTCGGGTCCATGCGCTGGCGCCGCGCGCTGCTGCTGCTGCTGCCGCCGCCTCTGCCCCCGGCCGCGCGCCCGCGCCCCCGCGCCCCCGGCCCCGGCCCCGGCCCCGGCCGCCCGGCCTCCCCCGCCGCCCCCGCGGCGCGCGCCCGCAGCATGGACGGAGCTCAGGCCCAGGCCGAGGCCGCGCTCGGGCCCTTCCGCCTGGCCGTGCGGCAGCAGGTGAGCCGGGGGCGGGGGCTTCCCTCCCCCCGGGCCGCGGGGACCCCCGGCCGTGACCTGGGGGCCGACCCCGCCCCGGGCCCCGGGAACAGCGGGCCCCGCTGCTCGGGGCCCGGGCCGCGCGGGGGATGGGGCCGGGCCTGGCCCCGGGTCCTCCCAGGCCGGGCGTAGAAGGGCCTGGTCCGCGCCCGGGAGGCTCCGGGGAGGGGACGGAGGGCTTGGGGGCCGCGGGGCCCGGGCGCCCAGTCTGCAGCCCCGGCCGGGCCGCCCCCCGCCCCCCAGCAGCATTCTGCGCTTCTCTAGGAATGCTTGTTCGCAGCTCTCCGGAAGCAGTCGGGGTCCCGGGCCCGGCCCCCCTCGCCTCCGCTGTGAGCGCCCCAAGGCCGGCCCGGCCCCCGCAGGGGCGCCTGCCGCAGTCAGCAGGGAGGGCGGGCGCCCGGGTCCCCTGGGGCCGGTGGGGCCGGTGGGTCCCCTGGGGCCGGTGGGGCCGGCGGGGTCGGCGGGGCCGGCGGGGTCGGCGGGGCCGGCGGGGCCGGTGGGTCCCCTGGGGCCGGCGGGGTCGGTGGGGCCGGTGGGTCCCCTGGGGCCGGCGGGGCCGGTGGGTCCCCTGGGGCCGGCGGGGCCGGTGGGTCCCCTGGGGCCCCCTCCGGCGGGGCCGGGGGCCGGCGGGGCCGGTTCTGCCGCCTCCCGGCCTCCCCAGGCCCCGGGGCACGCCCTCCTCCCGCACGTGGCCCCGCACCCGCCGCTGCCCCTCACTTTTCCTTCTCCTCCCTTTGGAGCGAGGCATGTCTTTTCCCAATCTCTGTTCCATTTAAACCCCTCCTTCTGCCACGTTAGCCTGGGCCAGGACTGCAATGCAGACCAGCTGTTTGTGGCACACTTGGGTAAACCGGCTTACCTAAGAGGAACGGGAATAACAGCTCAAACGGAGAACTTTTAAAAACCGGGACAGTGGTTCCCTAATTTGGCCATCTAGTCCATATCCCCACCTCCTCGGAAAGACGCACTTTCTGAATGAGGATTTGACTTGGCGGCATCTGCTCTTCTCAATTATTCAGCGCTCTGAACGAAATGAAAACGAGAAAAAGCTCAAGTGCCCCTGGCGGGTTGATGACCAGCTAGAACCATGAAGTTGACCAGACATTGATTTTTTTCTTGTTTGCTTTTCTAAAAATTTGGAACCCTTAACTGTTATCTCTGCCATAGCCAGATGTGGCCGCTTCTCTCCATGGATGGCAGGCCCCGGGCAGAAGAGGTACTTTGGTAGAGTGGGGTAAACCCAGAACCTTGGTCCCAATGCCACGTTCCTACTGAGGACTGTTCACTAGTTCAGCTTATAAGGGGCCTGAAGAGAGTCCGGAAGAGCTCCAATCATTTCCTTCTTCAGACTTCCTCCAGCCTCAGTTTCCTCATCTGTAAATGGGATCACGAAAGCTCCTGCCTCTCCGGGGTCCTGGAAGGGGTCTTGAGCAAGCTGTGAAGTGGAAGGATCCAAAGAGGCATCAGGGATTCCAGTATCCCCCCCTTGGGGGGTCATGCTCCATCTTTGGAGGAGGTGCCCAGACATCCCAGGGTGTTATGATGCCTATAAAACAGCCTGCACATATAATTTAGTCCTTAATTGTAGGTCAGTGGAGGCAGACCCTGGAAGAGGACTCAGTGGAGCATGATCAGAGCCCAGGGAGATGGTCAGAAGCAGAAAGAAAAGCTTTGTGAACCTCGGGACCCTGTCGGCCAGGCTGAGAGTGGGGCTGAGAGACCCCTGGGGGGTTTGGCCAGGCGGTGGTGCCTCTTGGTTTTTTAGCTGATTGGGGTCTGGAGAGGGAAGGCCCAGATGCTCAGCAGGGATGGAGCCCCACCAGCTCAGAAGTCAGTGACCACTGCTCCCTCCTGGTCTAGCCCTTGTTTTTCACCTGTTCTGCCCGCCACTCAGCCTGCCAGGATGTGCAGAGGAGGGGGGATGGGGCTTTCTTGATTAGAGGAGAAATTCCACGCTGTCCTTCATGTTATCTTTTTCTGGGTTCAGCCACAAGGCTTTGGAAACGAGGGTTTGGAAGCCAGGACCCCAGGGGTCAGAGACAGGACCAAAGGAAGCCCTCCGCAGAAGGAGGAGCCAGGAGATGGGGAGGGACCGGTTCAAGGCCACCTTAAGGTTTGCAAAGCACCTCACATAGAGACCGCTAGGTGGTGCCATAATGCGCTGAGTGCGTGTCCTGGGTCAGGAAGACCCCAACTCTTCACCCCATTTGTCTCAGCTGTAGAAGGAAATGGCAAACCTTGGGGATCTGCCAAGAAACCCCAGATGGGCTCACAGACTGAAAAATGACTGAAATAGAGCAAAATGTGTGACCCCTGGGAGGGAAACAGTCTGCTGAAGGAGGCTGGGCTGGGCTGGGCGTGCTCTCCGGTCCTGGGGAGCCCGGCCGCACCAAAGACATGGGACTGGGCTTGGCTTTCATCAGCTGCACCGTGCCTTTGTTTGATCCCAGAAATGCTGGTGCAAGAAGCCCCACCCTGATGCTTCAGGAAAGCCTCTGACCTGGTGTGGAGGTGGCCAGGGGAGCTGAGCGGCATGAGTCGAGTCAGAGTGCTCTGATGAAGCGAAGGTTTGGGGGGGGAAGAACACGGTATCAAGTGTGACAGATCTCTGAAGGAGCCCAGCTTAGGCCAAGACCAGGTTCCTTGGGAACTGCCTCTGGGCAGAGATGGTCAATGAGCCTGAGGAAGCCCTCAGCAGGAGGGGGAGGCAGAGGGGCGCAGTGGCTGGACCATGGTCCCATCATCTGGAAATTATGCTGTTTTCCTGAGAATATTTGTCTTTTGTGTGTGATTACCAAAGTGGACAATGGCAGTTGTGGCCACAGGAGCTCACCCTCCCCAACCCCCTGGACTGAGGGAGGAGGGAGGCCCAAAATCCCCTGGACTTCCGGCTTGGGCGTTTCAGGGCCTTTCTCCTCTTCACTTTTCTTCCCTTCAGTCTCTTTGAAACTTGTGTTCCCTGATCCATGGGCCTTATCTTTCTCCTCCCAGTGTCTCTGTTGGAGATCTGGGCCCCAACGCCTCAGTTCTGGGGGTTTGGGTTGTGCCAGAGGGAGGCAGTGAGGGAAACAATGCCCTCCACCCTTGCGGTGATTGTCTCCCCTTCTGCGTCTCTTCTCACAGTCTGTGCCTTCCCCTTTCATGGTCATGAGGGGGTGTCCCCAAGGCGCTCAGCACACCTTTCTTCCCCATTCTTGTTATCCTTTCCCCTGTGGGTCTTGAGAAGCTCTGCCCCAGCCTCTAAGCTCCTTTGTGGGAGGGGGCCATCCCCTGCTTGGCTGGGGCCACTCAGTCTACGTCTGTGACCTGAAGTTGTCCATGTTGGTTGATGCAGACATGTCATTTGTACTGGGGGAAGGGGCGACTCTTCAGATTCGTGGAGGATTCCCTTTGGGCTCCTGCATGGGGCTATCCTACCACTGCCTGGCCCCAGCCTTTCCTGGCTAACTGGCTTCTGTGTGTCTTCTAGGGGGATCTGGTGAGAAAGTTGAAAGAAGACAAAGCCCCCCAGGTTGACATCGACAGAGCTGTTGCAGAGCTCAAAGCCCGCAAGAGGATTTTGGAAGCAAAGGTGAGGTCATCTTTCCCTTCATCTGAACTGGCTACTCTGGGCTCCAGGCCCCAGGAGGGTCCTTTGGGAGGAAGGGACTTTGAGATGAGAGTTTTTTCTGTTTGGTGACGGGGCAGGGATAGATTATCAATGTGAAGACATAAACAGTTAAACTGGGGTTAGACTCTAGGGGTCCTGGAAGTCGTATATAGAATGGGAGTGAGGGTGGAGGCAGGGAGGCCAGGAAGGTGACAGGGTAGGACAAGGGGTGTGGAGACCTGGCAGGCTTTAGCCTGGGGGGGGGGGTAGGGGCAGAATTAGGGAGATGTAAAAGAGGGCAAGGGTATACTCTCTGCTCTCCATCTACCTGGCTGGTGGTGGTTTGGGCCCAAAGCTCAGGGGATGGGCTCAGTCCAGCTACGTGGACGCGTTTGTGTGGAGTTGAGATTTGAAGAGGGTCCCAAGGGAACATGGAACAGGCCCCAGCCAGTGAAGGAGGGACATGGGTGGCAGCCCAGGGGCAAGAATGGTGGTGGTGGGGAGGATGACCCAGGAAAAATCCTTTGTGGAAACTTGGCTGAAGGGAGGGGGATGGACAGATGGACGGAAGGTGGTGGAGGAAGGAAGAAGCTCATCAGACTTGGCCATGAGACACGTTGGGGACTTGGAGGGAGCAGTTTCTAGAAGGAATGAGCAAGAAGAGAGTGTGGAGGCCAGTGTGGATAGACCCCTTTTAAAGAAGCTTGGCAGGGTTGGAGGGTCTGGCCAGGGCTCTTCAGGGAGAGGGACAGAGAAGAAGCAGGGGAGCTCAAGTCTGCCATATTGGCCTGCTGTGGGGAGGCGCTGCCATCAGTGGGAGTGGTAGGGAGGAGGAGAAGGTTAGGAACCAACTTTTGGGGGGCCAGCGAGGTGAGGGTGGGAGTCAAGTGGGGGAACAGAGGGAGGGTCTGCTTGGGGCTGGACAGCCCTGGTGAATGTGGGATTCTTCTGGCTTTGTTTACCACAAGTATGTGGGGTGGCGAGCCTGGGAGGGGACTCACCAGGGCTGAGGAGGCCAAAGAAGGGGTCCCCCAGATGTGGGGAAGAGGGAGAGGAGAGGGACCACAGGCCCAGAGTTATGACCAGAGAAGACAACGGCAGTCTGGGGGAGCCAGGGGAGGGGAGGGTGCAGTATCCTCTGCATTTATCCTCTCTTTTGCTCCAGGATTCTTGGTGTCCCCATTTTAGAGTTGAGGAAACTGAGGCAGCTGTGGTCTTTGGAGGGTTTGAGGCTGTGCACTCCCAGTCTGAGCTTCTTGGGACGGGTCACAGCCTGGTCCAGTCAGGGCCTCTGGTGGGAGCTTGTGGGTGTTTCTTTATAAAAGGCCAGAAAACCATTGGGGTTGCTGGGCCAGCTTCAGATCCAGCCTTGGGGAGACCCGGGCAGGGTGACCTATCTCCGGACAGAGGGCCTGACAGGACCGGGTGCACCTCTCCACGGAGGCTCCGGGCCAGGGAAAGGCCTGGGCCCGTTTATGGGGTCTGAGCGGACGCCTCTGTGTGCTTCCTTCCCCCAGGAGTTGGCGCTACAGCCCAAAGATGATATCATTGACCGAACTAAGATGGAGGACACCCTCAAGCGCAGGTTCTTCTATGACCAAGCCTTTGCGATTTACGGAGGTGCGCAGCAGTGGCCTAGAGTCAGGGCCACCTGATACCTCAGGTGGTTCCAGTCTCAATTCTTGGATGTGGGCTCCCTGTGGGCCTCCCATAGCACCCATGCTTCCATCCTGTCTCCCTCCACCCCCCACCCCCAACCCCCCAGATGGGGCAGGGCTGAGACTGGATGTTGGCTTAGCTTGGGAGGTAGTTGTGGCTGAGTCTTCTTGCAGCTCCTGTCTGGTGGGCTCTCCTTGGATCCCACTTCTGTTGCCAGCAGCCCTTTAAGGAAGCTTTTTTCTGGGGTGTCTGGGCCTAGTTTTCGGGGGTCTTGGCCTCTAGTCGTCCCAGGCCCTGCCTCATCCACATGACTGGGTTTCTTTTTGCTGGGTCAGTGGAAGAAGCTGGGGGGCCCTGGTTGAGGGCGGCCACATCTGCTGGCACCTTTGCTCCCTCCCAGGCCTCTGTCCCTGGACCTTTTGGGTGCTCTCCAGACCAGGGGTTGTATGACAGGCTCGTGGGGGCCATCTTTTCTCTTCCTTAATCTCTGTGGGTGTTGCTGTGGGCAGGGAGGGGAGCCAGGATCAGGAAGTGCAGTGAGGACAGTGCCTTTGTTACTGTCCCCAACCTTGACGGTGTGGTCATTCTGACCACACTGGTGACTCGAGGGTTGGAAGACGGCACCATGTCCAAGGTGATAGTTTCAGTTGACATTTGTTGACCGCTTCCTCAGATTCCTTATTGTCTTCTTTGGCAGAGTGAGGCACGGTGGTCCCCTGGGGCTGGAGTGGAGTGGGGTGAGGGTGGCATGCTGCCATTCCTGACTCGTATCTTGGTTTCCTTCCGCAGAGAATGGTGGGGTTCCAAGCCCTGCTCCCTTTGCCTAGTCTCATCTGATCATTGCCTGGGGGTTTGGGGATTGAGTCTAGCCCATAGTCAACCTGGCCTGGCAGGGCAGTGGGCATTCCTCCTGTCTCCTTTCTCCCCAGGGGTCAGTGGCCTCTATGACCTGGGACCTGTGGGCTGTGCCCTGAAGAACAACATCATCCAGCTCTGGCGGCAGCATTTCATCCAAGAGGAGCAGATCCTGGAGATCGACTGCACAATGCTCACCCCGGAGCCTGTTCTCAAGTATGTGGGAGGGGGCACCTGCTTCGCCTGGGCATCTCCCCCAGCCCTTTGGAGTGGATGCCAGCATCACCCGGGTCAATGTGGGGGCACAAGGGCATCTGAAGGGCTGCTGCCCGGGCTTGGTGCTGATTCACTCAAGAGGAGGCTCTTCTCAAGAGGACATAGATTGAGGGAGAGGGCCCTCAGCTCGTGGCAGCAGAAAGGATCAGAAGCACGATTGGCACCTGGGTCCCTGAGATGCCACGTCCTGCCCCTTCAGCCCCCAGCTGCCTGATATTCTAGAGAGCCGCCTGCCATGGCCAGCTGCCTGGGTGGAAATTAGCCCGCAGAATGTTTCATTGCCTTGCAGGGTCCCGCTGCCCCCAGGGTGCCTGGGCTTCAGCAGGGCTGTTGTTGTTGCAGGACATCCGGCCACGTGGACAAGTTTGCTGACTTCATGGTGAAAGACATGAAAAGTGGGGAGTGCTTTCGTGCCGACCACCTCTTGAAAGGTAGGGCTTTTGTTCCCGAAGGCCAACCCTTCTGACGCGGAGGGGCCATTGGGTCCAGGTGGATGGGAGGGAGGCAGCTCTTGTTTATTTTTGGTGATTGTGTCTGTCAGTATCTCCTGCGGCCTCCTATTGGAGAACTCTCTAAGGATGAGGAATAAGTGAAGGAATGAGAGTCAGGCAAAGCTATCAGACACTATTGAGTGACTGGCAATTGTCCTACTCCACACCCATGGGCTCCCACTTCTGCCTGGAAGTGGGGTGGGAAGTGAACCTGAGCTTGGTCATTCTGATAGCTCATGTTTAACTTTGTTTAATTGAATTTACCCCATCCTGCCCCTCCTCTCATCCTGGCGGTGCGAGGGCCTTCCCTCCTGGCCCGTACCTCAGGTGGACCAGGCTGCTCACCTCGAGGGTGGTGCAAGGGGTCTGACTGCATGCCTTCTCTCTTCATAGCACACCTGCAAAAGTTAATGTCTGACAAGAAATGTTCAGCTGAGAAAAAATCAGAGATGGAAAGCGTCTTGATCCAGGTGAACGCTCTGGCGAGCTTGTGGTGGGCCAAGCGTGGGGGTGGTTTGCTGGGAACGTGGCCCCTTCTTGGAGGTGTTACCTAGGCCAAGCACAGCTTCCTCTGCTCCAGAGCCACCCTCCTGTGGGCTGGGAGGGGGCTTTTCAGCTCCTGACCTGCGACCCTTGTAGAGAAAGGGAGTCTGTAAAACAGCCTCTCCTCCTCACAGAGCTCCCCTTTTCATGTGGGAGATGAGGGTCAACGATGGGCATCTGCCCACACCTTGTGGAGCAAAGAGCTGTGTGGCGGCTGCGGCCCCAGTCACCTCTCAGCTTCTTGAGGCCGTGTCTTTCCTGTGCTCAGGGATTTGTGGCTGAGGGAAGATGGTGGGAAGATTTGAGGAAGTACTTTTCGGGGACTGAGGGAGAGGTGATGGATGGCCTGGAGAGAGAAGCTGCAGGAAAGAGTGGCCCCATGTGACTTAGCTGTGATCGGCCCTTTTGGGGTGCCCGAGACAGAAGAAGGGGGGCTGGTGAGGGTGGGACTAGGAAGAGCTGGTCCCAAGTGGGGGTCCGCAGGATTGCCTGTGGGAGCTGAGAGAAGAGCCAAGGACAGCGGCTGGGTGGGAGAGAGAAGCCCCCCAGGATCTCAGAAGACAGTCTTTTGAGGGTCAAGGACCAGGAAAGGTTGTGTCTCTTGGTAAATGAGATCATGGGTCATCAAGGAGGTGGAGGAAAGGGCTTGGGGGGGGGGCGCTTCTCTAGGGGGGTGCCCTTTGTTGAGAGTGTCTCCAAAGTCTCTGGGCAGTTTGGGGCCCTCTGTCTCATTTGACCCAGTCCCCCTGCAGTTGTGACCCTCATTTTGCAGGCCAGCTGTGGCCCCTTTTCCCCTGTCCCTCAGGACTCAAAGCACCCAGTGGTAGGGGAGAGGCAGAGCAGCGATCTGTTTAGGGGAAGGTGCCGGGGGAACTTGTGCGTTGAGCCCAGGCTTCCCGTTCCTTGTGTTTGACGGGACAACGGCCCTGGGAGATGGAGAAGATGATATTCCATCGATGCCACTATTCATCCAACATCTGTTAGTAGCCTGCGCCCGGACCCCTCCTTTCCCTGAAAGGCTCCAGCTCTGGGCTCGTGGAATCATTAGGTGGCAAATGGAGCCTGTGGATGCGGATGTGGCGGCACGCAGCCCCTCCCTCTGATGGGCTCTGACATTGACCACAGGCCTCGCTGTGTCTTGGCAGTTGGACAACTATGGACAGGAGCAACTCGCAGACCTCTTTGTGAACTACAATGTCAAGTCGCCCTTGACTGGAAATGACCTGTCTCCTCCAGCAGCATTCAACTTAATGTTCAAGACCTTCATTGGGCCTGGAGGGAACATGCCCGGGTATGTGACCCTGCCCCACACTGCAGCCAGGATGCCACCGGTTGTGGACAGGGCACACTCAGGCCTCACCGATGCACAGTGACCGGTGTGGTTTGAACACTCTGAGTGGCTTAGGAGAGACTGTGTGTGTGTGTGTGTGTGTGTGTGTGTGTGTGTGTGTGTTCCTGTGCATGAATATGAGTCAGGCAGAGGGAGAGCAAGTGAGCATCTGAGTCTGGGCTGTGGGCATCAGGCACCTCCTCGTTCACTGTGGGGGCGCCCCAAAGTACCCACTGCCCATCCTGTAGAAGGCCCGCCCTCTGGAGCCCTCTGGCTTCATCCTTGTGCCTAAAGAAGGCTGGTCTGAAGCTGTGGTCCGAGGCTCCTCTGCCCTTTGGCCAGTGGCTGCCTCCCAGACTTGAGAAGTCTCCCATTAGTCGAGAGGAACAGGTCTGGCCGTTGTCTGTCTCCATTTCCAGGGTCCAAGTCCAGACCTTCTGACTTGTGGGGCAGGAGCCTACCGCTGGGTCATCGTCCTGGTGCTGATGGTGGCCTCCTTTTCCTCTCCAGGTACCTGCGGCCAGAGACTGCTCAGGGCATCTTTCTCAACTTCAAGCGCCTCCTGGAGTTCAACCAGGGAAAGCTGCCTTTTGCTGCTGCCCAGATTGGCAATTCCTTCCGGAATGAGATCTCCCCTCGATCAGGACTGATTCGAGTCAGGTATAGTCTTGTCCTTGACATCTCTGGAGGCCCTGTTGCTCTCATTTGCCAGGCCTTGGGGGGGCTGCCTGGCTGGCAGAGGGGCTGGCACCCTGTTGCGATGCCCCCACCAGCCCCCACTCCCTGCTGTTGTGCTTTAAGCCTGGCGCCTCCCCCCTCCGCCCGAGCACCAACCCTTAGAGCAGATACTGCTTTCAAAGAGAAAAGAGGAAGACCCAAAGACTCAGCTATGAAAGAAGCCCTGCTGTGACCTGCGCCGCCTCTGGGACCCCACATCTCCTCATCCACCAGAGTGGGGGGTTGCATCTCACTGACTCGTGTCTAGTCAGAGGGCCCTGTTGTCCCAGTACTGAAGGTGGCTAGGCAGAGGCCGAGGCAGGATGTGAACCCTGGTTTTAATCTGTGGCCCCTGGTCTCAGCCACCCTTTGGAGGGGGTCAGTCTTCCTAGTGGCTGGTTCACTGTGCCACCTCTCTCCTCAGATGGACCAGGCCAGCCTGGCACCTTGGTCAGCAGGCAGCGGTCATGTGCCAATCCCCCAGACATCTTTGCCAACCAGTCACTGTCCGATATATGGAGCATTCAGAAAGCAGAGCCCCTGGCCCTGAGCAAGGGGTAGGGGGTGGGGGTGAGGCACAGTGCCAACTTGGCTTTGGCTCATCACTCTGCCTTGCTGGCGTTCTCTCAGGCCTTCTCCCCAGCCTTTGTGGAGAAAACCAGAGGGGGGGATCCTGGAGGACACCAGACCCTGGGGTCTTCCCTGCTTCTGAACTCCCAGCGAGCTATCAGGCCTGAGCCTGGAGCTGGTGTTGGCTCGAGGCCGCCTGGGAATTTCTGGACTTCTCCTTACCAGGCTCTCTTCTTTTTTTATTGAAATTTATTTTTTAATTGCAAGCAGTGGTAGTTTTCAGCATCATCCATTTGCAAATTTATGAGTTTCATACTTTTCTGCAGTCTTCCCTCCCCCTTCCCCTGGCATTCAACAGTCGCTGAGTTGGTCTGTGTAAAGTCCTGTCTGACAAATCCCATAGTAATGTTGTGAAAGGAATTCCAACTGAGGGGAAGAAGAAGCCCTGAAAAAGAAAGGGGCACGAGCGCTGGGCTCTGGAAGGTTGGTCCATAGTGGGACCCTCAGGTCCTCCTTGACCTGTGAGGAGCCGTGTCCCTCACAATTGACTGCCTCACAGCATTGATGTCCTGATCCCACCGCCTTCATTCGTGTTGGCTCACGTGTACCTTTCATTGAGATTTCTCACAGAACGGTAGTGTTCTAGAACCTTCATCCACCCCAGCTCGTTCAGCCGTTCCCCAGTGGATGGCCACCCCTCAATTTCCAGTGCTTGACTTTCTTAAAAAGAGCTACTATCGCTATTTTGGGACATTTTTTATGATTTCTTTGGATCTAGGCCCAGCATTGGTGTTGCAGGGTCACAGGGTCTGAGAGTTTATGGGCGCAGCTCCTGATTGCTCTCCAGAAAGCTTGGGCCCAGCCCCAACTCCCCCAAAGTCCATTCATCTCCCAGGCCTCACCAACTTTGACCCTTTTTGGTCATCTTCACCAGTCTGAGAGGTGAGAGGTGGCACCTCCCAGTTTTTTCATTTGCATTTCTCTAACCAATAGTGATTTGGAGCATTTTTTCCCTGTGACTATAAATAGCTTTATTTTTTCTTCTGTTTATCTCCCTTTGTCAGTTGGGGAATGGCTTCTAATCTTATCAATATGATTTGGTTCTCGATCTGTTTAAGGCCTCCATCAGAAGCGCTTCCTGCCTGCCCTCTAATCTCAGCTGCGTTGGCTTTAGTAGTGCAAACCCTTTTCAATAGAGTCAAAATTGTCTGTTTTGCGCCTTGCCCTGCTCCGTCTTGACCATAAACTCCCCTCCACAGACCCTTCTCCCCACTGGCGGTGACTGTCTGGTAATGGGTGGGAGTGGCTCTTGCCTCTCCTCCTTCCTTTGGTTTGAAATGGTGAAACCCAACGAGGTGCCACCATGATGCACAGCAGCCTGCCCCTGGGGTCAGGACGACCCCAGACCCTTCCTATGACCCTGGGCAGGCCACTCCACCCTGCCTGCCTTGGTTTCCTCATCTGTCACAGGATCTGGGGAAGGAAAGTCCTCCAGGGTGGGTGCCAAGCAGGTTTCTGGGGGGCCAGGCACATCCCTCCCTTGATGCCTCCGACAGGGGCAAGCACTGCAGTGAGAGGGGTGGAAGTTCCAGGTCCACAAGACGGAGCCCCTTCCCTCTCCTAATTGATAACTTGGGTTTTGGAGTGAGTTCCAATTCAGCCCAGCCCCTCCCTTCGCCCCTCTCTCCCATCTGTAAAGTGGAGATGATCACAGTCCCACCCTCTTGGAGTCATTGTGAGGGCCACGTGATCCATGGGCTTTGGGTACTTCCTTAGGACAGAGTCTGTCATGCAGTGTTTGCTGCCGTGGGGATGCTGGGCTGAATTTTTGGCTTCTACAGCTTGAAGTACCGGGGGCTGCCCTGGTATTGGGGCTTTGTGGGAAGTGGGTATGGAGGGAAGGGAGTAAGTAGTGACTGTCCACTAAGATCCTTCTTTGCATCAGGTCTTTTCTGGCCCTTGCTAGAGGTCACTGGGGACCTGTGTGCCTTTTTCAAGGGAGGGGTGCCATGGGGTGATTTGTCTCAGGAATGAAGATTCGGGGGTCACTGATTACTGTCCTTGGCTTTAGAGAATTCACTATGGCAGAGATTGAGCACTTTGTGGACCCCAAGGAAAAGCACCACCCTAAGTTTGACCTGGTGGCAGACGTCACCATCTCCCTGTACTCAGCCAAAGCCCAGGTCAGCGGCCAGTCCGCTCACAAGATGCGGCTCGGGGATGCAGTGGAGCAGGTGAGGAGGTGCCCTGGCTGGGCCATGGGGGACGGCTGCTTCCTCTCCCGTCGGACCTCAGAGCCCTGTGGGCACTTGGGGCTTGGGGCAGGGGGTTGGTTAACAGAGGATGATGGGCGCTCATGAAGGGTCTGCAATTTGGGACTTTGTCCATGGCAAGTCTCTGAAGGGCCAACTTGAGAGCTCCATCTGGCGGACGGACAGGCTTTTGACCATCTCTGAGAAGTTGTCCTCAAGGACCGGAGTAGCTCTGTCTTCAAGCTTATTTTAAAACCGTTTAGAAGAAAAAGACTCTAGGAGCAGCTAGGTGACACAGTAGATAGAGCACTGACCCTGGAGTCAGGAGGACCTGAGTTCAAATGTGGCCTCAGACACTTCATAATTACCTAGCTGTGTGGCCTTGGGCAAGCCACTTAACCCCATTGCCTTGCAAAAAAAATAGAAAAAAAGGCTTGGGAGCAGGAAGCCCCACTGGTCCTTTCTGAACTGCCACGCCAAGTGGTCGGCCAAGGGTGGATTGAGCACTTGGGGACCTGGAGAGCAGGGAGGCGCTGCCATCCCCCAGGACTTGGAGGGAAAGGATGAGGGGCTCAGCCAGTTGGGCCCTAGGGGATCCCCAGGTGCTTAGTGGGGAGGGGTGCCTCAAGCATTAGTTTTCATAGATTCCCTGGCGTTCTGTTTACCCACCACTCATTTAAATGACTCCTGCCAGGGACATGGCAGTCTGACGGAAGACAGACTGTCGGTCTTTGTGCCATGAGTCCCCACCTGTGAAGCCGGTGTGGGGCATAGGTGCGACCCAGGCCTGACTTCCCTTCCCTGTCTGCTTCCAGGGTGTGATCAACAACTCAGTCTTGGGGTATTTCATCGGCCGAATCTACCTCTACCTCACCAAGGTCGGGGTGTCTCCAGAGAAACTACGGTTCCGGCAGCACATGGACAACGAAATGGCTCATTATGCTTGTGACTGCTGGGACGCTGAGGCTAAAACGTCCTATGTAAGTAGTCCCCAGCTCGAGGTGGATCTCTGGGCCCTCCCCTAGCAGCTCCTCATGGTCCTTGTTGAATTGATGCCTTGGGACCACGGGAGTGTGGCCACAGGGCTGCCCTGGCAGAGAGCCGTGAGGATGCAGGATTCACATCTGGACTGGTGTTAGTATCAGCTGCCCTAGAGCACACAGGTCTCAGATAGGCATCAGATAAGGAGCCGGGTGGATTGGGGTTGTGAATGGATCCTTTGTGAGTTCAAGAAAAAATGTAAATTATGAGAGCTGTAAAAAGGGCAACAAACCTCCTGTAGGGAATTCAGGAAGCTTCTAGAAAAGGCTTGGGTGGAGTGGTGGGATTGCAGCTAGTCCAAGGTGGTGCTGTGTTGGCCTGGGCCAGGCCTGCGCTGCCCCTTTCCCAAGGGTCTCTAGGGGGCCAGCTTCGCCCATGGGCCAGGGGCTTTGATGAAGCGCCTCCTCTGTGCTGAGCCCTGGCCATTCTCCCCTCATTCTTGGCCCCAGGTGACAGTGGTGGAGGGGGGGTGTTGGGCATGTGGTATCTGAGGAAGGGGGGGGTTCAACCGTCGAAGGGTGGAGTGTTGACAGTTGCAGCCAGTCCCTGAAAGGAGAGTCACGCTTCCATTCTGGGTGTGTGGCCGGGCTGGGAGGGAGCCCCCTGACCATGTGTCACCTAGTGGTGACAGAAGCTGGAGCCAGGAGAGATTCCTTTATGGTTTGGTTCTCAAAATCGCCTCTTCCTTTGTTCATTGGGTGTTTGGTATTTAAGATGTTGAGTGGCACATTCTTTAGCTCTCTGCTCGTCGAGAAGGCCAGTGGTGGGGCATTGGTGCAGCTGGGACTCCGGGCCAGACCTTTCCACGTTGGGCACGTGGCGACCTGTTGTGCTGGTTCTCTGGCAGGGAGGGTGTTTGTTGGCCAAGTGACCTCCCCTTCGGTCACTGTTGCGATCTTAGCTCTGCATCAGCTGACCAGTCCTCCTGGCTTCAGGGTCCCCTCTGCTGTTAAACACCTTGTACTTGGGGGATCCAGACCTAGGGGCTGTTGCCAGGTCAGAGGGCCAGCGCAGCCCTCCAGAACACTGACTGGCCTCACCTTGACGTGACTTGCCCATGCCCCCAGCTGTCGTTCCCTTTGTTTCTCTGGTCAGTGGGGATTAGGAGCCCGGTCCCCACAGCCATAGAGAGCTTTGGCCGGGGGGCGGGGCTCATTCTGGCACTTGTATGAGCCGGGATCTGGGGATGCTTCTTCCCCAGGGCTGGATCGAGATAGTCGGCTGTGCTGACCGCTCCTGCTTTGACCTCACCTGTCACTCCAAAGCCACCAAAGTCCCGCTGGTGGCGGAGAAGCTGCTCAAGGAGCCCATATCCTTTGTGCATTGGGGAGGGGTGGGGAATGACTGTGCTTCAGGGTCCCCCCATCGGGCTCTGTGGTCACTGGCACTTCTCTTGGTGGTCTGGGCTTCCCTCCTGTGACCTTGCAAAAAACTAAACACGGCCAGATGACTCGGGCCTCGGGCTCACCCTGCAACCCCCTGGGGAGTTCTTGAACTGGGGTATGTGGCAAGACCCCTGCTCAGGCCTGGGAAGCAGCTGGGGGCTGCGCCTCAGGTCACCGAGTGACCCTTGGCAAGTCGCTTCACCTCTGTCAGCTTCTGGTTGTCGTGAGGCTCCGATGAGACTTTTGTAAAGGCTGTAGGTACCTAGTGGATGCCTGCCGTCCTGGGGGCTGGAGGCGTCTGCACCTTGTGACCTCCCCAGGGATCTTGTCCCATGGTGGAGAAGGTCTGGTCATCCTTGTCTTGGGATCTGGGAAAAATAACAGTCTGCATGCAGTTATTAAGCACCTTGGCAGGAGACCTCCCTGCTGGGGGGTCCAGGGGGGGTGGCCCCCAGCAGGTCTGTGCGCACACTCCGGCTTCCTTGACCGCCATCTCTCACAGAACGGTGAACGTGGTTCAATTTGAGTCGAGTAAGGCCGCCATCGGCCGGGCCTATAAGAAGGAGGCACGGCTGGTCCTGGACTACTTGGCCACCTGCGAGGAGGGCTACGTCACCGAGATGGAGGCGCTGCTCAATGAGAAGGGGTGAGCCCGGCAGGGGGTGCCCACTCCCTCACACATGCGCTCATGCTCACATACGTACTCCGACTCACACTTGCTCACACTCACACACTTGCCTTCTCACACATACATAGACTTACACACATGTACACACACTCACGTACATACATACACAGACACACATATACACTTAAAGCCACAGAGCCACTTGTCTCTCCTCTGACTAACCAGAAGTGCTTTGGGGTCTTCATAGGGAATTCACAATTGAGACTGAAGGGAAAAGCTTCCAGGTGACCAAGGACATGGTCAGTGTGCAGAGATTCCAGAAGACACTCCACGGTCAGTAGCCCCACAAAGGGCCCCTGCCCCCCTTCTTTTCAGAGGGAGCTCCTTGGGCTTGGCGGCCAGGTGCGCTGGGTGCGGCTCCCGGCCTCTGCCCTAACTGAAGCCACCAGGGCTCGGCGCTCTCTTCCCCAGTAGGATGCGGGGGTGGGCAGCCCCCCTGCAGGATCATGGGCGGCAGGGTGGCAGAGCTCTGGTGGCACCATCCCCCCAGGGTCTTGAGCTGCCTCGTCTCCCCTTTCAGTTGAAGAGATTGTCCCAAATGTCATTGAGCCCTCCTTCGGCCTGGGCAGGATCATGTACACGGTGTTTGAGCACACATTCCGTATCCGGGAGGGGGACGAGCAGAGAACGGTAGGTTCTGGGCAACTAGTCTGCCGGGAAGGGGGGGTGCGTGGTCCCCTGCTGGTGTACAGCAGGCGACGAAGGACTCAGGGTGACGGGAGGGTGGTGGGGCCCTCTGGTCCTTCCCCGCTGGGACGCTGCCTGACTCGTGACCGTGCTTTCCAGTTCTTCAGCTTTCCCGCTGTCGTCGCACCATTCAAATGTTCCGTCCTCCCGCTGAGCCAGAACCAGGAGTTCATGCCCTTCGTCAAGGAGCTCTGTGAGTGGGGGCAGCCCAGGGTGGGAAGGGGGTGGCAAGGGGTCTGCAGGGCTCCTCAGCCCCTCTGCTGTGGGTCTCCCCGGCACGGCCCGGGGTGGGCTCCTCACTCCCCCTCGTGTCTCCCCAACAGCCGAGGCCCTGACCAGGAACGGGGTGTCCCACAAGGTAGACGATTCCTCGGGCTCCATTGGTAAGCGCTACGCCAGGACGGATGAGATCGGGATCGCCTTTGGGATTACCATTGACTTTGATACCGTGAATAAGACTCCACACACGGCAACACTGAGAGACCGGGACTCCATGCGCCAGATCCGTGCTGAGGTATCTATCTTCCTCTTTGGCCTTGGGGTCGGCGAGACTCTGGCTTCTCTCTGCAGGAAACAAGGGTGGGAGTGGGGTGGGGTCACCTGCAGTCTCCCAGTGGGTAGCCGTGTCCCTGGTGACGGGGGTCTTGTTCTTGGGGGCCCCACGGTGGGCTGCATTGTAAGAGCAGAGGGTATTGGAGGAAGAGAAGGAAAGGGGGAGGGTGGGGGGGTGGTCTCCGGGGGTCTCCTTCAAGGGTCTTAGAGCGTGGAGCACTGAAGTCAGGGCAGGGGAGCTCCGGCCGGTCTGAGCATCCCAGCTCCAGGTGGGACGCTGGTGATTGAACCTGGCCTCCATTTTGCTTCAGATCACGGAGCTCCCCAAGGTCGTGTGCAGCTTGGCCAATGGTGCCATCACCTGGGCCGATGTGGAGGCTAGGTACCCTCTGTTTGAGGGGCAGGAGACGGGCAAGAAAGACACTATCGAGGACTGAGGACTGGCAGTGCCTCCTTTTCATGCCCACACCCATCACCTGTAAAATTGTACTATGTGACCCTCTGCTTCGGATTGGGGTCTCAGTCCCCAATGCGGATGATGATTAAATTAAAGGTTGCGAACAGGTGTGGTGTTATTACTTGTTTCTGTGACCCGAGCCGCCACCTGCGTCCATGTGTACCTGAGGGGCGTCTTGTCTTTTGTTCACACCAGCCGCATCCCTGGGAAGCCTCCGCACAGGCTGCTTGTTCCTGTCCCCTCCCCTAAGAGCTTGGCTGTCCTCTGACTCCCGCTCAGGGAAACTCGCCATCCCATGGCTGCCCTGCCCCTTTTTTGGAGTAGGAAGGATGGTTGTGGGGAGGTGGGTGGAAGTGTGGCCCCCATGCCGTTGGGCCCCCTTACTTCTAGCCCCTTACCAGCGGCCCTGGGCTAGCTTGGCGGGGGGGATTTTGTTCTCCCTTCTCTTGCAACTCCTTGCCTTGGGTGCCCCCTCCAGGACAGTTGGAGACCCAATTCCTGTCAGCCGGACCATGGGGATCTTGGGGTTTTCCAACTTCCATGAAGCCCAGGACATCCCCTTGCGGCCCCCAGACCTCTGCTCTGATGCTCTGGGTTTGTAGGCAGTTGATTGTCTTGGGCGCGAGGCTGTAGAAGTCCCTCAGACAGGCTCGTGCTCCCAGGGACTCGGGAAGGAGGGGATGGCTCGGTGGTCTGAACTTTTGGGGCCCCCTTGCCCTGTGTCTCCTGGGAGACGGTGTTGGCACAAGTCCCTTTTGGGAAAACAGAAGCCTCGGGCCATCCCTGTGGGCCATCCGGGGCACATCCAGGGCACGTGGGGTCTTGTCTGGGGGTCTTGACTGGCCCTTGATCTAGGGGGTCAGCTGCCCAGGTGTCAGTGAGAATCCAGATGGCGCCTTTGTGCTCTGAGAGGGCAGGGCCAGGGGTCACTTTGAGATGACTTGTATGGACGGCCCCACAGATGGGACATCATCCCACCAAGCCTAGGAGATGTGCTTGGGACCAGCATCGTGGGAGCCTGTAGGGGAAGCTGCTGACCCCCATGCCTGCCATGAAAACCCAGTGGGGTCAGCAAGAGTTAGAAACCTAGAGACAGGTGAATGACACCGTGCGGGACCCTGCTAATGCAATTCTACCCCCCAGTCTCGTGGGGGCATCACCGTTTTTGTGCCAATGACCTTGGACAAAAGGAAAACACCAGTGAGTTGGAGGACATCAGCAGAGAGGCGTTGGTGGCTATGGGTTCATCCTTTGAACCTCAGGCGGCCACACCCTGGGCTTGGACAAGGGGTCCTGCCATGGGCTGCACAGACCTTGCTCTCATTGGGCAAAGGGTGGCCTTATTCCCAACAGACTGGAGTGCCAGGGCTCCAGGGGTGGGAGGCGCAGCCAGCCCCCTCAGCCCTGGCAGCAGCAAGCAGCAGCTCGCCCTAGCCCCAGTCCAGCTGAGGTCTCTGAGACCCCAGGCCCTGGGCTAGCTCTGCCTGGTGACCTGGGCTGGCCGGAGGGACATCAGAGTAGGATGTTGCTGTCCTTGGTCCAAGGAGTCAGCTGCTGACCTCATTCCCCAATAACTGGGTGGCTCACGCTTGTCCTAGGCAGGCTGATGGGTGACCTCACTAGTTTGTTAGACCCTTCATGGCCCCGATGGACACTGTCCCCATACTGGCTGGCCCCAGGTGGAGAGCAGCCCCCCACCCCCATTGCTTCTGAAAACAGCTGGTTCTTAGCAGAGTCCACCCCAGAGAAGCCTGTGGCCACTGGAGTACCACGGACCAGATTCACGGTTCAGACCAACCAGACCGGGTCCTCTCCTAGTCTGGGCACCAGACTCCCAAATGATCCCAATTTAGGCTCCAGTATCTGAGGCAAACTTGAGGACCGAATCACAGCAGCTTTGTCATTGATCTGGAGCAACAGATGCTGAGAGCACAAGGAGGTCCCCGGCCCCCCTTTCCCCAGGACAGCTGGGGTGCAGAGGACAGACTCTTCTTCCTGAGTTCCAATCCAGCCTCAGACACGTCCTCACTGGGTGACCCTGGACAAATCACTTCACCCTGGGTGCCTACATCTCCTCATCTGCACCATGAGCCGGAGGAGATGGCCAAATGCTCCAGGGTCTTCGCCAAGAAAACCCCAGGTGAGGGCTGAACAAGAAGCAGCCCCCCTCCCCCATCCTGATTCCTGAGGACCATTTGAAAACGGGGTCCTCTTCTAGTTTCATGACCTACCCTCGGGGGAGCCTGTTCCAGACCCCTTCTCCATCCTTGCTCGCTCTCCCACTCTCTAAGCTTGGCTTCAAACATGGGTTCTCTGACCCCAGAACCAGTCAACGCCACCGTATGCATACTGTGTTATGGGGTGCGGGACACCCTCAAGCCTGAAATGGTTCAGAGCCAAACCTGCCACTCATCTCCAGGTGAAAGGCATCTGTGGGCAGAGGCTGGAAAGTGGGGGAAAAGGAGGGGGAATAAGAAGGATGGTGAGCCAGCCTCCCTTCCTAGACCCCTTCTCTGGCCAATCCCTTCCTCTCGGAGCTGGAGAGGGGGTGACAGGAGGGAGAAGAACAAAGGAGATAATTGTCTGCCTTCCCCAGATCTCTCCAGACTGTGGGGGCTGGCCCGTGGGGCCTGTCGGGGTCAGCCATGCCAGGCGCCCCCGCTGCCTGGCAGAGCTCAATTAAGAAGCCCAATTAATTATTCTATTTTTAGCCAAAGAGAAGGCCAACATTGTTTTGGATAATTAAAAATACCATCTCTTCTCTCTCAGTAATTGATTCATTTGAGCATATGGGGAACGGACCAAGGAATAGACCCTTTGTCTCCCTGTGGACCAGAGGGTCAGGCCTTCAGTTCCTGGTGGGTCTGCGTCGGCAGGACCCTCTGCTGGCACTGATGACTAAGCCCTGAACCTGGAGTCAGGAAGACTCGAGTTCAAATCTGGCTTCAGACACTTAGTAGTGAGGGACCTGGGCACACTCAAGCTGTCTCAGTTTCCTCTTCTTTAAAATGGGCAGTTATAATGGTTATGGAAAGCTTCAAATGAGACAATCCATGGAAAGTGCTTTGCAAACCTGAAAGTCCCAGATCAGTGTTAGCCATTATCATGATTATTCCTGACCCGGCTCTGTGATGTGCTGCACTGTGAACATATGCATGGGGTGACCAAGGCAGAGAGCTAGTATGTGCTAGGAGGTTGGACGGCCTTGGCTGCCACCTTTGCCCTGGGGTGGGGCTGCTTCCATCTGGGCCTCCAGCAAAGCCCTGAGAAAAGCCTTTGGGCCAATGACCGAGCCCTTGGCTAGCCCACAAGAGCCCTTCCTCCTGTTTGATCCAGGAATCAATGGTGTGGGGCTCTTGTTCATCCAAATTCAGATCTGGAGGAATGATGCTTGCAAATGGCATGCCCGTGTTTGAAGACTGAAAGAGAACACTTGAGCATTCGATGATAAACCCACTTGCTTCACTCCTATCGTATTTCTCCCTGTTCATGATCGAATCACTCCATAGAAAACTCTACAGACTTGTGACTGGACATTGAAAGGTTTGTCTCCTGGTGCCAAAGGCTTCCTTCAGCCCAATATGAATGATGAGGCACATTGAGTGGCTGTGGCCAGGCAGAAAATGGAAATGTCCACCCTGAGCGATTGTCACCCAAAGGTAGCCTCTACATGTCCTCTCTCTTTTCAGGTCTTCCTAATATGGCTTGTATTCATCCCCACATATCTTCTGTGGGCCCACAGCAGACCTGTCTCATTGTTGCTTCCTCAGACTGTCCAGTGAGTGGAAGATGACTGGGAATTCAAAGTGTTGGTCAGAGCCACTATCTGGGCATGATGGGATGTGCCAAGAGGTGACCTGAGATATGTAGCCCACAGGTGCCTCTTTGTGAGAACAAAGTTCATTCATACAGAGCCACGAGTTTTTTTGGGATGCTTTCCTCCAGGGGTCTCAGTTTAATCCCCTCTTCATAGGGTTTAAGCTGCCTGATGACCCACCTCCCTCTGGTCATGGCCAGATCTCCAGCCAGCTGGAAAAACCTGCCTGTCCCTGGTCTCCAGCCAGCTGCCTCGGCCAGCAACAATTACATGCCTCAATGAGAAGATGGGAACTACGACCTGTTTCTAAGAGATTTCCAGCTCCAGATGAGTTTGGCACCTCTTGAAACGGCTTCCACACCTCAGTCTGTGGAGAAGAGACAGAAGATGCTCCTTTAGAAAGAAAAACAAATGCAGTGTTTTCCATCCTGCCTAGGGACCCCTCTGGTGAGTTGAAATGCCTAAGAGTTGCTTCCCTCTGAGGCACAAACAGCTCATTGCAGTTCGCTTCAGAGCATGGAGAGGAGGAAGGGAATGATCTCTGGGAGAACTACAGATACTGTTCCAAATTTCAGAAATGGGAAGTGGATGGATTCTCTTAGAAAGGAAAGCAGGTTGGTGCAGTGGATAGAGCTTCGGCCCTGGAGTCAGAAGGACCTGAATTCAAATCCAACCTCAGATACTCAATAGTTATTTGCTCTGTGACCTTAGGCAAGTCACTTAGCTCTGAGAGAGAGAGAGAGAGACTGGGATCTTGGTTTCTATGACGATGACTCTGACCTGCTCTGGGTCACAGCTCTGGGAGTTGGGGCTAATTCTTAACTGCTGAATGACTGTTTCCTCAACTGTAAAAAGGCCACCAAAATAGTCCAACGGGAGCAGAATGAGCTGCCTAGGGAGAGAGGGTGGGCTCCCTCCATTGAGAACCCAAGCAGAGGTTACATGTCCATTTGTCCAAAAAAGAGCCTTCTTGAGCAGGCAAAGGTCAGACTGAAATTCTGGTGGTTCCCTCATTCTTTGATGACTGCTGTTGGGACATCTAGGTTCACATCCTGTCTCTGCCACTTCCTGCCCATATGACCTTGGGAAAGTCATTTCAGATATGCCTCAGTTTTCTGATTGATTTAGGTGACTTCTGAGATCCCTTCCAGCTCTAAACCTGGGACTCTGATGCTCAGTAGTCAGAGGTGGCATGGTCTTTGTCCTTGTATCCTCCATGATGCCAAGCCCAAGGCTTGACCCCCAGTCGGTGCTTGTCTTTGGATGCTTTCAGAACCCAATCTGGGACCCCTCCTGTCAGCAGTGTTACGCCTGCCCTCCCTTTCCTCACCTGCCCTTCACTCCTTGGCCCTCAGTGGGCAGTGCCCAACCTTGCCATGTGCCAGAAAGAACTCCCTTCAAGTGCAAGAAGGGGCCAGTGCCCAACTGGACATCACTTAAGTCCTCATTCTGCTCCAGGCCATGGATGTGTATGGAGACATACACACAGGCAGAGAGGTTAAGACACACATTGATCTATGTGTATGTATGTTTGCTGCTCAGTCATTCAGTAGGATCTGACTCTCCATGACTCGTTGACTGTACTGTCCCTGCGGGTTTCTTGGTAAGGATATTGTCACTTCTTGGCCCAGGATCACAAGGACCTTTCCTGCTCAGATTTTTATCCCCCTTGAAGATGAAGATCCACCTTCTCCCTTCCCCCATGTCTTGAAGCACTGCTGTGCCCTCTTTCTACTCTCAGAGAATACCATAGGCAGCCAAGTAATCATCTCATCTCCCTCTTAGACAGCAAGTTCCACGAGGCCCCGAGAGGGAGCAAGACTCAGCTGCTCCTTGTCTCTTCCCCAGGGTTCAGAGAATGGAGTGGGGGCTGCTTGTTTGTCCTTTGTCCGAGGATGAAAGGTACCTCATGGAGGATGTCTTTGACTTGAGCTGTTTTTAAGTGAGGCAGAGCTGCACAACATCATCAGCCTCACTCTCCTCCAGAGTCATCGGAGTCCATGGCAGGATAAAGGCCAGGAGAGGACCGTTGATGACCCAGGTCACAGTGGAGGACTTTGGGGTCTTCGTTGTCAGACCTAGCCTTACACTGCACTGCTTCTGTCGCCTTCACGGCTGTAGAACCCATTGTCCTCATCTGCCCATTCTGCTGGGGCAGTCTTCCATGCTTGGGGTAGAACCTCTGAGTCATTCTCAGCCTGGGCTAGGTTCTTCATTGTTTGTTGTGTGGAGCCAGATCACCTCATCTGGATTATCAGCTCTCCCTTGCCTCCTGAGGCCTGGACTCACAGCCCCATCTGTCATGTAGGTCACCATTTGGATGGCAAGGGTTCCCTCTTCATTCTCTCATCTCCCCATCTCCACCCCCCCTTCCCACTGTGTCACCAACCCAAGACAGACTGACTAGATCATGCGTACCAGTCTGAGGGTGAGGGTTGACCTCACTTAAACCCCTGAAGAGTTTCGCCAAGGGTCTACCCAAGTCCTCCACTCTAAGCAGATGTCAGAATAAATGGGGGTTGAATTGAACAGAATAAAATGTGCTGCCATTGAAAATATTCTGAAAAGGGACCTTCACGGTACCCCAGTTCTCCCCACTCATGTTGCTCCTTCCCCAGAGCCCTTGGAACACCCCCCCCCCCAACTCCCTCCAATAGCCTTGGCTCCAGACATCATCTGAGGGAAGGTGAGAGGCCCTTCTGACTCTCCCATGGGTGAGGCAGGAGGCCTGGGCAGGCTTTCCAGGCTGGACTGAAGGCACCAGAGAGGAGCTCCTTGCTTCCGAGGCAGAACCTCTCCCAAATCAAGACTCAGTGTCTTAGGAACAGACTGGCTGTCTCCCAGTGACCCCTGCTGCAAGCCTTTTGAGCCCTCCTAAGAAACCAATGGAAAATAGAGCAGCTGTCAGAGGGCCCAGGCCCCATGGGTCCCAACCTGTTCTTCTCTTTGTAAAGTGATGACATTGGACAAGATGCTCCAGGGAGTCTCCAACCAGGGCCTCCTGTCCATTCTCTCTGCCACAAGACTGTGGTTTTAGTGGACTTGGGACTGAGTCCTGGCTCAGGGATACTGACTAGCTGTGTGACCCTGGGCAAGTCACTTCATCTCTGTGAGACTCCGTTTCCTCCTCTGTGAAGTGGGCTAAGGATAACTGCCTCACTTTAGCATAGGGTTATTGTGAAGATTTATGTCTCAAAGTGGATGGTGGATGTTCACTGGCATGATTAGGACTGGGCCTAGTGAGTGTTCCCAATCCCCCAAGTCCTCCATGTTCCTGGGTGGTTCCCCTCCTCAAATGTCCTTCCCTTTCTCTCCCTCTGTCCGTTGGCCCCCCTCCTCAGATCCAGCCTTCCCTGACTCTCCAGTATATACACTGACCCCTCCCTTCTCTGGCCTGCCCACCTCAGCCTCCAGTCTTCAGCCCTGGGGTACCCAATGTCTTGTGTTGCCCTCGTACCTTGGGAAGTCATGTCCCTCTAACCAGACTGGGGGAGGTGGGGCTGAAACTGGGTTTTCTTTTCCACCTCCCTGCTCAGGAAGTGAGCCCAAGACCCAGCAGCCACGGTGAGGGGGGTGGGGAGCTCAGTGACTTGGGGAAGGCTTGCAGGCTTGAACGGACACAGAAATCACTCAGGTGTGATTTATTAGACACAGAGACACTGGTTCTGAAGGGAAGGGTCCAGCAGAGGTCCCTAGGACCCTGGCTTTGAGGTTTCAAACACAGAAGAGACACTGGTTATGTGGCCAACACCCTTCCCTCCCAGCATGGCTTCTCTTCTCTCCCTGACCATTCTCTCACTATTCACAAGGCCTGGCCAGTGGCCTCAACAATGATGGGAAGGAGATGGGAACTGTGGACTGAGATTGGATTGGAAGGAAGCTATGAGTCCTACTCTCTAGTAACTTGGGGGAAACCAGTTGAGGAGGGGAGGGTATTCCATGAAAGGTGCAGTGGGAAAAAACTGGTTGTCAAGAGACCTGGGCTCTAGGCTGAGCTTCATCATTGAACATCTGGATAACCAAGATCATCATCTCCCCTCTGTTTCCCCATCTGTAAAATGACAGGCCTGAACTAGGGTCTTCTGCAGCTCCTTCTATCCCTTCCTCTCTGACTGACCCTCAGGGGCTTCATCTCCTCATCAGGCAAACGGAGATGCTAATGCATCTGCTATTTCTTTCCTGGGGCTGAGGACGAGAATGTTCCACAGTGGGACAAGGTTTTCCCATCTGCTGGTCCCAAGGGTGGGCCACTCATTCCCTGTCCTCTTGCAACCCCCACGGTGTGCTCCAACTTCCTGGAGTTCATCCTTCCAGGCCCCATTTATCCTCGGATCCCTCATGAATGACTGCCCAGGAAAGAGAGGGAGGAGGAGGAGGAGGAACAAGAGGAGTATCTCTGGAGGGGCAGGAGGAGGAGGAACTTAGGGGGAGATAGCATCAGACGGCTGCTGTCTGTTTGATGCTGTGGAAGCTGATCCTGGTGGGGGATGTGGGGATTGACATGGCTCGGGCGACTCGGACTCGCAGAGAGTGGTGATCCTGCCACCTGCGCCACTTCTTCCTCACAGCTGCTCGGACCTGCAGAGAGACAGACCCAGACCCAGACCGAGACCAAGACAGAAAGAAAGAGGGGAGAGACAGAGAGAGGGAGAGAGAGAGAGAGAGAGAGAGAGAGAGAGAGAGAGAGAGAGAGAGAGAGAGAGAGAGAGAATGAGAGAGGGAGGGAGGAGATAGAAACAGACACACAGAGAGAACAGAGTCAGAGAAAGCAAGAGAGAACAGGGCCCAACCTGACTTGCCTTTGGGGCTTTGGTGGTGGGCAAGGCTACTCCTTGACCCCATTCACTGGGCCAGTTTATTGGGGAAGGCTGAATTGAATTTCTTCCCCCTTGAGTAAATAGTGATCATAGCAGAGGTTTGTCAAGGGTTTGGCAGACATGGTTACACTTGAGCCTCACAGTAACCATAGGGAAAGGGGGATATGGGTGTTATTAGCCCATTTTGCAGATGAGGAAACCGAGGTGGAAAGTGCTGAGTTGTGTCTCTGGTATTCCATTGCAATTGAGTCTTCCTGCCCTGATGCATCTCTAAACGGGACATTTAATGAATGAAGTGAATACACAGAAGAGAATACACGGCTAGCCTGAGGAATGTCTCTAAATAAGATCATGAGAATGATCATAAAAGAACCATATTGGAAACAAAATGAAGTATATTTGGAGAGTCCCTGAACCTGGGCTCCTAGCCCTAAGCCAGCTGTCACAAGTCCATCACTCTTGGCCAAAAGACAAAGTAGATTGGGAGACTTTCTCAGTGCCCTTGGTAAACTGATCAAAAATCTATAGAAATGATGTTGAGAACAAGCCTGTGGTCTTTCTCCAGGCAGGGAGTGTCAAGGTTGAAATGATGAGTGCAGGGTCATTAGGTGTCTCTAATGTAACCCAAAGTGTTTTCTTCCATATGGAGGTAAACTACAAAAGTGGGAGCAAAAGGCTCCCCATGGGCAACTCTCCCAGGTACTTGGTTAATAATATGCTGATCAAGAATTGTTAGTCACATCCTTGGCCAGGTTATCTAGTTTTGTCTCATTTATAGGGTCAGGGCTGGAGGGAACAGGAAGGAGCTAGAGCTGGGGGAAATGGTAAGTGAGGTCAGGTCATCTCTCTTCTCAGCCCTTCTATTGTCAGAATGAATTGACCTGACCTACATCCCTTATCCTCCCCAGGCCTCAGTTTCCTCAAGTGTAAAATGAGGGATTCGGATGGGATCTGTGCAGTCACTGGTATCCTGAGTCTTTGAGTGTGTGCATGATTCATCATTTCATGGGAGCATTCTCCCACAAGGCCTCTCAGGATGGGAAGTTTCCCTGGGGCCATTCAACGTCAGAGCTTGGGCCTAGTTCTAACTCTGATTCAGTCACTGTAGGTGAGTCATCTTTTGGGGTTTAGAGGAAACCTTTAGGGGAGACTTCAACCCTTTCTCTGTGATCTTCTGATCACTAAAAGTCCTTCTAACTCAAAGGTTCTCATACTCTTCTGGAGTGTCCTTCAGCTCCTCTCTCCAAACCAGGGAAGAAAGACCTGTTTCAGAGTTCCCTTCTCCCATGACACCTCCAGTGAACCCTGTCCTGCTCTCCTCCCTTCTGTCTTGGCCATGGCCTCAGAGAGGGGGAAACATGAAGTGTCTCTGCTTCTGATTTTAATGCTTGGTCATCTGGTTTGCCAGGGTTGAGTGCCTTTCTCCTCATCAGCTCAGGGCTCTCTGCTAAAAGTTTTGGAGTCACCCCCAAAACTCAGGTCACTCACCTCTCCATTCAGGAAGCAGTAGAACACAGAAACAAAGAAGCCCTGGGGAAAAAAGTGGGAGCCCTTTATTGTCACATTCCTAGAGAACAGCAGACCCTCCCTGGAACCAAGGGTCAGAAAGGGATTATGGGAGAGAAATGGGAAGGAAAGAGGGAGATAGCTACCTTTCTAATGACTTGGCATGATTCCCTGTAGAGCAGGAGGACAATGCAAGCCCAACAGACCACAGATCAGGTTGAATAAGGGGAAAGGGGTGTTGGGGAAGGAAGAGAAGCATAGCCTTGGTGGAAGTGGGCATGGTGCTGCCATGGTGATGAGCATAACCTTTGGGGTGGTGACATTCACCCAAAGGATATTAATAATATATGACCCCAGGCTAAGCCCATCGTCTCCTTTGCTAGGGTTAACCAGGGAGTCATTCTGAGGCTGGGATCATCTTTACTGGGGTAAGGGGTCAGTTTGCGCCCATGTGCTAGGTATTTGTGGGCAGGTGTGCTTATCTGTGGGCATCTGTCATGAATATTTTTGGTGCTTCTACTGCTAAACTTGTTTATGTCTGTCTCTGCAGGTGGAGGTCCTGGGCATCTTTTCTTCGTGTACACCTGTACACAAGGTTTGGGGCTCCTCTAACTCCAAACCTCCCCTCCCCTTTTTTCTGGGACTTCCCTGGACCCCAGATGTCCCCTCTGTTCTGGGGCTCCTCTAATCCCCCCCACACATATGGGCTGGGTGAAGTTCACATTGGTCATCTCTGATAAATCATTTTTTCCAACAGTCACTTTCAGGCCAGCTTTCTCCTGGCCCCCCTCCTCACACAGTCTGCACCCCACCTCTCTCATTCCCTGCTTGTACAACATGGGTCTCAGGCCCCTTCCATGACTCCTGCCCCCCAGCTTCCAAGACTCTGACCTGAAAGGACTGCAGGAAGGAATTGAAGTAAATGAACACGATCTGGGACACGTCGTCATCACCGGGGTTGATGAAGAAGAGCATGTAGGTGATGCCCAGCAGAGGCAGGAGGACCAGGGTTGCCTTTACTGCCTTCCTGAGGGGGAGACGAGGAGGGAGGCCAAAGGTCATTGGGGCAGGGGGACTGTGGGCATTCTTCCTCCTTGATGATACTGGAGGGAGAGCCCCCAAGCTGAGGACAGTGTAGGCCCTCTAGGACCAAGCATCCATTCAACAACTTCATCCTCCAGATCCACAGGCAAGGACTGAGGCCACTGTGGGACAGGAAGCCCGGTGTGGGCATGGAGCACATCCATAAGCTTTGTGCCCTGGGTCCAGTGTCAAGCCCTGAGACTGATCCAAAGCTCTGCTAACTGCTGGTGTTTAATGATGGCTTGTGCACAGGTGTGATGATACATACATGCACACACATACATATAAAAGAGGGTCACATTCCTGGAGTCTGAGCTACCTTAGGAGGGAGGGCATCCCCTTGGCAACATCTTTTGGCTGCCAGGTCAGCTCTAAATTTTGCAAGCACTCAAGATTCAAGGAGAATTTTCAAAAACTGAGTGAAGGATGGGGGGTGGGGGATGGGAGGAGCTCAAGGAAAAAGAGCAGTGGCAAGAGAAGAGAATTTGGAGTTGGGGGAGGGTAGAAGGGACAGCCTGGGATCAGAAGACTCCCAGGACAGAGGGTAGATCTGGGGGCCAGGGAGCCCCAGGAGAGGGGTGAGATCTAGGGGCCAGAACAGAAGGTGAGATCTGGGTCAGAGAAGCACTGGGGAGAAAGAATGGTCCAGGGTTAGGGAAGCTCAAAGGTAAGGGGGGGACAAGGAGACATTGCTGGGACTAATTGGTTTTTAGACACAGATTCATAAAATATTGGGGATGACAGCCATAGGAACATGGTTTTCACTTTATAATAGAAGGAAGTAAAACAAGTGGGGTTCATTTCACAGAAAATCACATCAGCAATCATTGAGTTGATCACACCTGCCCCCTTGGAATCAGAGTTTCTTAAATATAAAAGAGAAGGAGGAAGTACGTGAGGATGGGCACCGGACAGCCCTTGGAGAGACCAGAGTGAAGGGTGACCCTAGAGCAGGTGACGCGCTGAGAAAAGGGAACTGAAAAACACAACAACACCCATGGGATCCTGCTTGGGCCAAAAGAACAGCTCTGTAGGCTTAGCAAGGCCTTTGGCTCTCATCTACTGGGGAGATAGCGTACGTTCCATCACTCACTGTTCACAATTGAAAGATGAGGAACAGTTCCTTCCCACAAATTGCATGAGGCCCCACATTCTCTGGACCAGAAGATACTTTACGGGCAGTCTAGCTCCTTCTGCCTATTTTGTTCGGTTTCCTTCAAGGACGGAGTGGGCGCAAGCCGGCAGGAGTTTGGGTGGGAGATTCCAGTTAGCCTGGAGGAGGGGGCTCCCCTTCCTGAACGCTGCTGGTTCTCCCTCTCCTAGGGACTGCGGAACAGCCGAGGGCTGGATGGGTGGAATCAAGAGCACCCGCTGCCCCCGGGGGGCACCTACCTGTACTGCATCGTCTCCGAAGTGGTGGATGCTCGAAGCTTCGTCATCAAAATTCTAACAATGTTGAACAGGAAAACAAAATTGATCTGGAGAGAGACAGACAAGAGACTAGCAGCAGAGACTAGACCTAGCTGGTCAGCTCCACGGCACTCCTCGTCTGTGCCTCCCTTGCTCTTCCCCCTCCTCCTCTCCCTCCCTCCTCTCTCTCTGTCTCTCTCTCTGTCTCTCTCTGTCTCTCTCTGTCTCTCTCTGTCTCTCTCTGTCTCTCTCTCTCTCTCTCTCTCTCCTTTTCCTCCTCCTCCTCCTCCTCCTTCTTCCCCTCCTCCTCCTCCTCTATCTCCTACTTCCCCCTCCCCCTAACATTTCTCTGTCTCCCTCCATCTTCTCTGCTTTTTTCCCTCTAACCTCTAGCTTTTGGCCTGACACTTTCATCCTTCTCTCCAAATCCCAGCCCAAATGTCACCTGTTCCATGAAATTCACCCCACTTTCCCCAACAGGCAGAGAAGGAGGTCTAGGCCTTTGACTTCCCCGTATTTTGTCCTCCCATGAGACCCCAGCTACCTCTCAAGAGTTCCCCAATTCAAAAGTGCTAAGTATCAGAGGTGAATGGGGCTTTTTGAGATCATTTAATCCAATGACATTCGACAGAGGAGGACGCTGACCCACAGATGTGGGAAGAGACTTGCCCAAGGGCTCTGCAGGGGCAAAGCCAGAGTAGGTCTTGGTCCTCGGGGTCAGTTTATGAGACTTGTATTGAGCATCTCCCTCTGAAGGCAAGGCCTGGTTCTTGAACAAACTGGTGGAGACCACCCACTAGGTAGGACCCGTTCCTCCTGGACACAACATCTGTGTAATGAGCAGTTGGGTCGGCACTGCCTCACTGGCCCCACTGAATAGCAGGGACATCCTCAAGGAAGAGGAACTCAGGGGGATTATAATTCCTCAGGATTAAAGGATGTCAGAGTTGAAAGGAGCCTTGGCAGCAGCTTGCCCAAGTCACATATGGATGTCCCCACCTTCAAGTCCCTGACAAATGATTGTCCAGCAGCAGCTTCCAGACTCCAATGAGGAGGACATTGGTGGACAAGAAGGAATTGATGGGGTTAAGGGGGATTTTCTAACCCTAAATCAAATGGAACTTGAGACTGAGACTTGAGATTCATTCTATTACCAGCAAGAAGGTTCAAAAATTGAGTAAACACCCAAGGAGTCTCATGGCTCTTCTGTGTTCCCAAAGAACTTGGTCTCTGGAGGCTGAGACCCTGGGGCTGCAGGACTTCCCTGTCCTTACGCTGCAAAAGGTGGATGTGCTGAAGTCTCTTGGAGGGGACACACTGGGGAGTTATGGAGAGACAGCTACTTGAACACTTTTTTCTAATTCAGTGACTTAAAGATTTGCTTTTTTAAATGAGAGTTGAAGCTTAGGTTCTATAGGATTCGTGATGCTAAAGAGGACAGAATCCCATTAGCTATTACCTAGACTAAGACTCTAACTCCGCTCTGAGGTGGGGGTAGGGGGTAGAGAGAGACAGAGACTGAGAGACAGAGAAACAGAGACAGAGAGGCAGAGAGACAGAGACAGATAAAGAGAGAGACAGATTGATGGACACAGAATAAAAGAGTTATTGGAGAATGTTTTATTGCCACTTTTCTTACTGATATTTTTGAAAATGTCTTTAGTTTGAATTAACTAGTTAAATACTGGTGGGCCGTCTGAACTGTGGTTTGAGTAGATGGAGACCCATGGAGTATCTTGAATTTGAAGTCTCTTTTCTGGGGGTATGCATGCAAAGGGAACACCTCTCAGGGTCTACACAAGGATGATTCACTACTGACTGGCCACCATTTTATCCAGTCCTCAAACAGTGCCTATTACCTAATAGTTGCTGAGGAAATGTTTGTTGAATATTGCTTCTAGCATCAATCTCGCCTCCACTCTTTGACCCCTCGCAGAACTTTCTTTAGCCCCTCAATAGAGGAACATTTCTTGGAATCACTCCTGCAGAAATAACTATCTCAGCCACTGGACTCAAGCCAGGTACCAGAGCATCCTATCTGGACACAAACACGGTCCAAGCCTAGGCTGATCTTTTAACAAAGGGACCTTACAGTCACCATGACCTTCTCAGATGGCATTTAGAGTTGAGTGTCTCTTTCTCTCTCTCTCTCTCTCCTTTCCTGGAGAATCAGCTTAACATTTAAGAAAGCAGCTCCTGGCCTTGTAGCCTGGGCCCAAATGAGAAGGTCAGCTCCTGACCCAGGATGATGTGGGCAGGAGTTTTTACTGTGAGTGGGGGAGCAGGAGGGGAAAAGACAGAAACTTTCTTATCTTAATGTTATTAACCCTTTCCCTCTATGGTCAACCATGATCTCCTTGGAGTGAACAAAGATATGGAGAGAAAGCCCATTAAAAGGTAACTTCCTTCACTTCCCATCTATGGATCCTGGAGTCACCCAGATAGATGAGATCCAGGGAACCTGCACTGATTACAGGCAGGTGCACTGTGTCAGAGTCTTTTTCATCATTTTGGGGAACCAAGATTCCTTGGTCTTCTTTGGTACTCTGACCCAGAATGTAAAATCCATTGCAGTTGGCTAGTTCTTTCCAAGTTTAATCAGCTGACCAATACCAATGTCCCTTTGCCTCCACTCCCCAAATCGGGCCCTCGTTGCTTCTCTCTCAGATTGCCAAACCTTCTAGTAGCTTGCTCTGCTTCTGGTTCTTCTTCTGCCAATTCATCCCCTGCCAACAGCTACTCGAATTGTCCTTCTAAAATACAAGCCTGGCCTTCCAGTGTCCCAGCTCCAGTCTTGGCTTGCTTCTAGCATAAAGCAAACTCCTTGGCTTGGCATTGAGAACCCCTCACACTTGGCTGAACCTTGCTTTCAGGTGTGTTCCACATGGTGCCTCTAATCATACTCTACTTCCCAACCAAATGGAACTTCTGGTCTCTTCCTGACCTGAGCATTCCCAAACATTCCTCTCTCCCCACTCCACACCTTTGCACAGGCTGCCACCATGCTCCTACCTGAAATGCCTTTCCTTGTCACCCCCTCCTTTGGGAATCCTTAGTTTTCTTCAAAGCTCCGTCGACCACTGGCCATCTCCCCCAGGAAGCCTGGCCTGAGTCTCCTAAGGATTTACCCTTCTGGGCGCTCTCCCTAAACAACCTTAGAGTTCCTTCTGTCGGGGTGGGAGAAACAACCACAGTGAGTATCACCCTGAGAGAACTGAACCACTGCCACTCAGCATCCAGGTATGCAAGTTAGCATGTATGTGGATCTCACTACATGGTGGATGTCCAGCTCATGGACAAGGAGGGGGCAATTTGAAGGTGCTACAGGGAGAACAGCAGTCCCTCTACTCTCTCTAATGTCTTCCACCCTCCTTCCGGGAAGCACTAACTAAATTTGACATCAATTACTGGGAAAATTCTAGAACATATCTTTTGCTAGATGGCCATTAAAAAGGAGGCAGGGATGACAAGAAGCAAGATGGCTTCAAGAAAAGTTCATGGAAGATTCACCTCATTGCCACTGTTAGTGAACTAGATGACCAGAAGAAATCTTGCACATAGTGTGACTAGATTTTTAGAACAAAAGAAAAAATCTCATACTATTCTTATGGAAAATCTATCCTGGTATTCAGCTCACAGTAGGTCTTCACAAAAACATATTGATTGGTTGAAAAAGATGGACAAATGTGAACTAGATAATAATACAATTGGATGAAATGGGAATTGACTGAGTGACTGTCCTCAAAAGGGAGCTTCAATAACTCAGTATCACTTTGGTAGAAGCCTCCAGTGGGGGAGCTCCAGGGATCTCTGCTTGTCCCTAGGCGGTTTTTGATCTTAATGAGTAATTTATCTAACCATAGATGGCATGTTCAATATATCTCCAGATGACTGCTAGGCTGGAAAGGAGAGAAAAGATATGGGATCTTAGAATCAGGATCTTTAAAAAAGCTCAGTAAACTGGAACCCTGGGTTGATTTCTATTAAAATGAGATTCATTAGTGATAATGTAATGGTTTATATTTAAGTTTGGAAAAACCAACCTTATGAATACAGGTTGGGGGAAGCCTGGGTGGCCAGTCTGTGTCCGAAAAAGATCTCAGTGAATTTCAAAGAGACAATGTGTAAACAGAGTGATATGGCAGCCTGTGGTCTAGTAGCATCTGGTAGGAAATGAGGAGAGAACGAGGGAAGCCTCCATCTTATGTTGCTCTTTGTTGGTCAGACTGAGGCTTGGACATGGATTCAATTCTGAGGGCCCCAGTTTATGGGAGAAAGCATCCAGAACACTATAACCAGGATGGGGAGGGATCCAAGGCCAAGTCATCTAAGGCATTTGCTAAAGAGGTCACTTTGGGCTGGAGTTAGGAAATGCAGTCAATGTGGGTCCTTTTTACACTTTTTCCTTTTTCTTCCTTATCAGCATCATTTGGTTTTATGCTGTACAGAAATCCATTATCTGATTTAAGTCAATTTTCCATTGCAAAAGCATAGGCCTGGGGATCTTCTCTGCCCTTTCTCTGAACTCTTTGATGTTCATTATTCCCAAATTTAGGATGTCTCTGTGTGTGTGTGTGTGTGTGTGTGTGTGTGTGTGTGTGTGTGTGTGTCCTAAGGAATGGAGGGTGCTATGGCTATTGGGATAGGATGTGTTAAAGTACAAACACCAAATAAAGCTTTTATAGAAAAGGGAAGTTACTAATTACTTTGCTTTGGGGAGAAAGACAGAGACCAAAAGAGACAGAAAAAGTGAGTGAGTGAGTGAGTGAGTGAGTGAGTGTGTGTGTGTGTGTGTGTGTGTGTGTGTGTGTGTGTGCATGCCCTCCCCTCCACTCCCGCCTTGAGATCTCTTGCCCGCCAGTCTTGCCTGTTTTCTTCTCTAGAACAAGGTGGGCTGTAGTCACCCACAACACTATCACATGGGTTTCTCCCTCCACTGACCATTTGGCCAGTCTCCCCCTCGCCTCGCCACTTTGGTGCCTGGCTTTCCCCACATGGATACTTCTTATTTAAACACTATGCTACTTGCTCCTCACCAAATGCCTTTTGCATTTCTTCAGAATAAAATCATGCCTTTTCACAATGATACCTGAGTCTGGCTTTCCTTTTTTGCCCTCAGATGTCCCATTCACTGTGCTGATTCCCTGTGCCCTTTGTATTGGGCAAACACAAATTCAAGGACTTTCTCTCTGGCTCTCTTGTGGGATTTGGTCTCCTGCCAATTCCTGGCCATCTAGGATGGTTTTGTCCCTTTGATTACACCGAAGTCTGGCAAGCGATACCGATATTTTCTTCCTCCTCCATTTTCAGTTAAAAACGCTCTTGATGGCATTCAGAGGACTCCAACAAAATGCCACCTTTGCCAGACCTCGTAAGTGCACTCCATCTCTGGCTCAAGGCCCATCGCTCCCATTTCTTAAGCGAGATTTCTGAAATACTTCTGCTTTCAGAAGCTCATTAGCATCATTTATTTCCCACCCCTGTCCTCAGCTCCCTGGCTCTCTATGGATCTCAATTCAAAGCAGCTAATTCCAAATTCCCAGAGTCTATGGTTGAAGGCCCTCCACCCCCACTCCAGTCTGTGGGCATATTGCTTTCCCATGGAATCGCTGAATCTGGCCCTTGTTCCAGTGGCTCAGGGTGCCTAGATGTTAGAGCATCCAGGCTCCCCCAGGGCTGAACTGGATGCTGGCATCTGGAGAAAGTGGAAAGGCAACTGGAGGCCCAAAGTCCAAAGACTCTGGCTCCTGGCTGCAGCCCTTGCTAGCTGGGCGACCTGGGCCAAAGTGGGGGTGGGGTTCTCCTCAGGGCTCAGAGGGAACTTGCACCCTATTAAACAAGGGTATTGATTCCTGCACTCCCCACTTCCTCAGGGTGCAGAGAGGAATGGGTTCTGGAGCTTCCAAGCTACAGAGGTCTGGGAGCTGGTAGTGTGAGGCAGCAGCATGATCCGGCAGCCAAGACAGGCTGCTTTCGAGGGGCACGGCTTCCAGGGCTAGGAGAAGACTTCCTGCTCAGGTCACTTCTGGGCCATTTGGAGGCCTCAGTGGAGTGAACTGCAAGTGAGCAGGATTGTATCGACAGGATGACCAGGAGGGGGAGGATTCTAAGACATGTCTGATGAGGACTGAAGGATGAGCAGAACGGGCTGGGGGAGTGGGGAGGGGGGATGTACAAACACCCGGGTCTCCAAGTATTGGAAAGATTGTTCTCTGGAAGAATTAGGCCGGTCTGGCTTGACCCCCACTTCTAGGGAGTACTGCAGACCTGGACTCAAGAATACAGACACTTTCTAGCTGGATGACCCTGGGCAAGTCACTTCACCTCTGTCTCTGTGCCTTCATCTGTAAAATGGAGAGAATTAGAGCATCTCCCTCTTGGGGTTGTGATGAGGGTCAAATGACAAATGGTACACAGTAGGGGCTTAATAAAGGCTTGTTCCCCTCTTTCCTCCCCCAGCCCCAGAGCTTAGAACTAGGAGTGTTGGATGCCAGCTGCCGGATGTCGTGAAGCTCCCTAAGGCTCGGTGCAGTCCCCAGGGGCCACATGACTGGGGCCCTAAGAGCCCTTTCCATGAGTGATGGCAGCATCTAGATGCAGACCATTCTCAAAGACCCTACAAAGAGATGTGGCTTTTAAAGAGAACAGGTACAGATGAGAGCCTGGAATGACAGAGCCAGAAATAAGGCTGACGTCAAAGTGGATTGCTTACAGGCCTGTTTTGGGTAATTTTTTTGGGGGGGGGAGATTCTATATAATGGATTCATTTTGAGAAATGTGGTTTTTACTTACACTCTACCTTGATTTAACAACACAGCGGTAATTATCTTTCTGATGTGAATGCGCTAGGCAAATCGTGGGAAGTGGTTCGGGAAGAATCTACTCATTATCGCCTCATTCTTGCATCAGCTCCTCCAGTGGGGAGGGAGAGGGCAGCTTGTGGGTGCTTGGGACCTGGTCCACTTTGGGGAAGGAAGCAATGGGGGGGCTCAGGGCTATCGCAGCAGCTCATGAATATTTGAATGCTGGAAGAGACTTTAGAGATCATTTCTCTAATTTCATTTTCAGAAGAGAAAACTGAGGCACACAAAGGGCCTGACCTTTGATAGTGACTAAGCTGGGATCAGAATTCAAGTCACTGGATTTCTAATGGCAAATATTTGCCTCCCCTGTGGAGAGTGGAAGCTGTGGTCAGGAGGAAGGGGTATCAGAAATCTTTTGACAAATTTTTGTGGTTTTAGCTCTCCATCAGCAGCCCTCCCTCCCTCCTTTGTGACCATTTCCCTGTTGCCCCAAACTGCCCCCAAATGGAACTAAAATGAACAATTTTCCTCTAGATTGTCTTCCCAGCCACTATCCCCACCCTATCCCAATAGCCACCATCCTCTGTCACTGCCAGCATCAACCCCACCCCTATCACCACCATCCCTTCCAGAAGCTAGGTGACAGTGGGTAGAGTATAGGGAGTCTAAATTTAAATCCAGCCTTTGATATATAGTTGGGTGACCCCAGGCAAGTCATGACTTCTGACTGCCTCAGTTTCCTCACCTGTAAAATGGGGATAATAACAATTACCTTGAAGGGTTGTGAGGATCTAATGAGATAATATTTGTAAATACTTTAGAGGGTCTGGCACATAGTAGGCACTTAAAATAGTTTCCTCCCTTCCCATCTCCATTCTTGTACACCCCTTTCTCATTTCCATACCCATTAGCATCATCATCATCATGACAGCCCCAACATCCCTTTTTTGTCCCTACTGCCACTCTGTCCATCTTCATCTCCATCTCCATTATCTCCTTTGTCACCTCACTTCCATGCATCCTCATCATCACAGCATATCCAAATGTCTGTCCCTCAACATTATGAGGTGGGTGATCTAAATCTCCCCTGTGGCCTTCTCCTTCCCCCTGATGTTCACCAACACATTCCTGTCACCAATCAACATTGCCACCCCTACAGAATCGCTTTGGTGTCGGTACCCTGCTAGTGGTCTGGTTCCATCTCATCTCCAAGACATCGAATCACCTCTAGTTAGCAGCTTGTCCAGCTCACCTTCTTACACACACAGCCACACTGCCCTGATCCCCTTCCCCCGATCCTATCATTTGGGTGAACAATCAGGGCTCATCATGGGCAAAGCTGGACATCCCTGATGGGCATAACATGGGCATCATAAAAACAGAAGGAAGAACCTTCAATGAGAAATCAAGGGTCAAGAATCTGAGGAGAGACAGAGAGACAGACTGAGATAGAGACAAAGGGAGATGCAGAAACAGAGACACGGAGACACAGAGAGAGGACTGTGATCTATGTCAGGAGGTTGGAGGTTAAAAACTGTGGTACAGAGAAGAAAGGCTGGTGGCTAAAGCCTGGGAGCTGATATCAGATTGGAGGTTTTTCCCATAGAGGGCCAGGGAGTGGAACCTGTAGGGGAAGCTGCCTCTGCTCCAAGGAACCATTTAATTCAAGGCCACTGCCATATATGAAGCACCTCCCCAATGCAAGGTTCTATTTTAGGCTCTGGAAAAACAAAGACAACCAAGAAATTCAATGTCTCCTGACCCCTGAGGTGGCTTCCCAGGTGCCCTGCCAAGGAGAGATCATCCAGGAAGGAAGAGGAGAAGGTGAGGCAGGTGCCGCTGGCTGGCACCTTGTCATTGAAAACACCAAGTTTACAATTTGTTGACCTTGCTTTAGGAAAAGAAGTCTGTTTCCCAGGGCCCCTCTCAGGCTGGTCCTGAGGCTCTCCTGAGATGGGACACTCCCCACTCAGGTGATTCACACAGATAATGATAGGACTAGCAGGAAACCAGAAAGTGCTGCTCCTGATGACAATGATTTTGTCAAACCATGGCAGGCACAATGCCATGCGTTCTGTTGTTATCCCTGCCCAAAACAAGGGCTTAGGAAAGAGACAGACTTGGGGAGTTGGTGAGAAGATGATGTGACAATGGGACTTTGATGTCTGGGTCATGATTCAAAATACAGGCACTTGGTTCAACCAAAGTTTTAAAAATACACTTCCATGGAGTCTGATGAATCTAAGCAGAATGGATTTAAAAGGAAAAGGAAGATGGAAGGGGAGGCTGTCAAGGTCACCCAGTACCTGTAGTACCATAATAGTAAATAATGTAGGAAGAAGGGCTATCATGAAAATGGACAAAATTTCATAGTAGTCTACATCCAAGAAAGGAGTCAGCCTGAATGAAGGCAAAAGTGGGTATTTATATGGCCCTTTGAAGTCTGTAAAACATTTTAAAAACAGTATCCCCTGGCTCTTTTCAACCACACTATAAGCTATGACTGGAGGATAGCATTTTTGCAAATGCTCAGTCTGGGTAACAAGTAAGCTAAACCAAAGAGCTTAATGTAAAGAGAAAAATTGGATCTCACAGGAGTCACTGAGGCTTTTGGGGCGTCACTCATAAACTCTTGTTTCAAAGGAAAAGAAAAGAAAAGTGGCAGGAGGCAGTAGCATTGTGGGCTTATGGATTTATGTGAGGAAATCCGTGAACCAGAATCCATGAACAGTAAAGAACATGGTTCATCCATCCCCTCAATCAATCATCCCAAAGATCTCCCTTTTCTGGTCAAATTCCTTGAGTTCCTTTGCTCCCGTTCCCTCCTTCTCTGTCAGCTCTGCAGTCTGGCTTCCGACCTCCCCATTCACCCCAAACTGCTCTTTCCAATGTTCCTAATGATCACTTAAATGGCCCAATGCAATTTAGTCCACATCCTGCTTGATCTCTCTGCATGTTCTGCCTCCCCCCTCTTCCTTCTAGATTCCTGTATCACAGTGCTCTCCGGATTCTCCACTGATCTGTTCTCAGACTCCTTTTCTAGGTCTTTGAACAGGTCTTACTAATGGCCCCTGGGGGGCTTCCTAGGCTTTGGCTTTCACCTTCTTCTCTTTTTCCCTTTATTGCTGTTTTACCTGGTGATTTCATCACTCCCAAGCTTCCAGCTGACATCTCTCCAGGGGTGATCATCAGACCGACTTATCAAGCTCTAACTCTCAGTCTAGACTCTGCAGCTGACCATCAGCTGTTCTGTGGAGGGGACACCACCCTCCCTGACCAAATGCACAGCCTAGGCAGAATCCACAGGACTTTCTATCAGAAGCTCTCCCTCCTTGTGGGGTTTTCTTTTTTCTTCTTTTTTTAAGATTTTTTTTGCAAGGCAATGGGGTTGAATGACTTGCCCAAGGCCACACAGCTAGGTCATTATTAAGTGTCTGAGACCGGATTTGAACTCAGGTCCTCCTGACCCCAGGGCTGGTGCTCTATCCACTTGGCCACCTAGCCGCCCCATGTTGGCATTTTCTTAATTGATACTGTACATATCTGTTCGTACCTAGTTTTTTACATATAGTCCTCTTCATCAGACTGTGAGCTCCTTTCTTCTGGTCAGCTCAACGTAAAAGGACTATGAGATGATTTCTCAAGTCCCTTCCAGTCCCACATCCAGTGATGGTGCAGAAAAAGGCACGAGAGCCATTAGAACCCAACTTTGTTCTAGTTTATCAGCCAAGAATAATGGCTTTTAAACTGGAAATCGTAGAACAAAATGGTGATGAAATTAAAAGAGAGGAAGAGAGGGAAAAGGCACAGAGGACATTTTAGGCTCGATGTGAGAGGAAAGCTTCCTAACAACGAGAGTTGTCCCAACCCAGAATGGTTCAGAAGAAAGTCAACTCCCTGGCATTGAAGGGATTCAAGCTGAGGCTGGATGATGATGGGTCAGGCATCTTGGGGCGGAGGTACAGATTGGACTAGACCTCCCCTCTGAGGGCCCTTTCCAAGACATCCTGTGATTCTGGGAAATGAGGCCAGGACCAGGGAGGAGAAGGTAAGAGAACACCTGCTGACCGGGATGAACTGTAACTGAGGGCATCAAGAGAGCTGGCAGAGAGGATGTGAGTCACTGTCAGGGAGGTAGGCCAGACCTGCATGTGGGCAAGGCCCTCCACTTTACAAAAGGAGATGATGCAATGAGCAAGCTCAAGGCCAGGGAGCTCTGCTTTAATTTCTGGAAAATAAATATTAGAACATGGAGTCAATGAATGAATTGTGAGCGCATGGGGTTCGCTGGGAACAATCAAGCTAGACAAACTTTTGTTTCTATTTTTAGCAGGGAGGACTAGACTGGCAGGTGAACTGGAGAGATGATTTCCCTAGATTTTAGCAAAGCATTTGATGAAGTCTCCCATGGCATCCTTGTGGACAAAATGGAGACGCTGGACAGTTCAGTGACTTAGAAACTGGTTGGATCACAGCACCTAGAGAGCATTGATTCATGGACCAATGTTAAGTAAGGTTAAGGTAATTCTAATGGAGAGTCATTGTGGGGATAGAGTTAGAGACAAAGAAGCAGAAACAAACACAGAAACAGAGAGCCAGACAGAGAGACAGAAACCCAGAGACACAGAGAGAGCCAGAGCCAGATACACACACACACACACACACACACACAACAATATACAGATAGAGAGACAGAGAGACAGACAGAGAGAGACAGAGAGACAGAGACACAGACAGAGACAGAGAGAGACAGAGAGACAGACAGAGAGAGAGAGAGAGAGAGAGAGAGACACAGACAGAGAGATTGGGAGCCAGAGACAGGGGGGCTGAATGGGGCATGGGAGAGACATCATCTCTTTCAAGGCCTAGCACACTCCTCTAGGGGCTCAATATATCTGTGTTGGACTGATGGATCAGCCTCTCACTCAGATCCCAATGTGGAGCCCAAGACTTCAGGCCCTAGGAAAGCCCCATTTGGGTGGGAAGCTCCCTCCACTGGGTGCTCACCCCTCTTTACTGAGATCTCAGACCCCCATGGGACATCACTCAGCCATCCATGGTTAATGTCTCCTCCTTATGGACCTACCAGCAGCACCAGAATCACTGGGCCTTGATAGATGTAGTCAACGTAGTTCCCTGGTTCTTTGCCAAACCAGCATCTGTAAAGAGAAGAGACCAGGGTGAATGTGCCTCCAGATGGAGGCTTCCATTAGCCCAGATCAGAGCCGCCCTCCTCAGCTGCTACTTGGGTGCTGGCCTCTGTGGAAGATGAGGTTGGACCCTGTGCCAACCACAAATCTCAAGGTTTGACTATGAGAAAATCAGATGTGATTTACTATTTATATTGGCTTCCATTCTGTAATTGAGTCTATTGTAACCTCTCAAGCCATGCTTCTTGGTCTCCGAGCTGTTCAGAAGTTCAGCTTTCCTCCCTTAGCTAGGTTGTTCCATAAATGACTTTAATCCAAAGAGATCTATTATCTCTTCACAGCTTATTGCCCATATCTAACTAGGGAAGACCCGTCATCTTCCCAACATGCCTCGTGAGATGCAGGTGGATGCTAGGGAGTCGCTTCTATTATCTCTGCAATTGTAGGAGTCTATCAAGAAACTCTGGTCTGGTATTGAGGTGACTCTACATGGCCTTGCAGGTGAACCCCACCAATGAACTTTCCATAGTAACAAGATGGGAGGAAGGGGTTGTTGCTGACCCTGCATTCCAGACTTACATTCAGTCACAGTTTCCATCTTCCATGATACATCAGGCTTTGTAACTAATCATATTGTTTTCCATGACTGTTCTTGGTTTGCTTGTACTTCCCCAAACTACAGAAAGACTAGTAAACCCCAGGGTAGCTAGGTGGCGTAGTGGATAGAGCACTGGCCTTGGAATCAGGAGTACCTGAGTTCAAATCTGGCCTCAGACACTTAATAATTACCTAGCTGTGTGGCTTGGGGAAGCCACTTAACTCCATTGCCTTGAAAAATCTAAAAAAAAAAAAACCTAGTCAACCCAATCTTGTGGTCTTTTGATTGGATGACATGCTGAATGACCCATTTTTTTGGCCATTGTTGGTTATTGTGGCCATTGGCCACAACAAATTGAGTGTGCTTGGAACTTTGTGTCTCAGTTTACCTTAATTTCAATTGTGATGCTACTTTGGAATGATTTCCTTGCCATTAGTGATAATGATCAGTTAGGCATAATAATTCATTGGGAAGAGAGTGGAGTGAAATTAGGGTGGCTGTGGAGTCAAAAGAACTAGGTTCGAATCTCAGCCCTGTTTGTGAGACATTGGGCAAGTCACTTAATTAAATTTCACTTCCCTCCTCTGTAAAATGAAGGAGTTAAACTGTATGACCTCTTAGGTCACTTCCAGTGACACACTGGCACCAATGAGGGGGTGACCAGGGTAGGAAAAGGCCCTCAAGTCTGTCCTCACAAGTAATCAGCTGAAGAAGCTGAGATGTTCAGCCTGGAGAAGAAAAGTCAAGGGGTAGGGGCAGGGGTGCCAGTTAGAGAAAGTATTTGAAGGGCTGCCCAGTGGCAAACAGATTAGACTTGCCCTCTTTGACCTCAGAATAAAGAATGAGAAGAGTTGGGGGGGGGAGTGGCAAAGAGGGAGATTTAGGCTTCCTTCCAGGAAAACCTCCTAGGACTGAAGGGGGAATGGGCTATCAAGATGGGGAAGTTTTCCCTCACTGGGGATTTCCCAAACAGATAAATGCCTATAAAGTTCATTGGAAACCAGGTGCTATGTAAATGAGGAGATATCAATAATATTATGAGTTTGTGATTATGGCTGTTGTTGAGGCAGAGACTGGATGACCATTTGCCAGATGTGTTATGGAGGGAGTCCTTGTGTTAAGTATGGTAGGAATGACCTGTTTGCTGAGATCTCTTTTGTTGATTAGGTCTGGAGTTCTTGCGTAATTCTGAAATATTCAGAGAGTCAAGGAAAGACTTCACCATAGTGGGAGGGTCCTCAAGTATGAGGAAACTGGAACAGGGACTGTGCAGAAAGCATGGGTGGGCTATGGTTGAGATCAATGGCATCAGTGCTTCCTACCTCAAGGCTCTATTAACATATAGATGTCCTAGGAGGTCAGGGATGGAAGGAACATGGGAGTCATCTAGTCTATCTTTGTCATTGTCCTGAGAAAGAACTCTGACCTAGAGAGTAGAACGAGCTGGCCAATGATCACATAGCTAGTTAGTGGGAGTGAGTCCCTGAACTAGGGACTCGAGCTCATCTCCCATCATATCTCCTCCATGTAGTTGACATAGAAATCACATACCCCAAGCACAGGACAAGGAAGATATGGTTGTACAAAAGATCATGTGAAAAAGAGCTGGAGGTGGTTTAAAGTTCTGAGTTTCGCAAGAGGCAGCAGTATGTGACAGGGTCATCACAAAAGCTGACGTCATTTGGGGTCACAGTTGAGGCATCCTCTTCAGGATGAAATCTATCTGCCGGGCAAGAGATCCAACTAATCCCAGGGCCTAGACAAAGGGTCAGCTTTCTGGCTGGCACAATGAATCCTCGTAACCATTGGGATGGTACTCCTGGGTGAAAGAGCATTGGTCAAAGACTGTACCACCTCTATGGCCTCAACTGGGTTACTTTTGCCTCCGTGTTCATCCTTATCTGTAAAATGAAGAAGTTGAAGTCTCTTCTGATTGTACAAGGCTGATTCTACAATCCCAATTAGAGTTGAAAAACCAGAAAGAAGTCCTGGGCCAAGGGCAGAGACTCTCCCTATTTAGATAGAGAAAAAGTAGGTAAATACTTGGCAACTAAGTTGAAAGCCTTGGGAAATGTCCTTTTTCTTGTCCTCCCAGGTTTCATAGTTACTTGTGGACAGAGGAAAACATTCGAGAGCCCCCAAGGGTCCTGATCCTGCAACTGATGGGTGACTGGGTGAACTTGGGCAGGTCACTTGACTTCGCCAAGTCTCAGTTTCCTTGCTTGTTAAGCCAGAATTGTGTTACTTCCTCTGCCTTTCTCACAAGTGATGTCCTGAAGATTTGATGAGATAAATAAATCTGAAATTATCTTGTGAACTCTAAAGCCCTGCACACAAGGGGAACCAAGACAAGCTGACCAGGAACAAGGATAGCTGGAGAATGCAACATCCAGGAGGGCAGGGGCTGCTTCCCCTTTTGTCTCCATACCCCCTGTAGCTGCGACTTAGTGGGTGCTTGATGAGTGCCTATGGATCTGCCATGGCACTGCATTCTCCAGCTGAGCCAATATGCTGGCTACCTCCTGCATAGGGGCAGGCTGGGGCCAGAATTAAACAAGAGGAGGTGAGCAGGCTTGGTGGCCTTGGGGAAATTACAAAGTTCTTGTAATGATCTCTCTCCCTGAAACAGAGGTCTATTTTCTTAATACCAGTATTCTTCCAGTGACGCTATTTGGCTGTGAGTCATGGAATACCAGAGGCTCAGAAGACTTTAGGTTGAGGATCTTTCAAAGGCCAATGGGGAGGAGACTGATGAGATAAGGGATTAGCCAAAAGGGATGGAGAGAAGGGGGGGAGAAAGGAAGGGAGGGAAGGAGAGGGAAGAAAAGAAGGAAGGAAGGAAAGAAGAAAGGGAGGGAGGGAGGTTGGCATCACAGAAATATCTCATCCCAAAACAAGAGGGACTGATCAAGGGACAAAAGCAAGGGCTACACCAAGGCCAGCAGGAGCAAAAGTCCTCCATCGGATCCTTCCTAATGTCACAAGAATACAAGGAAGCCTCCAGCATGTGGCCTGAATCCCTGGGTATGAATGCCAAGTAGGGCATGGTCAGGGGGGCACAGAGTGGGCAAACATGGGTGGGTCATGTTATAATAGAGACACAGTAGAGCTTAATGGAGCCTTGCTGATTGAGTTAGTGATAGATAAGGAGACTGGACCAGATGTATACTTCTCACTCTGCAGTTCAGGGACTTGGGGGTAAGAGGCCAGGACAGATCTGTTCTGGAGGATAGGAAATCAAAATGTAGGGGCAAGAGAGAAGCAAAGTAGCTTGGGGCTGATATGGAGGCAGGGATTCTCCCATTGGGAAAGCATGAGGCCATCAGGGCTTTTGGACATATTTTAGTGTTCCTGTCCTCTTCCCATTCACTTGCCAGCTGACTCTACCCCTAACTACCCTCTCCTCCCTTCTGTTTTCCAGATTCCCTTCCAGTCTTGTCTTTCTCTATTAGAATGGAAGCTTCTTGGTTGTAGGGACCCCCTTGTTTTGACCAGAGCTTAGCACAGGATTCAGTATATAATGTGTTTAAGGAACCCCCCCCTCTCCCTCTCCCCCCAAATATCTATTATCTCAGATTCAAGAGTGCAGACAAGGACTCTCTAGCTACAGCTTCTTGCTAGTGGCTCTTTGTGGAGACAGATGTCTTGGGGGGGGGGGAATCTCCACTGGTGCTTTTACAGCCTGAAGTCCCCTGGGAAGAGAATAGTCCTCATTAGGGCCCATGAGAGAGGACAAGTCAGCTAACTTCCATAAAAAAGAATTGTAGCCGGGCGACTGGGAATGGATCCCCATGAAGGCTGCCCTAGAGCCTGACTTTGACCCTCACCATCTGCAGCACCTAAACTGCCTATTATAGTATTAATGGGCTGAAAGAATTTAACTGAATTTAACTGACTTTAGATCTTTTTTTTTTTTTAGTTCTTGCAAGTCAATGGGGTTAAGTGACTTGCCCAAGGCCACATAGCTAGGTCATTATGAAGTGTCTGAGGCCAGATTTGACCTCAGGTCCTCCGGACTCCAGGGCCGGTGCTCTATCCACTGTACCACCTAGCCTAGCTGCCCCCCAAGAATTTAACTGACTTTAGAGAGATCCAGATATTATCAGGTTATTAGGCTCCAGGGAGGGTGCCGTGATCTTCACATTACCTTCCACCTTCATGTACATGAGCTGTGAACCTGGAATGATAAACTTTCCTGAATGCACTTTCAGCACATTTAGAGCCTGAGGATGGGGAGACATGGTCTCTCTTCAACCCTTGGGTTCAGGTACAAGTTGTAAAGAAGAGATATTCTTGCAACTGCAGGTCGTCCAGGAGAGTCCTAGGACCTCCTCGCTAGGGGAAGGAGGACTTACTGACCTGCCATGATGCTCTGGGCTCTGGACAACTCATGGAAGCAAAGATCCATGAACCTGTTGAACCTGTGAGTGGCTGTAACACACCTGGGCTCAAGTCCAAGACCAGGACTGATGAGAAGGCATGGAAAGCCCTGGAAGAGCTCCAAGGTCTTTCTTCCAATCCCTGCGGGGCATATCTCCCTGACCATCACATTAGGTTGACTCCCTTGAAAATGAAATTTGACTCCTCACAGAAACCCCATATTTCCAGAATATTACCACTGACATGGTTGTAGTGGTTACCATGGCGATAGTTCTTAAACAGTCTGCCAAGCATTTAACATGCGTTACTTTATTTGACCCTCACAACAATCCTACAAAGCAGGTACTACTGTTATCCTTTCTTTAAAGAGAAGGAAACTGAGGCTAAGATAAGTTAAGTGACTTAAGTGACTTGCCCAAGATCACACAACTAGTAAAGTATCTGAGTCAAATTTGAATCCAGATCCTTGTGATGCCCAGTCCCTCACTCTAGTCACTGTGGGGCCCCCATCTGTCTCAGTGGATCAGTTCTCATCAATGTGCCCTTTGATTTCATGTCCCAGGTAATGATCTCTCCCAGCCCCTCACAGTGTGGCATTTTTAAAGCAGAATACTCACAATCATAAGCTTGTGTTCAACAAAAAGCATTGAAAAAAGGTTAAAGGTTCAGCGACTGCTGACCGCAGTCTTAGAGCCATCTACCATCAGGAAAGCGTGTGGGAAAGCACACGTTAAGTGCATGCATATGGTTGTCTGTCTGTCTGTTGGTCTATTCCTTATCTCTGTCTCTCCAAGGTGTTGCTCTTGAGGAGAGAGCCAGGAGAACCTGAGTGCCTTTTTTTTGCCTCCCCCTGGGCATCTTGTATCCTGGTCTCTGCCTGGCATCTCCTGGCGACTTCCAGGAGCAGTGGGGAAGGGTGAGCTTTCTGAAACAACCTTTGCTACATTGCTAAGAAGATGTCAGGCCTGAAAGCCCCAGGCACAGCATTAGGTCTCTGACATGGGATATGTTGAAGGCCATGAAGTTTGGTGAAAAGAGACTTGAGCTACCATTCAAGGCTTCCAGATTCTGGTTCCAGCCAGATTATTAGGACACTATGTGGCTGTGGCAGAGAACTTCCATGATAGACCTCAGTTTCCCCATTCAGAAAAAAAGGCTAACTTATCCTAGCCCTCCATCGTTTCCAGGGCTTCTTGCATGCATATGGATGGATGGATTGATTATACATACATTCTTATACCCACATAGACACATAGTTTTGGTTGTATAAAAGAAGTTTCTCCAACTAGTTCCCAATTCGCTACAATATGGAGAACCTGTGGGCATTTCCCCTCAATCCCACAGTGGTGGGACCTTATTTTACATCTCAGCCCTGTCTCCTGCCAAGCTGGTGCAAACTCTGGGAAGAATGCCATCTTAGCATCTGTTTGAACAACGGAGTCAGGAAAGTTCCTCAGTCTGGCCTCCCTGGGCTCCAACCAAAGTAGAGCAATAAATGAAATCCTAGAGGTCAAGGATGCTTATTGCTGGAGAGACCTTCAGCAGCTCCTTTATCTTTTTTGTTGTTGTTTGTTTGCAAGGTGACGGGGTTACGTGACTTGCCCAAGGCCACACAGCTAAGAAATTATGAAGTGTCTGAGGCCGGATTTGAGCTCAGGTCCTCCTGACTCCAGGGCCGGTGCTCTATCCACTGCACCCCCTAGCTGTCCCTCCTTTATCTTTTTTTTGCCCCTCAGCCTCCTTGTCTGTAAAATGAAGGAAGTGAGCTATGTGGCCTCCAAAGTCCCTACTAATACGTTTCAGACCAAACTGATTGGGTCTGGATTAAGGACTGTTCCGTCTCGTCCTTCTACTTCTCCCCTCTGTTCTCTCGGGTAAGGAGGAGCTTACTCCAGGACACACATTCAGGGGTTTGAATCAGTTGTTTCACTCACTGCTCATCTTCATAGTAGAGCTTGCCGATGGCCCAGGCGATGATGATGGGGCAGGGGATGACTGAAAGAGAGATGGGCATTAGGGCCATGATAGGCAGCAGTGTGAGGAATGACTAAGGGAGGGACCAGAATAATGGGCAAAGACACCTTTACCTATCCACTTATCCACCCTACCCCAGGAATTGGGCACAGGATTATACCACTGAAGTTTCTCTTCCATTTGACCAGATTTCAGACCAACATAGATTTGAAGTAAAATGTGTGTGTGTGTGTGTGTGTGTGTGTGTGTGTACAGGGACCTCTAGTAGTATTCTCAAACAGGAAGTTTTTGGATTATTCATGTTATGGGGGCAGATCCCTTGTGTTTGGATTATCCATGCTTCCATTCCTCCAACTCAGCACAAATAATCAAGGGGAACTATCCAGAGCTAAGCTAAGGGTTCCTGGCCTGGATTAGAGGTAAATTGTTCAATATATAGAAGATAATGGAGAAGAAGCTTCCCTCAGCCTTGGGGGTAACCCAGGACAATCCCCCCACCCCTGACATTGCAACCTCTACCACTTACACCATCCGATGAACAGGAAGACCCACTTCCTCAGCTTGTCTGTAGAGTAGGTCATGACAATGGCCGTGTGTAGGTAGCAGCCTTCCACGAACATCCAGAAGAAGTTGGTTACCACAAAGTAGTTAAAGATGGTGGTGATGCATCTACACCAAGCCTGTGTCAGGGTGGGAAGAGAGGGTCGGTGGAGGAAGTGTGGAGAGCACTGAGAGCTGTCTCTCAATGGAATCCTCAAGCTGGAAGGAACCTTAGGCATCATCACTTTTATCAACAAAAGTTGTTGGATTTCAAGGGATCAAATTCCACCCAGTATCCTTTGCATCGTCTCCTGAAATTTAGTCCTATGCCTCAGCAAGTTGATTCCAGCTCTTAGTCATTGCTTCTCTGCCTGGGCCTCCCACCTCACCATTCCTCCAAGAAACTTAAAGGAGAACTTTGAGTGTCTGGCCAACCCTCCACATCCCGACAATTCTCAGTGCTTTCCCACATTCTGCTCCATTTCCTTCAGAGAGAAATGTTCCTTCTTTTTCCTTTAACTAATTAATTAATTAATTAAATGTTCTTTAATTTAATTTTTGCAGGGCAGTGGGGTTCAGTGACTTGCCTAAGTAAATATTAAGTGTCTGAAGTCAAATTTGAACTCAGGTCCTCTTGATTCCAGAGCCAGTGCTCTATCCACTGCTCCACCTAACCACCCCTGAGAAACATTTCTTCTGGCCGATGCTAACTCACTAGGTTTGGCCTCACACCCTTCCAGGACCGAGCTCAATCTTGACTGAACTGATGCAGAGCAAAGTGAGAACCAGAACCAATTTAACAATAACAATATTGTAAAGACAAATAGCTTCCAAAGACTCAAGAATCATGATCAATCAGGGTTCCAAAAGATCCACGCAGAAACGTGTCCCTCCTGGCAGAGAAGGATGGCTTTTGGTTGGGGATATGGCCCATGAGGGAATTGGGTTTGCTCCATTCTGCTTCCTTGGTCCAAGGAAGGCCTCTTATTTGAGGGGAGGAGAGAAGTGTAGTGTGCCTGTGTGTCTGTGGGGGTTGTGATAATGATACAAAAGAAGGAAAAAGAGAAAGGTGTCAATAAAACACCAAAATACACAGAAAAGAGTACAAAAGAAGCTCAGGAGGGGACAATCACACAGGAAAGTATTGGCGTGATTTTATCAAATTAAATCAACACTTTAAAAAACTTCAGTTTTACACAATAAGTTGCTTTTCTGTTCTTTGTATACTAAAACAGCAGAATAGCGGGGATGACCCAAGACTTCCAAATCTGAGAGGCCGGGCTTGCTCCCCATCTCTAGTGCTCACTGCTCAGAGGACTTTGGACAAAGCACCTTAACCTTGCATTTCATCTGGGAAATAAGGGGTCAAGCTAACTGCCCCCTGGTGTCCCTCTTAGCGCTAGATCTCTGTCACTGGGTCAGTCATGAGATAAACCATTTACTGGCATCTACCACATCTGTTTTCTGGGGACACTGGTCTTCTAGGGCAGAGAAGGGTTTTGTCTGGTTCAAGGTAGGGGTCCATCTATGTTGGGGTTAGTTTGAACTGAGTGAAGAGAGTATCTAGGCTCCTTCATGGACTGATATGGCCATGGACCTTCTAATGACCACAAGCCATACACTATGTTCTAGAGTTGTGCCAGGAATCAGAGTTGAGCTCCCTGGTCTCTAAAAGTCGCTAGCCTTAGTGCTGCACCCATTGCATGCCCACAAGAGTCCTGGAAGCTGACCGCTGTCCCCAGTACCTCATTGTTTTCATGGACTGTGTGGTCAATCAGCTGCAGGAGGAACCAGAGGATGTTCCGGAGGATGAAAGTCGTGATGAGGTTCCAGTGAATGATATTCCGGAGGCAGCGGATGCTCCTGTGTAGGGAGGTGAAGGCAGTGAGGGAGGGGCTTAAGCCCACATCAGGGGAGGTGGACAAAGCCCATCATGCTCATCCTCTGCTCAGCTGCCAAAGTAACCTTCCTAATGCTCAAAGCTGGTCATGGCACTCCCCTACAGCTAATTTCAGGGGTTCCCTCTCCCCTCCAGGATCAGAAGTCTGGGGGAAAGGGAATGAAGAGGGAATGGAAGAAGAAGAGGAGAATAAGGAGTGAAGGAGCCAGGAAAGAAGGGCCATGGAGGAGGAGGGACCCAGGGAAAAGGAAGATGGGAAAGAAACAGACAGAGACAGGCAAAGACAGAGAGAGCAGAAGCAGAGACAGACAGAGACAGGGAGAGAGCCCGGGAGCCAGTGTTGGTGTGAGCGGGAGAGGAGCCATGACTCACTGCAAGCCGAGGAAGAACAGGAAGGCGGCCAGGAGAGCCCCCATGGACACGCAGTGACCCAGGTAGTTGATGATGAGCGCTATCTTGTAGTGCACGTCATATTTCCTCTGTGGAGAGACATACAGACAGACACACAGACAGACAGATGCAGAGATGGGGGGGGTGGAGAGCTGATCTGGTCCTCAGGGGATGCCAGCTCCAGGGAGAAAGCCACCTTCCCTGCTTCCACTCAGACTCACTCAGGCCACAACACTGGGCTCCTTCCTGAGCAAGAAGCCTGGGCCATATAGACCTGGCTCCCAAATATAGTTTCCTTCTGGAGTCTTTCTGAGACCCCCTTGGGCCCAGGGGGGCCTGCTGGAGGGGGCTGTCAGAGGGTTTCCTTCTTTCTGTCACAAGGCTGGGGGATGGATGCCAAACCTTGAATCTGGGCCGTGCTGCCTTAGTGAAATCACTTGACCTCTCTGGGCCTCAACTTCCCTTCTCTGACAATGTCCCAAGGTATGGGGATGGGTTAGTGAGATCATGGAAGGTTTTCAAGTGATAGAAATCTCTCCCAAAGTCCTTGGCTCAGCTGCCATGTGATTGTTTACACTCCTCTCGCCCTTTTGGATGCTTTCTCCTGCCCTCTCTCTTTGCCTACCTAAACTTGAAGGCTGAGCTCCAGTGCTATCCTTTCAATGAAGCCTCCTCTGATCCCCCATTCATTGCCAGCCCCAAGTCATAGGGCCAGGGGGATAATAGAAAACTATAAATCAGGCCTTGATGGATTATTTTGTTCATTATCCAGACTTAAGGAAGTGAAGGAGAAAACAGTAATTATTCAGTTTCAGTGGAAAAGTCTGCCCTCAGTCCTTTTGGGGAGAGTCAGTTGTTAAATGTTCACTAGCATAAAACTTAATGGTCTCTCCTTAGCATGAAAGCTTTCTCCCAAGAGCCTTCAAGGCAGGGAATCATGACAATAAATGATTTACATTTCTCTAATGTTTTAGTGAGTCCTTTTAAATAGCTTCACATAAGTGATCTGATTGGGGAGTGTCAGAGTTATTATCTACTTTTAAGGAATGAGAAGGTTGAGTACAACCAAGTTAAGGGACTTACCCAGGATTCTGGGGGAGGAAGAAGTAAGAGGAGATTTGAACCCAGCTCTCTGGCTTCTAAGTCTACTCTTTTCCCTACCACACTATACTTCAGTGGTAACAGATTTCTGTCCTTGAAGGACCTTATTTGAGGGTGATCCTAATTAATTTTTCCAATTCATGTCTGGGGACTAAGATAGGGGTTTATTATTTATCTGAGGTCATAAATGGGTTGGGGTCTGTATAAAAAACGAAAACAGATTTCCTTGTGTTCTGGACATCCAGAAGAAGGCTTCTTAGCTGCCCTGGTCTGCTTGTCGCCCACCTCCCTTGGAGGTGAAGCAAGGAGGTGAAGGGGGATATGAAGGGGGCTGGGCTCTAGCTCTTCCCAGGTCTTCTTCCCAAGCAGTCTGTGAGCTCCTGGAGAGTCAGGTCTGGAACCCTCCCTCCTGTCTCCTTCATAGTTGGGCAGAGCCCAGGGCTGGGATCCTGATGAGCTAAGGAAAAGTGTCAGAATGCATGTCACCCTCTAGATTCTTCTAAGCATTGGCCAACAAGACTTCTGGGCTGGGTTTGCGTCATCCACTGGGGTGTGTGTGAGTGGAGCAAGTGTGGGGAGGAGACACTCACCTTGTCATCCAAGATGGGCTCACACTGGGAGTAGTTGATCCTCGAGGCCCAAGTCCCATTGCCTGTGCATTCTCGGTAGGCATTCCCTGCAAACGTGAACAGAGCCAGCTGTCAGAATGAGGAGGAGGCAGAACATGCCACCATCACAGTGCTTCTTGCAGCAAGGTTGGCATGTTGACTTGGCTTCATCATTGGCTTGCTCTAATTAGAATGTGAGGTCCTTAAGGGCAGAGACTGAGTGTCTTTCTCAGTATCTACAATCCTCCCTCCTCCCTCTGTCCCTCCTTCCCTCCCTTCCTTCTTTCCTTCCTTCCTCCCTCTCTCCTTCCCTCCCTCCTTCCTCCCTTCCTCCCTCCCTTGGAGATCATGGACACCTAGTGGGCCCTTAAGAAGTGAAGGTTGGCTGGCTGAAGGCTTTGGTCATTTTGCAGCAGGAGCTCCTCTGAGACACCTGGCAATGGAGCAGCTCTGGCAAGCTCCTCAGCCCTGCCCCACTCAGGAGGTCCCACCTGGACAGCCTGGGTGAAGGTGTGTCTCTTTGGCTCTGTGTGCTTGGGCTTTCCATAGGCCCTGATTGAAGGAGCAGAGATGTTGAACCTTTGGAGACCTTCTGGTCCAGCCCCTTTGTTTTACAGAATCCAGTGATGTGAAGCGGCTTGCCTAGAGTCACACTGGCAGTAAGAAGCAAAGCTGGCACCTGGCTCAGCTTAGTTCATGGACTCAAATGTTTTCTTCATTAATATTTACTCTTTCATATTTCCTTTCAACCCAGAAACCCCCTATTCTTCCTGCTGTTGCCCACACAGATTGAGACATCAGTTCGTTATTTAGGAGAAAATTAGATGAAGCGACTTAACCAGGGTCTACAAGTAGGGCGGGTCTGAGGCTAAATTTGAATTCAGGTCCTTCTGACTTGAGGGCCGGCACTGTATCATTGAGCCACCAAGTTGCCCATCATCAGCTACTTTTATGTGCACCATTGGGACCCCGGTGGATGGCCATACTAGTGTTTGTGGGTCATAATCAATTCTATCCCAATCAACCAAAGTCACTCGATCATTTTAGACTGATCCCTCTGGACTCTCAGCCCTTGTGGAACACCCCTGGCAGGAGAGAAGGGGGTGGTGCCCACTTGTCCGCTCTCAGACTGAGTGGGTATGGGGTGCAGGGAGGGGCTGGCTCCATCACACCCATGGCAGAGATCCAGTCAGACCCGACTGTGCCTTTGTTAACTCTAAAGAAGTAAGTAGCTGTTAAGTGGAAATGCTGCTAGAGAGGCTCAGACAGAGGAGAGCTGAGGTTGTGGCAGAAGCCAGGGAACCCTAAACCAGGGTAATTTAAGAAGTCACTTCTGCTTATTTGCCAAACAATAAATTAAAAAACATTAAGTTCACATTTGTGGGACTTCCAGAGCAGAGTATTTTAGGAAAGAAATCACTTTTTAATAACTGCTTTGGAACTCAATTGTTAAAAACTAATCATTTGGTAGCTCTGCCAAGGAGTACATCTGCCAAGCATGGCCCAGAGACTATGTGTCTGACTGTGCCCATGTCTGCCACCACATGGGTGGAGGTTGGGAAGAGTTGTCCCCCAGGTGTCTCAGACTCCACTAGGTTGCCAGGGGCTGCGATCTGCATTGCACATCTGTGAAATCACAGCCCTGGAAGGATGGAGCTTGAGTCTCATTATCTGACCATTGTCATGGCTCTCTCTGTGAGACCGGAGTCTGTGGAATCTCTACCAGAGGCCCACCCATCCCATCTGTGGTCTAACCCTGGTCTAGGGATGGTTCTTGGTGTTGGGCTCTTAATGCCTGATATAGAACCTTAGTTCATGGCAAGAAGGGGACTTTGACATAATTTGGTCCAACCAGATCATGTCATGGACAAAGAAACTGAGGCCCAGAGACAGTCCAAGGTTGCACTGGTGTTCACCCACACACACCCTTTCTTCTCAATGCTTTAAGAAGGAAGAGCCCTTCAAATATCTTCACAGGGTCCTTTCAGGCCAGGTGAGGGCAGTGTCACCAACTAGATTCAAGTCAGTAAGGATGGTGGTACACAGTGTGATAGAGCATGGGTGCGGCATCAGAAGACTGCAGTGAGACTTTGGACAAGTCACTTCTTCTCTGGGTCTCATTTTCCCTACCTGTAGAATAAGAGGGTCAGAACAAATGGCCTCTGAGGATAAGAATATCAGATTGACCACTGAGTGTAGGATGGCTTAGAGAAGGGAGCGACTGGAACCAGAGTAGATTTGTCAAACTGGATCCATTCAAAATATGAAGTCCTTGCATTCTGGGATTCTGTTGACAAGACCAACCCCAAGAAACACAAGCTAGTGGAATATGATTGTCCTCCATGATTCCAGCCTCAAACAGGGCTAGGTCAGCTTCTCTATCACCATTAGGAAGAATGCACGCCACTGGTGCTTGCTCAATGCTCTCCTGTGAGCTGGTGGACTTTAGACTGAAATTTAATTGATTTAACAGTTTTAAATTCCACAAACAAATGAAAATGTCTATTCTAAACTCTGGCTAGCAGGTCCAGGGCCCTCTGAAATGGATTTTCTGGGGTGTTTCTTCAGTAGCCTCAATGAGTTCATCTTTCTCAAATAAATAGAATTGAAAAGTAAGTTGGGTTGAAGGTCAGGGCTCAAAGTGTGTCTCCATGGGAGAATTTGGGCTTTTTAATGGATGTCAGAGATGCAGCATTTTGGCTTGGCTAAATAGCCCTGCAAAATCAGCATCTTCCTTTTGAACATTAAGGTTTAATGAAGTCCCTACTCATTGCCTCAGATTACCTCTACTCTCATCTGGTGGTGTGTCTTTGTGCCTTTCTGAAAATACATGGGCATGAAGGTTGGTAGGCCAGTACTCCTTAACTGGCCTAACCCAATGTCCTGGTATCAGATCACAGTTGGACCCTTGTCTGAATGTGGGGTGGAGGAGGGAATCCAGAATCAAGGGCCGGCCTATGAATCTTGGCTCTGAATCCATCACAAGGGTGACCCTGGCCTTCCATGGAGCCTTTCTTAGATTAGGTCTCTGTGTGGAGAAGAGAGGAGGGGGCTGTGTTCCATGACTGGCTAGTAAAACATATTGATGGGGGCTCATAGCTTGGGATTTAGAGAGGATTAGGACCCATAAAATACCCAGAACTTTGAGAAGCTACTTGGGACCCAGAAAGGAGAGAACCTCAATGGAGACAATTACTGTTGACATAATAGACTGGCTATTTGTTTTAATGTGTGATGCACAAATTTAGAAAACCCATCCGAGGTGCTCACATGGACTGTTTATGTCCATCCTGTGGTTGAGCATTCCGAGCTCATATTGGTCTGATCAGCCACAGTTGGACACGCTTGCTGTGTGACCTTGGGCACTTTACCTCTGTTTGCCTCGGTTTCCTCATCTATAAAATGGGAATAGTAATAATAACACTCTCCTCAGCAGGATAGCAGTGAGGAACAAATGAGACCATAAAACCCTTAGCTCCGAGTCTAGCACATAGTAGGTGCTCTAGAAATGTGAACTATTATTTTTACCTCTCTATTGGCTCCTTTCCTTTTGTCTGTGAAGAAACACCCCCCCCCATTTCCCTCTGACCCTGTCAAAATCCCTCTGACCCTGTCAAAATTCTTGTCCTTCATTGTCTCTTTGCCCTTAGCCTTTATTTATGACACTGGTCCCCCATCTCCACATTCTCCTCCTACTTCCCTGACTGTTCCTCCCCAGGCCCCTTTCTTCCATCTCTTGCTCTTTAACTTTGCTGTCCCTCTAGGCTTTATCTGGGCACTTTCTCCTTTCCTCTCCTCCCAACCTTTCTCCCCACCAAAAACCTTTCCCTGGGCTTCCTTACTGCAAAAGATATCACCACCATGCTAGTCTCTGAGGGCAGCCTTCAGAGTTCCCCCCACCTTCCCCTTTGCTTCCCCTTAACCAGTTCTAGGAGACTCCGTCCTTGGTCTGACCTTCCACCAGAACAATTGTGCCTCCAGGTTCTCCAACTCCGAAGTCGTTCTCCATCTGTGGCCTCCTGTTCTCCTGCCTCTCTTCTATTAACCCTAGCAGTCATTGTGATCTCTAGTCCCTCGAGCTGCCAGCCCTGCTCTGGCCTCAGCTCCCTCTCTTTATAGCTTAGCCCCCAGCTGATCCAGCCAGCTTCCCACGTTCACACACAACCACATCTACAAACACCCCTCCCCCCAGCACCACCTGTCCCCTGGCCTCACCCTCACCTGGCTTATGCTCACCACCTGCCTTCTCTGCTCCGTGCCAGGAGCTGCTGAATTGGATCCTCTGAGGAGACAAGCAGCACCTAAGTCTAGCCTCAGCAGTGAGACTTTTATTCACCATTGACTGACTCCCTAACATTCTCCAGGGGTCATCCCAAAGCCAAGGACTTCTTTTTCCTCAGAAAAAGGTTCTTTACCTACAAAACTCTTTACCTAAAAAATTAGAGCAACGACTGTCACCATCACCTCCTAGACTCAAAAGAGAAAGGTATATGAATGTCTTTGAAACCCATGTTCCTGAGGGAATGGAGACTTCATTGTAAGCTCCCTGCTCCTTTCTTTCTCCCATCCTGTCCTCTTTGCTCTAGCCCCTAATGAAGAGGTGGTTCTTCTCTTCCCAAGGACAGGTCATCCACACACATCCTTGGTCATGGCTTCATGGGGTCAGTCCTTCCCTCTCTTCTGAACTCCTGGCTTCTTCCCTGCTGCCTGCTAATATGCCCAAGTCTCCTCCCTCTGCTAAGGTCACCAAAGGACTGGGCACATTGGGCATGAGGTACAAAGAGGCAGTGGGTTGTCAGGGGCAGAAGTGACACAGCTCTTTCCTCCTTTTGGAGAGTCTTCAAGAAGGGGCTGGCCAGCCACTTACTAGGGATGTTAGGTATGTCACCCCAGATGGTCACAGAGCTCCATTATATCTTGAAGAGTCCGTGAGGCTGGGAGCACAAACAGGGGCTATTTCTGACTAGGGCTGCATTAGTTACCATGGAAATGCCCATGACCTTGTGAAAGATCCGGACGGCTTGTGTGCCACTCGAACAGCCATGGGTATTAGGGCAGGAGGAGCTGCAGGCTCTTGGGCTTTCCACATGTAGGCAGGGTGGGCAGCTACACCGCACCTCCTATTCCTCCCAGGGGGCTGGTCCTTTGTCTCCTGGAGACCAGAAGCACTTTTCTATCGAGCCCATCTTTTTCCAGTGATACTGCTCATGGCCACCCAATTCAACAAGTACCTATCATGTGCCAAAAACTGGCAATAGGGAAAGGAAAAAAGTAGCCCCTGTCCGAGTCCAGAGAGTTTCCATTCTCCTCGGAACTGGACAAGAACAGATAAGAGATGGGCATGAGCTGAAGCTGTGGGAACTCCTCTGTGAGGAAATGCCCTTTACATGCAGGTAAGCGCCCTCTCTGCAACTTAGAGGTCGAGGTTAAGAGACTTATCCAGGGAACATGGTCAATGTGCTTCAGAATGGACACTTCAACACGGAACATCTTGACTCGAGGCCAGTGCACTATAATAAAAATATATATAAAGATTTCTAGGGAAATCTGAAAGACTTCCTGCAAGAGCTGAAGCTTAACCTACACTTTGTAGGGAACTAAAGCAGGGGTGAGGAAGGAGGGACTTCCATGCCAAGGCCTAAGATGGAAGATAAAATGCCACAGAGAAGGAAAAGCAGGGAGCTACTCTGACCATTGCTCTCTACTTCTCTGAGGCTTCATGCAGTTCCTTTTTCTCAGCCCCTTGTGGACAAGGATGGCCTTCTGGCTTGTTCTCTCTCCTCTCCTGGTCCAGGGCTTTCTAATGGTTCACATCAACAGGAAATGGAAGGGGGAAGATGGGACAAAATGTTCCACATGAGAAAGCCACGACCCTTCTCAGCAAAGCTCAGCCCCTGGGTGCTGAGTGAGTGATATTCCTATCAATCGACACAGATCTCGGTTGAGTTCCTAAGGCATCTTCAGTGAGGTCCAGAGAGTTTTGTGATCTGCAGGATCAGGTGCAAAGGCCAAGCTTGACCTGGCAGTTGACCAAAAGCTATCATCTGGAGGGAAGATCAGCCTTGTCCTGCTTGGCTGAAGAGGGCAGGACTAGAAGCTTCGGGGTTAAGTTTCAAAGAGGCTGGTGTAGACTCAGGTCAGACAAAGTGCCCTCACCATGGGAGAAGCCTCAGTGGGAGGGGGAACAGGGCTGCCTTGAGACGTGAGGGTGTCCAGGCTTGGAGGTGCACAGTGTGGTGTAGTGTAATGTATGTGCTGTGTAGACAGACCTTGTGCTCCAGGGCGTCTTGGGCTAGATGGCCACCAAGGTTGGTTCTGTAATGAATGATCTAATGGAGGTGGGGGCAGACTTGCTCTGTGTGATCTCAAAGGCCCTAATCAGGACCCTGGCGAGAGCTGCAGGGACACAGGTTCAGTCCAGACAAAGACAGTCGCATAAATTACTGGAGCCCAGTGGGTTTGGTTGAGGGCCTACAGGCAGTAGGGATGTGCAGTGGTTAGAGGGGGGCCAGAGAGCAGCTTGGGGCCTGACCCCTCAAGCTCCTACAACAGCAAGTCAGGGATTCCAAGATCCAAGAGCTTTAAAGTCTCAGAATTTTCAGAATCCATCAAAATACACCACCACCACCACCAAGGAACCTCCAGTTTAGACACTGCAACTATCCACATTTCCTTGGAAGACTGACTGCAGGATGAAGCCTGCCTGGGATCCCCTGAACCTAAGCACTAGGTGTGGAGGGGGTGGTGTTGTAGCAGAGGTGTTCCAAGGGGTCACCGTCACCCTGGGCATGGCGAGGCTTGTTGGGGATGCCACCAAACAGAATTCAGAAGCCCTGGGGGAAGGGAGATCTCTAATTATTTAATGGAGATTGACTTGACCATCAACATTGGAAGACCAAGTGAATGAAGGAAGGCTATTCAGATGACAATACACTTGTGTATGGGTACTCTATGAAGTTGGTCCAGTGGCATAGGTTTGAACTCCATGGATTCCCATCAGGAAATTGGGAAGGTTCCTTGGGCAAGCCTACACTTCCCGAGAAAACAAAGGCTCATCTTTGGGATGTCAGTATTCTGAAAGTGTGGTCATGTGACATTGAGCCATGGAATAGGATTGCCTCCAAAACACTAAAAATGATGGTGCTCCACAGAGCACTACAGCACCAAGCCCTCATCTGGTTTATACCTACCACCTGTCTTCTCTGCTCCTTCCCAGGAGCTGCTGAATTGGGTCTAACCTCAATGGCAAGCCTTTTAGACATCCCTTGTCCTAGGATGTGGACTTCTTCAGCCTCTCCAGGCTCCATGTACATCACTGGTTCAGTGGAAAGGATACCTTGGCCCTCTTCCAGTCCCCATGGAGATACTGCATGGATAAATGAGGTCCTCTCCAGGGAAACACACTGGTGACAAGGAGGAAAGGCATGCTTCGAATCCAACATGGGTGCCAGGGCTTCATTCCCCAGCCATTGTGTGAAGCAAATAGTGCAGGTGGGAGAAGGTTCCACTGTATTCTCTCTTTTTTCTAGTCTGAAGGGTCTCTTTTGTCCAATGTCGCCCCTAGCAACCATCAAGGGCAGCTGTGCTCTCATCACCATGGCGCCAGGGAGAGAAGGGGAGGCAATCACAGGCAGACACCCAGGTCTTTCTCAATACTCAGATACACTCAGAGGGGCTTGGGAAAAGCCCTTCAGCAGGGACACCTGCTTTGCATTGTCAGATACAGGCCCTCAGGAAAATAAATCCCCTGGAATCATCTCTGAGGTCTCCCAGCCCTTCCCACTTGCTGGGAAAACCTTCCACAATTCAGTATCTGGCCCATGTCTCATGGGTACCCATGCCACTCTAGGTGGCTCCTCCTAGAGGCAAGGCAAAATGGTGGCTTGGATGCTGGGTCAGAAGATCTGGACAATAATCCCGACTGGGTCATTCACTAACTTGTGACCCTACATGGGTCGGGAAATCTCTAAGCGTTTCAGGTTCTTTACCTACAAAATTAGAGCAATGACCACCACCCTGTTACCTCCTAAACTCAAATGACAAATGTGTATGAAAGTCTTTGAAATCCTAGGGTAAGAGGCTATTTCTGGAGGGTGTGTGTGTGTGTGTGTGTGTGTGTGTGTGTGTGTGTGTGATATGCTTAGATCTCAAAGGAGGGACAAGGGTGAATTGGAAAGAAACCAGTGATGATGATGATGGCTCAGACCCTTGAACAGAGATGAGGGAGTGGGGGTTGGGGCTGCAGGTCTTCCTATGCCAGCATGTACATATCCCTCAGCTGTCAAACCCATACCCGACCTCTGGGCTTGCATTTCAGGGATCTGTCTCAGATGGACTCTCCCAGAGATATTCAAGCCAAGGTATAAATTCACCCCTCCTTCTGAAGCAAGAATGGGGTCCCATGCATGGGTCCTCATTTTAAATGGGACTCTATTAAGACCCCACCTACCTAACTTTGTCAGAAGGAAAACAGGTAGCAGAGAAATCAGGTAGCAATGTACAGGCAGAAAGGGAGAACAAAATGAGTGCTAGACCAAAGGGAGCTAAAAGGGACCTTGATGGCTATCCAAGATGATGCTCTCATCTTACAAATGAGGAAACTGAGATTCTGGGAGGAGGGACTTGTTCAAGACCAAACAGATCACAGGCACTAGGGACAGGATTTGAACCCACACCCTCTGATTTCAGAGAACTTTCTCTGATCCACACTGCTCCCTTGGGAAAGCATGGTTCAAATCTTAGCTCCTATAGTCAGTAAACACTGACTAAGGACATATTCCATGGAGATATGTAGGCTGATTCCTGCTCTCAAGGAGCTCACAGTCTATGGGGCAGACAATGCACAAACTCACACAAACACGTTGTGGATGGAACAAATGGAAGAATATCAGAGAGCAAGAGGCCTAGAATGAAGGGGATTGGGAAAGGCTTCCTGGAGAAGGTAGAATTTTAGCTGAGGCTTGGAAGAAGCTAGGAAGCTCTTCAGGAAGCAGAGATGAGAAGGGAGAAGGGTGTGGATACAATGGACAACCTAGGAGAATGCCCAAAGTGAGGGACATGGAGGACCTTTGAGGCACAGCCAGGGTTTTTGGAGGAGAGGTGGAAGGTGGAGGAAGACTGGGAAAGTCAGGAAGGGCTTTGACGGTCAAACACAAGAGTTTCTATTTGTTCCCGAAGGTGATAGGGAGTCACTGCATTTATTGAGCAGAAGAGTGATGTGATTGGATCTGTCCCTTATAGGAGCTGACTGGAGGATGGACTGGGGTGGGGAGATACTGAGGCAGGCAGACTCCCAACAGCTATGGAAATAATCCAGGGGTGAGATGATGAGGGTCTGCCTTGGGGTGAGGGCAACACCAGAGGAGAGAAAGGAACATATCAGAGGGATGTTTTGAAGGGGGACAGGTTTTGGTAGCAGATTGGATCTGGTAGAGGGAGAGACAATGAGTCGTGGAGGATGTGACCTAGGCTGCAAATCTGGAAGGATAGCGGTCCCCTTGCCATGAAGCTCGGAAGAAGGGAAAGGGTTGGAAGATGAGTTTGGAACATTTTGATTTAAGAGATCTAGGGACAATCTAGCTTGATGGAAACCAGATCCTGAGCCCAACTCCAGGCAGTTGGAGCCGCCTGCCTGTGGCTTAGGAGAGAGGGTGCCCAGAGAAAGAAAGCTGAGAATGATCGGCAGAGATGATGCTAACTCTAAGAGTGCTGATGAGGCCACAAAGCAAACTAGAAGCCAGGAAGAAGAGAGGCGAGGCCAGGCCAGAACCTTCTGGAATGCCAGGATCTAAAAGATGATCTAGTGAAGGAGCCAGAGCAGGAGCAGCCATGGTCAGAGAGGGAGGGGGAGAGCAGAGGGGATCCGGAGGAGGGATGGGCAGCCAGCCAGGCTGCAGGGAGGCTGAGGACAAGGAGACCAGAGGGATTGGAGGGGGCGCCTGGGAGGTCCCTGGGACCTTTGGGGGGCAGCTCCAATTGGTAACTGGTCTGCACAGGAGAGGAAGCCGAGTCTCCTGGTCTACACTACTGGGGTAGCCCTAGGCCGGGTGTTTGTAAACCCGTTTGCTCATCTGTAAAATGGTGCTTGTGGTGGAGAAGGGGTTTACACCTGCTCTCTCATTTAATCTCATAGCTTTCTGCAGTGGGTGCCCATTACTGACCCAATTTATAGAGAAGACAATTGAAATCGAAAGAATAAGGATGGAGTCCAGGGCCACGAAACCCCTGGGTCTGAGGCAGGCTCTGAACCTGGGTTTCCTGGCTCCCCTCAACTAGTGCTCCCTGGTTACTGCTCCAGATGAGAGGGCGCTAGTGACTACACCCAGTGGGTACACAGAGGCCAAGAGAATCGGCCACAGTCTCCTGGTAAGAGCAGCTGGAACTCAGACTTTCATGGCGGATTCTGGCAAGTACGACTGCAAGAGGCTGGCACAGGGCAGCCCAAAGGAGGCAGAGAGGACTCAGACCTGAGGAAGGGGGGGTGGAATAAGCAAGAGGAAGGGGCTACCCCTCCTCCTCTTCCTCCCCCACCCTGTCTGTGTCTCTCACCTCTCTTTGTCTCTGCTCTGCATCTCTCTGTGTCTCTGTGTCTGTCTGTCTCGTGGTCACTGTCACCATCTATCACTCTGTTTCTGTCTCTCTCACCTCTTTGTCTCTCTTCTCCTCTTCTCCCCTACCTATCTCTGCCTCTGTCTCTACTCAAGGGCATCTAGGTGGTGCAATGGTTAGTGTACTGGTCTTGGAATCAGGAGGATGGGAGTTTGGCTTCAAGAGGGATTCTTCCTAGTTGTGTGACCTTGGGCAAGTCACTTAACCCTGACTGCCCCCCATCCAGGGTCATCTCCAGGCATCCTGATCCAAATCTGGTCATTGGACGCAGGTGGCTCTGGAAGAGAATTTGAGGCTGGTGCCCTAGCCCCCCCGCCCAGTCCAAGGAGCAGCCCCGGCCCCCTTGGAGCAGGAGCAGGACCTGGCCATGGGCAGGTTGGCACTGGACTAGAAAGGGCTTTAAATGGGAAGCAGAAAAATCTACTGGAGCTGGAGGCAGGACCTGCAAGGTGCCTCAGTGGATAGCAGCTGCCCAGAGCATCTTTGCTCTCCCAGGGACTTGCCCTTGCCTCAGACTTGGGGAAACTGGAATTAGGAGAACTGGCCTTAAGTTCTAATTGTGGTTCTGTACAATTCACTGTATGTCCCTGGGCAAGTCATTTTCTCTCTTGAATCCTCAGTTTACCCATTTGGATACTTCTTTCCTGGCCAGCTTCACAGTGTGTTCTAAAACCCCATCAGTGAAATCATTTTGCAAGGAGGAAAGACCCCTCTTTAGTCTCTGGCAACACTGAAATGTTCCAGGAAGCCCTGGCTCAAAGGACCCCTATATGACCATGAGGAATGCTCTGTCTACCCTTTCCTCTGCCTTGTAGAGCTTCTGGGGGGTGGATGGAGGAAAGCACTGGGTGAAGGCTCAGAGACCTTTCCAGCCTCAGCTTGACCCCTGACTCACTGCAGCACTGACATATCTGTTGCTTCCCTGAGATATGCATCCTTCCCCAAACCAGGCCTCAGTCCCCTCGTTTGCAGTGCTCCATTCTGGCCTAGCATCAGTCACTTCTGGCTTAGATACTGAGAGGCAGGCCCAGGGAGGACCTGACGTCAGCTGTCAAGGTTCTTGTACAACTTTAATACTGTCTCAGATCTCAGTAACACCTTTTTGCTCTGAGTGTTCCCGAACTCTAACCCTCCATGACTCCATCCCCCAGTTTCTTGGTGGACGCTCTGAAAGGAGGGATCGATCCCTGCCTAGGAGCACAGGGAGCAGGGGCTGGGGCTGTTAGTACAAAGGGCCGCTTCTTGCCAAGGGAACAGAGCCACAGCCGCTTGGAAGGAAAATCAATGGCGAGGAAAGGGGAGGCAGACTGGGTGTGCCCACAATGTCCCCGATGTTCCTGAAGACAGGAAATTAGATTGGGCTCCAGAGCCTGACCTTGCCCCACCCCCAGTGCTGCCTCTTCTGATGCTTAGTTGCTGCTACCTTAGCAAACTCCCCTTGTGCCCACCCATCAACGTCTGCTTCCCCCAGGAAGCCCTCCCTGACTATTGCAGAATGGCGGGATCTCAGAGCTCGAAGGGACCTCAGAAGCTGGCTAGTCTGATTCTCTCTACAACATCCCTCAAAAGTGGGCATGCAGCAATTGCTTGAATACCTCCAGCGTTGGGGAACTCACTGTCCCTTGAAACTGAATTCACACTATCTAGGCCACTTTAATCATGCTCGTCTCCCTTCCTGGAGCCACAAGATGCTTCTGATTTTCATTCATTGCTACTAGTTTTGCCCCTGGACTCACCCCAGACAAATCTCTTTCATGTCATTGCTATGAACCTTCTCTTCTTTGGTCCGTTCTCAGCTATGACATGATCCCAAGGCCATTTGCCAGCATGGTTGTCTCCCTCTGAACACTTCCTAAAAATGTGGGGCCCCAAACTGGTCACAGTTTCCCTGATGAATTCAGGTGTAGTCCTTGAACCCCTTTTCCAAAGTTGGGCCATGAGACAGAGCCCTAGACCTAGGCCCTGGTCCCAAACTTAGAAGCCTGGGTTTCTGCCCTTTAATCACTGCCTCATAAGCCCGAGATGATATCTGGTCCCTGGGAGCAAGCCTCAGACCCCTCTCCCCCAACTTCTGCGTATCTGCAGCTACACAACCACCTCCCAATATCTCCCTCTTCCTCGGGGAGCCTTTGCCCAGGGCTCATTTGCTTTCGTTTGCTTTTAAACCTGTAGCTAGCCAAGTTGACCACACTGTGGTTCTGTAGAATTCCCCGTATGACCCTGGGCAAGTCATTTACTCTCTTGAATCCTCAGACAATGAAAGGCGACATCCAACCCCACAATAGCCCAGGCAGTGGTGACTTCAGACTGACGCCCATCTAGGCAAACCCAAATGGCCCTGCTGGGATGACCTATTTATTTCCTTCCCTGCCCCAGCTGCCCCAGCTGTTTCTCTGTGAGTTCTATCACTCCTTGGTGACCCTCACATCTCCTCCTGGGCCAGCACCTCTAAGTTAGGTCTTACTTTTAGACAAGCTGCCTATCACTTGCTAACACCAGTAAGGTTGCTAAGCGGCACGTGCCACAGACTCTTGGACAATACAGCCATTGTTCCATCTCCCATCACCAGGGTAACTGGATCACATGTACCCTTAGAAAGGCTTGCTGAGAAAGGCTCCCACTCTCAACATCCCATTCCAACAGATTATGGCTTCTATCCTCAATAGTCTCTAGAGGAGATAAGAGGAGGCAGCCAGCAAGACTTTGGTCCAGAAGACGAGGCCATGGCCAACACTGAACCTTGGGAGGCTGGGGATCAATGGTGACTCCACCCCTGAGGTCTCCACTGATCCCACTTCTGGAGACCGGAGGATAAGACCATGAAGATCTTCCCAATAAGCAAGGGGCTGGTTGGGCAGTCTCCTGCCTATAACCCCACCAAGAGTTCTTAGCTTTGGTCCCTTGGAACGGGCAGTTAGGTAAGGCCTATGAAGGCTTTTGTCAGAGGGATGTTTTTAAATTGAGAAATGAAGTACATTGGACTTCAAATGAAACCAATTATGTCAAAATACAGTTATCAATTTTTATAATGTTGTGTACATTCCACTTTAGGAGCCCTCACCTCAATCCTGTTCTATCTGGCCCTGGACTACACTCTGCATCACCTTCACTGGCATCTTGGGGCAAGCCAACATCTCCATGGCTGCTGCATCTGAGCCTCATCTGGACCAGACTCTGCCTCCTTCCCTGAAAGAGGGAAGCCGCTCAGTTTGAAAACCTTCCCTGGGGCATCTAATTGGCCTGGGGGTGAGCACTGGCCCCAAACCATGTTTCACATGTACCCACCTTTGACAGCTTTGGCCATCCTGACTGGCAGTATCTGTGCCTCCCTCTGCTTCAAGAGCTCTAAGCAATTAATCTACGATTGCCACTTCTTCTGGAAAGGCACGAGTCCATTCAAATGTCCTCTAGCTCCTCGTGGGGATGCTATCACTAACTGCTGCCTGTGGTCTCCCCCATTAGAATGGAAGTCCTTTGAGGATAGTCACTTCTGCTTTTCTATTTGATCCCTAGTGGCTAGCACAAAACCTGGCCCTCAGTAGGTATGGAACAAATATTCTAAAGAAATTCATTCACTTCCCCTAAAGCTGCCCAACCATTAATCATACCCTTGTCTTTTATTAAGTATTCCTATTAGGGAAACAGATTGTGTTCCCCAAACTAGGACCTGATTCCTCCTCCAGCCCCCCCCCCCCAAGAAGAGTCTCTGGAGGAAAAAGAAGCCTGAGAGCAGGGGAGGTTGGCTGATGAAAGCCAATACCTGGGCACAGTTATTTATTTCATTTCTTGAGGTCTCCATTTCTGCATTAAAATAGGTGGGTTGGGTTTTAGAGAATTCCTAAAATTCCACCCATTCTCACTGCCATCTGCTTGGTCTTTGCTGCCAACTCATTGTCTATGAGTCCTAATAAGACACCAGTCATGCCCTTCCTAAAAGGTGAGGCACACACCCCAACACAAGACTTGGGGGAATCATCATCTGAACAAGGCAGATCACAACAGAACCTTCTCCTCTTGTCTTCCTAATACCGAACTTGTCAGCCACTGATGACTCCAGAACTTTGTCCCACAAACATCGACCTCATCCTTGTCCTGAGTTTGTTGTAGTTGATTTTTCAGTCAACAAACATTTATGAAGCACTTGTATTCATGCCAACCATGCTGTGCACTGGGAATTGATATGAAAGAGGAAAAAGACAATTCCTGCCCTCAAAGAGCTCCCAGTCTAAAGGAAGAGACAATAAGCAAATTCATATGGGTGCTGGATAGAGGATGGATTAGAGCAGGGAGAGACTTGAAGCAGCAGAGAGCCACCAGCAGAGTTCAGTAATAGTCCAGGTGTGAGGTGATTCACCAGGATGGGGGCAGTGTCTAGGGAGGTATTGATAAAGTCATATCCATATACCTTGGCATTGGACATGAGACCCAGAGAAAGGGTGGTGTTTTGGTTGCCAGCCTGGAGGACGGGCAGGAGGATGTTTCTCTCTACAGTAATTGGAGTTTGGAGTTGGATAGAAGGTAGGGGAGGGATAAATTCAACTTTAGACATATTGCCAAGGGAACCAATGAGATCACCAAGTGAATTAGTAGAGGGAGAAGAGAAGGGACCTAGCACAGAATTCTGAAGGGGACACAGTTACAGGGTTCAATCTGGAGAAGGAGCCAGCAAAGGAGGCAGAAGAGCCATCAGAGAAGGGAGGAGGAGAACTAAGACCTAGAGAGATGAGTGTGGTCCACAATATCCAAGGATGCAGAGAGGTCAAAGAGAGTAAGAACTGAGAAATAGTCCCTGGATTTGGAAACTAAGGGATCACTGGGACTTAGAGAGTGAAACGATCAGGTCAGAAGCTAGATTGTGAGGGATTTAGAAGAGAGCAAGAAGAGAGAAAGGGGTATTGTATTTGATTTCAAGTTCAGACTGGAATTTTTTCCTAATAAAATGCTTATTATAGTCAACTCAGGGCCTGAAGTGGGGGGGGGGGACTCATCTTGCTGAAATCAAGTCTGACCTCAGGCACTTATTAGCTATGTGACCCTGGGCAAGTCACTTCACTCAGTTTGCCTCATTTTCCTCATCTGCAAAATGAGCTGGAGAAGGAAATGGCAAACTACTCTAGTATCTTTCCTAAGAAAACCTCAAATGGGATTATAAAGAGTAGGGCGCAACTGAAATGACAACTACAACTTCCATCTATTCAGATATGTTTGCATCCTTAGTCTTTCACTCAAGGTACTGAGATAGATTCCTTCCAGGATTCCTATCCATAAATTTGATAAACATACCACCAATGACTCCATTAAAGTCAGAGTCCTCCCCCAAAGCACCTTGGGGACTGACAATGATCTATGAAGTAATCCCCTGGACCAGGTCCCACCAGTTCTAAGTTCACCAAACTGTCTTGTCTCCTGCTTCCCATCTCTTCATCACTCCTCAGACATACCTTTGACTAGTTACCTTTCTTGTTTGTTCCACCAGTCTAGCTCTGCTGTCCGAGAAGGAACTGAGATTAGTTTGGTGTATTAGGAGCTGTGGCCAGAGTTAGACAGACACAACCTCTACTTGAGGAAGTGTCGCTGCTTCCCTTTCTGATGCTCACAAGCCATCCCTTTAATAATGCCTTCTAGCATTTTGCCAGGAATCAGTCAAGTTCTGTGTCCGAAATCTCTAGAGTCTACCTTCTTCTCCCGTATCTGGGGCATACTTGTCTTTAATCCTATAGTACATCTCCTGCTCTCCGTGATCCTCAAAGATCCCAGTTCCTTTCCCCCGCCCCATCGCATATTTAAGGGTGTAATTCATCTGGGCCAAGGGACTGCAGCTCAAAGAAGGCAGCTAGGTGATCTCTGTCTCTTTATTGATCTCGGGCTTTACTTCCCTTTGAATAATTTAAAAAGACCTTCAGTTCTGAAAATCATTCTCCTTAAAAGAAGGAAGAAAAGGAAACCACAGGCAGGGCAGCCGCCTCTCAGACTCCTTCCTCCTGTGTCACTGGTCCCAGGTAGAGTCCAATGCCTTTTTTGACCCCCCTGTCCCCTCCCCTCCCCTCCCCTCCAACAACCTGATACAAACAAAATGCGGAAGACTTTTGGTTCTCCTTAGTATTTGCTGCCAGCCTGGGATCCTCGAACCATCTCCAACTCTCTTGCCATCTCCCTCCTTTGGGTTTGTTTTCAGATATGTGCTGTCTTATAGTGACTGTTCTGAGACCCCTTCCCTGGAACCAAGGACACTCAACCCCAGCTCCTTAGTTCTAAGACAAAGATCACATAAACCCTGAGTGGAAGGGACTCTCAGCCCTTTGGTTACACCTTGACTTGAGAAAAATAAGTCTTTCTTCCAGCACTCTGGACAAGTGGTCAGACTGCTTGGAGATCTCCAGGGAGGGAAAATCCTCCAAGGCAACTCCTTCTATTTTGGGACAGCTAGGGAGGTTTTTCTTTTTATCTAGTCCAAATCTATCTCTCTGCAATCTTCTCTCTGCCCTCCTCCCACCTCAGCTTGATTTTGACTGGAATTCTTCAGCAATGTCCTTTGTTTCTCAGAACAGAGGATGAGCCTCTGGACCAGGGACTGACTGAGCAGAGAGAGCGGAGGCCATAGGAACTGTTTACCTGTCCTGGACATGCTGTCTCTATTAAAGATATCCTTTTAGTGACTCTTATTAGACTTTCAGGTGTAGATTGAGTGATGGACTCAAAGCCAAGAGCATCTTGGGTCAAATCCCACTCAATATTATTTGGAGGGGCGGCTAGGTGGCGTAGTGGATAAAGGACTGGCCCTGGAGTCAGGAGTACCTGAGTTCAAATCCAGTCTCAGACACTTAATGATGACCTAGCTGTATGGCTTTGGGCAAGCCACTTAACCCTATTGCCTTGCAAAAACTAAAAAAAAAATTATTTGGACGATCCTGGGTAAGTCATTTAACCTCTATCTGCCCCCAGGAAGCTCCCAAGACTTGCCCCAGTCACAACCAGCCTGCATTATGCTGGTCATAGAGGGAGCTGTCCACACTGACAAAAATCCTCCTGGTGTACTGATCTTGTAGCCTGTGGCCAGTGCCCACTCAGCTCGGTGTCTTTCTGGAGAGCTCTTAGCAGTTCTCTCAGCTCTCATCCCCTTCATCTTAGACAAGGCGTCCTTAAAGTCTTTGTGTATGGAAAGCTTTGATACTTTTAAAAGTTCAGACTCTACTACGACTTTTGGGACACTGCACTTGTATGGTTGAACTTTTGAACTTGAACGACATTGTGAAATGATCACCGAGTTGTTTTCAGAAGACCTAAGCCGTATTCTTAGCTGAGCTACCAACTCTGACCTGGGCAAACCACGGAAGCTTTCTGGCCTTTGGTTTCCTTTCATCTAAAATGAGCCTCTAAAGTCTTTCCTAGCTCTGGGGGCTCCAACTTTATTTGTGTTCAATTTCATTTTATTAGATCAGGTTAATTATTCTATCACACGGCTATCTTCTTGGATATTGATTTTTGACAGCAGCAGCTAGGTGTTGTGGTGGTTATGGCACCTGCCAGAGCCAGGAGGACCTGAGTTCAAATCTAGCCTCAAACACTTAATTCCTCCTAGTTGTGTGACCTTGAGCAAGTCACTTAACCCTGATTGCCTCCCAGCCAGGGCCATCTCCAGTCATCCTCATTCACATCTGGCTGATGGACCAAGATGGCTCTGGATGAGAAAGTGATGGAATCATCCACCCTGATATCATGGTCTTCTTCAAGAACAAAGGAGAAAAATCATCAGTCTATGACCAACGCATTCCACCTTTTTCTTACAAAATCCATATGCACAGTGTGTATCCCTCCTTTCAAGTTATTAATAAAAGGTTGGTGAGAACAAACTACCTCAAGCCCTGCGGCTCCCCCTGCAGACCCTCCCTGTTGGTTAATACCAAGCCATTCAGCCATGCTCTGGATGCTGCTGTTCAGCAAGTTGCCTCCTGGGCTTCAACATCTCCAGTGAACAAGAGTGGGCCTCTTGGCAATCCCATCTGCTAACAGGGTTGCCTTACTCTGGTTTCTGCTGAGCTGATGTCCCTGCCTTTGTAATGAGGTCAGTGGGATTAAGTGGATTCAAGGAGACACAGGGGCACCAATGCCATCTTCTCCACCTGCCCACTCTGTGACCATGATCAAGCCCCTTCCTTATCTGAGCTCTCATTTCCTCTTCTTTGTAAAATGCAAGTAAGAGTAGCATTTCCCTTCAAGGCTAGTTGGGAGAATGCAAGGAAATGCAGTGGACAAGGCCCTCCATGGATGTCGGTTCTGATTTATCCGTCCCCTCACTCTGGCAGTGGTTGTTGCCTTACATTGTGAAAGATCCTAACTGCAGAGCAGAATAGTAGGATTGATCTGCCATCCGATTGAGGAGCCTCCAAGGAAAGGCTTAGAGTTAGAAGGAACCTCAGCCACCGGAACAACTTACAAAGGAGCAATGGGACGGCTCCAAGGCCCGGGTCAAGAAGGCAGAAGAATCTACATGAAATCCTCTGGCCTTTTCTTAGTCAAACAAAGGGAAGTTTCCAGAGAAGTAATCAAGTCAGCAGACTTGGAAGCTTCCCCAGGGGAGGGGCATGCTTCCTTCATTAGTCCAGGGCCTCCTGGGGGTGGGAGATATGATTCTTTTGTCTGCCTAGGGGCTGATGACTAACCCCCTCCGGAGCATGGAAGCATCCAGAGTGCTTAAGAAATGCTCACTGGATTGAATTAAATTAAAGTTCACAAACATCCAGCAGGATTTCAAGGGAAGTCGGGCAAGAGGGGAGGGGTGACTCAGTGCTTCCCAGTTCTGGAGTTGATGCCCCACTGACTCAGGGTCTGCACCTCTGTCTTCACAGATGAACGATGAGATTGCAGACACATTTATTAGATTAAGATACTGAGCTGAGAGAGAGCTGTGTCTGCCTCAGCTTCCCAATTATCTAAAGAAATTTGACAAGCAGACAAGAGAGAGGACAGATGTGGAGGAAGGGGCATTGTCATGGGGGCATCCTATTCCTCCATCCTCATTACTAGCTTGTTGAATACCATTTGGGATTAATTAAGATTCTGAGATGTATCATACAGAGAGGCGACGTGGCGTGGTGAATACAGAGCTGCTCTCAAAGCCAGCAAGAGCCAGGGTCAACTTTGGCTTCTAATACATTTTGGGTGTCTTTGGGCTCTAGGCAGTCCCTTCAATCTGGAAGTCTCTGAGAAGGTGCTACCCTCTCCCTGTACATGAGGACAGCTCGGGGGCATCACAGAGTCCAGAGAAGTAGGCTTGGCCTCAGGGAAACTTGAGTTCCAATCCAGCCTCAGATCCTTCCTAATTGTATGAACCTGGGCAAGTCACTTCACCTCTGTCTTTACCTCAGTTTCCTCAACTATAAAGTGTGTATAATAGTAGCACCTGCCTCCCATGGTGCTTGTGAGGATCAAATGAGCTAATCATTGTAAAGTGCTCACATAGTACCTAGCACACAGTAGGTGCTGTAGAAATATTGCTTTTTATTAATATTATTAAGTGAGCTTTTCCAGGATGAATCAGATCATGGGAGGCATCCTTGGTTTCTGAGGAAAGGAAGCATGGAGTGGGGTGTGGGCTGGGCTCCAGAAAGGTCAATGTCACTCACTGACAAGCCTAGGAAGAGAGAGCAGGAGCTGTGGGGCTCAGATGTCTTCTGAACCCATGGGCTCTTTCTCTATTAATGAGAAGCAGCAGCAGCTCTGGACCCATGGTAAGGGGCACTGGGGAGGAGCTGATTCTGGGCACAGGGGGAACTCTTATGGACACATTGGTCCAGGAAATGAGAGTAAAGATGAAGATCCCCCCTTAAAAAGGAGAGAAGGGGAGAGGGTGGGGAAGAGAACTAGGTCTGGACTTAAGGACCAAAGTCCTTCCAGTCCCAGGTACAGGATGGCACAGTGGAAAAGATCTTTGGGATTGGAATCAGAAGTCCCAGGTCTGAATCCTGGCTGTGTCACTCTGGGGAATCCTGGGCAGGGCTCTTGAGCCTGGGTCCTTCTCTGTAACATGCTGGGATCAGCCTGGTGGTCTTTGAGGTCCCTCTCAGTTCACCCTGACAAATTCTCTGTTCTATCGTCTGTTAATTGTAACCATGGGCAAATCACAAGTTCTCAGAGGCAGCCTCAGCTTCCCCTTCTGTCAAATGGAGAACGAATATCTCATGTCTCACAGGCCCTGCACCCCCTAGACCGCCGGGGCAGGGGATTACCTACAAAGGCACCAGGTGGTCAGCTAAGCCATTGGGGAGGAGAGGAGACAGGGGAAAAGAAGTAGCTTTGAAGTCTGTGGGCCTAGAGTGTGCCCCCCCCCCCCACACACACCCCCCAGCTGTGGGACCTGAGGCAAATTATTTAATTGCTTCGGACTTGGCTGTAGAAACATCTCCTTGCCTGGAGACTTGCTCCAGGCAATTCTTAGACTGTTACAGACAAGCTGCTGATCTGCAAGGATGAGTGAGTTTCCATACCGGGAGTCCCTAAACAGGGAGAAACATGGCCCAGACCAAACAATTTGACTGCTCGCACAGGGGGCTCTTAACCATTTTTGTATCCCTTGGGCAGACAATCTGGAGCAACATATGGCCTCTCTTAGAATGATAATTTTCAATGTATAAATCAAAATACAAATAAGCAAAATATAAAGAAATCAATTATATTAACAGAGTATTAAATAGCAAACACAGCTTGATATCTCTGCTCCAGCATGAACCCAACTAGAGAGGAGCCTGAGCAGGGCCTCATCATCAAGGGTGCCGCTGCAGCCACCACTGCTGCCGCCACCATCACCATCACCATCACCATCACCATCACCATCACCATCACCATCACCATCACCACCACCACCACTACTATCATACTTCTCCTCTCCCCCTCCCTCTACTGCTATTTAGCTCCTTCAGAAGGGGATCCCCTCCCCTCGGCCACTGGGGAGCCCTGCCCTTCAGCCTCTTTCTGAGATGCCACCAGTTCCACCTTCCCTCTGCCCTGCATTCCTCCAACATCTGTACAAAGTCCTGTGGCCCTTCCTTCTGCTCCACAACAGGACATCCTTTTAGACATTGTCTCTGCCCAATTAGAGGATTAATCCCCTCAGAGAAGATGGAGTTTTTTTCTGTTTGTATCCAGCACAGTGCTGATGGCACACGGAAAACTCTAAACAAAGCTTTTCAATCGATTCATTCTCACCTACATCATCCTTCTCCTCCGCCTCAGCATCACTATCATCTCTCTGATTTCTGTGTCATTGCCATGATGCACAGAGGACTTTCCTTACAATGACCTTGTGAAACTGAAAGTGCACATTACATTTCCATTTTATAGACATGCAAACTGAGGCTCAGAACACTTGAGTGAATTTCCCATGAACCTATTCTCATATGATGCAATATAAATATATAGATTCATAGGTTGGAAGGGATCAAAGGGCCCTCTAGCCTAATGTGCTGCCTGGTCCATAAAGTCCTTCTACCACCCTGCTCACCGGAGATTCCGCCTTTATGGGGACATTTTCAGTGACAGGGAGCCTCTTCCCTTGCATGGTCAGGCAATGTCTTTTTTGACTGAATTGCTCTGATCCTTGATAATGGCTGTCCTGATCCCCTAAATTTTCTCTTCCCTGGTCCAATATAGCCAGGTCCTTTAGCTCCTTCACACGTGATCAGTCCTTTGACACCCCACCCCACCCCATTGCTAGCTCTCCTCTGAGTGCTCCCTACCTAGTTGAAGTCCTTCCTCCTGCATGGTGGCCATGCCAAACCCCAACATGGAGGGCAGCAACGTTGCTACCCTATCTTGGGATTAACACTGGTCTCCTCCTATTCATATGCTACCAAGGCCATAGAGCTTTTTCCTATTTAGTCTTGGGATGACCTAGTCTGCCAGAGAATAAGTATAGAATAAGACTAAAGCTCAACTGCACCAAGGTGTCTCTGGTACCCGTTGCCGTAGTGGCAGTTCCCATCTCACCCATTTTCCCTTTGTCATGCATTTGGAAATAGAAACTCCTTCTGTACGATGGAATAAGCTCGGTGGAGGCAGTTCCTCTTTTGTGCATAGACATCCTGAGTCACTGATGTGTTCAAATCCACAGCACTGGAAGGGCTGACCCAGGGCCAAGGGATTAGATTGGTTTTCTGACCTGTCTGTCACTTTAAAGGCTGGACACAGAAGCTTCCCTAGTCCTCTGAATCACCAGTGTGGACTTGTCATTCCCTGGGCAACCTGCCTCCCCTTACAGTGCAGGGGCCAGGGGGGAAAGATAGCACCTGGCTCAGAACCCCTGACTCAGAAGGAGAGAGGCAGTCCTGACCCTTCATCCTGCACTTCTCCCCAAGATCTGGACTTGGGGCCTGGAGAATACAACTGAATGAGGTGCTTTGAAGGGCGATATGATGTCCAGAGTCCTGGGTCTAGAGTCAGAGTTCAAATTCTAGCTAGTTCTCCCGGTTAGTTGTATGACGCCAGGTAAGTCTCCTATCTGACCTTCTGTTTTCTCCTCTGGCAATGAGGGGACTGAACAAAATGATCTCTGAGGTCTCGTGTTAGATCATACTCTCTTAGTCCAGAACTTGAGACTCTTATTTTCAAGCTCCCCAAGTCCTAGCTCTGGTGCCTTGATGCTCTGAAACTATCCTTATCTAAGTGCTCTAAAGATTCTGGGCAGAATGTTAGCTCCTTGGGGCAGCTGAAAGGGTTTCCCTTTTGCCTTTGGATCCTAGCACCTGGGACAGCACCTGGCAAACAGGTGGCACTTCATTCATGTTTGTTGATTGAAAGACTCAAACAGCAGGAGTCATCTGCTCGCACATGAGACCTTAGAGACCATGGAGTCCCCTCCCAGCATGGAAAGTCCTTCCTTCATAGCCTTCCCAACAAGCCTGGACACTCTAGGGAATACCTAGGGCTTCCCAGGCAGCTCAACCCTTTGGGAAATTCTCATTGCTTAGGGCTAGGAGCAGAGTGAGGAGGAAGCTCAGAAATCACAGTTTCCTCTTTGGAAAAATGAAGAAATGGAATAAGAAGAATTCTTTTCCAAGGAAAAATCCTCTTGGACTTAATGGTCACCTGAAACTTCATGCCAATTCTCTTTTTTCTCTTCTTCCACACTCATGGAAATGCTCATTTTAGTTGGTGGGGTTTTCAGTTAAAATAAAAATACATTTTTAAAAATGAGAAAATGGAGGCCCCCCAGAGGGAAAGCGATGTGTCCAGGTTACCAAAGCTCTTATGTAGCCAGACCAGGATCTAAACCCCACGCCTCCTGACTCCAGATCTAGAAATGCAGGCCCTTTGTGCTTCAGCCCAGCCACTCTTTCTTCTAACTACTTTCTAGCCATTAGTCCCCATTCGCCCTTGCTGTGCTGCTGACAACCAGTCCAGTTCCTCTTTCTCAGATCAGCCCTTCCGAGAGGTGAATAACGGCCAAAACAGCGAGGAATGAACAAGAGCTGGCCACGGGTTGTTAGCACACACAGCTGTGTCCCTCCCACTGGCGGCCTTGCTGCCCCAAGGTGCGGAGAAGCAGGCTGGGCCATGTCACCATCTCCCCAGAATTCAGAAAGGCAGGAACTAATGGTAGGGAAAAAAGCAGAAAGTGGGGAGTCAGGGAGAACGGGTATGAACATGTTGAGGTCCATGAAAGGTCTCTGCAGAAGGACTGATCGGCTCCCCCATCCGATCTCTGGATCCTGAGGTTGGAAGGGCCTGGAAGGCATTGGGATCTAGGAGCCCCTGACTCAGAGGGACACAACTTCGGTTCCTGACTCAGAGGGAAAGAGACAGCCCCTGGCCCAGAACCCTTGAATCTGAAGGAGAGGCAGTCCTGAGCCCTCATTAATGTCTGCTTCTGAACAGGAGTGAGTGCAGCCCTTGAACCCTGAGCTCCTAGTTTGGGAGTGCTCTGCTCTGTCATCCAGGCCCTCTCTCCCCATCTCTCCCCAGCTGCATGTGAATCATATGTGCCTGTAGAGCCGAGAGGGTCTCAGAGGTATGGAGTCCCCCCCTTCTGAGCTTGCTGAGGAGAAAGCTGAGCTTCTCTGACAGGGTGACCGAGGTAGCAAGAGTCTGAGGTGAGAATGCAGGTTGCCAGGGAGGGTGCCCCATTTCCCCAGCCTCTCTGTGTGGTCTTTCCTCTTTCCTTCCTCCTTTGCTGGCTGTCTGAGTGCCCTGGCTTCCAGTCTTTCCATTTGCCAGGATAAACATCTCTTCCCTCATCCAGGCAATGGGGTCTGAATGCGTAGTGGCCCTAGTAGTGATGGCAGGGGTGGGGGTGGGGGATTTAGGGGAAGATCCAGAAATCTCATTCCTTGAAAGAATGAAAATGCTTTAGGAGTGGGGCAGACTGTCAGAGAGGAGCCTTCTCTACCCTCACCATTCATTCACTCACTCATTCATTCCTTCTACTTTTGGGGGTCTTTTATGAGGTAATGGGGTTAAATGACTTGCCCAAAGTCACACAGCTAATAAATATCAAGTGACTCCAGTACTGTGCCACTTAGCTGTCCTTCATTCATTTATTCTGAAGAAATGATTCAGAAGCAATGGCTAAAGCTTCATTCCCAGGCAGCCAGCCATTGGGTGAGGTGGGATCCGCTAAAGTGATCTCCCCGAGGAAGGCTTGCCAGGCTCCTTACAGGGAGCACCTGGCTCCTTTATGTTCAGCCTTAGCCAGCCCATGCTTGGGCACTGCTTCTGCCCATCCCTCGCCTAGAGAGGGCAGCCAGGAGTCTGTCTCCTGCACTTTCCCTGTCCACCCCCCCCCAGATCCCCCCAAGCTTTGGGCAAGGAATCCGATGGGAGAGAAGGCTCACTTGGGGGACAAGGGGGAAGGGGCGGTGTCGATCAAAGGCTGGCCTCATTTAGAGGTGAAGCCATGTTGCCAGCCTTGCAGCTCCATCCCCATCACTGTCCAGCTGAAACGGAGTCAGAGGGTGGCAGTGACTGACCCAGGATCACAGGGCTGGTGGCGCCTGGAGGTCTTCTGCCTCCCTGAGGCGGCGTCCCTCTCCCTCCCTCCGGGCTGTTGGGCTCCTGGTCCCGAGCTCCAGGGTGCCGAGGGAAGGGAGGAGGGCGCACTACTCACGGGTGGTGTTGTACTTGATGCCGTTGAAGAACTCGGGGCAGGGTCTCTCCACGTAGGCCCCGGCGGCGCTGCGGGGCCAGCACGTCCCGATCTGGTCGGTGGTGGCATTGCAGTAGGCACCTGGCGCGGGACAGAGGACACTCGTTGAGGGGAACCCGGAGCCGGTCTGGGCCTGGGTCCCTCGGGCGGGCGGGCGGCGGCCGCGGCAGCACCTACCCTGCGGGGCCGAGCCTGGGGCTCCCTGCGGGGCCGAGTCTGGCATTGCCCAGCTGGTCAGCAGCGGGTCCCGCAGCAGCAGCAGCAGCCCGCTGCAGTTGGCATCCAGCTCCTCAGAGAAAAGCGGGAAGTCCATCGTGGGGGGCTCGGGGCTGGCCCCCTAAGGGGGTGTGTGTGCGTGTGTGTGTGTGAAAGGGAGACAGAGACAGAGACAGGGACAGAGAGAGACAGGAGGGAGAGAGACAGAGAGGAGAGGAGAGGAGAGAGAGACGAGAAGAGAAGAGAAGAGGAGAGGAGAACGGGGAGGGGGAGAGAGACAGAGACAGACAGACAGAGACAGACAGACAGAGACAGAGAGACAGAGACAGACAGAGAGAGAGTCAGAGAGAGAGAGACAGAGAAACAGAGACAGAGAGAGAGACAGAGACAGAGAGAGAGACAGAGACAGAGACAGAAAGAAAAGAGGAGAGGAGAAAGAGAGGGGGAAGGAGGAGGGGGAAAGACAGACAGAGAGCCCCAGAAAGAGGGCGCGGAGCGGTGCTTGCGCAGGTGACTTGGGGAGTATGAGGGTGCGCTTTGTGGCTCGGGGCTCCGGGGGGCTCGTCCTGCCCCTCCGACCTCCTGCTTTCCTTTCCGCTCCTGCCCGCTCAGCCGGTGGGGAAGTCGAGGCACCCCGAGCGCCTGGCGGGGAGGCTAGGGAGTCCTGGGCGCCCCGGCTGCCAATGGCAGGCAGGGCTGGGCTGAGTTGGAGCTTGGGGAGGAGAGAGGGCGGGGCCGGGAGGAGAGAAGGGGGGACCTGGAGAGGAGGAGAGGCTGGTTCCCAGGCTCGGGTGCCCAGGTCCGCAGCCTGCACTTCCTCCGCCTCTGCAGCCTCTCACTCCGCCCTCTCCTCTCCTTCCCCTCCCCTCTCTTCCCCGACTTTGTGTGTGTGTGTGTGTGTGTGTGTGTGTGTGTGTGTGTGTCCCACAGGGATGCAGGGGAAGATGAGAGAGAAAAAGGAGGGACATTCCCTGGCAGGGCATGGCATGAGCGCCAGACCAGAGCCAGCACCATGGGCAGGGCCAGGTAGCTGGGACTCCAAAGTGCCTGGAGGTCCCGGGGTCTCTCCTGACAGCTCCCTTTTCTTCCTCCCTGACCCCAGCTTTTGGAGATCCCGCAGTTTGGCCTGCCCCCAAAGATATTCTCTCCTAACCTGAGATGTGGGAAAGGTGGAAGGTCAGAGGAAGGCCTGGGCCAAGAGACCTTTGGCAGGCAGGGTAAAGCCAGCCAGCCTTGCCTCCCAGGTCTTTTCCTGTCTCTGGCCTGAATGCTGAGTGGAAGGGATCTGCAGCTGGCCAAAACTGCTCTTGAGGGATCAGAGGGAGGGAATGACCTGTGAGAAGAAGCAATTATAAAGCCTTGGTGTTCTATCACCCAACTGGAGAATGGCAAGAGAAAGAGATGCAGGACGTGTGTGGGGTCCAAAGTCAAGCGATATGAGGATGGTGGAAGGAAATGGGAGCATATCCTAGGGCTGAGGAGAGAGCAGAGGAGAATAAGATGAAGAGGACTCAGATAATTGCCTTTCCTGAGGATTTGGAAGGTGCTCATGGGGATACTGGATCGGACTCCATTGCCTGCTGTTGGCCCCAGAGGGCAGAATCCAGACCCAAAGGTGTAAGGGCCGGCAGTGGGCTTGGATTTCAGGTAAGGACAATCTTCCTGCTATTTAGAGCAGTCCAAAGATGGAATGGGGTGCCTGGGGTGACACTGGGAGCATTCCAGCAAAGCTTAAATGAGGGATCCATGAGGATTTTGGAAGGGGATCCAGGCTTCCGAGGTCCATTCTGGCTCCAAGATTCTCTGAGAGTAGTCTATCTGCCAACACTTCCAACGTAAGAATCTCCTAATTGCTAGTCTGGACGTGTGGTCTTAAGTTGCTCCGAGAGCAAACTTAGAAGAGTAGAGGCCAACGTTCAGAGGAACAGGAGCCTTGGACAATCCTGACGATAAGTGGTGAAGTGACCAGAGATCACTCGATGTCTCTGAAATCCTGCTTCTTTAACTGTAAAATGGGAGTAATAATAACCAAGAGTACCTACCTCCTCCACTAAAGCCCTTCTCTGGTACGACAACATGCCAGGGAGGTGGTCTTCAATGCTCAAAGGCCAAAGAAGTAGAAATCAAATTCTGACAGGTCTTGCCTAATAGGCAAGACTGGCATTCAGGCCCAGGGGTGGAAAGCCTGTCTGTTGGTTAAGGACCAGTCTGGTTCATTCTGAGCAGGGGAGCAGGGAACATTAGGGCCCCAGCTACCTCTGACATGTGATAAAGGGAACCCCACACCAGAAGCATACACAGCTCCTTTCACAGCATTGAGAGGAAGGTCAAATGAAGCCATGCATGGGAAAAAACCTGTTATTATGACTGTAAACTTCTGGTAACTGATAGCTCCTTGATACCAGGAACAGCCTCTTCCATTGTTGGTTCTCTCAGTGGTCCTTTCTTCATGAGTCAAAACCTGTCTCACCAGGGCTATTGTTCATTCTAACTTTGCCTTCCTGAGTTCCACTGGAGGAGGCTATTTTCCTTTCATCACAAGAGCTCTCCAATTCCTTGAAAATGGCTCTTAGGCCTGTTCTCTCTTCTCCAATCACGGACAAGATAGGGTCATGGAAAGAGCGCTGGGTCTACACAGGAGAGGCCTGGGTTTGAGTCTCATCTCCCACAATTAAGTGTATGACCACAGAGACAAATCATACAATTTAACCTTGCTAAGCCTCAGTTTCCTCATCTGTGAAATGAGAATAAGAAGATTTAATTATCTGACTCTGCCCTAAAATCCATCTCTGGTGCTCATGATACCAGCACACAAGTGCTAAAAGTTCTAAAGAGTTGGAAAGGGTTTGAGACAGGTACAAGACAGATACACAATTACCTGAGGCCTAGTTAAGTGAGTTTTCTTAGGGCTTAGCCCTAGAAGCTTCTCCTTTTCCCCATCTTGAGATTCGGGGGCTTTTCTTTTTGTTTCATTGCATTAGGTGTTGCCACAGCCATTCATGCTGACTCTCTCCCCAGGGGCAGCAAACTTCACCTAGTACAATATGATGCATCAGCCTTGTGGAATTCCTCCATGGCTTTAGTGAGACAAGCTTTGTGCACAAAGGACTCTAATAGAAATTGTCATGTGGCAGAATGTCCCAGATGAGGAAACCAAGGCCCAGGGAGATTAAAAAAACCAGAGTCAGAGATCAAAGGAGCCATAGCAGTTCTTGTACTGTGCCCTTTGACAGACTGCCAAAGCCTATGAACTTCTCAGAATAATGTTGCCTAAATTTATAATGGAACAAAGGTTACATTTCCCTCAGAGATCAGTGAAAATAAAGATAATTTTTCCCCTTCCAAGTTCATTGACTCTCTGAAATCCATCTAAGCACCCATTAGGAGTCTCCACCAAGGAATCTCCATATTTTACAGATAAGGAAACTGAAACCTAAGGGAATTAGTTATTCTAGATTTTGAATTCAAAGTGGGCACTAGTGACCATAAAACCCCATCTATTCCTAACACAGATTCCATAATGACATCCCTACTAGGGGTTCCTAGCTACTACTTAAATACCCTCAATGACAGAAAGCTTGTTAGCCTTGAAGAAACCCACCCTATTATTGGAGAGCTGCAAAGCTTAGGGAATTCTTTGGCATACTGAACTAGAATACGCCTTCCTGTGACTTCTAGCTGTTCGTCTTAGTTCCTCACTTTATGGCAAAGCAGGACCAATCCATCCCTTTCAAATGGCATTCCTTCACATATTTGGAGGCACGCATCCTGCCCCTCCTGAGCCTTTTCTTCTCCAGATCAAATTTCTTATTCTCATTTCTCATATGACATGGCTTCAAGTTCCCTCCATTTCATCTTTTCCCTTTTTCTGCAAATGTTCCTCAGATTCCTTTTGAGATGCAGTATGAAAAGTGATGGAGAGTGCTCCAGATGTGACCTGACCAGCAGAATTGCTGCTTTGTCATATACCTGCGCAAGCAGGCCCTTGTGGTGATGTTCTCAGAGCAAGTGCCAATTAGGACATGCACTCAAAGACATCCAGGGAAGGAATAACCAAGAAAGGGCCGCTCAGATACACTTACTCTTTGGCCTCAGGTATATTTCAACCCATTAGTACTCAAAGCACACAGACATCAGGAAAATTTTTCTTTGGGAAACCCAGTAAGCAGGGGTGTCCTTCCCTCAAACCTCAGTCAATGCCCACTCTTGTTCTGGAAGCAATTTAAGTCACCTAAAGGCACCAAAGTCAGTCAGCCTGATCAAATCTATGAAAATGTCTGTGGATCACCGTTTGTCATTCAACAGTGTAGACTCATAGCAGGGTCCTTACCCCTGGCCATGGTGCTGACCACTTCTTTAACTAAACTACCATGGTTCTTTTCCTGTCTTACTTAATTGGTAGGTGCTCAGCAGGGAGCTCTTTTCCATTGAAAGAACTATTCATTATAGACCATTACTCCCATGTTTTCCTAGAAAAATACCTCCTTAGGCTGATGTATTGCAAAGATTGGAGTTAGTCTTGTAAAAGTTATCTCACTCTGACACAGAAAGTCATGGTCTGATCCTGCTGTCTGCCCCTTAAAAACACTATGGGGATAGACTTGCCTGAAAAAGGGCCATTTTTAATGAGTGACAGTGATGGGCACTCAGGGGCAGCATAGTATAGTGGATAAGATATTGGACTTGGCTCAGGACTGACTTTGAATCTTGTCTCAGATCTCTTTTAGCTGGATGCCCATCCCATGGGTTTGTTGTGAGAATCACATGAGCTAATATGAAAATGATTTACAAATATTAAGACATCAGCTATTATTGTTATTAAGCAGCACTGACAAGACATCAGACTCCTGGGAAGGGTCACCTAGACACATGCACAAACCTCCCTGACTGCTTCACCATGTACCAGGTGATCTCAGAAACACGCTTCAAGACATTTCTTGGGATATTCAGGGCCCTTTCCTCACTCCAAGGTTCATTTAAATCTAACTCTGAATACTACAAACCACTTTGAGGCACCAAATCCGACCAGTTAGAGTCACCAATGTTGAGAACAGCTCTTCCTCCTCAATAATCTCACTGTGCATTTCACCCCTGGTGTCCCCCACCCCCCAACTACCCCACATCAAGATTGTCAGGGCAATGCACTTTCTCTGGGCAGCTACAGAGTGGGCTCAGCATCGCTCCTGCCCCTGACCATGGTGCTGACACAGTCAGGCTTCTCAGCTTCTTCCTACCTACCCCTGGCCATGGTGCTGACTGCTTTTCTTACAGGATTTTATTACTTAAGATCGTGTTCACTTGGGGTGGCAGGGAGGGAACAGTGCCATTCACATCTTCAAATTGTTGATTCCTATTGAACTCAAGGTCACTTAATTCTACCCCCCTCAGACTTTCTTCATATAATTATTGCTATGGCAAGTCACACTTCATTTCCCTGCCCCATCTTCTCAATTTGTGCAGTTGATTAAACACACACACACACACACACACAGACCCCTAAGTTCAAGTCTTCAGATTTAACCTATTAAATTTTAATTCCATGATTTTAGATTTGAATTATTGAGGTTTTTTGCTTATTGATTTTTTTGGGGGGGGGATTCTTTTGTTTTAATCCAACCTATTAATTATTCCTCCAAGATTCACAAATGAATCTATTAACAAGCATTAATTAAGCATCTCCTCTGTGCCAGTCACTGGGCTAGACACTGGGACTATAAATACAAGTATTCACACTCACTAGTGGGATGAATGTTCCCAGAGAAGCATATTCAGGAGATCTGCAAAACACAAACACAACGATTAAGAACACACTAAACCTGTGAGGATCAGTAACTGGATGGGATAGTAATTGAGCTAATTCTTAAAGGGCTGAAAGTTCTAAGAATCAGAGGAGAGAGGAAGAGTTCCCAAGCCAAGGGAAAAACATGTGCAAAAGTCTGCAGATGGGAGACAGAATGTCAATTCTGAGAAAAAGCAAGAAGGCTTGTTTGCTCAGAACATAGAGTTTATAAAAGAAAAGAAAATTAATAAGCCTAGAAAGTTATATTGGAGCCAAGTTGTGAAGGAATTTTAAATGCAAGCACAGCAATTTCTAGATGGTCCTAGAGATGACAGAGAAACAGAATGGAGGCTTCTAGTTCTAGTTAAACCACTAAGAGGGATCCACTCTTGTGAAGTTTCTTCTCTCTCATCCTCTTTCACTGACCAGACCCCTGAATAGAAGGGTCCAAAAGGAGACTATGCATCTCATACTGAGAAGAGGTTGACACAGAGGATAAATCCAGATATAGACACAGATAGACATAAGGAGACAGTCGCCCAAGGGACAGGGAGGTTGTTTCACAGAGTGCGTCACTACTACTCCCATGTCATCCCCAGGGGTGGAGAGAATGATGGCTATATAAACATCCTCAGAGTCCAGCAGAGAGCTATACCTTCAGGAAATTGGAGGAAGATTCCATCAAAAGAGATAAGTATTCTTAGTTTCAGAAATATCCCTTTATTACAGATATTTTCTCCCAAATGTGCCTTGCTACCTTTGTTGGTTCTTGTCCTTCATTATCAAAGAGGACTAAAATGACATCACTGTGTTAGAAAAAAGTTTAAATGTGTCTGACTATGGCTGATCAGACCAATATGAGCTCTGAATTCTCTACCACAGGGCACGAATAGTCCATGTACCCACCTGGGGTGGGCATTATAAACTTTCATATCTCATGTTTAACGAACCTTTGTTCATTAAGACTGAGCCTTCTACTATCCATAGGAACTTTGCTTGTTCAGGAAGAGAGCACAGCCCTATTTGGGGGGGAGATGATTAGGACCAAGTGTCTTTATAACACCTTTTCTAAAAGTTATTTGAAGCTACTGGCTAATAATCAATGAGAAGCACATTGGTGGTGGCTCATGAGTGACAATACTAATAAGTCCTAGCCTCTCAGGCTCACTCCCTAGACCACTGAGTGGAATGGTTATCATCCTTCTGAGGACTTAACCTAGAAATGCAAGTGAGAAATGGGACAGTAGCCCTGGAAGGGGCATTACACATAACATATAACTTAGAGGCACAGCATGTTGATTCTGAAAGAGACCCTTGAGATGATCAGAATAGTAAGTTGAGAAAAACACTGGATCCAGAGTCACAGAATTTGGGTTCCAATCCTGGTTTAGCAAATGACTATTTGTGTGACTTTGGACAACCTTTCTATAAAATGAGGGCAGTGGATTTGGTGGCCTCTGGGGTCTCTTCCAGCTATCAAATTGATGATATTTGGAATTGATTATCTTGCTCAGTCCCTCATTTTATAGAGGAAGTTACTCAGTGAGCTTGGGACAGAGATAGGGCTAGATCTAGGAGACTCATGGCCTCTTGGGCAGTGGTCTTTCCTCTATCCTATTCTAACTCGTTGGCACTAAGCAGCATCTTCCCTTTCTTTCTTCTCATCTGGATCTAGTCTGCATCATGAAACTCTGTTGCTGTAAAATTTTGGAAGGCAATGGGGTTAAGTGACTTGCCCAAGGCCACACAGCTAGGTAATTATTAAGTGTCTGAGTCTGGATTTGAACTCAGGTTCTCCTGACTCCAGGGTCAGGGCTCTATGCACTGCACCACCTAGCTGTTCCTTTGTCCTTCATTCTTTTTTTTTAGGTTTTTGCAAATGGGGTTAAGTGGCTTGTCCAAGGCCACACAGCTAGGTAATTATTAAGTGTCTGAGACCGGATTTGAACCCAGGTACTTCTGACTCCAAGGCCAGTGCTTTATCCACTGCACCACCTAGCCACCCCTTTTTTTTCTTGTCCTTCATTCTTGAAGAAGACCATGACATCAGGGAGGTGATGCCACGTCAAGCAAGTGAATTGAATTTGGGTGAGGGGCTGCTGTGCTAAGTCACCAGTTTCACTTTCTTCTCCAAAGTAATCTGGGTCCAGTGTCTAGATATGGATCAGAATGTTTGGTGATGACTGTGGATGTGAGACATTCAGGGCTAAGTGACTTGCCCAAGGTCACACAGTAGTAAGTGTCTAAGGATTTGAACTCAGGTCCTCCTGACTTCAGGACCAATGCTCTACCCATTGTGTCACCCAGCTGACCCTTTACATACCTACAAGGCTGCCATAGCACTCTGTTACTGGCTGTGGATTCTGAATGGCCAAGTGGGGCTAGGAAAATTGAGGCAGAGAGTTTGGAGTGACAGTAGGGGGTCCTGTCTTCTTACCTTGGAGATGACATTGAAGGGGCCAGAACCATCAGTTGAGATCATCCTAGCCTTCCCTTCATGAGAAGGATATGAGTGAACCTTCCTTAATAAGGGTTTCCTAAGCCCTAGAGACATCTCCAACCCTGAGCCAGCCTATGCTGGGACTGGGAATGAAGTGGGGCAGGGAGAAGAGATGAGGAGAACTAAGGACATTCACAATTCATGTTTAGAAAACTCCTTTATACAGTGTTTCTATCACCTGCCCTCAGGAAGCTTCCACTCTGGCAAAGTAGATGAGACTCCAACACTGAGAAAAAGCAGACTGTTGCAGGACAGTGCTTAATTAAGGATGAGCAAGTGTGGCTAAGGCTGTTAGAACTGAAATGCAAATGAGGGGAAAATTAGTAGAGCCTGAGCAGTTGGAAAGGTTTCCTAGAGGAAATAGGATTGGAGGTGGACTTCCAAGGAAGGAGGGAAGACAGAGAAGCATAGAAGAGAGCATGGAGCCTTTTAGGAATAGGGTAGCATGGCCACAGATCTGAAAGAGGGTGGTGGAGAGTGACAGAGTGCCAGACAGGTTGAGTCAGATGCAACTTACTGGGAAGAAAAAAAGATAAGGGTGAAAAGATAAGTTCATACCGAGCCAAGAAAGGCCTCGAAGAGCATTCTCAGGAATAGGGAGTCATGGAGGATATGTGAGAAAGATCCCTAGAAAAATCTCTATTTTACAAAGATTAACATAGCCAATGTTTGGAGGATGCAGAAAGGAGCAGCCTGTGGCATGGAGACCAGCTAAGAGACTGTTATCCTAGTACAGGTACCATTGGACTGGTATCTATGGTAATGAAAGGAAGAGATGAATGAAGAGGCATCAGAGACCGAACCATCTGATCTTTGTGATAGACTGATGAAGAGAACCAATGGGCGAAAAAGGATTAAGTAACCATTTACAGGTCAGGAACTGGACTAAGTCCAGGAGATACCAATGACAACAGCAGAGATAGGCCAGGCTGTCAAGGGAGAGACAACGTGACTCAGAGAACTGAGACCAGGAAGGGATACTTTGGTTTGGAAAGTTACAGGACTGCTGAACACAGCCAGAGAGAATCAGAGAGCCTCAAAAAGCCAAGCAAGGAGATCAGGGAGAGAGGGGTCAGCACAGACTTTGTCGAGGTGCATCCTTAGCCACACACTCTGGCTTTTCATTCCCCTCTTCCACATCCAAGGAAATTGGGATTTGGGATTATTTTTCTGCTACTTTGCTTTATTTGGAATGCAAGATCTCCCAAAAGGTTATTTCCAACAGAACCTAAATTGAGAACTGACTGTGAAACTACCCACCTCCACAGTTTACCACTGGCTTAACCCCATTCCCCCATAGTAAATATTACAAAGATCTTTTAAGACTGCTATGCTTATCTGCATTTTCTGAACTTCCTTCTATACCGTTCTATTTAAAAGTATTCCAACAGCCTCCAATTTTTTGGCCTCCCTATTATTAGGGCTTGGAACTTTAATTCAAGCTGCTGAACATGTTGCTGCCACCATTTCCAGTCAGCCACTACCATGGGAACAATTAGGATATGCCAATGGGGATAGAATCTCCTTCAGAGAGTGGCTATGAAGTTCAAAGGGGGGTAATGTAGTAGAAAACATCACAGTGACCAGAGCTAAGCATCATTATCAGAGGTATCATCATCATCATCATCATCATCATCAGCGTTGCTACCTACCTGGGTGGATGTGAGGATCTAATGAGATGATAGAGTCAAGACTCTTTCAGTACAAAAATCTGGGCAGCTAGAATTTTCCAAGGGATCATCAAGATTTGGAATTTTCTAGATGAGAAATTGAAGGAGAGAGAGATGGGGGGGGGAAGGAGAAAGAGAACAGAGAGAGAGAGAGAGAGAGAGAGAGAGAGAGATTGAAGAAGAGGGAAAGGAGGGGAAGGGAAAGGAAGGAATAGAAGGGAAGTAGAGAGAGAATTTTTCTCTTTGGGGCCTGAACAAGAAGCTGAAACAAAGGAGGAGCCTGTGAAAGGGGGGACACCTACACCATCAACTGTCAGATTGAGTTTTTCAAGCTGGTTTCCAAATGGTCAGAAAGTCTGGTGCTGCAGTCTAGCCCCCCCTGCCCCCCATCTCCCAACACGCTTGGGAACCCAAGTGTCTCCTTCCAGCCTTGTACCTGGAGGGGGGTGGGGGTAGGGTCCCAGCAGGGTCAGTTTCTTCCCCTGTGAAATGAGAGGATTGGTCTACATGGCTGCCCAGGTCTCTTTCAGCTTGGAAGGGGCTTCTTTTATAGTTTATAATTAAGAAACAAAATCATACAGAAAAACATTTTAAAATGTACATAAAAAATCAGAAAAGCAGAGCAGGATTCCTACTCTCTTATTTTGTTTGCAAGTTGTTCCTTTTAGGGTTTCAATTTACATTTTTAAACCAAACTATAAAAGTAAGGCAATCCTGCTGCATGACTCTCATTTTGAGACTTCCCCTGAACATGGAAAAGTGGCAACCCAGAGCTAAATTCGGAAGGTCTAATCATGTCAGTTTGCTATAACAGAATGATATTACACAAAAACACATTTTCAAAATAAATTTGAGAACAAAGACTAATCATCATTAAAATAAATAAGAATCTTCAAGACAATCAGGTCTTCAGAGTCCATTAGTAAATATTTATTAAGGGCTTCCTAAGTAGCAGGCAGGAGTTTGTTCTCTCATGGGGGTGAGCATTGGCCGAAGACTTTGTTCAGGGCTGATGGGAAAATGCAGACAAAAGTTCCCCAGGACTGAGCCCTCAGAGCACTGAACAAGCTGCCGCTGCAGGTGCCCACAAGCGCTTTCGCCAGGACAGCCGCCAAAATGAAGCTAAAGGACAGCCAGCTGATCTTGAGAGGCAAGTATGGCGGCCAAGACAAATTTTCTAGTGGCATCAGGGCAGTGAAGATGCTCTCCTTGTGCTCTTCCAGGACTCAGTAGCATCCATAAATAATAAAGGACTGAGGACCGTGTCTGCTCTCTAGGGGAACCAGAAGAAAGCACCTTTTCGTAGAATGGAAGGCCTGAGAGGCTAGTTTTCAGAAATGACAGTGATGATGAAAATCATAATCTAAGTTGACATTTACATGGCACTTAAAGCTTTGCCAAGTATTTTACTTATATTGCCTCATCTGGTTTGTTCCTCACCACAGCCTGCTTAGCTTGGTTCTGTTGTTATCCTCATTTTGCAGATGATGAAACAGAGGGTAAGAAGAGTTAAAAGTGATTTGTTCGTGGTCCCTCAGCTAGGAGCTGAGACAGGATTTGAATTCGTATCTCATTGACTCCAGGTGCAATAGTGAGTTCTCTCTCATTTGAGGCTGAATTGTCAGAAATGGGAGTCAGCTGTGGGTCAGCACAGGTGGCCTCTTTCTAGGCCCTTTGCAAGTGGAAGTCCCTGCACCTGTGAAATCATGAGCCACTGAAAACTGTAGTTGGAGGGAGTGGGGCAGCCTACACCAGTCCTGCTGGTCTGGGGTTAGTGATGAGCCTGGTTGGGGGCTGAGCAAGTAGCATCTCCCTGCCTCTGCTTGGAGAAGGCCAGCTCCCCAGTGGGTAAGGACTCTGAGCACTGGGGAGCTGCCCAGCCAGAAACCATCAGAGGAAGCAGGAAGGTGGACTTCATCTCCGGTGCCTTGGCAACAGATGGTGAGTGTGACTCTGCTAAACTTTGCCCAGCATTCTCCAATTTTGCTGAGACTAGCTCAGGGATCCTCCCTCACTTGTTCCCTGAATTCTGTTGTTTATGTGGGACTACCCAGATTTCTGGCCTGTACCCTGTCCTCCTGCCTCCAGCCTCTGGCCCTTCTCTAGGGCATCCTTTGTCTCTGACACCCATCCTTGACCCTTTGTGACTGCTAACCTCCTCAGAAACCTGGCTCTGGTTTCAGCCTTTCCCTGTTTTCCAGGACTTTAAGACTTAGCTGGCCTCATTTCCAGACTCAAAATTTAGAGACTGGAAAAATAGCAGGAATCTTGTTCAGAAGGGATAGAATTCAGGCAAAGCAGAGAGCTGCGTGCTGCTCAGCATCATTCCTGCCTGAAGCAGGTCTATTGCCAAGCTGGGACTTAGAGTCTGGAGCTGCTGGTGGGCAGAGGAGACTATCAACTGGTAAACAAACTCTACCTGGAGCTCATGCCCTGCCCTATGGAGAGATTTGGATTAAATTCCATTTGATTTCTGCTTGTCAAGTGTATCACTTAAAGCACTAGGCTCTAAGGACCTAGGCCAGTGTGTCTCTGGGAAATCTGGAAAAGACGCAGAGTGAAATAGAGCAAGGCAGAGGAATTAGGAAGAGAAGAGAGATACAGGAGCTCTGAAGACCTCATTCCATTCTATTTTTTCTCAGGGTCTTGCTTTGGGATGTAGGGAGTATGTTCAGAGAAGCCATGGATCCTGCCAAGCCAGGTTAGATGCTGAGGGTCACAGGGCTGGTAACCAGCTGAGCCAGGTTAATTCTGACAAGGAAATCCAATGGGCTGACCATTAACCCTGGACCCTGAAAACCTGGCTATTTTGGAGTCTGGATACCTTGTGCCAGAAGACAGATTGAGGCTTGAGATCAAGAAAACTTTCTAACTTTCTAAGAGGTACCCAAATAGGATGGGCAGCCTGGGGAGGTAGCACCTCCTCCATGGAGATCTTCCAGAAAAGAAGTTCTGTGGGAGGTCCGTGGAGTGGAACTAGAAGCTGCCAAGCCCTTCCCTCTCTCCAACAGTGTGATTCTGAGGAGATGGGGAAATAAACATCTTTACATCAATGAAGGAATCCTTCTGACTTAATGGGCTCTGCATGCCCAACCGAGATGACCTGAGCAGGGAAGGTTTAGTCCACCAAGGTGGGACTGAGGCAAGAAAAAAGAAGTCTGAACCCCAGAAAGCATCCTGTAGGAGACAGGGTCAGGGGATACAGAGGGTAGAGGAAGGAAAGAAGATGATAGCTAGGAAGCCCAGGCCTGAAAGAAAAAATAAGAGAAGAAGCAGGAAGTGGCAGGGACGCTGGGAGAGGCAGCAATGCCATCTTTCATGCCACCTCCATCTAGGAGCCTCCTTGAATTTCTCCAGTCCACACTGGTCATTTTCTTCCCCTAACCCCCAGCACCATCCTTAAGGGGTCACTGAGGACTTCCTGTTCTGTGAGGGAGCTCATCAGACTCTCCATCCCATCCCCAGCCTGAATCCCCCACCCCTGGGGATGGAAAGCCCTTCTCGCTAGGGGCAGCCAGGTCCACAATCTTCCTTGTTTTGATCCATCCAGAAACCCATTGATTTCCCCCCAAGTTCTGGAGACTGTATAACATGCTTCCAGGGCAACGCTTGTCTTCATCCTCCCTCACATTTGGCACAGGTCATGTTTGTCACCCAACTTTCTCCCACATCTTGGGAATGCCACTGGAGTGCCTAGGCTATAGAGCCATCTTTTGTCCTGCCAGAAGATAATAATCAGGTCTCAAATTGAGAGAGATCTAGGAAGTCAAGGAGTGACCCCCTCTCAAGAAAATAGAGACTCAGAGAGAGTAAGAGTCTTCTCAGGTAGTAAGCATAGTGGGGGGAGGAGGGCTCAGACTTCATAGGACCATGTTGCCCCAGGCCGTCTTGCTTAGATTGAACTCACCTCATGTTGTGGTCATGCTCTAGCCATGGACTCTATGATGTCCTTCACTCTCTGACTATCTGGTGGGGGGGGCATGTTGACTGGGGCAAACCCTAGGACCTTCACCCCAAGGAGTGAAATTCCAATAGCGTCCATTTATGAATTGTGAGAGAACTAAGGAGGAAATTTAGGCTGTGTGTTTGTGAGTGTGTGTGTGTGTCTGTGTGTAATGGGGTCTTCCTGATGCTCCCCAGTCCCCTGGTGTAGGCACTTCTCTCATGCTAGAGCTGGCTCTACCCAGCAACTTCCCCTCCCCCCAAGAAGTCCTAATTCACCATCCATAAACCCCCTGGCTAGGACACAATGTGAAGCAGCTCAGTCCCCGGGGGGCTGACGGGAGGGGCATAGATGTCAGTGTAGGCTGGCGGGTTGTCTTTGGGGTGGCTTCCTACCACATGAGACATGGGAGAGGGGAGAAGGTGTCTGACAATCTGTAAGAAAAGGCCATGGCTCAGTAATGAAACAATTTCCCAGTGTGCCCTATTGTCCCCCAGAAGGAGATGGAAATGAAGAAGAGGTCAGCAAAAAGAACGGACATTTGTCCAATGGAAAGAAAAACCCTCGCTAACCACTGAGCCCAGGGACTGTGGTAATTGGCATTTGCAGATCCAGGCAGACCCCTGACTGAGGCCTCCTGATTGAGACAAGCTCCCCTCCCTTACCTAAAGGAGGCTCATGGGGGAGCACCTCCTTCCTCAGACAGCCCTGAAATGATGACTAGGAAGAAAGGATGGCCAAATCACAGGCCACAGGAGGGGGCAGAGGCAATGAATAGACGCAGTAAAGAGTCGGGGATGTGGAGGCAAGACCTTACAGCCTCTGAGTAGTGTGACAAGGCCACAAGCAGGCAGCTAAGGGAGAAAGCAAAGCTATTAATGGCCGTATATGCTGGCTCCAAGTAAAGAAAAAATCTAGAAAGAGAAATGAGAATTAGAGAAAAGTAAGCTGAAGGTCTTGAAGGATAGGCCTCCGCCCCATCACCCTTGTAGCCCAAGAGGAAAAGTGCTGATTTGGGAGCCAGGGGGTCCTTGACTGTCTGTGTAGACTTAGGTGAAGCCTTACGTTCCCTGGGCCTTGGTTTACTCATCTGTAAAATGAAGCATGAATATCCTCTTAGCTCCATGGGCACAGTGGTTCATGGGGGCTTCTCAGGCTTTTGGGGACAATGTTTGGGAATAGGGCCAAAGGATAGAAGAAGGTAGGAGAGTCCTGAGCACCTGTTTAGGGGCGGCATTGACAGGTTAAACTGAGGTAGCAAATGCACTGGCTAAAGATATCCTCATTGGCACCAGGAGCTAGACACCTGGAGAGCAGATTTACCTCTTCTTAGAAGCCATCTTAGCAGAAACACCGATGGAGAGCACCACGGGACTAGCTTCCACGGTGCTCTGTGTCCTCTCTCTCCCTGCCACCTGGCCTTCCTTCCCCTCCTTCTTTTGTTCTGCCATTTCCTTTTTGCCCATAGGAGCTCTCTCTCTCTCTCTCTCTCTCTCTCTCTCTCTCTCTCTCTCTCTCTCTCTCTCTCTCTCTCTCTCTCTCTCTCTCTCTCTCTCTCTCTCTCTCTCTCTCTCTCTCTCTCTCTCTCTCTCTCTCTCTCCCTCTCTCCCCTCTGCCCCATCTTTTCCTTGACCTCCTGCTCCTCACATCTGCCTTCTCTCTGAGTCTTGAGCACCCTGACCCTCAGCTGCTGGGACTGAAGCCACAAGTGCTGAGAACAAATGCTTGTCAAAGGCCCAGCAACACTGCTTGGAGAGGGAACCAGGAGCCTGAATGGGTAGAGATGACTGAGGGGTCATGGCAGGAGATCTTAAGCAGGATAGGCACCGGAGGGGCTGCCCTGGAGTGGCAGTGGTCAAGGAAGGGTGGAACAGCTGGCTCGTGGGAAGCCAGAATGTGGACCTGCCAGGCTTCTGGGGACTCCATTAGATTTCCCCTGATGGGCTGGACTTTTCTAGGATAGAACCCAAAGCATCCTGGAAGGGGTGGGTGTGAATGCCACTAACCAGGAGGAAAAGAGAGGAATAGCAGCTCCTTCCATTTTCTCTACTGTCCTGAATTCTCTGCTACAATGTGGTTTAGAAGCCTGGGTGGTTGGTTGCAGGGGGAGAGTTTCAAACCCCAAGGGGAGAAATAAATGGAGAGTCTCAGAAAGAGAGCCTTGATGGGGTTGGCCAAGTCAGAATTGGTGAAGTTCTAAAATTGATTCGGATCCATGTGTCCTCGATAGATGCTCAGCTGATATTAGGACAGTATGGACTGGAAGGTAATGGAAGAAATAAAATGGGATTGGGCCAAATCCTACAACTTCTGAGCTTGGGGCATCCTCAGGGCAGCCCAATGAGGTAAGATTTTATTAATCCTCCTTTATAGATTGAGAAACTGGGCCTCAGAAATCCCATCTTCTATCAAAGGCTCACCTAACTCACCTAATTCTAGAGACTTCCCTCTTTTAATTGTTGCCTATTTATTTTGGATAACACTTGTTGGCAAATATTGGTTTTCACTTCCCCCTAAACTGTAAGCCCCTTGAGGGCAAGGCCTGCTTTTTGCTTCTTTTTTTTTCTTTTGTAAGGTAAACAGGGTTAAGTGGCTTGCCCAAGGCCACACAGCTAGGTAATTATTAAGTGTCTGAGGCCGGATTTGAACCCAGGTACTCCTGACTCCAGGGCCGGTGCTTTATCCACTGCGCCACCTAGCCGCCCCATGCCTTTTGCTTCTTTTTGTATCCCTCACTCTTAGCACAGAGATGGGCATACAGTAGGTGTTTAATAAATGTTTACTGACTGACTAAGAGAAATTGTGCTTTCCGGTATGGACTCACGCAATGAGCAAGTAGAAGATCTAACACTTGAATCAGTGTCCCCTTGTTCCAAATCCGATGTAAGTTAGCCCCTGTTGCCCACCTGCTAATGGAGGAGGTTGTTCAGCTTCCACTGAGTCCTCAAACATTAAGACCTCTCCATGGCCATAAGGTGACCACATGCCCCCATGTCCTGGCCACCTTTCACCACCTGAGTACAACTGGGCCATATGGGGAAAGGCAGGCACAAGAAACCCACCTAGAGAACCACCACCACCAAGGACAAGGACAACAGCAATGATGGCAGCAACAGTAGAAATTCCTCTAGAGCTTTGAGGTTTGGGAAGCACCACGTCTCCCCAGAGCTTGCCGTCAGTCCTGTGACATAGGCATCATCACTCCTATTTTACAGACGAAGATGGGGCTCCATGCTTTATCCCTGGGCAGAAGCGGGATTTGAACCAGGCGGATGAGGTGCGCCTGTCATGGCAGATCCCAAGATGGTGCAACTCTTGGGCTACAGTAGGGTGGTAGCCCCTGGGAGTTTAGGAGTGAATGGGTCCAGGGCAGAACAGGAGAGGCCAAAGCTCTGTGCTGATCAGTGGGTGAGTTAGAGAGACCCAGGGGAGTGTGTTGCCTCCCACTGTGAGTGAGCTTCTGTCCAAGTCTGAGCAAGGGAACAGCCAGGGGGAACACTGGGGTCATTGTCCTGGGGAGCCCAGAGAGCCAGGGACAAGGCCTGGTGCGACTCTCCAGCAGTGGGCTCCTCTTTACCATTTAATTCTAATTAGGAGGAGTCTCAGCTTTGACTGAAAGCTTCAAGGCTGTGCTCACCTACCCCAGCCCCAGTTTTACCATCTGTTCAGGGATTTATCACCAACCTTCTTCCCCAAATCCAGGGCTCAGGGTTGGCGAGAAGCCAAGCAACAGGCCTCCAGGACACAAGTTCTTCAACTACTTCCAGCCCAGGTGCCCTCCACATATCACCTGTCACTCTCTTCCCCCCCACCCCAGCCCACGTACCTGAGACACTACTGAGCCTTACCTGTGAGATTGGAGAAGGTGGAGAGCAGGTAGCAGTAATGGCCCAACAGCTCCAAGAGGGGCAGGTCTGTGGAGGCTTCACCCAAGGGGGTGACCTGGTGGAAGGAGGGGGAGACTTGTCAACTATGCACAAAGAGCCACGGAGACCAACTGCTGTTGGGCCTGGCCACATCACTCCCCTTGGACCAGCTCCAGGCTCAGGTCTGTCCCTGCCCCTTATCTTCCCCTCCCACCCCAATCAACCACTGTCCCCCGGACCTCAGAAGAAGTCTTCTGGGGGCTTGCCCAAGTGGGCTCCCATCCAGGCTAACTGTTCCACCTGCCCCCCAGGTCCTGGCCCAAGTCTCCTCCAGCTTCGTAGTCTAGTTTCATGCTTTAGGACTCAGAGAATAGAGAGCAAGAAGGCAACTGGGGGAGCCATCTATCCAGTTTATGGAGGCAGAGATTTGGGTCCAGAGACAGGAATTCTTTGCTCAAGGTCACCCAAAGATGAATTGGCAGAGCCAGCCCTAGAAGCCAGGCTTGCCCGCTTCCTTGTCCTGGCCACATCACCAGTGGACACTTCTGGAATATCAACTGACCTGCAAGGCCAGGAACCAAAGGGAAGAGGAGTCTTGCAGGGTTCTACACAGGTGAAAAGAGGATTTGGTTGCTAGACCTGGCGTGAGTCTCTGTTTCTCAGGTTTGTGCTCATGGCAAATGGGGAGCATCAAGCTCTGTGGCCTGGGGACCATGTGGTCGAGCAGGAGAGCCCCAAGGTGGGACTTCTGTCCCTGACAAGCTGTGGCAGCCTGGTCTTCTCACTGACCCGGGGCCTCTGGTTCCTTTTCTCTAAGATGGGGCTGATACCTACATAATCGAGGCTCAAGATAATGTTTACGAAGCACTTGGCAAACCTTAACTTCTGAAGGAGGGAGGCAGCCTTACTGAGAGAGAGAGATAACCAAGGAAAGGATGGGAGCCGGGATGATGGGGGCACACAGATGTGACTTCCTCATGGAGTGTTGGACTTGTTCAAGTTCACTCACATGCTCCTCCTCAAATAGGAGTCAGTGTGTCCTGTCTGTGAAAGCAAACACCGATGGGGGCTCAAAAGCTGTGGCCTTGAAACCTGGTGGGGGGGCATTGTATGTGAGAGAGGAGGATGGCCCAGAGAGCGTGGCCTGCTGGGTGGACCCTTCTGGGCCACACTGGGGTACACTCACTCACACGTTCACATAGTATACACATACAGGTCATACTTGTACACACCTGTACCATATGTTTGCTCACATATAAAGACACAAACACAACCATGGGCACCCTGAAAGCCCTCTGGGGTCTTCTGGGGGCTGTGACAACCGATTCTTTCACTCCCCAAAGGAGGAGACAGAGAAAGGGTCTCCCTGGGAAGAGGGGGGGCAGATCCTGGCTCCCCCAGAGCTCTTCCCAGACCCCGCTGGCTGCAGGTTCTTCCCGGATGGCCTGGCTCAGGCCCACTTCTAAATTTAGCCCCTGCTCTAAGCTTCTGAGGTTTACCGGCCCCTGCCCTACAAGGCAGAGGGAGGGAGGGACAAGGACAGAGCGAGGCCCCCTTCCTCCCGGCCCTCCCTGCCTGATCAAGGTCAGCCAAGGTCCTCGGCTGTGGAGGAAGCCAGGCCTGGCCTGCTCACAGCCTCATTTTGTGCTGAGCCAGTTTTCCTTCATGGACCTGGCATTTCCTGAGCATCCCCTGCCCTCCACACACACACAAAGACATACATGTAGACACACAAACACACACACATGTACTCAGACACACACAGAAGCACACGAACACACAGATTCAAACAGTCACACACATGGACACACAGACATACTGACACAGACACAAGTCATCTACACACACACACACACACATGTGCCCAGGCTGCTCTGGGTTCAACTCTGTCACTAGAGGAGGAGGCACAGCTTGGCATCTGGTGGGAAGAACTTGGACAAGTTCTTGAACAAGTCACTTCCCTCCCATGTGCCTCAGTTTCCTCATCTGTAACATGCAGAGGTGGGCTACGATGGCCTCTGAGTTTGTGTCCAGCTCTAGATCTGAGATCTCATGAGCAGCCTGAGTAGGGAGACGGGAGGGGGTCCTGGAGGACACAGATAGGACCAGAGGCTGGGAGAGGGAGGATCCGGGTGGGAGGGTGGGGACTTTGGGGACCCAGAGAACAACACAAATCAAAGGCTGGGCAGGAAGGGCCCTGGGGAGACCGGGGGTGGAAGAAACCAGTGATCAATAACAATAAACACTTCCACGGTCCTGCGGGTGACAGCAGGATGACGTCACGTAATGGGCTGTCACAGGGAAGAAGAATGAGCCTGGCTCAGTTGGGCCCCATGGGCCAGAATTAGGAGCAGTGCGGGGAGAGGCAGGACTTCCTAGTGATCAGAGCTGTCTGGAAGGGGGTCATCTGCCTCTGGAAGTGGGGGGGCTCCCAAGCAGAGACTAGATGGCCATTTATCAGGGTGCAGAGCAGGGAACTTGTTCCGGCGGAGCTCTGGGGCCTCTGGACCTGGGACCCAGGTAAGCGAGGGTGGCTAAGGTGAGTCAGGGAGGACTTCCCAGAAGAGGTGAGGTGGAGAAGAAGCTTCCACAAACATGCAAAGACCACAGTGGGGGTGGGAGGGGGCACCTGAGACAGCACCCCCTCCTCAGAGGTGCCTCTTGGTCTCAGAACCATCGGAAAAAGCCCAGAAGTCCTGGAACCCAGCAAAGAGATGGTCAGCCCTTTAGCCCAAGTGCTGTGAGGATAGGAGCCCTGGAGTCAGCAGGACCTCTATTCAAATGTGACCTCAGACACTTCCGACGTGGATGACCCTGGGCAAGTCACTTCACCCATTGGCCTCAGTTTCCTTATCTGTAAATTGGGGAGAATGAAGCCTTCTCCCCAGGGTGGTCAAGAATATAAATGAGATGATGTTTGTAAATGGCTTAGGGCGGTGTCTTGAATGGGGTAGGCTAAGCGAATCACTCCAGTGCTTGGAGATCTGCCTACATAATATCTGATTGTTCTTTCCTCTCCTTCTGGGGTCAGAGGACAGAAATGAAGACCAGACCAAGACCCAGGACATCAACTGTTCTGGTGTGGTTTCCACTATCCTGGGGCCAAGGAAGAGCCCCTGGTGTCACTCCCAGTAGAGTGGGAGCTTCTGGAGGGCAGGACCCGAGTTCTTGCCTCACTCTGTATCCTCAGGACTTAGCACTTTTCTTGAGTGTGTAACCAAGGCTGGCAGACTGTGCCTCATCTCATCTCCCCTTCTGTGATGGGGCCCTTCTTCTCCTGGGACATTGGAGATGGACCTGGGGAGCAGCAGTAGTGAGGGACCAAGGAAGGCAGCCTTCCTACACCCTACTCTTTCTGCACCCATGCCCAATGGCTGAGGTGGGTACTAGGTTCCCCATTCGCTTTCTCCCTCCCTCTGAGAGAGCCTTTGGGAAGACCAAGCCAGCCATCTACAGAAATGCAAATTAGTTAGACAGGTGAGAGAAGAGAGATGGATCTATGCATCATCATCATCATCATCATCATCATCATCATCATCATCATCATCATCATCATCATCCTTTTCTATGAAGGTTGCCTTCAAGAAACGTCCAAACTCTTTGAATAATCTTCAACTTCTCCAATATGCAAAGGCTGCCCCAACATTCTATTGGAGCAGCTGCTAAGTCCTAGAGTAGAGGAGTACTAATGAAGCAGATGCCAGGGACGTAGTGGCACCTCAACAGAGAAGGAGCCAAGACAGAAAATGGAGAGAAAGGATGTCTGAAGGGAACAAAGGACTAGACAGGGGCAGCTAGGTGACACAGTGGATAAAGCACTGGCCCTGGAGTCAGGGGGACCTGAGTTCAAATGTGGCCTCAGACACTTCATAATTGCCTAGCTGCGGGACCTTGGGCAAGTCACTGAACCCCATTGTCTTAAACAAAATTTTTAAAAAATTTAAAAAAAGGACTGAACAGGAAGGGTGGCTTCCCACCAACAAACTGAGGCATGAACATACTGGGATGTAAGGGAGAACTGAGATGAACAGAGAGGAAAAAAGCAAACGCAGAGACTCCAGCAGGAGAGGAAAAGAACATCACAGATATTTAACTGAAGAAGAAAAGACTGTGCAGGAAGGATGCAAATCTCCAAGCATTCGAGTGATTCATTTATGGAAAAGAGAGACCAGATTTACTCTGCCCCAGAGAGGAAAAAAAAAAACTAGGATAAAGAGTAAAGCTGTCATTAAAAACTCTAGGCCTCAGTTTCCTTCTTTGTAAAATAAGGTTACTGGCCCAACACATCCCCAGCAGCACCCCTCCTGAGCTGATGGTTCAGTGACAAAGAGTCTGAGTGAATAAATGTACATTTTGATTGGATGTCAGAGAAGACTTCCTACTGATGGTGGTTTTCCAAAACCATGGATGGTCTAAATATGGAGGCCACTGGTCACGTGTCAGGGGCAGTGTGGGACAAGCTCCTTCTCAGGGTTGGGTTGATCTTGGGAAGACTGACACTCCATGGCTCTACCTGCGTCCGTGGGGGTCCTTTTTTGCCCAAAGCCCTCTGAGACCATGAGGAAGGGGGAGGAGGTTCTGGGCAAGTCTTACAAAGTTCTTGGGGTTTCAGTCAGTTATCAGCCAGGGAGGAGATGTGGGAGCTTAACCCATGAAAAGTGAGAGCTGCATGCTGGGCCACCCTGGGCCCCTGCAAAGAGAAAGAAGCTCCAAGTCCCTGGATCTATATTTACCTATGGATTTGGAGCAGGCAGGCTCTAAAATTCTGTCAAAGAAAAGCAGAATGCAGATTTTGAGAGGGGGGCTCAGAAGAAATGTCATCTGGGGGTTCCTAAGCTGCGGCCCAGGAACTTGATGCATGTATTTCACTAGAAACCCCACCCCCAGAGCAGGATGCCAGTCCTAGACCCATTCATACATGAAGTGAATCCCCTCCATGACCCACCCCTTTCTCAGCTCTTGCCCTGGAACCATTCAATCTCAGTGAAGACTGAGTCTGTGAGAAGCTTTTTGGGGGAAATATGGTTGCTTTCCTCACCCCACCAAGGTCCTGGCCTCCTCTTGGCCAGGTTGGTGCCATGGTCATAGGTTGGTGCCATGGTCATTTCACAGTCTGCCACTCAACAGAGTCCTCAGGACTCGTGTTAAATGAATAAACTGGCAAGGTTCTGGAGATCTGAGCCTGAGAGCCTGCCTTGGAGGGAGTGAGGCGTGGGGCTATGGGAGCAGTGAGTTCTCCTCCCGGGAGGTCTTCAAGACACTTGGTGACTTGGTTATCCTGGAGGCCCTTGCTCCAGGCTGAGTTCTGTCCCCCAGGCTCGGTGCCCCTCCCTTCTCTGTCTAGAGTTGATGATATGATTCTATATTTTCTTGACTCAAATTGCTTGATGAGTTATTTCCAGGCCTAGGGCTGGTACTTGACTCAGTAGGTATCTGATAAATATCTCTATACTGACCCAAAGCTTTGTGTCTCTCTTTCTATGGGTTTGTCTCCCTCTCCCCACTGTGTTGCCCAACATAAGACTGGACACCTTGGGAAGCTGAGAAGGAACTCAGAGGAGACCTAGTGATTGAGTGAGAGAAATAGCCTTCAGTTGACTGGGATGGAGAGACCTTTGCTCAAAGACAGGGGCTGGGTTCAAGGCCTCCCACAGCCCAAGAGTCAGAGGACTCTTCAAGGAGGCTGGATGGGGGGGGGGGCTGGAAAGGGGCTTTCTGTAGATTAGCTTCCTCAGGGGTCCTATCCAACCGGTTCTGATTCTTCCCTTCTCCATTCTGTGGCTGAGTAGTCTAGGACATTCTGTGGGAAGGAGCACGGCAACGTCTGTGCTAGGGTTAACGATGATGGGAGTTCATCGCCCCCAGTGTCCACCTGGAAGCAAAGAGAATTAATGGGCTCACAGACTCTGCTGGCATTTAATGAGCCAAGACGGGGGGCAGGGGCATGGGCATGGGGGAGGGTCACTGTGCTTATTTCTTCCTATACATGGCTTCTCTCTGCTGTGGGTCAGGATCAACCTTGCTTAAGTCAAAGATCAGAACGAGGATCAGGAAACCCAAAGACTCAGGATTCCGAGCAAGAAGGATGGGGAACTGACAGAGGAGCTTGGCACTCTCTCCTCTCTACCCACCTGGGAATGGGGTAAGAAGGAGTTCTTTCAATATGGCTCATCTGAGCTGCCCACATCCAGGGGGAAATGCCCTGCAGGCAATTGATGATGCCAGAAGGGAAAGCAGGGCTGATCTAAATAGGAAGGAATCATTGATACAGAGATGGGAATGGAGTCCATGGCAGCAGAGGAGCTCACCAAGGGAAAGAGTGGAGAGGTGGAAGAGAAGAAAACCCAGAAGAAGACATTTGAAGAAGGACACCTGCTTAGGCAAAGGAGACCGTGCTGATGAGATGTCCTAAACTCCTGCCCTCCTCAACATCATTGGAGGGTACTGACGATGTTTAACCCAGAGAAGAAAAGTCTCAAGGGCTCATGATGGCGGTTTGCAAGTATTTACAATGCGGACACATGGAGGAAGCATGAGGGCTAAGAGGAACAGAGTCTTAGGTTGTAAAGTCTTTATACTGAAGAAGGAAATAACAAATAACGGCCAACCCATTGGAGCTGGGACCCGGGGAAGAGGTGGTGGGCTGGGAAATCTTTGGAAATCTCAAAGCAGAGGCCAGCCAGCCAGCCAGCCAGCCAGCCAGCCAGCCAGCCAGCCACCTTTTGAGAAGGCTGTCAAGGTGTTTTGTTTTGCTTTGTTTTTTTTTTCTGTCAGGTACATACAGGGCCTGCTTTGGGTTACCTAACTCAGAAATTCTATGTTTGAACCTACTTAAGGTCAGAGTACCTTATCAAATTTTTATCACTTTCTTCCCTGCCTCAGTTTGTCACACTCTCACTTCAACTAACTCTGAGGATCCAATCTTTTCCATGAAATTTTCTTAAAATAATAGAGAAAAGGGAGAAACCTCGCCTCAGTCCTACAAAAAATACTTATTCTTTTGTCTACATACACATAACCCTTCTTGCATCAATTCATGTGCTTTCCATGACTTCCATCCATCCCTCCATCCCTCCATCTATCCCTTTCTCCTATAATACATCTATCTGCTTACGTATGAGTTCATCCCTCCCTCCCTGTATATATCCATCCACTTCTCCTGCCTTCCCTCCCCCACGCCTCCTTCCATCCATCCATCTGTCTATGTGCCCATCCATCCGTTCCTCCACCTACCCATGTGTTTCTTGTATGGGAACTGGATCTGGAAGAGACCCTCTGAGGTCAGAGGATGCACGATCCAGAGTCATCTGGGCAGAACTTCTCATTTTACAACGAAAGAAATAGAGACCCAGAGAGGTCAAGGATTTGCCCCCCCCCCAGAGGTGGGATTTGGCAATCCTAGAGGTAGAAACTGCCCCCAAGTCCTCCTCAGGCTGCTGGGAGGACTCTGGAGGAGGCAGTTCTCAGTCTCTTTCTGTTCGGAAGTTCTAATCCCAGCCAAGGATGCCGGATCTTTGTTCTTTGACTGAATGGGGCCAGGTTGAGAACCTGGGATGTCCTGGGAAGGACAGAACCTCCAAGCACCTTGGGAGCGCTCCTGGGGACACCCACCACTGCTGTCTTCCTGAGAAGAACCCAAACCTCTGCTCACAAGGACCCGTACGCGTTTCAAAGGAGAATGTCTGTGAGAAATCCCGAGGTTGTAAAGGGAATAGGCAGCATTGCCCCCCACCCCCCACCCCTACCCCAATGGGAACTCTCCCAGCAATCCCGGATGTCTTGGGAAGGACAGAACCTCCAAGCACCTTGGGAGCGCTCCTGGGGACACTGGAGCCTCTGCAAAGTGCTCCTGATCCTGCTGCTGATCCCTTGAGCCATGGGCTCAGCTCCAGGCGCCACATTTCTGGAAAGATGGGGATTGGGGAGTGTCTGGGAGTCAGCAGTCTGGGGAAGGGCCTGGGACCAGACCCTGAGGGGAGGGGAAGCATCTTAGTTGGGAGAAGGAAAGACTGAGAAGGGGCCTGAGAACCCAGTTCAGGCATTTTGAAGGGGATCATGTGGAGGACAGAGCCCGGAGTGATGGGGGGGTGAGGGGAGCTGGGAAGAGACCAATTCAGGCTCAACCTCAGGAAGAGCCCTGCAGTGGCCCAGACTTAGGGGCTGCTCTTCTCCAGGGCTTCTGAGCAGAGACCAGCCTAGCAGTCATCTGGAAGTCTTGCTCAGCCAAGAGTTGGATTGGAAGCCTGAGACTACACTCTCCACATAATTTCCATAACACCTCCCTTCCCCCATTGTGGGGTGCAAGCTCAGGTGAGGAAACTGAGGCAACCCCCACCTCACATCCTAGTCTCCTTTTCAATGTATCTGCTATGAGGTGCTTCCTTTATCTTTCTAGGCAATGACATGTCTCCTCTTTCCACTTAGAGGCCACATTGACCCTCAGACCTTTTTGGTGAGAGACAAGCTCAGAAGCGACCTCTCTCCATAGGTTTCCATTTCTGCCTCCATGGCACTTCTGGCATGAGCTCCAGATTTCCCCCTGTGCGCACACGCATGCACACGTGCGCTCACGCACACACACACACACACACACACACACACACACTGCTTGGAGGATGGGATATTTGGAAACATGTCAGGAAAACAAGGACCCATGAAATGCCAGTCTCTGAGTACAGAGAGGAAGAGACCTTAAAGGGGCCTGAGAAATCCCTTCGTGGCCCACTCCTCATTATTTTACATAGAAGGAAAATGATCCCTAGACACAGTGACTTGTCTAAGCTCACATGTCACCCACCCGGGCCGGGCGAGCACAGGGCTTCAAAGTCCTTCCCTATTTCCTTTAACTTGGCTTCAGCCTGAGAACCCCCCAAATCTGAAGTCAAATCTCATCTCTATGCTTCTTATCAACTCCATGAACTATGGGCAAGTGCTTTAACTTTTCTGAGACTCAGTTTTCCCATTTGTAAAAATGGGGACGATGACAGTTACGCTAGTCGTCTTATAGGACAGCTCTGCAAACCTTAAGAAACCCTTATTCTGGGATCCAAGTCCAGTCAAGTTTTTTCCAAGAGAAAAGGGAAATACTCATGAACTTGGTACGAGTCGTCCTTCTAGGTGTCTCACACAGAGAAGGAAACCTTAAAACTGCCTCTTCCAGGGGGACTGACACACCGTTCCCCAAAGCCCCAGTGCCCAGACAGCTCCTCTTCAGTGAAGAGAACTGGGATTGAATGGGGTTGAATGTGGCCTTGAGGGCTTCCCCCACCTTGTTCCCTGATCCCCTGATTCCTTTATCCAGGACCCCCTTCCTAGTCTATCTCCAGGCAATCTTTCCAGACTTAATTCTCCCTTTACATCCAGGCAAAGTGGCCTCCTCCCTGGTTTCTGAATTCCACATAGTTTTTCTCACCTTCCTGCTTTCAAATAGGCTGGAAAGTCCACTCTTCACCTCCAGCTCTCAAAATCCTTGTTTTTGTTCAGTTGTTTCAGTTGCATCTGGCTCTTGGGATCCTATTTGGGGGGTTCTTGGCAAGATACAAGAGTGGTTTGCCATTTTCTTCTCTGATTCATTTTTATAGATGAAGAAACTGAGGCACAGAGGGTTAAATGACTTATCCAGGGTGACACAACTAATAAGTGTCTGAGATCAAAGTTAGATCCTCCACTCTATCCGCTGTACCGCCACTGACCCTTCAACTGTTTAATTTCCTGTTGAGATAGCACCTCTTATGGGAAGCCTTCCATCATGGAATAGAGAATGCCAGAATCTCAGAACTGGAAGGGAGGGGGCAACAACTCCGTCAAATCTGGGCCTAAACAAGGGCCCTAGCTTCAATATGCTGGACTAGTAACCACTCCTGGAGGGGGGTTCTAGGTTTGCTGCAAGTCAACTGAAGGATGGAATCCTTTGGAGCAGAGGATTGAAGTGGGAGGAGATACCTTTAAGAGACTCCAAAAGGGAGTTTTGTTTGAATCATGGGTTTCCTAACTTTGAAACTGGGAGAGGTGTTCAAGGCCGTTGTGTCCATCCCCTCTTTGTAGGGTTGAGAAAACAGACCAATGAGTGAAGTCACTTGTTTTTCCCAGGTAAATAGGTATTGACTTGAGTGGTGGAGGCTGAATTTGAATCCAGTTCCTCACACTTCAAAAACTTTGGACTTTTGAAATTGTATTATGCTGTGTGGGAGACTGAGAAGAAAAAGAGAAAGAAAGGAAGGAAGGAAGGGAAAAGGGAGGGAGGGAGGGAGGAAGGAAGGAAGGAGAGAGAGAGAGAGAGAGAGAGAGAGAGAGAGAGAGAGAGAGAGAGAGAGAGAGAGAAAGAAAACCTCAAGTTTGAGAAACCCTGAGAAGCCTCAGACACAAGCAATCCCCTGAAGTGACTCAGTAGAGGGTTTAGTTTAACAGTTAAAGATGAAGGAGTTAAAAAAGATTTTCTAAACCTCAAGTGGAGGTTTAGGATGAAGACCATGTCTTTGAGAACAAGGAGTGGTCAAATCCCTTCCCAAGGATCAGGAAACCACCCCTTCAGTCAACCCATTCGTGTTATTTGGCAGCTCTACTTGTCAGGAAATCATTGCTGCTGGTTGGTTCATTCTGCCCTCAGAGCACAGAAACCACACAAGGGGGCCCTTCTGACGTTCCACAACCCTTCAGACATTTTTTTTAGGTTTTTTGCAAGGTAAACGGGGTTAAGTGGCTTGCCCAAGGCCACACAGCTAGGTCATTATTAAGTGTCTGAGACCAGATTTGAACCCAGGTACTCCTGACTCCAAGGCCGGTGCTTTATCCAGTATGCCACCTAGCTGCCCCCCACCTTCAGACATTTTGAAGGCTGCTACTATTCGCCCCACACACAACAAACCTTCCTCAAATATGCCCAGTTCTCTAGAGCAGTTTTGATAGGGCATGAACTCAAAGTCCTTCGCTGTCCTCATTTTCCTTGTCTGGTCACTCTTCATATTACCCATCTTCCTAGGCTGTGGCCTCCCCCAGAACTGAATGACATACTCCCCATGCCATGTGACAAGGACAGAGGTCAGTGGTGATCGGAAATTTGGCCCCTCCTTAACGTGGCCAAGGACCACCTTGGCTTCTTTGGCTGCCACATCCCACTGCGGATACTAATTGAGCTTGTAACCCAAAACCTCCAGATCTTTTTCAGGTCAAGTCTTTCCCAACTTGTATTTGGGAAGTTGATTTCTTGGGTCCGCATGTAAGACTTTACATTGATCAGTATTAAACATCATCTTATCAGATTTAACCTAATGCTCGATCACCCTATGAAGCTCTTTTGAGCCTCAAATGCTGCCATCCCTCCTGGCCAAATTCCATCTCTGCTTTTCTGCAAAAAATTATTAAGCAGAACAAAACCAAGCACAGAACAGAGCTGGAGGCTTCTCTGCAGGTGTCCCAATGGAGAACCTCCCACATATTCCTCCAGCCAGCCATGGCTGCTCGGGTGTTCCCCAAATTCTCCCACGTTTACTCATCCTGCTAAAGGGTGCTTCTTCCTTGAGGGTGGCCCCTCTTTTGTTGTTGGTTTGGGTTTGGGTTTTTGTTATGGGCTGGTTTTGGGTTTTCTGCCTTGATATCAGCTCTCTTCACCCCCAGCAGAACCGCCCGATGGGATTGAATCCAACACTGGCATTCCAGTTTCCTTGATTCTGTTAAAGGAGTCGTTTCTGCTCATCTACAGTGGTTTCCAGGTTCCCAGAAGAAGAGCCTTCTCCAGCCTGTCCAGCAGAGAGCCGCCCCAAAGCCAGAAAAGTCCACAGGCAGCTCCAGTCTTGGCGCTAACACTTCTGACTCTGGGACCCTCAACAGGTGCCTTCGGTTTGCAAAAATGGCCTGGGAGACTCAACATTGCCCATCAGATGCTGCCTGCACTAGTGAAGGGGGTTTCCTTACTTGGGAGTTCTCTATGGGCAAGAATCATAGGAACAGTCCCTCTCCTTTTGATATCACAGACCCTCCCCCATGGATCTTCTAAATAGAAGAGGGAGACAGTTTTCAGAAAAAGATACTTAACTCGTGTCCCTTTTGGTCTAAATCTGTGTGCCTGGGCCCTCGCCTGTCCTGAGTGGCAAGGAGGGGCCAGGCCCGGGCTCAGGCTTAGTCTAGAGCCTGGGGTCTGGGGCTGGGGAGTGGGGAGGGGTCTTGGCCCAGGAGGTTTGAAGGAGGCAATGCCATGGGAAGGATGGAGTGGGGCGACGTCTGTGGGGGAATGGGAGGAGTCCGGGGCCAGGAGATGGAGGGGGACAGAGCAGGGCACCCTCCAGGAACGGGAGAGACCCTTCGGAGGAGGGGGTCTGAAATTTCGAATGGAAGGCTGCTCAGGCCCCTCCTCCCAGTGCTCAGCCAGGGCCTCCCCGGGCTCCACTGTGCTTGGGGATCCCTGGGGGCCTCAGATACCCCTCCCCCGGCCGCACCCCACTTTTCCCACCGGCTCGGGGCCGACGCCCCTGCGTCCTCCCCAGCCTCCCCTCCCCCGGCCACCCTGGCGGACACTTACTTGGGGCAGCAGCAGGGGCAGCAGCAGGCTCCCCAGGGCAGAAGGGAGGCTCGGCCCGGGGGGCTCCAGTGGCCCGGCCGCAGCCATGGCACCTCACCCCTCTCCTCTAGCCCCGGCCTGCCCCGAGGTCCCCCATCTCCTCCAGTGACTGGCAGAGACCAGGGCAGCGGGCCCCACGCCCTGCTGCCCCATCCTGGAGCCAGCCGGTTATTTATAGCCCGAGCCTGGCCTGGCTCCGGCCCCGGCTCGGCTGCCCAGCCCGGCCTCCTGCCGCCAGCCCCTGCCTGGGGCACCCTGGGGCCCATTCTGCCCCCCTTTGTCCCTTTGGGGAGCCTGGCTCCAAAACCGGGAGGGCCCCCACCTTGGCACCAAGACAACAAATAGCTCCAGTCTGCAGGGAGACCACCCAGGTCAGTTAGATTGAAAAAATCTGAAGGCAGAGGGGCAGGAGGGAGACCGGGGAGGGCTTCCAGGGGGCGGACTAAAGGAATGGGTGGGATTTCACGGTCACAGATGATGGGGGATGGTGCAAGCAAAGGCAGGGAGGGGAGGGAGGACTGGGCTTTTTGCAGGGGTCCGGGCTGGAGTCTTCTCTGACTGGAGTGAAATGCCTGGGTGGGGCATGTTGGAAAGGGAAGGAGGACTGGGGAGCCACGGATGCTTGGGAGCTGAAGGAGTTCCCTCAGAGCCCTGCACGGGAGGCTCAGAGGGGCCCCTGGACACTGTGACCTGCAGGAGGCTGAGGAGGAGCGGGAGACCCACCAGAGGGAAGCTAGAAGGCTGAAGATGATAAGACTGGAGGCTGGCGCTCAGTGGGTGGCGCTCGGAGCGGAGCCAAGGAAGGGGGCAGCTGTGGAATAAGCTTGTGGCCGGGTCTAGGGGTCAGCCAGGGGTGCAGCAGGTCTAATACAGCCAGCAGCGGGGGGTCCGGATGGGCCTGGAGGATGTGGCCCCTGATACAGACTAAGGGGAGAAGAGGAAGTATGCGGAGAGGAAGAGGGGAAGGGAGAAGGAGGGAGAGGCAGGTGAGGGAGGATGGGAAGAGGGGAGAAGAGAGAGAATAGGAAAGAAAAGGACGGAGGGGGCAGAAAGAGAAAAGAAAGTAGGCGAGAAAGGGAAGTGAGGAGTGGTAGCTCTGTGGAGGGGAAGGGGGGCTCTGCCTGGGAGGAAGAGAATCGCATTTTGTTCACATTGACTTGGAGACTTGAGAAGTGGAAATCAGGGGAGGGAAGGAGACAGAGACTGACCCAGACACAGAGAAGGAAATCTTAGATTTCTGTCGGAGAAGAGAAGTAATTGTAGGGATGAAATGAGAGGTGAGAGAGAGACAGTGACAAAAACATACATAGAGAGAGAAGAGGAGACGGGAGGGGAGGGGAGGAGAAGGGAGGAGAAGAGAGGAGAAGACAAGAGAAGAGAACTGGCTGGGGGGAGAGTGTGCCTGGGCTCAGTGTGTAGGAGAGCTTGGGCCCAGTCAGCTGTTGTTAGGTCTCACATGGAAAACATTTGAAGAATGTAATTAATTCAACTTGGGTCTGTGCCCTGAGAGGCCCCATGGGAGAGCTTCATCCTGGGCACCCTTGGGAGTGAGGACCAACAAGGAATGGCTCCGGAGAAGGCTGGAGAGAGGTTTTCCTCAGTTTCCTTTTCACATCTGGAATCCCCCTTTCCCTACCTCCCTTCCTGCCTGGCCTGAAAAGTCCTGCTCAAGTCTCAGCCAATCAAGAATGCCTGCCTTGCTCAAGACATGGTAGAGTTGGGGGTGGGCAGACAGAAGGCCATCCACTTCTGAACAAGGAAGGCAGACAGATCACCAGACCATCCCTCCCACTTCTGAGGCCACATAGCTAGGTAATTATTAAGTGTTTGAGGTCAAATTTGAACTCAGGTCCTCCTGACTCCAGGACTGGTGCTCTATCCACTGCACTACCTAGCCACCCCTTAGGAAGAGGTTTCTGACCTCAAACTGACATCTGTCTCTTTACAACTTCCATCCTCCCAGTGGGTGAGCAGAGCTGAGGCTAATTACTCTACCACATGACAGCCCTTCAGATACTGGACCATACTGGCTCAGAAGCTTGCCCCCATCCTCTGATTTTCAGATGGTATGATCCCAAGGGTCTTCACCAACCTGGTTCTCCTTGCATGAATGCTGCCCATCTTTTCAACCTTCTTCCTAAAATGGGGCAGCCAGAACTCCAACATTTCTAGGTGTGAGATGATTAAGGCTGCACACAGAGGCACCATCACCTCCTTCTTCCTGGATAATACACTTTTCTTAATGTAGCATCACCTCAAATCCTGCTATCACACCACTATTGTCTCTTCCTGAGCTTGCAGTCCACTCAAAGCCTCACATCTTTTTCAGATAAACTTCATCCAGCCATGCCTCCTCTGTCCTGTACTTGTGAAAATGGCTCTTTGAACCCAAGTAAAAGATTTTACATTTATCCCCAAGAAGTTTCATATCATCAGATTCAGCCTAATCTTGTCAAGATCTTTAATTAATTTGACTTGGGATCAGGAGCCGACTGGCCTGCCTGGGTTAACTGTCTCTCTCGACTTTGTTTCGTCTGAAAATCTGGTAAACATGCCATAGAGATCTTTATCCAAGTCACAGACGGATAAAGATGATAACTAGTGTATGACAAACACAAGCCCTTAAGGGAATGGAGAACTCCCTTTGAAGCTGACATAGAACAGTGACTAATCTTGGGTCGAACCATTCAACCAGTTCCAAATCTACCTAATTGGATTTCAGAGCAGTTCTAAACTATAAAGCTTGAGGTCAGATATAATACCCCCACATACATAGTGTCCAGTATGGATGGTGTGTCTATGTGTGTGGGGCCCTCTGCTCTCCCCCCACACTTCATCTTGGGTTTTTTAAATCAAATTTTATTTTTATCAATGAACAAAAATCCATTTTCTCCCTCTCTTCCATCCAGCTCCACTGGAAAAAAGAAAAGCCAAACCTTTGGAACAAATCTGCATAATGAGGCAAAACATCTTGCCTTGGTCACATCTAAAAACTGTCTAACTTCTTTCTGTCAGAAGATAAGTCGCAGGCTTTCTGCTTGCCCTTCTGGAGTCATGGTTGATGGGATTGCTTCATTCTTTCAAAACTGATGCTTCTTTCAGGGCTACTGTCCAATTTACCCTCTTGCTCTCTTCACTTCACTCTCTACTTCTGTTCATAGGCATTTCCCCAAAACCATCTCTTTCATCATTTCTTACAGCACAAGAGATTTTGGTCACACTCATATACCATAATTTGTCTAGCCATTGGTTTCCATTTCTTTGCCATTACAGAGAGAGACATAAATGTCTGTTTACATACAAGTCCTCTCTCTCTCTCTCTCTCTCTCTCTCTCTCTCTCTCTCTCTCTCTCTCTCTCTCTCTTTGATTTCTTTGGGGTACGGTTCTAGTAGTGCAATAACCAGACCAAAGGACATGCATCCTTTGGTGTAAATGCTTTTCAGTATGACTGGACCAATTCAAAGTCTCCCCGAAGTGCATCCATGTGCCTGGTTCCCCACAGTCATCCCCTCCCATTCCCCACCCCACATTTGAAATTTTCTTTTTTGTCACTGTTTGCAAATCTAACACATAGGAGGTGAAACCTCAGAATTATTTGATTTTGAATTTATCTAATTATTAGCTACAAGGAGTTTATTTTCCTATACCTAGGAATATCCAGAGTTTCTTACTTTCAGAACCACCTTTTCTTATCCTTTGAACACTTAGCATTGAGGAATGAGTCTTGTTCTAACAAATTTGAATTCATTCTTTACAGTTCTTAAAATGACAAATTTATCAGAGAAACCTGGTATTTAGACTTGCTATAAAGATTCCCTCCCCCTTTCCTTCTCCTTTTGGATGCATTAGGTTTTTTTTTAGGCTTTTTTTTAGGTTTTTTTGCAAGGCAAATGGGGTTAAGTGACTTGCCCAAGGCCACACAGCTAGGTCATTATTAAGTGTCTGAGACCAGATTTGAACTCAGGTACTCCTGACTCCAAGGCCGGTGCTTTATCCACTACGCCACCTAGCCTCCCCGATGCATTAGTTTTGACTTGTGCAAAATCTTTTAAATTTTATGCCATCAAAATTGTCCATTTCATTTTCTTGTGATCTTTGCTGCCCCTAGTTTGGGTCCTGACTTCTTCCCTTTTCTGTAAACTGCCAATGGCATCTTTTCCTTGCTCCTCTACTCTTGATGTCTATGCTTGTCTTGGGATAGGGTCAGAGAGCTTGTCTAACCTAATCACAGCCAAATTTCTTTCCATCTAGCCTTTTCCCCCCTTGCTTTTTCTCCTTTCTTTTATTTATATAAGACCCAAAGAATCTTTTAAAGGAAATCTGAGGTACCTCGGTCCCACTTATCTCTTAGAGATTTCTTTGGTAGAACTTTCACCTAAGTCTACTTGAGGACCCCATCACAGAAATAAGCAGAAGGCACAAGGACTCTTGGGCAGCTAGGGTGCCATAGTGCACAGAGTGCCAGGCCTGGAGCCAGGAAGACTCATCTCCCTGAGTTCAAATCCAGCCTCGGACACTTTCTCACTGTGTGACCCTGGCCAAGTCACTGCATCCTTTTAGCCTCAGATTCCTCATCGGGAAAATGAACTGGAAAAGGAAATGGCCAAGCATTCCAGGACCTCTGCCAACAAATCCCAAATGGGGCCAAGAAGAGCTGACTACATCTAAAAGGACTAAATGACAGCACTGGTATCAAGGACCTTCTAATCCCATCAGATAGATTTGGGGCTAGAGTCCTTCCTTTGGTAAGGAAGAAGGGGAGATTCAAGGGTGTCCTAAGTACCCAGGACACTGAAGGTGATACTCTACCTGAAGAGCCTTGTGCTTGGTTCTGGGGAGCTCATTTTAGGAGGAGCCTTGAAAAGGTGCACAGTGGCCAGAGGAAGGCAGCCGGACCACTGAGCAGGCTGGGCAGTGGCCACAGCTCTTCAAGCCTCGGAAAGGGACAACGTTGAAGAAGAATGAGTCTGGCTCTGTTGGGCTCCAGAGGCAGGGCTGGGAGCAGTGGGCAGAGGTGGTGGAGCAACTGATTTCTACCACATGTGAGGGAAACCTTGCTAAGAATTCAAGCCTCCCCAATGTTCTGGGCTGTCTATTGGGAGGGAACTCTTCCACATTGGAGGTCCTTCAGCAGAGCCTAAAGGACCCTGATGTGTGTGTGTGTGTGTGTGTGTATGATGTGTGTGTGTGAGACCTCTTTTGGCCCTTCAGGCTTGAACAGTCCATGGTTCTAGGACTATCTTGCTCCTCCCCACCTTGCCCATTCAAATCCACCTGCACCTCAAGACATCAATTAAGGCTAGCTTCCTTCTGAAACTTTCCTTCATTCCTCAAGGCCCTAGGACCATGAGGGACCATAGAGTGCCAAGTCTCCCATTTTTACAAACTAGGAAACTGAGACTCAGAGGGGACCTAGGGGTGACTTTCTTTTTTTTTTTTATTATATAAGTATTTTATTTGTTTTCCAAATCTACACAATAGTAGTTTCTACCTATCATTTATTTTTTAGTTTTTTTGCAAGGCAAATGGGGTTAAGTGGCTTGCCCAAGGCCACATAGCTAAGTAATTATAATTGTCTAACCTAATCTGAGGCCGGATTTGAACTCATCTACCTATCATTTTGATAAGGTTTTGAATTTTACATTGTTTCCCCCCCCCACAGAAGGCAGTCTGATAATCTTTACATTCTTTCCATGCTATGCACTGATCAAAACCGAATGTGTTGAGGAAAAAAAACCATCTCCTGGAGGAAAAAATTAAAATATTAGAGATGGCAAAATTATGTGGTACATAAGACAACATTTTAAAAAAAATCATTTGAAGGCAATCGTCTTTGGTCTTTTTAAAAACTCCACAGTTCTTCCTCTGGCTGCAGATGGCATTCTCCATCACAGATACCCTACAATTGTCCCTGATTGTGGCACTAATGAAATGAGTGAGTCCAATAAGGCTGATCATCACTAGGGGTGACTTTCTAATGTTACCTAAGAGGTAGCCCATTCTGCCCTTGGAGTCTCCTCTTCTGTCCTTCCTTTCCTCAAGGAATGGGAGGGTTCCAGTTCAAATCCCAACATTTGCTCACTGTGTGATCCTGGACAACTCACTTCCCCTCTTCAAGGCTGTTTTGTTCAAACGATGAGGGTTATGAGAGTTTGTTGAGGACTATGTCCTCTTCTCTGGGCTATTGAGGCCGGAAAATGCTCACACAACAGCTCCTCCAATGCCCTTCTGCTTGAAGGGTAATTGGGGAGCTCTCCAGCCCTCAGAGAGGGGAGGGAGGACCCCGTGCAGACACAGCAGGCTAAGAGAATGCCTGGGATCTCCTTGGCCAGCTGGGGAAGCAGTCAGTCAACAGGCATTTATTAAGCCCTGGCCTTGTGCCAGGCATGCCCTGGTGCCCTTTTAGCTTCTGGGCTCATCAGCTTTCACTTGGCAGGAGCATCCAGGACTGTGTCCAGCCAGTGGGCACCAGTCTTCCTTGGGTAGGAGAGAGAAGGAAGGAAGTGCCTAGATAAGCAAGTCTGGTCGAGGAATCCATTTTCAGATAGCTTCATCTCATTGCTCAATGGGGATCTCCGCTTCCCCTGGGCAACTTCACTCACTCATTCATTTTTTCCCTTATTCATTCAATCATTCACTCACTACTCATGTATTCACTCACTCACTCCATCCATTCATTCATTCTTAGGATTGGTGCCTTAGGAGAGTCAGACTGGGCCCGAGTGATTATTTTGTACAAGACTTTCATTTTACAGAGGAGTAAATGAAAAGAGAGCGGCCATAACTCACTCAGATGACTTCAGATTTCTGATCATTCACTCTTTCCTCAGCAGCTCTCCATCTCTCATTATGCAGTCATCCAAGAGGCCCCAAGAGAGTATCTCCTGTGTCCTTGGGCCCATGTCTTCTCTCTGGAAACCATCTGATTCAGTGTAGATTTGGCAGAATGCTTCCAGCTCCTGAAGAGGTGGCTGGTCATTTGCCTTTCCTTTGCCCCTCTGCACCTGGCAGAGCTCCTGGACCATGGTAGGCAATAAGCATTGTAGATCAGGGTTGGAATAGTAAGAGGCAGGCTCTGAGAGGCCAAGGCAGGATGAGCTGGGGGGTAGGCCTTTGGACTGGGGGCCTGGCTCCTGGACCCCTCACTATGGAGTTGGGAAGACACCTTCTTACTATAAAATGGGCACCAGGATGCCCATCCTGCCCATTCCTGGCTTCTCCAGTCCTGCCTCCTGACCACAGTAGAACCCTTCCCAAGCCAGAAGGACATGAGGTCCCTGGGCAGCCCCTTTCTGATTTCAGAACCTTTAATGAGGCCATCGGTTCTTCCTCCTACTGGGTCTCTGTCCTCCCTAAGCATCTTCCTCCCTCTGCTCCTGCTCTGCCTCCTGAGGCCACAAAGACCAAAGTCAATCCCCCTTTGGCATGTGACAGTGAAGAATGACACAGCCCTGGAATCTTTTCTTCTCCTCCTCCCCCCGCTCCAGGGAATGCTGGGGTGGCTGGGGACAAGGTTGGGGAGGCTTCTGCCATCTGATAGCTGGCTGGAGCCCCAGGGGCAGAGTCTTTCCTGGATTTGGGCTGCATTTCACAGAGGAGGAAGTAGGCTTGCCCAGGGAATATAGCTTCCTCTTGGGGTCTGTCCATGAGAGTGGTGACATTTGGGGGGAAATTTCATTTCCAGTGCAGATTGGAGCAAGAAGGGCCACAAGCAGGGAGCATTCCAAGACATCTTTTCTTGACTTCATTTGCTAAATGTGTCCAGAGGATTAGGTTGGAGGAGAGGAGAGTCTCTGAACATCCCCCAGGATTGAGCTTGGAGAGGTCTTCTTGAAAGTGAAAGAAGGCAGGCAGGGGAAAGGGAGGCTGCCCACCAGAATAACCTGCCTCTGTCACTCCCTTGTTCTAGAGTCCTCAATGGCTCTTTGTTACATCTGGGAAAAAATATCACGTCCTCTGCTAGGCTTAAGAGCCTCCAATCTGCCTCCAAGCCTAACTTGTTAGGACATGGTTCCTCTTTATGCACTGTGTTCACACTCATAAACCCAGCACTCAGCTCCCATCTCTGTGTCTTTGCCCAGTCTGTGTCCCATGCCTGGAATGCCATCCTTCCACATCATTTTCAGCTCATGTGCCATCCCTTACAGGAAGCCTTTCCTGATTCCCTTGGTTTTCTCTCCTGCTTCAAATGATCATGGAGACATGTATCTGTTGTCATTTTGTACTCTCCTCAGTGGAAAGCACCTGACTGGAACAGTCCCTCTCCCTAGATCAAGCCAGAGGAAGCCTGGGCTCAGCCCAGACGTCTGAAGCTTGGCCGGTGGCTTTGAGACACAAAACTGCTCCAAGCTGAGTCATATGACCTTTGTCCACTTGGATGCATCAGCTCTGACTTGGATTCAAGTACAACAAGGGAGCCCATTGGAGGCTCTTGGGCTCCCATGTCTCTTCCAGGGGCTTATCTGATCTCCACCAACCAGGCTGTGACTTTTTTCTAAGGTCAGATTTATCCAGGTCCACTTCCAATGACCACACCCTTGGCTTCCCGGCTCCTTCCCCAAGCTTCACATGAGCACCTACTGGGTGCAGGTTCTCCCTCTGGCAGCCCCCAGGCCAATGGGGGGAGATGACAGTGACAAATACAGAATGTCCCCGGGAAGCAAGCTTCTGCATTCCCCCTCCTTATCCCATTTCTTTCTTTCTTCCATTGGAAGGTTGGGGACCTTCTTGGTTGTTTCTTTGCATTTGTCTTCCCAGCACTTAGCTGAGCATGTGTTTTCCTTTATGTATTCATTCCTACACAGGAGTGTCTTGGATAGCCTTCCTTTCCACATGACTCTCCCAGAAGAGCTGCCTCAGGTTCAAGGATGTACTGGTCTTCCCATGCTTCTCTGAATCTCTCACGCTCATTGTGTATCAATAATATTCCCCTTTCATTCATAGACCAAGATTTTTCCAGCCATTCCCTGATTGATAGATCCAACTTTTAGGTCAGTTTAAAAAAAAACTTTTATTTTATTTAAGGCAATGGGGTTAATGTGACTTGCCCAAGGTCACACAGCTAGGTAATTATTAAGTATCTGAAGTCAGGTCCTCCTGACTCCAGGGCTAGTGCTCTATCCACTGTGCTACCTAGCTGCCCCACGGTTTTGGTTTTTGTCGTTTTGCTGCCACAAAAAGTACTACCATGAATATCTTGGTGCTGGTAGGACCTTTGACTTCCTTGGAGTCTATGCCAATACTCCGTATGAACCTTCAGATGATTTTTCTAGCCAATTCACAATTATTTTAGGATTGACAACTCCACTAAGAATGCAAAATGTGCCATCTTTTCACAAGTTCTTAACAACCTTCCTTCCCATACACGGAATGCTGGTCCATCCCAAGGCCACAACATTCATTCTGGTCCTGCTGATTGTAAGGACTCCAAGTGACCATGAGTAAATGGGCACCATAGGATTACAGACTTCCCAATCCCAATCTGGAGGGTCTCCAGAGAATTTTTGAAGTAAGCCACCGTGATTCATCTCCTCATCACTTCTTGCTTGGACTACTACAAAGGCTTCAGAATTTCTTTCCTTTTCTCAAATTTCTCCCTGCTCTAATCCCTCCTTCATTCAGATGCCTGTCCTGCTCATCAGCCTCTTCTGACCTTCCATCACCCTGCTCAATCAGGAACCAGATCTCTAAGATCAAATACAAACTCCCTGGATTGGCAGGCAAGGCCCCTTGCTTGTGGACATCCACCTAGTTTATCAGTTCAGGTGGAGGGCAGGTAGTTCTGGTTTTATGATGATACCCAAGGTGGAGGGAGCCAAGATGGGGAAGGGACAATAAGAGAACAACATGGCAGAGCATGTAATCAAAGATCAGACTATTAAGAGAAGAGGTGGGTGAAGAGGGAGATAGAGCAGTGGGGGGTTGAGTGGTAGGTGGGAGTCCTGGAAGAGCAGACTAGCGATGTTGGGTTGTAGAGTCTGTCCTCAATCTTGGCTTCTTCGGTTTGGACTTTCATCATTTTGAGGAGCTCCCTCCACCAATGCTGATGTAGAACCAAGAGAATTTTCTTGATTGTGACCCATGAGCCCCTGACTCATTCTGAACTAGCGGGGTCAAGGCCAATCCCCCACCGATTTAGATTTCTTGCAGCATAGCTGACCACCCTTCCCCACATTCTCATAGCCAAGGCAGAAATGTGGATCACTGATGGATGCTCTGAAATGGGCTGCACAGTTGGACCCCAAGGGCACTTTATGAGGGACCTAGAGAGGAGAAGACTGAGTGGGGGTGGCATGCAATGGAAGGACTATTGCCCAGAAGAGAGCCTGGTCTTGTTCTTCTTGGGCCAAAGGGTAGACTAGGGAGCCACATACAGAAGGTCAATCCAGGCTGCCTTGGTAGGTAGTGAGCTGCTTGTCAGTGGAGACTAGAGCACCTTTCTGCAGGGTGGAGGCTTATTCAACTTCAGGATGGGCTAGGTGGCTTCCAGAGCCCCTCCATCTCTGAGATTCCTCATCTAAGCCTCCTCTGTCATAAATATGGTTTACTGATAAGATAGTGCAGGAGAGATGAGAAATGCTAGGTTTAGTCAGAGTCTTGGGCTGGAATCCTGACAACCAGTCAATAAGTATTGGTTGAACACCTACTATGTGCCAGCTAGATGGTCAGTTACTTGGGCATCACTTCCCTTCCCACAGCCTCAGTTTCCTTTTCTGTCATTTGGGGGGGTGGACTAGAGAACCCTTAAGATCCTATTGAGATCTAAATTTAAGGTGCTTCTCAATTACTTTCTCAGCCTGTTTCTAATTCTGTCTCTTCCTGCCCCACCCGGAGCAGCCAGCCCGCTCTCCCTGGCTCTGCTCCCTTCCTCTCATTGATTAATCCTGTGCTGAGATGAGCTTCTCAGTGTTCAGGACAGTCAAGGACAGAGTTCTGGGTCCCATGCCTGGGTCCCGGCTGTCTTTGGCCAGCTGTGGCTCCCAGCGGTGTTGCTCATGACCCTGGTTGGACAGCTCTGCCCTTGGTGGACGGCCACACTACTCCCCGCCCCCAGCTGCCCTGAAGAGCACTTTGCCAGGAGCTTGTGCCAGTTTTCTTGGGATCACGTGTAAGCTCACATGTGCTCGCACATCCTTGGGAAGCCGCCGTATCCTTGAGATGTCTCTGTTACACCGAGGACCATCAAAGAGCCTTAAAATAGCAGGGAATATGGGGATTCACAAAAGGAAAAACACAACCTTCAAGGAAGGGCTAGAGATGCCCCTGGCCTCAGTGGGCCTGCACAGGATGACCAGGACTCAGAGGCTTTGGGAGCCATGAATGTTAGCCCTAGGAGGGAGGTCCACTGGGGAGGACCAGGGAGAAAGAGCAGAATCATGGGTCATCCTGGTGTCCAGGAATCACTCAATGTTAGACCACTTAAGGGCATGATCAGAGTAGAGGATTTTAAAGTGCCACTGGTGGTCCTCTGGACTTTTTTATCAGAACAATTCCAGACTGGCGATTAGGAAAGGGGGCCCTGAAGGACTCTAGCAGAATTCTCCTCTCCCTTAGAGTAACTCCGTGAATCCCCACAACCCCAGGGAAGAAGATGATCTGGGGAGCTGCAGCACCTAGAAACCCTCTTTGCCACATGGGCTCTCCCTGGATATGGGCAAGCTTCTTGACTTCCCCCATGAACCTGAATGGGGCCCTAGCAGGAAGAATGAATTCAGGGATTGTTCCTTCCTATCAGGATATAGTTGCTCTTCCCAAAGCTCTCTACTCTTCTCCCTTTTGTATTCGGGGTTCACTTCCTCTCCTTTTGTTCTCCTGTTCTGCTAGGTCCTTCTTCCTGCTGGTTTGTCCTCCTCAGCACATGGTTTTGGCCAATGATGGAGAGACTTTTCTGGCATTCGGATGAGTCAAGTTACTGCAGCTTCCCCTGCCTGGGCTCTGAAGCCCCTGGGTTATTCCTAACTCCAGTTTCCTTAGATCCAAGATTTCCACAGTTCTGCCTTTCATCCTACCAGGCCAGTGGAGTGGCCTGACAAGAGCTACGCGACAAGGTTGGCGAGATAGTTAAGAGTGGAGGGAAGTGCTTCAGTGAGCCGTTCTTGGGCCAGGATAGAAAAGCAGCAAATGGGATCTAGAGAAGGAGGGGGACGAGGAGAGGAGGACAACAGGAGGACCTTAGGAGGAGGGGGGTACAGGAAAAGATGGAAGGAGACACTGTTGTCATCAAATGGGGAGGAAGGGGAAGGTTCTGGCTAGTGGAAATAGCACTGATGGCTGATGGGCAGGGGTCCATGAGAGCAAGCCTGTGGGGAGCTGAGCCGGGGTGAAAGGACAGCTCAGAGAGATGTGGATGTGCATGAGGTAGGAGACCAAGGTATGAGGGTGACTCTTCTAGTTGAAGAGAAGGGTTGAGGTAGTGAGGAAGACAACTGATCCCCTGAGAATGATCACTGAGACCTACCTCTCAGCTGTTTTTTGAGAATTATTTGAGAAAACCAAGGGAGACTTGTCTTCCCATCCCAAATAGTGTGGCCCCATGGCACTGGTGGATTAGTAAATAACTTCTTGAATAATTAAAAACAGATTACACTTGCTTCCAGCTTTATTTATCTACAAATAAATTAAAATCAAATCTAGTGTCTGAATGACTCCCACCTGAGGTCTGCCTAGGGATGGGGGCCAGGGAGTGTTGCTGTGATGAACAGCAGTTCCCCATCATCCCCCTGAACAGCCGGTTATTCTTCTGCAGGATGCTAGTGAGAACCTTCTGGAATGGGGAGGCCTCCTTGAAGCCTGAGGATGCAGCAGGTCCAGTCTCCCTCTATCTTTTTGGACAGCTCTTAAAGCCTCTCACAGTTTGCGCATGTGGGTGTGCGCACACGTGCGCACACACACACACACACAGCACATTTTATTTTTTGGTTTGATAGCGTCTGCCAATTTCTGTCCATCTCTGATATACCCAATCCCATCCTCATTCTCCAATCCCCCTTCCTCTTCTATATGGTGGATGAAGTCTGATTAGATTACAGTCTTTCCCCTCATGAGATGGAGCAGGGTCAGGAAGGATGGGGGGTCCATTAAGAATAGCAGTGGTGGTCATCAAAAGAAGGACTTTCTCCTTTTTCTTGATACCCAAATCATTATACAGCAGGGGATATTGGATATTTTTGCCCATTCCAGTCCAATTTCCTCATTTTACAGTTAGGGAAACTGAGACTGAGAAGGGTAAAGCAACTAGTAGAAGGACAACCAGGAAAGGACAGAGTCAGATTTGAACCCAGATAGATGATCTGACTGCCAATCCAGCTCTTTTTTCCACTTGTCTCTTTCCATGCTACCTTCCTAGGGACCAGCTTCTTTCCGTGACCCATATTCTTGCAGAAGTTGGGAGATACCTCTCTGCTCCAAGCTTTGGCTTTAGGGAGCAGAACTAGCCATGTGAGGAGGCTCTAGCTGTGAGGGAAAAGACAGCCCCTGATTTAGGCCTTGGACTAGAAAGACTCAAGTCCTTCTAAGCACCAGGGTTTTTGGCTCCATCTGCCTGTCTTTCTTTCCATCAGCCCATAGCCAAGCTCCCTCTGTCAGAAGTACAGCTGCCCAACGTCCAGAGAATCCCCTCTCCCCAGACACTGGGGCTTTATTCTCCAGAATTATAGAGCCAAGGAATTCCACAGCCAAAAGGAATCCCAGAGATCCAGCCTAATGATCAGAGAAATGAGATCTGGGGGCAGGAGGAAGGAAGGACTGGTTCATGGTCATACTCCGGCTGAGCCACTCAAGGCGTTGTGGACTAAAAAGAAAACCAGTGTCTGGAAAAGACTATCAGGGGTTCATGGAAGAGAGTTGTCTGAACATGATTAGTCTTCCAGGGCCTGTTCTCTTTTAGCTCTCTCGGTAAATCAATGATCTAATGAACAACTCTCCCAATTGATGGATGGTCAAGGGATTGGAACAGTAGACTTTCAAGGAAGAAATCTAAGCTATCTGGATTGTGTGAAAGTGCAGAGTGAAGTCAACAGAACCAGGAGACTCTCATACACAGTGACAGCAGCGTTGTAGGATGAGGGATTGTGGATGCCCTAGTTAGTCTCAGGCACACCATTCAAGACAATTCCAAAGGACTCAATGAAAAACTGCTATCAGCTTCCAGAGGATGAACTGATGCTGTTTGAATATAGACCAAAACATACTATTTTCTCTTTCTTTCTTTCTTTCTTTCTTTCTTTCTTTCTTTCTTTCTTTCTTTCTTTCTTTCTTTCTTTCTTTCTTTCTTTCTTTCTTTCTTTCCTTCCTTCCTTCCTTCCTTCCTTCCTTCTTTCTTTTTCTTTCTTTCTTTCTTTCTTTCTTTCTTTCTTTCTTTCTTTCTTTCTTTCTTTCTTTCTTTCTTTCTTTCTTCCTTCCCTCCCTCCCTCCCTCCCTCCCTCCTTCCTTCCTTCCTTCCTTCTTTTTTGAGTTTCCTTGAACAAAATGATTAATATGGAAACATTTTGCATGATTACACATGTATAACCTACATTACATTTCTTGATACCTCTGGGGGGGAGGGGGAGCATGGGATAGAATTTGGAATTCAAAACTTTAGAAAAAGTAAATGTTAAAAATTACTTTTATGTCAGTGGGAAAAATAAAATATTATTAATATATACAATGGGTCAGAAAGAGGGGAGCAATCAAGAACTGGGAGATTCCCAGAGGCCGAGCTGCCACAGCAGGTGGCAGGCAATCAGAGAGCGGCATGGGTCAGCATGGTGATTCTCTGTGGTCGGCACTCAGGCCGGCCCTGCAGGCATCCTGGGGAGTCAGAACCCTGCCAAGCAACTCTGAACCCCGGCAGAATGAGTGTGAGACCAGGAACAAGGCAACAGAGAGAAATTTGCATCTCTGGGGCTGGGTTGGCTACAGACTTTAGAAATCAGGAGCAATTGCCTCGACTCCAAGTACACATTGGGATACTCAGTGAAAATATGACCCCCCAGGAGCAATTTCTGTCCTTCTAAATTCAACAGTCATCCATAGACAGACATTCCCATCAGCAATCCCAAAACATGGCCGTGCCAACTCAGAGAGCTCCTGATTCTGTGTGACCTCTGTAGCCAATACTATCCATTTGCTCCCAGCCCTCTTCAGGGTCATTCTCAGGATCTTTGTGGCTATTGAGGTTACTAAGTTGTAGATGCATAGATTAGCTCTTCTTTCCTACCCAAGATAGGTCTTTCTGCTTCCTCCATATTCCTGCATTTGTTGCCCCTTCTGGTGCCATTATATCCCTTGGCATTGGCACAGGGGAGCTTATTGATTTGGGTTCGTGGGTTGGTGCCAGGGTCTAGAGGTTTGTTTAGTTTTGCTGTTGTAATTGAAAGTGCAGGGGAGGTTTTGGTGCTGAGAAGTCTCTTTCCCCTTCATCTTTAGGGTAGAGCCTTTGTGAGGGGACCCCGGGACTGACAGAGATGAGTGGCTCAGGGCTGCCTTTGAGGTTAGCATGCCTTTCTGCCATCTATACACTGGAACCTCATGAGCATGGACCTGAGGAGGGGGGTGCTGCAGGTTCCTTAGCTCCATTTTCCAGATGAAGAGAAGGAGGTTCAGAAAATTTAAACAAGTTGTCAATGTTGGACCAGGCTTGGCTCACTGACTCCCCTCTCTCATTGCTTTGCATTGTGCCCATTTTTGTATTCATTCTCTCTTACCTGTCTCTGTTTCTATTTTGACCCTGACTTTTAAAGGGACTAACTAGTCAACGAGCTCCCTGTGCACCCAGATTCCTCTCCATCTTTCCCCAACTCTTTTTTTAAAAAGTAGACAATGATGCAGGGTTGGTTCAATATAAGGAAAACTATTAGTATACTCAATTATATCAATAACAAACCTATCAGAAACCATATGATCATATCAATAGATGCTGAAAAAGCTTTTGACAAAATACAGCACCCATTCCTACTAACAACACTAGAGAGTGTAGGAATAAATGGATTGTTCCTTAAAATAATTAGCAGTATCTATCTGAAACCATCAACAAGCATTATACTCAATGGGGAGAGGCTAGAGGCATTCCCAATAAGATCAGGGGTGAAACAAGGGTGCCCATTATCACCACTACTATTCAATATTGTATTAGAAATGTTAGCATCAGCAATTAGAGAAGAAAAAGAAATTAAAGGAATTAGAATTGGGAAGGAAGAGACAAAACTCTCACTATTTGCAGATGACATGTTGGTCTACCTAGAGAATCCCAAGAAATCATCTAAAAAACTACTGGAAACAATTAGCAATTTTAGCAAAGTTGCAGGTTATAAAATAAACCCCCATAAATCCTCAACTTTCCTATATATGTCTAGCAAGAAACAGCAGGAAGAGCTAGAAAGAGAAATCCCATTCAAAGTAACCTCAGACAATATAAAATACCTGGGAGTCTATTTGCCAAGACAGACTCAGTATCTTTTTGAAAACAATTATAAAACACTTCTCACACAAATTAAATCAGATTTAAATAACTGGGCAAATATCAACTGCTCATGGATAGGTAGAGCTAATATAATAAAAATGACAATTCTACCAAAACTAAACTATCTGTTTAGTGCCCTACCAATCAAAATTCCAAAAAATTACTTTAACGAGTTCGAAAAAATTGTAAGTAAATTCATATGGAGAAATAAAAAGTCAAGAATTGCCAGGAGCTTAATGAAAAAAAAATGCAAACAAAGGTGATTTAGCACTACCAGATCTAAAATTGTATTATAAAGCATCAGTCATCAAAACTGTTTGGTATTGGCTAAGAAATAGAGTGGTGGACCAGTGGAATAGACTAGGTGTAAAAGCAGGAGAGGATTATAGTAATCTGCTGTTTGATAAACCCAAAGAGTCCAGCCACTGGGATAAAAACTCCCTCTTTGATAAAAACTGCTGGGATAATTGGAAGTTAGTATGGAAGAAACTTAGATTAGACCAACACCTCACACCCTTTACCAAGATAAGATCCAAATGGTTACAGGACATAGAGATAAAAAACAATACTATAAGCAAATTAGAAGATCAAGGACTAGTCTACCTGTCAGATCTATGCAAAGGGGAGCAGTTTATGACTAAGGAAGAGTTGGAGAACATCACCAAAAACCAATTAGATGATCTCAATTACATTAAATTAAAAAGCTTTTGCACAGATAAAACCAATGTAACCAAGATCAAAAGAAAAGTAGTAAATTGGGAAACAATCTTTACAACTAATGATTCTGACAAAGGACTCATTTCTAAAATACACAGAGAACTGAGTCATATTTTTAAAACAAAAAGCCATTCCCCAATTGACAAATGGTCAAAGGATATGCAAAGGCAATTTACAGATGAGGAGATCAAAGCAATCCATAGCCATATGAAAAAATACTCTAAATCATTAATTATTAGAGAAATGCAAATTAAAGCTTCCCTGAGGTACCACCTCACACCTCTCAGATTGGCCGGTATGACCAGGAAGGATAATGATCATTGTTGGAAGGGATGTGGGAAATCTGGGACACTATTACACTGTTGGTGGAGCTGTGAACTCATCCAACCCTTCTGGAGAGCTATTTGGAACTATGCCCCAAGGGCAACAAAAATGTACATACCCTTTGACCCAGCAATACCACTACTGGGTCTATACCCTGAAGAGATGAGGGAAAAGGGTAAAAACATTACTTGTACAAAAATATTTAAAGCAGCCCTGTTTGTGGTGGCAAAGAATTGGAAATCCAGTAAATGTCCTTCAATTGGGGAATGGTTTAGCAAACTGTGGTCTATGTATGTCATGGAACACTATTGTTCTATTAGAAACCAGGAGGGACGGGATTTTAGGGAAACTTGGAGGGATTTGCATGAACTGATGCTGAGTGAGATGAGCAGAACCAGAAAAACATTGTACACCCTAACAGCAACATGGGAGTGATGTTCAACCTTGAAGGACTTGCTCATTCCATCAGCGCAACAATCGGGAACAATTTGGGGCTGTCTGCAAAGGAGAGTGCCATCTGTATCCAGATAAGGAGCTGTGGAGTTTGAACAAAGTACAAGGATTATTCCCTTTAATTCGGGAAAAAAAAAACCCAGATGTCTTATTGTCTGATCTGGTTACCTCTGAGAATTCTGTTCTCTTTAAGGATATGATTTCTCTCTCATCACACCCAATTTGGATCAAGGTACAACATGGAATCAAAGTAAAGACTGACGGGAGTGCTATCTGTGGGGTGGGGGTGGGGGAGGGAAGCAAGATTGGGGGAAAAATGTAAAACTCAAATAATATCATAAAAAAATTTATTTACACATTAAAAAAATAAAAAAATAAAAAGTAGACAATGTAGTAATGACAAAATGAGAGCAATATAGAGACAAAAATGAAATGGGAAGAGAACGTGAGAACCCTCTAAAACTGAGACGTTGACTTGTGTGCTAGGATGAAGGTCAACAACCCTGGGATCATGCCTCCCCAATCCGATCCCGACAGCCAGTTTCCCCCAGGGCAGTTAGGCGGATCCGTAAATAGAGCCCTGGGTTTGGCATCGGGAAGACTCGTCTTCAGGAGCTCAAATCCAGCCTCAGATACTAGGTGTGTGCTCCTGGGAAAGTCATTTAACCTTGTTGCCCATAGTTTCCTCAGCTGTAAAATGACCTGGAGAAAGAAATGGCAATTTACTCCAATATCTCTGCCAAGAAAACTCCAAAATGGGGTCATGAGTCAAAAAATGACTAAATAACAACACATCCCCGCCCCCCAGGCTCCCATTATTTCTGGCCCAAGCAGCTCCACCTCTGCTGGTCAGGGTCAAGTTCAGAACAGTGCTGTTCATCATTCAAGATGAAGCAGCAAATCATCAAGAGGAGACACCGGGAGATTTCCAGGTAATGGAGAAACCCATAACCACTTTACCACCCCTCTGGGCTAAGACTGGGAGCTATTTCCCACACTTAACTATTCCTTCTTTCTGTCCAAGGGATCTGCAGTCTCTCCCTATTTCTGGCTCCTGTTTCTCCTTCCATTGATATTGATCCGAATGTTCTTTAGAGCCTGCGTGGTGATACCCTGGGCCGTCAGACAGAAGACTCGGGTTCAAATCTGGCTTCTAGCACTTGCTAACCCTGGTCCACTGTAAAATGGGGCTATTGATTTGAGGTAATATTAACAAAGTGGTTAGCATAATTCCTCCTATTTTTTCCACCTGTCCTTCTGTTTCATTTCCTCACATGGATTCATCTTCTGAATACACAATGTTCCAGTCCTCCCTCTGATCCCCTCTTTTTCTTTCCTATGTGGCATTTAGTGGATGGATATAGTTTTCGAAGATGGAGACAAGACCTGAGCCATAGGAGGATCAGCTGAGTTGGTTTCCAGACGAGCTCTTGCCCTAATGAAGTCATTCTTGGGAATGACTGAAGAGACCCAAGAATTGGGCAGAGACCCAAGATTCAGCCTTGTTTAGCCTCAGGGAGAAGAAGCAGCCCCAGGGGAGAGAAAAGGAAGGAACACTTAGAGCTGCACAGTCCTGGATAGCTGACTTAGGAGATAATGAATTTCCTCCGCATTGGAGGTCCTAAGCCTTAGCCCCTCTTTCCAGGAAAGGATTGGGGGTTGAATATCAGGGAGCCTCCTTTCCCTTTCCTCCCAGTAACTCAGGGTCTTGAGGAAATAGAAAACAGGATGCTTGTTTGGTTAAAGCCCAATAAAATCAGATAATTTGCTAGAGACAAGTGGACTTTGGAGGCAAATTTCTATCTCAGTACACACAAATCCATCATAAGTAAATTCTCTAAACTGAGAATATCATTCTTAAGAGTAACCTTCCGTCCTACTGGAGTTATTTTAAGAGGGCCATGAAGACTTCTCAAACTCAGCATGAAGAGAAGACAGAATTGGAAACCCTAAGGGGAGGGGCATTCTCCATTCCCAAGGTCTAGAGGATAGCAAGACTTTTAACAAAGACTGGCAAGATTGCCAAAACGTAAGGGCTCTTAAGATGCTTAAGGTCTGGAAACCACTTGGGGATACTTTAGAGAAGATTCTAGATTTTGGGAAAAGTTTGAAGCTAAATTGTAGGAAACAAACAGCTTACCAAGAACTCAGAACAGTCATTAGTGAAGCAAAGAGGGTTTTTTTAAATTGAAATATCCTTAAGAAAGATGTCCCAAAAAGAAATGGCTTCACCTGGGGTACAAAATCATGGCCTTTTATATCCTGTCTAGAAACACAAGTCCCTCACATGGCCCTAATTGATTGGGCATTGCAGAGGTTAAAGTCCTATCTGAAGGACCCAATTCTCTTCCTGCTGGCTCTCAATTCCTTATCCTCCCTTTCTCCACAATTTGGAAACCAGGCCCTTAAAAGTATAACACAGATGTGTGAATCTGATACCTAGACTGTTGTCAGTTTATCCACTAATTCACCAACATTTGAATTCTATGGTCTCTTGCTCCCATGGTCTCTTGCTTTCCTGTTGTAAGTTGATCCATTTTTCCTCTATAGAGAGGGATTCCTTTTGTTCAGTTAGATGAAAATTAGCTTGATTTCTATCCTATAACCCAACATTCCTCACTTCATGGACATCAGTCCATCTTAAAGTTTTTTCCTTTCTCCTCCCTGTTTCTCTGTAAGCCATAAACATCTTTCCTTGGTTTCTCAAAACTAATCTAGAAAGGAAAAACCAATCACATATTCCACAAAGTCTGTGGTCTGTACATCAGCCAGTGGCTAACATGGATACTATAGTGTTCAAAGCTAAACCGGCACCATAGGAAGATCGGCTGGGCGGGTTTCCAGAAGAGCTCTTGCCCTAATGAACTCATGATTCTTGGGAATGATGAAAGAAAGGGAGTTGTGGGACCGAGACCCAAGATTCAGCCCCATGGAGCAGAGGAGGGGAAATGATACTTCAGTTGAATAGGAAAAAACCTCTGGACTCTAGCCCAGCCAGCACTGATTCTGAGCAGTGCATTGGAGAATTGGAGACTAAGGACAAGGTCAGGCCCACCTGGAGGCTTCCTCAACTCTTCCTTGTCATCTCTCTTGCATGATGCCTGGTCCATCTCTCTTCTGAACTTTCTTCATCTACAACAGCCCTGACCCTCCATCCTATCTCTCTGCCCTCCCCCCACCCAGGGTGGAGCCCTCCTTCTGTCCCTAGCTGTCACCTCCCTGGGGCCAGCCTTGCACACAGTATGGACTCAGGTAATCCTGTTGAAGGATGGTTGAATGTTGGGGTACAGCTCATTGGGGCCTGGTTGGAGTGGGGATGTGGTGCGTAGGAGGGAAGAATGAAGGGCTGGCTGTGCTCTTTTTGGACCCTCTTATCTTGCCCTCAATACAGCCCTTCAAACCACCCACCTACTCCAACTGTGACACCCAGCCGCTGCAACCCACCCCCAGCTCTAGAGAAATCATCACTTCAATAGACAAAGCCATGGCTGAGTGGGAACAAGAGTATCCATCCCTATGAAAAAGAAATGGTTCGTTCAGTGTTATGTCCTAAATGCGGGCTGAGCTGCCCCCCACCTTCATCAGGGGTGTTTACAGACACAGAGCCCACATGGCTGCTCCTGGGGTGGGGGATGGGGCATGGTATCTCAGCCCAGAGAGGAGCAGACCAGTGAAGGGAAGGAAGGTCAGCCCCTGCTCCCCTGCCGGACAGCTGAGCAAGCCTCCCCAGGGATGCCTTGGATTGCCCTTTCTCTGGGACTTGGCCATCCCCTTGTGCTTCTAATCCCAGATTTTTCCATGAGTAGGAGCAGAGTGAGAAGGGGATGATCTTGGGGTGGGCACTGAGAGGCCCCTCTTCTTTTTATTTGTTTTTTTTATATTTTTTCAAGGCAATGGGGTTAAGGGCTTGCCCAAGGCCACATGGCTAGGCAATTACTAAGTGTCTGAGGCTGGATTTGACCTCAGGTCATCCCGACTCCAGGGCCGGTGCTCTATCCACTGCACCACCTGCCCTCTCAGGGCCCTCTTCTTACTCAATTGCTTATCCAAAGTCATGGAACTGGGGCCGCTCCTGGGGCAGGTTGGGTTCCTGTTCCTCAGGGTAGGGCACGGTAGAGACACTATTTCTTGGAAACCTCAATAAATGCTTTCTGGGCTGGAAATCTGAAACCCTGGATTCCAGTCCCTGAATTCTTCATTGAACTCCAGCCTTAGTTCCTCATCTAGAAAGTGGAAATAATAGTAGCATTTCCCTCTCAGGGCTGTTGTGAGGATCTGGTGGTGAGACCATGGATGGAAAGCACTCAACAAACACTACAGAAACAGTGGCCCTGATCATCACTTTACCCCAAGGGGCTTGTCCAGGGGAGCCCCATGGCTCCCTCTAGTCCTCAATCTGGGGGGGAGGAGACTGGGGCTCTCCTGGGCCCCACCTCAGTTTAAATGTTTAAAAGTTTGGGCAAGTCACTTGTCAAAAGTCTCAGTTTCTTCCTTTGTAAAAATCAAGATTGGATTATTTAATCTCTAATTTATTGTTAGAGTAATCCTCATGAAATCAAATCGATAACTTCATTAAATCTAATTATTAAATCTCTAACTGAAGAAGAGTTATTTATTAAGAGCGTGCTGGGTGCCAGCCAATTGTGCTGACTACAAAGACACAAGTGAAGCAGTTCCAGCCCTCAGGGAGCTCCCGCTCCTTCCAAGGCCAGAGCTGGGACACAAGGGATCCCAGTTGGATCTCTGCTTCCTCTTTTGACAATGAATGGTTCCTGGAAGTAAACAGTGATCCACACCTTGTGAGGCTCATTTAGCAGCCCGGGGTGGGGGTGGGGGTGGGAAGAGGGGGCTGAACCTGGAGAGAAGCCCAGGGGGAGGGGGAAATACCTGGCAGCAGTTGTGAGGCATTTGAAGAAGAGAGAGAAAAAGAGAATCAGAGAAAAAGACAGAGACAGAGACAGAAACAGGGGAGAGAGAGAGACAAAGACAGAGACAGACAGACAGAGAAAGAGATAGACAGACAGAGACAGACAGAGACAGAGACAGAGGTAGAAAGGCAGAAAGTGACAGAGAGTGGGTCGGAGATGGATAATGTTCAATAAAAGAGACTGACAAAGAGGGCCCTGCAGAGCAGGGGCAGAGAGGGGAGGGGATGAGGGTCACCAGCTGCAGAGCTGAGGGTGCCTCAGGAGGAAGAGGGGTGGGGAGGGGTGCTGCAGGGGGCTGTTTTAAAGCCCCATTTCCCAGTTTGCTGGCCCAGTCCTCCCCCCAGGACCAGTGGGGCCCGAGGTGGGGTGGGACTCTCCTGTAGCTGCACCCCTTGCTCTTCAGCTAGTCCCTCTGTCTCTGTCTCGGTTTGGCCACCTGACTAAGGAAAGTCCTCTGGCCTCTATGGCCACTGGCCTGCTCCTTTGCTGATTCCATCAGCCCCTTCTATGCTGACTGCTCTTCCCCCGGGCCCCCAACCCTGGGCTGTGCTGTTGCTGCACCGTTTTCCAAGCACCAGCTCTGTACTTGGTCAACCCCAAGGGAGGTCTCCAGGGGAGTGCCCCAGGGATCTGCATTCACCTGTCTGTCTCTGTTTTTCTGTCTCTGTCTCTTGTTTCTCTTTGTTTTGTTCTGTCTCTGTTTCTGTCTCTCTCTTCTTGATCATTCTACTAACATGACATTCCCAATAGAGGTGAGCACATTATCAACTGCAAAATGAATGATTTTGACTGTATTAAATTAAAAAGATTTTGCACTAATAAAATCACTGCTGCCAAAAGTATAAGGAAAGCAGAAAGCTGGAAAACAATCTTCCCAACTAGGAGTTCTGATAAAGGTCTCATTTCTAATATAAATAGAGAATTGCATCATATTTATTAGGTCATAAGTCATTCCCCAACTGATAAATGGTCAAAGGATATGAAGAGTTTTCAAATGGAGAAATTAAAGCTATATATAATCATATAAAATGCTCCAAATCATAAAACAACGACATATCTTCTCATACCTGTCAGATTGACCAAGATGAGAAAAAGGGAAGATGATCAGTGTTGGAGAGGCTGTGGGAGGAGTGGGACATTGATGCATTGCTGGTGGAGTTGTGAATGGATCCAACCTTTCTGGAGAGCAATATGGAACTATGCCCAAAGAGCAGTAAAACTGGTCATACCCTTTAATCCAGCAATACCAAATCATAAAAGTGGGAAAAATTCCATATGTTCCAAAATATCCATAGCAGATCATTTTGTAAGTGGCACAGAATTGGAAACTGAGGGGATGCCCATCCATTGGAGAATGGTTAAACAAATTATGGTACATGAATACTGTGGAATATTATTATTCTATAAGAAATCATAAAGGGTCAGACTCTATAGAAGCATGAAATGAGTTACAGGATATGATGCTGCCCAAAGGGAGCAGAACCAAGAGAACAATGTACATATTAACAATAGCACTGTGAGATGATCAACCTTGATGGAAGCAGCTGCTCTCAGCAGTTCAGAGAGCTGGGACAACCATACTAGACCAGCTATGGACAATGTTATCCCCATCCAGAGGAAGAAAAACAAAACAAAACAAAACAAAATCCCTTCAAAATCTGATGAGCACTTATAAAAATTATCTCCTATGTATCTCTTTTCCTTAATCCTAATTCCTCATGCCAAAAATGACTAATCTGTAAACATGTTTATCCAAAATATGTATGTACAATGCTAACCTGTTTGGCACTGAGGGGAGGGAGGTGGCAAGGGAGGGTGGAAGGAAATTTTGTAACTTAAAATATGCATATGCATATGGATGAATGTTGAAATAACATGTATTTGGAAAAAATAAAATGTCAATAATAAAAAAAAATCCCTCAATTCCTTCAAGGCTCAGTCCAAGCTCCAGCACCGTCACTATGTGTTCTAAACTCCCCTAGTTGCTAGGGTCCCTGGACCTAGTTACCTTGGACTGTTCTTGTCTTTGGGGTATTCCTGCTCTTTACTTATTGGAGGATGCTGTTTCTGTGCCATCAAATGTGAACTCTTTGGGAACAGGAATGATTCACTTGGCTTTTGTCTTTGTATCTGACACGTAATAATACTAGGAACGACAGCAACTAGATGATGAGGAGGATGACGATAGCTAGTATTTCTATGTCATCTGCATGAGTCAGCCCCTGTTCTTAACACTTTACAATTATTATCTTATCTGGTCCTCACAGCAACTCTGTGACATAGGAGCTATGAGGATCCTCACTTCACAGATGAGGAAACTGAGGTAAACTGAGGCTAGGTGACTTGCTCAGAGTCACTCAGCAAGTAAGTCTGAGACTGAATTTAAACTCAGGTCTTCCCAACTCCACCACTCATTGCAGTGCTCCCCAGCTGCTTCTATAACCTAACACAGTGGTTGGCGCCTAGTAGGCACATGAAAATGATTTTTGGATTGACTTGACTCTGCTAAGTTATTGACAGGTTGTGAAATCAGAAAGTGTGTGTTGGGTTTTTAGGCAAACATAAAAACGAACCCATTAATGTGGGTTAAACTACACCCAGAGTCCCATGGCAACAGCACCTGACCGAGTGTCCTAGCTGGCAGTCCTCTGGCAGAGCCTGCTGGGAGCCTTGTACTCAGCTCTGGACAGAAAGCTGCTCATCAATGGGTATGTGCAGAGTCTGGGTGCAGAATAGGAAGCAGACAGGATATTGATAATTAAAGGTCCTGGTGGAATAGAAGGCTCTGGAGAAGCCAGAGAAGCCAACAAACTGCCAACTGCCAAGTTCATTTGCACTTGGGAAGGTAATTTTTTTTAACTCGATTTTTTCTCTCTTTTCAAATTTCATCTGACTGCATTCAACCCAATCATTAAAGTCTATGACAATCTTGTTGGCCATCAGTCTGACTTTTCCCCCCAGCTGGTAGGCCCTTCCTGGTTGGGGTCACAGTGTAACTTCTCTGATCTTCTGAATGGCCCATCCGACCAGAAGAATTTTAGCGTCAGGAAGGACTTGACCACCCATCAAACCTTGCCCTCTCCGGAATCTCAGCTTGGCGCTTCTCCCAACTTGCCTGGAACACTTCCAAAGAGAGTGATTCCACTTTGCCTCCCTCAAAAGCCCATTCCTCTGTAGACATAGCTTGCTGCTAAGGAGCTCTTCTCCAAAAACAGCATTTTCTCTGACTATAACAGTATTCATGAGAAAAGCAAGCCCCACAAAGCAATCCAAAGCAAATGTGGCTAAATCTTTGAAAAATTAACCTGGCCCCCAATATAAGAAAGGCCCTGTGGCCTTCCCTTTGATTACAGAGAATTTCTCAGAAACTCCATGCAAGTTGGGCACCCTATCTAGGTCTTCCATCTCTCAAAAATAATTGGATTTTATTTATATTAACATTCAATTTTTAAAATGTAGAGTTCCTAATTTACTCCCTCCCTCCAGCCCCACTGAGAGAACAAGCGATGATATCAATTATACATGTGAAATTACGTAAAATGTGTTTCTATCTCAGCCATGTCATAAAAAGTAAGAAAAATAAAATGAAAAAATTCTGCTTTCTTTCCCCCTCTTTCTGGGAGGGGAGAGCATGTCCACCATGAATCCTTCTTGCACCATAGTATTGGCCAAGTCATTCACAGTCGACCCTTGTTACCATGCTCGTGTTTCTGTGTATCGTGTTCTCCTGGTTCTGCTCACTGCACTTTGCATCAGCTCATACGTCTCCCCAAGTTTCTTCTGCTTCTGCCCTGGGCTTCTCCTCCCATCCTCTCCTCACTATCCCCTTTCTTCTTTCTTTTATGCATAGGCTTCTCTACTAGAATGTAAGCTCCTTGAAGAAGCAGCAGGGCTGGCCTTTGGGGCTTCTATTTGATTCTCAACGCACTTGGCACCATAGCAAGTTCATAATCAATGTTTGTTAATTGTCTATAAAGTAAATACAAAGTCATTTGTGGGAGGAGAGGAGTCAGTCTTTGTTTCCTGCTCCTCCTGGTCACACTGCGCTGGACCTGCTCCCCCTGGACAAGGAAGAGGACAAAGGGAAGGACACACGGGTACTTGCTTCTCCTTCCAAGGACACTTGGTGGTTAGGAGACTCCATTTTGCTCTTCTGGAGTTCCTCAGTCTCTGAACAAGGGATGCTGATCTCTGGGAAGATCCCCTAGACGCAGAAGTCAATCTTGCATATTTTAAATCCACCACTCAAAACCCCAGGGACCCTCATCTGGAGGAAGAAGCCTGGTGATGGAGCCTGCATGGTATGCTGCCCCCACCCCCAAGGAACCAAGTATTGTGGGAAACTCTGTGGGGCTCCAGAGAGCAGGGCTGGAGACCCAAGGGCAGGGAGGAGGCAAGGGCTTCCCAGGCAGCAGTGCCTTAGACAGAGGAAACTCCCCCCATGTTCCTGCTCCTGAGAAGGCAGCAGGGGAGCAGCCCCTGGGACTGGAGCCCAGTGTTCCCAGAAGATATTTTAAGAAGCTGCCCTGAGACTCTGTGGTCTAGCTCCCAGGGATAGCCTAGAAGATGTCCATGGGTGCCCTTGGACGATGAATGTGAAGTTGGGAGGGATCTGCCCCCAAGCACCCTGGGAAGGAACACTGAGGAGCAGGTAGAGGGGCGCAGCAGCTGCTAAGAGTGGCGTTAGCATGGTCAGAGCTGCTTCTGCAGGTGGCTGCTACCTGGACTCTGGTGCTAAAGCAGGGGAGCTACTGGGCCAGGATTCTTGTAGCCCTGCATGTCTTTTAACCTCTTGCCCAGTTCTGTTTCCCTGCACTCTCCCAGCAGGCCCGCACCCCCCACCCAGACACCTTGCACCCCCACCAACAGCTCTCAGCTGCCCTACACCCCCACCTAGCCACTCTGCACACCCCACCAACAACTCTCAGCTGCCCTGCCCCTCAGATGCCTTCAGCCGCCCTGCACCCCCACCCTGCCACCCTCAGCACCTCTGCACCCTCTACCTGGTAGAGTCCAACATCCCTGCATCCCTGATATCCCTTTGCATCAAGTCCCAGGCTGCTGAAGGGGCAGTTCCCAAGGTGCCCATGTTCTTCATACTCTCAGCTCCTGCAGCCACCTGCCTCCCCAGAGAGATCTTGTGGGTGATTATCAATGGAAATGAGGAGAATATGGAAGGAAGAGAAGCCCAGCCCTCCTACAGGGAAAACAATGATATACAGGAAGAAATTTGCTCCCTCCCTCCCCTTTACATTGTCCTCCTGGCTCTGCCCCCCAAGCATCAGAGTGTAGAGAGAGGGGGCCCAGAATGACAGCCCCACAGGGAGGGCCTGGACCCAGAATTGAGGGTGGCTGCTCTCAATTTCACTGAAGGAAGAGACAGAACTGGTCTTCCAGGTTCCCCAGATGTTCTTGGACAACATCTCCCTCCAGGGGATTCAGGCCTCGAAGGGACCTCCAGGCCTGCTGGTCCAGCCCAGACCTGAACTGAATCCTGGCTGAAGCATCCTGGAAAGTGGCTGCTCAGCAGGGGCCTAAAGCCTTCCACTGAGAATGGGCCTGGAGGGCAGAGGGGGCACTTCTGAGGTCCTTTCTGATGTCCAGGCTGCACCAGCTTCTCGGCAGCTTCCTCCCAGAGCCCTGGGCTCTGTCTCTGGATGGACGAGAAGGACTGGTCTAGGTACTGACTCCCCCCCCCAACCTTGTTGGATTCCCAAGCTCAGAGGCATGTTCCGTCCCTCATGGCCCATCCCAAGCAAGGCCACATGGGCCTCTCTCCATCACTGACCATCTCCTTTCTCCAAGCTGATATGTTCATAGTGGTTTCCATGGTGTCTCCCTCATCAGACTGGGCACTCCTTGAAGAAACTGTTTTTAAATGTCCACAATAAAAGGAAGTACTCTGCATATAGTGGGTGCTTAATAAATGCTTGCGGACTGGCTGATGTTGCAGGAGGTAATAAATACATGTGGAATTAATTGATAATCTCTGAAGATCAGCCAACAATAACACCAGATTGTGAACATTATCTCATTTAATCCTTCCTATACTCCTGGACCCAGAGACTGGTTTCCCCTTAAGACCTCCACAGAAGAGGAAGGCTTGGAATAAAACTTGACAAGGCTTATCTTACAATTCTTTCTCTTGCAGATGCTCCCAACATCCCATTTTCAAAAAAATCCAAGCAGCTTTCCTTTTTGGTCATGTCACTTTTTTTTTGCAAGGCAATGGGGTTAAGTGGCTTGCCCAAAGGCCACACAGCTAGGTAATTATTAAGTGTCTGAGGTCAGATTTGAACTCAGGTACTCCTGATTCCAGGGCCGGTTCTCTATCCACTGCGCCACTTAGCCACCCCACCCCCACATGTCACTTTTTATTAGAATTTTTCCCAGAAGAAAATGAGGGTAAATTCGAATCTGCCAGTTATGACTTTTGGAGAAGTAACATTGAGGAAATGGTTTGGAGAAGGAAAAGAGAAATAAATTGGTTCAAATACTTTTTCCTGTATTTTTTTCCCTTGTGTTCTTATCTCCTACTTACTGCCAATCACCATGGACAATTCACGTAGATTTTACCTTCACATTTAAACGAAAAATCTTTGCACTAACCAACCCTGGATGGGAGGGTACGATGGAGGAGGAAGCAGGGAATGAGAAAACTCACTGGGGGCGGGCACAGAGGTAAGCTTTCAGTTTTCTCCTTTTTCATTAGTTGGGGAACAGATTTAAAAACAAATGCACACCAGGTTCCTAGCCATTGTCATTTTCTGTTGATTCCATTGTGGGTTATAATCCTATTTTGTGAAAAGAAATGCTGGAGAATTGGGGGTGGGGTGGCATGTTAGGACCTAGAAGAGCCCAGGTCCCCCACAACTCCCGTCCTCACTTTAGGAAGGTCCTAAATGTGTACCGGAAAGAACCTTGTACCAGAATGACCCAGAGAATCACAGAGAATTAGCTATAAATTCTCCATCATATTCAGGGCTGAGCAAAAAAGACTGCCAGAATCCCATGGAAGGAAGAAGTTGGTGCAAATCTGGCAGGTGAAATGAGAAACAATTTTCTTCCACAGCAGGAGATAGAACCAGATTAGTGCAGAGTGAGGGGACACCTGGGGTCCCCATCCCCATCCTCTGCAGGATGCAAAGTCAGATCACTTCCATCACCTGGAAGTGATGAATTAGGTGGTGATGAATTAGTGTGGTGAATTAGGAGCTTAATCCTTGGCAGGAGACAACCAAACAGCATCCAGCACTGGCCCCCCCATTGGCCCCACCCGTGACAGGACACCTGGCCAGGCCAGCATCCAGTTAGGATTATGAATTATTTCCCTCTATCCCATTTTTCCTTCTAACTACCCTAAGGAATGAGAAAGATTTTGGGAGCTACAAAGGAGCTACCTTTACCAATGTAGGAATTTATACAGTTTAACTTTATTGAATCCATTACCATTTTTCTTTCCTAGTTACCTTTTTTATTCTTCTCTCAAGTATTGCACTTGGAAGTCAACACTTCTACTCAGCCCTGGTCTTTTCATCAGGAATGTTTGAAAGTCCTCTAGTTCACTGAATGTCTATTTCACCCCCTGAAAGATTATACAAATTTTTTTTTCCTGGCTAAGTGATATTTGGTTATAACCCTAGTTTCTTTGCCTTTCAGGATATCATATTCTAGGCAGACTCAGAAACTTTTTGAAAACAATTACAAAACATTTCTCACACAAATAAAATCAGATTTAAATAACTGGGCAAACATCAACTGCTCATGGATAGGCTGAGCTAATATAATAAAAATGACATTCTACCTAAATTAAACTACTTGTTTAGTGCCCTATCAATAAAAATTCCAAAAAAATGACTTTAATGAATTAGAAAAAAACTTTAAGTAAATTCAGATAGAGAAATAAGAAGTTAGAATTTCCAGGGATTTAATTTTAAAAAGTACAAAAGAAGGTGGCTTAGTCTTACCAGATCTAAAATTATATTATAAAGCATTAGTCATCAAAACTATTTGGTATTGGCTAAAAAACAGAGTGGTGATCAGTGGAATAGACTAGATGCAAAAGAAATAACAGGAAATGATTATAGTAATCTGCTGTTTGATAAACTCAGAGTCCAGCTCTTGGGATAAAAACTCTCTCTTTGATAAAAACTGTTGGGAAAATTGGAAGTTAGCAAGGCAGAAACTTGGATTAGACCAACACCTCACACACTTTACCAAGATAAGATCCAAATGGATACAGGATCTAGACATAAAAGATAATATTATAAGCAAACTAGAAGATCAAGGAATAGTTTACCTGTCAGATCTATGGAAAGGGAAACAGTTTATGACCAAGGAAGAGATGGAGAACATCATTAAAAACAAACCAGATAATTTTGATTACATCAAATTAAAAAGCTTTTGCACAGACAAAATCACTGTAACCAAGATAAAAAAAAATGTAGTAAGTTGGGAAACAATTTTTACAACTAGTATTTCTGACAAAGGACTCATTTATAAAATATATAAAAGTCTTTTATAAATATATAAAAGTCAAATTTTCAAAAAAACAAACCATTCCCCAATTGACAAAGGGTCAAAGGATAGGCAAAGACAATTTATAGCTGAGGAAATCGAAGCTATCCATAGTCATATGAAAAATTTCTCTAAATCGTTTCTTATTAAAGAAATGCAAACTAAAGCATCTCTGAGATACCACTTCACATCTCTCAGACTGGCCAATATGACCAGAAAGGACAATGATCAATGTTGGAAGGGATGTGGGAAATCTGGGACACTAATACATTATTGGTGGAGCTGTGAACTCATCTAACCTTTCTGGAGAACAATTTGCAATTATGCCCAAAGGGCAATAAAAGTGTGCATCCCCTTTGACCCAGCAATACCACTACTGGATCTATATCCTGAAGAGATCATGAAAAAGGGCAAAAACATCACTTGTACAAAAATATTCATAGTAGCCCTGTTTGTAGTGGCAAAGAATTAGAAATTAAATGAATGTCCATCAATTGGGGAATGGCTTAATAAACTGTGGTATATGTATGTCATAGAACACTATTATTCTATTAGAAACCAAGAGGGATGGGAATTCAGGGAAGCCTGGAAGGATTTGCATGAACTGATGCTGAGCGAGATGAACAGAACCAGAAAAACATTATATGCCATAATAGCAACATGGAGTTCGTGATTAATCTTAATGGACTTGCACATTCCATCCGGGCAACAATCAGGCACAATTTGGGGCTGTCTGCGATGGAGAATCCTTCTGTATCCAGAGAAAGAACTGTGGAGTTTGAACAAACCAAAGACCATTACCTTTAAATTTAAAAAAAAAACATACCATTATCTCATTATGTAATTTTGCTATCTCTTATATTTTATTTTTTCCCTTAAGGACATGATTTCTCTCATTCAACTGAGATCAATATATACCATGGAAACAATGTGAAGACTAATAGATTGCCTTCTGTGGGGGTGGGGGGGAGGGAAGTGAGATTAGGGGAATAATTGTAAAATTCAAAATAAACAAATGAAAAAATGAATATCATATTCTAAGTCCCATGCTCCTTTAATGTAGAAACTACTACATCTTGTAGTAGTGTATCCTGACTGTGGCTCCACAATATTTGAAGTGTTTCCTTCTGGGTGCTTGCAATATGACTCCTTAACCTTAGAGCTCTGAAATTTTACTATAATATTCTTGAGAGTTTTCATTTGAGTATCTTTTTCAGAAGATGATCAGTGAATTTTTTCCATTTCTGTTTACCCTCTGCTGCTAGAATATCAAGGTAGTTGTCCTTAATAATTTCTTGAAAGATGATATCTAGGCTCTTTTTTTTTTATCATGGCTTTTAGGTAGCTCAATAATTTTTAAATTATCTCTCCTGGATCTAGTTCCCAGGCAAGTTCTTTTTCTCGTTTTCTTTTATTTTTTCATTCTTTTGATTTTGTTTTATTGTTTCTTGATGTCTCAGATCATCAACTTCCTCTTGCCAAATTCTAATTTTTAAGGAAAAACATTATTTTCAGTGAGCTTCTGTATCTCTTTTTTCCATTTGGCCAGTTCTATTTTTAAGGAGTTATTCTCTTCATTGGATTTTTGTGCTTTTACCATTTGGTCTACACTATTTTTCACCAAAGTGTCGACTCATTTTTGATGATTTTCTTAGATCACTCTCATTTCTCTTCCTGATTTTTTTCCTCTACCACTTTTACTTGATTTTTAAAATCCTTTTTGAGCTTTTCCATGACCTGAGACCAATTTACATTTTCCTTTGAAGTTTTAGATGTAGCAGTTTTGACTTTTTTTGTCTTTTTCTGAGTTTGTGTTTTGATCTTCCCTGTCATCTAACTTTCATTATCAGGATCTTCTGCTGTTTGCTCATTTTTTCCAGTATATTTCTCAACTTTTAGCTCTATATTAAAGTGAAGCTCAGGATTTTTATGCAGCTGTTTTTAGAAGTAATTTTGGGAACCTGTAAGTTTTTGGTTGTTCCAAAGTGGTATGATCCAGTCTATGAATGAACACAAGAACTCTTTTCTGCTCTGGAACTATGACCAGGTTTTCTTCTTTCCCTGGGCCTGAGATCTAGGACTATGAATCTAGGATCCGTATATGGGCAATGCAACAGAGTCCTGTCCTCTCCCACCCCTAGGCCAGCAAAGGGATCTCTATAATCTCTTTCTGACCAGTTGTCTGACCCCTCTATAGTCTGTGGTCTGAGAGATCTGGAAGCTGGCTTTCCTGCTGTTGATTCAATCACTCCCAAGGCCTACTCCTGGTTTGCTGGGACCTGATCTTCCCTGGTACAGGCTGCACTGGAATACACTTCACTCTTACCCTAATGCCACAGACCTTTTCTGCAAACCTTCTAGGTTCTCTTGGGCCAGAAAAGTACTTCACCCTATCCTTTTGTGAGTTCTGCTGCACCCAAATGTGATTTGAAGTTTAGAGGTATTTGGAAGGAAATTTGGGAGAGTATAGAGGAGTCCTTGTTTTATGTCTGACATTTTCAGAGCACTGTTTTTCTGAGAAGCCTCCTGTGACCACCATGGAAAGTCATGGCAAATCAAGTCCGGCTGGAGCACCAGCTGCTGCCATGTCTTCCTATCAAGCAGTTTTGTCCAGAGCAGACTTTACACAGAAGGGCTCAAGTGCCAAAAGACCTTTGGTCTTCCTCCCACTGCAGAGACTGCTCCTGGGACATACGGAGCAGCTGCTCACCGTGAACTGGCACTCCCTGATTCCTCCTCACCTCCAGAGCCATTGGCCTTTCCCCAGGGTGATCAATATTTGTGCTAGGAACCACTGCATACATCAGCACCATCAGGTGTGGAGACTCTTGGGTGAAAGAGATGATGAATTATAAAATCAGGGAAAGGGGGTGCTGCTAGATGTAATGGTGGCATTCAAGGCCTTTCATCATCACTTGGGGAAGTGATCCAGATTGATCACAAAAATCCTGACCCCCCCCCCCCCCCAGTGACCAGCTGCAGGTCAGAGGAGCAGCTGTTGTTCCCCTAGACAGCATATAAGTATGAAGGCAGACAAGTATGACTACTGGCTGCTCATCAGTGGAGCAGCGTGGCCAGGTACTGTGCTTGAGGCTGAAGATGCCGAGGCCACAGTGCACCTCCCACAACAGTTTGCTTATTTGTCTTAAAGATTCTGCCCACACTGTATCCACACAAATGCACAGGGTCACTATTTAATGGTGTTTAATGATGAGCTGCTTACTAGGGATGGGGGTGGGAAGGTGCAGATGGGAGGAAGGCAAAGGGGATTAAGGGAATCGGGACAGTTAGGAGGCAAAGATCTGTCCCCTTGCCCCTGGAGTAGGAAGGCATAGCTCAGCCACAGGGAAAAGAACCAGTCCAGTTGATGGGGCTTCAAGCTGGCTAGCCCAAGACCTTGTTTCCAGGAGGTGTTTAATTGATAATGGTTGATCTGTTGATTGGGTAGGTGGCCCAGGTTTTAAGGGTAGTCGAAGTTCAGAGAAGCTGACATCAGGGTAGTGTGGCAGACTTTGTGGAGGAAGGGTCCTGAGGCCATATCTTAAAGGATGAATAGTTAGAAGGAAGGGAGGAGGAAATACTGTGAACAGAATCATGGAGACAGGATTGAAAAGAGACCGGTGTGCCTGGAGAGCAGCCTGTCAGCATGTAGTATATGATAGGGCAGGGGCAGAAGGTAGAGGGGTTTGAAAGCCATTCTAAGGAGATGGAGGCTCCCTGTACCTCAGGGTACACAGAACTGCCATAGCTGTAGCATTCTTCATTCTGTAGGGAACAGTGGGGAGCATCCCTTTCTTTTCCTATTTAGTTACTGAACTGAATAGAATACAGGATGCTGGTGATGAAGTGAGTGGGGTGTGTGAACAATATGTGGGTGAACCTTGGACAACGCCCTGCCCAGCAGCCAGTTCTTTTTAGCACCAGATGCAGCATGAAGGAGTGGGGAAAAGATAGAGGTTCAAATCCTATCTTATATGCTTATTAGCTCTGGGGCCATAGCTCAGCCTCTCTGAGACTCAGTTTCCTCATCTTTAAATCACATCAACCTTCAAACCTTGTAGAAATGCAAATGATGACTATCCCAAAGCAATTACTGAGCCCTGGTGGGGATGGGGGTGGTGGGTGGGCATTTATTTGTTCTTTGTCTGTGTTCTCATTACTGGGAGCCTGCCTGCACTTAGAATGTTTCCTGAGGAATAATAATGATTAGTGATTATAAGCTAAGCCAAGAAGATTGATAGGTTTCATTCACCTCACCTTGGGTGAATGCTATTGCAGCTCCCCATCTTCCCTGAGCTAATGGGTGCTTGAAAAACAATATGGGTTTTAATGTCCCCACTGAAAGCAGTTAAAATGATGAGTTTTTTCTTTAGATAAATTATAACTTTCCATGCTGGCCATAATAGCCAACATAGCAGCCAATGACAGGAGAGACTGCCATTCTCTTTAGAATGAAGACTGCCAAGGCAATGACAGCCCAGTATCCTCAGAGGTGCCACCGATTGAGTCTCCATCTCAGAGTGGTAGATGATGGGAGAACAATGCACTCTAAGCAGTCACAGGCTCTGAACTCTAACTGTGGCTAACAGGCCTGGGGGCCTCATGTAAACTGCTTCACCTTGCAGATGCCTAAACCTTAAGTCTCAAACATCAAGCTAAAGTACAATAAAAGTCTCCATTCCGTGTCTTCATAATCTCGGCCACAAGCCACTGACAGAGCCATGTTGCCTATAGACAATGGGAGGAAGTGATCTGGAAAAGTCCCCCAATCTGAATGTAGGAAACCAGAGTGATTTGTAACTATTTGGATTAATGTCCATCTCACTCTGGAGCACTGGGAATGATCAGGTCTAGATCCTGGTATTATAAATATCATCAATGACTCTTAGAATGACTTTTCTCTATCCCATAGATAAATATTCTATTCTGCCTGGTAACTTTCTAACAGAGACACAAGCTTGGAGAGAAGTCAGAATTACTCCTTGCCTTTGTCAGTCATGATTCTTGGCTGGGCCTGGCAATTCTATGATGATCAAGAATGCACCTTACAATTGCTCAAAAGACAGATAAATATGTGAATCTAATGGTTGGACTTTTTTCTTCAACTCTTCTCATCTGTAAAATGGGTAGATGGTGGGTGGGTAGAGTCCTGGTTGAAATGGACGGCTATAACAGCCCCAAGGTGTCCAGCACATTAGTGTCAACAACCCCCTACCCCTGCCACAGGAGTCGGTATTAAAGGGACTATCATCATGATTTTACAGTCAAAGAAAATGAGAATTTGAGAAGTGAGACTTAGCCAAGGTCACACCGATAGTGCCCATCTGAGCAGGGTTTGAGCCTCTGGTCTTTACTGAATTTGTGTTAAAGGCATTTCCCCCACACTGTCTCTGTGGTCCAATTCCACTTTAGCCCATTGGGGTTTTGATGATTTTTCAAACAATTCTTAACCTCAGAGAACTTAAAATCTAACTGGGAAGGAAGAGAACGATCCCACAAAATTTCTGAAAAATAGAGTTTGAGTTCCCTAGTGATCCTCACAACAGCTGTGGGGAGGTAGGGGCTGTTATGCTTCTCATCTCACAGGTGAGGAGAGTGAGGCAAACACAGGATTTGTCTTAGTAAGTATCTTAGGTTGCATTTGAATTCAGAGCTTCCTGACTCCAAACCAAAGACTTTGTCCACTGAGCTACTTAGCTTCCAAGAACTCTTCCTCATTTAGTCCACTATGCTCCCTAGCTGTTTGTGAGATAGCTCATAATTCTAGACAGAGACAGCAGGGGGATAATTAGTAGCAGTACCTGAATGACTGGATGAAGCAAGATCATCTTTATAAAACCCTTTGCAGAGTCCTTAGTTTACTATAGAAATGTTTATTCTCCTCTCTCCCCTTCCTGTGAAGGATTGTCCAAAGTCTATGGTCACTCCCCACTAGATGAGACACCCCATCAACCAGAAGCTAACAAACATTTGGGGTGATTTGCTTGTAGAGAGACAAGAGGAAAATATGGAATGAACCGAGAGCCCGGGATGGGCCCAGTCAGAACACCTGGAACCTAAGCAGCCAAGTCTTCCTCCAAAGATATAGCAAGAAAATATGAACTCTCTTCCAACACCTAGAACATAATGCCTCCTACATCACCTGGCTCTCTCAGGAAAGTGAGGGAGATTAGGCTCCTACAGAGACACCCATGATCAAGTCCAGAGACCTTGAATCAGAATCCCAGAACTCTTGTCTGTCAGGGTTACAATATCTAACCTGAAATCTTGGCCTCCAGGATCTCCATGGCTCAAGCTCCAAGTCCAAGAGCCATTTCCTTCCAACTAAAAGGTACAAATAAAACAAAACCAGAAATCCAGCACCATTTCTTGGCGTACCAGGCTGGGGCAAGGAGAGGAGGGTGGCTTCCTGCTCATTCATTGTTTCAGCACAGTGTCATGTACAGTGAGTGACAGTCCCTCATCTTCAAGTCAGGCAGAAAAGAGAAACTGTCCACATTGGACAGTGTTAAGATCAATCAGTTTAGTCAGTATAGGCAAAGGAAAAATGCTGCTCCCAACCCCAAGGTAGGCCACCCCAGAAGATTCATGCCTGTATCAGTCCTTCCATCTCCCAGAAACAGTTCCCTGGTGTCTCCCACATGGATACTTCCTTCCATATTAGATGACTTGGACTTGTGCCAAATTTCATTTCACTCTATGGCATCTTGCCACACGAGCTATAGCCTTCTGTGGTCTAAGATCAAAAGATCAAAGATCAAAAACCTCACACTGTTCAAAAAAGAGGCAATGACTTTTGCCACCTCTGTCTTTGGAAACTGCACTACCATCGCCTTCTGGTCATGGAGGTCACATGACTGGTGCAAGCCCTAAGGAACCAATCCCTAGGAGAGAATTGGTTCAACCCCCGGCTTGACTCGATGCCATCCCGACATCGCCTGAAGGATGTAGGAAGAAAAACGACCATTGGGGCGGCTAGGTGGCGCAGTGGGTGGAGCAACTGCCCTGGAGTCAGGAGGACCTGAGTTCAAATCTGACCTCAGACACTTAACTATGACCTAGCTGTGTGGCCTTGGGCAAGCCGCTTAACCCCATTGCCTTGCAAAAAAAAACCTGAAAAAATAAGAAAAGAGAAACGATCATGTTTACTAATATTTCCCTGCAACCACAAACAGGAGTCAATTCTTCAGGCTGTACCTATTGTCTAAAACTGTCAGTCATTTGCTGTTCTACTAGGCCTCCTCCATCCTGTATTTGTGAGATTGTGTACACTGCTCCTATTGAATTTCATTTTCTTAGATTCAGCCCAATTCTTGAGCCTGTCAAAATTCTTTCATCATCCTCTGTTTCCTTTTGTGTCTTCAGAATTTCATTCTTGAAAGCTTTCCATTCCTTCTGGACAAGCTTTCTTTCAACCCTTTGAAATCAGCTCTCCCCAAATCTGGGTGCATGTCAGACTATGTCTGCCTTTCCTCCCCTACATTCCCACACCCAACATTCCCATCCAAGTAGCCAGCTCTTCTTTGTTAGGGAACCACATTTAGAATAGAAGTTCCCTTTGTTGCTTCCTCTTCTTCTTCTTCTTCTTCTTCTTCTTCTTCTCTTCTTCTTCCTCTTCCTCTTTCTTCTTCTTCTTCCTCCTCTTCCTCCCTCCTCCTCCTCCTCCTCCTTCTTCTTCAAAGCACAGGGGTTGTCTTGCCCAAAGTCACACAGTTAAGTAATTATTAATATCTGAGGCCAGATTTGAATTTAGGTGGCCCTGAATCAGGGCCAGTGCTCTATCCACTGCAATGCCTAGCTGCCCTCTACCTCTACCTTTTGAATTAAAAAGGGAGCTTTTACTTTTTGAGGGCAGCTAGGTGGTGCAATGGATAGAGTGCCAGGCCTGAAATCAGGAGGACACATGAATTCAAATTCAACTTCAGACATTGAGTAGCTATGTGATACTGGGCAAGTCACCTCTCTCTTTTTGCCTCAGTTTCCTCAACTGTATAATGAACTGGAGATGGTAATGGAAAATCATTCTAATACCCTTGTCAAGAAAATGACCGATGGAGTCATGGAGGGTCAGACAAGACCCAATCACCATCTCCACCCTTACCACCATAACCATTAAGACAAGTCAAGAGGAGAATTCTAGATGATATCTACACGATTAGTCTCCCCATTACTTTCTTCTCTCTTATGAACTGATACCCCAACTTCTCATTATTTCTTCTTCTCTTTAGTTGGTCTATAATATATTCTGATGGCAAAATTGTTTTTTGCCTCCAATGATCTTCACCTAAATGGTGACCAGCATGCTCCCACCAGCCCCCAATCTGGTGCTCAGACTGACCCACATATGTAAGGTTTGCACATTCTATCCTATTCCACACCCCCTGAACCCCCTCAGAACCAAAGTCCCATTCAGTCTCAGGATACTTGGGAGATCAAACCTTTAATTTCTCTTATTTGTTGTCCAAACAAAGGGGACATAGAGGGTCAATCTGGAGTCAGAAAGATCTGAGTTCAAATTCAGCCTCAGACATAGGAGAAAACAGGATTAAGTTGCGAACTGAACAGCTAAGAAGGAACATCTGTGAGCTCACAGACCCATTGAAGTGTTGAGGTCTGAAAGCCAGGATATGCTCTGCAGTACCACTCCCTAACCTAGCCCCCCACCCTTACCTCTCCTCCTCAATCTCTTGCTTCTTCTCTGAATCAGGAACAATCAGAAGCCCCATCCTCTTGCCCCCAAACTCTTGATTTCCTCCTGATCCTCAGTCTCGACAGACTCTTAAGCTTCCTCTTGGCAGCTTCATGTTCACTGTGAATCATCCACAGTGGGTAGGGCTGTCAAGTTTGCCAAGTCAGGGGATGCCCACTCCAGGAGGTGAGCATGAGACTTGGGCTACTTAGGGAGCCTCCAGGAGCCCCGTCTCATCTCTTTTGGACTGCTATCGGATGCCATTCTTCCTTGAGTCCTCCTTAGTGGAACAGGTCTAAGATTGAAGTTCTCCCATGGAGGGCCGAACCTGCACCTTGACCACTTCTAGGGAGACAACTCCACAGTGAAGACCTGGTCCACAAGGCAAAGCGTTTCGTGGCTGCTGAGAGGAGTCCAGAGGGGATGGCCTGGCCTCAATGAGCTTCTTATACCCACTGTCAGATACATCACTTAGATCTAGCAGTCTTCCTCTCCCTGAGGGGGAAGGATGGGTCTAGAACCCATCCTTTTTCCCACTCCCCAGCAGCAAGACTAACTCCTTATTCACTACACCATACTTATCCTCATGATCCTTATTATTTGGACCAGAATTATGTTTTTTTTCTTTTCTTTTCTTTTGTTTTTTTCTTTCTTTCTTTCTTTCCTTTTGTTTATGCAAGGCAGTGGGGTTAAATGACTTGCCCAAGCTCACACAGGTAATTAAGTGTCTGAGGCTGGGTTTGAACTCAGGTCCTCCTGACTCCAGGCCTAGGTGGTGCTCTATCCATTGCACTACCTAACTGCCCCCCAGAACTGTTTTCTCACGGGACCCAACATGAAGCACTCTCTGCAGGAAAACTCCTTCCCCCCCAACTCCTATAGGTACCTGCTCTTCAATTTGATGGTCATGAGGCTCAGTGACTAAAGAACTATCTTGAGACCCAGGAAGGTTAGGGTTCAAGTCTTGCCTCTGGTTCATTCAGCTTATGTGATCCTGGACAAGTCACTGCCCAGGTAATGCGACGTCATCATTATTATTGTTATCATATGTGACATAAATCAACGACTGGGATAGTGCCACCAACGGAGCCCCGTTTTGCACTGCTCCGTAAGTGCCAAACTAGGGATTGTTTAGGGAAGTTACAGGGAGGCAGGCTTGACTTTAGTACAAGGGGAACTTCCTAAAATTAGAAGGAAGATAGCGAATTCTCTGTTATGGAAGGCTAAATGACCAGCTGTCAGATACGTTGGTGGAAGGATTATGGGTGCTGGTGAAACTTGATTTCGAGCCCTTTCCCCCAATCACCTCACTCTCTCACCCCCCAGCTAATATGGTACTGTGGTCTGCCCATTGCACCTCGCAGCATCTCTCTTCTGACTTTAGTGCCCCTCTGGTGCAGACCCTCATCAGCTCATCTCTGAATTATTGCACCAGCCTGCAGGTGGTTCTGCCTGTCTCAGGGCTCCTCCCATCTAGGCCATCCTCCAGTCATCCACTAAAGTACAGGCTGCCAAGTCCTACTGGCCCTTCCTGCCCCACCCCCATGGACTCTTCTCACCTCTAGGATCAAATACATAATCCTCTTTGACATTTAGAGCCCTTCTTCTTTCCCAGATACCTCACTCCCCTTTCTCCCCACTCCCCATGGAGTCCTGGAGCCATCGGCCTCCTAGCTGTTCCTTGAACCTGCTCCATCTCTCAGCTTGGAGATTGTTCTGGGGCCCTCCCTCGTGCCTGGGACCCTCTGCCCTCCTTGCCCCCCTCCCTTCTTCCTCCTAGCTACCCTGGCTTGCTTCAAGGCTCAACATGAAGCCTTGTCTGATCCCCCTCATTCTAGGGCCTTCTCTCAGTTGATTATTCATCCCATTTAGAGCTTGTTCATAGGGATTTGCTTGCTGTTCCCCCATCAGACAGGGACTGACCTTTGCCCCCTTTGTATGTCCATCAGGACAGTGTTTAGTGACTGACATCTCCTCAGGAGATGGGGTGCTGTGGGTGAGGCAACCTGCCCTCTAAGGCATGCCCTCACGCTCTCCGTCTGTCTCCATCTAGGCCAGGATGTGAGAAAACCTGGGCCCTTGGAAGGATGCGCGGAATTGACAGAGGCCTAGTTCCATCCTTTAGCCTGTGCTGCCCCTTTGTGGTCACCAGCCAGCAATACAGCCCCAGAGCCTACTTGCCCCTCATCCTTCTCTCATATCCCCACATGGAAGGTGGGGTTCCCCTCCCAGCAGGCAGCCTAAGGCAAGGGTCAGAAAGGAGTTCAATAAGTTTCTAGTCTAACTGCTGAGTGAACCAGGTTCTGGGGGTGTCACTGCGAGCACTTAAGGGAGCTGAGTGTAAAGACTAAAGTATGAGTGTAAGTTTGGGGAAAAGGAGTCATGGACCGGAAGCCAAAGGGGAGGCTCCCAGTTCTTCCTGCCAGAAAGATGCTGTGTGACCTTGACCCAATTACCTCCCTCTTTGAACTTCAGTTTTCTTATCTTTGTAATAAGAAAGATGGAATTACACAGGTTTTAGTCTATGACTTGAGGCTGGGAGTTATATGATGCAGCGATCTGATGGGGAAAATTATATTTCTCTTACAATTGCCATTTTCAGCTTCATGGCAGGGAGCTGGGGCAGTTCTAGGGTCCAGGATGTGGTGAGCAGATGCCTTTCAGTTGGTATGGCAGAATGAAAAAGAAGTGTAAGAAGGCTTCTATTCTGTTTTTTTTGTTTGTTTGTTTTTTAGGGGTTTTTTTTGCAAGGCAAACGGGGCTAAGTGGCTTGCCCAAGGCCACACAGCTAGGTAATTATTGTCTGAGACTGGATTTGAACCCAGGTACTCCTGACTCCAGGGCCGGTGCTCTATCCACTGTGGCACATAGCCACCCCAGAAGGCTTCTATTCTGGTCTGATGATGATGGTGTCTGCTCATCTCTGCTCATTAGTGAGTGGTACAAAGACTGCAGGAGGAGAAAGAACTAGAATCTCTACTTGATAGGGATCTCTGCAGCCATTCAATCCAACCTTGACCTGAACTGGGCTAGATTTGGAATCAGAAACCCTGAGTCTCTATGCTGGCCATGCTGCCTTCTCCCAGCACCACCCAGGCTTTTTTGGTGCAGCTGTAAATGTAATGAAATGATTCTGCCTCTTAGTTGCTCCATTTGGGCAGAGGTTTGCTTGGGACCCACAGATAAATTCTTTTTCTTTTTCCTTAGACCCTGGAGGGGAGCTACACAAAATTTCCTTTTTTTAAAAACTTAAATTTATTTTTTTCCAATTACATGCAAGGGTAGTGTTCCACATTCATCCTTTTGCAAACTTTGGAGTTTCACATTTTTCTCCTTCCCTTCCTCCCTTCTCTTCCCCCTCCCCATGATAGCAAGCATTCTGGTAAAAGTTGGACATGTATGATTATGTTGAAGATATTTCCATATTGGCCATGTTGTGAAAGAGAAATTAGAGCTAAGGGGGGAAATGCAGGAGGAAGAAAGAAAAAACAAGGAGAGAAATTTGAAACTTGAAAAAAAATTGCTCTGCATTCAGAGTAGTTGTTTTTTTTTCCAGATGGCTGCACAATAATCTGGATGAGAATATGAACTGGTATTCCCAGGATGTTAGCTAGACACAGAAAAAGTTCATGGAGGATCTCTCAGAAGGGGGTACAATCCTTCAAGACGTTGGACACAATTAGGAGAAACTGTGTCATCATCATACCACCTATACATCAATGGGGTGGTTGGAGTGGTCAGGAGAACCAGCCCCCTGGGATGAGGGCTGCTGAGTCCTTTTCAGGACAGCTCATCCACATCTGCTCCCTCAACTTTCACTGTTGGCTCCAAGAAACTGGAGCATGCACAGCCTTCCATACCCTGGTAAAAACTGTCTCAGCGTGCAGGCTAAACCAGGTTGTGAGGGTTACCAACAGCCCCCGATCCATCAGCGAATGAGAGGGGGGTCCAAGTATGGGCGGATGAGAACAATGTGTTCCAATGGCCATGGAGGTGACAGAAGAAGGTGCTGTGGGTCAATTAGAGCTTGGTAAGACATGGAAGAGACCCACTGCATCTGGGGCCATCACCAGTCCTTTGACTTTGGTTTTGCCATTGGATTTTGGTGACTCTGGAAGAGAAGATGAGGCTGATGACTTTGCACAGCTCTGCCTCAATCCAATTCATGTGCAGGTCATCAACCCACAATGTCACTGGTCTTCTTTGAAGATGAAGAATGAACGTCAACAACATACATGCATGTTTGTCTCTAAAGAGAAGGAAGTCACCAAATCCAAGTCTGACTCCAAAGACAGTGGACTGAGTAGAAGGGCTAGCTTGGAATGATGCCTGCAGCAGCCAGAGAACCCATGCTACAGAGCCCAGAGAAACAGCTAAAAAACTGGCAGGTCCTTACCTTAAAAGAGGGCTAATGACAGAAGTCTTAGAGGGTCTAACATAGTGGGACTCTGATAAGGGCCATGAACTTCACAGTGCCTCCTTCCAGGTGAGTCTGTCTCTTTTGAGAACCTAGACATATTTTTCATATGCTATAGAAAGTACCAACTAACTGTTGGTTGAATTGAATTGATGTGGGATTGGATTTTTATGTGGAAATGGAGTGAAAGGAAGTAGGAAGGGGCCTTGGAGACTTCAGGGAGAAAGATGGAAAATTACCTTCACACTTTTAATGAGAATTTGTGGAAATTTCTCTCTGTCTCTCTGTCTCTGTCTCTGTCTCCCCCACCCCCCACTATCTGATTCCTAAAGAATTGCTGATATTTATCTTGGGTTTTATAGGGGAACCTTGCAATTTACATTGATAATCTCTTGTGGATATTCATTTTATTTTATTTTAGCTTTTAGCAAGGCAAATGGGGTTAAGTGGCTTACCCAAGGCCACACGGCTAGGTCATTATTGTCTGAGGCCAGATTTGAACCCAGGGACTCCTGACTCCAGGGCCGGTGCTTTATCCACTGTGCCACCTAGCCGCCCTGGATATTCATTTTAATAGCAGAATATCCTCCAAAGCAAGGTGGAGCACTATCCCTCCTCAGTATATCTCCTGGGAAAGCCTAGTTTGCTGGAGCAGAGCTGCTCAGAACCACAGCTCATGAGTCCCTAGCAGTGTGGTCCCATTTGTGAGTGAGGGGGCTGCCCCACAGGGTCCGTATCAGTAAGCCCTTCCATATGCACATAGCAAAGGTGGGGGGAGATTTAGGAACTACCGTGGAAATGCATGTGGACAGGAGGGATGAGAGGAAAGCGCACTGGAAGGGCTGAAGACACCCCTGGGGTTTCAGGCCCACCGTCCATGCTCAAAAGCAGCTCTTCTAGTTGGAGCCTGGTTGACTTTAGCCCCACTCTCACGGAACCAGCCCTGTGAGTAGCTAATAAATGGTATTCGTGCAGCACCTACCATCTGCTAGGCCCTTTATGAATATTACCTGATTTGTGCTTCAGTGCAGTCCTGAGAGGATTCTTATCCCCATTTTGCAGCTGAAGAAACTGAGGCACAGAGGTGAAATGATTTGTCACAGAGCTTGGTAGTGTCTGAGGCTGGATTTGCACCAGTTCTCCCTGTCTTGGAGCCCAGTACTGTGCCATGACATCCTCTCCCCCAATCTGCTGTGTTCCTCCTAATTTAGCACTTCAGGTCCATTTAACCCTTTAATTTTGGCCTTTCACAGAGGAGCAGTCATGCACACACACACCTCTCCTAACCCCTGCCCCCAATCCACCTGAGTAGGCATTACTTTGGCTCACCTTAGCTCAGTTGGCCCCACCAAGTTCCTGTCCAAAGTCTGACTTCTGCTAGGATGGTGTCCTGGACGGCTGGCCCTTGGCACCCGGCTCGTGGGTGGGCTGAGCCCCTGGCCTGGATTCCTGGGCTCCCCAATCCCCATGCCCTGTACCCCCGTCCTGGATTCAAGGCTCCATTCCTGGTACCTGGCCTGGAAAACCAGCAACACAGTCAGAGTTCAGGGCCGGGAAGGGACGAGGACTTGGACTTTCTTCCAGAGGCACAAAGCCATTCCCAGAAAGAAGGAGGCAGCTGGAGCTGGCCGAAACAGAGTAACTTTACAAAGCCGCAGTGAGGCCAAGGGCGGGCTGGCCCGGGAGAGCTCCATGTCTTGGCTACGGTGCCCAGCTAGGAGGGCCTCCAGGGGCTGGCCAGGCTGCCTCCTCCTCCTCCTCCCCTTGGTCCTCCCCTTCCCTGACGGCCAGGGCTGGGCGGGGGAGGGGAAGGGAAGGAGGAGTTCCAGGCCCAGCCTCTGATGCCAGTCTCTATGGTAACACCCCGGGCCGAGCCAACCAACAGTAGGCTGCTGCTCCCTCTGGGCTGGCGCTGCTGCCGCCGTTCCTCGGCCTCTTTGAATCCCCCCCCGGAGCCCGCCTTCTAATGGCTGTGGGTGGCGGCCCGGGCCGAGGCCTCTGTGACTAGTGCCAAGCTCGGGGGGCTGCAGGGCCGGGCATGGAGCACCTCTTTGTGGAGGAGGTGGCGGCGTCTCTGGTCCGAGAATATCTCTACAGAAAGGTAATTCAGGCTCCCCCAGGCCCCCCATCCCCCGTCAGCCGGCTGCTCCAGGGAAGCAGGGCGCGGGCCCTGGGCACTCTGGCAGGCTTCCGGTAACTTCCCAACAAAGCACCCACACGCTCTCCTGGGAGGAGGCTAGACTACATCTCCCGTGAGCCACTGATGCAGACAGGCATTTCCTGCCTCCGCTGAGTCCTGGAGGGGCCTTCCTGGCTCAGAGCCACTTCCGGTCCCTCTCTTGGGCCTCCAAGCGGTCAGAAGGAGCCCCATGGCAGGCCCTTGCTTGGCTTCACACGGCTAAGAAAGGAACCTTCTATCCTGTCTGCGGATGGGAGGCTGCCCCTCTGCCCTTCTCGCAGGGGCAGGAGAGAGCAGACTCCTCCTCTCCCCTTCTCCAAGGGCACAGGATACAGGTCCACACTGAGGCCAAGTTTATCTGCTGGCTGTAGAGAGAGAGAAAGAGCCAGTGTAAGTTAATAAAGTTGCAATGTGCCAGGCTAGTGGAGTCTGCCTCCTCCTCCCCTCCCTCTCCTTTTCTTCCCTTCCCCCCAAAGCCCAACCAAGTCCCCCTAGACTCTTGGCTGAGCATCCCTGGGTATGAGCCCCTGGGTAGTTCTTCATCAGTCCCATGCTGCCCACCTTCCGGTGATGGCCAAATCAGCAATGTAGTCCCACAAATGGAAGGGTAGAGGTACTAGCAGGCCATGACCTGCCCTAGGAGGAGCCCAAATGAAGGAGGTGAATTCAGTGGCCTAGAAATCCTATGAGAAGCTGAAGCTTGTCCATGGAGGGTGACCAGGATAGGGAGGTTGCTATAGGATGAAGAAAACAGACTCATGACAGGTCTTAGATTGTTTTAAGGGCTTAGTGTGTCCAGCTTGGCCTAGATTTGTTCTGTTCTTGTCCAGATTTGGGGGAGAAGAACCAGGTCCCAAAGGTAGAAGATCTAAGGAAACCAATTTCAGCTCTGTAGGAATCAATGTGGCTTTACTTCCAGTGTCAAACTTTGTGTTTACAAAGATAAAAAACATGGCACTCTCCAGATTCTAGGGAAACTTCTCAACAAGAACCATTTAACAGTGGTTGCCTCCATAGCTAGGGAGCCCCTGGACAGTGAGATCCTCTTTGCTTTCTTTTCTTTTTTAGACTAGGCCTCTCCATCTCATTGACGCTGCAAGTGCAGGATCTGTTTCCAGGCTCACACCCCCTCGGCTTTTAACAGCACCTTCAGTCTTCTCCATTTCTGACTGGGACCGATTGGTTCCATCCTTTGAAAGCCTGGGCCTGGCTTCTGGGAGCTTATCATATTAAAGCTGAACTTGGTGTTGACACGTGATTGGCTTGGCCTGAACATGCCCAGATCTCCTGAGTCCAGGCAAATACCTAGCATCAGCCTCCTTGGTTTGCAAGGGGATTCTTCAAGGAGGAAACATTCCCCTTGTGGAGGGGTCAGGGCATAGGGGATATTTGTTTGTTTGTTTTTAGTTTTTGCTGGACAGTGGGTTAAGTGGCTTGCCCAAGGCCACACAGCTAGGTCATTATTAAGTGTCTGAGACCGGATTTGAGCTCAGGTCCTCCTGACTCCAGGGCCGGTGCTCTATCCACTGAGCCACCTAGCTGCCCCCATACAGGATATTTGCATCAGATCAGGGTTGAACCCTTCCAACACTGAGTTTCAGAGTGCTTCAATGGTCCTCTTAATGTTTCATGTCTGTCAGTAGAACACACCACATCACTGAACTGCTGGGTCTGTAGATATTTCTGTTCATAATGATTCTTTTTAGGCTTCTCAGGCTCAAGTCATTACTTGGCAATGCACTTCAGCCTTAGGCACCTGCCTTTGGGCAGCTATGATTTGAATTCTTTTGAGATGGGGGTGTCATGAGCATTGTAGGTTTCAAACACTATTAGTGTTGAAAAGATTAGCAGTTGTGCAAATAACGGGTTCTGGAATCTCTCTCTCTCTCTCTCTCTCTCTCTCTCTCTCTCCTGAATACACACTCAGTGAAATGCCTACTGATTCCATTATCTGGGCACTGATTTTGTCAGAATAGGTCAACTTTTTGGAATGACCTTGTTGGGAGAACTCATAAGTATTACAAGGTGTAAAGCAATCAGAACAATGTTATCTACAAACAAGAGGATTTGGAAGACTTCCCCAGAGAGAGGGGACCTTAATTGGGACTTTGCTTAGAACATCTTCTGTGGCACTGGTAAACCCCTTTGATGTCTCCCTCCTTTATGCTTCTCTTTCTATTGATACTCAGAGCATCCTTGAACTGAGTTATCTTTGTGGCCAGGTCTGCCATGAAATCATGAAATCTTGTATGCCTTTAACTCACGAGGAGAGTCCCCAAGTCTTATCTTTGTTCCATTGGATCAAAAGGGTATTCCCTGCCCCCCATCCACAAAGACAGCAACATATTCCCTATGTCTGTTAGTTGACTATGGGCCCCTGCATTTGTGGTCTGGTGTAGAGAATAAGCAGTCGATGTCTGTTTTTCCCCTTCTAATGTTTCCAGAAATGGCAATTTCATAATGATTTAAAAAGTTTTTTGATAACATTTTGAGTTCCGAGTTGTCTACATTCCTCCTTCCTTACCTTCTAATCCCACTTTAGAGAAGTCAGCAGTTGATGTAAATATACACATGGAACCATACAACATATACTTTCATGTTATGGAGGTGGAGAGAATCTTCCTCCATAGGTCCTTTGTAGTTGATTTGAATGTTTACCTTACTAAGAATAACTTAGTCACTCAGTTACTCTCTAAACAAATGCTCTCTTGGTTCTTGTTCATTTCATTTTTCATTATATCGTTCAATTCTTTCCTTGCTTCTCTAAAACCAATCTGTCCATCATTTCTGCTTTTTATGAATTCTCTTTTTAATTTAAGGAACAAAACAAGCCTTTCTATAACATAGTACAATTTAAAAAAAAAAGATTGTATGTGAAACTGAAATTCTACCATTCACAACTTTCTATAAATATACAATAAAATTATTATGTAAATTTTTTATTCTTTCCCACACCCCTGCCATAGATAAGGCTATTACTACACAAAAATAGGGATAAAGAAGTAGATAGATTGGTAGATAAATAGCTAGCTAGCTAGATGATAGATGTAAAATTATTCTATATGTACTTCTATATATGAGTTCTTTCTTTGGATGCAGATAGCATCTTTCTTCCTAAGTCCTTTATATCTAATTTGGAAATTTGTAATTGGCAAAAATAAATTATTTGCTCCAAGTGATTCCTTTTAAAAAAATCTCTCCCCAAGCTACATGCAAAACCAACATTTACTACCAAAACCTTGAGTTCCAAATCCTCTCCCTTCCTCCCACCCTACTCCATACATAGAGAAAGCAACTTACTTGGTGTAGGTTAAAAATATGTAGCCATGAAACACTACTACATTAGTCATGTTGTAAAAGTAAACAGAACCTCCCCCCAACAAAGAAATAAAATCCTCAAGAAAAATAAAGTGGAAAAAAAGCATACTTTAGTTTGTATTCAGATACCATAAGGTCTGTTTTGGGGATAGATAACATTCTTTATCATAAGTCCTTCAGAGTTCTCTTGGCTCACAGTATTGCTGAGCAAAGGTGGATCCTTCACAGCTGATCATCCAGCAATATTGCTGTTACTTTGGATAAGGCACATTTCCCATTGCATCTGATTGTATAAGGTTTTCACTGAGCTGTTCTTCATGTTTTACAGCACAGTAGTATCGCATCACAGTCATATACCATAACTTGTTCAGTCATTCCCAAATTGATGGACATCCCCTCAATTTCCCATTCTTTGCTGTCACAAAAAAAAGCAGTTATCAACATTTTAGAACATAAGGTTCTTTTCCTTTTTCCTTGGTCACCTTGGGAGTGGTATTTCAAGGTCAAAGGGAATACACAATTTTGTGACTCTTTGAGCATAATTTGAGATTGCTCTATAAGATTGCTGGAACAGTTCACAGTTCTACGAACAGTGTATTAGTGTCCCAATTTTTCCACATCCCCTCCAAAATTTGTCATATTCCTTTGCTGTCATATTAGTCAATCTGATATTAGTGAGATAGTACTTCAAAGTTGTTTTAATTTGCATTCTCTAATCAATTGATTTAAGCAATTTTTTCATATGACTACAGTTTTGATTTCTTCTTCCAAAAACTTCTTGTTCATATGCTTTGAACTGTATCAATTAGGGAATGACTTATATTCTTATAAATTAGATTCAGTTTGAGATTTACTAAGAAATTTTATGAAAATCCCCCCCACTTGATTTTCTACTTTTCTTCTAATTTTGGCAACATTGATTTTATTTGTACAACCCTTTTTTTAAAAATTATATGTAATCAAAATTATCCATTTTATTTTCAACATTACTCTCTATCTCTTGTTTATTCATAAATTCTTTTCTTATACATAAATCTGATAGGGAATATGTTCCATACTCTCCTGATTTACTAATGATATCTCCCCTTATCACATTTCTATTTTGACCTTATCTTTGTAAGTGGTATAAAATACCAATCAACAATTAGTTTCTGACAGACTGTTCACCAGTTTTCTCAGCAATTTATGATCTGCCTTTCTATTTCTTAGCCAGTACCCCATAGTTTTGATAATTATCATTCTATAATGCAATTTAAGGTCTTATACTGCTAGACTTTCTTGTGTTTCAGTTTTTTTCATTGATTTATTTGATATTCTTGATCTTTTGTCCTTCTACATGAATTTTGTTATTATCTTTTTTTATAGTTCTTTAAAATATTTTTTGGTAATTTAATTAGGATGGTACTGAATCTGAATAAGTCTATTAGTGCAATTGTCATTTTATTAAATTGAGTGGAATTGTCATTATATATTATATACATCATTATATTATATTTATATCATATTGTCATTAACAATTAATATTTCTCCAATTATTTAAATTTGACTTTATACAAAAATGCTTTATAGTTATATTCAGATAGTTCCTGAGTGTTCTTGGAAGGTATACATCCAGGTATTATATTGTTCATGATTATTTTAAATTAAATCGCTCTTGCTATCTCTTTTTTGTAAGGCTTAGTTGTTGATAAATGTTTTCATGTGGGTTTATTTTACATCCTATTACTCTGCTGAAAGTAGTCTCAACTTTTTTTAAACAGAATCTTTAGAATTTTCCAAGTATATTATCATGTGTCTGCAAAATGAGAAAGTTTTATTTCCTCATTGGCAATTCTGATTCTTTCCATTTCTTTTTCCTCTCTTATTGACATTGCTAGGACTTCTATTAAATACAGAATAATATTGGTGACAATGGGCATCCTTGCTTTATTCCTGACATTATTGAAAAGTTCTAGCTTATCCCCCTTACAGATAATGCTTACTGATGGCTTTAGGTATATGTTTCATATTATTTTGAGAAATATACATTTATATCTATGCTTTTGAGTGTTTAATAGGAATAAGTGTAGTATTTTGTCAGAAGCTCTTTCTGCATTTTTATATAATCATATGATTTTTGATGCTTTTGCTATTGATATAGTCCATTATATTAACAGTTTTCTATATATTGAACAGGTACAACATTCATGGTATAAATCTCATTTGGTCACAATGTATAATCTTTGTGATATATTGCTATATTCTCTTAGTTACTATTTTATTTGGAATTTTTGCATCAATGTTCATTAGTAAAATTGGTCCATAACTTTTCTGTATCTGTTTTTACTCTTCCTAGTTTAGGTGTGAGAACCATATTTGTTTCATAAAGGGAGTTTGGAAGGACTGCTTCTTTGAATATTATTTCACATAAATTATTTAATATTAGAATTAGTTGACTTTCAAATATTTAGCAGAATTCACTTCAAAAAATATTTTATTTTTCCCAGTTACATGTAAAATAAATTTCATTCTTTTTTAAAATTTTGTGTTCCAGCGGTGGCTAGGTGGCACAGTGGATAGAGTACTGGGCCTGGAGTCAGGAGTATCTGGCTTCAAATCCAGCCTCAGACACTTAATAATTACCTAGCTGTGTGGCCTTGGGCAAGCTACTTAGGCCCATTTGTCTTGCAAAAGCCTAAAAGAGAAAATTTTGTGTTCCAGATTCTATTCTTTCAGTCCCCAACCCTCTCCCTGAGACAATAAGCAATCTGATATAGATTATATATATATTCAGTCATGGAAAACATTTCCATATTAAGTCATTTTATGGAAAAAATGAAAGAAAAAAAGAAAAAAGGATATAAAGAAGGAAGAAAGAAAGAAAAGAGTGTTTTTGACTGTATTCATGCCATCCATTCTTTCTCTGGAGGTGAATATCATTTTCATCATGAATTCTTAGAAATTATCTTTGACCATGGTATTGTTGAGAATAGGTAAATCATTCAAAGTTGATCATCTGACAATAATGCTGTTACTATGTACAACATTTTCCCAATTCTATTCACTTCACTTTGCATCAATTCATATATCTTTCCAGGTTTGTCTGAAATCATCTTGCTCATTATTTCTTATAGCATAATAGTATATAACTCAAGTTGTTCAGTCATTCCTCAACTAATTCTCATCCCCTCAATTTCTAATTCTTAGGCACCACAAAAAGAACTGTTTTAAATATTTTTTGAGCAAGAATTCACTTCTCTCTTCATTTGGATTTGATGCTTTTTCCTTAGGAATATCATTTATGGCCTGTTCAATTTCTTTTTTCTAAAATAGGTTTATTTAGATATTTGATTTCCTAATCCATTAGTTTAGTCAGTTTATATTTTTATAAGTATTCTTCCATTTCACTTACATTGTTAAATTTATTGGCAAATAATTGTGCAAAATAACTCCTATTAGGAGCAGTTAGGTGACTTAGTGATTATAGAAATGGGCATGGAATTGGGAAGACCTGAGTTCAAATTTGGCCTCAAGCATTTACTAGCAGTGTGATTCCAGAGATAGCACTTAACCTTTGTCTTAATCCACTGGAGAATGAGATGATGATAAGTCATTCTAGTACCTTCGCCAAGAAAAATTCCATAGATATTATGGTCCACAGGGTCATGAAGTGTAAGACGTGACTGAACAATAACAAAACTACTAATAATTGTTTTAATTTCTTCATTAATGTTGTATTCACTGTTTTCATTTTTGATATATTTTATTTTCTTCTTTTTTCTTTTCCAACTATATTTACTATTGTTTTGTTTTTATTTCATAAAACCAGATCCTGATTTCATTTATTAATTCAATGAATTTTTACATTTAATTTTACTAATCTCAGCTTGAATTTTCAAGGTTCCCAAATTGGTATTTCATTGGTGATTTTTAATTGTTTTTTCCTAGTTTTTTAAAGTTGCATGTGTGTTTGCTTCAGCAACTTATGACCAAAGAAGAGATGGAGAATATTATAAAAAACAAACTGGATAATTTTTATTACATTAGACTAAAAAGCTTTTGCACAAACAAAAACACTCTAAAGTAGATCAAAAGAAATGTAAATTTGGCAACAATTGCTGCAACTACTATTTATGACAAAGAATTATTTCTAAAATATATGAAGAATGAGTTCAATATATATATATGTATATATATATATATATATATATATTTATATAAAGGCATTCCTCAATTGACAAATGGTCAAAGGATATGCAAAGGCAATTTTCAGATGAGAAAATCAAAGTTATCTATAGTCATGAAAAATTGCTGTAAATCACTAATTATTAGAGAAACAAATTAAAGTATCTCTGAAGTATCACCTCACACCTCTCCGATTGGCCAATATGACCAAAAAGGATAATGATCAGTGCTGGAAAGGATATGAGAAATCTTGGTGGAGCTGTGAACTCATCCAACCTTTCTGGAGAGCAATTTGGAATTATGCCCAAAGGACAATAAAAATGTGCATACCCTTTGATCCAATAATACCACTACTGGGTGTGTATCCTGAAGAGATCATGAAAAAGGATAAAACCCCCACATATACAAAAATTCCCATAGCAGCTCTGTTTGAAGTGGCAAAGAATTGGAAATTGAGGGGATGACCATCAATTGGGGAATGGCTGAATAAATTGTGGTATATGTGTGTGATGGAACACTATTGTTCAATTAGAAACCAAGAGGGATGTGATTTTGGAGAGGCCTGGAAAAACCTGCATGAATTGATGCTGAGTGAGATAAGCAACACCAGGAGAACATTGTACAAACTAACAACATAAGGTGATGATCAACCTTGACAGACGCGCTCACTCCATCAGTGCAACGATCAGGAATGATTTCAGGGGATCCATGATAGAGAATACAATCTGTACCCAGAGAAGAAACTATAGAGTTTAACCAAAGACCAAAGATTATCTTCAATTTTTAAAAAGTTGTCTTATGTATTACATAATTTGGCTATCTCTAATATTTTCTATCTTCCTTAAGGATATTTTTTTTTCTCTCAACACATTGAATTTTGATTTATGAATACAATGGAAACGAATGTAAAGACTATATCAGATTGTCTTCTGTTGGGGGAGGGGGAAGGAAAGGGAGGGAGGGGGAAAATGTAAAATTCGAAACCTTGAAAAAATGATTGGTAGAAAGTACTGTTGTATATAATTGGAAAATAAATAAAATAAATAATTTTAAAAATTAAAAAAATAAAGTTGTATAACCAATTCATTGTTCAGTTTTTTCTCTAGTTTATTGATGGAACTGAAATCAGGTACTCCTTTCCACTCCTAAGTCATGACCAGGGCCCATAGCAATGTTATCACAATTGCTCTTACTCCTGCAGTTCTCCCTATGCAGTGGGAAAGCTTTAACTCACCCCTCTGTTCTGAAACAGGGATGCTGCTCTCCTGCAAGTGATCACAGTAGGTCCAGCCCTTCTCTAGTTGTGGGACTCACTGCTGCTTTGTGAGATGGTGCTTCTCAGACTTTTCCCTCTCACTTCTCCCCAGAAATGTTTGGCACACAAACTTGCACTCTGAACCAGTGCCACCTTTGGTTGCTAATCTCCACAAAGAGACCAAGAATTTGTTGACTGGTGAAGTTTCTGGGCTCTTTTGGCCTCCATGTTGTGGCAGTTATTTCATATTAGTTTCATGTCTTTAAGAAATGATGATAACCAGAGCCAATGTCTTTATTTTTATTGATTTTTTATTTTTCAGTCTCTATCTTAGGTATCATTTTTAATATCTAAATAGTTATTTTTTCAATTACATGTAAATATAGTTTTCAACATTCGTATTTGTAAGGTTTTGAGTTCTGAATTTTTCTCCCTTCCTTTCTCCTTTCCCTCCCTCCTCTCCAGCAAATGACCTGATATAGGTCATATGTGCACAATCATGTTAAACACATTTCCATATTAGTTATGTTGTGAAAAAAGAATCAGAACAAAAGGAAAAAACCACAAGAAAGAAAAAAAAGTTTTTAAAAGGTAAAAATTGTATGCTTTGGTCTGCCTTAAGATTCCATAGTTCTTTCTTTGGATGTAAATGGCATTTTCCATCATGTGTTTTTTGGAATTGTCTTTGATTACTGTATTGCTAAGAAGAACTAAGACTATCATAGCTAAATATCACACAATATTGCTATTGATGTGTACAAGGTTTTCCTGGTTCTGTCACTTCACTTTGCATCAGGTTTTGGAAGTCTTTCCAGGTTTTTCTGAGGTCTGCCTGCTCATGATTTCTTACAGAATAACAATACTCCATTATATTCAGATATCACAACTTGTTCAGCCACTCCTCAGTTAACAGGCAGCCCCTCAATTTCCACAAAAAGAGCTGCTATAAATATTCTTGTACACATGGATCCTTTTCCCTTTTTGGTGATCTCTTTGAGATAGAAACCTAGTAGTGATATTGCTGGATCAAAGAGTATGCATAGTTCTATTGTTCTCAGGTTTATTGAAATGTCAGCTTTTAAACCTTTAGCTTATTTAAATGCCAGCTTTTAGCATCAAGATTATACACCATGCTTTTTTGTTCTCATATTTCTTTTAATTTGGAATTACTATGACCCCTATTCTGATTAGTTGATGATCTGCCTCAATGAAGTCACTTGCATGTCTTTAACTCAGTAACCAACTGTTTTCTGTCTGTTATAAATAGCCTGTTTTATTTTTGGTGCTTTCTATTCAGTCCTTGCTATGTCCATTACCTTCAGTCAATCAATCAGCGGGTAGTTATTAAAATTTACTGGGTGTCAGGCTCCCATGTACATCTACATATAAGGTTCATACAAAGAAGATCAAGGTAACATGGCACAGCAAATAAGCCATTATGACTGAAGTGTATGAAGAAGGCTAGTGTGTCAGACTTTTTAAATGACTATCCAACCAGAGTTGATGGGACAGGGGTGACATGGTTAACAGATGTGGAGGATGGTGTGGAGAAGGGGGTGACAGGAGGTTGGGAGATCAATGAGTAGACCCCTTCCTACTGCCCAGGTGTGAAAGTGATGGACTCTGGAACTCAGGTGGGTAGCCAGTCATGTTAGTAGACTTGAAAGATGTGGCAGAGAAAAAGATGGAAGAATTTGTAAATGTTCTGTGATGTAAATACCTATGACAGAAGACCTGAGGTTTCTGGGTAGCTTTGCTATGATTTTATTTCCTCACTCCAACTGTATTCTTTGCCATGTTTGCTATTCTTCCTATGGTCTGCTTTGGCATTGAAGTTAACAAGTGTCTTAGCCATGCTGACTTAGCTCCCTGTATTAGTGTGAGGTAAGGACATAGCCATTGTCCTTTTTCAGGAGGCTTCAGGAGTACATTATGAAATGGTATTTTCAAATTCCAATTTTGCCAGATTCATTTTTTAATGGAATCTTTAGCTGTTTTGTGAACACAGGTGTTAATTTGTGCTCTTGAACTGGAAGTTGGGTGATCTGGGATGGGCTCAGTTTTGTTACTAGCCTAACCCTCTAATTTTACGGATGAGGTTCTAAGTGCCCTTCCCCAAATCATAGTGAGAATGGTTTTAGTAGTAATATCTTATACTTGGGCAATGCTAGAGTTGTCACAGAATGTTTCTATGAAGTCTAATTAAAGAATCCTCGTGAGATCCTCCACATCTTTGGAACAAAGGCAGTGCCAACATTTCCACTTAACTGATAAGGAACATATTGCTGATGCCTCATCTGTAAAATTAGTTTGGGACTAAACAAACTGGCACCAGAGTCATGAGGCATTGTTTATTACTATAGGGTTTTGGCAGGGAGACTTGATTCGTTATAGTTGTCTGTTCCTGAATTAGTGAAGGAGGGAGGCTGACCTTTCTGATCCTCTAATTTCTTGGGAGGGGAGTTGGACAGGGGTTATAGCTTCATTTGGACAGGCTCAGAAGAGGACTTTAAATTGTAGATAGGACTCACATTCCCTTGGATGGGTGGGACAGGTAAGGGTACCCTACAGAGGAAGCCTGAATTAAGTCCTGATGAAGCTCCTGGCATGATCTAATTAGAGAATTCTCACCCTCCTGGAAGTCATTTTCCTGGGGCCTGGGAGCATCTGACCTGAGCACCCTTGGGACAAGGTGGGGTTGGGAGTTGGTATAGACTCTTAGGGAGAAATGGTGACCTAGGTCAGGCAGAAGGCCTGGAAGGAAGGCCCGGAGTTTCCAGAGGTTAAAGTTTCTCAGACCATGAACAATAAGTGATGAGGGTGGACTTCAGACTTCCAACTCTGCTGTCTCAAAGCCCAAAGGCTACTTTGGAGCTTCCCCTTCCAGGCAGCCCACCAGTCTGTGACTGTGCTAGTGACTTCTAGAAGGTAAGGAGCACTCAATGTAGGAAAATGCACTAAAGAGAGTGAGCAACCAAATGCTTCCAACTTTTTCCAGGGTTTTAAAAAAACAAGCCTTGTCATGGACCAAGAACACCCCCGAGGTGAACACAGCATAAACAACAGAAATGAGCTGCGGAAGGTTCTGCATATAGAAATGCTTTATAAGGAAAACAAGGTATGTGATTTTAAGGGGCCAGGGCACTTAAAGTTGGTGAAGGGTGGCTTCTCTCCCTGAGTCTGAGCACAGGTTGAGTGGGGCACTGCTGGGGAGATGCCCAGGACCTCTGAGAGCAGGGTGAGTGGGGTGCTGCTGGGGAGATACACAGGGCTACTGGCCTTGGTAGATTGGCTCTCTTTCATTTTTTATTTTGTTACTTTATTTTATTTTCCCTGATTACATGCAAAAACAAGTTTCAACATTCACTTTTAAAACTTTGAGTACCAAATTCTCTCCCTTACTCCCACCCCAATTTCCCTCATTGAGAGAGCAAGTTAGAAATGTGTAGTCATGAAAAAATTACCATAATAATCATGTTGTAAGAGTAAACATAGCCCCCCAAGAAAAGAGAACCCTCAAGAAAAACACAGTAAAAAACACAAAGTTTGCATCAATCTGCATTCGGACACTATCAGTTTTATCTTTGGGATGGATGGTATTCTTTACCATAAGTCCTTCAGAGTTATTTTGGGTCACCACCTTGCTGAGAAAAGATAAGTCATTCAAATTTAATCATCCTACAACATAGCTATTATTTTGTATATAGTATATTTCCTGATGCATCTGCTCATGTAAGCTTTTTTACTGAAAACCCCCATTCATCATTTCTTATAACAGAATAGCATTTCATCATAATCATATAGCACAATTTTTCCAGCCATTCCCCAACCTCATCTTCTCAATCTCTAGTTCCTTGTCACTAGAAAAGAGCTACTATAAATTTCCTTATACATATACATTCTTTTTCTTCCTGTTTTTTAAACAATTTTTGTTATATAGACTAGTAGTGGCACTGCTGCTAGGTCAAGGGGTAGGCATAACTTTATAGACCTTTGGGCATAGTTCAAATTGCTCCACAGAATTCACAACTCCTCCAACAATGCATTAATCTCAATTTCCCTCATCCTCTCCAACATTTGTTATCTTCTCTTTCTGTCCTATTAGTGAATCCAATGGATACAGAAAGTAGTACCTCAGAATTGTTCAAATCCATATTTTTATAAATAGTACATTAAAAAATTTAAATAAATAGCATTGATAACTTATCTGAAAACTGTCTATACCTTTTGATCATTTATTAGTTGGAGAATGGCTCTTATTTTTTATCAAATTGACTCAGTTTCTTTGTTTGAAAAATGAGGTCTTTATCAGAGAAACTTATTTCAATATTTTCCCCACAGTTACTATTGCTAACTGTATTTCCCTCTGTTCTATCCCTCCCATTTATTCTCTCTCTCTCTCCTTTCACCTTGTCCCTCCTCAAAAGTGTTTTGCATCTAACTACCCTCTCCCACAATCTTCCTTCCCTTTGATCACCATCCTCTTTCTTCCATCCCTTTCCCTTCCAACTATTCTCTAGGGTAAGATAGATTTCTATAGTTAATTGAGTATGTTTGTTAATCCCTCTCTAAGCCACTTCTGAGAGCAAGACTCACCCACTCCCCCTCACCTCTCCCCTCTTCTATTTCACTTCTTACCTCTTTTATGTGAAATAACAACCCTTTCTACCTCCTCCTTTCCCTTTCTCCCAGTACATTTTTCTTTCACTCAATAACTCCATCATTTTAATATATTATTCCTTCACATTCACCTCCCACCTATATATGCTCCTAAATGCCCTAATTAAATGAAAAGGTTCATATAAATTATCAGCATCATCTTTCCATGTGGAATATAAGCAGGTAAGCATCATTAAGTCCCTTATTATTTACCTTTCCTGTTTACTGTTTTATACTCCACTTGAGTTTTGTATTTGAATGTCAGATTTTATGTTCAACTCTAGTCATTTCATCAGGAAAGCTTGAAAGTCCCCTATTTCATTGAATGTCCATCTTTTCCCCTAAAAGAGTACGTTCAGTGGCTGGATAGTTGATTTTTGGTTGTAATTCAAGCTCTCTTGCCTTCTGGAATATCATATATTACAAGTCCTACAATCCCTTAATGTAGAAGCTGCTAAATCTCATGTTATCCTGACTGTGGTCCCACAATATCTAAATTGTTTCTGTCTGCTTGCAATATTTTCTCCTTGGCTATAATATTCCTGGCAGTTTTCATTTTGGATTCTTTCAGGAAGTGATTGGTGTATTCTTTCAATTTCTATTTTACCCTCTGCTTCTAGAATATTAGAGCAATTTTCCCTAATAATTTCTTTTCTTTCTTTCTTTCTTTCTTTCTTTCTTTCTTTCTTTCTTTCTTTCTTTCTTTCTTTCTTTCTTTCTTTCTTTCCTTCCTTCCTTCCTTCCTTCCTAATTTCTTTATTTCTTTCTTCCTTTCTTTCACAAGGCAATGGGGTTAAGTGGCTTGCCCAAGGCCACACAGCTAGGTAATTTTTAAGTTTCTGAGGCTGGATTTGAACTCAAGTACTCTTGACTCTAGGGCTAGTGCTTTATCCCACTGAGCCACCTAGACACCCTCTCTAATAATTCCTTGAAAGTAACGATTAGGCTTTTTTTTAAATCATGGCTTTTAGTTCAGTAATTTTTAAATTATCTCTCCTGGATCTGTTTTCCAAGTCAGTTGTTTTTCCAGTGAGAAAAATATGTTTTCTTCTAATTTTCTATTCTTTTGGTTTTGTTTTATTATTGCTTGATTTCTCACAAAGTCATCAGTTTCCTTTTTGTTCTCTTCTATGTTTTAAGGAATTATTTTCTTCAGTGAGCTTTTGAATCTCCTTTTTCATTTGCTCAATTCTGCCTTTTAAGACATTTTTCTCTTCACTGTTTTTTTTTTTTGACCTCTTCTCATTTGACCTGGTATGATTTCTAAGCTGTTATTTTGTCAGTATCTTTTTATTTGTTTCTTTTTCACCAAGCTGCTGACTTGATTTTCATGATTTTCCCACAACCCTTTTATATTTCTCTTCTCAAATTTTCTTCTACCTCCTTGCTAGATATTCAAAGTCCCTTTTAAGTTCTTCTATCAATCCATATTTTTCTTGGAGGCTTTGAATGTAAAAGCTCTGACTTTATTATCTTCTTCTAAGTGTGTATTTTGATCTTCCTCATTATCATAGTAACTGACTATGGTCAGATTTTTTTCTTCTGTTGTTTACTCATTTCCCCAGCCTGTGACTTGATTTTAACTCTTTGTTAAGGTGGGACTGTTTCCAGGATGGAGGACATACTGTCCCAAGTTTGGGAGGAATTTTGAAGTTGTTTTCAGAGATACTTCTAGGGACCTACAAGCTTTCAATTCTTCCAAGGTCTGATGATCTAAGGAGAGGGTTGTACAACTCTTCTCACCTGTGCTCTGGTCTGTGGATAGACACAAGCACTCCTTTTTGCCCTGGAACAGTGAGGAAGGTCCCTGCTTGGCGACAGTCATAAACTCTTGTGCTTCTGCTCCCCTTTCTGGAACTGGGACCCCAGACTGTGATCAGATAGGAAAGAGATAGGAAAGAGACCCCTTCTGACCCCCTTACCATCTGTGGGCTGAGAGCTCTGGAAGTAGCTGCCTCTGCTGCTTCAGTGGTTCCTGAGGCTTGCTCCCGGTCTTCTGAGGTTGGGTCTGTGCTGCTGGGATCTGCACTATAGTCTACTTCATTCTCACCCTATGGGGCGGACTTTTCCTGATGACCTTCCAAGTTGTCCTTGATTGTCTCTGAGCTGAAAGATCTGGGAACCGCCACTGTTGCCCCAACCCAAGTGCCCCACTATCTCTTCCTGAATTGCTGGGGCTGGTTCCATCAGGTGCAGCCCACATTGTTCTCCATTCTTCTCTCACCCTGGAGCAGCAATATTCCCACCCAATCTTCCATTGTCTTCATTCAGTCTTTTTGTGGGTTCTGTCACTCTAGAATTTGTTTAGAGTCAATATATAGTTTGGGAAAGAACTCAGGTGAGTCCTGCCTTTATTCCACCATTGTGGTTGCACTGGTGAGAAAGGTGCATTGGTGCCAACATTGGCCATGGTGATCCCCCCAGGTGTCCACTTCTTTTACTTTGAGTCCACCTCAGACAAGCACTCTCAGATCTTCTCCCTACCCCACAACATGACTTTTCATCCAAATATGTGCCATTTTCTACTCTTCTGTTCTGCCTCTGCCCAGCTTTTCACCATTGCTTGTCACCTTCAAATTCTCTTCTAGCCTGCTAGCAAGGCATCTTGCTCCAACATCAGAATCCTACATAATACCTTAAAATCAACCAGTCATCCAATCAATAAACATTTCCTTAAGTACCTAGACTGTACTGGATGATGGGACTTGAAGACAGAAGGGAAACATTCTCTGTCTTTGGAGCAAAACCTGTTGCTTATATTCTTTTGAAGGAATTAGTATGTCTGCATGTCAGTAAATTTGAGATCTATACATACCCAGTAATTTCTTGGGAGGGGGCTTAAGAGCTGTAGGAAATTCCAAAAGGGGGAGCTGAGGAAATGCATTTCAGGCATGGGAGAGACTTGTTCTGAGATAGGAAAGGGAATGTCATATACTTGGAACCACCAATTAAGTTGGAGGTAGAGCATGTGAAGGAGAGGGGGTTCATCTGCTACAAAAAGATAGGACCCTAGAAGTCCATTCCCTCATTTGACAGATGAAGAAGCTGAGACTGAGTGAAAAGATAAGTGTCTTATCCAGGATCACATAGCTAGTGCTCAACAGTTAGATTACAAAGGGCTTTAATGCTAAATAGAGGAGTTGTATCATCTCCTAGATGACACAGTGGATAGAGCACTGGCCTTAGAATTAGGAGGACGGTAGTTTGAATCCAACCTCTGACACTTACTAGCTATATGGCCTTAGACAAGTCACTTCACCCAGATTACCTTGCACCCAGGGCCATTTCCAGTCATCCTTGATTCATTTCTGGCCACTGGACCCAGATGGCTCTGGAGGAGAAAGTGAGGTGGTGACTTAGCACAGCCCCCCGCCCCAACTCAAATCCAATTCATGGACTTGTCATGGCATCATCTTCCCTGATGTCATGATCTTCTTCAAGAATGAAGGACAAACATTACAGAAAGCAGGAGAGCATCATGGTTAGGAACATTCCTTTGGCCATTGTATGGAATACAACCTGGAGCAGGGAGACACTACTTATGAAGCTTTTGCAATAGTCCAGGTAAGAGATGATGACTGTGTGAGTGGAGAGTAGGGTGGGATGACTGGGTAGGAAAGGTGCTGTAGAGGCAGTCACATCTGGCACCCAGGTTGGGTGCACAAGTGCCTATGTGAATGAATGGAAAGAGGGAAGGATTTAAGGATAAAGATTATAAGTTTCATTTTGGACATGTTGAGTTTTAGATGCCTGTGGAACATCAGTTGGAAATGTCCAACAAATAATTATTGATGTGAGACTGAGGTTTGGAGAGATGGAGGGTGAACAGATAGTCATCTAAAGACAAGATGTGCCTAGTCCTAAGATCTAGGCTACAGATTCTATTGTTCATTGCCTTTTGTTTTAGAAACTCAGTCAGAGGTAAATTCAAAATAAGTTACTTTAGGGTTTTAGGAATCCCCATTTTTGCAAGTTACAATTATTGAGCCGAGATAATTATAGATGTTTTCTATTTAGTGGAATGAAAAGTCTTCTAAATTCTAAAAATATCACCATTAATATGCAGGAAAGACAAGAACTTTCCAGGAATGTCTTCCTTCCCTAATGTGATCAAAGGATGTAATTATGTAACTGGAAGGTTGTTTGTCTATTTCTTTTAAATAATACATTTTATTCTTGGCTAAGAGTTCTTTCTATGGTGGAAACTATAGATTAGACAAATAAATAGCCTGCCAATAACATAATTAAACTCATTCACATTCACTCTGAGAAGAAAAGTTGCTTGATTCCTGGAAAGTCCTTGTCTTTCCTACATTTTAATGTTAATATTTTCAGCAATTAGGAGAATTTTCATTCCACTGAATAGAAATTGTGTTTTCTGTTTTGTAATCAGCTGTGCAAAATTGAGATAAAGACCTTAACTTCCCTCTAGTTCAACTCTGGCTATGTCTCTAAAGCAAGGTGAACTGGACTAAAGAAGGAAGTCATTTAGGTCCAACTGTGCTTTCAACTCCTCTCTTAGGAACCTCCTTCTCTCCCAAGATAGCTTAGTACCTGAGCAGCTCAGAGCACTGGCCCAGGGCCACACAGTCAGGATCTGTCAGAGACCACCATGAAACCCAGGACTTGAAGGTTTGGAGGCCGGGTCTCTAACCATTACTCCCTGCTGCCTTTCCAGTGAGGTCCTAAACTGGGCAACTAACTGTCTGCTTGTAGTTGGTTAGCTATTTCAGAGCTTTGAGATTTCTTTTTTGTTATTTTAAAATTTTTATTAACTAATTTTTAAGATTACACATATTTCCATATTAGTCATGTTGTGAAAGAAGAATCAGGACATGAGGGGGGAAACTATAGGAAAGAAAAAAGAAAAAAAAGTAAAAACAGAGTCTCTGATCTGTATTCAGACTCCATGGTTCTTTGTCTGGATACGGATAGCATTTCTAACATGAGTCTTTTGGAATTGTCTTGGATGGTTATATGGCTGGGAAGAGCCAAGTCTCTTGGAGTTGATCATCAATGTTGCTGTTTCTCAGTATGTTGTCCTGGTTCTAGAGTCCTGGGATTTATGTGTCTGTGGGGAAATATGCCTTCCACTAAGATAGATGGAAATGCTTCATGTTCCATGGAACTGTCTGAAAGGGATCCTGGCCCCTGGTGGCTCACTTTCTGGGGATTTGGTCCTGTCAGTTCTCCTGCCTTGGGAACTAGAAGAGTGTGAGTGGAAGATATGAGAGGGGTGTCTGCTGGGTCATCCCCACTCATCTTGGGGCTCTTCAGATTGGGTCGAGGCACAGTTTTAGAACAGCCAGAATTCCTATAACATCCCCTTTAATATTCTCCTACCATTGGAGAGAATCAGAAAAATCAGTTGGGTGAGTCTGGGTTGCTTCTTTTAAATAATGACACTTCCATTGTTCTGGGTTTGGAGTCCTGCGTGTTTGGGGATCTCACTCAAAGATAAATATTAGAGCAGACTGGTTTTATGAAAACTTGACTTCTTAAAACGTGAAGCCATTAATACAGTTCCATTGTTTTCTCTCCCAATAACAGGTAAAGAAAAATCCTCTGAAAACGAGCCTTGAAATCATTACGAGTTACTTTATGGATCATTTTGGAAAGAACAGTTACGATTTAACACAAGAAACACCACTTTCTATTGTTGCAGCTTCCAAGAAGGATAACAAAGCACCTTGGAGGCACTCTGAGAATTCTCCAGGGAATAATAACACCAGCGAGACTTCAGAGGATGGAAAGGGCAGGTAGCGCACGTTCTAATATTAGGCAGAACTGCCTGCCCACTCGGCGGGTGGCGCTCTGCCAGGGCTCTCTGGGTCACGGTCAAGCCGTAGATTGCAACAGGCCCCCTGAGCCTCAGGTGGGCCCTCTGGAAAAGGGCGCCCCGCTTGGGAATCAAGAGAGGTGCAAACGGGGCGCCCGAGGAGGGCAGGGGACTGCCCTTTGTTGGTTTTCTGTAGGCTGAGAGCCAGGGCTTCAGCTTGGTGCCCCTGGGGGCCCTCACCTGGGGGCGCTCACCTGGGGGCCCTCACCTGGGGGCGCTCACCTGGGGGCGCTCACCTGGGGGCCTGGCTGGGCCGGAGGCCGCTCCCATTGGGCAGGCTGAGCTCTCTGGGGCCGGGCTCGCCAGGAGGGCAGGAGGGCGGGCCAGGCCCCTGCGGCCCCTCGCCGGCCCCGGCGCATGAGCAGAAGGGCCCCGGCCTCGTGCTGGGCCTCGTGGCCGGCCCGGGTGCCCGGATGGGGCCGTGGGGCATGTCCTCGTCCGACGTCGGCCTGCCCCCCCTCCGGCCGCGGGACCCCAAGACCCGGGGGGTCCGGGCCTGGGAGTCACCCCCGGCGCCGCTGCCTCCTGTGCCCGCGCAGCGCTCGGAGGGGCCTCGGAGCCCCCCGGCCCAGGTGCGCCCGCAGCCCCTGCCCAGGTAGTGGCCCGCCCGGCGGAGGGGGAGGGGCCGCAGAACAGTGTCTGACATCATTCCGCCCCTGCGCCCCTCCCCCCCGCCCCCCCCACCCCCGGCCCCGCAGCTCTCCCGGGCCCGCACCGGGCCCCGCAGCTCTCCCCGGGCCCAGCCCGCAGCTCTCCCCGACCCAGCCCCGCAGCTCTCCCCGGGCCCGCACCGGGCCCCGCAGCTCTCCCCGGGCCGCACCGGGCCCCGCAGCTCTCCCCAGGCCCGGCCCCGCAGCTCTCCCGGGCCCGCACCGGGCCCCGCAGCTCTCCCCGGGCCCAGCCCGCAGCTCTCCCCGGGCCCAGCCCGCAGCTCTCCCCGGGCCCGGCCCCGCAGCTCTCCCCGGGCCCGCACCGGGCCCCGCAGCTCTCCCCGGGCCCGCACCAGGCCCCGCAGCTCTCCCCGGGCCCGCACCGGGCCCCGCAGCTCTCCCCGGGCCCGCACTGGGCCCCGCAGCTCTCCCCGGGCCCGCACTGGGCCCCGCAGCTCTCCCCAGGCCCGGCCCCGCAGCTCTCCCCGGGCCCAGCCCGCAGCTCTCCCCAGGCCCGGCCCCGCAGCTCTCCCCAGGCCCAGCCCCGCAGCTCTCCCCGGGCCCGCACCGGGCCCCGCAGCTCTCCCCGGGCCCGCACCGGGCCCCGCAGCTCTCCCCGGGCCCGCACCGGGCCCCGCAGCTCTCCCCGGGCCCAGCCTGCAGCTCTCCCCAGGCCCGGCCCCGCAGCTCTCCCGGGCCCGCACCGGGCCCCGCAGCTCTCCCCGGGCCGCACCGGGCCCCGCAGCTCTCCCCGGGCCCGCACTGGGCCCCGCAGCTCTCCCCAGGCCCGGCCCCGCAGCTCTCCCCGGGCCCGCACTGGGCCCCGCAGCTCTCCCCAGGCCCGGCCCCGCAGCTCTCCCTAGGCCCAGCCCCGCAGCTCTCCCCCTGGCCCCACTGGGCCCCGCAGCTCTCCCCCTGGCCCGGCCCCGCAGCTCTCCCCGGGCCCGCACTGGGCCCCGCAGCTCTCCCCAGGCCCGGCCCCGCAGCTCTCCCCGGGCCCGCACTGGGCCCCGCAGCTCTCCCCAGGCCCGGCCCCGCAGCTCTCCCTAGGCCCAGCCCCGCAGCTCTCCCCCCTGGCCCGGCCCCGCAGCTCTCCCCCTGGCCCGGCCCCGCAGCTCTCCCCGGGCCCGCACTGGGCCCCGCAGCTCTCCCCAGGCCCGGCCCCGCAGCTCTCCCCGGCCCAGCCCGCAGCTCTCCCCGGGCCAGCCCGCAGCTCTCCCCGGGCCCGCACCGGGCCCCGCAGCTCTCCCCGGGCCAGGCCCGGCCCCGCACCGGGCCCCGCAGCTCTCCCCGGGCCGCACTGGGCCCGCAGCTCTCCCCAGGCCCGGCCCCGCAGCTCTCCCGGGCCCGCACCGGGCCCCGCAGCTCTCCCCGGGCCCGCACCGGGCCCCGCAGCTCTCCCCGGGCCCGCACCGGGCCCGCAGCTCTCCCCGCCTGCAGCGAGGCCGGGCTTGTCCCGCTCCTGACTCGCAGGGCCCCTGGGCCTTCCCCGACTCACGGATGAGTAAGCCGAGGCAGAGTGCGGCGGTGCCCACCGAGGCGTGCCCACCGAGGCGGGTGTGAGGCCCGAGCCGCCTCAGCACAGCCCCGCAGCACCAGCCCGCTGGCCGCACGTTCTCGTTTCCCTAGACCTTGCCCTCTCGCCCGCTCCGCGGTGCTGTCCAGGCCGCCCCCATCCTCGGTGCCCTCGGTGCCTTCTCATTCTGCACAAACCCAAGTTGGTGGCACAACTCACCATCTCTTTCTCCACATCCCACCACCTCCACCGTGGTCCTGGTCTTTCTGCCATGCCCTGTCACCCCAAGATCCGACTGAAACCTCACCCCTTCCTCCCCCGGCGTCTGCCTAACCACCGCTTCTCTGAGGGCATCTGCTCTGAATGGACCTGCTGAGCCCTGTTAGAAAGGGAGCCCCAAAATGGTCTTCTCCCTCTTTGTGTCCCGGCCCCTTGGCTTGGCCCCATTTGAGGGCTCAAGGGGAGGCAGCGCTCAAAGAAATCAAAGCAAAGTGTTTGGAGACGAGATGAGTAAGCGGGGTGGGGGCAGAAGCAGGGAAGGCCGGATCCTGGCAGGAGACCTTGTCCAGTCTGCCACCGTCCCGTGGGTGTCCGGCATAGCCACAGGGCTGGGACCCTTTCCTAGACCCCAACCCAAGAAGCTAATCATCTTTGTCACCTCTGCTGACATGGAGGAGGGCCAGCCCAGTGGCCTCCCCTCTTGTGATAGTCAGTGGAGGGAGAGACTGGGCCCTATTTGTCTGTGCAGAAAAGTGCTGAGGTTCTGCCTGAGAGGTGTAGGCACATCGGAGCATCCGGGGCTCCCTGGTAGCCAGGCCTGAGGGACATGGATGGAGGGAAATGGTTTAGAGTGATAGCAAAGGTAGCTGACCCCTGGAGGTGTATACAGTTGGTACATAAGGATCAGAAGCAGGTAGAAGCAGCTGACTAGGGCCCCCCTCAGCTCAGGGAGATGTCTCTGAATGAGAACCCAAAAGGAGCCTGTGTCCGGATGTGGTCCCAGGTTTTTAACACTAATTGGTCGACTGTTTCAGCCCTGAAGGGAGCCAGTTCTCCCTAGTCCAGATAGACCAATAGATGCTGTGGGGGTGACTGAGAGCTGAGGTGACTAGTCTATATGAGAGGGCTCTGGAAAGGACAGCCACCCAGCCAAGATCCGCTTCCCACAATGATCAGAAAATAGAGCAAGTCCCCTGGTTTATCTTATTTTTGAGGGGAGTACAGGACAGAGCCATAGAGGAAACTCTGAAGTGCCCCCCTATTGTATCCTGCCACGTTTAGAAGGTCATTGTATGATTTAGGGTTAAGCAGGGTTTGGGGATAATCTCATCAAGAACCCTGATTTTACAGTTAAGGAAACTGAGATCCATAAAACCATGGAGCCTTTTACCCAAGCAAGGTCTTATGCCAAAGCTGGGATGTAAACCCCCTGGATTCAAATGACAATGATTTTTATTATTATAAATTGGAAGAAATGGTTAAACCTTGTCCTTGAGAATTATCCACCTGCCTTGGACAGTTGCAATCTGTGCTGTCATGGGTAAAATTCTTAGTATAGAAATACCTAGTCTCCAAACACTTTGTTTTGATTTCTTTGAGCAGACATCAGATGGCCCAAACTAAGAAATGGAGACATGAAGAGGGGAAGGCCATTTCTGAGGAATTCCCTTTCTAATGGGGAGAACATGTGTATGATAGGGACACAGTAGACCCATTCAGAGCAAATGCAATCAGGAGTTAAGAAAAACTCCCACTCATCAAAAACTCTATTAAAGTCATCTTGTGCTGGTAGTGCCTTCTGTCCTTTGGTTTAGGGGCTAGCCAGTGGGATGGAGGGCTAGTTGGAGGGAAAGAAGCTCTTCCCCAGGGTGGTTGGGGCTGGGCACTGTAAAACTGAATCCTGGGTGGCATGGCTTCTCACTGGAGTGACATAAGCATGTTTTGGGACTTGGCTTTGGAAGACTGCCTTGCCCATTTGAAACATGAAAATAGTGATCCCGGACCCAGGAACTCAAGGTCGCTGTCACAGCCAATGTTATAATGGGCACGATGCGGCCCTTCCTCCAATACTCCTTTTTCTTGGGTAGCTCATCTTGTTTGTTGGTTTGTCCTTGAGATTCAAAATCAAACGTAAGATTTGATTGATTGGGAGCTTATCCCTTCCCTAGGATTTGTTCTCTCAAAGGCCAGAATAACAGTAACTCTGCATTTTGGAGTGTGACCCTTGAGGGGAGGGCTTGCATCCTCTCTCCTCAGTCTCTTTCCCATGCTGGTACATAGTAGGTGCTTAATTAATGTGGCATTAAACTGTTGAAACGTTGAGGGCAGTAGAGGGACGGCAGCAGGTGGCAGGGTGGGGGTCTGGGGACCTGCCTGGCTGGCTTCACCAATACTCATGTGCAAATGTGCTCACCATCCAGAACCAAAAGCCGGTGGGAAAGAACACTTCCAGAAAGCCACAAGCCAGTGGTGCTGATTTTATTTCTTGTCCCTTTATATAGTACATTGAAAACCACAGTTGTGCAGAAAATGCCAAAGGAAAACAATTTTTTTCTGAATAGCAAATAAAGACATTTACCATCTGGGGTTACCTTGGCAGCCTTTCAAGAATTGTCTGTTTGGGATATATGGAAGAGAAAGGCCAGGGGGCAGCCTCAGATCCTTGGGAAAGCTACAAATTAACATCATCTGTGTTGTATTTTTACTTGTTTTGTTCAACATTTCCCAGTTGACATTTGGATCTGGTTGGGCCATGCACTCTAGTGACTTGGATCTCTCTGGAGTACAAACTGCTGTACCAAATAGACAAAAGAAAGCTCCACTCTTTGACCTCTGCCTCTTCAATATCATGCTGATCCTATGAGGTTTATCCTTTCATTTTAAAATGACAATTCAGTCCATCATTCATACTTTGTCTATGATGAATCTGAATGGAAATAAAATTCCATGAAATTAATAGGAGTAAACTGGACCAATTTGTTCCTGGTTCATATGCCAGGGGCTAGGGCTTTAGCTTTTCCTAAATTCTTTCCAGTCACCAGTGAAACGTGATCCAAAAACATTCAGAAAGAGTGGCCTTGGTTAAAGCCATCATCCCCCTCCCAGTGACAAATAGGCTGCCTCAAAAGCATTTCTCATCAGTTATTAGATGGCGTATTTGCCTGATGGGGGGAGGTGTTCAAGTAATAATGGGAGTGCTTGGAAATTGTGAGGATGAGGTGAGCTCTAAAAGCAAATTTTCTTTCCCGTAGGCATGGTGAATGTGAGGGCGACACGCTTGGTAACACTGCATCCCCCAAGAGACCTCTGCACAAAAGTAAGACCTCCAGGCACATTGCGGGAGACAGTAATGGTTTGCCATCACCAGGAAAAGAGATCATCTCAAACTTCATGGAGAACCCCAAAATGGAAGAAGCAAAGAAAATGGGAGATGTCAGACTCAAGTCTGGCCTTGTGGCTAGAGGAATGTTCTCTGGACCCATCACCAGCTCACAAGAGGTTATTATTATCATTATTATTATTATTATTTGAAGGAGGAAGATGGTGATAGTGATGAAAAAACATTAGTCTGGCAGAGACCATAAGGAAGGGTTCAAGACTCGACTCTGCTTCAGACTTGCTCTCTGATCTCAGGCCCTTACTTCTTTGTTGCTGCCCTCTTTATGACTTGCTCTGGGCTGTGTTAACTCCACTCTCCCTGTCCTCTTTGGAAGTGAGGAGTTGGGCCTAGTTAAAGAAGAAGGCAGTTTCATCCAGGAGTTAAGTCAGTGCAGTAAAACAAACCAAAAAGAGCCTCCAGAGGGACTTTTTGGGGGGAAGGACCCTCATTCCTCTTAGGAAAATATCTTTCCAAATGACTTTGTGGATTTATAATCTCCTTTAGGATGATCTTGTTGCATAGGTCATCAGATCCATGAGGTGCCTGCCAAGTGTTCCTCTGCTTCACCATTCCGTACCTGGGCAGCTGCTTCAGACCTCTTTTTATCAATGGGCTAGAATAGGACTTGATTGATCTCTGCAGGGATAGAGGAGGCCACACTCTTGTTGGAGAAGCAGAGGGTCCTAGACCCCATGACCCCAGGGGGATCTTTCCTCATTTTTAGGAGGAATGTGGGTGATCATTCAGACCCAGTTGTCTCTGATTTCCAGAAACTATTTTTTTTTTTGGTTCTTGTTGGACAGTAATTTCATCTCTGTAGGGGATACCTGGTGTGGAAACGCTCTCCACCTGTGTAGCTCAGAATAGTCCATCCACTCAGGCTGACTTGTAGTCCTAGAGTATTCATTGACTGGGATGCTGAGAAGTGACTTGACCAAGGTCACACAACTAAATGGCTTTAGAGGCAGGAGCCCTATCTTCACCAGCTGTGTTGCTCCTCACATCCTGGGATAGCCATACTCAAGGTGCATTTGTAGACAGGTGATGCCTTCATCTAAAACACTGTTTTCTACCCTAAATGCTCCATTTTCAAGAGGGATCCTGGCAAATTGTAGCCTAACAGGAAGATGACAGGCCCTGGACAGGGCCTGAGTGGTAGGTTGGCTGTTTGCAGGTCTTTGAAGGATGACGTCAGGTGTTTCTGTGAGTCTCTGAAAGGTGCAACCAGGATTGAGGAAGGAGGGTGTCAGAGTTAGAGAGAAGGAGGATCCAGTGGGGCTTCACCTTGCACAGTGATGATCTGCCCAAGACACCACAGCAGTTAGTTCAGGTGTAGATTGGAGTGACAGCTCTGCCGACAGTGCCCTGACTGGCATCTCCCTGTCTGTAGGATACCAGCCAGAGCCAAAACAAATACCCAACCCCCTCTCAAATACCCAGCTGAGCCATCCTGATGCAGACTGATGACAGGAGGAGAGGTGTGAGCATGAGGCAACATGAGTCAAGTCCTGGGCACCTCCATTGCAGGCTCCCTACTTCCACCTTGGCCAGCAGAACGCTGTAACCCAGCTTCTGCAGACCTTCCCGAGGTGCTGGAATCCTTTTGGCTTCTTTGCCCCACCCTGCCCTGAGCTGGGGCTGGGGCCTGGTCTGGTTCTCAAGTACCAGGGGAGAATCAAGGAGGACCAAAGATTATTTTCAACAACAGCCATGTTAAAAGATATTTTCCTAAGAGAAATGAGGGTCTTAGCCCCAGAACCCCTCTGGAGGTTCTTATTGGTTTGTTTTACTGCACTGACTTCTAACTCTGGATGAAGCTGCCTTCTGCCTTGGCCAGGTCTAACTCTCCACTTCCAGAGAGGACAGGGAGGAAGGAGTCAACCCAATACAAAGCGAGTCATAAAGAAGATTGCAGGATTTTAGAGGAAGAAGGGTAGAAAATCCCCAAGTGCAGCCCCCTCCTTCTATTAAGAAGCAAGTCCATTGGCTAATGGGAGAGAAAATATTTCAGTAATGACTATTGGGGAGATGATGCCGTGGCCTCTTGTTCAGCAGAGTGGCCAGTGGTTCAGGGATCAGACTGGGCACAGGATGACTTGGTCAGGTCTTGGCTTTGACTCTCCCAGGCCATCACCCTCATTTTGGAGGGGAGGGAACAGGTCCCCAAGGGCAGGTCTGTGTGGCAGAGATGGGACCACACTCGGCTCCTCTGACTTCAGCTCCATTCAATTTACACTCTCTAGATAAGGCTTCAAGCCCCATCCTGGACTTGGATGACAAAGGACAGACACTTAGTAAAGGAACTTTGTGAAAGAATTAGATGATCTGGTCAGAGGAGGGAAGACTTCAGACTTCACCACAGTCAACCCAAGGAAGGCAGAACCCCTTCCCCCAAACTCAGTTTTCCCCTGGTACTCCGAGAACCAGGGCAGTGCCCCAGCCCCAGCTCAGGGCAAGGTGGGACAATGCAACCAAGGGAAGGGTTCCTGCCCCCTGAGGAAGGTCTAGAGCCTTGGTCATAGTGTTCTCTTGGCCACAGTGGGAGCAGGGAGCCTGCGAAAGAAGTGCCCAGGACTTGGCTCATGTTGCCCCACATTCCCATCTCTCCTCCTTATCTTCAGTCTGTGCATTAGGGTGGCTCAGTTGGATATTTGAGGAGGGGTTGGATGTCTGTCTCGGCATCCCACCTCCAAGGCTGCTGCCTGTCAGGAAGAGGAAGGAGCCGGCAGATCCCAGAAGAGGCAGGGGTCTCGGGCAGGATCAGAGTCAGCCTACAGACAAACCTGGGGCCCACTAGTGACCATCATGATTGTTTAAATTAACCATGCAGCATGCCAGTCATGTAATCCCACACCTAGGCCAAGGCCCCACCATTCAAGCAAGATGTCCTGGGTTCAAGGTTATAGCTTTTTGTTTTTTAGCTGATTGTGGTGGCATCGATATAAGGGGTGGAGGGAGAGATTGATGAATACTTTTGAGGGGTTGATTGTTCTGGTACCCCCTTCCTGTGTGCACCTTTGTCCCTCCTACCCTCTCACCCCCATTTACTAAAGAGACACGGACCCAAAGGGCCTCTTGGAAGAGGCATCTCATGATTGAGCCTCTGGGAGCAAGGGGCAGCGTAGAGGAGCGTGGTGTGGCCAGGCAGGACAGGAGTCACTAGGATGATGGGAGGTAAGGAGCAGGAATCATGGATAAATCCTAGCTGCTCAGGTGATATTTTCCTTCTGCTTTCTCCGTGAAAGACAAGGACAGAACTTAAAATGGCCAAGAGGCAGAGACACTAGATGAGTTGGAAGTGCCCTTTGTCCTGGACAACTGGTGCCAGGTCAGGTCACATCATACCCCTTGGGTCTGGCCAGTATAGGTGCAAGGCCTCTCACTGAAAAACTCAGGCAATTCTAGAGGAAGGCAGGTGACCAGGGTTTCAAAAAAGCAGAGTGTCGTCGGTAAGCTCAGTGCTCTTGGCCTCGGGTCTGGAGTGTTGGGTCCCAGTGAGGTCAGGACATGGCAATGGAGATCAGTCTTTCCCAACTGGCTTCATTTCCCATTTGGACAGGGGTTCTTACCATGGTGGACCAAGGGACTCTTGTAGCTACAAATTGCTGAGATCATAACACAATATGGGTCATCATTTCTCATGTTCTTCTTGTGGAAAAGAGAAAGGGGGACCTATACTAGGCTTCGCAGAGTAGGTCAGTGCAGGCAAAGCTGTGTGACAGGTCAGAGATGAGACATCAGGGCTCCCCAAGACCATGGGTCTTGGCTCTGTGCTGTAGGTGTGGTGGGAAAAAGAAGTGGAGCCAGAATGACCTCTCTGGAACAGGAAACAGATAAACAGTCTCACTTTGGTTCAGCAAAAGAGCTTCAAATGCAAAAATATGGGGGAGGAGTGACTGGACAAGAGTTTGCTTATAAAAGATGGGTTCCATTGACTGTTGGTTCAACAGGGACTCAAGAGGGCAACATGGCAGCTGCCTTAAGAGGATTTCAATGTCCAGCTTTAGGAGAACAGTCTTGGGCTCAGTTCTGGCCATTCCATTTTAGGAAGGATGTTGAGAAAGTTGGAGAATAGCCAGAGGAGAGAACCAGGATAGGGCTGAGTCTCAAGAGCATGTGACTGAGAGAGGAGGAGAATTGTCAGGGCTTCAGGTTTTTGAAGGGCCCTCAAGTGGCCTTGGGGCTACCTTTGTTCTGCTTGGCTCCCACGGTCAGAGTTTACAGAAAATACACCCCCCCCAACGAATGGATCTCTCTTCAAGTGAGATTGCCTTGGATGGATCTCCCTGGATCCCTATCACTGCGGCATTCTTTTTTTTTAAAGTCCCATTCTGTTTTAAAATATTCAGTTCAACTTCTCTCCTTTCTTCCTCACCTACTTTTCAAGTGCTACTAATTAGTTTCTGCTGGCCTTACCATTTCCTGAATTGTTGTCCACTCCAAAAGTCATTTTTTTACTGAGATAATCTTGGAATCTGCCCTGTCGTGTGCCTGGCAGGTAGTAGGTGCCAGATAAATAATGATTGATTGATTAGCCACCAGTAGGTGATGGGTTTTGTGCCTTTTCTGACCGTTATTAGCCTCAGGTTACTGCAGGCAGTTTGGGTTATGTACAGCTTGCAAGCGAAGTGAAGCTGGTTAAATGTTGTCCTCTTTACAGTATGGGAGGATGGTTTGAACAAGTTCCCACCGCCTCCTTTTGTTCATTAGCAGCTAAAAGTTTTCAGTTCTGCTGAAGCTCTGTTGTTATGAAGAGACCTGAATGAAATGTTAACTGCTTTTTTGTTGGCAATTTTCTCAGGACCCCCTTCGAAAGCGTTTCCCGAGACGGTGGTCAGGGCTGAGTACAGCACAGAACAAAAATGAAGACCATCCCAAACTCCTAGAGTTAGCCACAACTGGTCATGTTCTGTCTGACACCTGCGCTACCAGAAGCGCCTCTTCCCTCAAAAATTCCCTGGTCTCAGAGAAGTGGAAGAACCTGGCCATCTCTTCTGACCCTCTCAGCAAAATGCGCTTGGAAATGGACAAAAACAAACTGAAAGACTTGCCTGAAGGCCAGGCCACAGTGAGTAATACCTCTGAGAAGACTGGGACAAATGGGAGGTTGCTCTTTCCCTGTGGAAGTTCAAAGCCTTCTCAGGAAAGAAAGGAAAAGGCTTTGAGATGGAATACTCAGTCATTGGCACACAGGTAAGCCTTTGGGGAGCTGGGGCTCTTTTTTTTTTTTTTTTTTGCAAGGCAAATGGGGTTAAGTGGCTTGCCCAAGGCCACATGGCTAGGTAATGATTAAGTGTCTGAGATTGGATTTGAACCCAGGTACTCCTGACTCTAGGGCCGGTGCTTTATCCACTGCGCCACCTAGCTGCCCCTTCGGGCTCTTTTCTAAAGAGGGCCTTGAAGAATATCCTAATAAACCTAAGTAGACATGAGTCTTACCCGAGTGACCCGTTTGTCATTTTCTGTGAGGGTACCCCTTGGGATCACTGCTCTGACCAGGGAACTCTGGTCTGGACCCATGGCAACTGCTTTCCCTAGAAACCTAGCAGGGGCTTAATGAAAAGTACTGGCTTGGTGGGTCTCAATTTCCCATCCTGTACCCTCTGTTCCCCAGGATGGCATCCCCATGGAACCTCCCTCCTTGGGGGGGTGCTTAGTCCCCTTGGGCTGCCTTCAACCTGCCTCCAATTCAGAATGTACTATATCATAAAGGGCCTTTTAGCTTTATTATTCTCCAGAAGGGAAGGGGACCTTGATTAAGTGGGATTTTAATATGTGATCTTTCTCAGCCAGGCTATTTGCATAGGGGCCGAAGTTCAGCTCTAGGCCTGAGGCCCCTGCCTAATGGGGGGGAGGCATGCTCTGGTGGGAGAGCTTCCCTGGGTTGTATGCCTGGGGCCTAGGATGCTCCTCTCTAATGATGGTGAGGCTGATAATGAATACTGATTGGTAGAGTGTTGTGACCATACTGATTTCTTTCCCTATTGGCTCCTCTCTCTTAGCTTAAGTGAAGGAGGAATGGATTTGACTTGATTATAAGGCTTTTAAGGACTCTGTTTAGCTGGCATGATTTGTTTGGGCTCCTTATTTGTCCAGGCACCCAAAGACTTGAAATACTCAGAGCTCCGCTAACTACAATGTTCAATTAACTGAAATCTCCCTTTGAGGAGAAAGACACATGTTAAGGAAGCATATAGATATCAAGGACTTATTTGGAGAACCATAGAATAGAAAATGTACTGGAGAGGACCTGGCATCTTGTCCTCCATCTTCCATGAATCCCTGGGGTGACTTTAGGCTGGTTGGACCCTCTCCAGGCTGCCGTCTGCTTGGGCCAGGCAATCCCTGAGGGCCATTCCAGGTCTTGTACAGGAACAGAGGTCATGAGGTCAGCTGCACCAAGCAGGTGGATCCCCTGCATGGGTAAGATACCCGTTTCAGGCTTGACTTGGAGGACACATCCACATTTTAGAAGGATTTTCAGGTAGGGCTTTTATCCTAGGTCATGTGGCCAAAGGAGTCGTCATGTCCTGGCAGCCAGGTGTTTGCCATTGCCCAGAGGCTCTGGGCTGACCTGCCAGGTCCTGACTCCCCAGAATTTGCCCAACAGCCCCTCTAATCTGGTCAAAGCTACCTGAGCCCTGCCAGCAAGCCTTGGAGCCAGGAGAGGTCCCCCCACCCTCAGAGGGCAACCATGGATGAGTCTCAGGGTCTCAACTCCGCCCAGCTTTGAGGAGAGATGTTAGGCAAACTTTAAATCCCATCATCGGGGTAAGCTTTTGGCTTTTTAGCCCCAAAAATCTCAATGCAGGAATCAGAGCTCCTGGCATAGGAGTTAGGTAAACCAGCAGCCAGCCAGGATTTGGGATTCAGAGGCTCTTGTGAGCCAGGTTGGGGTACAGGAACTGCTGGAGATGATTGGCCTGGAGCTGAGGACCTCAGGGAAGACACCTGACCAGGCTGCCCCTCCAGGAACTAATTGAGGAGCTAGTTTAAGGGCCACAACAATGCTTGGAAATAACCCTTGACACTGTGGGAGGGGTCTCAGTGCTGCCATTACTGCACACCTTATCAGAGTTTGGTAGAATTCACACCCAGCTCTTTTCATTAATAAGCACATACATGGGGCGGCTAGGTGGCACAGTGGATAGAGCACCGGCCCTGGAGTCAGGAGTACCTGAGTTCAAATCCAGCCTCAGACACTTAATAACTACCTAGCTGTGTGGCCTTGGGCAAGTCACTTAACCCCATTGCCTTGCCAAAAAAAGAAAAGAGCAAAAAATAAGCAGATACATAGGCATGTTTCTGACAATGTAGAGAGATTGTTGAGAACTCTGCCTTCACAGAATTGGTCTGGCCTAAAAACATGAAAGAACAGCTGTTTCTAGCCATAAAAGAGGTCTCAGGGAATAGTTACTCTATGTGGGTGCTTGAGAGCTTGCCTCAAGGGGCACAGCTGCCTCAAGAGGGCATTCCCCCTTCTTGGAAACCTTTGGATTACTTGGACATTTGGCCTTGCTAAGTCATTTGTGTGAGGCTCCAGATCCGGGGGCTCCTGGCCCGTCCTTTGTGCTAGTGCTCCAGAAATGCACCATCTCCACACCTGAGAATTAATTCAGGGCATTGGGTCTGTGGCAGCAGAACCGACTTGTGTTTTGCTTTCCTTTGTTGAGTTGACTGGCTCTATGAGAATGAAACCCAAGATTTTGGGCCTCATTTGTATTTAACTCATTCCACAAGTAGCTGGTGAATGGCTGCTGGGTCCAGTGTCCCAGGGCCACTTGCTGGGTTGCTTGAGTTGCCTCTTTCCTCCCCAAATTATCCTGTTGGTAATGTCTTGTTTACAGGGAGTTTCCTCTGGAGAGTGGCCAAGGGTGGGTTCTTGACCTTTCTTCACAATATGCACAGAGCACAAGCTTCTTGTTTGTTTATTGGGACTGAACTGCAGCTTTACATGGAGGCGTGGGGGGTGGCTCTTCTGAGCTTGCCCCTCCCTCCTGAGGACATCACCTTCTTCCTAGTGCTACTTCACCCCACCCAGCCAACCACTTGCTGAAGCTTGTTTCTGCCTCCTTGGTGTCTTCCTTGAACATTCCCTTCCTGCCACTCCTAAAACCATCACCTCTCCCCTGGGCTGGCTCTGCATCCAATCTCTCCCTCCCCAGACCATCTCCACCTCGTTGCAAGTGTGATCAAATCAGCTTGGGAACCTTCTCTCTACTGAGGAGGAGATGGTTACTGCTGGCACTGCCCTTTTTCTCCCAGAGTTTATGAAAGCCTGGCAGATTTCTGGGGATATACTTCAAGATTCAGAAGAAGGAGAGAGGGAAGTTTTGTTTGGCTAAGAATCTGTAAGGGCTCTCACTGAAGCCCAACCAAGAATGGGCTTTAAAGGACAAGAAGGAGAGGTTGGGTTCTGTTGGGGAGAAGAGGTCTGCAAAAAGGAGAGAGTAGTTGTGGGGCAGGGTAAGCTGCTGGAAAGTTCTGTGAGAGGCTTAACTCTGACAATGACTCTTTTTCTGGATCAAGGAGTTGGGGGGTGGGGGGAGCAGAGCCAAAATGACCGTTGGCCATGAAAACGCAAGAGATAGAGGGGAGTCAGTTGGTAGCCAGAGTATTTGTGTCCAGACTTGGGTATGACAGGAATGAGTTAATCACAGTTACAAGGTTGTAAGCAGTTGCATCTCAGTCTGGTTCTGCAGCCTCCCAAGTCTACCCTTGCCATGAGTTCTGAGACACTTTCTAGAGAAACCTAAAGTCGGCGTAGAGTTAGAACTCATATGTGGAAATGGCCATAGGGTGGCAGCAGATCTCCATGCAAACAGAGAGAGTGGCCAATGCATCCTATAGACTCCGTGCCAGAAATTATGGAGTGACAGAAAGGTCTACAGTTCACCAAATGAAATAGAGATAAAACTTTATTTTTAAATTTATTCTTATTACTTTGTTTAAGTTCAGATTCTTCATTCCAACTCAATTTTTGTTAGCTCAAAGAAAGACACTAAATGAATATGAGATGCCTAAGGCTGTTATGGGATGAACTTGGCTGTCCCTAAACATTCTTGAAGTCCAAGAAACTTTGTCATTTTGAATGACTCTGTGAGACGCTTTCAAACTCTTAGGCATTTCCCCTTTTCTTAGTGTTCTAGCTACTCATAAGCTTGACACGGAGACACGGAGTTCAGTGTTTAAGGACAATCCCTGAAACACATCCAGAGAAAAAACTATGGAGTCTGAATGCAAAACAAAGCATATTATATTCACTTTAAAATTTTCTTTTATATTTTTTCTTTTTTCTCATGATTTCCCTCTGTACTTGGTTCTAATTTTTCTGTCACAACATGACTAATAAAATATGTTAGCATGATTATACATGTACAGCCTATATTAGATTGGTTGCTGCCATGGGAAGAGGGGAGGGAAGGGATCGTGGCAGAAAAATATGGAACGTATAAAAAGATTAATGTTGAAAACTATCTTTGCATGTAACTGGAAAATTTTTTTTTTTAGTTTTTTGCAAGGCAGTAGGATTAAATGACTTGCCCAAGGTCACACAGCTAGGTAATTATTAAGTGTTTGAGTCACATTTGGACTCAAGTCCTCCTGACTCCAGGGATGGTACTCTATCCACTGCCCCTTAACTGCACCCCAAATTTAAAAAAAAAAAGAGATGGGGGGCCTGAAACATGACTGATCCTAGCCCATATTTGGGGGATGGAACCATCCTAGCCTTTGGCTGTTCATTTCTTCTGGATGTAAACCACCTCTGCATCCTCCAATGACTCCATGAGTCTATTGAGGGCAGGTCAGTGAGCTTGTTTTGATTTGGGGATATAGAAATTCCTCATTTACTTCTTTTTTTCCTGTGTGGATGACTAGGATCTCCCTTGAATGAATGCAGATATACTTGAAAAAGTCTTCCTTAAAAGAGATAGCAGCTTTATAAAACCACCCCAATGTTATTCACAGATGGGAACATCTGTAGAACCTCTCCATCTCTTTGGCAGTTGGGGTTCCAATTACTATTTGGATTTCTGTAGAAACTCTCTGAAAAACCATAATTGTTTGAGATCTTAGGTGTTCATCTCATATAAGAGGGATTTTCTCATTTGAGGAAAAAGAACCTTTAAAGATTGTATCTTGAATCATCTTGTCAAATGCTTTATAGTCAAAAGAAAGCAGTATGATCTTATATTTTCTAAACCATGGGCAAAGACTTTCCAGAAAAGGTGCTTGTGGAAGGGTGCTTCAGAAGCAGGGCTTGTGAGGACTTTCTATGCTTGAGGGCAGCAGCATGGATGGAGCAGATAAAGGAGAGTAGGTGGGGACCACCTGGAAGGAAGGGTGAGATCCAAAGGCTCCAAGTTGAGGAGTGCTGCATGGTGGACAGCCCGAAAGCTGGGGGTGGCAGGCTTTGAGGTGGGCATAGCCTCACTGAATCTCTGTTAAGAGAAGTCTGATGGTGGTGGGAAGGACAGTTTGGAGGGGAAGAGAGTAGAAGAAGACCACCCTAGCCCTCTCCTCCTATAAAAATCTATTCTGTTTGTATCACCTATCTGTTGCTGAGGTCTCTCTCACTTTGAGTGAGAAGAATAAATGGGGATTGTCTGAAAGCATGTGAAGTGGGGAATGGTGGCAGCCATAGAGAAGAGGTGGGTTGGGAAGATTGTGTTCTTCTCTGTCCCAGGAGCAATGGTCCTGAGAGACTGAAGAGCCTCCAGCCCTGGCCTCCCAGGGTTTGAGAAGCAGAGCTGAAGGGAACAGAAAGAGCATGGGAGAAAGAGACTACAGGTCCAGCACTTGGCATCATCAGCTGCTTATTGTGTGTGCCAGCCTGTGGACATAAGAGCAGAAGGCTCCACAGCCCTTAAGGAGAATCCATTCTTCTGGGAGCAAGAACAAGTTGGCATTTAACTAGTGACATGATAGAGAGACAACAGATGAGGGTTATCTTTGGAAGAGGAAGGCCCCAGTGGCTTCCAGGGGGTTGGCAGGCAGAGGAGAAAGAGCACAGACAACATAGAGTTGGAAGGTGGAGGTGTCAGGGCGCTGCTTTAAATACTGGCACCACCAGATTGTGATGTGTTCAGAGAGCAGTGAAATGTAAGCAGGCTGGAAAGGGTTGCTCATGCCCAGCAAAGAAGCCACTTCAGTGGCTGACTGGAGTGGGGAGAGCCTGAAGGTAAGCAGCAGCCCCCAAAAACAGATATAGCCCAGGCCTGAGGGGAGGCCAGAGTGAACCAGGGTGGGGGCAGGGGCAGGGAGAGAGATGGGGGCTGTTGCAGAAATGCTTCCAAGGAGAAAATGACAGACCTTAGCCAAGGCTTGGATTTAGGGGGGTGAGAGATAAGGAGGGGTCAAAAGTGACTCTTGGGAGGATGGTGGAGGGGAGGTTGATCATGATGGATTGGGAACCCAAGTCCCTTACTGGAAGAGAGTGAAGACAGGTCTTGCTGGGGCAGATATATCTAGAGGAGATTCAGTCATTGGTTCCACTGGTTTCCCTGGGCATTCATATGGGGGTCTGTCTGAGCTCTCATATCTTCTGCCAATAAAGCTTTCCTCTTTAAAATCATTTGCCCTCTGCTTGTAGACAGAGTCATTGTCAGCATATGAAAGGATGACAGCAGCAGTCCATTTTTCTAGGGTTTCTTGGATGCAACTTTGAGCCAAGAGAGGGGAGGAGAGCTTCTCCCAGCTGAGTGAAGGAAAGGGTTAAGTGGGATCTGGGTTTGGAAGGACCTGAGAGAGGGTTTCTCTCAACCTGTATTCTCTAAGGTCCCTGGTAGTCCTCTAAGCTCTGTTCCAAGGCTTCCAGGGACAAGACTCACTCTCTCACAAGGTAGCCTAGCCATTATTTTATTATTCCTTTAGCAGATTTGAGGGCCCCCTTTGTGTGCGCTGCATTCTAAAATACAATGGGAAATGGTGAGGTTTGTCCTTCATTTTCAAAGAAGACTTCGACATCAGGGAGTTGGTGCCACGACAAGCACATGAATTGGATTTGAGTTGGGGGTGAGGAGGGACTGTGTTAAGTCCCCAGCCTCACTTTTTTTCTCCAGAGGAGTCTGGGTCCAGTGGCCAGAAAGGGATCCAGTGACAATGGGAAATGCCAAGCTCCCAGCAGCATTGATCTGCAGTTGGCGGGGGTCAGGGAAAAGTTTCCAGATAATACTTTGCTGTACCTTGATGCCTGCTCCCAGATCCTCTGGGCCTGTCCCTGGTCCTCAGAGAGGAGGTGGCTGGATGGTTGTAGGAGCCTGCAAGAGGGGCCTTCTGTCACCTGCCCAGTCCTCTCTTCTCAGGCCCCATTTTTGGAAAAATTTTGTTGCTCTCCTAGCCTAACCCTGAAGCCTGTCAGGGTGCTACAATGCAGCATTTGACCTTGGTCTGCCTCAGTTTTCTCACTTGTAAAATGGGCATCTTCCTTGACCCTGGGCCTGGGGGGGGGGGGGGGTGTCATGAGATCAATCTGTAATTGGTCTGAAGAAACCAGGTGTTATTTGTAAAGCACAGTGCCAGCACGCAGTAGGAAGTCAACAAATTTTTATCTCATTCCCTCTTCCTCCCTGGAGCTTCTTTTGTATTATCAAATGAATTCTGCTACAGTTGCCTAGAGTCTTAACTCTGTTTTCTCTTCTGATTGTGAAATAATCCTATAAGCTAATGGTTAGAGTGGGCAAGAGAACTGAACCAGGAAATGAGGATCCTGTCTCAGAACTTGGTCGCTCCCTTAACCTCAGTTTCCTTATCTGTACACTGGTGGCATAGTGGATGGAGCAGTGGTCTTGGAATCAGGAGGATTGGGGTTCACATCGGGCCTCAGATACTTGACATTTACTAGCTGCGTGACCTTGAGCAAGTCATTTAACCCTGATTGTCTTGCATCCAGGGCTGTCTCTAGTCATCCTGATTCATATCTGGCCACTGGACCCATATTCTAACATTTACTTAATGCTTACTGTTTGCAAGGCTCTAGCCCCCAGGGCCCAGATGGAGCCTATGCTTCTGATGAGGATGCTGTAGCCTTCCTGGGGATCAAGCAGCTATTGGTATGGTTCATTGAAACTCCAGGAAATGGAGCATAGAGAAAACAAGGGAGAAGATGAGGCAGGAGACATTTGGGTTCTGGATCTAAAATAGATGAAAGTTGAATGGTGGACTGTTAAAGCTCCTCACACCTCCAAGATCCACTGTGAGCTCCTTAAGGGATTTGGGGGGCAGTCTTGGTACTCCTGTGAGGTGGCACTGAGGAAGCCCTTATTCAACTCCATCTACTTCTGAATCTAACTCTAGTGGCAACATTCTCTGATCCCTCACTAATTCTTAGCTGTTTTTATTCTCCCAGCTACCTTCCTGGTTCCTGTCCCTGTGGGTTTATATAGCTGTCCACTCTCCTATGAAGTAGATACTTGAGTGCCCCTTTGTATTTATTTATGCCAATTGGGTAGGAAGCTCCCAATTTGATTGGCTTGTAACAAAAGCCTTAAAATAACCCTGACAACATCCTCACCTCTATGCTATCTTATCTCCTCAATCATTATCTCTTTTTTCAGTTTGGTCCATAATCATTTATGAAATAGCTCTAAGGAACCATGCAGAAAGGCATCATTGATGACTTTCTGATCCTCGGCCCCATCCAAGAGGCCTGTTCTCTCTCCTAACTGCCTAAGGTCCAGTTAGCAGCAGAGCTAATGTTCCTTTCCAACTTGATAGTTTATGTTTTTCTGATATGTTTTAGACAGATGACCCCTTCAAAAATGTCTTAAATGCAGGGATCTATTTGGAGCTCTTACAGAGAGAACCAGAGGAGTTTCTCACTCTGTTAGGATGATGTCTCTCTAATTGCTGACACAATTGGGGTAGATGCAGTTGAGAAGAAACAGTCTAATTTACACAGACAGAATCAACCTTCAAATTTAAAGTTGGAGAGACAACAGACTGAGAAGAGCAGAGGCTAAATCGGACTTATGAACCTTAAAGACAGTTTTCACATTTCTAACAAGAATATTTATAAATGCATAAAATAAAACATGTAGGATTGCCCAGGAAGCCAATCTTTTAAAATAAATTCCCAGACCCTCTGGTGAAGACTCCCTTGCCCAGTGAAAGTGAAGTAGATGGCAGTCCAGCATCATGGCTCTGGTCTAGCACCTTCCTGATGGCAAAGGGGTCCTGGAAGTGAATCATTTTGGCTCATCCCACAACTTTTCACACTTTCTAGTTGCTTATTCTTGAGCCTCCCAGGACTCCCTCTCCCTCAAAGTTTTATTCTTCTTCCCAGAACCTCTTCTCCAGCAAAGAAACAAATGCATTTTATTAATATCTTTTGTTTGAATGAAGAGAGAAGAGATTCAGACAGACAAAGTCAATGGGATGAAAAAAAACCGTTGTTCCAGGCAGTAATAGCTAAGGTCAACCAATGGGCATTGCCCCCTTTAGACCTGTGGGATTAGGGATGGCAGGGCCTGTGGGTGCAGCAGGACATCTGATCTAAGACTTGTGCAGGAATGGGGCATCCCGATGATGTGGGTTTTCAGGGCCCTCACCACATGGTATCACAAGACAGGATGCTCAACTAAATCTTCATTGATGTTGCAGCCCTTCCATCCACCTTGTTACTTATTTGCATCATATGACCTATGTCAAGAACTTTTTGCCTGGGGAGTGCAGACATGATCCAAATGAATTTGTGTTGGAAGAAAATTCCAGCTCCATGGGGTTCAATGTTTCTGGTTACTTGGGATGCCCCAGGGAGGCTAGCTCGGCCTGAACTTCATGCTGAATCAGCCTGACCTCCTCAGTGTCATATCCTAGGGAGAGACAGAGCCAGCAGCCATGAAAAATGGTCAGATTCTCTTGAGGAGAGAGTCTGATTAGGATGTTTGGGGAGGCTGTATTGGGGGGGAAAGGCTTCCTTTGAAAAGGATCTGGGAGGAAATGTGCTGTTGGATGTTTCAGTCCTAATTTGGTGGTGGTGGCGGTGGTGATGGGGTATGTAGATGTGCATGTGTGTGTTTTCTGGGCCATTTCTCTCCAATGCAGAAATAGGTATTAACCCGTTGTGACTCTGTTAGAGAGTTTAAATGCAGGCTTGCATAACCCAGCATCTTTTAATTCTCTCCTAAGATGTCAACATGCCTCTTGATAGAGGGTTAAACATAGTGAAGGAGAGAGGCCATCTTAAGCTGTTTAGAAGAAGCCAAGGGTCACAGCAGCCCACATTTCTGTTGTTTTTATGGGACTTGAAAGGTTCCTAAGCAATGCTAGGATGCCTATAGCTTCCCTTCACAAACATTTGCTCCCAAACCTAGTGGTAGTTTTGCTTGTGTGTAAAATGGGGGGAGGGAAAAAAGCTCTGATAAAGTGACTTTCTATTTTGTCCTTGGGAAGGGACTGCTGAGCACTCTGGGATTGGCTCTGCTCCCTGGAAAGCATCACTAAACCCCAGAGTCTGCTGTGGCCTCATTTTGTTATTCTCTCTGTTTGCAAAGACCATTTTGTTTAGACTCCATTGTCCACTTCTGAGAAGTGCCCTAAAAGCGGTCAAATCTTTCTTTGATGGGGAGGCCAGAATTTCCTGACGCCTCCTCCCCAGAGCTGAAGAGCAGGCCTCTTGTTATCTGGAACAATGGCCCAGACACAGTCATAAGCACGATAGGTGAGTGGTTGTACCATGCCCTGGGCTCTTCCGTGGGGTTTTGCCTTGTATACTTAGTTGTTTTTATTGAAATTTCCAAAATGAACTGATTGTGTCTGAGAAACCCCATTTGGAGTCTTCTCTTAGAGTATTTAAAGCCTTGATAGGAAACCATGAACTAGGTATGTGGCAGTTGGATTTATTGTTAAATGAACCATCCCACCTCCTCCCCAGTGGAGGGATCCTCGGGAAGTGTCCATCCTCCAGTGGTTGAGCATTTCTAGTGACAAGAAACTTCTTTCCTCAGAGGACAGCCCAAGCTGGTTTTGGCCAAGAGGAAGATCAAAGAAAGCCTAACCCCTGGGGTCAAAGACCTGGGGTCAGAGGTACCAGCATCCCGATGACATTTTGAGACAATACACAGGCTGGCCCTTGTGTCCCACCCCTTATTACAAATTCAGTGATTATACTATTGCAGAGTAAAGTATTATTAGAGCAAAGAGGAAAATGAAACCAGTCCTTGAATGTGCAACCGTTACTCCTAGAGTTGTAGCTCAGGAACCAGTTCCTACCTTCAGCAGGGGCAAGGGTACTCTGATGCAAACCTGAAGAGGAGTGGGGGACAGAGTTGGGGAGTCTCCCTGTGCCCTATGTCCATCTGTCTTTTGAAGTCTCTTCTTCAGTTTTCTGTTGCTCTTTATGGTTTCAGTGAAGTAGGTGCCTAGGCTGACAGGACTAGTCCTCTAAAGTCCTTCCACCTTTGGTGCCTCTTCCCCTGATTCCTACCCTCAACAGAGCCCTTTTCTACTCCCCTGCTTAACAAATTCCTTGCTTTTCCAGATCCTTCCAATTCCTGGCCATATCAATCAGGTTGATTATGCCTTGAGCAGTCCCACTTCATTTTACCCAGTCAATCACTCAGGAAGGGAAGGGGCAGATACCCCCTGGGCCCCACTACATTTCTGCTCCCATTCAAAAAACAAAACAAAACAATGGGTTCTTCCCAGTGTTTTACATATGCTTTGTAAGTAGGGAAGTTTTAAAAGTGATGAATCTTTTGAGATTTTGGTTGTATCTCAAATCCAGAAGAAATGATTGGCCTGGCCTCTCATGGATCCCTTTAGGGATGAGCTGATTAACTTAGATCATTGTGGACCAGAACCATCAACCCCTATTAATGAGCTCCTTCCAAGAGCTGCTAAGGACCACTTTGGAGTACAGGTAGTATGAGCTCTCACCCACATGACCCCAAAGGAGAATTCTTAGATATGAGGGCATGAACCCCAGCTTTCAGAATTGGGTTAGTGCTTTTCTAGTCAATATAAAGCTTGTGGGAGTTTGAGAATTCAGATTTAAAATGAGAGAAGGAAGAGTTATCTGATAGTACCTAAGCTTGCCTCTCTGGCAGCCCCATGTTTAGAGACTTCCAGACCCAGCTGGCTTGGGCAGTGCAGGTCCCTGAGGGAGAAGAGGATCCCATATATGGCTGGGTAGCCCCTGGAAGGCTGCCATCACAGCAGGGTTGGTGTGTTTCCTGTCTAACATCCCCTAGCTTGTTTCTCTTCCCAAGTCAGAGCAGTTCCTAGGGTGATTGTAGGAGACTTGAGGACCAAGGTGAGACTTAGGAGTTTATCAGTCAGTAAGCATTCAGGAAGTCCTGAGTCCTTGTGGAGCCACTAAAGGTGAGGCCTGAAGGAAGTCAGAAGGCAGGGCTGAGGAGACCAGTCCAGGCACAAGGGTGGGAAGGGGAATTTGGGAGAGGGTTCATATGTGAGGAGCAGCCAGGAGACCAGGACCAGGGAGGGTGGGGTAACAAGCCAAACAGGAATTTCAGTTTGATCCAGGAGGGCATTTATTTAGGGGTGATGACACAGAAAGGTCTTTGATTTAGGAAAATCACTTTGCTACTGACTGGAGTATGGACTGGAGTGGAGAGACCAGTAGGCAGGTGATGGAAGTAATGGAGCCCTTCTGGGCAGAGAAGAAGGGTAACAGAGAGGATGTGGGGAGAGAAAGGGAATGCATTCTCTTCTAAGGCAAGTTACATCTGAAAGGCTGTGGAGGTCTAGTTTGAGATGTTCCAAAGGCAACCAGTGAAGCAGGCTAAGTAGAATCAAGATCTGAGCTGGTGATCATTCTGGTCCACTATGAGTCTTGTGGTTTCTACCTTTTCTTTTGGGTGATGGACCTGACCCACTGGTCCCCTCATTTCTTAGAGATCAGACATGAGTTCTGTTCAGACTGTATTCAGAGATCTAGAAGGACTGGCACTCAGGATGGAAGCTCTGGGCTTATCTAGACCCAGTTCAATCTTTGGGGAGCAGGGAGCTTCTCTGTTTTTTGACTTTAGCCTCTTGCCAGCCTTCTGGCTGTAGAAGCAATATGCTTAATTCTTTTCTTGTGAAGAAATCACATTTCTTTTTCTAGGAGATTGGATCTCAAAACTAAATATAGGATTGTTTTCAGAGGCAGCCCCAAGGTTGGCACTAAGTGAGATTCTTCTCCCCCCCCCCCGTCTCCTCCCTTCTTCTCCCCTATTTCCTCCTCCTCTTCTTTCTCCCACCCCACTGGAAGTTTAGATTCAGGAATTCTGTATTATCCAGTGACTCTTCCCTTCTCTATCAGGGATCCTGAGCTTCAGGAACTGGAGATTTACTAATTGCCCTCTTGGCATGTGAGTAGAGGAAGCTCCTGTGTACCTTTGGCAGAGGCTGATAGGAATGGTTTCTAGGTGGGGGGAGGTGAGGATCAACTTCATTGTCTGCTCGCGTCTGTCCATCGTCCACAAGTCCTCCCTCCCCAGGATCAGGCTCCATTTTGAGCTCTGCATTTTGCTTTTTCATGGTCTTCAAAGGTACCTAACTCTGCCACCTCATCACCCCATCACACCATTTTTATATCTGTTCTTCAGCTGATCCTTTCACCACCATTCACTAAGACACAATGAAAGCCCCAAAGGCTCCCTGATGAATGAGGAGTGATCAGTAGCATAGCCTGTTTGATATTGTCTGCCAGTCATGCCTGTTTGTCTTGCCTTGGAGTTGGCTCAGTTTGTGGGGGAAGCCCCAAACTCGGCCCCACTTCCTGTGTCTTCTGGCTTTTGTCAGAACTGCCAGACTCTGGGGTGCATCCAGTCTTTGTCCATTGGGCCCAGTGACTACATTCACATTGTTGTCATTTCCACACTTGGGGCTATACACCAACTACCCAGTGTTGGAACTATAGAGAATCACAGAAGCTGAGAAGTGGAAGAGACCTCCTTGTAAACAAAGGGACACCCTCCCCCCCATAACCTCTCCAGCAAGTAGGACCAATGGCCATCCAGTCTTCCCAGATGGACACAGCTGCCATTCTCAAGTCAGCCCTTTGGTCAGATGTAATTGTGAGGGGCTGTTTCCTGACAGCAAGCCTAAATGGTCTTTGCTCTGTGGTGCTGGAAAGGTTAATAACCTCTCCTCCACATGGCAGCCCTTTCTGAATTCTTGTGGTCAGTATGGCACAGCAAAAGTGAGCCAGATGAGAACCCTGGACTCTGCCAGAACCTCTCTGGATCTCAACAGGACCTGGACTAGGTAACCTTGGAGGGCCTTCTTAGCATCAAATCTATGATTTTATGAAAATGCTAAATTCCTCCAAACAGTCCTCAGATCCTTCACCTTCCTGGCTGCTTATCAGAGTCTTTCAACTCAAGTGCCTAAAGTTTAGTGGCATTCTCACCTGCCTCCTCCCCCATTCCTGGAAGCTCTTTATTTCTTAAAGAACCTTAAGACTGTATTTGTTGGCTTTTCTCCAATGGTCCCCCCTGCTCTAGTCCTTCCTCCACTCAGCTGTCAAATTGTTCTTCCCAAAGTCCAGGTTTGACCATGTTACCTGTTATTAACGGCTTGTGAATACTTAATCCAGGGGTGGCTAGATGGAGCAGTGGATAGAGCACCAGCCTTGGAGTCAGGAGTACCTGAGTTCAGATCCAGCCTTAGACACTTAGTAATTACCTAGCTCTGTGGCCTTGGGCAAGCCACTTAACCCCATTGCTTTGGGGGGAAAAAAACCCTAAAAAAAAAACTTAATCCAGAGTGATTAAAATGGCTGTTATTAAGATATCTTAACAAAATGGCACACCTCTCATGATGGGAGAGAGGGGCAAGAAATCCCAGAAATGGAAGATCTTTTATGCAGTTTGAAAGGCTTTGTTCCTGCCCCCTCATGCCAAGCATAGGCCAGGGTCACAATCTAATTGATACATTGGTTCCTATACCCCCCCCCATTATACTAATGAGCAAGAACAGCTATCTTCTTGAACAAGGGCAAAGGAGACTTGGTTAACTTAAAAACAGGTGGGGCAATCTCATCAGTTTTTGATCAGTTTGAGGTCACCTGCCCACAAGACAACAATTCAGGCCACAGCTCAGCCCTTGTAAACAATTCTCCCTTCATGAAATTCTTTTTTTTTTTTTTTTTTGGCAAGGCAGTGGGGTTAAGTGGCTTGCCCAAGGCCACACAGCTAGGTAATTATTAGGTGTCTGAGGTCCTATTTGAACTCAGGTACTCCTGACTCCAGGGCCCGTGCTCTATCCATTGCACCACCTAGCTGCCCCTCTTCATGAAATTCTTGTAGAATCCAAACACCCACATGTTCCTCACATTACCAGTCACATTACCAATAAACTTATTTTTGACTTTTAAAATTATTTGTCAGCTGAGCCCTTCCTCCTCCTCTGTGATCCAGTGACCCAGACCTCTAGGCTGTTCCTCAACTAAGACACTCCATTTCTTAACTTTGCATTTTCCCTGGCTGTCAGTGAAGCAGTGGTCTCCTTCCTCCCATCCTTTGTCACTGAAGGTCTTTCCCTCTTTGAATGGGTGGGGCCTCAGTCAAACTGTGACCCTGCCTTTCTGCATTGGGGCCATGTCCAGTGGTCTTGATCCATCTCTCTGGCCCCTGGGCTCTGATGGCTCTGGAGGAGACAGTGAGGCTGGTGGCTTTGCCCAGCCCCCTCACCCAACTCAAGTCACCTGCAGGTCATAGCATCATCTTCTGGATGTCTTGGTTGTCTTCGAGAATGAAGGACAAGCAGCAACAGCAACATCAGCATCAACAATCCTTCCTTCTCTTTATTTTCTGTAAGTCTCCATTAAAATCCTACTTTTATGCCCCAAATCTTCCCCCCCCCCCCCCCCCCCCCCCCCGCCATTAGATCTCCAATTTATCCCGGAGATATTTGTCGATATAGTTATTTCCATGTTGTTTCCTCCATTAAACTGAGCTTTTGCTTTTCTTTGTACTCCTTCCACCTAGTCCCTGATCACTAGTGGGCTCTTCGGAAATGCTGGCGGACTGCCCGCCTGATCCACTTGTCTAATCATTCTGTGAAAAAGGAAAGCTGGAGTCTGGCCCACCTTGTCTCTGATGAAGCCAGGTTGACACTTTCCTTCCTAACCTGGATGCCCTCTCCCAGGTGTTCCCAAAGGTCAGCATCCAGTCTGCAGACTCTGTCTTCTTCCTTCTTTTGAAAATCCAATATTGTGGTGCCCAGCCTGTTTTCCCACCATTTTTCAATTCAATCACATTTGTCAGTTCCTTCAGGGTATGAGGTTCCTCTGGGCCTAGGGACTTGAATGCACTAAAGATAGCTGGGTGCTCTCTGATTATTTCTTTTCTGAACTTGTCTGAAAGCAATCCATGCTAGTACTCCCAATAGGGTCTCACTGCCAGTAAGTCCTTTACTCAAAAAAACAGTAGGTTTCTGCTACCCAATTTTTTGCTTTTTTAAAGAATTTTTTTTATTTTTCCTCTAATTTAGAAACAATTTTTAATATTCCTTTTTATAGTTTTCGCGTTCTAAATTCCCTCCCCTCTCCCCTTCTTGACAAGGTGAGCACTTTGATATAGATTATACATGTATAGTCATATAAAATATATTTCCATATTACTATGTTGCAAAAGAAAATGCAAACCAAAAAAAAAAAAAAACCCAAGAAAAATGAAGGAAAAAAAGTCAGCTTCAATGTACATTCAGACTCCAACCGTTCTTTCTTTTCAGATGGGCAGCATTTTTCATCATAAGCCCTTCACATCTATCTTGGATCATTGTATTGCTGAAAATAGCAGTCATTCACAATTCATCATCATCCAGTGTAGCTGTTCCTGTACATGATATTCTCTTGATTCTGCTCACTTCACTTTGTATCAGGTTATATAGGTCTTCCTAGGTTTTTCCAACTGTCCTGCTCTTCAAGAACAACAGTATTCTTTCACAATCATCCATCACAGCTGTTGTTCAACCATTCCTCAGTGGATGGCATCCCCTCAGTTTCCAATTCTCTGCCACCACAAAAAGAGCTACTATAAAGATTTTTGTACATTTGGGTCCTTTTACTTTTTCTTTTATCTCTGGCATATAGACTAGTAGTGGTATTTCTGGGTCAAAGGGTATCTTGTGCCTTTATAGTCCTTTGGATGTAGTTCCAAATTGCTCCACAGGATGGTTGGATCAATTCATGACTCCACCACCAGTGCATTTGTGTCCTTACTGTTCCAAATCCTAACATTTGTCATTTTTTTCTTCTGTCATGTTAGCCAATCTGATAGTTGTGAGATGGTCTGATATCTCAGGGCTTCTATTATCATCACTTTGTATATGATTCCCAGATATACACAGTCACCTCTAGACTCATGTCCTAAGCTCTGGTCCCACATTACTAATTGCTTAGGAGTTTTGCCAACCCTTACAAAAATCTCCAGTCACTTAGGTTTCCTCTGCCTCTATCTCCAAATCTAGGCAGTACCACAGTGTCTGTCCTTTCCTCTTCACTGACATAGCACTGCCTCCCTCATGACTTCTTAGCTATCAGAGAGAGGATTACTACAATCACCTCTCAATTGGTCTCCCTGCCTCATGTTCATCCTTTCCAGAGTGCCCCAGTGGGATTCCCAAAATTCAGGTCTGATTGTATTAGTCCCTTGATCAAGAAGCTGCCTCTTGGATCACATACAGTTGAGACCCTTCATAGTCTGACTTCAGCCAGTCTTCCCATCATTCTTGTCATTTTTCAGTCAAATTGACCTCCAGATTGTTATCTTCCTTGGCCCAGGCTGTCTACCATGTCTAGGGTGCTCTGCCCTGTCACCTCCATCCTTTAAAATTACACTTGTCAAAATTCCCACAGCAGACTTGCCCCTACCAAGGGTGAGCAATGGTACTAACAAGTCTAAGTGCCAAAGGGTGAAGAAGAAAGCCCTTGTGGTGGGGTGAATTTTCAGGGCTTTTAAGAGGTGTGGGAGTAGATTGGGTCTGAAAGGATCCCATGAGCTATGTTAAAAACAGTATGGAGAATGCTGATGTGATAGAGTCAAGAGGTCATGATGCTTGAAGGTTCTTCAGGGGTGGGTCATGCACATGAGAGTATGCATATATGTCTGACAGGTAGCCTGGTGATGCAGGCAATGAGTGGCCAGGACCAGGAGCACAAATGTGGTTGAAGCCAACAAACTTAATAAGACTTGATTCCATACAGGGCATGGAAGGTAATTCAGAGGACTGATTTTTAGGAGCTTGTGACTAGCTTTGGTGAACCAAAGAGAGAGAAGAAAAGACAGCTCCCAGTCCTTCTGCGAGGCTCTGTTGGAGTTTGTCCAAGAGTTCTTGGCAGTTTTATTACCTCTCACAGCTTTGCCTCTGGTGCTACATGTTTATTGGGAAGTTGGGAATGTTTCCTCCCAGAATAATTTATGGATAGAATTACTGTCAGTTTTCATTAGTTAAAACATGCCCCAAACTTCCTTTTCAGAATCCTTTGGTAAATAAAGCCACTATGGACAGGGCCATCCTAGGGCAGCTCCCTTGGGATGCCACTGCTCTCTGCAGTGCAGGGCTGCATTATCTAGGAGAGTCCCTCACCATCTGGATAACAGCACTGATGTAGGTTCATCAGACTGTCCTGTGTTCCAGCATGGGAGGAATAGATGATCCAGTGCAGTGGGTGACCCAATGGGGAGAGTGACCAAGGAAATTAAGGACTGGGAATCTATAACCTAGGAGGTTAAATTGAAGAGAAGTTGATGGGGAGGATGTGATGACTCTCTTCAGGTATTTGAAGGGCTGTCCTGGAGATCAAATTGGGTTTGTCCTTCTGGTGCCCCTCTTCCCCCCAGGGCAGAACCAGGAACAATGGCTGGAAGTCTCAGAGGAAGATTTAGGCTGCATGTCAAGAAAAACCAACTTCCCATCTAGTGAGCTGGATTGCCTTGGGAGGTGATGGGTCCTCATCCTGGAGGTCCTTGTCGGACCCTCGCACTTCTCCCTGGTGTCCCTGCTTCCCCTGGACCTCCTCTCTAATGCATCTTCCATGTTGTGTCACTTCTCAGTTCAGGAAACTTGCCTGGCTCCCGAATGCCTCCAGGATGCAATGCAGATTGCTCTGGGGATCCTTAACTCCCTTTGCAGCCTGCTTCCAGCTTCTCTTCCCAGACTGATTTTGCATTACTTTCCCTCATGTTCTTCATGTTCCCATCTGTCCTCCTTACACAGACTTCTGTCTCCTCTGTCCCAATTGAACGCAGGATGTTTCCAGCGTCTGGAATTTTCTCTCTCCTCCCACTGTTACTTGAACCTTTTCTGATCCTCCAGTTGCTGCAGTTGTTCCCCCCGCCATTATTTTGTATTACTAGCTTGGGTCCTCTTTTCAGTCATACGTCTAAAGTTGTCCTGTGGAGCTTTCTTGGTGAGAGAGGGCAGTGGACAGAGCCACCTGCTTCTCATGATCCAGCTTCTGCTTTTGTCTGATAGGCAGGTGAGACACTCAACCAGCCCTTCACCCATATGACTCCATCTCAGCTCAAGGCAAGAACACTGCTGTGATGCTGCCATCTAAGTAGACAGACATCTGGGATTCATCCTCCAGAAGAAATCCTGGAATCTTAGTTGCCCCTTCCCATCATTCCCCAAGGGCTGTCCTAAGTCCTGTCCCCCTGCAGGTATCTTTGGTCTCCCCCAGCAGGCTAGAGCTGCTGCTTCTCTCTAACAGAACACAGATGAGAGAAGCTGGGCCCTCTCCCTACCTAGGGCAGCCTTCCTCCAAGGCATCACTTGACAATCATAGTAGCTTTCAGAAACCCCCTTCAGCCTTCCAGATAGGCCTCAGGGCAACATAGACAAAGTCTGTGTGGGGTCTTCCTGAGTGGTCAGGGCTGCCCTTCCTGGCTCTTTACCTCTTGCCCAGCCCTCTAATGAGGGAGGGAGCTGAGATGGGAGTGCTCACAGCCCAGGTCTTGGTCCCCTTTCCATGATAGTTCTGTCATTCTAAAGGTCTTGAGTTCTCTCAGCCAAAATGTGCTGTTGTCCTCTTGGGATCGGGGCTCTGTTCCTGTTGGAAACTGTTATTATACCCTAGATGGGCTCCAGCCAAGTGATGACCTTGGGCCAGGTTTTTTCTTTCATCTTCTCTTGTTCCTCTCTAGTCTTCTTAGAAACTAAGACTACCTACCGCATTAGGCCTTCTGTGTCATTCCTGGCTTCTTCCTCCTTTTCCACCTGCCTTTGAACTATGGTGGGTGCCCTGACATGCTTTGGAGCATATCCTCCAAATGGCTTGCTTTTATCTTCTTGAATCCGCTGGCCAGATCCAGCCCTGGAGACCACTGCCAATCCAGCCAATGGACATCTGGACATGGGAACCAGCGTGGTCTGCGGCCACTTGCATCTTCTTGTTGAGGAACCAGCGATCACCTAGATCTTCTGAATGACTGACCTGGACATACAGAATCTCCGAGGACAGCCTTCACTGGCCACTCACTCCTTCCAGTGGTTTTTGAGAGAGGTCAGCTGTGGCGAGTCGTTCCTGGGGCACACTCCATTCTCCTTTCCTATCCTCCCATAATAGGGAGGGTTACCATTGCTGGTGTGGCATTCTGGGGGGGGGGGGACCTTGACTCCTTTAGGGAGGCAGACTAGGGGGAGAAAGTCTTTCACTGCTTTTATCCCCATGAAGAAAGGTAGTCTGTTCTTAGAGCCCAGGTCTTGACTTCTCTCTTTAGTTGTCTTCCCCCCATTTGAAGACAAAGACAGTAGTTTCTGTAAAGATGAATTTTGATGCCCCTATTCAATTTAATCAGTATTTATTCCATTCTTGAGGTTTAATGGGCATCAATGATTGTATTAGTGGATTAAGCAGACTGAGATTAAGTTTGAGTTATGGTAGTTAATGCTTTTAGGATGAGTTACAGTTGATTAATACACCATGGAATGATGATTATATTAATTGTATTTGATTTATCTACTGTATCGCTAATGTCTGTTGTACTATTCCCCCACCCCTCCCTGGCCACCCACTTTTAAATAAAGTTTCTCCTTATTTATTTTGGTACTACATTTGGTAGTCCCAAAATTGTAAATTGTTCTACAGATTTACTTCGGTCCTACTACAAATTTGGTGCATTTCTCCAAGTGTAGTACTTGAAATAAGATTTACTTTTCTCTTTGCATCTGTGAATCACTGCTGCCCACTCTCTAGTGGTCTTTGCTATAAAACCACAACTTTTTTGAACCCTGGGATACTGTTGTCAAACACTAGGGTTGATGTCCTCTGGAAGTCCCAAGACCTCGCTGACAGGGTTTTATGATCTTTGGAAAGTTTACAATGAGATGGCCTACAGTTGACAGCCTGTAGCCATTGATCCATGAAAAACCTAATGGCAAAGTAGTTTGGGTTGATGGACATTGCCTGCCAATCATGGGAGCCCCTCTGCTTCTGAAGATTAGCCAGCTTTGAAAGGAATCTCCCAGGGACCCTACAATATTTATACAGACCTTCAGCCCCTTGGCATCTGAGTCCCTGATCATGAGGAAGGTCTTAGACTCAGCTGATTAGGGACCACTGGCCTTTATCATAAATTGATCACTCATACTTAGAACTCACTCTCAGTAACTTCTGCTGCAGACTGAAATTTTGTGGTCCACCTTTCCCTTTCATTTTTGTACCCTGGCCACTCCCTTGTACTTCCTGGCTTAATAAATGCTTATTAAATTAAATTCTTAATTGTCTTCTGAGTAAGAGAATGTCAAACCATGGTTGGATTATTATTTGCATTGGTGAAGGGGATATTCATTCTATTGAAATCGCAGAAGAATGTAAGCTCCTTGGGGGGGGGGGGGATTTTTTTGGTATATAGCTTTGAATCCTCAACCCCTTAACTAGTGATAGAATACATGTTGTTTAATAGATGTTTGTTGAGTTGAAGTTAGTTGCTGTTCCTTAGAACTAGGCAGCCACAGCCAGAGACCTCAAAGGGAGTCCCAGACCTGACATCTCTAGGATAGAGAAAAGTTGTCATGCTCTCACTTAGGTTGGATTTTGAGCAGTTCATTTGTTTATTTGGAGGAGCCAGGAGAACTTTTCTGTGGCAGTCTGTGGGGATCTCTCTCCTTGAAGCAAAAGAGAGATTTCTGGAAGAGCAGAAATAGTCAGTGCTCATGGGAAACCAGGACCTAGGGCTTGTCTTTGCCTGCCTCCCAAGGAGAGAGCTCAGAACGTGCAGCTCTGGATGCATGTGGACATCAAGTACTCGACACATTTCCTCTAGAGTTGGTGAAGTCCATGGGGGCCAGGGGAAGACTGAGAGATGGACTGACACATCAGGAAAGATAGTTAGCAGGAGAAAGCCCAGCTCCCACAGAATGCTTGTTTGTGAGGACAGTGTCCAAAGTGCTGTCTTTGTAGCCCCCCTCATTGGGCACTGACTTTTCCATGATCCACAGACTGATGTCTCTTGTGGTCAAATTTGGGTCACTGAGGGATCAAGAGAAGAGTCATTTGGGCATTTAACCTGATGCCCAAATAAGACTTTCTCTTTGTTTTGAGAAGGCACTGAAGTTAAATGGTTAAGGCTCAGTGTTTTTGTGGTATCCTAAGCTGTGAGCGTTCTCACAGGAAATATCAGGTCAAGTCATTTTAGTCAGGTTTTCCATATCCTTAAAGAGAGGGGGGAGGAGGGAGAAGAGGCTTTGGAAAAGGTCAACGACTCAAGATTTGGCAGCAGACCTTGTTAAAGCAGCTCCACAGTGCAGTGACTTGTAGAAATGGGGCCTTTCAGTAAGCCATGGGGTGGAGGACCTGCCTGATGTTAGGTGAGCAGATGGGAGGCAAGTGCAGTCTTTGAGCCCTTCTTGTACTGACCTCAGGGTTTGGGGAGGTCACTTTCTCTTGAGAAATTGCATGGGGCTCAGGAGTTGGTCCTTTCTCTTGGAGAAATACAAATTCCCCTTTGTTCAGATGAACTGAATGCATGGATTGGCTGCATTGAGTCTCCAGAGTATGTGTGTGTGTGTGTCTGTCTGTGTCTGTGTCCATGTGTGTATATGTGATCACACATGGGATTTTGATATTCCATTGTTGGAAATGGGATAAAAAGAAGTCAACAGTGGATGAAAACATGGCAGAAGTCATCCTGGTGACTCTTCGGACTCTTCTCTCTGAGGCCCAGGCATCTTTAAAGGTCTACTTTTCTCCCTCCAGTCACATTCTCCTTAATTTTCTTGCTTCATTCCCTCTTCTGTGCAACTGTTGGGAGGTTGTTCCTGAAGCGTCCTCTCTGCCCCTTGCCTTTCAGGAGTCACCAGACATAAAGTCCTCTCTTTGGCTTTTTCCCCTTCTCAGGCCCCCAGACCTCCTTAATACTTCTTTCCCAGGACCCTCCATTTCCCTTCTCCACACCTTTGCACTGGCTCTTCATGCCTAAAATACTTTTCTTCTTTTGTCTATTTTAGTAGTTCTGCTCACCCCCTGGCTGGAAAGGTGTGGAAAGGAGTTAGGGAGGGCCAACAGTAGAAAGGGAGTCCTTCTTCCTCTTCTTGTTTTCTCTTTTCTCTGTCAATGAAAATGGTCTTTGACCTACAAAGGACAAAGCAATTATGATTGCCAGGGAAGTGATATCCAAGAAAAGTAAACAGATTGTGAAAGAAGCTCCATTCTTTCCATGGTCCAGTCAGGTCTGGACTGTGGTAGAGGCTGCTGAGGAGGGGAGGTATCACAACCCCCCCATAAGCTCCAGGGGCTCCCTAATGCCTGCCTCCAGGATCAAATTCATCAGCTTGGCACCTCATCACTTGATCTCTCCCCCAACTCTTCCAGTCTTCTCCCATCCTCTGTCTCACCACATGCTCTCTGATCCACTGACACTGGCCTCCCCTCCCTCCCTCCTCCCCTGACTTCCATGCCCCACCCCAGATTGTTTATCATCTATACAGTTCTGTCATTAGCTCTTTGAGGGCTTCTCTGTACCCTAGTGCCTTGCATACTAAGTGGCATCCAGTAGGTGCTCAATAAATATTTACTGAGTGATTCAGTCTGCACAGCAAGGGAGCTGGTCCAGATGCTAGAAGACCTGGTGGATGTGATCCACCGAGCTGCCAAGATTTTGGAAAGACGGTGGAGAAAGGGATGGGCCAAGGGACTGACAGAACAGGACCCAAGCCTGTAGCTGGCCTCCAGCCAAGCATACCAGGTGGGGTCATTGTCTGGAGGAGGGAGTCTCCTCGATAGCTCACATTCAGGACAAAGGAACCACAACGATGACCCCTCCATGCACATGCAACACACATACATGTGCACACACACAGAGATCTATATATATTCAGTTCAGTCCATGCTCAGAAAGCCCCTCCTGAGGGCTGCCCAGCTGAGAATACCTAAGTCTGCCCTCAAGGGGCTCATGGTCCTCCTCTAGATGGAGGCATCCCTTCCCTTGGCATCATTCGTGTTTTGTCCACAGAAGCCATGGTCTTCAAAATAAAATGCAGGGATTTAAGAGAGGATTTAAATTATAACTTGAGCTCAGCTTGGAGTGGTCAGTTCAGTTCCTCGATAGTTTGTTGTGCCAGGACTGACTTGGGAGGAAGGGAAGGGAACAGCATTCTCAAGTGTCTACTGTGTGCTCACTGCTGGGCTATTGCTTTACAAATATTGCCTTAGTTGATCCTCAGGAGTTCCCATTGTAGTCTAGACATCTCAAGGGCTCTGGGTGATTCTTAGATTTATGAACTAGTGGATGTTTGAGAGGAAGGATCATGAGGTTTTTCTGGTCAGCATTTCATGTCAGAGAAGGTCTAAGCCTAAAGAACAGAAAAAGTGTCTGTTGGGACACTTAATGTTGGGACCCAAGTTTCCTAAGTGGTTGCTGGCTGTTTTCAGTCTCATTCAAACTAGTATATGGCAACACATCCTATGAGTTTGAGATATCTCTGACTTTTGTCTTGATGTACCCCCATTGCCCTTGGATGAAACCCATAGCCCCAAGTGCTGGTGAGTTGGTTTATCTTCATTCTTGAAAAGGACCAAAATGATGTGTCTATGTCAAGGTCAATACTGCTTCACTCATAAAAGATAATGCCTTTTCTGTATGAGGACACAGCATGCCAGAGGTTGGGGGGTGTCCTGTGCCAGTATCTCCCATGTCACACAGTTGATTCCAAAGTTATTCAGAGAAACCTTGAAAATGTCCTTATATTGCTACTTCTGACCCCCTTGTGGGCCCTTGTGAGAGTTATCCAAAAATAGTCTTTTAGGAAAACATATGTATGGCATTTGAACAATGTGGCCAGCTACTCAGACTTGTGTTCTCTACAGTAGACTTTGATTGCTTGGAAGTTCAGCTTGAGAAAGGATCTCAGTATCTGGTACCTCATCTTGCCATTTATATTCAGAATCTTCCTAAGACAATTCAAGTTGAAGTGATTCCGTTTCCTGGCATGGTCCTGGTAGACTGGGTTTTACAGGCATGTAGCAATGAGATCAGCACAATGGCTCTGTAAACCTTCAGTTTGGGAGGTAGCCTAATACCTCTTCTCTCCCACACTTTCCTTTGGAGTCTCCCAAACATTGAGTTACCTGGAAGTGCATGTGTCAACCTCATAATCCAAGGGTATATCCCTGGAAAGTATACTGCCAAGATAATGAAACTTATTTATCCACGACAGTCAGTACTTCTCCTTTTGCTGTAATGGATGACTCCACGGGTGATGGTGCATAACTGAAAGTTTTCTTGGTTTTAATTGTTAGGCCAAAATCAGAGAACCGATCCATACATTGTTGCATCTCATCCTCAGAGGCTGCATTGAATGCACAGTCATCTACAAACAAAATATTGCACACCATCTCTCCCTCCACTTTAATCTTAGTTGGTAGCCTTTACAAATTAGTTTACCATCATTGTGACTGACCTTGATTCTGTTTTTGTCTTCCTTGAGGATGTCTGAAAACTTAGCTGAAAACATCATGCTAAACAGCCCTGTTTCACTCCATAGATGGGAAAGTGGGAGAACATCTTTCCATCACCCAAAGCATGCTGGCATATAATACTGATGTTCTCTGGGCAACCCCTTTTGGCCCTAATTTTCCACAAGCACTCACAGCTAACAATATCAAAGGCCTTGGTCAGATTGACAAGTGTCATGTCACAGAACTCTGTTCTGCTCCTGACATTTCTTGGGGGGAACCCTCTATCAACTGTTCTTCAGCCTTTTCTGACTCTTGGGGAGATGAACATTTTCCAGATGAAGGAGGACTCTGGTAAAAATCTTGCCAGCAATGACCAACAGAAAGACCCTCTGTGATTGTCCTTCACCTTTAAAGAGATGGACAGTGGAGGCATCCTTGAATTTCTGGGGGATAACTTCCTCTTTCTGTAGAACACGGATGATTTCCATTAGCTCTGGCATGGGCAGTGGACCCCTTGCCTTGTAGCTCTAATAGAATCAGCACCAGGTGCTTTGTCACATGAAAGCAGTCTAAGGGCATACAGAACTTCTGCTTCATTTGGAAGTTTGACTAGAGAGGGATTGACTTTATCCTCAGCTATCTGACCAGTGGCCTCAGCATTGAATGATCAGAGTTTGTTGAGAACCTATGGAAGTGTCCAGCCCATCTTTCTAGGATCATGTCCTTATCCCTAATCAGTGTGGCTCCATCATCCTTGAGTACTTGAGTACTTACTGTCTGTCTTTGGCCCATAGCCTTCAGGACTTTGGAGTGTTACTGTCTGCATAAAACTGAATTTCATCAGCTTTCTTACTGAGTCAAGAACCCTGCATCTCTCTAAGATTTGCTTATCCTTTACTTTTGATGGAGTTAAATGCTACTTAGAGATGGTCGAGCTCTCCTGCTGGTAAACCCTGTGGAGTTCTTGTTTTTCATTTAGCAGCTTCTGTATTTCCCCATCATTTTTGTCAAACCAGTTTTGATATTTGCAAGTGGTCTGACCCAAGGAGCAAAGGTAATGCTGTACCCCAAACTGAAAGCTGCCCACTCTTGTTTAGCTCCCCCTGTTGCCAACCATATTTATTGGCACAGTTTTTCCACCATGTTAGTAACAAACTGTTCACACTCAGAGAAGTGCTCTGATTTGTTGACATGAGTTCTTCTGGTAGTCATTTTGTCTTGGGGCCACTACATTTTACAGAATTTGAATACAGAGCTTGGAGAGGCTGAGTCTGCTCCTCCAGCCCACAGCCCCACACAAACCTTTGTCATTCTCTCATCCTGTCTCTTCTCCCAATCATTGTCTGTTAAATGCCAGGGTTTGCTGTTAGGGTGTGTCCATGAAGTTTCATGGCATTGAGATAAACAGAAGGTTGTGTATTTGATGTGAAGGTCATGTGATGCCCAAATCTTGAGTAGTAGGTGACCCCTGCTGTTGCTGATAGTCTGTGCCTACTCTCTCATTAAAGTCATCCAGAATGAGGAGCTGATGATGGGGGTCTCCAGGCCTTCCTAAAAGTTGTCCTTGACCCACTTAGAATGCTTCGTGGTTGGAGCATCTGCCATGATGATGGCAACAGGGTGCTAGATGGCAATCACTTCTTTTGAGAAGCATACAATTTTACTGACTAGATTAGTTTTGATTGAAAAGCTTGTACCAGTTTCTTGATGCACCCCTTCACTGTGGCCACTCCAAAGAAACTGGCCTCCATTTGCCAGCCTCACTTCACTCAGGGCAGTTACTTGCATGTAATACTTCCCAAGTTTTTTTGCATAAAAAGAGCTGCTTGTCTTTCAGGTCTTCCGCATTTCATGTTGTCCATGAGTGTGTTTACATTACATGTAATGATGGGATCATCTTGGCACAAATTGTGGTCCTTTTTTATATTTCAGTCACAGAGTGGATCCCTGTTTGCTCCAGTTAATAGACCAGGCTCAGGGGAAGCAGAACAGATTTAGGGCACCTTTTCTAGCCCTCTCCTCATACTAGAAGGGGAACAGTGCAGTCCTTCAAAAAAGGTTGCTCAGACATCCTGTGGGCCACAGTGAGAAGATGACTAGTGACTTGGGCTATCTGTGCAGTATAGTTTTCACCTGCTGCTTTGTCACTTGCCTGTCTCCGCAGGATTTCCAAGGTAAAAATGTCAAAATGGGATGGGTTAGTCTTTTGCTTTGTGCATAAACTGGATTTAAGTAAGGCAGAATTGCACAGAGTGGTCAGTGTCATTCTCTCTTCCAGAGTCATAGAAGTCTAGTGGCAGTCCAAAAGTCAGGAGCATTGGGAATGGCCCAGTTTGCACTGGATGATTTTGGCACCTCCCATGTCTGACCAAGCTCCACAAGCTTCTGCTGTCCCCAGCTCCATGACTGATGGAACAAATTGTTCTCATGTGCCCATTCTGCTGGGGAAGTCTCCGTGTGCTTGGGCTAGACACCCCATAACTCATTGAAGAGTTCAAGATCCCTTGGGTAACCCTCTATCAAATTTAGCCCCTCTGATTTTACTGGGCAATGATTGCTGCTCATGCTGCAGTTTCTTGGAACCACAGGTAGGAGTTAGGTAAATCAGGTGGACACCAAAGGTAGATGACAGCCCTCACCCCTGGGGTGCTAGTTCTCCCTGAACTCACCCTATACCCCAGCCCCCAGAGTGCTAGAGGCTACCATGAAGTGAGATTGAATATTGAGCTGGAATCCAGGAACCTCTGCACCCCCCATTCAAATTCAGCCTCAGGCACATCCTGTTTGACCCTAGACCAGTCAGTTCACCACCTCTCCCCTCAGTTTTCTTCACTGTAAAATGATAATAGTTCCTCCCTCCCATCTCCCAAATGAGATTATATCAATAAAGGGCTTTGTAAATCTTTAAGGGCTATATAAATGCATCTGTTCTTATTATCTGTTACCTAGATATTAAATGTACTTTAAATGTGTCATGGCTTCATTTCTAAAAAATAGCTGAGATGTGCTAGTAAGACCATGGGTGACAGGCTCCCTGATTATCTGTCATGGAGTAAGTTGTCCAAATGATTCTCATGTGCAACCTTCCTGAAGTCTCTCTGATGCTGCTCTTGTCCAGGGAGGGTTTACCACGTTTGAGTCACCACCCTGGTAAGGCCCTCTTTAAGCCTCCAGCCTGGTGACCACCTCAGTTCTCTCTCACACGTGGAGTCTGGCTTTTACAAAATCTTTGGTACCTTCACTGGCCACCAGAGGGGGATCTGTCCTCATAGCCCTGTGCTCTCATTTCTCTTCTCAATTTTTCCTCTACCTCCCTTACTTGATTTTCAAAATCTTTTTTGAGCTCTTCGTAGCCTGAGATCAATTCATATTTTTCTTGAAGGCTTTGGATGCATAAACTGACTGTTATCTTCTGAGTGTGTATTTTGATCCTCCATGGGACCAAAGTAATTGTCTGTAGTTTTTTTTTCTTCTGTTGTTTTCTCATTTACCCAACTCTGTGGTAAGGTGGGGTTTTTGCAGCTGTTTTCAGAGACATCTCCCAGGGACCTCCAAGTTCTCTCCTCCAAGGTCTTATGAGAGGCTCTGACCACTCTCCTGGCCTGTGCTCTGGCCTGTGGATGACCATAAGCACCAGGGTCCCCGCTCCACACAATAGGCAGTGTGCTCTGGGACTGGGGCCTCAAACTGCAACCCAGATCTGAGTATGAGTGAAGTAACAGAGTCCTGCCCCAAGGATAGCACAGAGACTTCTGTAGTCTCCCCCCTGCCCCCTTACTGTCCTTGGGCTGAGTGCTCTGGAAGCAGCTGCCTCTTGCCTCCCCAGGCCTACTCCTGGTCCTCCAGGCCAGTTCTATTGTGGTCTGTGATGGACTGTGATCCTCTTTCCCTTTAGTGTGGCAGAGTTTTCCTGCAGAGCTTCTCAATTGTCCTTGGCAATCCCTGGGATAAGAAGCCTGGAAATAACACTGCTGCCACGGACCTGGGTACCCCAGGGACCCAGGCATCCTGTGGTCTATTACTGGATGACTAGAAGTGGTTTGCTCCTGCGCTGCTGGGGCTGCAGTACTGGTCCTTTCTAATCCCATGTAACAGATCCTTCCCACAGATTTTCCAAGTTGTCTAGACTGAAAAATTGTTTCCCGCAGTCTTTCTGTGGGTTCTGCCTCTTTATTTGGTTAGAGTCAATATTTAAAAGTATGTGGAGTGGTTGGGGGAGAGCCTGTGGGAGTCCTGCCTTCCCTCCATCATCTTGGCTCGACACCCCCCCCCACTTGTGCTTCTAGGGTTTCAGGTGTGACTTGGGGATTCCCCAACTACTCACACCCAAAGGAAGGTGGCCTTTGCCCCAGCTCCAGAGCATAAATTGCAAAGAGCATTTCCCACCGCCACCTGGTGATGGAACAACTCCAGGTCACCCACATATCTGAACTCTCCAGGCCTTCTTCTGGAAGAAGCTGCTGTTCCCTCTTATGATGAGCTGTGATTGCTGCTGCTGTGCCGACCCTCCAAAATTCTTCACTGCAAATGTGAAAGATAGTGCGAGAAAGGCAGACCCACTCATTTGGGTCTGAGTCCTTCAGAGACCATGCCCTCCCATTTATGATCAGACCATACAGTTTCTCTTTATCTTTGACCTTTCAGGCCTGGTGAAGATAAAGCAACACTGAAGAAACAAAAACATATTGCAGCTTGAATTGTCCTTACTAAAGGTCAGAGTGATGGTTGTCCTTCATTCTTGAAGAAGACCAATGACGACAGAGAGGGGATGCCATGACAAACACATGAACTGGATTTGGGGTGGGGGGGCAGCTGTGCTATGTCACCAGCCTCACTTTCTCCTCTGGAACCATCTGGATTCAGGGTTCAGATGTGAATCAGGACATCTGGAGAGGGTCTTGGAAGGAAGTGTCAAAATAGAAAACAAGAGAGCAACATTACCTTGCAATGGAATGATAAACATACTTGAATATTCAATATTTCTCAAAGTCATCCAATATTCAAAATTATAAATTTTGATCATAATTTATGAAATTGTAATAGACACTAATGGTAATAGAATATTTGATTCAGACAGGGTGCTTGCTCTTATGGAACTAATGGTCCAGGAAAGACAATAATGCAAAATAAAATCACACTTTACCCCTTAGGTTTAAGTGAATGAGGGAATTACAAAGCCTAGTTAGATGAGGCTAGAGGGGAAGGTCATTATGACTCTAGAGGATCGGGAAAGACTTCATAGAAAGGTGTGGTATCTGGGCTGGGCTTTAAAGGAAGAAGGGAGAAAATAAGGAGAAAATAAATAAAGAGGGAGAGAGTAGGAAGACAATCTAGGCATAGTAATATATTTACTTGATAGCTGGCAAATCTAATCAATGGTGTCATAAGACTATGACAACTAAAAGCATAATAGTCAACATTTACACACCGCTTGGAGGGTTACCAAATGCTTTGTGCAGTCTAGAATTAGTGGAAAAGATTTGGGAGGGAGAAAGCTGCTTTAGTCCATCCATTAAGCTAGACCCCACAGAGAGAAGAGGTACAAGACAAGGACTGGCTGCAAAGGAGCTGGTAGGGAGAGCCATGGCTTCTCTGACTACTCAAATGTCCCAAGGCTAGGCAGTGAGCAAACAACAAATATTGACTGAGCTCTTGTGGTGAGCCATAGGCCTAGGGATACAAAGAGTAGGAGAGTTCCTGCCACCAAGGCTCTCCAGGTCTCAGGGGCTGACACCATGGGACATGAATGTATACAAAGGTCTGGAGGAAGCCTGGAGGCCTGGAGGTAGACAAGAGGACTGAAAGCATGTAGGCCTGGTAGATTGTTCACTTGATAGCAAGGGTTGTGTGGGAAAAAGCTGTGAAGAGCTCTAAGTTAAAAGAGAAGTATATCGCTAGCCTTAGGGCCAACTGGAAGTCATAGAAGTCAATTGTACATGGTGGACATATGGATGCAGATGTCTGGGAATGCAGAGACCAGGTCAAAGCTGTGTGATAATCAAGGCAAGAGATGAGGAGGGCTTGATTGAAGGGGATGTCTGTGAGATGTGGTGAAGGAAATGTGGTGGAACTTGGCCACTGATTATATATGCAGGGTGAGGACAGGGAAGATGGGGGTGCCCAAGGATTGGAAAGACTTTGGGGAAATGATGAATTTTCTTTTGGCTTCACCATACAGTTTGGAATGCCTGAAAGGTGGCATTCAGGAGAGCAGCTAGAGCTGGCATCTTCCAAGGAGCTGAGGAGGTTCCCAGGTGAGCCAAGAAGGAGATGAACTCTGAGGATGGGGCCTTGGTGATGCCCTGTGATGGGCTTGGAGTCGTTTACATTCAGGAGCAGAAGCATCTCTGACTCAAATATGACTTCAGCAAAACCAAGGAATGTCAGAATTGACGGTTCAGCATGATATGGTGAAAAGGAACATCTGGATTAAGGATTCCAGGACCTGGGGGAAAGGAAGAGTGGGGAGGACATTTGAGTAAAGGAAGAGTGATACTATCATGGGAGGGTACTGGGGAGACAACACAAAGAGGAAATGGAGGATCTTGGGAACTATCACAAGACTGGGAGACCTCAGTTATCCAGGCATGCTTCCTCTTAAAAGCACTTCAGGACTTGACTTCCCTGGGGGAAGAATCAGTGCTGGGACATCCTATTCTGGAGCCCCCATACCTGTAGTTTTCTGGAGTGGGGACTCTCCCCTCCTGGGATTTATGATAGAGGAGAAGTAAGCTGGGCACAGTCTGACCTGCATCTTGGAGTTAGAAAAGGTGGGGGGGGCGGAGAGAAATGAGAAGAGGCCAGAAAGGGGAGAACCAAAGGCCAGAGAGCTGCAATATTAGAGGGAGCTATCCAAACTCCCTTTGTAGTGACCAACGAATCCCCCAACGCATGATATCATCAGATCCGACTTGTGAAAATAGTTAGACTTTGGGTAGTGAGGACATGTATATGCAATGCCTCTGAATGGACAAAAGAATTAGTGATTTATTTACTAGGTGTAAGCACTGTCTGAAAGGCCAGGGCGTTCTGCTCTAGCAGCATGTACTTCTAATAGGGGGACCATACTTGGGCAAAGTTTTAGCTGTAAGTCTGAGGGATGAGCAATGGCAACTCAGGCTATCATGAGGCCTATTTAAATGTCAGGAAGGGGCAGCCTGGAGAACTCCTCCTCTTCCATCCTTCTTGTCCTTGCTTCTCCTTGCCACTGCCAATTCTGCCACCACAGACCACATCCTGTAAGCAAAAAATCTGAGATCTGAAGGAGAGTTAATTCAGGCAGCATCCAGATGAAGGGGAAGAGAAAGAGAAAGAGAGAAGGAAAATCCCAGTGTTGGACTCCCTGTGGAACCCTTGGGTTCCATAGGATGATGAGTAGAAGTGATTGATCTCAAGATCTAGAAATGCTTATGAATCTGTGTAGTACAAGTATGAGGGGATGATTCAGGTATAGACAGGTATAGACTATCTAGGTGGTTCAGACCTGTTTTTGTTAAGTCCTCATGTACATACATGCACCCTCTTTATTTTTATATTTAATTCATTTGATTTGTTAATATATTATTGTTGATTTGTTCACATTAAATGAGGGTTTTCTTTCGTTTTTTTAAGAAGCATAGATTTTAATTCACAGGTTGTTTCAAAAGTTCACAAGTTACAAAAAGCTCCCTGGTTAGGTTCTTTAGCAAGATAGAGTTCTTAAGACAATAAATTTAAGCCCAGAAGAACTTTGGTCTGGAGAGAACAGCACAATTAAGAAAGGGGGAGAAAGGGAAAGGGACCAGCCATGAGACAGTGATTGGGCTTAGATTAACATGTATCCAGCTGCATCATGATGGTGGTGGTGGTTCAGTTTGGGGATGATGCTCCCCAAGAGCAGGTTGACCTCCAAAGCAGAGGAGCAAGCTGGAATACATGATCAAGAAGTGCATAGAGGAGTGAGAGGTTATTTGGGGAATTATGCTCCCTCAGAGCAGGTTGATCTTCTGAAGGAAATCAAGAAACTCAACTGAGTGAGCAAGCTTTTAAGGAGGACTTGAAGGCAGGTAGCTTAGAGAGCAGAGATGAGGTAACTGGGTTATTTGTGCAGACTTAATCCTTTCAGGCTAAGGTGGCATCCATTGTTTAGTTGCTAGAGGCTTCTTGTGTGCCTGGGAACTGGGAGATTCACAGGAGTGAAAAAATTGCCAGTTTGGGGCAAGGTACTTTACTAAAAGTTCATTGACTTCATCTTAGAACCTGGAAAATTGAAAGGGTAGTGGGATCAGTGTTAATGGAAGGTATATGGCCCATGCAGAGGGAACAGATTAAAGAATAGATTTTTTATTAGCATTTCCCCTACTTCAATTTCTTCCAGGTACTTTCATATTCCTTGTGACCACGTATTCTTTTCTCTGAGGTTCTGCTTAGATTTCTTGTAGCATTCTTTTTCTTCTGGGGTTACCATATGGTTTTCTCTTAAGCCATAGTAGTTCTTCATTAGGTTCCATCATTTTCACGTGTTTCCTAATATCCTCAGCTGTGATTTCTCTCTTGGAGCTTTGTGCTTTGGTCATTTGATCTCATCTGATAGGTTGAGAGTTCATACTTGGTCCTGGATATTGTGCCTAACACCAGGTTCAGGCTTCTGGGAATTTCTGTTTTAGCTCTACTTCCTGGTAACTCAAGTCAGGTTTTGTCTTTGGTTCTTTCTTTGTCTCCTATATTCTGGAGTTGCCTCCTTACTGGTAATCTGATAAGTCTAATGCTTATTCAGGTATTGCTAAGGTAGCCTCTTTTAAGATGCCGACTACTCTTTCCAGGTGATACCTGGACCATTTTCTCCTCAGCTTCTGCTCTGGGTTGTCAGGTCTATCCTGTCTCCACTGTGGATACCTAGCCTCTGTGAGTTTGGCCTTCCACATCTATGGTTACTCTAGATTCAACCACAGTGATGGAAAGAGTGGGAACCAGACCAAATCCAGGTTGCCTCAATCCTGAAGATACTAGATAAGAGTTCTGTCAACTTGCCTGTGCTGCAGGAGAACGGATCCAGATGAAAATAGTACTATACCTTAAAGTTGCATTAACAGGGCATTTTTTCTGTTACTCCAGATTATAATGAGGCCAAACAGTGTTACAAAGTTTTACAAAACTTCTTGTTGAGATCTTGGAAGATAGACAGAGACAGAGAGATGGAGAGAGGGAGAGAGGGAGACAGAGACAGAGACAGACAGCGAGAGAGAGACAGACAGAGATGGGAGAGAGAGAGAGAGAGAGAGAGAGAGAGAGAGAGAGAGAGAGAGAGAGAGAGAGAGAGCTTAGGAGCTTAGATCAACATAGGTCCACAAACTTAGAGAAAAGAAGGGAGAAGGAAAGTGGCAGGGAGCCCGGGAGAGGAAAAGAGATGAAAAGCTTTGAGATCCAGCCACATGGGGCTGAGGCCAATATTGTTCCAGCGGAATGCCCAGAGCTTCTAGCTTAGAGAGAGGAAAAAGTTGTAGCCCTGTGAGAATCCAGAGAAGAAAAGCGTGAGTTTGCTTTCAAAGGACAAAATGTCTTTTAACTGATGTTTTAAATGTGGTCACATTTGTGTTACAAAGGGAAATTTAAAAGGAACAATGAAGACATTTTCTAAGAATATTCACAATACATACATTCTTGAGAAATTTGATTTATAGGCAATGGAGAACAAAGCATCATAGAAGACTCTTCAATAATTCATACTCTTTGAACATGGAAATCCCATGATTGAGTTTAGGAGACCAAACTGTACGTCCCCTTACTCAATTGGATCCTGCCCAGCTTTCATCTTCTACTGGATGGAGCTGCCTGGTGTCACAAGAAATCTTAGAGTAGAAATAGGACCCATAAATTCAGGCTGTTTGGGATGAAAGGTGCAATTTGAGGAAATCTCATCGCCAAAAAACAAATTGACATTTCCACTCTCTTTGCTTGCATTAGCTTGTAATAGCGGCTTACTTCAAAGGGGAAAAGGGAATAGTGAGCCCATTTGAGGCTGCTTAACCCCTAGAGGCAGAACTAGGAAGAAAATGAGGAAATTGTAAAGAGTCAGGTTTAAATGTGTGGTCAGGAAACTTCCTGCTCCCTAGGACTCAACTGGTGGGTGGACTACTCTCCCCTGGAGGACTTCAAGCAGAGGCTTGCATTTTCAGAATTGACTGAGACTTTCTGATTTTGACATGGATAGTGTCATAATTTCTTTCATTCTCACCAAAATCATGTCACTCTCAGTTGCAATTCTCTCCATGTCCTGAATCATCTCCATTTCTGTACTGTTATTCATCTTCTGATTACTCTCACTTCCCTGTCCAAAGTTCTTTCCTTTTATCAAACAATAGACCCTCTGTGCTTTAAGAGGTTAAAAAGATAAGTTTTTATTTCAAGAAGCTTGGGATAACTGAAACTACTTCTTAATTTGCCAAATGTAGTTTATCCTCCTGCCCTCCTCTTGGTCAGTTCGGAGTTTCATTGGTCTATATTCATTGTCCAAGATATAGCTGCTGATAATCCAGGTCTGGGCTATCCATCCAGCTTTGTGTCCTAGGCTGGGCAGTAGATGTGGTTCATCAATTTAGGGGTGTGTGTGTGTGTGTGTGTGTGTGTGTGTGTGCACATGGACACATACAGATGGTTGTGTTGACCTCTTTCGAGTTCTTATGGATCTCCTTGAGGAAAGGCCACAGAGTTTGGGGGTTTGATGCAGTCAGCAGAGTGGTATGCACAAACAAGAAAGAGCACCTGGAATACATCCCCATCTTTAGGGATCACTCTTGCACTGGGATGCTGAATGATGTCTTCTTTATCATGGAGACAATCACTTTTGGGAAGAATTTATCTCCTGTTTTTATGCCTTGCTCAATATCAATAGAAAATCTTTCAAAAATTGTAATTTTATATCTATGTAATTTATTGATATACTCTCCTCTCCTTTAATTGTCTATATGGTTTTTTTCTGTCATTATGATAGTTATCAACTCTTGAGGTTTACAACCAACCATCCCCTTACTAGGGGGTGTGAGGTAGAAGGAATGGGAGAACTTGATCAAGCTCTGATCTGGTGCTTATTCATTATGTAACCTTAAGCAAGCATTAAGCCTCTGACCCTTAGCGTTTCCATCTGTAAAAATGGTGATCCTTGTACCTGTCCTTCATGGGATTTTGGTGAAGTTGATAAGCCATGAAGTGGTAGATGGGTCTGAGCTCTTATTAGCCAACTGAAAGGACTACCTATAGTCTTTGCCTATGAATACGATCTAGTTGAAAGAGAGCTTAGCACGCCTTCAACCCAGAGAGACTTCTGAGGTAGAACACTAAGAGCTGGTGATTGGGAGTCAGGGGATTGGGTTTTCCTTCCTGCCTCTTGATTTCCTCTTTTACAAAATGGGGAAGATTGTTCTTAGTGGCCCATCTCCCTTAGAGCTGTAGGGGACTAATCAGGAAATGTTGGTCAACAGATTTCCCTTAGATTACTGATATTCCCGGAGGTAAGGGACAGGATCAGGAGACAATGAGGAAGTCTTCATGTTTTGCCTCTTTCCAGAGCCATTGTTAGCAATCTTGATTCCATTAAGAGAGTTTCTCATAGAGCCCTAAAAAGAGAGGCGCAGACAGATGAAGAACTTCCTTCATTCTGGAGGAACCATAGCTCTTGGCTATTAGTATTATTCTAGAGCACAGCAGGTGGGGAGGACTTCTCTTCTGCCCCCCTCCCCCCACCCCATCAGTATGGATGACTTAGAGTGGAACAACCCACCCAGGACAAGATATTCTGTTCAAAAGAAAGCTTGACCAGAGTTCAGCTGTGGATCTGAGTAACTTACCCAGCCAGCAGAGTTGTTTTACCCCAGAAAAAGGTCTGAAGTTACCATAAGATATGAGGACCTTATACAGGGCCCAAGATACGAGGGAGAGTGACGCTTGGGAATTTGTCTTCTGTGGGACCTTGCCTCCAATGGCAAGTTGGCAGGGGAGCCTAGAGGGGTTTTTGTCTGGCTGATCTCCTCCTGAGGGATACTGCAGGGGGGTCTATGCAGTCATGGAAGTGAATATATTCTGTAAACCTTGAAGGCTTTCTTCTGCTAAGGTTGGTCCATTCAGGGTCAGCTGCTTCCTGGAGCTGGTGGCCAGCCAGGGGGCAACCAGAAGACTGGTCCTTGGTTTGGGCCAGAGCTCCCTGCAGGGAATTTCTAGCTCTTTGCATACTGGTTTGTCTGGAGGTGCTGAACCTGTAACCCAAGAACTTGAACTTTTTACAATATGTTGATCACTTTCCACATAATCCCCAGGAAACTCATCATCATGGGGAGGGCTTCTGCTTTGGGACTCCCCCTCATTTGTTCAGTACCTCGGGGACATCTGCCCCCTGCTTCTGAAGGATTGGGGGGGGGGATTCAAAATCCTGGCTTTTCCTTTGTTTGCCACCAGCTGCTCCCTTAGTGTTGACTCTACCACCACCATGATTATCATCACGCCCCCATCCCTATTTTCAACTCCCTTTGTGTTTTGTCTTCCTTGGGGTAGGAACTGTCTGACTTGTTTTATCACCAGAGAGCCTGGCACAATACTTAGAAAGTCTGTTTTTTGGCACCACTGGTTTCTCTTGTCATACTATATGTCTGAGGAATTTAAAAAGGTGATTCTGAGATGAAATTTCTAGTATGGGCCAGGAGCTTGCTGAATACAATATTCTCTCATCTGCTCCTTACAACCACCCTGGGAGGGGAGGAAAGAGGTGGCTCCTGCCTCAGCCATCCTTGCCCAATGAACCTTCTGCTCTAAATGCCCAAGCTCCTACTATTTGGAGCAGGGGCAGGCGAGGGTAACCACGGGGGAACTCAAAATTCAATACATCTAGGAACTTTTTAGGAATGAATTATTTAAATGTTTGCTCAAATATGGCAGGCAAATGATATTAAATAAATGGTTCCCCACCCCTGGTCTAGAGAGACAGGTACTGAGTGAATCAGAAGTTGAAGTTGGTTGTGTCCTCTCCTGGTGAGGGGGTGATGCTCAACCCCCCAGGGAAGAATTGAGGCTTTTTTTTTTTTTTTTGCTTTACTTCCAGGCATTCTTTCATTCTCAGCCCCTTATTTTGAGGTAGATAATATGATTCCCCTTAGAGAACTTGTAATTTGTAATAAACTGAAAAAGCAAGTGAGTGTAGACTTCTGCCTTCCAATCTTAGTCTCTTTCCTATGGACATTTGGAATAACTGGTAATAATATAATAGCAAGAAGTGAGACTTCTGTCATACTATTAGGTTTGCCAATTACTTCACATCAGTTATAGCTCTGGGGAGTAGATGTGGTCATTATTCACATTTAGCAATGACACATTTTACTGAGACTGAAAATGTTGAAGGGACTTGCCCAGAGGCACCCAGCTAGTTGGTATCAGAGGCAAGATTTGCTCTGGGCTCTAGACTGTCCAGTGGGGGTGACTTTCCCTCCCTTCTCCTTATTCCTGCCTCTTCTGGTAGGAATACAGCAGTCTGTGACCAAGTCTGGCCAACTGATCTCAGTTCACTCTCAGAGGGAGGCCACTGAAGCCCTGCAACTCGACATTTGAGGTCCTCTACAAGCTAATCCTTTGTCACTTGGTCACTAACCCTTTCCAGAAGCCCTATGTTCCAACTCACTAGGGCTCTGATTTTCCCTCCAAATTCAGCTCTCCAGGCTTCTCATCTGTGTATGCCAAATACCATTCCAGACAAGAAAAACCTTAGAGTGCATTAGCTCTTCCTCTCAGTTTCTCAGAAACCCCCTTTCCATGATTCTTCAGTTTTTCTCCACTTCTCCCTCCTCAGTTTATGTTGTCCTTTATTTATTTGCTGACAGAACTTCAAGTCTTGGGGTAAAAAAGATTTTTATTTTTGAAATCCCTAGACCCTAAAAGCTTCTTTTCAATTACCTTAACATTCATTTTTCAATTTTGAGTTCTAAATTTTCTCTGCCTTCCCTCTCTCCCCATCTCATTGAAAAGACGAGTAATTTGATACTGGTTATACATGTGCACTCATGCCAAACATTCCCATATTGACTGTATTATGAAAGAAAACATAGACCAAGGAAAAACCAAGGAAAAAAAGAGTGCTTCAATCTGCATTCAGACTATGTCAGCTCTTCCTCTATAGGACAGCTAGCATTTTTCATCATGAATTCTTCAGAATTGTCTTAGATCATTGAATTAATGGCTAAGTTGTTAACAGTTGAATATCATATAATATTGCTTTAATTTGTCCAATGTTGTGCTGGTTCTCCTCACTTCATTTTTTATCAATTCATTTAAGCCTTTCTAGGTTTTTCTGAAAACATCCTGCTTTTCATTTCTTATAGCACCATAACAATCAACTAATTCAACCATTCTCCAATAGATATGCTCAGTTTCCAATTCTCTGCCTCCATAAAAGAGCTGCTACAAACATTTTTTGTACAAATAGGTCCTTTTCCTTTTTAAAAAAAATATCTTTGGGATATAGAACTAGTAGTGGTAGTGCTGGGTCAAAGGTTATGCACAGTTTGAGAACCCTTTGGGCACCCATTCATGTGATTTCATTAAGAAGTGGGAAGCTTTGCCTAGAAATTTCTGCTGCAGATGGGTCCTTTCTTTCGGATGCTCTGTAGAATTGATTGGGGTTTTAGAGCATTTAAAAAGCCCACTTTTCCCACTCCCCACTTTTTTTTAAATTAGTAAAAGAAGGGTGGGAGAGGAACTCAATCTACCTCTCTGGTGGTTTCTAATACTTGATCTTGATATTTCTGCCAGGGTCATTTCCTCCTGTTCCTGTTTTCACTTAGGAGAGCACCTAGCTCAAAGCAGCACTTCTAAGAGATGCTTAATCAATATCTCAGGTGCCTTTGTGTTGATTGTTTGTTTAGGTATTCAAATTTGAGAGGGTTAAGGATGAGAGAATGAGAGACTGGAGGATTGGGCAATTGTGGATTGGGAAGAGGATGTGAGAAAGGAGAAGGAGAATGAAGAAAGAGAAAGTAGGTAAGAATGGGGTAAGAGACCAGGGATTATTTTTCACTCCGGTCTGAGTCTTCATGACCCCATTTGGGATTTTCTTGGCAAAGATCCTGGAGGGGTTTGCCATTCTCCTCTCTAGCTCATTTATAGAGTGAAGGGACTTGCTCAGGGTCACCCAGATAGTAGGTATTTTTTTCTGGATTTGAACTCAGAAAGATGACTTGCCTTGACTTGAGGTTCAGTGCTCTAGGCACTCTGGTACCCTGAGCTGCCCATAAGAGAACAGGATGAGTAAGATCAAAGAGGAAAGGAAGAACTTTGTATCCTAGAATCTCAGTTGTGAGAAGAGCCTGCTCTGAAGCCATCTGGTCCAACCTGTACAGGAACAAGAATTCTTCTTCATCCAAGTAAACAAGTGTGCCCTCTATTTAATGGAGACAAATGGGGAGCCAACCTTCATCAGACTCCTAAGGCAGCTCTTAATACTTGGAGGCTCCATGGGAGACCATCTAGGGAGTATGCACTAGGTCAGGGCTTCTCAAGGGCAGGTACTGGGTTTTGTGCTTAGTGCAGGTACACAGCAGGTGTTTAATAAATACTTGATAATGAGAACAATGAGGCTACTGAGGCTTCTGCTGCTGCCGGTGGTGCTGATGATACTGAGGGTGATGACAGTAATGGCAATTATGGTGGTGGGGAAGGGGAAGAAGATGATGAGGCTGCTGCTCTTGATGATGACAGTGAAGCTGCTGCTGAGCCTATTGCTGGTAGTGATGATGGTGAGGATGATAATGGTGATGATAGTGATAATGATGATTATGATGGTGCTGGTGTTGTTGGTGGTGCTGATGATGCTCAGGTTGTGGCTGCTGGTGGTGATGACAATGATATGGTGGGGATGGTGATGATGATTATTAGGAAACATTTCCTTCTCTCAAGCCAAAACCTGTCTCTTTGCAGCTTCCATTTGTTATTGTTCTATCCTTTGGGGTCAAACTCATCTCTATTCCAAAAGATCCAGATGGTCAAAGACAACTCTCATGGTCAATGAGAATTGTCCAGACTAAGGAGCCTATCAGTTCCTTCAACCAGCTCTTACATGATATGCTCTTGAAGCCTTTAACCATCCTGTGGTTCAGCCATTTCAGGCATGTCCAACTTTTTTTGTAGTTTTCATTTTTTGTAAGTTTTTGAGTTCCACATTTTTTTCTCCCTTACCCTCTTCCCTCTTCCCTCCCCATGACAGCAATCAATCTGATATAGGTTATATGTGCATAAGTAGTCAAGTTATGAAAGAAGAATCAGAACAAAAGGGGGAAAAAATCACAAAAAAACCCCCACAAAACAAATTTTAAATAGTGAAAATTCTGTGCTTTGGTTTTCATTCAGACTCCATAGTTCTATTCTTGGATAGTAATTTCCATCACAAGACTTTTAAAATTGTCTTTGATCACTGTAATGCTGAGAAGAGGTGAGTCTGTCAGAAGTGATCATCACACAATATTGCTGCTGCTATGAACAATGTTCTCTTGGTTCTGCTCACCTCACTCAGCATCAGTTCATGTAAGTTTTAACAGGTTTTTCCAAAATTTACCTGCTCATTTCTTAGAGAACAATAGTGCTTTATCACATTCATCTACCACAACTTGTTCAGCCATTCCTCAAATGATGGGCATGTCACCACGGAAAAAGCTGCTATAAATATTTTGTACATGTGGGTACTTTGCCCCTTTTTATGGTCTCCTTGGGGTGCAGACCTAGTAGTGGTACGGCTGGATCAAAAGGTATGTGCAGTTTTAGAATCCTTTGGCCATAGATCAAAATGTTAGACTCTTCATGACCCTATTTGGGGTTTTCTTGACAAAGATCCTGGAGTGAATTACCATTTCTTTCTCCAGCTCATTTTATAAATGAGGAAACTGCAATGAAATGGTCTACCCAAGATCATACCATATGTGTCTGAGCCTGTTCAATCTGAGGTCTTTCTGACTGCAGACACAGTGATCTATCCCCTATGCCACCCAGCTGCCCCTTCATCATTCACTGCAAATTAGCAGTGATTTTTGTAGGGAGAGATGGAGAGACCAAGATGTGATTTCATGGTGTTGTTCCTCCATCAGGGCAGGTCAGCAGCACTTTTGCCATTTATAGCCATTAGAGAATTATCTGGAGCACCAAGACACACTAGCATATGTCAGATGCTTTGGATTTATCTGGGGCCCCCTTTTCCTGCTGCCCTGGCATTGGGTTCTAATTCTGGACCCAGAGCATTAGTTCCCTGATCATGCCTCCTTGGCTTGGCATGATATGGTCTGAGATCACATTCCCTTCCTTGGTTCCAGTATAACACATACTCTTGATTCTAGTGAGAGGAATTATGGAGGATTAGTGGCTTCCGTTTGTGCCCGTGCCATTCTTGCTTCTCTTCTTGGGGAGGAATAAGGACTCCAGGTCAGAATCAACTGGCATGAGGAGCTTTTGTCTTCATCTCTTTGCTGGACTTTTTCTTCTATTTCCCACCATATTAAAGGCATTCTCAGTCTCCTCACAAGCCCCTTGGTAGCTCCTTCTTTATTCGGTGGATTGCCTAGAGTTTGGGCCAGTTTGGGCTCCTCTTCCCATCTTTAGGCCACTCCATTACTCAGAGCAGCTTGAGAAGAATCTGTGAATCCTAAAATTTTAATCCTGAATCTGAAGAAATGGGGGCATTTACCTTAGACCACCCCCTCCCAGCCATCTGGTGAATGGTGGAAGGAGAAAGGGAAGGAGGAGGGGATGAAGGCGGGGGCAGAGGGGCATGGGAAGTCAACAAGGAAGAGGTTTTTTGGCTAAAATGAGCATCCTTGACACCCTTGATTACTTTTGCAGCCCAATCCAGTCAATATCTCTCCTGTGCCAGGGATTGTGCTGCCTTCAAGGGGCTACCCTCCTTTCTCTGGCCTCCCTCCCCTTCAGTTTAGCAAGTGCTGTGTGTTGCCAGGAGCATGGGATCTTCTGTTTGGCCTTTGGTTGGTTCCTCACCACTCAGCCCCAGCTTTGAGCAGAGTAGTATTCAAGGGCTCATTGGGCAAATGAGGGTACAAGGTCATTCTAGCTGAGATCCTGGGGTCACTGCTGGATTTCAACCCCCTCTGGGAGGTGGGATTGTAAGACCATTCTTGATTTGAAGCATCTCCAGTTTTAAGATTGTATGGTCCTTTGATTCTGGTGTAGAACAAAAGAAAACTAGAACTTGGTAAGGCAGGTTTTTCTGAGGGAAGGGAGCAGTATTTATTGAGAGGCGTCTTTTCGTTTGCTGGAACAAAAAATGCCAGAGCCCAAAGAAGGAACTGTTTGTTAATTTGGCATCATGTGTATTGTGTAATTCTTTCATTCATGTCACTTTATAGACTTTTAAAAGGAAATCAATTCAATGGAATGTATTGTAGCATGGCTGGGATTGTTTCTGTAACAATATCATTCACTGCCAGCAGTTGGTGGGAAATTTATTTCTCTGCTGGGTTCAGAAGAGCTGTCTTTTGTGGAACAGAGTGATGTCGTCTGTTATTGTAAAAACCCGATTGTCCTTCAGCTACTCAAACTTCACACAAGTTATAAAAGAAAACATTTAAAAATAACAAGCAGTGGCATTTGTATTTTCCGAATGTTTGCAGTGATTCTGTGATGTGTGGACTTGGGTTTTGCCACCAGACTCTTCCAGTGAAGAGAGAAGACTTCAAGGTTAAGGGACTGGCCCAGGGTCATGCAACTGGGACACCCACCTTCCTGCAAAGCTCCAGATTTCTTAGACATATTCATTAGGGAGTGGTCATTTCAGGTCGTCTTTACGTCCTATCCATACCCTGAAAGCTTTGGTTTGAAGTTTCAAGATTCTTTGCAATGAAGGGGTCCCAACTGAGACTGGATGTGCCAGGCTCTTGTTAGCCCCACAGCAGCTGCCATTTAGAGGATCAGCTATTGAGGACCTGTGCCCTTCTTCAGGGATTGTTCCCCTTAAAACTCATGCACTCATTTTTGTTTTTCAGGACCATGCCTGTACATATAGTACCTGTCTGTGTAAATGAAGAGACAGACACGCTCCTGCTGGGTATGTTTGTGATGCTTATCTTTCCTTGGGGTCATTAACATGACATGGCTGTGGCATTCCAGGCCCCAGGCAGAATATTGGCCTCTGCTCCTTACTGGCTGGCATTCTGGGAAAGCCTTAGTTTTCTCATGTGTTAAGCAGGGGGTTTGAACACGTTGTGCTTCCAGATCTAAAGCTAGGATCCTTTAATTCCTCACATGAAGCTAACTGACAGAATCTTTGATCATTTCTTGAGTATTTTCCCATTGCTGAGTTGCTTCTCCTCTCTTGCCCTTGGGGCAGAGTTGGCCTCAAAGCTCTTGGTGACCCCCAAATCCAATTGGTTATCAAATGCTGTTGATGGAGTTGCCCCCAAACAGTTTCTCTCTGTGTGTTGCTGTTCAATTGTCTCAGTTGTATCCAACTCTTTATAACCACTCGGGGTTTTCTTGGCAAATATTCTGAAGTGATTTGCCATTTCCTTCTCCAGCTCAGTTTCCAGATGAGAAACTAAGGCAGACAGAATGAAGCGACAGCTGGGAAGTGTCTGAGACTGGATTTGGCCTGAGCAAGATGAATCTCCCTGACTTGAGGTCTGGAGCTCTGTCCCCTGGGCACAACCTCATTGCATTGATTTATTTAAATAGCATCTTTTCCATAAATGAATAAACTGATTCAAGGAAAAATAAATCCTCCTGATTTCTCTTCAACTTGATGCTTTAAACTGTTTAAAAATAAGATTTTTAACTGGACAATTGTTTTTAGGAAATAGAGAGCCCGGTAAGACTCGAATGTGAATCCTACTTGCAGATGCTCACTAGCTGTGACTTTGGGCAAGCCACTTCCAACTCTAAAATGGGCAGCTAGAATCTGAGTTCAAATCCAGATTCAGACCCTTCATAGCCATGGGATCCTGTTGGCCTCAGCTTCCTCAGCTGTAAAATGAACTGGAGAAAAAAATGGCAAAGCCCTCTAGTATCTTTGCCAAGAAAACCCCAAAGGGGGTTAGAAAGAATCTAACACAACTGAAATGGGTGACCAACAACACAGAGAGAGCTCATTGCTTCCAAGAAGCTGACTCACACCACATCTACATTGTGGATTCTCATCTAGGTCTGTCTTGTGTGCCCCGAGTGAAATGATCACTGAGGCTGTTTTCTTAGTATGTGACTAGATTTTATTGTCCAAGAAGTGACATTTTAGGGGATATATAGGGGCTTTCTACTTTCAGACCAGTGCAGCAATTTGTGTGGAATGGGGAAAAGTCCCTTGCCTGGTCTTGCCTGCAAATTATTTCCATGGTAAATGGGAGTATTTAGCTTCCCAAAGCAAGATTTTATCTTTGCCTACTTGGCTACTGACCTTCTTAGGGGACTGATGGAGGCCTGCCTACCCTCTTAATGTGGCAGGGAAGGTCTCCATTTGTTCTCACCCTGTTTCATGTCCTTCATGGTCATGCCAGAGCAGAAGGTAAATCCCTGAGCTCTTGTACCTTCATGACCATGGTAGTAAGGGAGAGGAAGAGCAGAAGAGAAATATGTCACTAAGCTCATTCCGACTCACTCCTGCCTCCACTGGGTGATGCACCCAATGAATTCATCCATCCCTGTTCATTGTGTTGCAGAGGATGTGGAAGATGAAGAACTTGTGCATGAAAACAGCTCTCAGCCTTTAGCCCTCTTGGCGCCCTGGCCAAAGTTGCAGGTGACATCCAAGCCAATGAGCCTCTCTGCAGCAAAAGTAGGTCTGACCTTTCTGGGGGTGGGGGGAGAACATGTGCTGCTCCTAGAAAACAGGAAGTTCCCCTACTGTTCCCTGACTGGGAATGCCATTGCCTTTGGCCCTACTTAGTGTCTTCCCTCCTTCTCCCCTATCTGGGAAGGAAGGGTCTCACAGGCCTGATCTCTGCCCCTCTGCATCCATATACACATGTGCCTTTAGCATAAGGCATAGAAACAGGAGGCAAGTAGCAGAGGGGAGTAGATGGGGTCCCATACAGCCCACTGGGAGAAATATTCTGGCACTTAATAAAATGAGTTCTTCCACAGAAGAATGCTAACCTTCAGAGTGGAAGTCACTGAGGAGGCACAGGCACAAGTAGAGTTTGGGGGTTTGTAAGAGACTATCCAGGACCCCAAGAGCTGAGTGGAGCTGCTGCAGGCATGGCCAGTATCTTATCTAAATCCTCATTTTTACATGGAGATGCTGAAGACCCAGGGGGAGAGGGTGGGAGCAAGTGCTCTCTGACCCCCATATCTTATGCCTCTGGGGCCCTCTGTGGAGCTTGCCTATGGCACAGCAGCCCTGATACTGGCAGACCTGAGCAGTACAACTCTGGCAGAATTTGATTTTCACAGATCACTGGGCCCAGAGGTTGCTAGAATGCCTGCTACCTGCTTCATGCAGCAGAGATGTGGAGGGCAGTAGGAATGAGAGAGTGAACCTTTAGTTTCTTATTCAGGTAGCATACTTAGAGAAGGAAACACTGGCTTAGGAGTCTGAAAGAGCCAGACCCACATCCTACCTCTGCTGTGGGCTGGCCGGGCCTCTGGATGTGGTCCCTCTCAGTGCTCCAGAGGACTCCCAAGATTCTTAGGTGCAGACGATGTGCTGACCTGCCTTGGGGGAAGAACTATCCACTCCAAGAATAAAGTTGTCAACTTCCATTGCACTCTGCCTCTGACTAGGGCTGGGTTCTGTGAAATCGGTGACAGATTGGCCTGTTACTGAAAAATTCGGTCAATCCCAGTCTTCACTGATCAGCAGAGTGAACATAAGGAAAGGACATTTGTTCAAAAAAATCATTGTAGTTGGTTTGAAACAGAACAGTAAATTGCAGCTTTGGTGATAAGTTGTCCCAATTTTTAACCCAAGTCCGGTGACTTATGACAGTGGCCCAATAGTGGGCTGGTATCTGTCAAAATAGTTCTGAAGTTTTCCTTACTTCTGATGAACAAAAGATCCAAATCTATTAGAGTGAGATAAGTTGTCCCAACCCATGAGGATTCAGGGAAATCAGTACCTGAAATCCTAAAGTCATAAGGAGGGAGAAGAATCAGATTCTGAACCCAAAGCCAGCCCATTTGTTAGTCAACTGGTAGAAATAAAGAGACTGCTCAAAAATTCAATTTTATACCAGGTCAAGTCAAGAGGAGTGACCAGAAGAGAGTAGAGTGGGGCTCATTCCTGCACCAGGACTGAAGCCGGGATGGGAGTCAGATGGAGAAAGAAAACAGACCAAAAAATCAAATGAAAAATAGTCTACTTCCTTCTGCATTTAGACTCCAGACTTCCATCACTTCTTTCTCTGGATATGAATAGCATTTTTCATCATGGTTCTTTGGAAATATCTTGGGTCACTGTTTAGCAGAGAACAGCTAAGCCATTCATAGTTGATCACTGTAAAATACTGCTGGGACTGTATACAGTGTTCTCCTGGTTCTGCTCACTTCACCCTGAATTAGATCATATAAGTCTTTCCAGGCTTAATTTTTTATTAAAATTTTTAAATGGAAATCTGTCTTCTATTTCTTCCAGCCCCTCATTCGAAAATTAAAAAAATCAAAATCCTTATTACAGACATGCATAGTCAAGCAAAACTTTATTTTGGTTATGCCACCCCCCCCCCCACAGAAAAGGTTACACTTTGCACTCAGAGTCTGTCATCTATCTTATCTGGAGATATAAATAGCATGCCCCTAAGTTATTTAGGATTATCGATCAGTTTGCCAAAGGCTTTCAGGTCATTTGTCCTTACAGTATTGTTATTATTTCATAAATGGTTCTCCTGATTCTGTGCTCTTAATTCTGTCTCATTTCATACAAGTTTTCCCAGATTTCTCTAAAACCATCCCTTTCATCATTTCTTATAGCACAATGTATTACATCACATTCATAGACCACAACTTGTTTCACCTTTCCTTAGTTTCTAATTAATTGATGTCATCATTCTTAGATGAGGCTTCCAAACCGAGTCAGAATTTAAACCAATGTGACAGTGACAGTGGCTGCACACCTTTGATACACCTAGTCCACATGGCACAGAGATGCCCTCAAGAGAAATGTAAAAGTCTTGGGCAGAACACTGGATTTGAGTCCAAGGACTTGAGTTTTGTTTTTGACTCACTAACCAGGTGATAGGATCCCGTTGTTTACCAGGCTCTCAAAGGGAATTTGAGCACCTTGGCCACCTTGCTAAACTGAGCTGAGCATCGAACAAGAGAATGGGTCCGCAAGGAGTGATTGGAGGGTTAACACCCCTGGAGGAATTATTTATCCAGTCAACATGTCTCATTGAATTTATAGGATGAAATATCTTGCTGGAACTCTCCTTTTTTTGAAATAAGAAAATGTTGTATGCAACCATAGGGATGGTTTTTGTTTTATTATTATTATTATTATTATTATTATTATTATTATCGTTACAAGTCAAATTCTTCTTTTTAAGGAAATAAAAACTGTTCTGTTTGGCTCAACACTTTGTGGCTTTAATGAAGAATGGAAATTGCAGAATTTTACATTCAATGAAATGACTCAGCTCAGATATGGCCTCATACAGAACAAGGTAGGTAGCTTGGATCTCTCTGCCATCTCTGGCACTAGAAGGAAGCATGGATTTTACAGAGAGGGAGAGTCTAATAGCCAGACACTTGTTGGGACTCTGAGTTCTGAGAGATCCAGAATCTGTTGAACTTTCTGTGCTGACTCTCCCCAAAGCCCATTGTTTCCCATCCTGGCCATTTGGTACCATGGGGAAGGGGCAGGCACAGAGTCTCTGACCACATGGAGCTCTCCTGGCTAGAAGCAAGGCTAACCCGACTTTGCTCCAGAAACATCTGACTGTATTTTTGTTGAATGATTTTTCACTTTGTGCTTTAGGAGAGCAGATGCACTGTGGTTGCTCTTGGCTGACCTCCGGCCTACCACATTTTTACTGGGTTCAAAACATTCCAAATTGTTCTCCTGAAATTTCATTTCCCATCAGTATAAGATAAAATAATTATCTAGTGATAGTGAAGAACTGAATGAGGCTCTCTGAGAATCCACACCTTCTGTCTCCCTTTGCCTCAGTCCCAGTGGAGGGGGGATGGGGTCCCAAAGACTCCAGCTGCTCCTCTATTTGCTGGCCTGTCTTGAACCAGCATGGCAGCCCAGGGTCACTCTGTGTGTCTGTCAAGAGGATGACTTCCAGAGTCCCCCAGGTAAATGGGGGAAACAAGAGGAAGGGACCACCAACTTCTTTGTTAAGTACCTCTATGTGCCAGCTATGATCCTAGGTGGTGTTGACAAAGATTGTCTCATGAGAGGTAGAGGTGTTATTATCCGTACTTTACAGAGAAGAAAACTGAAGCAGGGAGAGGTTTGGTGACTTGTCCCAGATCACAGAACTCGTCACTACCTGAGGTTGAATTTGAGCTCAGGTGGCCCCAAGCTCTAGGCCAGGGTACTGCCCTCATGGCCACATTGAACCAAGCTGGTGCCCCACTGTGCTGTTAGGGTCTGGAGCCCCCATGATTGTGGGTGAAGAATCAGGGTCTCTTGGGGCTTCCTTTCAAGGACCTGGGGGAGAGTCCATCAGTTCCCCAGGTAGTGGGACCCCTCTTCAGTGGTATAGAATTGTGGGCAGTTTGCTTTGTGGGAATTGTCCTCCTTGTCATCTCTGCCTCTTGATTCTCCTAGGGGGGTCCATGTGGTGTTTTGGCAGCTGTTCAGGGCTGTATCCTGAAAAACCTCCTATTTGGAGGAGAAAACAGAAGTACCAACATCAGGTAAGTATCACAAACTCTAGTGAAGCTTCCATATTTAAGGAAACTGAGAAATTTCCTCTGGAAAAGGAAGCCCAGAAGCTCTCCACTAGCAGAAAATTACCCACCTGCCAGGGAAGTACAAAAGAAAAGTACCTCATTAATGGACCACTTATAATTGCAAGTTAATGAATTACCTTAGCATTCATCATTTATTTTTACCATTTTCTTTTAAAATTTTGAGTTCCAAACTTTCTCCCCCATCCACTGTGAAGCAAGCAAAATATCAGTTATACATGTGAAATCATACTAAACATATTTCCATATTAGCCCTGTCATAACAAGTGAGAAAATGATGCTTTAGATTGCACTTAGATGTCATCAGTTCTGCCTCTAGATGGAGATCACATTTTTTTCATGATGAGCTCCTTGAAATAGCCTTGGTTCTTTGCATTGATTAGAATAGCCAAATGTTTCACAGTTGATCATCATTACAACAATGCTGCTCTGGTGCCCAGTGACCCTAGTTTTTCTCACTTCACTTTGCATCAGTTCATAGAGGTCTTGATATGGTTTTCTGAAAACCATAGCCCCTCATCATTTCTTAGAGAACAATAGTTTCCCATCATAATCACATACAACAACCTTTTAGCCATTCCCCAATTAATGAACATTTCTTCAATTTCCAGTTTTTTTACCAGCACAAAAAGAACTCTAAATATTTGTGTACTTATAGGTCCTTTTCCTTTTTTTTTTATTTGATCACTTTGAGGTACATATCTAATAGCTGGGTCAAAAGTTTTATAGATTTGGGGGCATAATTCCAGATTGCTCTCCAGAATTATTGAACCAGTTCACAACTCCAACTGTTCATAATTATATCTATTTCCCCCTCCCCAGCACTTGTCATTTCTTAGAGGTATCAGAGTTGTTTTAATTGGCATTTCTCTAATCAGTAATGAATTTAGAGCATTTTTTCATATTAATATAAATGTTTTATTTTTTAAATTCAGAAAACTGCTTTTCCATGTCCTTTGATCATTTATCAATTGGGGAATGACTCTTAATATTTACAAAATTGATTCAGTTTCCTATATATTTGAAAAATGAGATCTTTATAAATTTGCCTTTCAGAATTTTGATATGACCTTATTGTTTATGTTACCTTTTAGCAAAATATACTTTCCCTGCTATCTTTAATTTTTTTTATTTTTTATAAGTTTTTTTTTTTTTTGTAAGGCAATGAGGTTATGTGGCTTGCCTAAGGCCACACAGCTAGGTAATTATTAAGTGTCTGAAGCCGGATTTCAACTCAGGTATTCCTGAATCCAGGACTGGTGCTCTATTCACTGTGCCACTTAGTAGCCCCTGCTATCTCTTTTAACTAGGTCTATTTTTGCTTTTGCTTTACTGAGATCACAATTGCCTTTTTTTCTCAAGTTCTTTATTTTAACTCTGTGTATATCTTTCTGTTTCAAGTGTGTCTTCTGTAAGCAACATACTTTTGGATTTTGATTTCTAATCCAATCTACTATCTGCTTCCATTTTATGGGTGAACTCATCCCATTCACATTCAATTTTGATTACTTTTTGTGTATTTCATTTAATCCTATTTTAGTATGTTTATTGTCTCTCTTTCTTTCTATCTTATTCCTTCTCAAAAATCTGTTTTGTTTCTGACCACTTCCTTCCTTAATCCACCCTGTCTTCTATCATTCTTCCTCTCCTACATCTCTTAGCCACTTTCCTTCTTATTTCCCTATTCAATAAGACAGAGTTTTATCCTAACTGCCTCTACATATATATATACATACATACAGATATAAATATTATATGTATGTATATATATAATATACATTTTCTTCTTTCTTTGAACCAGTTTGATAGGAGTGAGGTTCATTCATTGCCTGCCCTTTTATTTTCCCTTCCACTATAAGTTCTCCCCCAAGTATCTCTTTTATGTGAGAAAAATTTCCCTGTTCTATCTCTTCACTTCCCCTTCCCCCCCATGTTTCCTTCTTTTTCTTCTTTTTTAAGCAGTCATCCCAACATAGTCCATAATATATGGACTCCTAATTGCCCTACTAATGGTAAAGTTCTTAGGAGTTCCATGTGTCATCTTCCCTTGTAGGAATGTAAATAGTTTAATTTTATTGAGTCCCTTATGATTATTCTTTCATGTTTACCTTTTTGTATTTCTCTTGAGTCTTCTGTTTGAATGCCAGGTTTTCTATTTAGCTTTGGCCTTTTCATCTGGAAGGCTTGAAAATCCTCTCTTCATTAATACCTGTTTTTCCCCCTAAAGGATTATGCTCACTTTTGATGAGTAGATTATATAACCCTAGTTTCTTTGCCCTCTGGAATATCATTTTCTAAGACCTCTGCCCCTTTGACATGGAAGCTGCAAAGTCTTGTGTGTGATCCTGACTATAGCTCCATGAATTTGAATTGTTTGAAACAATTGTTTGAAATGATTTGAATTTTTTCTCTCTGGCTGTTTGAAGTATTTTCTCCTTGGTCTGAGAGGTCTGGACTTTGATACATACTATTCCTGGGAATTTTCATTTGGGGATCTCGTTTAGAAGAGTGGTTAGATTCTTTTAATTTCTATTTTTTAATTTTCTAGTTTTCCTTTATAGTTTCTTAAAATATTATCTCTTTGATCATGGCTTTCAGGTCATCCAATAATTCATAAAATTTCTTTCTTCAGTCTTTTTTCCCAGGTCATTTGTTTTTCTAATAAGTTATTTCACATTGTGCTTGATTTTTCCTTGGTACTTCATGGAGTCATTAGCTTCTACTTACCCAATTACCTTCTTATTGTTAAGGAATCATTTTCTTCTATAAGCACTTGTATCTCTTTTTTTCCATTTGGACAATTCGGTTTTTTAAGGAGTTCTTTTTTCAATGATTTTTTTTTGCCCCTTTTACCATTAAAACAATTATGTTTCCCTGGAGGAGTTAGTCAACAGCTACTTTTCAGGACTATCCCCTGAACTCTGATGATCCAGGAATTCTTGAATGGCCAGAGTTGGCCCCTGGTTGGCTCCTTGACCCTGATGGGGGAGGTGTCATCAGGCCCAAGAGAGGAAGCACAGGATTGCTGCTGCTGCTGCTCTGTCCATGAGACCTGGACTCTACAAGTCGAATCCCTTCTGGCAGCAACAGATAGCTTCCACAGACTGAGTTCTTGCTTCTTAGCCCTAGTGGGGAATTAGATAGTAATAGAGGAAGTCTTGTCCAGCAGGTCTGTGCTCCCTGAATTGGTTGCAGTCTTTTGGATGGAACCCACCTGCCACAGAGGTCTGATTCACCAGATTTCAAGGCAGTCCTTGACCTCTAGGCACTGGCAGTTCCCTCCTCTGAGATTGGGTTGAGCACTTGCTCCAGCCTCGTGCAAGCCTCTCCATCCTGTCCTGTCATACAGGCTCTTTGTGGGTTTCTGGAGCTGATGAGCTCTTCATGTGAAAACAGAGAGGAAGAAGAGCAGGCCCAGACCAAACCTTGGGGGACCCCCATAGTTAGTGGACAGGACCTGGCTATAGATCTCTGCTGGCCTTTGACTCCAAAACCTACCCCAGATGTTCACCCTAGGATGTGAGCCCTGACCTTTTAGAAGACCCCCTTGGACAAAGATTCCTTGTTTCAGTCCCCAGGCTGATGGAAGGGCCTCCATAGAGTGGAGAAGGCTTGTCGAGTTCCCAAGGAAGGCTCTAACCTCTGCCCCTGGAGCTGTCCAATAACTCATTTCTGCTTAAAATGGAGCCTCCAAGCTCTTTTGAACTTGGCTTTTGGAAGCCTTAGAGGAAATTATGGATCTTTTCCCAACAATTAGGGCAGAGTCTTTCAATCTATTCCAGGAAGGGCTTGTCAGCTCTACTAGGGCTGGCTGTTCTCCTGGGCCATTAAGTCATGCCTTCCACGGGCCTCCCAGCAGAGCTCACCTCCTGAACCCAGGGGTTTCATGTGGGTGCCACGAGGCTGCGGCTTCCTCTGCGAGCAATGCATTCTCCTCCCCAGGGCAGGCAGGCCTTGCCATGTAGCATGGACAGCCAGAGGCAGCTCTTCCACTGAGACATTTTGTCTCAGGAGCAGCAAGTCCTGCTGTTGAGACTGAGGCTGTGTCTGGATGGGGAACAGCTGGGGCTTGGGAGACCCAGAGCCATGAAACTGAAAGGAGTTTGGTGCTGGACTGGGTGGTTCTGTCTAACTGAGGCAGAGATAGGCAGGATTCTCTGGGGGAGAGCCTTCAGGGGGGATGTTGTTTTGTTGGGGATATAGAACTTGGAACTTGACCTCAAAGGATGGGGAGAGGGTAGAACAGCAGACAAGACATGGGAGCCCAGAGGAGAGTAGCCTGGCAAGTTCATTGGGATTCCTTGGGCTGTCCTTCCATCTGTTCACCATGGTGCCTGGGGCTACCCAGTAAATGGAAGCTAGTGGGTTTGCCATTTCTGAGTGTGGCAGTCTCTACTGTAGGGTCTGGCAGACTGACCTTAGCAGCTGTGACTTTGAGGGAGATAGGATGAAGGGTGGTTGGGGTCCTGGTCACTGCCCCTGGGCTGGCTGCCCTACTGAGAAGGCAGCTGGGAGGTATCTGGTGAGGTGGAGGCCTTCCTTTTGCACTGGATCAGAAGCATTGGGGGAGTTAACTGCCTTCATCACTGTGGGGCCATTATTACTTACATTCCAACTATCTGTCTATAGAAGAAGCCCGCTTCTGTGACCCAGGTGCTCACGTTGCCAGAAGGTGACTGCTAGTTGGTTTTCTTTGTGGCATCTCAGGAGCTGGGCTGGGACTGGGAGGGAGTGGCAGGGAGCATGCTATTTCACAGAGGTTTGAGACCTTGGGGACCCTTGTGTCTCCATGGACCTCCCTGGGAAGTCCAGGCTAATGAGGAAAAAGAAGACCCTGGGAGTCCAGAGCGGAAACACCGGGCTTCCCAGGCAATTGATAAAACCCCTCTCTGCTGTGGATTGTGGCAGGGTCTCCTGATCAAGGCGGAGGCTGAGAATCAGAGAGAAAGCCCAGGAGGAAGAAACAGGATTCCTGATATGGGCAGCCTCCTGCCATCTTCTGTTTTTTAAATGGTTTTATTTCTTATTATTTAAACCACATGAAAAAAATTTTTTTAGGTTTTTGCAAGACAAATAGGGTTAAGTGGTTTGCCCAAGGCCACACAGCTAGGTAATTATTAAGTGTCTGAGGCCGGATTTGAACCCAGGTACTCCTGACTCCAGGGCTGGTGCTCTATCCACTGTGCCACTTAGCCACCCCTTGAAAAATTATTTTCAACATTCATCTTTTTGTAGAATTTTATATTTCCCTTTTTTAAGCCTCTGATTCCCTTCCCCTTGATGGCGCATACTCTGATGCAGATTATATATGTTCAATCATGCTTAACATATTTCTATGTTTGTCATTTTGTGAAAGAAAAATTAGAGATAAAGGGGGGAAAAGCCATGAGAAAGAAAAAAAACTTAAATCAAATTTTAAAAAAGTGAACCTAGCTATGCTTTGATTTGTATTTAAATTCTGCCATTTTTCCCCCTCTGGATGTGGATGGTATTTTCCATCACCTTTTGTAGAATTGTCTTTGATGACTGAACGGCTGAGAAGAGCTGAGTCCATCTTAGTGGATCATCTCACAGTGTTGCCATGTCGAATCTTCTGGATCTGCTCACTTCAGTCACATTAGTTCATACAAGTCTTTCCAGGCTTTCCTGAAGTCCTTTGTGTTCACACTTTCTTATAGAACAATAGTATTTGGGAGCAGCTAGGTGGCGCAGTGGATAAAGCACCTGCCCTGGAGTCAGGAGTACCTGGGTTCAAATCCGGTCTCAGACAATAATTACCTAGCTGTGAGGTCTTGGGCAAGCCACTTAACCCCATTGCCTAGCAAAAACCTAAAAAAACCCCAAGAACAATAGTATTCCATCACATTCATAGACCACCTTTTGTTCAGCCATTCCACAATTAATGGGCACCCTCTCAATTTCCACTTCTTTGCCACTACAAAAAGAGCTGCTATAAATATTTTTGTATGTGTGGGTCTTTCCCCCTTTTATGTTTTCTTTAGTGCTATTTTTATAGTGCACTTTTGCAGCTCTTTGGGCTTAGTTCCAAATTGTTCTCCAGAGAGTTGGACCAGTTCACCACTCCACCAACAGTTTTCCCATCCTCTCCTCCTCAGCCAACTCCAGCACCTCCCCATTGCCCCCCCCGGGACACTTACAAACTCCACCTCCTCTCTCTTCCTTTCTTTCCCATACACCATCTCCTGTGTCTGGGCTTCCCAGGGTCCCCCTTTCCTCTCCAGGGCAGCCTGGGCACTATCTTCTGTAGGAAGTTTTTTCTCTCTCCTAAATCATGGTGCCTTCCCCTGTAACTGTAGAGATGCTGGGGGATTATCTCCCCAGCAGAGTGTAAGCTCCTCTGGCATAGGGATGGTTTGTTTTTTGGCCCTTTATCCTCAAGTTTCCGGCAGCCAGCACATAGGAGGCTCTTAATCAGATGCTTATTTGTTAACTGTTAACTTGGCCCTAGGGCCAGGATAGACCGCCTCCAGTTAGCTAGCATCTAAGCTGATTCAAGTCTCTTGAACTTAGTTGGGACTTAAGCAATGCTGATTGGAAAGACTTCTGACTCCTGGGCCCTGGTGCCTTGCCACTCCTAACTGACATATCTCTGGAGTCACTGGCCTGCAATGAGCTCATTTCAGAGAACACCTTATCTTGGGGTTAGATTCCTATTAACTTCCTTTGTCCTACTGTTTCCTATCTTATAACTCACAAAAGAAAAGAAACAACATGGGTGTTAAACAGTTGGGGTTTTTTTTTGCAAAGCAAATGGGGTTAAGTGATTTGCCCAAGGCCACACAGCTAGGTAATTATTAAGTGTCTGAGACCGGATTTGAACCCAGGTACTCCTGACTCCAAGGCCAGTGCTTTATCCACTACGCCACCTAGCCGCCCCTGTTTTTTTATTTTTTAAAAAAGTGAGATTCTTGATGTGTGTCACTCTTATGTTATCAACATTTATTTTGTCCTAAGCTTTGCCCTCTCTCCCCCTTAAATAGCAAAGCTGCATGACAAGAGTGCTGTCATCCATGGCTATAGCCCACCCCCCCTTCATCCCGCCCAGACTTGGTGACTGGATGACTCCCTGTTTGCCTTCCTGACAGTGTTCTTTTCATCTCTGGTGGTGGTAGTGTGCATACTGTTCTCTAAGTACTGCTTTCTTTATTTTGTGTTCAACTACAAGGGGCTGCCTCTGTCTCCCTGAAGTCCTTATGGTTCCTATTTCTTCTGCCTGCCATCTCTTTTCCTCTTCCCATCCAGCCTCAATCCACAAGCCAATTCCTTCCTTGTACTGTTTATTTCTTGTCCCCATCAAGGTTAATACATTGACCCTCTTTTCCCAAGCAGCCCCCTAAACCTCAGTTTACTTTGGATGGGAGGGTCCATGGCAGCATCCTGAAAAGACAGGATCCTCCAGAGTCACACAGCCTTCTTCCAGGTTGCATACATGTGGTTTGAGCTGCCTTTCAGTCACACCACTCTCTCCAGATTCCTGTACTGTCTGCTTCCACAACAGGATCATTGCTGGCCAAGTTGCTGTCATGATGTTCTAGAGAACCCACCATCTCCTGGAGCAGACCTTTCTTTGAGAGACTAAGGTCACTGAGATCCCCCCCCCCCCCACCATGTTTTCTTTGAGCTATACATCAGCCAGCCTCTGAATGGGATTCCTTTTTGCTAAACTCTCTCAGACCCCATGACTTCATAGATATTTTTTTCAGAGTTCCCATCATTTGTGGTTCTCCTCATTTAAACAAGTCTAGAATACCCATGTTGATACCTACAATTTCCAAATGATGAAATGATCAAGACAAAAATTGATCATTTATTTAGAAATGACTCATTTATAAGGAGACCGTCTGAACAATTAAATGAAGTGAGTTGCTCCTGGAGATTTCTGATACTCTCCAGCATAAATAGAATTACCACTAGTTAGGGAGACATGAATCATAGGACTTGAAAGACATGGGTCACCATAATTTCTTCCAAGTCTAGGTCTTTATGATTCCAAGAAGGAAAAGATTGGTCAGGAATGATTTTAATTCAGAAGAATCCTAGAAATTTCAGTTAACTACTAGTGATTTCATACGATGACTTAAAAATTAAACACAGGAGACATTAATGGGGTAAGAAAAGGGCACCCAGAGAATAATTTTTCACGTAGCTACTACATATGAAGGAAGTGGCAGCTGTGATCATTCTCAGCTATTCATTCCATTCCATTCCACCCAGCTGTTGAGGGTCTGGAGGCTTTTTTACAGGCTCATCTGACCTCGATCTAAGGGAATTACCTTAACTCTGTGCCTGGCAGGGTCCCTGGTGGGACTGGAGCGGAGACTCAGTTCACTATGGTGTTGTCTGGAAAGTCTACTCTGGGGCTCCTATACTAGCCTCTCTCCAAAGGGTCCAGTTTAGGAATTCGGTAATGCGAACTCCAATGCCTGGCACCTGCAGTCTCTCCTCCCCACCACTTAGGGGGGGATTTAAGAAATGTTTACAGAATGTGTGCTGACTGTCAAAGGGGACCCAACTTTGTAAAAACTCAGTTCGTGTGTAGGTTTTTCAGGAACTTGGGGGCTGAGCAAAGTCTCCTGCTCCTAGAAGTATGGGAGGAGGAAGACCTGCATGTGTACATTAGTTCTCAGTGACAGCCATCATGGAGGCAAGCCTCGCCATTGGCAGGTGTGTGTGTGTGTGTGTGTGTGTGTGGTGTGTGGTTAGGGGACAGTGGCATCCCCACCTAGTTTATTTATCTTTTTCATCAAGAAAGGACCCTGTATGGATGGGATGGTTGCCTCCAGGGAATTCATGCTGAATGAAAGGCTTCTTGGCATGGAAGAGATTTTTGTTTTTGCAGGAGTGTCTGGCTTTATCAGGGATAATTCCATCAGGGCAGAACCTTTTCTTGATGAGAAAGGAACCAGACAAATGAACAGTCATGTGTATTTTTCCACTGCCTGAAGCAAACCGGGGAACTCATTGAACAGCTCATGTTTTTAAAAAGATGCGTTTCAGATGGTGCCTGACCATACAATGGTGGTGAAGATGAAAATAGGGCTAGTTCTCTGGTTAGTCATGTCCATTCAAAATTCCTGATCTGGGTCTTGCTAGGTCAGGTCACAAACACCCTCCCCCCAGAAGATGGAGCAAGCTCTGAGGGACCAAGTGACCCAGTCCTTGCCCCCAAGGAGCTTTTGTTTCAGCAAGAAATACAAGGCTTATAGTTAAATACTGAATAGAGACAAATACTTGGTGATTTTTTGCAGGAATTGGTAGGGGGTACTAATGACTAGGGGAATCAAAGAAGGCCAGGCCTCTCTGCCTGACCTAACCCCATTAAAGGGGATGCTTGAGAAGTTTGAAAAGTGGAGCTGGAGACAGAACATTCTTCCACTTGGGAGACAACCAGTGGAAAGAATAGGAGTTGTTTATAAAAACAGTCAACTAGCCAGGTTTGTCCAGAGCACTGAGTGTTGTGAAGGCTGTGATGTGGGTTCTGCCTGGAAACCTAGGCGAGTGCCAGGTTGGGAAGGACTTTAGATGCCAGATAGAAGAGCCTGCATTTTCTTCTTGGGGGAGCCACCAAAGTTTCTGAACAGGGGATTGACTTGCTCAGACTTGGAGAGGTGACTTTTGGGGGAGGCTAAGGATATAAACATCTAAAACAAGCTCACAAAGAACTAAAGATCACAATGAAACCAAAAGGCCAGGGTTTCTCTTTATTTGTATATTTGTTTGTCTGGCTGGCTCTCAATAGCTCATGAGGATGAGACCAAAAAGGCCCTCATATCATTATTTTGGGGTGCATGGGTCAGTGAGAAGAGGTGATGAAAGAGACATGTTACTGACCTGTTTTAACAAAACTGTTGAGCCACAGATGAAGCACGCAGGGAGGGGGGGAGCATTTACCTGCCCTGAGGGGTCCAGCTGATGCCCACATTCCAGGAAGAACAGACAGCAACAGGCCCAGGAACTCTGCTTGGCTGACAGAAACCTACCATGAAAGCAGGCCCAAAGAAAAGCAAACAGTGGTCCTCAAGAGCCTGGGCCAGACCCCTGGCAGACCATTGGCAGGACTGTGTGTGGGCCCAACTGACTCTGGAAAGTAGTTTGAAATTATGCCAAGAAAAGGACAGCCCTCAGATCCGGGTTCTTGAAGTAGACCCAAGGAGGTCTCTCTCACAGGGGCTATCCGACATCTCCCATGGGCTGCCCAGGCCTGCTGCCATAGACTCTGCCTCCCTTCCTCAAGCAGAGATGGGTAGGTTCCCCTGGGTAAAGAAGGAAGAGAGAGAAGATGACAAATGCCCCGTCTGAGAGGAAGCTGTGGAGTAGTCTAGCATGTGTTTATGGAATGGCCACTAGGTGCTGTGCCTTGGGTCCTCTCCCAAGGAGCTCTTAGCTGGATGGGGTGACCCCATGAAGACAAGGGCAGAGATAATCACAGAAGGCAGGAAGGTGTAGAGGACTGGACCAAGGCCCTCAATGAACCAAAGCTGAAGGCCCATGCCCTTGCTTACAGAAGTTGTAACTTGAGCTGAGATTTGATGTTCAGCCTTCATATAGAGCCCATGAGACTTAGTTCAGAATTTTAAAATGCAAAAGACTAATTTTGCATGTATATTTTACAAGCTCATTGTGCCTTTAGGATGAACTCCCTGTCAATTTCATTATTATTATTATTATTATTATTACTAATAATAATTTTTCCTAATTATACATAAAACAATTTTTAACATGTATTGTTAATTTTTTTGTTTTGAGTTTCCAAATTCTATCCCTCCCTCTCCTCCCCACCTCATTAGATGGTAAACAATCAGATATGTTATACATGTGGAATCATATAAATCATTTCCATATTAGTTATTTTGTGCATAAAGACTTGAACAGAGGAAAAGAAAGAAAGTGAAAAATGATACACTTCAGTCTTTATTCAGACAAGGTCAGTTATTTATTTGGAGGCAGATAACATTTTTCATCATAAGTCCTATGGGATTGTCTTCAATCACTGTAATTGATGAGAATAGCTAAGCTATGCACAGTTCTTCATTATGCAATATTGCTGTTCCTGTGTGCAATGCTGTCCTGCTTCTACTCACTTCACTGTGCATCAGTTCATTTAAGTCTTTCCAGGTTTTTCTGAAAGCATCTGCTTGTCATTTCTTATAACAGAACAATATTCCATCACAATCATCTATTACTTTTTCAGTCATTCCTAAATTGATGGATATCTCCCAATTTTCAGTTCTTTGCCACCACAAAGAGACCTGTCAGGTATTCCTGACTCCTGGGCCAGTGCTCTATCCACTGCGCCACCTAACCGTCCCTAGAAAGGTAACTCTTGAAAGGTAGTTCTCTTCACAACTCCACCCATAGTGTATTAGTGTCCCAGAATTGCTACTTCCCCTCCAATATTTATCATTTTCTTTTTTTGTTTTATCAGCAACCTGATAGGTCTGAGGTGGTATGTTGTAGTTGTTTTAATTTGCATTTCCTATAATCAAAAGTGATTTAGAGCATTTTTTCATATGACTATAGATACTATAATTTTCTTTATCTGAAAACTGCCTGTTCATATTCTTTGACCATTTATCAATTGAGGACTGATTTGTATTTTTATATATTTGACTCAGTTCTCTCTATATTTGAGAAATGAGGCATTTATCAAAGATACTTATTGCAAATTCCCCATGCACCCCGCCCCTGCCCCAGTTTCCTGCTTTCCTTGTAATTTTGGTTGCATTGGCTTTGCTGTAAAAACTTTAATTTTATATAATCAAAATTATCTATTTTGCATTTTGTAATGCTGTCCATTTTTAATGAATCTGACAGATTAACTATTCCATGCTCTCCCTGATGATGTTTGTCCTTCATTCTTGAAGAAGTCCATGGCATCAGGGAGATAATGCCATGACAAACACATGAATTGAATGGGGGGGCTGTGCTAAGTCACTAGCCTCACATTCTCCTCTGGGACCATCTGAATCCAGTGGCCAGATATGAATCAGGATGATTGGAGATGGCCCTGAATATGAGGCAACCAGGGTTAAGTGACTTGCCCAAAGTCACACAGCTAGTCAGTGGCAAGTGTCTGAGGTTGGATTCACCCTTTGTATCTACCTATCCATACATCATCTACCCATTTTGACTTTATCTTGGTATATGATGTGAGATGTTGATCTAGACCTAGTTTCTCCCAAACTGTTTTCCAGTTTTTCCAGTAGTTTTGTTTGCGTTTTTCACCTATTATGATCATTTATTATAATGCATTTTGTATTTAATCTATTCTACCGACCCATTATTTTATTTCTTAGCCAGGACCAGATTATTTTGATAATTACCATGTTATAATAACTGTTGGATGTCTTTAATATTTTTTTCATTGATCCCCTTGATACACTGGAGCTTATTTTCTTCCAGATGAATTTTGTTACTATTTTTCTTGCTTTAGAAAATAATTTTTGATAGTTTTATTGGTATGACTTTGAATAAATAGATTACTTTAGGTGAAATTGTCATTTTTATTTTTTATATCAACTCAGCCTCCTCATGGGCAATTAATAATTTTTGAATTGTCTACATCTGACTTTATGTGAAAAGAATTTTATAGGGGCAGCTAGGTGGCACAGTAGATAGAGCACTGGTCCTGGAGTCAGGAGGACCTGAGTTCAAATCCAGCCTCAGACACTTAACAATGACCTAATTGTGTGATCTTGGGCAAGTCACTTAATTCCACTGCCTTGCAAAAAAGAAAAAAAACATTTTATAGCTGTGTCCCTCTGTTTCTTGGATTTGTCTTGGCAGATAGCTCCAAGTATTTTATATTACCTGCAGTTATTTTATTTTATTTTGAATTCTGTTAGTCTTTACATCATTTCCGTGGTATATATCAATCTACGTTGAAAGTGATGAGAGAGAAATCACATCCTTAAGGAAGAAAAATAAAGTATTGTGCCTGATTGTTGTACTAATGGAACAAACAAGTCCATCAAGGTTGGTCATCCACCCTCATGTTGCTGCTAGGGTGCACAATGTTCCTCTGTTTCTGCTCATCTCACTTAGCATCAGTTCATGCAAATCTTTCTAGGCTTCCCTGAATTCCCATCCCTCCTGACTTCTAATAGAGCAATAGTGTTCCATCACATACATATACCACATTTTATTAAGCCATAGTGCACTTTTTGTAAGGACATTAAAGGACATTTACTTAATTTCCAATTCTTTGCCACCATGAACAGAGCTGCTATGAATATTTTTATACAAGTGATTTTTTATACATTACTAAAATATTCTTGTTTACAAGTAAACATAATACCCCCTCTGTCCCAAAATTGAAGACCCTCTTTGAGAAATAAAGTAAAGGAAAGAGAAAAAAATGTGTTTTAGTCTGTGTTCTGATACCATCAGTTCTGTCTTGGGTGACTCACATTCTTTATGATAAGTTCATCATAAAAGTTACTTCCATATTTTTCCACAGTTATTGTTGCTGATTGTAATTCTCTCCATCCATTCCTCCCCACTACTATATAATATATTTTCTCTCTCCTTTCACTCTGATCCTCTTCTAAAATGTGCTGTAGGGTAGCTGAGTGGCACAGGGGACTGATCACTGGCCCTGGGACCAAGAGGCCCCAAGCCCACATACATCCCCTGAGACCCAGCAACCACCTGGCCCCGTGGTCCTGGATAAATCACCCAATCCCAGCCCCTTACAAGAAGTAAAAAAGTAAATGTGTTATATCTGACTATTCTCTCCTATGATCTACCCTCTCCTCTATCACCCACATCCCCCTCTTCCCCCTTTCCCCCTTCTCTCCTTTTTACTCTAGATGTCTATACTCTATTGAGTGTGTATGCTGTTTCCTCTTTGAGCCATTTCTGATGAGAATGAAGGTTCCCTCATTCCCCCTCACTTTCCCCCTTCCATATCATTGCAAAAGCTCATTGTAAAAAATAAAAAATATATAATTTAAAATAACATCTTTTATATAAAATATCTTAGTCTATTCCACCTCTCCTTTCTCTTACTACCAGTACACTTCCCTTTTAGCTATTGACTCCATTTTTACAATATATTATATCTTCAAATTCAGCTCTCTCCTGTGCTTCATCTATAAAAGCTCCTTCTACCTGCTCTACTAAATGAGAAGTTTCATACAAGTATTAGTAACAATTTTCTATGCAGAAATACATGCAGTTCATCATCATTAAGTTCCTCATATTTTACCCTTCTCCTCCACTCTCTGCTTCACCCTGAGTCCTGTATTTGAAGGTCAAACTTTCTGTTCAGCTCTGGTTGTTTCAACAGGAACAATTAAAATTGCCCTGGTTCATTGAAAGTCCATCTTTCCCCCTGGAAGAGGATGTTCATTTTTGCTGGGTTGTTGATTCTCAGTTGTTTTCCAAGCTCTTTTGCCTTCCAGAATATTATATCCCAAGCCCTACAAGCCCCTAATGTAGTTGCTGCCAAGTCCTGTGTAATCCTGACTGCAATTCCACGATATTTGAATTGTGTCCTTCTGGCTGCTTGTAACATTTTCTCTTTGACTTGGGAGTTCTGGAACTTGGCTGTAATATTCCTGGGGGTTGTTTGGGGTTTTTTTTTTTTGGATCTCTTTCCAGGGGAGATTGGTGGATTTTCTCTCAAGTTCTATTTTGCCATCTGCTTCTAGGATATCAGGGCAATTTTCCTGTAGGATTTCTTTTAAAATGAGTTCAAGGCTCTTTTCCTGATCATGACTTTCAGATATCCCAATAATTTTTAAATTATCTTTCCTGAATATGTTTTCCAGATCAGTTGTTTTTTCAATGAGATGTTTCACATTTTCTTCTGATTTTTCATTCTTTTGGTGTTGAAGTATTGTGTCTTGACTTCTCATAAAGTCATCAGCTTCCTTTAGCTCCATTCTATATCTGAGGGATTTGTTTTCCTCAGAGAGCTTTCTTATCTCCTTTTCCATCTGGCCAATTCTGCTTTTTAAACTATTCTTCTCAATAACTTTTTGAACTATTTTATCCATTTGACCTCAGCTAGTTTTTAACATGTTATTTTCTTCAGCATTTTTTGGAGCTGCTGACTTCTTTTTTATGTTTTTCCTGCATCTCTCTCATTTCTTTTCCCAGTTTTTCCTTCTATCCCCCTTACTTGATTTTCAAAATCTTTTTTGATCTCTGTCATAGTCTGAGCTCAACTTCAATTTTTTTCTTGGAGTCTTTAGATTTAGGAGCTTGTACTTCCTCATCTTCAGATTATTTTGATTCTTCTTGGGACCACAAAGAATTTCTCAATGGTACTCTTCTTTTTTTTCTACTTACTCATTTCTCTAGCCTGTGCCTGGTTTGGGGGTGATTCTTGAGTTTTTGAATATTACTGGGACACCCACTTTGGTTTTTTTTGGGGGGACACCCCATTGGGACCTTTATTTCCCCAAGGTCTTATGTTCTCTTGCCTGTGCTTTAATATGTAGATGTCCACAGGCACTCTCCTCCACCCTGGAGCTATGAGGAGGATCCCTGCTATCTTAATATGGAAAGCCAAACTGCAACCTGGATCTGAGTGTGGGCAAACAGCAGAGTCCTGCCTCAGGGAGAACAGAGAGATTTCTGCAATCTCCCCTGACCCCCTTACCATCTGTGGGCTGTGCTCTGGAGGTGCAGGCTGGTTTCCCCAGATTCCTGCTGCAGGTTCTCACCACAGGGCTGCTCTGAGGACAGCGCTCCTCATTCTACCCTCATTCTTGTACAGCAGAGTTCTCTCACCTCCCCTTCAAGCTGTTGCCGGTAATCCCTGGGCTCACCTGCAGTTATTTTAAATGGAATTTCTCTTTCTACCTCTTTCTGTTAGACTTTGTTAGTATTTTTTTTAAAATGCTGATGATTTATGTGGGTTTATTTTGCATCCTACAACTTTGCTAAAGTAATTATTTCAAAAAGTTTTTTAGTTGATTCTCTAGGATTCTCTAAGTACAGTAATTTTCAAAGAGTGATAGTTTTGATTTCTCATTGCCTATTCTAATTCCTTTAATTTATTTTTTTCTCTAATTTCTATAGCTGTATAGCAACCTTGCTTCATCTGATTTTTTCTAGGAAGACTTCTAGCTTATCGCCAATACAGATAATAACATATTATTTTTAACATCATGTGAGAAAAACAAAGAAAAAATGGTCACTCCCACAGCACTATTGGACGGACCATTCTAGGTTTCTCTCATCCAGGAGCAAACTGCCAGATTTCTGCACCTTCCTTTTTGGGCAGGGGTTCCTCATGTGCTTCTGTGCCTACAAAGGTGCCTGTGTTCTCCATGGTGGTGATGAGTGATTAAACCATCTAAATGAAGAAGGCACGAGAAATGTCCATCGCGATGTCCTTTTTGCACCCACATGCATGAGTGTCTTCATGCTGACTTCCCTCAGGTGGTTTCTCTTTACCTACCATTGCCACAACCTTTGATGGCAATGAGGTGGACTCAATGCCATGGGACAGAGGGAGTTTCAGCATTTTTCCTATTTTTAAGGATTTTTCAAATGCTGTAGAATTTGTTTCATGAATTTTTTTTTTGTCTGCTTTTCTTTTCTCTTCTTAGGGAGCTCCAGCCCTCAAACACCTACCGAACCAATTGCCTCATCATGGCCATGGCTGACATTCTGTGGCGGGCAGGGGGAGAGGAAAAGGCAGTCGTTACATTGTAAGTTATTTAAAGGGAATTTTTCTTTTTCCAAATTGTTCACGTCTAATCAAAGGCAAGCCAGTCAAGCCCCTCAGGGAGATGTCATTAGGAATTCTGCCTGGTACAGCCCAGGTAGCTCTGAATGCATGATAAAGGAGGAGGAAAGAAAGCATACAGGACTGACTTGGAGATGGTGCAGATGACAAGGGGGAAGAGGAGAGCACTTTGTGGGTTCCATGAGTCAGAGACAAATCTCCCAACTAAGTGCCTTTTCATCAGCTGATCCCAGGTCTAAAATGTTGGGTCTTCTACTTCCACCCTGAGCTTCCTCCCAGGCTCAGATGATTCTGTCCTCTCCCATCCTCTAATGTCCTTCCTTTGGGATTGCCCTCTTTTTCATTTGCTTCCTAATGGCTTAATGTTCTTCTTTTGAGAAATGGGTATTCATATCTTTTGGCCCTTCCTTCCTTTCTTCTCTCTTTTTCAATTATTCATATATCTTAGATACTCAACCTTTATCGGAGAAATTTGATACCAAGACTCCCCCTCAGGCCCTTCCAGATCTGTTTTATCTTTTGTGATTGCCTCTTTTTCTTATTTGGTTAAGAATACATCTCCTTTATAGAGCCATGAAAGGTATATAGTTTATTTAATGGTAGAATCTTTGATTTTAAGATCATATCAATTGGAATGTATTATGAAATATGATGTAAAATGTTGATATAAGCTTAATATCAGCCAGATTGTTTTTCAGTTTTCCCAGAAAGTTTTTTTTTTGCATTTGTCAGTTTGTTTTTCCATCAAGGAAGGAGTTATTTTCCAAATAATTTATGGTTTTTGGTTTAAAAAAACACTAAATTATTGGATTTTATGGTTTCAAATTCTTTTTTGTCTCATCTGTTCTTCTGATCTACTTATCTGTCTCTCCCTCCCCGCCTCCTTTCCTTCCTTCCTTTATTCCTTTTTTCTTTCCTTCCTTCCTTCAGATGGTTATGATGGCTGCTGCTTTATAAAATGCTTTTAAATCTCTCCATAGTCTTCATTTTCCCCTTGTTATTCTAGATCCTTGTTTGTAAATAAATGTTAATATTTTATTAGGTTACAAAATTGTAAATTAGCTTTGCTAGTATTTTCATTTATTATATGGCACAGCCCAACCATGAGCTCTGAAAATTCCTCTAGCTATTTAAATTATTCTTTACTTCTTTAAGGAACACTTTATATTTGAATTTATGCACATCTTCTATGGACCTTGGTAGATTAATTCTCCATGCATATTATGCAGTTTGTAGTTATTTGGAATGCGATTTCCATTTCTATTATTGTCTTTTGAACCTATCTTTATGCCTATACTTTTTCTCCCATTTATTACTATGCATAGACTCTTAAAAGATCTTCCTTTCTCAAGCCTCACTCAACTCTAGGCCATCCCCCACAAAATGGCCAAGATGATTTTCTAAACTGTAGCTCTAGCTCTCCAATGTAGTAAACTTTCAGTGGCTTCCTTTTACCATGTATAAAATTGATAATGTTTGGCATTTAAAGCCCTTCAAATCTGTCCCCAATTTATCTTTCTAACTTTATTAAAATTCCCCCTTCATGTATTCTGCCCATTAACAATGTTCTTACTTTGTCCATACAACACACTCCCTCTCTGGTCTCCAGGCCTTTGCACTAGGCATCTTCCCTCCCTACCTTCATTCACCTTTTAAAGTTCCTTACTAGGGGCGGCTAGGTGGCACAGTGGATAGAGCACTGGCACTGGAGTCAGGAGTACTTGAGTTCAAATCTGACCTCAGACACTTAATAATTACCTAGCTGTGTGGCCTTGAGCAAGCCACTTTAACCCCATTGCCTTGCAAAAACTAAAAAAAATAAAGTTCCTTACTATGTTTACTTTCACCACATGACTATCATGGTTAAAAAATATAAATACAATTCCTTCCTTTTAAAGTTTCCTTCAAGAATTCAGGAGATTTCTGGCCAAGATGGCAAAGAGAAGACAGGAACACTGCTAGTCTCCTGAACTTCCCTCAGATATAATACAAAACAAACCTCTTAACAGAAGTCTGATCTACAAAACCCAGAAAGAGAAACTAGGAGAAGATCTACCTCAAGGTTTGCCTTCTGGGGTCATGGGTGAGCTGGGCACAGAGGGCCGACTCTGCCAGGAGCACAGGACAGGAGCAGAGCCTGAGAGCTCCACTAGCCTGATTAATCGGATGGATTAGAGCCTGGAAATGTAAAAGCATGGCAAGCCTGTTTGGCCACCCGGGCGTGGGCCAACTAGGGAGCAGAGGCATTGGTTGAGGCACTGATGATTTGGAGTTTACCTGCAGAGGAGATTGAATTTTGGTGTGGGAGAGCTGCAGACAAGCCTTCATTTCAACTGAAGCCTCTTCCCAGAACAAACACAATTACAGCCCCCCTCTGCCCCAGGCTAAGAGCAATAGACCTCCCTCAGCTGTGAATAGGGAAAGTAATTACCTTGCCCTAGGGCAAAACCCATCATTGGACAAAGATAAAAGTACTCAACAGCTTCATCCACCCACTCCAAGCTAAGGGAGGGGGCCTCAAATTAAGGTCACAGACATTCCACAGAAAGCAACCAATACAGCCTACTAGCCAGCCCACTTGGAGTTACTAAACCCAATGAGTAAAGCCTCTAGGATCTCAACACCAGACCTCTGCAAACCAGCCCCTCACCAACATAAAATGGTCTTAGAAAAATGAAGAAAGGTCAGCAGAAAGGTAGATCCATAAAAAACCCAAACTCAGAGAGACCTAGAACCTCTGAGGAGAATATGATCTGGTATCCAGCACAGAAAGACTTCCTTGAAGAAATCAGGAAGGAGTTTAAAAATCATTTGGAAAATTTGGGAGAGACAGTTAACACTTTGCAACAAGAAAACAAATCATTGGAAAATAGAATTGGACAAATACAAAAAGAAAATAATTCTCTCAAAACCTCAATTGGTCAAATGGAAAAACTCTTTCAAAAATAGATTTGACCAATTGGAAAAAGGAGCTGCAAAAGGTAAATGAAGAAAATTCTTCTCTTAAAAAAAGAATGGAGTCTGTGGAAACAAATGACTTCATGAGACAGCAAGAGTCTGTTAAACAAAACCAAAAATTCAAAAAAATCGAGGAAAATAGGAAATACCTCATCAGCAAAACTACTCACCTCAGGAAGTGAATGAGAAGGGACAACCTGAGAATTATAGGTCTTCCTGACAAGAAAAAAGCCTAGACTTAATATTACAGGATTTGGTATTAGAAAACTGCCCTGGGGGGCGGAGCCAAGATGGCAACAAGAAGGGATCCGGTCTTAGGAGCTCTCTGATAAAATTCATCAGCTAAGGACTCTAACTAAACTTTCGAGAGACAGAACCCACAAAGGGACCCAGTGAGGCAGTTCTCCTACTCAAGATAACCTGGAAAAGAGCAGAAAGGCTCTGCTCCCTGGATCGGAGAGGCAGCCTGCCAGAGGGGTGGCCAGCCAGAGCCAAAGAACTTCAGCCTCCCAGAGGCAGCCCCAGGGCGCTAGGAGTCTCAGCTCACAGCAGCGGGGGAGTCTCCTGAGCTACACGCCGAGGAGCACCGGGCACAAAGTGGGGGAACAGCTGGGGACCTCTGCCAGAGAGAGCACGTGGAGCCCAGCCCTCAGGGCACACAGCCAGCAGCATGGTCCCAGCCCTGATCCAAGAAACAGAAGCAGGCAGAGCCGGTAAGCAGGAGCCCCCAGGGCATGAGCCCATTGAGCTGAGGGAGGGGAGTGAAGAGAGACTGTGAGCTCAGTCCTCTGCCCCTGGAACAGGACTCTGGGGCTCTGACCACATTCAGATTCTGATCGCAGTCTAGGCCCCCCCCAATAGAACAGAATCCCCCCCCCCACCTCAGCCCTGTGGCAGAGGGAGGTGCTTATGGTCATTCACAGACCAGGAGGAAGGACAGAGCCTCACACACTGAGACCCTTGTGGGAGTGTCCCAAAAGCTCAGGAAGCACCCCCAAACCAGGCCCAGGCTGGGAAAATGAGCAAGCAAAGAAACAAAAGGAAGACTATTGAGAAATATTTTGCAAATGAGCCCAAGAAGGATCAAAATACTCAGTCTGAAGATGAGGAAGCACAAGCATCTAAAGACTCCAAGAAAAACAGAAATTGGACTCAGGCTATGCCAGAGCTCAAAAAAGACTTTGAAAATAAAATGAGAGAGTTGGAAGAAAAACTGGGAAAAGAAAGGAGAGAAATGCAGGAAAAACATGAAAATGAAGTCAGCAGCTTAGTCAAGGAAATCCAAAAAAATGCTGAAGAAAATAGCATGCTAAAAACCAGCTTAGGTCAAATGGATAAAACAGTTCAAAAAGTTATTGAGGAGAAGAATGCTTTAAAAAGCAAAATTGGCCAGATGGAAAAAGAGATAAGAAAACTCTCTGAGGAGAACAAATCCTTCAGACAAAGAATATAATTCAGGGAGATTGATGAATTTAACAGAAATCAGGAATCAATACTTCAAAACCAAAAAAATGAAAAATTAAAAGAAAATATGAAATATCTCATTGAAAAAACAACTGATATGGAAAACAGACTTAAGAAAGATAATTTGAAAATTATTGGAATACCTGAAAGTCATGATCAGGAAAAGAGCCTTGACATCATTTTGAAGGAATTACTACAGGAAAATTGCCCTAATATTCTAGAAGCAGAGGGCAAAATAGAAATGGAGAGAATCCACCGATCCCCCCCGAGAAAGAGATCCCAAAAAACCAACCCCTAGGAATATTATAGCCAAGTTCCAGAACTCCCAAGTCAAAGAGAAAATACTACAAGCAGCCAGAAGGACACAGTTCAAATATCGTGGAGCTGCAGTCAGGATCACACAGGACTTAGCAGCAACTACATAGGAAGCTCGTAGGGCTTGGAATACAATATACCAGAAGGCAAAAGAGCTTAGAATGCAGCCAAGAATGAACTACCCAGCAAGGCTGAATGTCCTCTTCCAGGGAAAAAGATGGACTTTCAATGAACCAGGGGAATTTCAAATGTTCCTTTTGCAATGGCCAGAGCTGAACAGAAGGTTTGATCTTCAGATACAGGACTCAGGTGAAGCATGGAGATTGGAGGAGAGGGGGGAAATATGAGGGACTTAATGAGGATGAACTGCATGTATTCCTGCATAGAAAAATGACACTGATAATACTCATATGAACCTTCTCAGTTAATAGAGCAGGTAGAGAGAGCTTTTATAGTTGAAGCACAGGAGAAAGCTGAATTCAAAGAAAAAATATGGTGTAAAAATGGAGTCAATAGTAAAAAAGGGAAATGGAATGGGAGAAAGAAAAAGGAGAGGGGGAATAGTCCAAGATATCTCACATAAGATTTTTTTTTATTACAATGAGCTATTTCAATGATATGGAAGGGGGGAGGCAAGGGGGAATGAGGGAACCTTTGCTCTCATCAGAGATGGCTAGGAGAGGAAACATCATATATACTCAATGGGGTATAGACATCTGGAGTAAGAAGGAGGGGGGAGCAGGGGGAAGGGGTGGGGATGTGAATAAAGGAGGAGAGGATGGACCATGGGGGGGGAGAGTGGCCAGATATAACACATTTTCTTTCTTACTTCTTGTAAGGGGCTGGGATTGGAAGGTCTGCCCAGGACCATAGGGCCAGGTGGATTCTGGGCCTAAGGGGTGGTATGGGGGCTCAGGGCTTCTTGGCCTCAGGACCAGGGATCTGTCTGCTGTGCCACTCAGCTACCCTACAGCAGAGTCAGAGTGAAAGGAGAGAGAAAATAGAGTACATGGTAGTGGAGAAATAAGAAAGGAAGGACTTGCGATCAGCAATGGCAACGGTGGAAAAATATGGAAATAACTTTTTGTGATAGACTTATCATAAAGAATGAGATCCACCCATGACAGAGTTGTTGGTGTTGGAACAAAGACTCAAGCACATTTTTTGTTATTATTTGGGGGAGGGTGCAGGGCAAGTGGGGCTGGATGGCCTGCCTGGGGCCACATAGCCAGGTGATCTTTGGGTGTCTGGGGCCGGATTTGGACCCAGGTGCTCCTGGCTCAAGGGCCAATGCTCTGTCTGCCACCCAGCCACCCCTACTATTATTACTATTTTATTTTATTTGGGGTCTTTTTTTCCTTTCTTTTGTTTTGGTTTTTGCAGGGCAGTGGGGATCGGGTGGCTTGCATGTCACACGGCTGGGTGATTGTTGGGTTTACGAGGCTGGATATGGACTTGGGTGCTCGTGGCTCCAGGGCTGGTGCTTTGTCCATTGCACCACCTGGCCATACCTACAATTATTACTATTATTTTTTTTATTTTAATTTTTTTCTCTCCCCTTTACTTTTTTCACCCAAACAAGTCTATCTATATTCATGGGGGAGGAGGGGTATTTTGTTTACTTGTAAACAAGAATATTTTATTAATGTAAAAAAAAATTCGTACAAAATGAGAATAAAAAATAAATTAAAAAAACAAAAAACAAATGACAGCACCTTGAACATTTGAAGACAAAAAAAAAAAGAAAAAAAAGAAAACTGCCCTGATATCATGGAACCAGAGGGCAAAATTGTTATTGAAAGAATACATTGATCCCCTCCAGAAAGAGATCTTAAAGTGAAAACACCAAGGAGTGTTGTGGCCAAATTAGACCAATACCTCACACCCTATACCAAGATAAGATCAAAATGGAGAAATAAAATTTATACAAAATGGAGGCAAAAAACAATGTTATAAGCAAACTAGAAGATCAGATCTATGGAAACAGAGGCAGTTTATGACCAAGGAAGAGATGGAGAACATCATTAAAAACAAGATAGATAATTTTGATTACATTAAATTAAAAATTTTTTGCACAGACAAAACCACTGTAACCAAGATCAAAAGAAATGTAAATTGGGAAACAATTTTTATAACTAGTATTTATAACAAAGGACTCATTTCTAAAATATACAGAGAATTCAGTCAAATTTTCAGAAAAACAAGCTATTCCCCAATTGATAAATAGTCAAAGGATATGCAAAGGCAATTTACAGATGAGGAAATCCAAGCAATCCATAGTCATATGAAAAATTGCTCTAAATCATTACTTATTAGAGAAATGCAAATTAAAGCATCTCTGAGGTACCACCTCACACCTCTCAGACTGGACAATATGGCCAGAAAGGACAATTATCAATATTGGAAGGGATGTGGGAAATCTGGGACACTGATTCATTGTTGGTGGAACTGTGAACTCATCCAGCCTTTCTGGAGAGCAATTTGGAATTATGCCCAAAGGGCAACAAAAATGGGCATACCCTTTGATCCCAGCTACTGGGTCTATACCCTGAAGAGATGATTAAAAAGGGTAAAAACATCACTTGTACAAAAATATTCATAGCAGCCCTGTTTGTGGTGGCAAAGAATTGAAAATTAGCTGAATGTCTTTCAATTGGTAAATGGCTTAACAAACTGGTATATGTATGTCATGGAACACTATTGTTCTATTAGAAACCAGGTGGGATAGGAATTCAGGGAAGCCTGGAGGGATTTGCATGAATTGATGCTGAATGAGATGAGCAGAACCAGAAAAACATTGTATACCCTAACAGCAACATGGGGGTGATGATCAACCTTGATGGACTTGCTCATTCCATCAGTGCAACAGTCAGGGACAATTTGGGGTTGTCTGAGAAAGAGAATACCAGCTGTATCCAGAGAAAAAATCGTGGAGTTTGAATATTACCCTCAATTTAGAAAAAAAAACCATATCTTATCGTGTAATCTTGCTAGCTCTTATACTTGAAATTAAATTAAATAAAAAATAAATTAAAAAAAAGAATTCAGTTCAGGTATCACCTCTTCTGATTCCTTTTCTCTTTGGCAAGGACCTCATTCTATTCCAATTAAACTCCCCTTGTACCTATCCTATAGATACCTGTATATGCACATGTGGCAGTTCCCATTAGTGCCCCTCAACCTGGGTTAGCCCATCTGCTGAGATGATTTATGGGAGTGTGGCTGCTGGAGCCACAGATGAGAGTTGAGTGACAGGTAGACACCAAAGAATTAGGTGAGTAGCCCTCGATAGACCTCAAATCCAGCATTGAATTAGGGGTCTATCTACTCCATTTTGTTCCAAATGCCCACAAAGGTGACTGAAGCAGAGGCTATGGATTTCTTAGGGGTTTGGTCAGACATCAAAGATGCCACTGTTATTCATTGCATCCCAGACCATCTTCAGTCATCCTGACTATTGTCCTGCCACTAGATTCAGATGCCTCTGGAGGCTGACGACATCACACTCCCTTCAGTCTACTAAATGTGCAAGTCAGACTATCACTTCTTGATGTCATTGGGCCTCTTCAAAATGAAGAATCACAACATATAAACACATTATGTTTCCCCTGGTTGAATGCCAGCCCAGGTACACAGAGAATATTCAAGAAAAAGAATAACATTCCAGGGCAGGAGAATTTTACATTTAAAAGGCAAAGCATTTCAAGACTTCATTTATAGATAGTAATGTAATCAAAATCATAATCAAGAAAAACAGGATCAAGTGTCTATGCCTATGTAGAGACTAAAATGACTTTTAAAAAATTATGCCACGTTTAAAAAGAAAACAAATTTTAGGAACAGTACCAGATGATGTTCAAGTACTTTTGCTAGATTCTGGGGATCCAAGGAGAAAAACAAGAAATACTCCATATTGCATTGTTTCCCCTTTCAGAATATGAACATTAGCTCATTCTGTAACCCTTTTGAGTTAGGGACACCAGATTGCCTTTCTTATGTTTCTTTTCTTTGTTTGCATCTTAGAGACTACTGAGCTCTAGTTTTCTCAGGAAGAGTGCTTAGTAGTCACCAGTTCTCTTAAAAGTCTTTCCCCCCATCATGTAGCCCAAAGTGCCTTATGGGGTTATTCCTAATTTTGGAGACTAAATTAATCAGCTACTAAATTAAGGGAAGTTTTTTTCCTTTACTATTCAATTCAGTCTTTTTTATATATCATATTCCAGCTTTTTCATTCATTTTTCAATGGCATCCAGTATGATTCTGACTGGGATTCCTTATTCCATGTTCACATGTGTGTCATGTACATATTTGCAATATTGAATTCGACTTGGAATCATGTTTCAAGATGAAGGAAATCTAGACTTCCCAAAGCTCTTAACTTTATCAACCACCCTTTGAGGTCTGATTGTAATGGACTTCTAAAATATCACCTAGTATTTATTTTAAACCTTGAATTCTCTGTTTGAGTTTATATTTCAACTCTAATTTCACTCCTTATATCTTCCTTTATTTCTTTTATTTGATCTTCCAAGCACTCACAGGGTTTTTGTTACCCTTGCATTCTCTTTTGTAAGTTAGACAATAAATGCATTTTAAACTCTTACTCTTATTAAGTTTATAGTTGTATTTAAAGAATTAGTCTTTTCTGGATTTTGTCACAGTAGCATGAGCTTATCATTGGTCTTTTCTTCTCTGTTGTTTTTCCCATAGGAATTCTTCCCATCATCTATAATTTTCCCCTTGTCAGAATTCCTTTCCTTTTCTCTATTTTATTTCCCTCCCCTTTGGCCAATTGTTTTGATGTGCTATGATGGACTGGACCTCCATATAACCATTCACTTACCATATTACTTTTGGTTAGGATATTTGATTTTCTTTTTTCCCTGTTATTTGAATAAATGAAATTGCATATCAACTTTGTCATTAAAATGTCTCTGTTTCATTTATCAAATCAATTTTTAAAAATACATTTTTAAAAACACATTACTTTCCTTGCTTGATTTCTTTCTACTAACTTCCTAAATTTCTTTAACTTCAAATTCAATTAATTTGCCTTTTTTTTTACATTTATGGCACCATTCAGAAATCAGAATTTGCCTCTGCATTCATCTTTGACTCCATCTGATAAATTTTGATATGTTTATTCATATTGTCATTATCTGTAATGTCATCTTTTACGGTTTCACTTCCATTCATTAAACATTTCTTAAGTCCCTGCTTTGTGCTAGGCGAAGGGCTTACAAAACAAGGCAGAAGACAGTCTCTGCCCTCGAAGAGCTTACAGTCTAACATGCAAGTATATAAACCCAAAACAAGCTGTATGCAGGATAAAGTGGAAATAATGAGCTGAGGGATTAGGAGGTGAGATTTTAGTTGGCAATTAAAGGAAGCCTGAGAAGTCAGTAGTTTTTTGAGGGGAAGGGGCTTGTTTTTTGTTTTTGGTTTTTTTTTAGCAAGGCAATGGGTTAAGTGACTTGCCCAGGGTAAGCAAGTATTAAGTGTCTGAGGCCATATTTGAATTCAGGTCCTCCTGACCCCAGAGCCAGTGCTTTCCCTTTTGTACCAATGCCTTGAAGTCAGTAGTTTTAACAGAGGAGGGAGACTTTTTCAGGTATGGAAATAGCCATGTCTAGAGGGAATGTCTAGAGATGAGAAATGGAGGGTCTTGGTCAGTGTCCCTGGACCAGAGAGTATGTGGAGGGGAATAAAGTATAAGAAAGCTGGAGAGACTGTGAATGACCACACTTTTTGAATTGATCCTTCAGGCAATAAGGAGCTTATCAAGTGTGTCTATGTGTGTGGTGGGAGAGGGCATCACCATTGGACCTGCACTTTAGGTGCTAAAAGGGGGAATAGATTGGAGGAGAGAGAGCCTTGGGTCAGGCAGACTCCCCAGCAGCTACGGCCATAGTTCAGAGTGAAGTGGTGAGACCCTGTGCAAGGATGGTATCATATTAGAGGAGAGGATGGGGCATGTTGAGAGAGGTTGCAAAGGCCTTGGCACCACATTAGAGGTGGGGGCTTGGGACAGGGAAGAGTCCAGGATAACTCCTTTATTGGGAGCCTGAGGGACTGGGAAGATGGGGGTGCTGCCTATCATAATAGGGGAGGGGGTAGGAATGTGGGGGGGTGAGGGTTCAGGGAAAACACCAATGAGCTCTGTTCTGGATGGGCTGAATTTGAACTGTCTAGAAGGCAGCTGTATAATTTCTTTAGTCTCCAAATAGGCTGTAGCTTTTTTGATCACAAATTCATTGTTGGTAACTATTTTCATTGCTTCATTTTCTATAAATATGGCATTTAAAATGTCTGCCTTTCTGAATATAGTACTCCTTTTGGTTCTGGAATGTGATTAGTTTTTCTTGTATAGTCCCTATTTTTCACATACTCTATATATGTCCTTATATATCTATCATATTAGATTTTTTTCAGCATTCTGTTTAAATTTGGATAATTTTTAAAATTTTGCTTGATTTATCATGTTCTATCCATGGGTAATGAAATTTGTCATTCTCATTGCAATCAGCTTTTATTAATTTGATTTCTTGTGAGAAGGTGTGGAGCTATTTAATATTTACATTCTGTGGTTATCAGTGATACAAAAGAAGCTAGAGGATAATTTCCTTGTCTCTTCTTATAATGAATTCTCATCTGAACTCTGCTCAGTCAGATATTATCACTGCCACTGGGAGTAGCAGAAGGCTGGTGAGGTTTAGTCCATCGCATCATCTTAAATTTATGTCTGTCTCTTGGGAGGAAGTATGTTTCCTGGGCAGTTGGGTGGCACAGTGGATAGAGCCCTAGCCTTGAAGTCAGGAGGACAAGCATTCAAACCTGGCCTCAGTACTTGTCTCTTACTGTGTGATCTTGGGCAAGTCATGTAACCCTGACTGCCTCACATCCAGGGCCATCTCCTGTCCTTCTGACTCCTCTCTGGCCACTGGACCCAGATGGTTCTGGAGAAGCTGGTGATGTAGCAGCACAACCCCCCCCCCCCCGCCACTCAAATCTGATTCATCATCATCATCATCAAGTTATTTCCTGTAGGCAACATTTCAAGAAGTGTTTTTTCATCCATTCAGTTGTTTTTCTTTTCTTTTTTTGGTCTGAGGGGAAATTCCATTAATTTTTAAAATTTTTCAGTATTTCAGGATCTCATCAATGTGGGTACTTTGTTCTATGATGTAGACTGCAAACCCTTGTGCACCTCTTCATCCTGTGAAATTATTTTCTGCTTGTTGAATCTGGTGTCTATCTATGTGATCCTGCTCCAGTCACTGGACTGCTGCCTGCCTCAGTTTCCTCATCTGTCAAATGTGGATAATGAGAGTTCCTCCCTCCCAGGGTTGTTTGTAAAGTGCTAAACACACAGGGTCAAGGACCCACTGAGTCCCACCTCTCTTCCTTCCCTTTTTCAGAGGTCTTTCCACATGTGTCCTCTGAAAGGCTTGGAGAAGGGATGCCCTGAATTCAGATCTGTCCCCAGTACTTAGAAGGTGTATTTCCTGGGCAGGCTGGTCTCTCTTGGCTTCCACCTTTTTTACAAACTGAGGAGTGAGGAATGGGGCCTCTGAAGTTCTTGGTAGCTCACAGGTTGAGCCTCCCAAGCCTTCACTAGAGCAGAGTTACAGAACAGCTTCTCTTGGAAGGTGTCTTAGTGAGGATCATCATGCATAAATCAAGTTTGTCACAGACCCACCATGTGTGTGTCCCCTATGATGGAGACTCTCAATGGTTTAGAGCCATGCTCGGGGTCCCTACTCTACTCTCTTCCTCCTTAGATTGCACCGAGTAAAAATGCCAAGAGAGTACTGGCCTTGGCCGGACAGATAGGCTCCTGCCACCTTCATGTCAGTTCTTCTCCATCAGTTGCCCGGACTGTCCATTGGCCATTTCTGTAGGCAGGAGCTCCTCTCCCATCCCACTGCGGACGACCATCACTGCCCCATGCGCTATCTGTATGTATATCCTGATTGGATCATACTCTGTTGTCATCACGCCAGTCCCCTGACTCCCCTGTTCTTTCCCAAACTATCAGCTGCATATCCTCCTTTCTCTGTCTTGACCCCTTGGTGGGTCACTTCAGCCCTCCACTATGAGGCCTGCTCAGATTGCTGACCTGACCTGGTCCCTCCTCAGCCTTGGTTCATTCTGTCCCTTGTTGACTCCCTTCCAGCTCAGGTCCTGCTGAGCAAGTGTGGAGAAAACCAGGACTTCTGATTCAGTCCAGTCCAAGTGTCTGTTCCACACCTCACCTGGACCCTCACCTCTCTCCACACCTCCCAGAATCCCAAAGCATTTGATTTTTTTTCTCTAATTTCCCTCACTCTCAAGCAGAGCTTTGTCTCATATTAAGCAGAAAAATTGAGGCCATCCACAGAGAGCTCCATCTCCTCCTTGGATGCCTCAGTCACCATCTCCTCTTCTCCCATTCTGTCTCATCTCCTCCAACAGATTGCCCCTTCCTCTAATTTATCTTCAATCTCTCCTTGCCTACTGGTTTGCTTCCCTCCTGCCAATGAACACTCCCATGCTTTTCCCTCCAGCCTATAGTGCCTATAAAGTCCTTAGGAAGACCACCACAATTGGAACTTCTGCCTACTTTATTCCCAGAGCCCCCCCCTTCTCTCTCTCTCTCTCTCTCTCTCTCTCTCTCTCTCTCTCTCTCTCTCTCTCTCTCTCTCTCTCTCTCTCTCTCAATTCTCTCTTATTTATCCTACAGATAGCTGCTTTGTAAAGATTTGTGTGCATGCTGTCTCTCCCCTTAGACTGGGAGGTCCTCCAGGGCAGGGGGCTGCTGGCTTGAGCACAAGCTTAATACATGTGGATTGATTAATTGATTTTATAGGAGAATGGAAATTTGGCTCCTTCTTTGATGTCTTCCAATTGTCTTGTTAATGAACTTTTCCTGATCCAATCTAATGAATGAGTTCTGAAAGTGGGGAAACCAAACAAAAATTGCTCTGCCACATTCTTTTTCCTGTAACCAAGTTATTTTATTTGTCTTCATTTTATTACACATGTGGTTTCGCCTTGGCTGAAATAAAAGACTCCTGTGTCTGATCCTTTTTAGGGCTTCAGGAATGCAGCAGTTCAGCCCAGTAGGAAAATACAAAGCTGATGGAATCTTAGAGATGGTATGGTTTTTTGGTACAATTTTTATAGCGACATTCTCCTGGATTTGGGGAGGTAGGCAATAAAGACCTCTTCTCTTCCAGCTTATACTGCACAAAGTGACCAAGTATGAAGATTTGGTTATTTTTCTTCAACAAAACATTTCCCAGGTATGGCAATGTTTTCTTTTGGTACCTTTATAATTAAGACTTTAACTCAAAAATCATTTCTGAGAGCCATCAACATAACCCTTCCTCTGATGCTCTGTCCTGGCTGAGAGGTTCCCTGGGCCCGGATGGGCAAGGCAAAATCTGACTCTGGCAGGGTTTTCATACCTGGGCTCAGGAATGCTAGAATTCCTTGCAAGGGGACCATGTCCTGGGACCAGGAGAAGCATGGGGTATGGCTGGATCAGGGTCAGGATGAGCTTGGCTGGCTTGAGGAAGACTTCGATTCTTTCACTGAGAGAAAAGAAGATGGCCACTCTTTTCAGATCACTGAGGCACAGTTGTAGAAGATGGGTTGGATTTTTTTCCCCCCACTATCTTCCACATAGGACAGAGGTGTCAGACATGGGCTGAGAGCACACCACCAACACTCCCAGGAGTGTGACCAGAGCAGACTTCACATGGCACTGGGAAATGTTTAATGAAATAAATAAAACTTCAGTAGAGCCCAAATCATGTTGATTTATGATTTTCTAAGTCAGTGTGTACCTGCAGGGATCCTTGGGTATGATTTGGGGACCCCCTTTCTAGTTGATTTTGTCACCATTGCTTTAGAATGACCTCTAGCTTCAAAGACAAACTCTCTGCTTTGGTGCTCAAGGCTTTCCACTAGCTGACCCCAGCCTCCCTTCCCAGCCTTGTTGGACATCACTTCCCTACTCTACTCTCCAGCCAGACACCAGTCTTTGCCTGTCTCTAGCCTTTCTACAGACTCTTCGTACCTGAAAGGCCTCCTCCTTCTCCCTTCATTTCCTTCAAAAGTCAGCCTCCTCCTCCATGGGGCCTTGCCCCCAATCTCCTTCAAAATATCCCTTGGATTTACTATTTATTTCCTTACATTTTTTAGGGATTTTTTGCAAGGCAATGGGTTAAGGGGCTTGCTCAAGGCCACACAGTATTGCCTTACATTAAATGTTTATTCTGCATCATGCGTTCTGGCACCATGCTGTCTCCCCCACTCCCCAGTAGAATGTAAGGATTGTGGGAAGTTTGTATTTGGCCTTTGTACCCCTAGTGCTGGGCATGATAAATTGAGGAGGAGGAAGACAGTAGCTAGGGGGGTTACAGTCTTCTTGTGAGGAGGGCCAGGGAATGAAAGGTGTGGGGGGATGTTCTAGGGAATGGAGATAGTCTGTGCAAAAACCTGGAGGTGGGAGATGGAGTTCAAAGCAGCAAATGAGCTATTTGATTTGGAAGTTGGAGGACAGGATGGGCTCTCATGGGCATCAGGTCTGGAAAAGCCAAATAGCTGCATTCATGGGGCAAAGACCTTGAAACGGATGGCAAGCTGAGAAGATGTCATTTATCCCAGAGGCAAATGAAGGTCCAGCTTCTTGCTGGGGGTGGGGGGTGGGGTGTGACTGAACCAGGCCTTGGTGCACTTAACAGGCCATGACGGGGGTGAGGAAGAATGGGCAAAGGCCCCTTGAAGAGGCTGTGGCCCAGCAAGAGGATTCTTTGGCCTGGGAGGAATGAGGGGGAGTTTGAAGTGGAGGAGAATATTGAGGTTATGTACCCTGGTCACTGGAAGAAGACGAGTTTCTTTGGGGGGAGAAGAAAAGTTGGGTTTTGACTTGTTGGATCAGAAATGCCCAGTTTGGGATTCTAAGATTGGAGGCTAGAGGAGAGACTAAACCTGGATATTTAGACCTGGAGGAAATCCTCTGCATTGTTGGGAGCCTGGGAGCCCCTGGAAACCAAAGAGATTGCTGAGTGTGGTGGTGCTAAGAGGGGAGAGAAGGAATTAGGTGGACAGGAAGTTCTGCCCTTCCCTTATGGAGGATGCTGGGCATCTCCCATTCAGGAATTCGTGTGGGCAGAGAGAATCAAGAAGGAATGAGCAAACTACACCTTAAGGAGCCAGAGGAAGGGGACAGAGATTTGGGGTGGGGGTGGGGGTGTGGAGGAGCTTGGAGGCATCAACATGCGGGGGCATCCTCTGCTGAAAACCAGATACCTGGTAAACCAGCTGCTCACAACCCAAATCTGTCCTTGTCCTTTGGAACCCTTGCCTTGGTTGGTTGCCCATGCCCTTCTGGGCTAGAACTGTGGAGTCCTGCATTCTAGACTTCTTCTGGCTGCCCCCCAGAAGTGGGTGGTCACCCTTTAATTGGCTAAGTCCTAGAATGTTCTTTCTGATGTAAGGCCCTTGAAGAACTCCCTTGAAGCAAACATAATTCAGCTATCCTTTCCACATTGTGACATTGCGATTTGTGGCTTACCATAAGAAGTTAAATCAGAATTGGCGGGGGGGGGGGAGTTTTGTAGAAGCCTCAGGTGATCCAGAAACAGTTTAGAAACTCAGAAATGCATAAAACAGAAGTTTAGTATGGTGTAATATCGACCCACACTTTGCAATAAGGTACTGTAAGTACACCATAAAAGAAAAAATAAAAAACTCAGATTCCTCTGATATGAAGGGTCAAAATTATGACTTGGATTTTCCAGATGTGGGGTGTCACACCCCTTCCCCCTCGGTGTTGAAGGGATCACTGTGAATCCAGGTCAGTTTTTGAGGGGGTAGGATGTTGATGTTTATCCTAGGGAGACAACAGTACTCTCAGCCCTGGGACCCAGAGTATCTCAGTTGGAAGGCCTCCTTAGGGCCCAGCTTGGAGGTCACATCCTTCTACTCCATGGTTTTCGCATTAAAGGCCCAAGAAGAGCCCATTCTTGTCCTTGGGAACCCACAGAGTAGGGGAGGGTCTGTGCAACCCTTCCCCAGTTTGGCCTCCCTGCAGACAAGGACACAGTGTAATAGGCCACAGGGCAGAGTGATTAGAATCTGGGACCCTTAGGTGAGCTCATCAGTCTTCTGAAGTGTCTGGGATATCTTCAATGTCCCCTAGAGAGCAGACCTTCTCCATGACTTAGAATGGAAGAAAACAAGCAGTTAGGAAGTCCTTAGTAGTGGCCAGTTCCTCTGTAGAGGAGGGAAAAGCAAGTCCCTGCTCTCTGAGAGCTTGCACTCTATTAGGAGAAGATGACACCCCAGAGACCTGGAAGTCTGGAAGTCTGGAGTCTAAACAAAGTCTGGGAAGAAGGTGGTGGCGGTGGACCATAACGCCAAGCCATGCAAGTGAATGGGCTTGAAGTCACCATCCGGGTCCATTGACCAGAGATGGATCTGGATGCTGCGGGGGACCTTGACCTTTTTGCATTTGGTCTTTAACTAGCTCTTGGTTTGATGGGCTAAAGCACCTGGGCATGCCAGGCCTGTGGACAGGAGCAGATCATGTAGGCCACAAATGGGCATCAGGACTGTGGGCCCAATGGGATGGAATTCTCCAAATCTTTAATTCCTCATGATCTCATGGAAAGCACTCTGAACACAGTCTGAAAGTGTGGGTTCTGCTTCTGATTTCTGGACTGATTGGCTGTATGATCCCAGACTCCACAATGCCCATGAACTCTGGGCCTCAGTTCCCCCATCTGTCCTATCAGAGGTGCCAGCCTCCCAGGAGGGCCACAAGGACCACGGTGGAGAATGTGTGTCTGCAAGCCAGAGGGGAGGCTGCCTGACAGATCCAGCACTCCAACCATGCTCTGTCCCCTTTTCTAGGCCCAAACACTATTTGGCTTCCTCACAAGATCAAAATATATTTTTCTCCTTCAGTCCAATTGTATTTTCATTGGAAGAATTTCAGCTGTCTCAGCATGGCCCTAACAAAATTTGTTTTCAAGAGAGCCAATCCCCGACCAATCCTCCAGGCCAAACCTGGAGTCTTTGCCTAAATAAACAGCCTCCATGTGGGGTTCTCATTCCCACTCCTGCACGACTGAGGAAGTGGCTGGCAATCCCTGCACAATTTGGGGGGAACAGATCTCTTGAGCTCGCCTTCCAGGCTTGGCTCAAGACTCCTCCCAGGTTCTGAAAACCACAAGTGCAAAGAAGGGCTCTTTCTTTGAGCCTGGTCTTGGGCATGTTTGGACCCTGATCAGTGGGCTTCAGTCTAGTCGATTATTGGTGGTGCCCCAAGTATTGCCCCCCTACGTCTTCCATGGCTGATGAGCTTTAGTATTGGATAGGATGGTTTTAACACCACCTAAGAACAGCTCTTTGCAAGAGCCACAGACTAGGGGAGATTTTCCTGTCCCACAGTCGAGGCATTTCAAGCCCCTGTATGTAGACTCCAACCATGTTCTGGGGAGAAGCCACGGCTGAGCACCAGGAGACCAGAAGCCTGAGGCTGACTCTCTGCTCCTGCTGAGATCTTTGACCTCAGGCTTTCAGGGCTAGAAGGCTTTATCTCTCAGAGTCCTTCCACTTTTAACAAGCCATTTTTTTTCCAAATATAGATGATGTGTGTAAGAATCATATCCTGAGTCAATATTTCTGTCCCTTGAAATGTGGGCTCATCTGACAGTTGGGGAAGTGCCACTTCTGTCGCTTGATCCAGAAAGAATTCCAGGATGAAAATCTGTATGGATGTGTATTATGGTGTGGTTTATTTCCCATCCCTCTGTGTGACTTGTATCTCCTGCTCAGTTTCAGACTGGACCCTCTGGCTGTGTTCTTCTGACCCTGTCTGCCATCTTGTCCAGGTCCACTGATCTGTAAGTATCTTGTACTCTTGGACCCCAAAGATGGGCTGCTGAGCCCAGGAATTGGTTTAGATTCAGGCCACCCTCGCAGAGAACATGTCTCAGGATGTGGAGGGGCCTCTGGGATGTGTGTGTGTGTGTGTGTGTGTGTGTGTGTGTGTCTGTGTATGGGGGGGCAGGGCCGACTCCACCCTCCTGGAGGCCCTCTCATTACTCATTGTTTTGACACCATGGGTTTTGGATATGTCTTGTTGCCCTTCTGAACTTGCCCCCTCAGGGTGCTGGGCCTGGCTTGTGATCTGAACCTGAACTCAGTCATCACTTGGGAGCCTGACATCTGGGCTCTATGTCTCAGCCCCTTGGCTTCACTGCTTATCTGGGTGGCCTAGGAGGAGGCTTCTCTTTGGGCCTGCCAAGTAAGAAAGGTCACATTCAGTGACCCCTTACCAGGCCTGGAGTCAGGAAGCCCAGAGACCCTGGCCAAGTCATTTTTATCTCTACTGTCCTCAGATTTCCTGAGCTGTAAAATGAGAATAATCTCAGCTCCTCCTCCTAGGGTGGTAGTGAGGTGCCAATGAATGAATGAAGAAATGCTACCTGGCCCCTGGGACACCCTAAGTCAGTGTTGACTATTTCTAGCTTTGCCTGGTTCTAGTCTGTAGATGATTTGTGGAAGGAAGGGACCACTCAGACCTCAAGCCCAGCTTCTCTGACTCCAGATCCAGACTTTGGAGATTCCAAACAGGATTCTTGTTAATGAATGAAAGAGCCAAGCCAGCATGGCCTGAGACACTGCTGTGGAAAAGTGGACAGCTGGCAGGCTGGTCAAGGGACTTGACAGGGCCATGCACTGAATGGCTGCAGGACAAGGGCATATGAGCCTTTAGCTTCTACCTGAGATTTCACTGGTGTGAGGAGCTTTCCTTTGCCAGTGTGGTAGTCCTAGAGATTTGCAAGTGGAACCCGGGGCACTCAAGCGTGTCCAGGGAGCTATTCCTCATTAGGGAAAATATTTAAAGAGAAGAGGGTGGGGGGGCAGCATCATTCAGGAGCTGCCACAATGAACAACGCTCCTCCCAGGGTCTACTTCCTCTTACCAAGACCATCTCCTCCTCTCTTGGGCCCAACCAAGAACCTCTCAGTCATTCTTCTTCTCGATGTCCAGAGCTACTGTCCATTAAAAATACCCAACCTCCTCTTGCTTTCACACTGCTGGAACAGAGGAGGACATCTCGCCCATTCTCTCTGCTAACCCAGTGGTGACCTTGGCTGGGGAGGCAGATGCCCTTCTCCCCATTTTATAGATGGAGAGACTGAAGACCATCATTCTCACTTGCTGTTCTGGGCTCCACAACACCCGGGTGTCTGATTCTTCTTCTAGATTTCCTTTCTGGTTTAGGGGAGTGGGCTCCAGAGAAGTGGGAAATGTGGCGGACCCGTAGCTCCATTTCCCTGATCTGATCTGGTCAGATGCTGTGGGCTAACTGAAACGTCTTTCAAGGACACAGTCAAACCCCTTCTTTCCCTGGTTCACCTCCTGCTACCATCTCCAACTCCCTAAACTTCCTTCTGGTGCCTTGAGGATAGCGAGATAATCATTCTGGGGCCATGGGCCCAGGCTAAGTATCCCAGGCACAGTCCTTAGTCCTGAGGGGCTTCCAGGTAGGCACAGAATTAAGTTGTACCTTGAGGGAGATGGGGCTGATCATTAGAAAGAAAGCTGAGATGGGCTAGCTGAGAGCAGGTGGCAATCTCCTTTCTTGGGGCACAGATCTCTCCTCTGCTGCCTGCTGCCCTGGACACCTTGAGAGGGTTACTCAACCCCCTCCAGGCCTCAGCTCTTGCCTACATCCAAGGAGGGTTTGTGCCACACTGTGATGGGTGCAATCTGAAATGTCTGGGAAAACAAAGGCTTGAGCTTCCTGGCACATTGATTCTTAAGCAGCACATGCCAATTGCCCAACAAACTGGGGACCAGGCCTCATCAGCACAGCACTGGGCCATTAACAAGAAAATGGGAAACAAAATTAGGTAATTTCATTTAAAATGGAAGGAAAAATAGGAACTTTTCAAGTCAGAAAGGGAGAGCCAGCAGGTACAATTCCCTGAAATCAGAAGTGTCTCCCCACCCAGTATCTGTATTAAAGGAAATTGGGGACCATCCCACTCAGTCTTCAGTGAAGACACATTGATTCCTTGAGATGTAGAGCTGGGAAAAAATGTCCTGCATCAATCTTTGGATCTGACAGGCTTTCTGGGCAGCATCATTGAGGTCCACACATCAGGGAGAGGGGGGACCAGCTTCCCAGCCATGCCGCACAGGGTTCAGAGAATGCAATGAAGTTTTCTTACAATTCCTATCATTGAATGAAGTTTTCTCACAAGATGCAATTTGGACTGAACCCATAGTTGAATAGAAAGAGAACTGAGCCAGCTCCAGAACTGAGTCATCATGAAGGCAGTGGATGCTCTCAATTCCCAAAGCCTTAAAGAATCTTGGGATGAAGAGGAGGTCAGTGGGGCCTGCAGAAGGACAGTGGCCCTGAGACCCCATTCTCCTGGATGTGAAGTCCTCCTCCTCTCCTTGGGTCTTGGCCAGAAAGTTCTCCTGATAGTTTGGGAAGCCCCTTCCAGGTTGGGTCTGGTGTTGAGGGCCATCCATAGACCTTCCTTACCTTGGCAGTACAGCTGACAGGTCAGCCCAGTGGGCATGGCTGGAGATGCCCCAGGTGCCCTAGCTCTGAGGAAGGAGAATCATGCTGCTTGTTCCTTCCCTCTCCCTGTGGAGGGCTACCTTGGCACCTCCGTTCCTCTTTGTCCTGGACATTCCCTGACACCTGACTTCACCGAAGCCTGACAACACAGCCTTTCCAAGCAGCTTGACCTCTACCTGGCAGCTGAAAACCTCGGTTGCTCCTTTCGGAGAGGGAGATGCTTTCTGCAGCATCACAGGGCGGGTTGTCCTTCTTCAGGCCGGGGGGCGGGGGGTGATGGCCCACTCTTAGTTGCCCCTCAGATGGAGCTCCAGACTCTGTTTGCCAGTGCACCCAGACTTCCTTCACCCTCGGCTATGGTCTTTTTCACCATAAGTCATCCCTCTTCATTTCACTGGCTTTGGGAGCTTGAGGTTGCCAGGAGCAGTGACCAGAGAAGTTGGACCTTCTTGACCCACCTGGCTGGGCAGCTGTCACTGTCCAGGGACAATCATTGCTGCTAACTGAGGGACTGTAGGTGGTCATTGGAGGTCGCTGTGTGTGACTAAGGAAGATGACTGGAGGGCCTGAAGGGAAGAGAGCAGGAAAGGGCAGTCCCTGCTTGGGATTCTGAGTAGATCTTGTGGGTCAGCATTCTTAGGAGAAAGTAAGGATGTGATGGGGCAGTGGAGGTGTCTGCCAGTTCAGGCCCCTCCATAGAAGCAGACCCACCCACTGTCAGAGAGCCAGGAGGATCCTCCCTCTGCATGATTCGGTACCCCTATCTGAGTGTGGAGCCCACTGTCTCCCCAAGGAGCCAATTCCATGCTGGGAGGGCTCTCCTGGTCTAAATCAAGCCTATGTCTCTTTGCTCCTGGGTCTGCCTTGGGGACCCAACAGAACTAGTCTGGTCTCTCTATGTTCTAGTCAGTTTTGGGGGAGTAGTCAATAGGGGATGGTCGGATCACATCAAATGCCTTGAGGTCAAGTAAAAGACTCATTCTTCCTTCTTTCCTTGGACCTCTTTGTCTATAAGGGTAGCTAAGTGGGTTAGAGAACTGGCCTTGGAGTCAGGTGGACAGGAATTCAAATCTAGCCTCAGTTATTCACTAGCTGTGTGACCTTGGACAAGTCACTTCACCCTGATTGCCTCACATCCAGGACCATCTCCAGTCATCCTGATTCCTAGCTGACCACTGGACCCAGATGGCTCTGGAGCAGAAAGTAAGACTGGGGACTTAGCACAGCCCCACCTCAGATTTAATTCTTGTGCTTGTCATGACATCACCTCCCTGATATTGTGGTTTTCTTTGAGAATGAAGGACAAAAAACATTATCTTCCTGCACATGGTCTTGAGAGGCTGGGCCGAGCCCTTCAGCAGCCCTTTGCTGGCCTCCAAGGAAGATCTTTGAACCAGGCTCCAGGGGCTTTCTGTGCTTGGCTCATACCAGATGCACTGACTGTGAAGCAGCAGCCCTAGAACTCCAGAACACTCTAGAAAGCAGGTGTCTGACAGCCTCACTGAGGTATCAAAGAGCACCCAGGTTTCACTCCAAGGGAAGCCCTTAGGCCCTCCTTGACACCTCTTCTCCTTTGTTTCCATACCCTACCAGGCTACCCAAGTTGGTAATCCTGCATGTAGGAGCAGTCCCTGAGGAGGGGGCAGTGGGGCATGAGGGCCGTCAGCCTGTCTGCAGGCCGGAAGAGACTGGTCTGACAGGGGTGGGGATGCTGGAAGTATATTTTGGAAGGATTTACCATAGTGAAAAGCTCCACATTCCTCTGCTCTTGTTCCCTGAAAGATGAATTCTCTCCTCTGTTAGAGAAGGCTGAGCTTGGCCCCTGTCATGATCCCCATCCTTCCATTTCTCTGTGGTTGCTGGACCATCATTAACTCAGCAACAATAGGAGGGGGCAGCAACAGAGAGGATTTGGTTCCAGGAGAGATCCGGGCCTGGGATGTTGTCTTATGCATCTGACAGATTTCTCAGCTCTTGAGAAGTTCAGGTGAACTTTTCCTTTTCCTTAATTTCTTTTTAAAAATATTTAACTTCTCAATTCCTAAACCTTGATGGTCAGCGATCCCAGGCATCAGATCTCTTCAGTGCCAGTGCTGGTGTGAGCCTCCTTCATTCTTCCTCCTCCCCCCTTCTTTTTGTTTGCTATATATGACAATGGGGCTTTTTCTGGGGGTTGTTTGACATTCAGAAGTGCATCTGAAAGAAGGCATTAGAAGGACTAAAAGAGAACCTAATCTCAGCCTGCTGAGACTCCTCTTCTTAGCCATGTTTTACTGCTTCTGCAGACCTGTTTTGACCTGGACTTCTCTCTGGGCCTGTCACACACCCCTCTCTGGTACCCTCCTTCCAGATAATGGCAGCTCCTAAATCAGGAGACCCCTGTGCTGATTTGAGATTCAACCACCTGGGCCTTCTGGACCAACTCACTGGTCCTTGTGGTCATCCCCACAGAGCCTCCTGGATTATCTGGGGAACCAAGCGAAGACATCCTAGTTCCATGGAAGTCCAAGGGTCCAGATCAGAATCCTTGCCTCTCACATGCCTTTGTGGCTACTCTGGGTGTCTATCTCCATCTCTTTCTATTGAAGGGGCTGGACTAGATGATCTCTGAGGTCAGTTCTAGCTCTAAAGATATTCTCCCTGGTGCATGCTCCATCCATGGGCTTCTCTATTCACTGATTATTGAGTTTCCTCCCATGCATAGGTGATGCTGACATGCCAGAGATAACTTGGCCCAAATCACAAAGCATTCCAAATGAACAGAAGACAGTCCTGTGGCCCCAGGCCCCCGGATGCTAGCAGCTTGTGCTTTATATTCTCTGAGAAACTGGAGTCCTGAAAGCCAGGATCCTGCAATCATGGGGTGCCAGCAGGCAGAGGGGAGGAGGATTTGTGGCCATCAGAAGCTGGCTGCTCTTCGTGTGACTCCAGAGGTTGGGAGAGAAGCCCTAAGAGTCACAGGTGACCCGGGGCCTTTGGACATTTCTCAGAGGCCAGCAGCTGACTGGCTGGGGCTTGTGGGAGCCTTTGTCTGGCCTGCTCACTGATGGAGTAATGGGAAGCACAGATGTTTCTATCCTTGGACACAGGAGACCCACTGCTAAGTTCACATCACTTTAGCACCTGACCATGTCATTCCCATTTCCTGCCATTGTCCTTTTCTGTTTGCCCCGCTGTCCTAGCTGACGCAAACTTGAAAGTCATTGGATTCACTGCCAGCCATGGGATAATGGAGATGCAACTCTCCTAACACTCCGGAGTGGCTCTGATCCAGAGATGGTTATCAGGGGGCCCAGGAGCTCATTGTCTTCTCTTTAGAAGAAGAGACATGGGCCATGAATTGCCCTTTTGCCTCTAGGCCCCCTTGCAGTCATCCTGCCCTGCTGCCCCGGCTGAATCCTGCCCAGCTCTGAGGAGCCCCTTTCAATGCGAGGCTCTGCCTGGAGCCCTGAGGGCTGGCCCTGAACTTCCCAGATTGGCCTGGCTTGGGTAGTGTCTACCCCATCATGGGGGGGGGGTGTCTCCAAGGCTTAGGATGCTTGCATTCCCCAAAGGGAGAAGAGGGAGAGGCTGACCTTTGGGTGGAATATGTGTTTCCTGTCTCAGGATTAGCCACCAGGATGGTGTGAAGCCCTGCAGGATGGCTTCTCTAGGTGATGTGCTGAAAAAAGTAGTGAGAGAAAATGCAAGGGATCCTTGCTGAAATCCCATCCCATCCCATCTCATCCCCAGGGAAAGGCAGAACATGTTGGGACCTTGTTTCTATCCTCTTCCTCTTTTTTTTTTAATTCTGGACCTCAGGGCCTCTACCCCAGAGAATCTCCCCCTTGAATCTCTCCAAGGGACACACTGTGGTGGGGGAAGTTGCAGAACCCTAAGCAAGCCTAGTCCCCACTTTCTCTCTTGGTCTCTTGCCCTGGTGCCTCTTTTGGAAATAAAATGTCCCTGGTGGGGATTGCCTTGTGAATGATTTGATTTTATCCCTTCCTTGACAGCCTACGGAGGCCAGGGCACTTAGGGAATGGCCTTGGGGGGGGGGCAGATCCACCCCCTGTCACCTGAGGAAGGACACTGTGCTTTGAGAGAGACTTTTTCTGTCCTAGTGGGGATCCTGGGCATGGAAGCTTGGGGGGACTAGGAGTGGAGAGGCTAGATTTGAGGGGGGATGCCCAGGAGTCAGCTTCTCCAACACCATGCTGCCTGGCATAAAGAGGCACCCCATGTGGGAGCCCCCAGAGCAGAGCTGGTCTAATGGAGTGGTTCAGCGCATCCTCAAGTCATGACTCTTCCTTGTGTGTTTCAGAGTGCGCAAAGACTTTGACCTGCCTACCAACTGTCTGATTGGAGCCCACGGATACTGCACTCAGGTACCCTTGGGAGGGGGCTGGGAGAGGCTCCGTACAGTGTCTTGAATTCATTGTCTCTACAGGCTCCATTCAGGGGTGCCTAACATGGGAGAGCAAGGAATCAGAATGAATGAACTAACCAAGTGCAGGCTCTGAGGGAAGTGGGCTACTGTCCCCAAACAGATGGGGAAACCGAGTTTAGGTGACTTGCCCAGGATAGCCTGGCACATGAGGACCCTGTGCTGTCTCTTGTGCTCCAGGCCACATTGCTAGGGCAACCCAAGGAGGCAGAGAACATCACAAACAATTACCAGGCCCATAAGAGGGTCCTGAGACTGGGGAAAATGGCACAGCTCAACTTCATCGTGTTGGAGGCACCACACAGACCCAGCTATCCTGATTTCATTTGTGATGCCCACAGCTGCCCCGGCTAAAGGCAGGGGGCTCATCCAGCAGCCACAGTGAGGGAAGGTTTCCAAGCTGGAGAGCTGGAAGGGCCCCAGGGACTGGGGAAGAAACTGAAGTCCTCACTTCTGTAAGAAAGACTATCCTTGAGGGGGCCTCTTAAACGCCTCTCCAAACTTCATCCCTTCCCCAGCCTCCTGTGGCTCTCCACTGAGAACCTTGCCTCATAATTCTCTTACAAAAGAAGACTATTGACCAAAGAGCCCTCTCTGCTCCCCATTCCCTCATCTCCCACCACTCAGCTGCCCTTGGTCACCCTCTCCTTGACCCTGCCCCCTCTGCCATCTCCCCTCTATGTGGTACTTCCCTGCCATCTGAAAACATGCTCATGGCTTAAAACTCTTCCTCACTTCATCCCTACTCGTTGTCATCCCAAACCACTTGAGAAGGCCATCGAGAATGGGCTTCTCTACTTGCTGTCCTCTCCCTCTGGCTTCTGACCTCACCATTCAGCACAAACTGTTCTTTCATGGTGACCTTTACTCAGTCTTGGTGCTCTTCACCTCTCTGCAGCCTTTGCTTCCCTCCTTGGTACTCTCTTCTCTCTAGACTTTTGGGACACTCTTCTCTCCTGGTTCTCCTGCCTGCCTGACTTGGTCATTTCCATCTTCTTTGTACCCATGATTGTCCTTCAGGAGTCCCCAAGAGTCCTGTTTGGTGAAGATCTCCCATGGATTCAACACTCTCTCGGGGTTGACCCCTCCTCTCCCTTGACACCGCCATCTACCCTTACACCAGGCCTGGGACAGCAGCATGGCCAATCAATCTTCCTAAAATGAAAGTCAGACTCCTATCACTTGAACTCCAATGATTCCCTGTGATCTCCAGGAGCAAAACCTAAGTGCTCTGCTCTGTGACTTGGCCCTTCCTTCCTTTCCAGTCCTCTTACACCATCATCCTCTCTCCATAAAGTCTGCAGTCAGGGACCCGGGCTTCCTCCATCTCCTGTCTGTGCCTTTTGACTGGATGTCTCTCGGGACTGGACACTCTTCCTCCTCATCTCCACCTCCTGATTTTCCTCAGTAGCCAAGTCCGTCTTCCACCAGAAGCCTTAGTCAGTCCTCATTCACCTCCTGGGCCCCCCAGATATCCTTGCTGATCCTGTTTGTACATACTTGTTGGCCCAGCGTCTCCCCCTTAGACTGAGAGCTGTGACTTTGCTTAGCCCATACCTGGCCCAGATGAGGCAACTAAGGAATGCTCAGGGACTTGTCCTGAGGCCCACGGATGGAAGCCCAGCAGCAGAAATGGGGCTTAAAGCTGGGTCTCCTGACTCCATGGTTATGGTCCTTCCCACTGAAGCTGTCTCACTACTCATGCTACTGTCTCACTACTCTCACTACTCACTACTCATGCTCATTGTCACAAACTGCACTGAAGGAAAGGAAGAAATGCCCACCCTGGCTGCTCCCAGCTCCACCTGGCAGTGGGGGCCCTGTTGGCAGTTGCCTGGCACGAGGGCAGTCTACCTTGCTGGAGCACGCCTCTCCCCATTTTCCAGCTACCTGGTGAAATGAAGAGACAGCCTGGGGAGGAAGATGCCAACTCTGACACTTCCTTTCCCCAGTCACCCTGGGTCAGAAAGAGCCTGGAGGTCACTGGCCCTGGCTTTTTACTGAGTTGTAGGACCAGAGGCAGCTTCTCTCCTGGGAGCATGGGCCTCCCTACTTCCGAGGGTCCTCCTTGGAAGGCACATGTGAGGGACCCCTCAGTCATCCTATGATCCACCAGACCCCTCAAGGGCTCCTGTGGGCATCTCATGTCACTCTTCTTAGGTTGACGCCATTCCATGATCATGAATAAGGAAGACTGAATAGTCATAGAAACACAAGGATAGAGAGAGGCCTTGTCTCCTCTGACTGATTCTGGAAAGGCCTCTGGCTGCCTGGGGCCTGGGAGGAAGCTGACCAGAGAGTGTCCTATCACCCCCTTCCCTGTATGCTGGAGGCCAAAGGGGAAGACGCTTAGCCAGGTAGAGCATGGTAGTGATCTCAGCCTCCTTGTTCTGAGGGGTGAGTGCCCCCCAGAGCACCATAACTTCACTCGGCATTTCCTCCCAAACCCTCTTCAGCTTCCTCTATAGAGCCACAATGCAGAACATTCCATATCTTCCATCAATAAAACTGGGTTCTTTTAACTCTCACTGGGTCAGGGGTCGTCAGTCCCTACATTCTCCCCATTGTTGGGGCAGAGGGAGGGAAGGAGACTGTCAGGAAAACTGTTCTGATAGAGGACAGTCAAGGGAGGCAGATCAAGTGCAGACTTGGTTGGGAGGATCTGGATTCAGATGCTGCCTCAGTGGGCCCTACCTGCTGAATCAGCTCTGGGCCTAGCTCTTGAGCAGGAAAGAGCCCCCTCATTGTCCTGAGGAGGAAACTGAGGTCCAGGGATTGGAAAAGCCATGCCCACAACCTTCTGACTAGATTTGGCTCTCTGACTAGAGCCAAGAATTTTCCACTGCACCCTTCTGGTCCCAGATACAAGAGGTTTGTATTATGGCCCTCCTCACCAGTCTCAAGAATAGAGTCCCCAGGGTCCTCAAGAAGGGGATGGTGGAATCAGGAACTGGTAGAATGGCCACTCGGTGTCAACAGAGCGGTGCAGTCACTCGAGGATCTTGCTTTCTTCCTGGGCTTGGCCCACAGAAGCTCTGTGATGCATCCAGCTCACTGGGTGACCCAGTCAGGATCCATGAAATAGCTTAGGCCTCAAGTTAACAAAAAAGGAGGAATAGGACTAGAGAGGTTTGTTTGAAAACAGTCTGGAGATGAAGGTTGTGCTTTAGGCTAGGGAGAATGGTCTTGCCGTCCTCTTCCCTGGTCAGACTTCATCTGGAGGAGAGGGATGAAGGCCTCAGTTCCAAGTCACATGAGGAAGGCTGGCTGCATCAGTCTTGGCAAAGAGAGCTTGTGGAGAGGTTGAACTAGTGGCCCACTGAGGCACCTTTTACCTCTTACAGTCTGTGACTCCTTTGTGTCTGTTCAGCTTTACCTTTTTCTCTGCCTCAATAAGACTACCCCTGAGCCCTTCGACCTTCCTACCTCCAGACCTTTGTTCAGGCCATTCCTCTTGTAGAATTCCTACATCCACCTGTAGAATTCCTACCTGATCTTAAAGGCCCCAATCAGATACCACCTTCTGGATGAAGGCTTCCCTGCTGTCACCTGCCAGAAGTGGTCTCTCCTCCTCCTGAACTCCCCCAACCTTTTGTTTGGATCTCTCTTAGAATGCTCAAAGACACCCTGCTTGGTCTTATTTGTGGTTAATTTTCTCCTTCATTTGTAAAACGGGGACATTGCTATTAGCATGATCTTTATCAACGGGTTAAAGAAAAGTGCTTTGAAAGACAAAATATTTGATAACTGGTAAGTTTTTTAAGATTCATTCCTTTCATGACCATCAAATGAGCAATGACTAAACAAGGCATGGTGGATGATTGGGATGGCATTACTAGAGCTAGAAGACATGTTGGGCAGGAGGCTTTCAGAAAAACCTGGTTAGACTGAGGTGAATTGATTCAAAGTGAAGGGAGCAGAACTAGGAGGAGAATGTCCTGGATGATGATCCACTGAGAATGATGGAACTGCTCTGATCAAGAGAGTGAGTGATACAGTTCCAAGGCCCCAGGAGAAAAAGGTGTCCCACCTCCAGAGACAAAGCTGAAGGACCCTGCTGCAGAGTGAAGCAGACTTCTTGAATTTTTTTACTTGCTATTTTTTTTTTTACTTATGACTTAAGATGGAAATGTTTTGCATAGCTTCACACTATAATTGACATCTTCTTGCCTTATCACTGAGTAGGAGGGAGAGAATTTAGAACTCAAAATATTATAAAATCAGTGTCAATTTTTTCCCCTTTAATTGGGAAATAGTTAATGAAATAAATAAAATACATTGAAAAAAATCTCCAATTCTTCATGAGATGTGCATGAGGGGAAGGACAGTGGTCAGAGATGTAGATTTGGGAGAGACCTCAGTCGAGGCAGTCACTGAATCCAGTGTTAAATGACTTGCCCACAAGAGTAGACCTTCCCCCAGAAAAAAAGCCAGTAGCTTGGAAACTTAGAAGGAAAGTAGTCGAAATTCCGTTCTTGTTTGCTGTGGGAAAAATTCCATTTCTTTCTTTCCCTTCCCCGCCCCCATCTTGTTCCCTCTAATGTTCTGTCCTCCTTTTCTTTGTGTTCGGTAGATAGAATTCACAAGTTTCCTCTTTCTGTTGTCAACAGGAACTCGTCAACCTGCTTCTGACGGGCAAAGCCGTGTCCAACGTTTTCAACGATAGGGTGGAACTGGATTCTGGAAATGGGAACATTACCCTCCTCAAAGGAATCACATCTCGCAGTGACATTGGGCTGCTGTCTCTGTTTGAGCACTATGATGTTTGTCAGGTGGGCAGAACCCTAAATCCCAACAGACACCCCCTCCCCTGCCATAGGCAGCAAGTCCTGGGGTGGGAAGTAGTATCCGGAGGACCTGGCTGAGGCCCATTACTGGACTTGGGAGAGGTTCCTGCTGCTGAATCTGAGTAAGGAAGGACAAGGGAATCTGAGGTTTTACACAGGGCTTGCAGTGATCATAGTTAGAGATATGATAAAGAAGGAAAGTCTTCAGCCAGCCAGGTGACCATGAGCGGAGCCTTCCTCTAACTCAGCTGGGTCCCACCCTTTGAATGAGAACACCCCGGCCTGGGCAGGGCTGGCCACCCTGCTCCAAATGGCTCCTTTCTGATTTGCTCCTCACACCCAGCCACAACAAGCCTAAATTTTCATTATCTTTGGGGAGAAAAACAATGATAACAGCTATTTTACAGAAATAGTTTTTATCCAGGGAGAAGATAGGAATGCTTTCACACAGTCCTTGATAACATAACCACCCAGAGGTGAACAAAAGTATTTAGCCTTCAATTCCATTTTCACATTTGGAAGCCATTGCCTGCCTCCTGGGTCAGATTTAGATTCCTTTGATCCCCTCAGCCCAAGAGTTACCTCCCAGGCCGGGCAGGCTTTTCTCTCCATGTTTCTGGAAGCAAATCTTAAAAATGGCTCTTACTGGGTCTTTCCAAAATGTGCGTCACTGGGTCTCTACCAGGAAAATGTGTACAATGTTCAATGCAGACGTTAAGGATGGTGGGACAGCTAATGCTTAGAATGGAAAAGATAAACTTAGAAACAGCCAACATCTGTAGGGGACCCTCTTTGTATTTTGTCCTTCTTTCACAGCCCTCCCACCCTCCACCCCAGCGCCAGATGTGGGTTGGTCACCTCAGTCATGGGGCCTGAGTTGTTCCCAAGGCTCTCAGTTGGCTAGCCTTAGCCCAGTTTTCTTCAGTCCTTTTCCTAGCAATGCTGCTTTTCTCCTCTGGTCAGCAGAGGCCTGGATCTGGAACTCTTGACCACGAATAGCTGCCAAGGCTGGAAATGTCCATTTCTTAGGATCAGCGCACTGGGAAGAGACAAAAAGAATGAAGGGCAGAAGGCAGCCAGGTGTAGGGCTTTGGGACCCCCATCTCAGGTCAGCCTGGTCCCAACTGTCGATGTTGCTTAAAGGATAGTGGAAATCTCTCTCCCCTCTACCCCATACACTCTGCTCCTGCACCATGATGCCATTCCCAAGCTCTGTGTGGATGACAGGGGGTGGCTGGGGCAGGAAAAACATCATCTGACAGTCACTGCATCTGACTTGAACATGTCTCTATTCTGAGACTAAGAGGATGTGGAGGATAGAGTAGGATAAAATAAATATATCCTTCTCCCCAGATAAGATGTAAGTATGGTTAGCATATAGACTGTTAGTATGTAAATTCTATGGATGAATAATAGGTGTAATACTCCACCCTAGTGCTATACATATACTGTTAGTATCTGTTCTCCAAGGCCTTCATTGGTTTTGCAGTAAATCAGACTATGATATTTTCATTTACATGACTGCAGGTAGTAATTATGCCTATTGATCTCTTGGTTCTGCTATTGGAAGCTGCATCAGTTTATCAATCATTTCATGTTTCTCTGAAATGTTTCACATTGCTCACCACACAATGGCATTCCATTATATATATATATATTATATATGTATACATATATAATATATATATATATAAATACCATTGGATTTTTAGTTAATCCACAATCAATGGGGATCCACGTAACAAGGATACTAAGAGTGGTGTATCTGTTAGTTCTTCAATCCCTAGAGGGGGATCATTAGGTCAAAGACATCCTGGTCACTCCAAACTGAGATTCAGAATGACTGGACCTCTTCTTGGCTATCCTAACTTCAGAGACTTGTAGGTTTAGAGTTGGCCAGGCCTCCTCCTTTTTACAGGTGAGGCCACTGAGGGTTAAGGAAGATCAAGATTCCCTAAGATCTTCCAGTCTCTCAGCCCTCTACTGCCCCCCTTTTTACTGTGGGGTAATATAAAAAAGAAATTGCATTTCTCTTTTGATTAATGAATTGTAGAATATTTTCATGTGGTCATGTCTATAAATATTACAAATCAGATTTTTATTGTGATATTCAGTGAAATAGTCTAGTTACATTGATTTTGTCCATTCAGTAGCTTTTTAATTTTATGGAATTAACAACTGTCTTTTGATAAACCTTTCATGATCTTCTCTATCTTTTTAATTCTGCTCCTATCTAAATGTATTCTCTCCTTTTGGGGTGGGGTTGGGTGACCCTTTCGGGTTTCTTATCTGTTTGACCTTTCTGTGGCATATGATATAACACAGTTTTCCTCATATGATTTCTGCCAAACTGCTTTCTAATTTTCTAGTATTCCTTTTTCAGAAAGGGAGTCTTCTACCATCATTCATGTTGTGGGGTTTACCAAACACTGGACTCACACTTCCATGTTCTATTTCATGTTTATTTATCAGTTCCGTGATTGACTTTTTGCTTTTAAAAATATTGAATTTTTTTTAAATATCTATTACTGATTTCAAAGGCAGTCAGCAGTTTGCCATGAGATTCTATGTCTTCTGTTCTTTAGAATGAATTTTGTGATGTTTTTGTCTGGTTGGAAAAGTGATCTTCCCTTGGTAGAATTTGTTTGGTTGAGCACAAATGTGTAAACTAATTTTGGTCATACAGTTCTGTTCAATGAATCTGAAGATCAGAAAACAGCTAAGTCCACTAGAAATGTATGTTAGATGATCTCACCCTTTATCCCTGGGACTTTGCCTCCAAATTCCTCCCCCCCTCCAAAAATAAATAAAACCAAAGTCATTAACAAGAACTTTCTCTTCCCCTTCCTGTCATCTCACATCACTAGATTCCTTCCCTGATTTTCATCTCCTCCACCCCTTTCTTTCCATGAAGAGGTAGCCCTTCTCCTTGCTAGGGCAAACTAGATCTCATGCCCTGTGAGTCCATCTCCTCTCATCGTCTCCCTATCATTCCCACTCTCTTTCAGTCTCTCTGAGTCTCCTGGCTCCTTCCCTGCTGCCTCCAAAATGATCCATCAACCTGTGTCTATTTAGTGGTTAAATTCCTTGAGAAAATCATTTGTGTGTCTGTTTTTCCTCTCTTCTCAGTCTCTTCTCTCTAGGTTTTTGTAGATCTCCTGGTCCTCCTCCCTTGTCTGATGGGCATTTTTACTCCTCTGTTGCATCTTCATCCAGGTTACCCCTGCTCACCATGGCCTGGACCTGGGGCCTTCTTGCTTTTGCTAGATTTTATCTCTGTTGGTGATCTCATCAGTTCCTCCATGTTCAGTTATCTCTCTGCCTAATCCCTCTCTCCTGACTCCTCACATTACCAATGCTTTTTGTACTTATTAAGAATATCATTTGTATGCAAGAAGAATGAAGCAATCCTTCCTTGAAATGAGCTTAGGCTCTCTAGAGAAGATATTGTATATATGCACTCTAGATTATAGCTCCACTTAACATATATACATGAAGAAGAAGTGACTAAAAACCTGCAGATACACATAGTAGTTAACACTAAGCACATGCCAGTCCTGAAGGACAGTTAGTGGAAAGGCACAGTGACGGTCAGTTATTTCATATTTGAGGAACAGAGAGGTCATTTTGGCTGGCTCAAAGAGTTAGTTTTGAAAGGGAAACAAACAGAGGAGTCCCCAGTTGATCCTTGAGGCAAAAGGAAGCATCCAGTCCTGTGGTAGATGGAGCAGGGTGGGCCCATGTCCTGATCCATGCTCATTGGTCATGAGTTCAGCAGCCATGTGGAGGAGAGACTGAGGGGGAGACCCCTTTGGTGGCTGTAGAAGTAATCTAGGACAAAGGTGTTGAAGACATAAAGGAGGGGTATGGGAGAGTCATCGTGAAGGGAGAAAGGTTTGGCAACTAATTGGATATGTTGGATGAGTGAAGCATCCACAAGAATGTCCAAATCTTGAACCATGAAGCCTGGGAGGATGTTGGTGCCTTAGACAGAAATGGGGAAGTTTGGAAGGGGGGAAAGTTTAGGAGAAAACAGTATTAGAAAAGTGAAGTGTAGTTCAAATCTGGTCTCAGACACTTAATAATTACCTAGCTGTGTGACCTTGGGCAAGCCACTTAACTCCATTTGCCTTGCAAAAACCTAAAAAAGAAAAAAGAAAGAAAGAAAAGAAAAGTGAAGTGTAAGGGATCTCTGGGGCATACAATGGAAAGAATGCAATAGACAGTTGGTGAGATGGGACTGAAATTTGGAGGGGAGACCACGATGAGATCCATATGTTAGTAGATCTGGGAGTCATCTGCTCAGAGATGGCAATGAATCTCTTGTGAGTTGAGGGGGTTACAGAGAGAAAGGATAGAGCAAGAAGTGAAGGGACCCCCAGACAAATCCCTGGGGAACAGCACCAGTTAGAGGGTGTTGAGGGCAGTCTAACAGGAAGAGAGGGTGGTGTCGGGCTGTTCAGGACAGGGGAGAGTATTCAGGAGGAGAGAGTCAGCAGTCTCTAGTGCAGCAGACAAATTGAGAAAGATGAAGCCTGAAGAAAGACCTCATTGGAAGAACGTTCCAGTTAAGTGTGGAGGTCTAAGGTCGTGTCAAAATAAATTGAGACAATCTTGTTCCCAAGAAGTTTGGCCAAGAGAAGCAGGAGAGAGGAGAGAGAACTGTGGGACTGACAGAGCTAGTGAAGTTTTGTTTGTTTTAGAATAAGGGCTTGATATATGAAGGCAATAGGGAAAGAAGTTCCCTTTTGCCACACTCCTCCTCTAGGCTTCTCCCAGACCATGGAGCTCCCCACCATCTTCCCAAGCTCTGAGGATCAGCAACTCCCATCACTTGGCCCCTCTTGCAGATTCTTTATTCCCAGCATCCCATGGATGGGTCCCCTCTGTGCTGACCCAGCCCCCAGCCCCTTAGCTTCTCCTTGGGTGGCTTCAGCTTCATGGATCTCCTGGCTGCCTGTCTCTGCCTGCCCTCTAGACTGTCCACTCCATCTCTGTCCCACCTCCTCATCTACTTGGGGAACTCCTGGTCTGGTCATTGAGAGAAGATAGTCATGGAAAGATGACACCTCTTCCAGCTGAGTGTCACACAGTGGACCTTTGTGCACATTAATGGTATCTTCCAGTTGAAAGGAGGGAGCTGGTGACAGAACTCCTGCCCTAACAGAAAAACTGGCCCTACCACCTGAACCCTTACATCTGGGCCAGCTTGTTGCATTGCCTTTCTTTGTATTTCATGTGTAATATCCTGTATGTTTGGAGCACTTTAGCTTTTGCCACCTTCATATCATAGATGACCACTAGCCTACTCAGAGGCCAGAACTTCACAGTCAGGAACCTGTGCTCACATTGCTCAGTTGAGGTAGACATGACAAGTAGGGTACTTATTTCTATGATTTGGGAGATCTGCAGTCTCTTCAAGACCAGAAATGGGGGAAATGGTCTTCACATCTTTGAGTTCATAAGTTCATCAGGTTAGGGGACCCAGGCTATTGGTGTCCCCTTTCACTGAGGAGGAATCAGGCCAAGAGAAATGAAGCAAGCCCTGGCACTCCAATCCCTAAGACCAGAGCCGTTGCTCATAGGCTTTTACACCCCCATGGAAGGGTCCTGCAATCCAAGCCCTAGTACCATCTGAGGAGTTGATGTCCCTTTTCTTAGGTGCTTGTCATGGTTACAAGTCAGTTCACACTTACATTACCTTCTTTCCAAACTCAAATTCTAAGGGGATAGAAAGCAGCTCAGTCTCATGTTCTTATGAAATCTGGGTATCAGGAGAATGTAAAGAATGGGACCATATTTCCTGGGATTGTCTCCATATAGGGCACTATGAATAAGATAGACTTCTGCCTTCCAAAAACTTCTAGTCTGGTGAAAAGGTGACTAAGGAAACAAAGGTCAGCAAGAATGGCCCTGTCCCTGAGGAGGTTTGGGCCTCCAAGAATGGCTGAGAAACTGGGCTGGGGGAGGAGGAGGTGGAGAATGAAGTTGAGCTTGGGCTGGCCCAGAGATTGCCGACCTCACCGGAGGTATAAGGAGAGTCTGGTGTCTCGGCAGACACCAGTGAAATACAAGTGGTCCTTGAAACAGCAGCGAGTGGTCTGGTTGAGACAGCGATGGACATAGATGCAGGAAGAGGGGAGTCAGGGAGGCCGGGGGATTGAATCCTGGCTCCGAAAATTCAGACCATGAGCCCCTAGCACTGGGTTCACAGGGTGGGCAGGAGGGACAATAAGGTCATGGGGGCAGGGAGAGTTTTCTTAGCATATATAGGAATTGAGTTTATTTTCTCGAGGTAGTCAAGTTAATCGGTATTTATTTAGCACCTGCTCTGGGCCAGGCCCTCCCCCAAATTCAATTCAGAATTAGTACGTGCCCACCACTTGCCAGGCCCCAGGCCCAGACCTGGAGAAGATTCTCACTAAAGAAATGACCCTCCCCACATGGGGGTGAAGCGGCAGCCCCTTGAGCAGCCGGCTGGCTTCTGGGCTCTGAGTCCTCCCCTCCTGGGGCCCCTTCTCTCCCTGCAGTCGGGGACACTGCCTGGGTGGAATTCTTCATCCTAATCCCCCATGAAGGTATTTCTGTGGCCTGCGGATTAAGGGAAGTATGGAAGTTATTTTGCCGACAGCAGAAGAGACTGCGTTTTGAGGGCCGTCATTTAAAATGGCTTCCGAAAGGCTGGCTCCAGGGGGAAGCCTAGCAGATATTTGAAGGGACAGGAGGAGCTTGTGTGATTCTGGGAAATTCTTCAGGAATTCTTTCTCAATCCTTGGTGGGTTGGAACCTAGGAGACTTACCTTCCAATTCCAGCTCCATTTTCTTGTCACAAGGATGTCCTGGCCTTGGCCAGGGCAGGGGAAGTGTTCGGGCTCTGCCTCCCTCCCCTCTTTGGAACACCCCCCCCCCAGCCTCAGTGTCCTCTCCTGGGCCAAAGGGCATGGCAGAGCTTGACCAGCTCACTCACCTGGTCCAGCCTCCACAAGAGGCTCAGGGGGTCCCCTTGGTTCTCCGAGCTCAGCTGGCACAGGGAGATGGAGCTTGACAGGGCAGCTTTGGGGAATAGCTGGAGTTCCAGTCCCTTCCTACATTTGCTACTTAAGGGACTCCTCATCAGTTGCAAAGTGCACCCAGAGTCAGCTCCCTCAACATGGACTCCAGCGAGAGTCCCCTTGAGTAAGCTGACCATAGAAGCAGAGCTTGCCTCCTCCCCCAAAACCTCCCACCTGCTCGTTTGTGACTTGATCATTGGTACCTCATTACTTGAGGGTAAGGAATTGTCCCATGAAAATCGCAAGCCCTTAGATGGGGAACTCTATCGGCTACTCACACCACAGTGTGACTTGGCAAAGAGAGGAAACTGTGCCTGAGGAGAGGGGAGAATGAGGGCAGTGGCTGTCAGGGGAAGGGAGGAAGTCCCTATATCTGAGGCCATTTCATCTTGGGTCCTCATTCATGCCAGGCCCTGTGGTAAGCCCTGGGCACCAAACCAAAAGTGAATCTGGCCCTGCCCTCAAGGTACTTCTGATGAACCAGGGGAAGCAGCAGGAACAAAGGGAACCTGGTGGTGAGGAAGAAGACAGTTTCAGGCATCTGGCAAGCCAGAGCAAAGGGAGATGAGAGGTGGTGCATGGTCTATGAAGACTGGCAGCCTGGGGATAAGAAGGAGCCACTGGAGGGTTGTGTGTGTGTGTGTGTCTGCATGGTGTAATATGACCAGAACAAGACTACAGAAATGACCAGCCTGTGTATGGAGGATGGATTTGAAGGCAGAGATCAGTTGGGGGCTGTCGTTGCATTGGGAGGAGCTCTGTGAGTGGAGAGGAGGAAACATATTCAAGAAACATGAAGCTTTAAATGGCACCAGGGGTGTGCCAACAGCAATAGAAATCTGAAGAGCAGTAGATTTAGAGGCAAAGAGAAGTTTTCTTTTGAACAGTCACCTTCAGGCAAAGTAGCCCAATGGCTAGAACACCAAGCCTGAGTCAGGAAGATCTGAGTTCCAGTTTGGCCTCAAGATACTAGATAGCTGTGTGACCTTGAACAAGTCATTTCATCCTGTTTGCCTCAGTTTTCTCAACTATAAAATGAATGAGAGAAGGAAATGGCAAATCACTCCAGCATTTTTTCCATGAAAACCTCAAATGAGATCACAGAGAGTTGCACTAAAACAACCAAAAAATGACAAAAATACTTTCTCTTCCCGTGTGAGTAACCTGCAGGGATTATTTTGTCTGCCTTGATATTCCTGGAAGGAACCTTTGAGTCCCCTTCTGTTGGTTTTCTTGTTCATTCTGTTTTCCCTGTGATTTCACTAGAGAAGGTAACCTATCCCCCCCCCACACACACACACACAGGTGAGGACACTGCCCCCGGCCAATGAAGACAGGCCACCACAAGTCTTAGAGAAATCGGTGACCGAGCTGGCCTGCACCTTCCTGACCTCAGACCCTGAAGCTAAGCCCTAGAGTATCTCACCTCAATTGGATTGAGAGGGCAAAGAAGTGTCATTATGGTGAAGAAGGCAGTGGGCAGTTTGGCTCTGTTTCAGGAAGTCGAATCTGTCTCTTCCCTTCTCATGGGCAGCTTGGGGTCTCAATTCCTACTGAGCACCTACCTACTTGTGCTTGAACCCAGGCTCAGGTAGAGATATAGGTCTGGCCTTGGAGACCACTTACAACTCACAGGGAGAAAACAATGGAAGATTCATCAAACCTTTCAGCAGCATGGTGCCAACTTCAAGGGCCATGGAGAACTGGAAAAGGAGTGAGGCTTCATGAAGGGAGGCAAAACATGGTCGGGCCCAGGAGTAGGGAGGATGGAAGGGCAATGTCCATAAAGACTGAAGTATCCTAAAGACTGAAACTGGGGAAATGAGAGTCAACAAGTCCAAATGGCAGAAGAAATGCCCCCTAAAGATGACATTTCTGTGGCTCTGAGATGCCCTTCCCCCACTCACCCTGCAGTTGCCAGGCTCTTGGCTTTCTCTTGTTTTCTACCCTGCCCAACTCTCCTCCTCCAACCTGGATTAGCCAAGAAATGTGTCTGCTCCTAAGGCGCCTCTGCCTAGCTAGTGGTCTGGATGGTGGCCATGCTGTAACGGGAGGGAGACGTTTGGCTATTTTACGACAAATAACAAAAAAGCCTGCAGTGTTGATGGGCCATTTGACTCTTCAGAGAGAGGAATAAATATCTCGAGGTCATGTCTATACCAGCAAGGCAAAATGGAAGAACTTCACCCCAGTAAGGGACCCTGTTCTAGAGGCACAGGTCCACTGGTTCTCAGTGGTCCTGCTCACCCTTCTGGGGGTGGAGGTGGAGCAGAGGAGGGCAGGAACCTCCTGTAGTCTGAAAGCTTTGTCCTGGCTGCTGCAAGAAGCAGAAGGTAGGGATCTTGCATACTCAAGCCAGCGATGCTACCTGGGGGAAGGCGGCATGCCCAGGCAGGCGGGGACTGTGTTTGCAGTCCTATGGAAGTTTGGAGAAATGTCTGGAGAGACTGGATTTGGCAGTCAGGCCAAAAGAACTCTCAAAGCCCCTTGTCTGCCATGTTCCTGCTTCTAGCATCTGATGGTTTCATGACCCAGTGTTTGGGCCAGGTGTCGATTCGACCCAGAGTGGATTTCACCCTGTTAGTGGCAGAATGGAGACAGGGTTGGACTCTGAATCAGGCCCCAAGGTGTGTGATGACCTTGTGGATGTGAAGTGAGGCACTGCCCAGGGCCCCAGCCTTCCTCTGGATAAATCCAGGGCTCACAGGACCTGGTTTAGAGTCTCTCCTTGACCCTTGTAACCTCACTCCTAGAAGATGCTGAATAAAATGCTTGTTCCTATGCCTTTAACTCCATCTGTAGCCAGCCACCTTCTATTTATTGGAGTGTATGTATGCCTACATATATGTGTGTGTCCCTGCCAGCAGCTATTAATTGCCTTTTCTGAGTCAAGGTCTTTGACCCCATGATGTCTTCAAGTGGAAGTTCAAATGGAAGGTCAAATGGAAGGTCTCCGTGAGCAGACAAGTGGCTTATGGACTACAGCTCTCCTGAACCCAAACCAGATTAAAATATAACTAGGTAATATTTAATAAATACAAATGTGATAGAACACAGATAACATCCCATTTTAAAGCTAGGCAGTGTGGTCCATGGTTTGAGCCCACCAGTGTCAAGGATTATGCTCCACCACATCCTGGGCTTCACTCATCTTAGGTCTAGTCCCTCCACCCACAAGGCTTCTCAGTCAATTACTCCTGTTCTGACTTTACTCTCCTCCTTTACCACCCTCAAACCAATAATTTGTCATTTCAATTCAGATCTGTTCTATGCCCCTTTGTCCTGTTGCTGTTCTCTTGCCCAAACTTAGCCCTGTCTCATTCACTCCCTGTTTCTCCTCACAAGCTGCAAATCAAAGGAAGCCTCTACTGTGCTGACTGGGCCCATGACATCCTGATTTCATCCATGATGATATCCATTGATGATTTTTTGCTATAGCAAAACAGATCTTTTGTGCCTCCCTAATTTATCTTCCTGCAGAAGCTATTTCAAACCATCTCTCCTTCAAAATCCCTTAACATCATTCCCCACTCTCTTCTCTTTTTCCTTAGTCATAGAGAAAGAGGTGGTCCTTCTTCTTGTCAAGGCCAGCCCCTTTACCTGGGCATTTGATCCCATGCCTTTCCATCTTCTCCAGAAGATTGTATCCTCAATACCAACCTTCTTATCAGCCTTCAACCAGTTCCTTCCTTGTTGCCTTCAAACATAGCCAAGTCTCTCCACCCTTAAAACCCTCCACTAGGCCCTATCATCCCCTCAAATGATTCTCCTCTTCCATCTTTTCTTAACTAGACTTCAATTAAAAAACTGTCAACATTCACTGCTTTCACCTCTGATTATTCCTTGACCTTTTGCTTCCAACTTTATCACTCCACCAACGTTACTGATATTCTCTGAATTGTCAAATAGAATTGTCTTTTCTAAGTCCTCAACCTACCTCTCAAGAACTCCTCCTGGATACTCTCTTACCCCTGCATTTCATGCTCTACCTCTCCTGGCCTCTTACTTATCTGCCTGCTTCTTCTTGTCCTTTGGTGGTTTCTTACCCACGTTTCACCTTAACTGTGGACATTCTCCAGGGTTCTCTCCTGGGTCCTCTTCCCCTACGTCCTCTTTTTCTTGATTACCTCATCAGCTTTCATGGACTTATCTATCATCTTTCTGCTGACCACCCTCAGATCTGTCTCTCTAGTCCTGGTCTTTCCCAACACCAATTGTCTGGTGGACATTTCAAAATGTCCTGCTTTATCTCAAATTCAGCATATCAGAAACAGAACTCCTTATCCTTTTCCCCAACCATCCCCTCTTCCAATTTTTCCTCTTCTTGTCAAAGATACCAGGATCCTTCTAGTCTTGCAGGTTCATCACCTCTGACTCATCCTTGCCCCCTTACACTCCCTTGCCCATATTTCCAGTTGCCAGATCTCACTATTTTACCTTCACAATACCTCCCACACTTGACTTTCTTCTCACATGGCTACTGACTTAATTCAGACCCTTACCATCTCCTTAATATATTATTGGCAGCCCAGCCATTCTACACTCTGCTGCCAAAGTGCTGCTCCTTCCAGTGACCCACCCACCTCTGAGAACTTTTCTCTTGTTTCTAGGATCCAATCTAAATGATTCTGCTCAACTCTGGAAGGCCTACACAAACTGGTCCAGCCTATTCTCCAGGCTCATTGGATGTCACTTTGCAGCCCTCTGACATGGGGCCAAACTGATCTTCCCTATGATCCTCACACACAACATGCCATCTCTCATCTTGGGATTTTTGAAATACCCTCCCTTTCTTACCAGAAAGACAGTTCCCTCTCTTCCATTACGATGCAGCTCAGTCCATCTTTTGTACAAGCTTTTTTAGATCCCTCAGACCACCTTATATTTTACCACTTTGTACAGATGTGGAGTTTTTTTATTCAATTTTTCAATCCTGTCCAATTCTTTGGGGCCCTATTTGGGATTTTTCTTGGCAAAGATATTGGGCTGGTTTGCCATTTTATAGATGAAGAAACTGAGGCAAGTAGAGTGAAGTAACTTGCCCAGGTCCTAGAGTAGTCAGGATCTATGTATTTACTTTATATTCTGTATATATTGTGTGAGTCCCCCCCGCCCCAGTAGAAGGTAAGTTCATTAAGGGCTGAGATTAGTTTATTCTTTGTAATAACATCCTCAGCAGCTGGCACAGTATCCAGAATGGGGGCAGATATTTAATAGCTACTTAAACTGATTGGTAGAAGGTGGGTCTTCTTAACTCTTGGCTCTTCTCTCTGTTAGCTCCGTCACACTGTCTCTGTCCCTGTCACCACCATTTCTGTCTGTTGGTGTGGTTGTGTGTGAGCATGTGTACACATATATCATGCATACACACTTCTGGTGGATATATGACCTCTAAACGTCCTTGTGGTTGTGTGAACAGCTCATGGCCTTAGCCTATCAGTGCCTGTATCTTGGACAAACCGGTCAAGTGGAGCAGTGGTGCCACCAAGACATTTGCATGGTACAGTGGTAGCAGAGAACTTGTCTCCATGGCTCTTCTGTGCTTCTTGGCCGATAGACTTCTGCCCTCATTTCTGGAAGGGGGAGGTGAAGCTCAATGACCTCCGCTTCATCTCACCCCCAGCTTGTGTCTCCTTGGCACCATGGAAAGGATGCTGGGGTAGGCAGGGCCATCTTTGAAGTGGTAGAGTGACTGCCATTGGTCTCTTAATTCCAAATCTTGGCCCCTTGGCCACGTGAACGACTGCTTGGTTCTTGACTCTGCTGTCTCTGCTCTCAGGTGGGCTGTTATCTAAAGACTCCCAGATATCCCATCTGGGTTGTGTGCAGTGAAAGCCACTTCAGCGTCCTATTCAGCCTGCAGCGAGACCTCCTCAGTGACTGGAAAGTGGAAAGAATATTTGATCTCTATTACTATGATGGACTGGCTAACCAGCAGGGAGAGATCCGGCTGACAATAGGTATGTAACTTAGGACAGCTCTCCCATTTCCTCCTAGAGGTGACCAAAGGAACTCTGCCACCTTTCCCCAGCCTAAGGTTTTCTATCACCTGCTGGCCACCCCGTTCCATGCCTGATCTTAGGCACTAGACACGAGAAGGTAGTGCTTGCTCCTAGAGCACCTGGAATAAGAGATGCACATGGGAAGTTTAGAGACTAGCCTAAGAGGAGACGCACCCTGACTAGTAGTAACTAGTAGTGGAGGTGCTCAGGGTGGGTTTCTGAGGGCGGTGGGGCTTGAGGGACTCGGGAAGGATGTGTACCCAAATGGAAGATCAGGAAAGGACTCCGGAGAAGATTGACATGGCTGGCCAGAGGCCACAAGGTTTGGATAGAGGGATGGGGGCTGGTGTCAAAAGTGTCAGGTCCCCTTGACCAAAGACGGTGTCCACCTGTGCCCACCCATCAGTGGCCCACACAGTTCCTGGAGAAGGGTTGGTGAGGGGCTCCAAGCAGAGTTTTCTTAGTTCAGTTTGGTGTGGATGGCCTCTGGAGTCCAAGGAGCAGTGAGCTCTGCTTCCTCAACATTCCCCTAAGAGCAGTGAGAATGCTGGTGGCCAGTTTGGGGGTGAGAGGGGGAGTCACAGATCACAACCTGAGGCCAACATTGTGGTCAGGTGAGAGAAGGAAGCCAACTGTTCCCCCCCACACACAGCCTCAGGCATTCTCTATTGAATCTCACTGTCATAGACCATGATCTCACCTGATTTAGAAGAGGCCCATCCTAGTCAGATCTCAGGGACTTCCACATAACCATTTCCATAGTAAGCCAGCAGAAAGTGATCCTCAGGTCCCTCGAGCCTCATTGCTCCCATCAGTTACGGCTAGAAAGAGGCCCCCCACAGCCTCAGACATTCTCCTGGCCTGTGTTCTCCCAGGTAGCTGTTGGGACAGGCAGGGGTTCAAGTCCAGGCCTCGAGCTTGGAAGACCCTTGCCAGCCCCTGGGAGGCCCGGCCCAGTAGAATCAAGATCTCTGAATTTGCTGATTTGACCAGATTCGGTCCAGGGGCTCTGGGTTCCTGTGAGGCACAGACAAAAATAAGAATAGTCTTTGCCATGGTGCAAGGATTCTGCAATCTCTGGAGAAAGCGCATGTGCTTTGGGGGCTGGACAATGGGACTGACCCCAATAAGCCTTTTAGCTGGGTGATAAGGGGGGGGAGTGAGGAGGGGGAGTGAGGGGGCCAACTAGAGCAGAGAAAGAGAGGCATGAGAACCTCCTCCCAGGGAGACTGGCAGGGAGCCTGGGTGGAGATTTCTCTGGTGGATCATTTGGATCCCCCGTGCTTAACCTTCAAGGCCTTGAGAGCCAGGGAGTGATGTGGTGGCTTTGGGAGGGATGCGTAGGAGAGGAGGCAAGGCCAGCTGAGGATGGATACCAGTGAGGAAGCTCCCTGGAGTCTCAGTTAAGAGGTCCTTAGCTTGGGATGATCCCAGGAGTCGAGAGGGAGACAACATATGGGAGGAACCCTCATTCCTGCTTTTGTCCAACACAATCTCCTCCCTTTCAGATACAACCCAGTCTCTGCCTAGAGACCAAGAGAAGGACCTCATCCCCCCACTTGAACACTGCATCCGAACCAAGTAAGACAGCTCCTCTCCCAAATGCAAGGGGTTGTAGTCCATGTGGGGAATGGTCTTAGATCCCTTGTCTCGTTCTCTTCTCTTGTCAACTGGATGTCCTCGGGAGGCCCCAGGTGTTTATCTCTATTCTTGGGGAGAGTGGAGGAGCTGGGGCCAGATCCAAAACTCAGGGAAAGCCTCTGACAGAGGTGGAGATGGAATGGATCAGATGGCCCATCAGCTTTGACTTTGGCCTGCTTCATTTGGCAGAGATGGGCCTCCCTGCTTCCAGGGGCTGGAACTTGTGAGTTCTCCTTACTGTTTGGGTAGTGTTTCTTCTTTGTGGGATTGAGAGGACATGCTTGATAAGATGTCAAACGCTAATGAAATGTGAGTTCTTTGGGGAGAGCAACCTGTAGTGAGAGGAATCCGGAAAAATCCATTCCTCCAGAGCCTTTGAGGAGTGGGTTGTCCAAGAGAAACAAGGGAGTGGGCTTCTGAATGGGGAAAGGGAATTCGCTAGCCTTGGAACTTAGCAGAGGAGCCAAGAGCCAGAGGCATCTCCTGGACAGGAAACTGGATGTTCCAGAGGAGAAGAGCCCTTGGGTCAGCTAGTCCAACCTCGTCATTTTACAGATGAAGAAGCAGACCTTAATGGGGGAAGGGTTGGCCTTCTGCTCCCCAGGTAAAATGCCTCAGGGCCGAGATTGGAATCCAGATCCTTGGCCTCCCTCCCAGCCACCCCTTCTCTGAAGGGAGAAGAGATAAGTCTTCCTGCATGTGGATGGATCTGAAGAGATCCAGATAGGCCATGGAGAGCGTGGCATCTGCCCGTTCTCCCACCTCCACATACCCAGCCCTCCCAGGCAGGGCAAAGGTCTAGAGACACATGATCACTGAGGAAACCTTTCTCTATCATTTTGAGTCTTCATTGAGGCTTGGATGTCTGGCACTATGGCAGGGAGGGAGCAAGGGCACCTTTTTTGGTGCCTCCCCTTCCTTCATCCTCCTTATAGCCGGGAACACTTTGTCAGCCTTGTGGGATTGAGCAATGAGGATAATGCAGCCAGCCCTCTTGGGGGCCAGGCTAACACCTAGCCCAAATAGCAGCTCATCACCTTCCTCTGGTATCCAACCACCCCCCAAAGCAGCAAACCAAGTCACCAGCAAAGATGCCCTCAAGTCTGACCATGGTTACCATGCCACTGCTGGAGGAGGGCACACACATGAACCCTGCCTTAAAACAGACATGACCAAGGGATCCATGTGGCCAGGACAACTCAAACTTCTGACGCCAGTGAGGATGTCCTCAAGTAGGGATCTGAGTCTTTGCTGTCTGTTGTCTGCTCCCTGATCGTGGAGGATTGACCTTCTGAGCCTGAAAACCAGAGAGGAGGAATAGAAGTGCCCAGTGCCTTCAAAGCCCTGACTCTACAGAACCTGACCCAGAGCAGGTTCCAGAGAACTATCTAACGTGAGGTTGGGAAGTCTTTTTTTTTAAAACTCTTGGAGCAGCTAGGTGATGCAGTGGGTAGAGTACCAGCTGTAGAGTCAGAAGGACCTGAGTTCAAATCCAGCCTCAGCCATTTAATAATTACCTAGCTGTGTGACCTTGGGCAAGTCACTTAACCTCATTGTGTTGCAAAAAAACAGAAAAAAACCTACCTCTTTTTTTAAGTCCCTGAATTTTCATTTACATCTCCAAACCCATTTGGGGAAACCCTCCCCCCCAAAAAACCCCACAGGTGCTTGGTGCATGCTAGGGTTGGAGACTCTTCCTCCTCCCATGGTCTTTTCTGACTAGCATGCAAATGATTCTAAAAGGAAAAAAAAAAACAGAAGGCTTGAGGAAGACTCTCCAGGAACGTCTCCAGGACCCTACTTTGGCCTGCCCAAATCTCAGCTGTTTTCACTCTATTCTCCTTCCCAGGATAGAATCTACAGACCCTGACAATTCTGTGGGATCCACAGGGATATTTATAAACATGGCTTGCACAGTCCCATGAGGACATCCCAGCTGCAAATGCCTACAAGTAAAAGAGCACAAGGATGTGGGCCAGAGGAAGGAACAAGCATGGAACGGGGTGTCCTCAGTAAGGACACCTAAGAGCAAGTCTGAGGAGTGAAAATTGTTGGAAAATGAGTTCAATTGAGAGGTGGAGGGCTTGGCTCCCTAGATTGGGACCTCCAGCTAGCTTCTCCCTCACCCTGAAGCTCTTTGAATCGGGAGTCATAAACGAAGGATTTACAAGTAGCTGATTAGGCAATTAGACAACACCCTAAATCAATGCACATTTACAGGTGGGAACCCTCAAAACAAACATCTGCACACTCCAGGCCATCTGCCCCCACTGCAGCCCTGGCCCCTCCTGGGTGTGCTCCTCACGCTTCTTCCCCTTTGCTGCATTGATGATTGTATTGGAGCTGCCATTCTCCATTGCTCTGCATTCCTACATGGATGTGGCCTCCACTGTTGGGGCAAGTCACAGAGGCAGGGGCTACACATGGAGACCACCCCCATCCTTGTCCCTTGTCATTCTGGGCTACACAGGACACCCGCTCTGCACACAGACTCATGAGATCAGTCTGGCGAAGAGTCTCAAACCAGGTCTGAAGGGATGCCACTGGAGAATTGCGTGAAGTATGGGGAAGAGAAGGTTCAAACTCTGGTCACCATCCAAGGCTCAGCTACAGTCTGTGGGGCCTGTCCCAGAAAGCTCAAGAGACTCCTGTCCAAGGCAACTCTTGTCCTGCCTTAGCTTTAGCCCTCCTCTCCACGTTCCTCCTAAACCTTCCTTCCCAGATGGTGCACTTCCCCTCCCAGTGCCAGGATGAAACAACCTGCTGCTGAATGTCTTTCTTCAAGTGAGGAAGCAGAGGCTTGGGAGACACATAGAGAAGGGGGACCAGCAATAGGACACCTGCCTGCCCTGGACAGGGCCTGCTAGGAGGGGGGCCAAGTAGATCCCTGTGGTGGAAGAAAGAGGGACCTTGGAGGTCCTGCTACCTCTCTGGCTCAGAGATACCCAGGAGCCCTCCTGGCAGTGAGAGGAAGGAAGGTGGCCCCACCAAGAAGGCCAGGAACACTCACCCGGCCTGTTTTGATTTGAGCTTCACTTCTTAGGGAGAAGGCGCCCCAAAGATAACTCTTAAGCCTACAAGGGAAGGCAAAGAGCCCAACAGGCCCCACTCCCAAGGAGCTCAATGGAGTGGGAGACCCCATCTAGAGATGATCCATAATGGCTAGGGGGTCATTGATAATAAATCACTAAGATAAATTAGTGCATCAGATTCTCCCCAGTGAGTTTGGTCTGGGAGGAGGCTCACGGAGGGAAGGGTGAGGTCGGGCCGCCAGAAGCTGGATGAGGAGGCTGATGAGGACTGGTCCCCCCACTGGCCCCTTGGTGGGCCCAGGCCATGGTGGAAGGTAGAAGGATTCACGTGGTTGAGCATTGCCAACCTCCGGCAACCAGACAGGGCAGCAGGAGAGGGAAGAAGATTGTTCTTATTTGTGCTCTTCAAAGAGGAAGAGGAAATAGGAGGAGACCCTGGTTTTTCTTGGGAGCTTTTCCAATCCCAAACACAAAGCATTCCTCCGAGGTCACATGCTGTCCCATCTGTCATCGAGCAGATTAAAGGGACATCCTCATTGCTCTCTTTTCATGTATAAAGAAACATTCATTCAATGTGTTGAAAGAAATGCAGCCATTTGGAGAGGGGGTGCTGAGGCCACACTCAGTTCACCCAGACGGGCGGCGCCCTCCCTTCCCCAGTCCCATGTCCCTGGGAGCCTGCACAGACCATGCCTGGACAGGTAAATGGAGGCTGGAGATCCAGGATGCTCCTGGTGTGGAAGAGCAGCTGGGTGGGGGAAGGGCTTGGTGACGGGTGATGGTCCCCGGTGCCCGGGATGGCCAGCCACCAGGCAATAAGACATGAAGTACATGGAGGAGCTGCACGGCACCTGCAGATACAAAGATGGAGGAAGATCCTTGGCCTCAGAAGGCCATAGTCCAATGGGGGAGAGAGCCCACAGAAAAGCCAGGCCAGAGGCCGGCAAGGCTTGGGGCCAGGAAAGACTCCTGGGGAAGGTGGGAGAGCAGAAGGTTGGGGAGCAGACAGTCCCACCCCTGCCTGCCGAGAAGCCTCCATCCCGGGAACCCTCTGATGGGACCTGGCCGATGCTGCCCCAACCCCTGGGAATCACCTGAGAGCCCGTTCTTGTCAACAGATTCAACAAGCTCATGTTAGGTGTGGGGATGTGCACTAGGCATTCTGGACCTGTAGATCCCTCGGAGGAAGGGTCCTCCCTGTCCTCCATCCAGCCCTGTCCTCAGGCCTTGAAACCTGAAGAGTTTAAGCCCCTGGGCGAGGGTAGGGAAGGGCTGGCCTCCATCTCTGCTCCTGCTGCTTTGGACATCTCCTCATCTTCACTGTCCTGCCCACTGGCAGGTGGGGGAAATAGGCCCAGTACACCTGAGAGAGCAGCTGAGGTGCCGCCTCCCCTCCTTTGTGCTCAGCATTGGGGTGAGGACTGAGGACACAAAAAAGTCCAAGATTCACCCCCTGCCCTTAAGGAGCTTACAGTCCAGTGGAGAAGCCATGGAAACAACTGAGCCCAGACAAGATAGCTAGCCAGACAGAGGCAGCAGAGAAGGGAAGCCCAGGGCAGAGAAGGGGAGACAGGAGAAAGACAGCTAACTGCAGCCCCCTCTGCTCTCCACAGCAAGAAATGGAGCCCAGAAAGGTGACAGCCAGGGTCACTCGGCATCAGAGTGATTTGAACTTGAATCTTCCACAGGCCCTCCCACTGCACCATGCCCTCATTCAGGCCTCTCCTCTGGGGCATCAGGAGACAGGCATCGAGAACCAGGGAAGCTCTTCGAGCACAGGGCCGGCTTCACTTCTCTCTGCCTAGCATCCTTTGAGGTTCCCTTCCAGACTCCCCTCTCTGGGAAGCCTTCCCTGATTGTCTCTCCTTCCCTGGGTAGGTCAGACCCAAGGCCAGGCTCCTGTCAGTCGGCCTGTCCAGGGAGAGGACCTGCCAGCCACCATGGGCAAACAAGCCTGCGACGGAGCCAAGTGGAAGGCCCTGGAATGAAGAGACCCGGAGCCGGCCCCTTGAGGGGGGCTGCCTCTGGAAGTGGCTCACCCCACATGCCCTCAGGCACTTTTCTCAGGGTCCCAGTGGGCTCTTTGGGAGCACAGAGTCAGAAAGCAATGTTTTCTTTGACATCTCCATCAGATAAAATTCCATGGAAATCTAAAACAGATCCAGCCTTGGTGGCTGGACCTCGAAGGCTTCCGATTACAAAGGATCGGCCTTTTGTTTTTACCCATGATTCACAAACAGCTCAGAGGCAGAGTTGTTCCCTGACTGAGAATGCCCTCCTCCCCTTCCTTCTTCCCAATGCTGCCTGACACCGGTGGACATCGCCTGACTCCTGCCTGGGAGGCCAGCATCCCTTCCCCCAGCCTCCACCATGGAGGCCCTGGGACCCCAGTCCTTAACAGGATCCTGAATGTAGCCTTGAAGCCAGGGCCCCAGGGCCCCCATGAGCTGACAAGGATCCTAGGCTGTCTTCCCTATAGTAAAGACGATTCCCATTTGGTGAGGAAATTGAAAGACCTCACCCAGGTTCCCATAGTAAGCCAGTGGCAGAATCAAACTAGAACCAAGGACTTGGGGGTCCCAACAGGAGGCTGTTCCTGTGCTCTCTGGGGAGCCCAAGTGGGATCTCCATCCTTCCTTCAGCTCCTGGTCTCAGGACCCAGATGCTCCTGGAGCTGGCCCGAGACCATCTCCTCAAAGGCTCCCGACATGGCGCCGATTCACAGTCATGGCCAAGTGAGAATTTGTCCGAAGTCCAGGGGGAAAGCTCTCATGCCTCGATCCAGAGCCAGTGGGAGATGGAGAGTAATAAGATCTCACTTTTCTCTGTGGCAGCAAGGGTCACCACCCCCACCCCCTCAGCTCCAGCTCCTCTCCTCTTCCCTGGTGGTCCAGACCTCCCCCTCTGACCCTTCGCCAAATGCTCATTGGACCCCCCAACCCCCCCACTAACAGACCAGCTAGAGTCATAGTGCCCTGGACAGGGCTCCAGGTATACACCCAGGCCACTGCCCGGCTGTGGTTTCATCCTTGTTCCTTTTCTAGTCTCGTCTTCTGCCCTGCTCGCTGTAGTGCCCCTGCCTTGAACCTCACTCATGCCCACTGCTGCCCTCCCAGCTGCCATTTTAATTGATCCAAATTCTTTGTATCTAATGGATCAGAAGTTCCTTGAGGGCAGGGTCTTTTATTGCAAGGGCCTTGGTCAGAGTTAGCCCTTAGGAGCCCTTTCATAAGAGCTTGTTGTGGGGGTGACGGAGAGGTGGGCACTTTGGGATGAGTGTTCAGTTCCCCAATCACTCTCCATCCCGAGCTCTCATCTGTTCAGTCCTAGGCCCAGGTCATTCTCTGCTTGGAGTGAGAGCCAGATGTCCAGGGATGACCTCGATGGCTGCCCCTTCAGCATGGGCACTTGGATAGATTTCACTTGTGATGCTCTTGGGGGTTTTGCCTTTTGCAGGGCTAGATTGATCTTTTTCTGGGTACCCAAGAATTTCATGGAAGGGAGGCCGTATAGCCCGGCCTACGGCATGTGATATCATTGGTGCCATGTGCTTGATGCAGAGGGTCCTCAAGGAGCTTGGAGACGGCGTCTGGCCCTGATGGCACCGTGAGGAATCACTTCCCTCTCAACAGGCCTCCTTTTACAAATGAGGACGTCAGTCTTGTCTTCTCTGTGCCCCTCATCAGCTTGGGGCTTCTGTGAGGATGAGGACTCATGGAGAAACCTGTGGGCCTCCAGTGCTAGCTCAATGTGCTGACCAATGAGAAAGAGGAGTGGCGCGCCTCTCAGCCCCACTTTCCTGGCCTCATTTCTCCACTGGGCCTTGTGTTGGTCTTTGCTTTGAAGCCAAGTCCTTCCTAGAATTTCTCTCCTTTAGTCTCCCCAATGCTTACAGGGAGTGATGCAAGGGGAGGTGACTGAGCATCCAGCGAGTGACCCCGAGAGAGGAGGGACTTTGGGAAAAGGGGAGCACTCCAGATGGCCCCACCAGACCCTTTGACGGGGCTGCCATCTCCCACCACTCTACCTTTGCCCTAGCAGCGCCACATGCCTACTGGCAGACCGACTGGTGGGAGTCACACCTCTCTTTGTGCTGAGCACAGGGATAGGGCCGAGGCCAGCAGAATTGTCTCTGCCCCTGGGGAGCTTATTTTCTAATGAAGAAAGACCACACACAGAGGGGACCTAGAAAGTGGGGGGGTTGGTGGCCCCATGTTACTCCTCTTACACCCCCAGAATCCCTCAAGATGTTTTCTGGACCCTGCCCAACCCCACCTCCCATGGGGTTACTGTGCATGTCCCATGATCATCTCTCCCAGGGCCTGGGTCTCCCTAAGGGCAGAGATCGGTGCCTCTTTGGCCTGGGGTCCCCCAAAGCTGGCATGGCCCTGGGAGCACGTATGGACTGATGGGCCCCGCTCCATCCTGCCTCCTTCTGCCTCAGCCTCCAGATCCCAGTCTGCCCCTCCTGCATCCCTCCTTCCACCAGCCGGCCCTGGAGCAGAGACATGGTGTAGGGTCAGCTGAGCGCTCCCAGGATCCCGACTAATGGGTCCCTCCTCTCTGCCCACCAGGTGGAAGGAGGCTTTTGTGGACTGGAACGGCACCGAACCCATCCTGTGAGCCCAGGCTCTCCCAGCCCTTGCCCCGCGCCTGCTGGATGCTTTCTGAGACCCGAGACCCTGCCCCCAGCCCCTGCGCTCCTCCCAAGGGGCATTCCCAGAAGTTCCGATCCCTCCAGTTTTCTTTTGTGTCTGCAAGGGGATCCAGCCTCCAGCCGTCCGCCTCCTGCCATTGTCTCACCCGGTCTGACGGAAGCAGAGGCCCCGAGTACTGCCTCACCACCTCCCTCTTTCATTTCTCCTCCTCCCCCATCCCCAGGAAAGACATGGACGGCTCAGAACCTTTCTTGAAGACTGCCTAGAACATCCTGTGTTGCTCCTTTTCCATCCCAGTAAAACAGGGGCTCAAAGTGCTTGGCATGGTCTGGTCTGGTTCTCGCTGCCCTTCAGGGTCCTGAGGAGGTTGGGGGCCTTGGGATCCTAGGGTGAGAGCTCACACCCTGCGGGGCCAGGGCCAAGGGGTGCCATGTCCATGAAAGGAGCCCCCAGCCCCCTGGCATGGCCTGTCTGGGAAGGGTCCTGGGGGGGGGGTTAGAGGGGGCAGCTCCAGTTGGAAAGGACCTCAGAGCTCAGCTCCAGAGCCCTGTCCCAGTTCTCCAGGACCAAGCCAGGCCAGTGCCCCTCAGCTTTCCTTCATCCTGGCCTTCCTGCCCACGGGCATCTAAAGGGGCCCATCCAGGATGCTGGCCCCAGCCCAGCCCTCAAATTGAAGGGCAAGCGGGGGACCGTGACCCAGGCCAGGGACCAGGAGAGGAAACAGCCCAGGGTGGGAACCCGAGAGAGAGGTGCCAGCCAGGGGGCGGGGGAAGGGGGCCACCAAGCAGTCCTCCAACCAGGGGCTTGGCCTTAAAGAATTCTCCTGGGTATAGGCTCACATCTCCCCTTCCCCAGCTCCCCCCTCCCAGCAACTCAACCAAAAATTCCCTTTGGAAACTCCCTCCTCCTGTCCGGGCTGGTAAAGGATGCTGGCCTGGCCAGAGCAACCTCTCGCCTGAACCCTCAGGGGCTCCCCATTGCATCTAAAATTAAAGGACAAATGTGCCTTCCACAGTCTGGCTCCGAGCCATCATTCCAGCCATCCCCCCACCCCCGCCCTTGCCTGGAGCCCCCTCCTCCCCTCTTCCTCACTCACTCATGGGAAGCCTCTCCTGCCCTTTCCTCCATGAAATTTGGTCTTTTACTTTTCTCAGGAGAATGTCAACTTCTCAAGGGCAGGAGTGGGCCGACTCCTGAGGCCTGAGGGGCCGCTGTGGACCTTGCTGAGAGGTGGCAGCAAAGGGCCAGGAGCCTGGCGAGGGCTGTCCAGGGGAGGGGGGAGGGGGAAAGAAGTGGAAGGATGACCTTTGGGGCTGTCTGGGGAGGGGTCAGCCTTGAGTCCTTGGCGCAGACAGGGCGGTTTCACCCCCAGACGCAAACATTTCCCAGGCCAGGGCCCACCATCTCCGGGGCTGGGCCGGGCTCCTTCCTGGAAACCTGCCCCTTTGCTAAGCGGGGGCTTTGCTGGGAGCATCTGTGCCGGGTGGTTTTAATAACGCTGCTGTGGAAAACAGGCCGGGTCCCCGCGGCCCGGCAGGGACGGCGTCAGCAGGGCTGGCGCACGCACTGCCCCTCCATGACTCCCAGATGTCCGCTCCCGGCCCAGGGGCCTCAGGGACCCAACCAGGGGTGTCCGGACCCTGCCGGGGTGGGGTCTCTCCTCTAGAGTTCTCCCCTCCCCAGTCCCCACAGCTCCTGCCCTTAACTTCCAGGGTCAGTCCCACAAAGGCCATCTTGAGTGGTGACCATGGGTGACCCTCCGACCAGACCCCTGTGGGCCGGGGTCCTTCCCCACCCTGGCTGCTCTGTTTCTGTGTCCAGAACTGGACAGGGAGCTTCACCTGGACCAATGGAGACGCCCTGGGCACCATCAGGAGGCCAGGAGGGGCCACCGTCTCCCCTTTATAGCCCAACGGGGAGCAGCTCGTTGGCCTCTGCTGTTGAGCTCCGCTCCTGGGCAGAGGGGGGCCAGAGAGAGATGGGGAGCTCACAGCCCACCCAGATCCCAGATCCCAGACCCTGGGCATCGCAGAGCAGCAGCCAGGGGGACCAGGCCCTCCACGGCCCCTGGCAGCCACCCTTCGGGGAGGACCCATTCTCAGCAGGCTCCCAGCAAAAGGACTTCCTATAGATGGGCGAACTCTTGATTTGTTTATTTGGCTTGGCCCCACGGCCAGGCTGTGTCCCAGCTCTGGGAGGAGGAAATCGCTTTCCCTGTGGCAGCCTTTGTGGAGAGCCTCACTTAACCTCCTGCCCAGGGCCCCCCGGCCCTTCTGATCCTGCCAGGGAAACAGACGGTCCAGTGTCGGTCAAGGCAGCCCAGAGAGGGGCCTGCCCGTGGAGCCGGAACTCCAGGGCCTTTCGGGGCTTGGCCCTATTTTCCAGGAGCAGGAATCCATTGGGGGGGGCATCACTAGATAACTTGCTTCCATTCCCTCTCCCCTTCCCTAAAAGGATGCATGAAGGAATGCACAGGCTGGAAATAAAAGCAGGCTTAGAAAAATCTCTGCAGGGGAGACCCTGGACGGGTCATTTGGAGGTGCTTGGGAAGGAAACATGGGGAGGAGAGCTGTGCCCTGCCAGACAGGCCCCAGAAGTGGAGGGAGGGGATGCCCCTTCCTTCCCAGGCAACTCAGGGGTCCTAAAGAGGCAACCAGAGGGTTGAGCTAGGTCTGAGGAGCCGGTGACCTGACTTGGTTAGGGCCATCCTTCAGCCAATCGACAAGCATTGTGTATGTGGGGCGGGGGGAGCCGGCACTGAGCTGGTCACCTCGGCTGCCACCACAAAGGGGGGACCTTGTCCCCGGCTGCCCCCAAGAGGCTCGATTAATATTGGAGTGGCAAACCTGGCCAGTGTCTGCCCCCCTCACTTGGATGGGGCACCCCGGTGAGCCTCAGCTCCCAGAAGGTCTCTCCCTGCATGGGCCAGGGCAGCCTGGCCCCACATTATCAAGGGCCGGGACGGTCTCCACCTCAGTCCTTAGGGTGAGCCTCTGTCCTGGAGGCCTCAACCAGCCGCCTCCTCCAAGGAAACAATGGGGAGAAAGGGAGCCGATGGCTGCCCGAGGCCAGGCCGCACCGGACAGGCAGGCTCCCCTTGGCTAGCCCCCCGCCTCGGCCTTCCCAGGCCAAGCCAGGAGCCCCGACTGCTGCTGATTGAGACCATGGTGGATGGGGCCCTCCAGGGCTGGGAAGAAAGAACCCATAAATATTAGGGGGGGCAATAAAGGGGCCAAGTCCAGTTGTAGATGTATTCCATGTGTGTGTGTGAGACAGTCAGAGAGAGAGACAGAGAGAGAGAGAGAGAGAGAGAGCTGTTTATGACACCATCGGCCTCTGAGTGACCACCTGGCGGTCGGGTCAGTCATTAGCAGACCAGGGTGCCAGCGTCCATTACCCAGCATGACCCTTTGCCTTTGGCCAAGGTTGGGCAGCGTAGGCCAGGCCCACAAGGGCAGCCCCAGCTCCACAGCCTCTCTTTCTTGGATTTAGGGGACTGGCCGCTTCTGGGAAACAAGTCCACGAGGCCTCCTTGATCCCAGCTCCAGGCCGGACTCTCCTCTCAGCTGACCTAATTGTCCTGAGAGACTCAGGTCATGAATGACTTGTCCAAGGTCACACAGTCATTGCTCTCCATTTTAGAGAAGGAATCACCACTGCTGTGTATGTGGCAGAAACAGGGAAAAGACAGGAGAAAGGAGAAAGCGGAGGGGGAGGGGCAGGGAGAGCGAGTGAGATGAACGGACAGAGGAGGGGGCACAGACGCAGCGAGTCTGAGTCCAAGCTTGGAGCTTCCCTGTCCTCCTGCCCAGGCAGACCTTCCAGTGGGCCCCGAGGAAGACCAAACCCATGGGGAGGCAGTGTGCGGGGTCCGGACGTCCCCCACATCGCCTCCCCTCAGAGCCCACTGCTGCAGGTGCTCTGAGACAGACCTTTGGCCCCCGGCCGGTGGAGGGCAGGAGCCTGTCTCCCCAAGCGTTCTCCGCTGGGGCCCTCACGGCTGCAGCTGCTCTGCCACGTCTGGGCCACCACCCGGGCCGGTGTGGAAAGCCGGGCAAGGGCAAGGGCAAGGGGTGGATGAAGCGCCCCCATGTCCATGTCCACAGGGGCCATTTGATATGGACCGTGAGGTTGGGACCATGGGGCTGAGTCCTCTCTGCCCAGAGCCCCCCACCTGCCCTTCTCCAGGTGCCTCCCCACCAAGCCTGGTCTCAGCCTTTCTGCCAGGCTTGGCCCCGCCCAGCTCGGCACCCCCTCCTCTGCCCGGGAGCCCACCTCCTCCTTGTTGCTGCTGCTGCCTTCGCAGACCCCACCCCACCCTCTCTGCTCCTCTGGTGCTGCTGGATGGGGCTGGGGAAAGCTGCTCCATCCAGTAGCTGAGTTGATGCGTTTGGGGGGCTGCCAGGCCTTTCCCCCTTCTGCCCATGACATCACCCCTTCCATTGCCCACTCTCCCGGAGCCAGGCCCTTCAGAGAGACAATGAGGTCATCCGTCCCACTTTCCTAGGTGTACTCAGAGGAGAGGGCAGTGCTGGGAGCAGCCCCTCACCCGGCTCCTGCCTCTGCCCACCCAGGTGAGGCTGGGTCCTCTGGGTCCTCCCTCCAACCACACTCTGCCTTAAGAAGGGGTGGTGGGCAGGGAGGGGAGGTTTCTAGGGCAAGGTCTCCATTTGGATGGGGAGTTACTGGAACATTCCCCAGGCCCAGCCCATTGGCTGTCCCCCCACCAGCATTTGCCCCCAGCCTCTCCAGTCCGGGAATAAGACTCCCTTCCTCGGCAGCCGACCCTGGCGCTCTCCTGGGAGCCAAGTTTGCAAAACATCCCTGCTAATGAGGAGCGCTTCCTCCACGGCCGCCTTGGCAAGCCTGGAAGCTGGGGAGCAATTAGCAATCAGCATGAGGAAGGGCCTTTGTTCTGGACCGACCCCCCAGCCCGGCCGGAGGTCAGAGCAGGAGGCCGGGGGGGCTGTCACGCCAGGCCCAAGCCCCGACCTGCCAGCCTCAGGCTGATGGCAGGGGATCTCTCCAATTCCTAGCCACCTGCCACTCACCAGCCCTGAGAGCTTGAGCCGGTCCCCTTCCTTCTCTAGACTTGTGAGTTCTGGGGGTGGGGGGAGTGGTTAGGAATCAAACAGGACCAGGTGATCCCTGGGGGGGACTGTTAGCACCCCGCAGGCCGGCTCTGGCCTAGGCCTCCTCGGTTGCCCCCTTCCCTTTTGCCTCTCAGCTTTCCTGGCTGTCTTCCAGTCCCCTGAGCTAGAACCTTCCCTCTGAGCTTCTGCAGTTTGCAGCTCCACTTATCTGCACCATTCCATCACTTCCTCTTTTTAAACTTGTAATGTGTTTGTGTTGACTTCATTAAATAGTTCCCAGTTACATGTCAAAGTTTTAATATTCAGTTTTTTAAAATGAGTTCCACATTCTCCCCCTCGTCCAGCTTTCCTGTCTCTTGAGAAGGCGGATTCTATCTTTGAAATCACGCATACCCTATTTCCATATTTACCTTTCTTTTTTTTATTGATGTCCTTTGTTGGGGGTTTTCAACCTGTGTTTACGGCGCCGTGGTCTCCCCAGCAGTCCTCTCCTCTCCTTCCTTCCCAGCCAGCAATGTGCCTCAGTCAGCACAGGTGGGCAGTTTAGGGCCGTGGAGGCCTTGGCCTCTGCATCTGGCTGGGGTCCCTTCTGAGGTTCCAGCTGGGTCTGCTTGACTCTGCCTCAGTCGAAGGATTCCCAGACTTCTTCCCACACATCACTTCTTGTAGCCCGTCACATTCCACCACACTCAGGAGCCACAATGGGCTTGGCTGACCCCAGGTGGACGGGCACCCAGCTCGTCTCCAATGCTTTGCCATCCCAAGCAACTCTACTGTCCAACTCTTTTCGTGCCATCAAAGGATTGGAAACTGAGGGGATGCCCATCTGTCGAGAAATGGCCCAACACATTGTGGTTTGTTCAGGTAAGCGGCTGGGTGTCAGAAAACCTGCAGAGACCCAACCGAACCAGCAGCACATCATACCCAGGAATGGCAATGTGGGGTGACCATCTATGATAGACTCAGTGAACAACCATCATTCTAAAAGACTTGTGAATCCACAGCCAGCAAAAAGGCGCCGGACTCTGAATGCAGACCAAAGCATGCTTTCACTTTTTAAAATTGGTTTTATTCTTCCTAATGTTCTGATTCTTTCAGAACATGCCTAATATGGAAATGTGTTAATGATGAGCATGAGGATGAGGATGATTGTATGGAATATATTACTGACTGCCATGGGGAGAGGGGAGGGGAGGGAGGCAGAAAAATGCCAGCTTAAACTCCAACACAGAATCCATGTTATACCGTCCTAATCAAAGTGCCAAAACATAGAGCTAGGAAAAAAGAGAAACAAAACTCCTCTGGAGCAGGGAATTAATGGGGAAAAATGCAAAGGAAGGTGGCCTAACTCTACCAGATCTAACACCATATTATAAAGCAGGAGTCATCAAAACTGTCTGGTACTGCTAGTAGAGAAGTGACCAATGGATTAGATTAGGTACAAAAGAAAGGACTGCAGTAATCTACTGTCTGCCAGACCCAAAGACACCAGCTTCTGGCCTAAGAACTCACTGAGAAAACTGGAAAACAATAGGGCAAAAACTGGACATAGAGCCACATCTCATGCTTGATTTTATACTAAAATAAAGGTTGAAACAGTTACAGGATTTGCTCATAAAGGGTGAGACCATAGACCAATTAAGAGGACAGAAAATACTCTGTCAGATCTTTGAGAGGGGAGAAGCTTATGACCAAAGAAGAGACACAGAACATTATAAATGCAGAAAGGATAATTTTGACTATATTAAATTTAAAAGATTTTGCCCTAATAAAACCAATGCAGCCAAGATTAGAAGGAAGACAGGAATACTGGGAAACAATTTTCACAGCTGGAGTTTCTGATTAAGAGCTCATTTTTAAAATAAATAAAGAACTGAATCAAGTTTATAAGATTATAAGTCATTCCCCAGCTGATTAATGATCAAAGGACATGGACAGGTAGTTTTCAGGTGAAAAAATCAAAGCCATTTAAAATCATGAAAAAAATCATTATTGCTAAGAGAAATACAACTTAAAACAACTCTGAGGTACTCACACCTATAAGATTGACTAAGATGATTAAAAAAAAAGAAAATGCTCAGTGTTGGAGAGGATGAGGGGAAATTGGACACTAATACCCTGTTGGTGGAGTTGTGAGCTGATTTAATCATTCTGGAGAGCAATTTGGAACTCTGCCCAAAAGGCAATAAAAATGATCATGCCCACTGATCCAGCAATGCCACTACTAGGTCTGTCTCCCAAAGAGATCATAAAAAAAGTAAAAAGACCCACGTGTTCCAAAATATTTATAGCAACTCTTTTTGTAGTGGCACAGACCTGGAGGTTGAGGGGATGCCCATCCATGGAGGAATGGCTGAACAAGTTATGGTAAATGAATGTGATGAGGAACTCTTGTTGTGCCTTAGGAAAATCCCTTTAGTAGGATGTGGGAAATGGACTGGAGGCTAGCAGATCACTGGGAAACGATTACATCAAATCAAAGGGACCCTGGGGCTTCACCTCACATCCTACAAATTGGCAAAGATGACCCAAAAAGGGGTTGTAGTAAGACAAAGGTCTGTACTGAATCGCAAATCCACTGACAATGTATCAGCCAATGGGAATTCCCTCCAGAGAGAACCAGAATCAGAAACAAACATTTGGAAAGCAGTTTGGAATTAGGTAAATAAGATATTGATGCCCTTTGAACCAGAAACTCCAAGGCTGGATTTATACCCCGAGAAAGCCATAGAGATAAGAAGAAAATCCTCATACACAGCAAAATATTGATAGCAATTTTCTATTTTTTAAAAAATTATTTTTTTTTCAACTATATGTAAAGATTGTTTTTAACATTGATTTGGGGAGTTTCTTTCCCTCTCTTTGTTGAAATTGTATTTAATGTTTCCAGTTACTGAAAGGTAACATTGGCCCATGTGCAAATCTATGAATTCCATGCTTTTCTACTCCCCTTCCTTTCCCCCCTTCCCATGGCAGTGAACAACCTGATAAGTTCATGCACAATCATGCTTAGCATAATTCCATATTAGTCATGTTGTGAAAGCGGAATCAGAACCCATGAGAAAGAAAGGAAAAACATGTAAGATGTTTTTAAGAAGTGAAAATCGTCTGCTTTGCTCTGCATCCAGAATCCTTTGTTTTTCCCCTGGATAAAGAGGCGGATGGCATTGGCCATAGTAGCCCTCTCAGAATGGTCCTTCATCTGAAGTCCGTCACAGGTGAGCCATCTCATAATGTTGACTGTGAACCACGTGCCCCTGGCTCTGCTCACTCCACTCCTGGGCCACATCCCCAAGGTCCTATGGCCCACCTCTCTCCCGCTGGATGGGCCTGGCTTCCTTCCAGACTCAGCTGGCCCAGCACCTGCTGCAGGAGGCTTTCCCTGGGCTCCTGAACCCCCTCCTCCCCTCCAGTCTCACCTGGAAACTAGTTATTGATGGAGTATTGGAAGGGAAGTTCTTTGAAGGCCTTTTAGGTAGCTCCAGCTCTTACAAGGCCTTGGGCCCAGAGCTGAGATTTCCTGGTCCTCTCTACCTCATCGCCCTGCTCTCCTGCCCTTTCTCGCCTCTCCCCAACCCAAGGAACTCCAGGTCTCCAGGGCTGTACCAGAATTTGGTCCCTTGCCTCGCCCCACCCAGAGCTGGCCCTGGGCATGTTCCTGTCTTGTCCCCCCTTCCCTTTTTATGTTGGGAAAGTCCACGGGGACCAGATGGCTTTGCTTCCGAGGGTCTGGAGAAGACATGGGGCCTGGCCCATTAGGCTTCCTGCAAACTAGGGACTTGAATGGGGTTCATTTTAGACTGACCGGAGGCAGTGGTCCAAGGACCTGGGTTCAACTATTGCCTCTGGCACTTCTCCCTGGGTGACAGGGCAAGTCATCTTGCTCAGTGGGCCTCAGTTTCCTCATCTGTAAAATGAAAGGGCTGGACCTCTAGGGTCCCTCCCCGTCTGAAGTTCATGATGTCCACACTGGGGCATGGAGTTCTTTGAACTCCTCTCCCTTGAAGCCACTCATGGGTGGGGCGGGGGAACACTCTAGTCCCTACCCTGCCCCCCTGCCCCCCTACCCCTCTCCCCACCCCCATCCTCCACCTCAACTGTTCCCAAAATGTCCCCTGTTGGGCGGGTGTGAACCCAGCCCTGTCCTGATCCGGGCAGAGGAAGAGTGGGCCACGGCCCCAGGAGGCTCCAGGACAGGGAATGGAAAAAACGTTTGCTATATTTATCCACCTTTTATGTCTCCATCACCATGGCCTGGGAACCAGGGCTTCCTGATCTGAGGTCCAGGAGAGGAAGGAGGATGGAGGTCATTCCATTCCCGTACATCGGCCAGTCCCAAAGCCCTCTGGCCCTGGCAGTTCTCACCCCCTTCCGCCCGACCCGGCCCTCGATGCAAGTGATGAGTGAGGAATCCTTGGCCTTGGGAAGAGTGAGCCAAGGGAGGGGGGAGAGGATGACGGGGCATGCCTGGGTCAGCCACCACACTTCGAGGGGCCTTCCTGAGTGCCCCTTTGTGCCCACTCTGGTGCTCCACTACAACCCTGGCTCCTGCCCTGAGAAGGATGGTACCCCAGCAGAGGACTGGATTCTAGAGTTCCCACAATGACCCTGCAGGAAGGCTGCAGAAGAGAGTTGAGGCACCTCGGCTTTTAGGATGGAGCAGCTCATAGCACTGAACACTGGAAGCTGGCAGGAGCCAGCCTTTATCCAGGCTTCTCCTTCCCCAGGAGACTGAAGCCAACAATGTTCTTCTTCCTCCTCTCCACCTCCTACTTTCTTCAAGTTCCAGCTAAAATCCATCACTCCACCCTCAGGACTTCTCCCAGAGATCTCCTCCTGTCCTGCTGGGGCCTCTTGTAGGTACATGGATGACTGTGAGCTTCCTCAGGGCAGGGGCTCTATGTGTTGGCCTCTCTTTGCATCCCTAGTGCTAGGCATGGTGCCCTGCATACAGCTGGTGCTTAATAAATGCTGGCTACCTTCTCCGGATTCAAGAGTCTCCAGGGAGGGAAGGGATAGCCACCATGGTGCTCCTTCACCCAGGGCCTGCCCACAAGGAGCTCCATTCTAATGGGGAAGATGAATCCTAGAATCAGTGGCTAGAAGAGAAGCCAGTCGTCCAGGAAGACCTCTGGCCGATGCAGGAGACGGGGAAGCTGGAGTCCCTGACTTGGTCCTTGGGGAGTCCCAGGCTCTCCACACCAGACTGTGAAGACCCTAAAGGGGTTCAGAGTTGAGTCCAAGGCTAATCTGCCTGGGGTCCCACAGAAGACTGGGACGCTAGGACTGAGTCTCAGAGAGGGGAGCAGGTTGTTCCCAGGGGCTCCTGGGGCTTTCCCAGAAGACAGAACCCAGTCAAAGCCAGGAAGCTCTGACCCTAGTGTCACTTCCCAACCCCAGTCAAGCTGGCACAATTGACCACCTCCATCTCCAGGCCCTGGTAACATCCTTCGCCCCATTTCTTCTACGATGCACCCACCCACACCCTAGGAACCATGCTGCCCACCTTCCTTTGGTCCCTACAGCTCTCAGATGGCATTCATCCTGCGCTGGTCCTCCACAGTGGTGATGAGCTCCAGACCCCTCCTACCCACCTCAGGCCTCCTCCATGGTCCCTCTGGATAAAAACCTCAACCTTCATTCTTCAGAGCCCGCAGGATTCCTGGCTAGGTGTCAGAGGAAGAGCCTTGATGTTAAAAAGCTGGGCCCTGGTTCCAGGAGAGACTGGAGATCATTAAGGGCTCAGGGTGACCGCTCAGTAGAATCCAGCCACTCCTGTGCTGCTGCTCACTTGGAGGCCCGGCATTGTCCTTTGTGAAAATGTCCAAGATGGGAGGGCTGATGCCTAGCTCTGGGAGCTGTCGGCCTAGCTGACCTAGCTTTTCATCCACTTGGTCTTGCCTGTGTGGATAGTGAGGGGGAATTCTTTGAGTGAGTGAGTGAGTGAGTGAGTGAGTGAGTGAGTGAGTGAAAGAGTGAAAGAGTGAGTGAATGAAGAATGAGTGAGGGGGAGGGAGGGAGTGAGCATCTCCTTTAGAAGGCTCGGCAATATGCGGGGGCTCAGGGCAAGATGCCCCACCTGGCCTGACAGCGGAAGCCTCTGGCACACATTGCCATCCCCAGTTAAGGCCTCCCGGCCCCCCTCTCCAGGAAGAGCCTTGTCTGTCCATGAGGGGCTGGGCACGTGTCCCAGATGTGTCCCCATCTGTGCCAGATGAAATCATGCTAGCCCTGGTCAGGACAGATGCTTCTCATAGGAGTCACACTTTTCAAATAGTTCTTTAATAAACAAGCCCCTGCTCCCTTACCTCATCTGGAATGGAAAGATGATGGCTTCCTGTGGTTTGGGTGGGTGGGATGCTGCTCCTCCCCATTTGGTCATAAGATCTGAGATGGTGAGGCATCCCAGAGACCACCTCCTTCATTTTACAGAGGAGGAAAATGAGGCCCAAGCGGTTAAGTGACTTGTCCAAGGTCACCCAGGTAGAAAGGGAGAAGATTGAAACCTTCTCCACACTGCCTCCGCACCCTTGTTTTTCTCTTCCTGAGTACTCCATTGTGGATATTTCCTGGAATGTCCCTCATCCTCAGGCCTGTTGGCAGGCCAGTTTGGGAAAGACTTCCCAAGGGGTCTGAGAGGTAGTCCTTGAGGATCAGAGCCCCTCCTAGAGCCTGGGGGGCTTTGAGACCAGTCTTGGTGAGTTTCTGCTTTGAAAATTTCCCCAAAATATGGGGGGGGGGGGGTTAAAGGACTTTTTACTTTTTAATTACTTTTCAAACTGGTTTCCCCAGAGCGCCTCCAATTTCATTTGTTGGTTTTCCCAAGACTCCTCTATGGCGGCCCACAAAGACGGGCTCTGAGTCCAGCCTCCCAGATTCTTGGAGAGTAATTTTTAGACTCAGATCAAAGGATTCCTCATATTGCTAGCAATCACCTTGACAGCCTTTCTATTAAGCCAGGATAGGGCTAAGATGGGAAGAAACCTTTCTTTTGGGACTCACGGAGGAAGACTTCCCAGATTTTGCTGGGTTTTGGTCCATCTCTACCAACCCATGCACCCATGAAGTTGGAGCAGCTCAGGATTTCTCTCTGCAAAAGACCTTTCCTGGTGTCCCCCACCCCCACCCCACCCAGCTCCTTTATTTTTTAAATTTTTTTAGATTTTTGCAAGGCAAATGGGGTTAAGTGGCTTGCCCAAGTCCACACAGCTAGGTAATTAGTAAGTGTCTGAGACCAGATTTGAACCCAGGTACTCCAGCCTCCAGGGCCGGTGCTCTATCCACTGCGCCACCTAGCCGCCCCTCACCCAGCTACTTTAAAATAAATTTTATTCATTTTAAACAAACAGAAAAAAAACCCAAAAAGGCATAGCCAGGGGTGGCTAGGTGGCATAGTGGATAAAGCACCAGCTCTGGAGTCAGGAGTACCTGGGTTCAAATCCGGTTTTAGACACTTAATAATTTAGCTGTGTGGCCTTGGGCAAGCCACTTAACCCTGTTTGCCTTACCAAAAAACCCCAAACAAACAAAAAGGCATAGCCATGTACACAGCAAAACAAGGGAGGATTCAATAGCATAGAATACATTGCCATTTCAACTAAATCTGTATAATTAAGGCCTTACCTTGGTTTCAAACCTCCCATCTCTGCTTCCATGTAGATTTTCTTTTGGGCTCTGCTGTTTATGTTTTACTATACTTTCCCCAAAGAAGGTTAGAATTAAATGCGGATACAAATATTTATATTCATGTATAACAGTATAATGGACATTTACAAACTGACCCAGACCTATCTGACTGTCCTGGGCACATTTCCATTTGTCATCTCTCTCTCTGAAGGCGGACATCTTCCTACAATTATCTCATCACCTTTTCTACCATAGCAACATTCCAGTGCAATCACATCCTATCTGACAGATTAGCTATAGAATCCTCCCCCGCCTCCAATTTCCTTCATTCCTTTTCTTGGACACATAGGTTTTATTTATAAAGAAAATTGTCTTTTATCCATTTTAAAACGTCAACAATTCTCTTGCTTTGTAATATGGTTTAAGATGTGATACTGCTGAATCTCCCCCCTTTACGTCTTTCCCCCCAGTTTCCTTTGAAATTCCTGAAATTTTATTCTTCCAAATGGACTTTTACTATTATTTTTTCCTAGCTCAGTAAGATAATTTCTTAGTAATTTGATTGGGATGCCATTGAATAGACAGACTAGTTAGATAAAATTGTCATTTTCTTACCACATTGGCTCCACCAACCCATCCGTGCACAGCAAACATCACTTCAATGAACTAGATGTGACTCTATTGGTATAAACGGTTTATGGTCATTTAGCTCCAGTGTCTGTCCCGACAGGTAGACAGACTCTCGGAGACTCTATACCATCTATTTTTACAGTTCTTTTTTTTAATTTATTTAGGGCAATGAGGTTAGGTGACTTGCCCAAGGCCACACAGCTAGGCAATTATTAAGTGTCTGAAGCCAGATTTGAACTCAGGTCCTCCTGATTCCAGGGTCGGTGCTCTATCCGCTGTGCCCCCTAGATGTCTGGCCCCCATCAAGGTATTTTTAGATGGTCTAAAACAATCTTAAATGATATTGCTGACACATAATGTACTTTTCCGATTTTTCTCTTTTGATCAAGCTGACTTTAGCTCTCATTATCTGAGATCATGATGACGCCCTTGCAGCTTCCACAGTTCCACTCCTGCGCTTTATTCTGTTGTATGCATCGCTCATTTGTAATGTATTTCCTGAAAGCAAACGTCCCCATTGTGTAGGCAAATTCATCTCATTCACATACTAAGCTATAATTGCTTGTTGTGTATTTTTCCTCACTATCCTTTTTTTTCAAGATTTTTTGCAAGGCAGTGGGGTTCAGTGACTTGCCCAAGGCCACACAGCTAGGGAATTATTAAGCATCTGAGGCCAGATGTGAACTCAGGTCCTCCTGACTCCAGGGCTGGTGCTCTATCCATTGCACCACCTTTTCATCTATTTTCTTTATCCCTTCTCCTTCCTCCCCTTTACTTCCACCTGCTACCTTCCCCTTCTATCCCTTAACCTCCCAAACTGCTAAGAATCCATCCCTTGTCCTCTCCCCACCCTATCTCCTTGTCCCCTTATTTCTTTTTTAAATTTAGAAGACTTCTATACCCTTCTAGATATATATATATATATATGTATATGAAAAATATATATAATGTTGTCCTCTTGATGGGGATATTGTTGATGAGAATAAAATTCTAGCCCTTCTTCCTACTAGCTTCTCCTGTATCAATTCTTCCTTTTATATCTCATTTGTTTGAGATAATTATTCCTTTTTCTCTCTCCTCAAGTAGTATTTTTTAAAGAATTACCCCATCAGGGGCAGTGAGGTGGTATGGTAGATAGAGTACCCACCTGGAGTCAGGAGAAACTGGGTTCAAATCCAACTTCAGACATTTAATAATTACCCAGCTGTGTGACCTTGGGCAAGTCACTTAACCCACTACCTAACAAAAACAAAACAAGAATTACCCCATCATACATAGCTCAGTCCAAACCTTTCTTTCAAACTACCCATAGAAGGATGCCAGTTATAAGAATACTGAGAACATTTCCACTTATAAAACATAAAAATCTGATTTTATTGGATCGCTTTAATGCTTATCTTATCTTTCTGGAGCTTTCCATGAACTTTCCATTGAGTTCTGCTATTTTTGTTACAAATACCTGAAAGTCTTTCAGTTCAATGAATGTTCATTTTTTCTTTCATTTACGGTTATACTTAACTCTACTGGGTCAATGATCCGTGATCACAACTCTGGTTCTTTTGTTCTATGAAATATTGTGTCCCAAGATACCTGGTCCTGCTAGAGCTTGTGTGTTTGTAGCTCCATGATATTTAAACTGTTTATTTTTCTTGCTGCTTCCAATATTTTCTCCTTTACCCAGGAGATTTGATGATATTCCTCTAAGCTTTCTTCCTGGGATCTTTTTCAGGGGGTGATCAGTGGATTTTTTTTCCTATTTTCACTTTGCCGTCTTGTTCTAGATCAGGTGCTTCAAAACGGTGCTGTGCAGGCCACAGGAGACCCTCAAAGTCCATTTGTGCAGCATCCTTACATCTGATTATTCTACGCATTGGGTTACCTTGTAGGCGTACATGAATATTAAATTCTACATGAGACTCTTGATGAGCTTTTGGGGCGTTGCAGCTCAGGAGAGCTAAAATGTTGGATTCTCACGTTCTAGATCTTCAGGGCATTTTTTGATAATTGATTGTGATACTATATCAAGGTTCTTTTTAGCATAATTTTATATTATTTTATCATAATTTTGTATTCTCTCTCCTCCTCCTAGCTCTCTAGATCAGTGATTTTGCTGATATTTCTTATTCTCTTTGTTTGATTATTTCTTGGTGCCTTAGAACGTCATTGGCTTCTTCCTGACCAATTTTAGTTTTTGAGGAATTATTTCATCCTTAAATTTTTGATTTTAGATTTCAAGTTTATTGACTTTTCATAATTTTCTTTATTTTATTGAATTGCTATTTTTTTTTTTTTTTTTTGCAAAGCAATGGATTTCAGTGACTTGTCCAACTAGTGTCGAATGTCTAAGAGCACATTTGAACTCAGGTCCTCCCGCCGCCAGGTCCTCCTGACTTCGCCACTTAGCTGCCACTAACTTATTTGATGTTTAAAGTCCTTTGAAACTTCTTCTATGAACTCTTTCTAGGCTTGGGACTATTTGAGTTTTCTCTTTCAGTAAGCGGTGTCTTTCTGAGCTCTGTTACCTTCCCCTGAATATAGACCCAGATCTTCTCTGACCCCATAATAGCTATCTACAGTTAGGTTCTTTCTCCTTTGCTTACTCATTTTTATTTTGCTTTATTTTACTTTTTAGCAGCTCTAATTATAATTATAATCAAGGTCTCGTCCTGAGGTATGGGGAATGCCCCCCCCCCAAGCCTCAGTTCCCTCTTCCCGTTATTTTCTGAGTTCTGCCCTGGGGCTCAAGCTTGGGCTCTTCTCTCCATTGTTAAGCCATGGCTAGGGTCCCAGTCACAAATAATCCTGCTTCCCTTGGTCCCTCTGGTGACTGTCCTCTCTGCTCTCCTGCAAGTGCCCCCACCTGCAGGGTCCCCTCCCCTCTGCTGCTCGCTCACCAGGGGTGTACTAGTTCTCCCCAAGGCCGCAGCCCAGGACAGATGGATGGTGGAAAGGCCTCCAGTCGTCTCCTATTCAGTGGTCGGACCCCCACGCTGTCTGCAGGATGAAAGTTTCTAAGACTGAGGCTGCCTCTCCCCCAGCTGCATCCCCTTCCCCAGGCTTCTTGTGTGTTGATTCTGCGGAGCTGGCCTGAAGTGTTTGCCCTTCACTCAGGGGAACCTCTTCCCTGCAGGGCTGGTCTTTCCTGGGGCCTCTTAACTTGTCCTACAGGAAAAGTGCTTTATCCTGACTTTGTTTATCTCTGCTGCTCTCTGATCCCTCGAGACAAGGTTCTGTCTTTTTTATTTGTTTTTTGTTTTTTTGTTTTGGTGGAGGACATTTATAGAGTTGAACGCTTTCTGACCTGTTCTGCCACCTTCCCAGAATCCTCTCTCAATGGAAGCTTCTTGAAGGCAGGGCTGGTTTCAAAATGATCATGGTCCCCAGAGCCTCAGCCCAGGGCTGGCATATCATAGCCCCTTCAGAGATCCTTGGGGATTGCTTGCTCTCTGGCAGACCAGAATTGTTGCTGCTGTTTGTCCTTTGTGAAGAGGACCAACAACATCATGGAGGAATGAGTTGACTTGCTCGCGGATGAGAGTTCAGCAAGGCCTAGTGGTGCCAAGTCGGCCTGGCTGCCATGGCCCCGGATGCACTGGATGGCCTCGGATAGCATCCTCCACGTCTAGCCAAGCTCTCAGCCCTCCGCTGCCCCTGCTTCAGACACCTTCATGGTGGTTGGAACAACTGTACTCACCACCCATTCTACCTGCTCAGTGTAGACATCCCCTTAATTCACTTTCTGATGGGTTTGAGACCCCTCAGGTATCCTCAGCCTGGCTTGGCTCCTCTGCTGAGATGGCTTAGTGGGGGGCAGCTAAAGTGAATGCCCCAGACCCAGGTGAGAGCTGAGGGAGCAGGTGGACCCCAAAAGTGAATGGGTAGATGCTGGCTCTCTTGAACATTCAGAGCCCCAAGTTTCATGTTTTAACCTTATTTGAGGACCCTCTTCTGTTGCAGGAGATTCCGTTGGTTCCATTTGATTTTTTATTTCAATGTTTAGTTCTGTTTGAGCTTTAAATGAGGATCTGAAGCAGGAAAGTGATTTCAAATGTGGGGGTGAGGGTGCATGGGGGATGTGGCTATGCAGCTGTTCCTACCCTTATCCTAAAGAACCACATCCTTAACTTTTGGATCACTGGATCCCATGTCTTTCTTTCCCAGGCTTCCGTCTCCTCACTTATCTTGTCCACTATTGGCCCCATCTGCTGGACACTGGAGGGCACTCTGGGAAACTTGTCTTCTACAAGAAGTTCTTAGAGGGAGGGGGAAGGAGAAAAAGGGTCAGACTTCAGATGGCCCCAGACAGGGCAAGGGACCTACACATAGTCACTTGGTCAGCGAGTAAAGAAGGGGTCAGAGCAGCTGGTCAGCACACACCATGTCCCTCAGGGACAACCTAGGTTGGGTCAGCAGTGTTGGAAGTGATAGGAAAGGTCAGTGAGCAGGAGCAGACACAGGCCTCCTTACATGGCCTTGTGGGCAGCTCTCTTCTCAAGTGCCTAGCTACCATGCTGTCTGATATTCCTCAATTAGAAACTCATTCCTTCGGACTGAGACATTGGAAGCCCAGTCAAAAGGAAACATTCTCTTGTCTGAGAAGGCTTTCTAGCGAAGATGAATCACAAATTGTGTGACTGGCCAGAGACACATTGGGGATGTGCCTTCCCAGGAGTTAAGCTCCTTGAAGACCTTCTTGTAAGGGCTCTCCTACTATGCGCAGGCTTGGGAGCCATACAGTCTCAAGAAGACTCAGCCCTTGTCCTGCCTTCAGCTCACCAAGCCAGCAATCAACAGCAATGCCGGCTCATCTTCCTATTCTCTGTGGGCCTTTCAGAACCTGCCCCTCCCTGAGGAAACCTGGCTTCTCTGCCAAGATGCGCCATCTGTGCCCAATTTCCCTGAGATGGGAAATCCCAAAGCAATTTCCCAGGAAAGGGTCACATCTGCTCTGAAAGCTGGGATGCCTTAAGGGTTCCTTTCTTGGAGAAATGATTTGGTATGAACATGTGGACCAGGGATGGTGGGAGAGCCACATGGGCCTAGGTGGGAAGAACCATTAGCAGATGCTTGAGTAGGATGGATTCCTCTTTCCAGGGTCCCCCTTCGGATCACTCTTCTAAGAGTCATGGAAACACAGCATTAGAAGGGGCAGAGCCTTGCTCACAGTGAGGACTCCGCTTGCATACTGCCAAGACTGCGAAGCTCACTCTCCTCAGAAGCTCTCAGGCCCGACACCTTTGGAGAGCAGCATCCTTCTCAAGGCTCTGAACCCGGCACAGAGTTAAGGAATGCTCTGAGTTTGCCTGTGAACAGCGATAGGGGGCTCAGGCCCCACCCATTCTCCTATCTCTTCGGCCAGGTGCCTGGGATGTAGCCCCACCCCTTCCTTAGCCCGCCGTTGGTGCCAGCTGAAGCTCGCACTTGGCCCCAAAGGAGAGATATCAGAATGCTCCTCCCCTTGCTCTGAGAAGAGGGTGACTGTGGGGGTGGGCTGCGGAGGGCTCATTTTGAACCTTATTTTCTCCCTCTTGTTTATTAGAGGTGACGGTTCCCTGGCAGGAGACGCATGGGAGGGGCACGTTGGGACATGGAGGGGACGGAAAACAACAGGCCACAAGGAAAAAACCCTCCTTGGATAATGATAATTAGACCGTTGTCCATCAAGTGCAGTGGGATGTCCAGGAATGCCTGTGAAAGCCCACGGGGGCCCCCACCCATGAAGGCAATTGGTTCATTTGGAAGTCGCTGTTTGTGTGTCTCCTGGTCATTGAGTTCCCAGATCTGATAGGGCTGGCAATGGTGGGTGTGTGTGTGTGTGTGTGTGTGTGTGTGTGTGTGAGAGACAGAGACAGAGACAGAGAGAGACAGAGAGAGAGACAGAGAGACAGAGAGACAGAGACAGACAGAGCCCTTCTATACTTCACTGTGGTTATAGGGTTGGGAGGAAGAGGATGAGGTTTCTGTCCCCACCCTCAGCACAAAGTCTACAGAACTATCGAGTCCAACTTCATTTTACAGACAAAGAAACTAAATCTGGTGACTTGTCCTAGGTGAGGCCCCCCACTTTCTCTGCTTCCTCCTTGCCATCATCCATTCCCTCCCAGACACCTCCTGCACCCTGGGCTGAGCCTTCTGGGGATGCAGGGACTCAGGAAGGACCCCGAGACCGACTCGACCGCACATCATCATCTTTCTAGTGTCCCCACTTGGCCGCCCTTCCCCAGCCCCAAAGTATGCTGGATCTTCACCTCTGTCTTTTTCCAGAATACATTGCTCAGCTCAGGTTTCAGACGCGTCCTTGCCTTTCCCAGCTACCTACCTCAGTTTCCTTATCCATTATCTGGGAGTGATGCCGGCACCTACTTCCCAGAGCTGTGGGGACCATCATTTTAAAGCTTTTCCAACAATGATTGGCACATAGTAAAGGCAAAATCAACACTCTTCCCATCATCATCCCCCTGAAATTGCTCTACAGATCTCTATTTTTCTCTGACTCTGTATTTCCTCCATAATAGAAAATTGGTTGCTTGGTTGGTTGGCTCTTGTCCTTCATTATCATTGAAGGCCCAAAGGACGTCACCAGAATACCCAGGGACAAAGGCAGGGGTTCCCGGCCCAGAGCACAGGGGCTGCCCTTAAAAGATGCCTATTGAATGACCTGTGCCTGTGGCCAGACTAGGTCAGAAGCCACAGGGGTTCACAGGCCACTGCTAGGATGGGCAAACATTGGCAGTGCCTGGTGCGATGGAGCTGGGAGGGGGGAGAGAAAGGAAGGAGACAAAATGCCTCCCTTTGGGGCCTGGGAGAACAGAGGCCCAGTGGTTGGAACAAAGCCATTGGGAAGAGGACAGGCCTGGTAGTCCAGGCTGCCGTGGGACATGGGGGGGGGGGGGGGCAGGAGCTCAGGAGGGAGAATTGGACTGGAGAGCAGAGCTTGGATGTTGTGCTTACGGGGTAAGAGATGGGTCTGGGGGTCACAGATGGAGCCCTGCGCAATGAGGCCAGGCCTGTGGCCTGAGCCAGCTTTCACGGCCCAGGAGGTTGACCACACTGGGATGTACCGGAAGGGGGGAAGGAGGAAGATGAAGAGGAGAGCACCTATGGGGAGGGGGGAGGGACTTGCACAGAGAAAGGGACTAGACGGGGTGTTTGGGGAGTCCTGGGGACTGGAGAGGAGGATGCCAGCCTCTGGCCAGGCTGCCTGCCACAGGAGGGGAGGGGGAGCAGAGCTCCAGCTGGGGCTGGGGTCCTCTAGAAACATATGGGAGCTACAGAAGAAGGCAGTGAGGCAGAGCAAAGGAAGCTGAGGCTGCCAGGCCTCCTCTGCAGACCACACTGACCAGCCGAGGAGAGCAGGAATGTGCTCACTTGGGGCTCATTTACTGACACAGTTGGGTTTTGTTTTTCATTTCCACATCTGTTCCAATGAAATGCTTTTGGGGACTCTCTGATGTGGTTTGCCAACCCAAGAGTAAGCAGCCATCTACCTCGGGTCACTTCAGAGGTGGGGGCTAAAGCCACATCAGGTCCACTGACCAGAAAGTGCCCCCTCCCAGACCCTCCCACCTTCCCTTCTCAGAGCCTCAGGGCAGTCTGAGAAAGTTGAGGCTGACTCTGAGGGTGGGAACTGCTCTGTCTGGTTGGGCAATCCAGCCCTCAGCCGTGTGTGTGTGTGTGTGTGTGTGTGTGTGTGTGTGTGTGTGTAGGATGCTTTGGACCTGGCTTTGGCATCTCTGGGTTGAGAAGGGGCCATGGGAGAAAGGGCCACCTCCCTCCTCCCTTTTCTTTCTCTTTCTCTCTGTCTTACCCTCACTTCCTCTTGCCTTTTCCCATCCATCCAATTTGCTAAAACAGGAAAACCAATGAATTGATTTACTAACAAACCACCCCAGTCAATTGTTTCTTTTCCTGTGTAAGGTGAAAGATTGTGGAATGCCAAACTTGGGGTCTGGACCCCATCCCCCCTTTTGTGTGTGTGACCTTGGGTCTGTCCCTAATCTCTGACCCCCATGAGATGGAGGTCATGATCCTTACATTCTAACCTCTTGGCAAAACTTCAAAATCTTCTAGAAAAGTCATTCTCATTGGCTAGACATCTGCTTGCAATCCCTCAAGCCCCTCCCTGAGGTCATCTTTCCCACAACAACCAGACTGGCTTCCCCAAAGCCCACATCTGAACCCTTGCCCCTGCCATCAAACTAGCTTTGGGCTCCTTGGCACCCCAGAATAAAATCCAGATTCCTCCATCTGAGGCAGACTTCTCCCATATGCCATCCACATCCCTTTGTAGCCTTATTTCCTGTTGCTTCCACTTCATCTCAGTCAGACCTCCCTCACACATGGGGAGAGCTTCATGAGTCAATCAATGATCCATCACGCTGAAGAAGGTGACGAGATGCTCTGCCCACAGTCAGTGAGTGCTGTGCCATCAAACCAAAGGGCTGAGCAAAGCCATCCTAGGCTTTAGGTGACGTGGGAGAAAGACCTTTATTGATTCAGAAGTTCTTGAAACTTCCAAAGATGAAGGGAAACACAGTCCCACAGAAAGCCTATTCACACTGGTGCAGCACCTTAGTCTCCAGAATTGGAACCCAGAGAAGCTGAGCATTTGCCGGCCTACAGAAAGCCCCTGGGCAAGGCCCAAGAAGGAACAGGGTGGGAGCAGGAGAAGGTAAGGGAGAAGAACCAGCCTGCTCTAGGTCCCGGTCTCATCCTCCCCTCCTCTCTGAACTTGAGGGTAAGGGTGGGGGAGGATTTGGGACTTCTCTTGGTCTAGTCCTGCTTTTTAGGAACCAGGGATAGCCCAGAGGAAAGGCAGAAAGGGGTCAGTCACCCTGCAGCCAACCCCTGAGCTTCAGCCCTCTACCACATGTTGTGGCTCAACTGGAGCTCCCCTTCCCCTGGGCTCTCTATGTGCTGGTAGGAGAGTGTGTGACACCGGAGGGTGGAGGTGGGAGGGGAGTGTGTGGAAGGGGTGAACGGGGCTGACTCTTAGGATTCAATAGCACTGGGAACCGTTCTGGGCTCCTTAGGACATTTATCTTATTGAGTCAGGATAACTATTTGGTATCAACTGAGAGTCAATGTGGGGAACCCACCAATGGGGGCCTGTGAGCTGTAGAAGGGAAACCCCCAAACCTAGAGGGGAGAGGCTGGTAAAGGATGAAGAGGGAGCCCAGAGGAAGGGCTGTATCCCCTCCCCCAAGGAGCAGCAACAATACTCTCCCTCCTGATCACCAACAAGAGACTTTGCTAGTTCCTTCTAGAAAGTACTGTGTGTGTTGGCGTGTGTGCATGTGTGCACATGTGTCTAAGTGAGCATGTGTGTGAGTGCGTGCATGTGTGGCATGCTCTTCTTACTCCCTTAGAGTTCCCGGCAGACAAGGATGGTTCCATTTTGGCCACTGGATCCCTGGGTCTCACCCAGTGTCTAGGTGCCCAATAAAGGCAGGTTTCATATGAGTCATTCTATAGGGTGTTTGTGAATGTGTGGATAAGAATACATGCATGTGGAAGTCGATGGTTTATGTAGATGTGTTTGTGTGTGAGCCTGTATTTTCATACACACACACTCATGCACATGTGCTGGAGGGCCATGTATTCATGAGCACTTCTATAGGAGCATGCATGTACAAATGTTTGTGCTGAGCATGGCCCCACCATAGGCTTAGAGTCATTGCATACCCAAAGTATTAGAATGCCTTTGAGCTTTCTGGGGAAACCAGAACTCAGACTTCCATGGTACAGGATAGAAAAATCAGGGAGAGGAGCCCAAGAGGAGAGGGCTACAAAGCATACTCTTTACTGGACACCCTAACCTCCCCAGGAGACTCTCCAGGACAATGAGTAGAGATGTCTGGTGGACTCACATTATGATGATGGGAAAACGTATCTCTATTAAATCATCTGTGGATAGGAATTGGCATAAAAGATATTCAGGAATGAGACTGGAAAAGGTCAGGGAGGAGCTTGATAGATAACAGATGTCAGTTCAGCCTGTGTGCTCACATAACTGAGATCTCAGGTCCAATGAATGACCAATTGTTCTTCCTCCCCAGAGACCTCAGAGGCTAATAAAATAGATGACAAGTCAGTCAGTAATCAAATGGGACCAGGCAAGCAGGGCACCCAGGCTTCCCCAGCCATAGCCTCTCTTGTTTGGGTGGGCTTGGGGTTCCAACTTTAGAGTTCTACTGATGGAATTTAAGAGCTATAAATTGAGTCAGCTCGCCAGAACATGGAGGGTGTCAGGGCATTTAACTGTAAAACCAAGGATGAGTACAAGCCATTCATCAGAAGCAAGGTGGAAAAACCCTGATGAGCAGTCAGATCTCAACAATATGCAAAATCATTCCCTAAGGGAGTTGCATCCATGAAAATAAATGGTCATAGCAAGGAGATGCAAAGTTCCTTAATAAGAATTATGGGGGGAAAAACATGGCCATGTTGAGAGAGTGAGGGACAATCAATGATCCTGGAGGCTCTTCTCCCATTTGTCTAATGCTAAAAAAAGGAAAGGAAAGTCCCAGTTTGTTGGGTGGAGGATCTGGATAAGAGTCCCTTGAAATGGTCAAACATGAATGGGTAAAAATCTGAACCATTGGAGAGGGTTAAAATCATGGAGTCACTAGAGCACTGACATATCGATATGTCATTGATTTTATCTCTTATTTCTTTGAGTTACAGCTGGTTTTGAATTTATTTTCTCTCCATGATTATGAAAGATAAAACACTCCCTTATCTTCTAGGTGATTCTTTAAAAGTTAGATTGGGAATCGCAAGGCAACAAATGCAGAACAGATTTTATTCTCTTCTCAAAGAATCTACAGAAGACTTACATCTAAAACAACAGAAATCAATAGAATCCTCCCCACCCTTTTGGAACTCACTTTTAATGCTCCATTCCCAACATCATCCTTGGCACAGTAGTATCATAAAAATCCTTTGACAGATAAATGTGTTTCTTCTCTCACTAAATTATCTAGATTATCTTTTCTCATTAACAATTAGGTAGATTATTCAAATTATTGAAAAAGTTAGTAGATGGCTGAAGCACAAACTGATGCATCATGGTGGACCTCTTGTTTGTCTTGCTCATTCCCAGTCATTAATGATGGTCTTTGGATGCAGCCATTCAACCAGTTCCAAATTCATCTAATTTTATTATCTAGTCCACATCTCCCCATATTTTCTATAAGAATAGCATGAGTTATTTATCAAAAGGGGGGGGGGTTGAGAACTGGACCTGGAATTTTATTAGTATTCTGCTAAAATACAGTTAAACCAAAGCTACCACATTCTCCTCAATTAGTTTGATGATCCTGTTTAAAAAGGAAAGAAGGTAAATTTATCATGGCCAAGTTTATAGAGCAAAAAAATCACATCTCCCTTTTACAGAATTAAATTTCATTTTTATCCTAAATAAATGACAAATAGAATGGACATTTGCTTTTTCACAATAGGTCAGAAAAAAGTGTTATATCTAAGACCATGGTTCCCTATTTCACACAGCTTGCTTTTCTTTTAAAATATATATTAAGATTAGCCTGTAGCTGTCCAGTTTTGTACTTTTTCTGTTCTCTCCATTTTAAAAATAAAGAAACCTTGACTCTCCTTTAGTTTTTTCTTCCCTATTCTTATTTCAAATTTAATTGTCTGTGTGTATATTATATCTCTATTTCCCCTTGTCCTCCTACCCACCCTACCCCCTTAGAAAAGAAAAAAAGAAAAACAAGTCTATTTTAACAAAAATACAGAACCAAGCAAAACAAGTTCCCACAGTGATTGTGTCCCAAAATGTACGTTTCATTCAACATCTTGGCTTTCAAGATTAGAATGTCAAGAAGGATATGGCAAGTTTCCACACAGGTCTTCTGGAATCAGCCTTGGTCATTATGTTGATGAGAAATCTGAAGCTATGCAATGTTGTCTCTATGATTTTATAAACTGTTCTCCTGGTTCTGCTCTCTGCACCTGTCATCATTTCATGCAAGATTTCCCAGGTTCTCTGAAATAGGAATTGAATCCAGTGAACAGATCACTGGACCAGAAGTCAGGAAGACCCAAGTTCACATTTGGCCTCAGACTCTCACTAGCTGTGTGACCCTGGACAAGTCACTTAATCTCTATTTGCCTCAGTTTCCTCAACTGTAAAATGGAAATAAGAGCGCCTATCTCCTAGGGTTGTCACAAGGATTAAATGAGATAACACTTGGGAAGCATTGCCCACAGAAGTCACTTGCCATTGGCACCTAGTAGGTACTTTACAAATGCTCGCTACTTTATGATGTTCACCAAGCATCTCTAATAATTCAGTTTTGGATTTTACTGAGAATCAAAGTCGAGCTCATTGACCCACAGTTTTCAGTCTGCTGTTTTATCTCTTTTTGAACATCAGAATATGTGGTCCCTGTTTTCACTCCTGAAGTTCCCGGAAAGATGTTCTGTGGAGTCATCCAGTCTGCCAATCAATGGATCAGCCACCTTTTTTGAAGCACTGACTCAGTGTCCAGAGGATTTAGTAGGACTGAGGAGAGAAAACAGGAGCAACACAGTCTGCAGCTTCATCAGGTGCAACGATGTTTACTACTGGGAACAGAAACCCGGTATCCTCTATGTAACATGGTGGTACTGTTGTGCATAGGCAAATAATACAAAGTCATTTTTATCAGAGGAGGTCAGCAGAGGGGGAGTAAAGAAAGTTTTCATGTGGAAAGAGCAGCTTGAAGAGTTTTGAAGTGAGGTGGAGGTGAGGTGGAAGAGACTTCTAGAAATGGAGAAGGCCCAGGTAGTGCAGAGCAACAGAATGGAGAATTCTGTGGTATAAGGCTGAAAAGATAGAAAGGCACCAGGTTGAGATAGGTTTTAAAAGCCACTTAGAGGAATTTATATCTGATCACAAGACAAATAATTTCCTTTCCCTTACAGAGATGGGCAATGGAGATGTCCTTGAACTCTGGGGAGATAAACTCCTCTTGCTAAATAACCTGGAAAAATTCAGGCAGCTCTTTTATGAGCAATGAACCCCTTGCCTTGTAGATTTGAACTGGAGTAGAATTAGAACTAGGTATTTTGCCACAGGAGAGGAGCCTAATGCCATTCAAAATCTCTCCTTCAGTTGAAATTTCAGTTGGGGTAGGATTGTCTTCAACCCGAAGTAAACAGTCAATGGCTTTCATGTTGATGACGATCCATCCATTGAGAACACTATGGAAGTGTTCAGCCCATCTCTCTAGGATCATGTCCTTATCATAATCAATTAGGTTTCATTAAGTAGGTGAGTCGTTGAGATGCACTATATGTCTTTGACTCATAAATAGCCTTCATAAAAATGCTTCGGATTGTTAGTATCGGTGTAAAAATGAATGTCATCCGCCTTCTTCCTGAGGCAAGAATTATGCATCTCTCTAAACTGCACTTGTACTTTCCTTTTGATGAATTCTTAGAAATGAATGAATTATTCTGCTGGTAAACCATGCAGAGTTCTCTTTGTTTATTTAGCCATGTCATGAAAGCCAAAGGAAGGGAAAGTAAACATCAGGAGGGAGTGACCGACTGGAACAAGGAATCCCAGAAGTCACAAAGGATGAAGGCAGAGAAAACCATCAGACTTGGCAATTAAGTGATTCTAGGGGAAAACCTTGAGTCAGGGGCCAAGCAGATTGGGTTTGGTGCTTACCATGCTGTCCTTCTTGGAGGATTCTTGGTGCCATTAACAGAAATTGATTTTTCTATGGTGCTTTAGAGGTATCTTTTTGGATCTCAGTACAACCCTGTGGAGTACGTGCCATTAGTTTCATTTTACACATGATGAATCCCAGACTCAGAGGGGTTAATTGACTTGTCTTTAGTGACACAGCTAGGAAGAACAAGAGATGGGTTTTATGTATATAGGAGGAACACCTGAAACTTAAACTAAGAAAGGATTGGAGTAGAATTTATTATGCTTCAACTGAAGTAAAAAAGGCAGGGATAGCAATCAAGATCTCAGACAAAGCAAAAGCAAAAACTAGACCCAATGAAAAGCAATAAGCAGGGAAAAACCCATTTTGTTAAAAGCCACATGAGACAATGAAGTACTATCACAAATGTTTACAACTTGGGTCTTTCTTTGAGAAAGACGTCATTTCTCAGATATAGTCTGAGTATATAATTAAGCCAGATTTATAAAAATGAGAGCCAGTCACCAACTGATAAATGACAGGCAGTTTTCAGACAAAGAAATCAAAGCTATCTACAATCCTATGAAAATGCTTTATAGATTCCCACTGATCAGAGAAATACAAATTAACACAATTGTGAAGTACCACCTCATACCTCTAAAAAATGATGAATGCTGGAGGGGATGTGTGCGTGAAATAAGAATGTTAATGAAGCGCTAGACAGCTAGGTGGTTCAATGGATAGAACCATGGGCCTCAAGTCAGTAAAACTTGAGTTTAAAATCTGAGCTCAGATGCTTACTAGTTGTGTAGCCCTGGGTAAGTCACTTAACTCCTATTTGACTTAATCCATGAGACAAGGAAATGGTGAACATCATGGACAATGTTGGCATGTTCTGGTCTACAGGTTCATGGAAAGTCCATGACTGGAGAACAGCAACGAATTGCTGGTGGGGTTGTGATGGATCTAACCATTTTAGAAAGCAATTTGGAGCCAAGCCCAGAGGGCTATAAAACTGTGCATAGCCTTTGACTCAGCAATACCACTGCTGGGTCTGTATCTCAAAGAGAGCAAAGGAAAAGGACTCATGTGCACAAAAATATTTATAGCAATATTTTTGTAGTGGCAAAGGATTGAAAACGAAAGGGATTCCTATCATTTGAGGAACGGCTGAACATGTTGTGATATATGTGACAGTATCGCATTGTTCTGTAAGAAATGATGAGCAGGAAGCTCTCAGAAAAACAAGCCAAATGAAGTGAGGAGAACCAGGAGATCTTTGTACACAGTAACAGCCACAATGTGATGATGATTAACTGGGAAAGATTTGGCTACTTTGATCAGGACAATGGTTCAAAACAATTTCAAAGGACTCATGATGAAAAAATGTTCTCCACCTCCAGAGAAAGCTGGTCAAGTATAATTTTATCACTTTTTAATTTTTTCTTGTTTATTATTTTGCAACATGGCTAAGATGGAAAGATATTTTGCATGATTTCATAGGTATAATTGATACCATTTTGCTTGCCTTCTCAGTGGTTAGGGAAGGAGTGGGAGGGAGAGAGAGAGAGAAAATTTGGAACTCAAAATTTAAAAAGAAAGGAATGTTTAAAAAAATAATGAATTTGGAAAAAAAAGTCAGAGGGGAGCCTCAAAATAAATCTTCCCGATTTTTAACTGAGTTCACTAACTACTGCACCACATTGCTTCTCCTGAATAGAGAGTATTTGTTGTCACTTTAAAGGGAAGTCTCTTTGAAGAATCTCAGTGATCAGGGTGGCTAGGTGGTGCAGTGTATAGAGCACCAGTCTTGGAGTCAGGAGGACCTGTGTTCAAATCCAACCTCAGACACTTAATAATTGCCTAGCTTTGTGACCTTGGGCAAGTCACTTAATCCCATTGCCTCGCAAAAACCTAAAAAAAAAAAAAGAAGAAGAAGCTCAGGGATCTAGGCTGAACTATTTAATATTTTTATCAAAGGCCTGGACAAAGGCACACATGGTCTGCTTATCAAAAGTCCAGATGAAATGAGGAATCCTGGGAGGCACAGCCACCACCCTGTAGGACAGTCAAGATTCAGAAGATTCAAGGGTGTTTAAATAGAGTCCTAAGTGAAATCCTTTACAAAAATGATCTCATCTGATTATCACAACTACTCTGGAAGACAGGTGCTGCTCTGATCCAGGGATGTGAAAAGTAATTAAAAATAAAAATAAATATAATTATAAATATAAAATAATTATAAAATTAACAAATATTAATACTTGCTCACTGATCTGTTACATATGTGATTTCTGTATGATTATGTCATTTCCATAGACAAAAGCAGCCAAATTTGCATATCTAAGCCCCAAATAAGGGGAAAGACATGAGAAAAGGTAATAGCGAGCTAGGTCTCATCTCAGATTTTGGAAATCCTTCCCAATCTGGATGGAATACATACATACACACACTGCCCTTTCTCTGTAGGTCACCAATGTCACATCTATAGACCCTTTTATTCTTTTTATCTTCCTTAGTCTAAATGATGCCTTTCACATATGTATAGAAGATATTTAGTGTTGGTGATCTTGATTTGAACCACTCAAAAATGCCACCAGATGAGGCGGACGTCCATCTGCCTCACTGAAGTGTGTGTGTGTGTGTGTGTGTGTGTGTGTGTGTGTGTGTGTGTATGTGTGTGCGCGCTCCCTCTATTAGCCTCATGCACTGCAAATCCTGTGCACCCCCCCCCCCCCAGTCATGGACTCCACCTCAGATCACTGCAGTATTATTCCCATTTTAATAATGAAGAAACTGAAGCAGGGCACAAGTTAACTAACTTGCCCAGAATCACACAGGTAGTAAGTGTCTAAGACTGGATTTGAACCCAGGTCTTCCTGACTTCAGAGCCAATGTTCTATTCATTGTACCACCTGAAGACTAATAGCGGTACAAGATACTCTTTTCCAAATGCATTTGAGCTAGAGATATTCTGCTGAGGTCAGTTCTCTCAGAAACACTTCATCCAATGACTAACCCGAGATCTTGTTCCTGATGGGCTGAGGAGAGAATCAGACCTTACCCCCTTCATTCTCTCTCCCCTAAAAGTAAAGCAGCTAGTAATTTCTAATCTTGTATAATCTCATCTTTCAGGAGGTGGAGGCATCGACAAGGGGACCTTCACAGAGGAACTTGTTACCAAGGTGCAGATATGAGAAGTTTGAGAGAAAGCAAACATTTGTCCCAGAATTTTTGGTTGAGAGTGAAAGGAATGATGGACAGAGCCTAATATGTGCCCTTGGTTTGGGAGAGAAATAGAGTTTGGGGGAAATTTAAAGGCAAGCTCAAAGGTTAAAATCCCAGAAGGATAGTACGCCAGGAGGGATAAGAGATCCCATTAGACATTCTGAAAAACCAAAGAGACTTTTCTGTCAAGTGAACCAAAGGAAGTTGCCTAGCACAGTGGAGTAAATTGAGAGGGAGCTCACCTCCCAACTTAGATTTTAGAAAGATGTGTGCTTTGGTGGAGTTGTGTACTGATCCAACCCTTCTGGAGAGTCATTTGGAACTATGCTCAGAGGGCTCTAAAACCATACATACATACATACATACATACATACATACATACCCTTTGACCTAGCAATACCATTGCTAGCTTTGTATTCCAAAGAAATCTAAGAAAAAGAGAAAAAAAACCATTTGTACAAAAATATTCATAGCAGTGGTGGCAAAGAATTATTTTTAATTATTTTTGGTTTTTTTGCAAGGTAATGGTGGGGGTTAAGTGACTTGCCCAAAGTCACACAGGCAATTATTACATGTCTGAGATCAAATTTGAACTCTGGTTCTTTTGATTCCAGGGCTGGTGCTCTATCCACTGCACCACCCAGCTGTCCAAAGAATTAAGAATTGAGGGGATGCCCATCAGTTGGGGAGTGATTGAACAAGTTGTGGTATATGAATGTGTTGTAATTCGCATATATATATATATATATATATATATATATATATATATATATATTATCAGAAATCGTGAGCAGGATGGTTTCAGAAAAACTTGGGAAGAGGAAGACTTACATGAATGGAAGCAAAGTGAAGTGAGCAGAACCAGGAGAACATTGTGCACAGTAAGAACATTATTGTCCTAGGAAGAATTGTGAACGTCTTAGCTTTTCTCAGCGATACAATGACCCAAGCCAATCCCAAAAGACTCACAATGAAGCATACTATCCACCTCCAGGGACAGAAAGGATGCTGATTGGATACAGACTGAAGTAGGCTATTTTTAATTTCTTTCATTCTTTTTATTTGAATCCTCTTGTACAAAATGACTAATACGGAAATGTTTCACATGATTGCACACTATATCTGATTGCCGGGAGGGAAGAGGGGTGGAGAGAGGGATAGAATTTGGAACTCAAAGCCTAAAAAATAAGTTAACGTTTTTTAACATATAATTGGGGGAAAATAAAATATTATATATTAAAGTCTTTCTTAGAAAAAAGATACATACAGACAGACAAGGGGAAGGTATCAGAGTTATAAATGTGAACAGTGCCATGAGCTGTAGAGCTCAGAATGAGCTAGAGTTGGCAAGAAAACCAAAAGCAATAAAAAAGGGTTTTAGAAAAGGTTTATTGGGGGGCAGGGAAGAGAATTAAAGGGGGAGGGATGAGACTGCTGCTTCAGGCAGCAGTGATGATGCACAGTAGAGAGAAGGTGGAGCTGCTTAGCCACTTGGGATTTTGCTTCTTTTTTTCTGCCAAGGATTGAAAAGAACAGGGCAAACATCACTAACAAGGAGTTTATACTCAAGATAAGCAAGGAGAGTCTTTGGATGCCCATAATCAGTCACCTGGCCTGGGGGACGCACATTCTATGGCAATAAAGGAGAGGTCTGTGTGGTCACTGAGCTTCCATTAGTGACAGCTCAACCTTGAGGTCAATGGGGAGTGACAGCAGGACTGGTGTGAAGAGACTAGGCTAGAATCTCCAAACTATTAGGTCAATGAAGCTTGACTTTGATTCCTGGCAATATTCTAGAACAGATTATTCAAGAGACAGTTAATGAATATCTGAAAAAGGAAGCAGACTTCATCAGGAATACGTCATGCCAGACTGACCTTATCTCCCCCTCTCTGACAGGGTAAGTGGACTAATAATGGTCAGAGAAAAGCTGCAGAGAGAGTCACTGAGAACTTGAGTTAGCAGAGCATTCCCCAATGTCTTGTGCTATTCTTGGGGACAAAATAGTGACATGGGCCCACTGCTGGCACATTTACTGGTTGAGTGATTGATTGGATCCATGGAAATCAGTGGGGTAGGAAGCCTCCGGTGGAGTGAGTACCTCCAGGATCTGCTCTTGACTCTGTGCCATTATCATTATTTGTGTCGGTGACTTGGATGAAGACCTAGAGAGCAGGCTTATCACATGTTCACCGAGTGGCCTCCAGCTAGGAGGGAGAGTTAACATAATGGATGACAGAGTCAGGATTCAGAAGAAACTTGAGAGTCATGAACCTTGACCTGAACCAATGAGATTCAGTATGGAGGGACGTCTTACTCTAGTGCGCAAACAAGTCCAAGATGGCAGAGGTGTGTGAAAATAGTGGTATCTTGAAAAGAATATGGAGAACTGAATGGGTAGTGAGTTCCCTAAGAACCCAGAGCACGAAGGATAACTCTGAATGCCGATGCTCTTAGGTCTCAGAGGAAGAGGGGTAACGTGATCCATAGAAGTGCCAGTGTCTCATGGTCCTGGGATTTCTACACTATAACCAGGGAATGGGATACAAGCTCTGGCTGTTCCTGCTAGTTGACCAATCAGCAAATGGTTATTAAGTACCTGCCTTATCCCAGGCAATGAGCTAGGTGATGGAGATACAGAGACAAAAATTAAATAATTGAAGCAACGTGCCTATAGGATCATAAATGTTAGATTCAGAAGTTAAAAACCCAATACATCTCAATTTTATGGATGAGGAAACTGAGTCACAGGCTAAGTTCCTTGCCCAGGGTCACACAGCTAGTAAGGATCTGAATCAGGATTTGAACCTAGGTCCTCCTTCCTCTATAGCTACGCTGCTCACACAAGAAAACTATGTACAGGATGATTTTGGGGAAAAGGTACTGGGGACTCCAGAAAGACTCCAGAGGGAGCATGAAGGCTGAGCTGAGTTTAGCTTCAATCTGGCATTCTGATCAATGAATGATTTTAAAAGTATTTATTAAGCATTTACTGTATGCTGGGCAGAGATGAGAAAAGGGAGTGGTCTGGGGTGGAGGATAGTCCTGGAGATAGAAGAGAGAGTAGCATGTGTGAACAATGGTAAAAATGCCCAAATACAAGTGAGCAAGATGGTTCCCCTGCCCTCAAAGAGCTTCCAGTTCTAATGCCAAGATTCCTATCCTGGAGGACAGGTCATAAAGGGGAATGGTAGCCAGAGAGGAGGGGGTCAAGATGGCATGACCCAGAATAGCCGGGAAGCAGGAGTGGGCCTGAGATTAGGGGGAGGTGAGACCAAATGCTGACTCTTCACAGCTCAAGGTCCCAGGAGTGGGATCTTCAGTTGTGAAGGGAGAGCTATTTGTGTCTACTGGCCAGCCCTGGGAACCCAAGAGAGTGGGAGAAAGCAGCCTAGAGAAGATGCCACCGGGGGGGGGGGTGCAGTGCAGAAGGAAAACACAAAATGTAAAGATCCACCTGTTAAAAGTCAAATTCCTGGGCAGCTAGATGGCAGAGTGAAGAGGGCACTGGCCCTTGAAGTCAGCAGGACCTGAGTTCAAATCCAGGCTCAGAAACTTACTAGCTGTGTGACCCTAGGCAAGTCATTTGCCCTCAATTTACTCCCCCCCCAAAAAGAAAGAAAAGTCAAAGTCCCTGGTTGACTGCCAGGGTGGGGGTTGTAGGACCTTGAGGGACATGGCTCATGTTGGGATCTCCAGGGCTCCTCAGTACTTGCTACCTTGACTGGACAGGCAGGTAACAGCTGTCCCCACCACTGCAGCCTGTAGGCAGTGTGCCAAGCCAGAGAGAGCCCAGGCCTCTGGACTGTTGGCCTCAACGGGCCCTTCCCAACAGCTGTCAGACTGTCCTCGGGGTGCCACAGCTGCTAGGGGCCAGGGACAGCTCGAGGACTGATATGACCCTCGATCTGGGAGTGATGATTGGCAAGGCTTCAGAGGAGGCACCAGTCAGATACCAGGGGGGACCACAGCCCAAGGAAGGGGAAATGCTCCAAAGCCAAATTCTAAGGACAGAACCCAATTCTTCTTGGCAAGGAAGGAGAGGTGGGGGCTTCAGAAGTGACTAAGGTGACGCACAGGAAATTACTGATTGACTTTGAGTTTTATAGAGAGTCATCAACACCTCCTGGTTTTCCCTAGGCCCCAGGGAACATCTTCTCCAGTCGGCTTCCTCCTTCCATCTGCCATTGATGCATTGGGCCCTACAGGCTCAGACCTAAAGCTCTGCCTCTTCTTCTTTTGGGGGTCCCCAGGTCTCTGCCTGGGACAACAGTAAGCAAGCAATTGGGCCGCTGTGGCTCTGCCAAAGTTGGAAGGGTTCAGGCACTGAAGGTAAACACCACCAAGGAGGCTCAGCCTCCACTTCTGATCCTCCTTCCTCCTCACCCTGGAAGATGCCCCTACCCATGCACTTCCTTCCTCTGGTCGGCCAGGTGGGCCCAGAACTGCCATCTGGAGAGAGGTGTCCAGGCCAACTTTGCTCCCTCCTTCCTTCTTCCCTGGCCTCCTCTCCTGACTCGGTCCCTCCCCTGCCCCCAATTGTTAGCCTTCCCTTAGGGGCTGTCTTCCCTTGTTAGAGTGAAGGAAGCATTTAGAGGTGTCTACATGAGTCCCCCTTCCTAGCAAAGTCTAGCCAGAATATCAGGCCATCCCCACCCCGGAGAGAGGAACAGCCAGACGGGGCCTGATCATGTAAGGCAGGATCTGGAGGAAGAGGACCCCCACTCCCAGCTCTCTGAGGCCAGTTGGTGACAAGGAGAGGGCCCAGGACCTGGGCAGCATGTGCCCAGGAGCTGGCCTGGGTGAGGAGGGGCTCCCAAACCTGCAAGAGGCCTCCCTGGGAGTTGGAGCAATCAGGGAAGGCTTCCTGGACAAGGTGGTGCTTCAAGGGGAAGGACACTGGGATGTGACCAAGGTGAGGATTTCTAAATGGGCTTGTCTCGGTGTTTCTTTCTCTGGGATTCTGCCTATGCAGAATGCCAGGGGCACTTGGGGGGCAAATGTTTCTCTGCCTCAGCCTACCTTGCTTCCCTGAGCTCAGGTGGGTATCCTGAGACATCTCAGATGCTCGGTAGCCTTGGAAGGGAGCCTGTCAGGAGGCTGATGGTTGAGCCCAGAGGGAGGAGAGAGACCACCTCTCTTCCCTCCATAAGGGGAGGGGCCCCTGAGACCTGCACAGTGTCATCTAAGGACCCAGAGCATCCTGGGGGGTCCTGGTGGCAGAGGCAGCTGAGGCTGCTCAAGTCCCAGAGGATGACACAGAGAACCCCACCTCCTGGCATCGGGGTGCTCTGGACTTGCTCATCTTCAGACTGTGGGGCTTCAGCACCAGCAACTTCACCCATGGCCCAACATCACACTTCAGAGAGCAGTGAGCCTCCCCTGGAGTCAGGAAGACCTGGGTTCAGATCCTGCCTCAGCCTCTTGCTAGCTCTTTGACCCTGGGCAACCTGGGGGACCGCTTTGAGCCTCCATTTCTTGAGCCCCTGCCGCAGAGTCACGTTGAACACCTAGGAGATGATCAATGGAGAAATGTTCTGGGAATTGTAAGAAGTTCTAAATGGTCTCCCCATCTTGCTAGTCTGTCTTGGGTCAGAGCCATGTCATCTTGCTGCTCACCCGGGGTCAATGGGAGCAGGAGGAGACTGCCCACCCTTTCCTGAGAGGCCAGAGCTTGGCAGGCAGAGGGCCCCTCGGTTCAGGACATCTTGCCTTCAGGTCTGTCCCCTTGCCGGGGGCAGCTTCAAGCATCACACCATCATCACACCACCACACACCCCGTGGACAGCCGCCGGGGGCAGAGTGGGCACAGAGAGGATCTGAGGAAGGCAGTGTTCTTACCATCAAGTTGAAGTTTACATGGGATCTTATTCCATGAGTGTTTGGTGAGTGAGTAAATGACCCAAGGCACAAATGAATGGGAAAATCAGCCCCTTCCTCCAGGAGGGAGGTGTGAGCAGCGATGGGAACAGCTGCCAGGAGACCCTGGACCCAGGGCCCAAGAGGGAGGACTGGCACCAAGTAGGGAGAGGTCAGCAGCACCTTCCCTTCTTCCTTCCCAATCCTAGCCACGTGACTTCCCACTTTCCCCTCTCACCTCCTACCATAGGCCACCTCCCCTCCTGATGGGCTAGCTGGTCCTTCGGCAGGAAGCAGGCACTGGTCTGACCACTCCATAAACTCATAAACTACTGCTAATTAGCCTGTGTTTACCCACCACCTGCCAAAGGGCCTTGGGAGCTTCTGGGTGGGGTGAGGTTCCAAGCAGAGGGGATTCCTAGGTCAGCCTTAGCCTTGGCTTGGACCTACCAAGCCCCATGGCTTCTGACCAGGTCCTGCTGGAGAAAATGGTCAGGGTGGGGAGTGGGTGGGGGTGGGGCCCCACAGGAAGCCTTTCCCCAAGAGGTGCCCCTCTGCATCTTCTTCCTCTGGGTTCTAGCATTGCCCTCCAAGGAATGCCTCTTTCCTGTCAGCCCTTCACAAGTATGGAGAGGGCTCCCAAGTGCCCCCTCTTGGGACATGGCCTCTCTGTCGGTCCTCTAGCCATCTCAATTACGTGACTTTGGATACTTTTCTTTTTTTTATGCAAGTGACTTGCCCAAGGTCACACAGATAATTGTTACATTTCTGAGGTCAAATTTGGACTCAGGTCCTCCTAACTCCAGGGCTAGTGCTTTATCCACTGTGCCACCCAACAGCCCCATTTGGATACTTTTCTGATGGGTGACACCTGTCCATCTGAATAAGACATGACACCCATAGCATCTGGCCTGGTGAGGCAGAGGATTGTGGCCTAGCACCTTCCTCGCCCTGGGGACGACTCTATTCCTAAAGTCTAGTCTCATTGATTTGACTCCCGTTGAGTTTGTGATCCGCTCAGGTCCCTCCAGGGCCTTTTCAGCTGCCTAGAGTTAGAAGCCCGGCTCTTTCAGGTTTTGCTTTTTGAGCCCCGGGGTCTGACTGTGTAGTCATCTCTACAGGATCCTAAACCCTGATAGCTGTGTATGTCTATGGGAGTTTACAAAGCGCTCTACAAATGTTTTCATTTGGTCTTCACAACAGTCCTCTGAAGGAGGAGCATATGGCCCACATTTTAGGAGAAAGACCAGGTATCTATGCAGTGCCAGGCACTTTGCAAATATTATCTCACCCGATCACATCTTGTACTGGTTTTTGCAAACATTACATTGTACAAATGCAGAAACTGAGGCTGAATGTAACTGTATGTTCAGAGAACTAGTAAGTACCAGGAAGGATCTGAACTGGGATCTTTCTGACTCCAGATCTGTCACCCAAGAGAGGACAGGTACCACCTGGGTGCCAGCCACTGCCATCTCCCTTCCCAGTTTCATGGTGTCCACACATTACTGGAGCAGAACCCTAGGACACTCCACTAGCACCTTCCTCTAGTGGGGCGTCTCCTTCGCTCTCTTGTCTACACAGCTCTCCTGAAAGGCCATGGGATGCCTCAATGGAAGCTTCCTAATGTGCCAGGCTTGGCTCCCTGGCAGACTGAAAGGAAGGCGGTGGGGCATGCCCTTAATGAGCCCTCTGTAACTTATGGGGCTCACCAAACACTTACCAAGGCTTCCTAAAATGGTGCCAAGACCCAAAGTCAAGATTACTGGCCTGTAGGCTGAAGAGCTGCCTGATGTCTGTCCTCCAGGCCTAATATTAATAATATTTCAGTGCTCCCCCAGGGTGGCTGGGATCACATCCTCTGGGCTTTGCTTCCACTATCTGGCATGTCCTCTTTCCTGTGCACCTTGATTATTGAAGACAGCCACCCTGCACTCAGGGAGCCTCTGTCTGATAAGAGGGGTGGCACCTCTGAGTCTCTGCTGTCTGATGGGGAAATTCAGTCGAGGCCCTCAAAGAGACTCTAGACTGGGGGACAAAGAGGGGCCACACCTGGGTATCAATAAGAGGACTGTGGCTCCAGAGGAGCATCCTTGAATGATGACCTCTGGACCAAGAATGCCCAGGGCTGTGGGCATCCTGAGGAAGTGAGGGGCTTGGGGAGGGGCAATGGGGCGTGGATGAAGAAGGCAGGAGCTGAGGGCAAGGATAAGCCACAAATGATAGAGAATCACTGAAGAGAGGAAGGGAAGGGATGGAGTCCCGACGGGTCGTAGACCAGCCGGTCCTTTTCCTTGGGCTGCTATCGGTGTAATGTTGAAGCTTCTGGGGAGGTGCTCCCCATTTCACAGCTCCTCCACCCCTGTTGCAGAAGTAGATCATGGGCCCCATCATCTCTTTCCTTCCCTTTCTCTTTAAGTCCACAAACACCGAGGAAGCCAGAATTCTGGACCCCCTTGGACAATGGAAGAGGAGGAGGTGGGCATGACTTGGGGGAGGTATTGTCCCAACCCCCAGGGATGACCTTCCCTGGGTGAGCCCTCAATCCAGAGGGGACTCTGACACCCTAACGCATGAATGAGACAGGACCCAACCAAGGGCCATTCCCAATCCTCTGCTGGGGAGGCCTTCCTGGAGGAGGTGGCCTCGGTGTGGATTTTGAAGAAAATGGCTAGGATAGAGGGCTGGCAGAGGGCCAAAGGCAGTAACAATCGAGAATCGCTTAGGGCTCTGTTCCTACCCCATTGTTATATGTTCTGGCTGTCCCACCTACGAGAGTTACCCAGCCCCTATGTACTCTGCTCTGGGACCAGGGACAGGCATTCCCCAGGGGCCTGCCTGTGGCAACTCTGGAATTGGAAAGCTTTGGTGAGCTGTCAAGCATAGAGACCTTGCCCAGACCACAGGGACCTAACTAGGGTCTACCTAGTCCAAAGCCCCCATTTTACAGATGAGGCAACTGAGGCAAAGAGATTTGTCCCAGAATGTCTGAGTTGAAAGTAGAAGAGTTGCCATTAAAAGCCACTGATCCCAGACTCCTTCCAGCCCTTTCCACTTCATCATCCTTTGTCCACTCCCCACTGCCTGACCACCAACTCCTTTAAGTATTCAAAGGGGCCTGTGCTCCCTTTTCCCTGGGGGCCAGAGGTGAATCCTTCCACCCTGCACCTGCTATGGTGACCACCCTGCCCACTCCAAAAGGCTGAGCTCTGGGTCTAGACTGTTCAGAGAAAGAGAGATGGTCCTGGCTTCCCATCCCTGCCTCTGCCCACTTCAGTCAGTCAGTCAGTCAGTCAGTCAGTCAGTCAGTCAGTCAGTCAGTCAGTCAGTCGACAGATGCTGGTCACTGTCCTTGGTGCTAGGGATACAAGGTCAAACCGAGCCCACCTTCCTGCAAAGGGAAAACCAAGAAACTCAAGTTCATCCTGAGGAACTTCGGAGTGGGATACAAAATACAGACAAAACAAACACAAGAAAGTTGAGACCCCCAAGGTCAGGACTCTTCCTCCCTCCTCTTCAACCTGACCTCCGGACCTTCTTCACCACCACTCAGAGACCTGGTCACCCTGGAAGGTCAGGGCTCCTTGGGCCTCTCCTGCGGATGGGAGGGCTCTGCCCAGGTGCCCAGGCCATGGCTCCTTCCTCTCCAGACTTTCTCTCCCATGAGCTCTCAAGGGATCCCTTCATCTTCCCATCCCCACCAGGTAAGAACTTCCCCTCTTTAGAATGTAAACTCCCCAAGGGCAGGGATTTTCCTGCTTTTATTTGTGTTCTCAGCATCCAATAAACACTAATACACGCTCATTGACTTAAGATTTTGAAGGACTTCCTTGCATAGCTAGGAGGGGGTCAGTGGCTTGATGGCTCTCCAGCTAAAGAGGACCCAAAGCAGAGTCATCCTTAGGGGTGACTGGCCACTTTTGCCTGCTCATCAGCCCAGATAATGCCCCTCTCCCCACCCCAGCCCCAAGGTCCTGACCCTAAGAAACATGCTGGGGTCTGAGGCTCTGACCCGGGATGGGCTTGAGCCTGACAGAGCAAGGGACCTCCTTCAGCTCCTGGGGGGTCTGGGGTCAGGTTCTCTTCTTAACTCAGAGCCCCCTGCCCAGGAAGTCCTTAAATACTATGCAAACAGGGTGGATAAAGCAGGACAGTTATGTAAGTGGGAGGAAGTGCCAGGATAGATCCTTGGGGCTGGGGGAGGAAGGACCAAAACAATCGGAGCCGATTCTTACTGGACCTTCTGATCTTGATACTGGATTTTTTGTTCTCTCCCTTCAATCTGGTCCTGTCCCACTGCCACTTTTGAAGTGAGTGTCTGCAAAGGGAGAGGAAATCCGGGACTTTAAAGGGCACATACCTCAGGGAGGAGTGAGGAGAGGGCAGAACAGAGCCCCGAGGACCTCACAGGATGGCTTCCAAACCCCCTTCCTTGGCCTCTGCCAAGAGACTCATTTCCAACCCAATCACTTCCATCCTTTTTTCTCTCTGACCTCCTTCCCTGTGCCATCCCTCAGACTTCAGGGCTCTCTGTCCGTTTATTTGTGTGTATCTCTCTCTCTCTCTCTGTCTCTCTCTGTCTCTGTCTCTCTGTCTCTCTCTCTCTCTCTCTGTCTCTCTGTCTCTCTCTCTCTCTGTCTGTCTCTCTCTCTCTCTCTGTCTCTCTCTCTGTCTCTCTCTGTCTCTCTCTCTCTCTGTCTCTCTGTCTCTCTCTCTGTCTCTCTCTGTCTCTCTCTCTCTCTCTCTCTCTCTCTCTCTCTCTCTCTCTCTCTCTCTCTGTCTCTCTCTCTGTCTCTCTCTGTCTCTCTGTCTCTGTCTCTCCCTCTCTGTCTCTCTGTCTCTGTGTCTCTCTCTGTGTCTCTCTGTGTCTCTCTCTCTGTCTCTCTCTGTCTCTCTGTCTCTGTCTCTCCCTCTCTGTCTCTCTGTCTCTGTGTCTCTCTCTCTCTGTCTCTCTGTCTCTCTCTCTGTCTCTCTCTGTCTCTCTGTCTCTCTGTCTCTGTCTCTCTCTCTCTCTCTTTCTCTTCCTTCCCTTCTGCCCCCCCCATCACAGTTGCCCAGTCATCCTCTCTTTTCCCCTTCTTGGTTTCCTCATCTCCCCCATTTCAAGGGGCTGGGCAACACTTACCCTCCTGTAGAGCAGCTTCTGATTCTCCAGGGGACAAGGCTTGTTCCACTAGAAGTTCCCCCTTTCTCCCCGGGGGGCTGCCCCCCGCCCATGTCCAGTGAGGCTGAGCCTCCCCCCACCCCCGTGCTCACTTGCACTCGCGTGCTCCTTGCCGTCTCCACTCCTCTGGCCCCGGGTCTTTTCATTTCTCTCCCTCTCTCTTCTCTTCAGTGTTCCTATATCAGCTCCTCTGGGTCGGACCCAAGTGTTTTACAATCGTGATCTCATCTGGTCCCCACGCCCGCCTTGAGTGCTGGGGCTCAGGTGTGCTCGCCGGCCCGAGGGCCCCTGACCCATGCGGGGTTTTCTTGGCAGAGATCCTGGAGTGCTTTGCCCTTTCTTCCTCCAGCTCATTTGACAGAAGGGAAAAGCGAGGCAAACTGGGTGAAGTGACTTGCCCAGGGTCACACCACTAGTAAGCGTCTAGGCCGGCCGCTCTTTCTTCTGCTCTCTCCCCTCCTCCTTTCCTCTCTGCTTCCCCCCGGCCTTCCTCACCTGGCTTCCTCTCCCCTCCCTCCTCCTTGGCTTCCTTCCTCCTTCCTCTTTCCTCCCTCCCCTTTCTCTTTTCTCCGCCCAGTCCCAACTCCAGCCCCAGCCTCGGGCCAGTCTCCCTGGAGATGGCCGAAGGGCTGCCTTTCTCGGGCCAGGAAACAAGTGCATTCTATCCGGTGCGCCTGGAGGGTGGGCCTGCAGCAGCAGCCTTTGGGTGGTGGGACCGACCCTCTTCCTAGCCATGGCGCTGTCCACCGGGCAGGCGGGGATGGAGGGCTCCCTCAGCCAGCCTTGGCCAGCCCTGCTCCAAGCTGGGGGAAAGCGGGGCAGGGGAGGGCAGGGGAGGGGAGGAGGGGAGCGACCCTGACCTGGTTTCTTGCCTGTGGGGGCTCGGGGTGAGAGCTGGGCCTGCCATGGACCTGCCCCTCCTCCCCTCCACCCCCAGCAGCCTGGCCTGACCAAGAAACCCCGGGACTGGGCTTCCATCCAAGTAACGGGCAGCGGGGAGCAGGGCTCACCCCCAGAGGAGAGGGCACCCTGGGGCCAAGGCTACCAGGCTGCACTCTGAAGAAGGGGGGTGGCCAGGTTCTGGGGAGGGGGAGGAACCCCAGCAGGGAGGCATGCTGGCATTCCTCGGCCTGCAGCAAGAGGTCGTTGAGGAGAAATTCAGAAAGTCTATTAGAGCTGCCAGCCTCAGCCCCTGCCCTGCCCCAGCCCCTGCCCTGCCCCAGCCCCAGCCCTAGCCCCTACCTCAGCTCCAGCCCCTGCCCTGCCCCAGCCCCAGCCCCTGCCCCAGCCCCTGCCCCAGCCCCAGCCCCAGCCCCTGCCCTGCCCCAGCCCCAGCCCCTGCCCCAGCCCCTGCCCCAGCCCCAGCCCCTGCCCCAGCCCCAGCCCCAGCCCCAGCTCCAGCCCCAGCTCAGCCCTTCCCCCAGCCCCAGCCCCAGCCCCAGCCCGGGCTGGCTGGTCTCAGCAGCTGGGGAGCCCTCCCCAGGCTGAGTGGGAAGGGAGGGGAGGAGAAGGAAGGAAAAAACCCCAAGAGTTGGCAGCCTTCAGTCTCCATCCATCTTTCCTCCTGCCTCCCTCCTCCCACCAGCCGACCGGCCGGCCCCCAAGGAAAGCCAAGCCTTCCTCCTTTTGTGCTACACCCTCTCCCTCCTCCTCCTCCTCTCTCCCTGCCCGCCCCCCAAGGGCCCTATAAATAGCCCCAGAAGGCGGGCTGCTCTCCAGACACTGCTCCGACTCGGAAGGCAAGGTCGGCTGTGACCCCCGAGGCAGGGCAGGGCAAGAGCAGAGTAAGGCAGGTGGCAGCTGGGCACCATGGCCAGCGAGTTCAAGAAGAAGCTCTTCTGGAGGGCAGTGGTGGCCGAGTTCTTGGCCATGATCCTCTTTGTGTTCATCAGCATCGGCTCAGCTCTGGGCTACAACTACCCCGTGGAGGGCAACAAGACGTCCGGGGCCATCCAGGACAACGTGAAGGTCTCCCTGGCCTTCGGGCTCAGCATCGCCACGCTGGCACAGAGCGTGGGCCACATCAGTGGTGCCCACCTCAACCCGGCCGTCACCCTGGGGCTCCTGCTCAGCTGCCAGATCAGCATCCTGCGGGCCATCATGTACATCATCGCCCAGTCTGTGGGTGCCATTGTGGCTACCGCCATCCTCTCGGGCATCACGTCCAACCTCCCTGGCAACTCCCTGGGGCTCAACACGGTAAGTGGGGACCTTGGGGGGCGGAGACTGCCCTCGAGGAGAGACTGGCCCCGAGGTCTCCCATCATGAGGCGGACCAGAGCTTGGCTAGGGGTGCTGTCCAGAGCTTTCTTTAAGAGTAGGGCGACCCCAGCACATGCTGGCCCAGGATCTGGCCTTGAAGGGGGTGGGCCATTGTAGGTTTAGACGGCCAAGGGGCTGATTCCTCAGTGGTTCAGGGCTCCCTCCTCCACATGTGGCTCATTGGGGGCCTGGCTGCCCTCGGAGACCGTGGTGGTGACGGGGGCATCTTGCTTCCCTGGTGCTGCTGAGCCCCTGACCCTAAAATGTCCACGTGCACCCACCCACCAAGCCTGGAGGAGAAAAACACCATCTGGCCCAATTGGGTCAAACAGCTGAGTCATTTGAAAACCATGACCCTGTCTGACCTCAGCCTTTCCCCTCCTGGTCCACACCTCCGTGTAGCTGAGAGGGGGGCTGCTGCCCTCCTGCCCCCTTCCTTGGCACCTGGGTTTCCCTGTGTAAGGAGCTTCCAAACTCCTGTTTGTTGCCCGAGTTCTGGTTTGGTGTGGAGAGGTTCTGATGGGGATGAGGCTGGGAAGGCGGACTGGGGGAGTTCCCCATCTGCCTTAAGGGGGCTCATTCGGCAGCTCCTGAGCCGCCCCAGACAGGAGGGCCAGGGTGCAGCCAGAACCCCCCGGGAGGCTTGAGTGGGGGAGCTGACAGCAGCCCCGGGCTTGCCGCCTGCCGGGTGGGGGGGGACTGTGGGCGGGGTCCCTCCTGGCCGCTTCTCCTTGGCTCTAAGCTGCTCCTGGGCCCCCCGGAGGACAGTGAAGTGTGGCACACCCAGGGCAAGGGAGCCAACAGGCTGTCACTGAAATCCCATTACGGGGTCTGGCTCTCACCCAAGGGACGCCCTGGGTCCGAGGATGACTCCCCCCCCCTCCGGCGTCACCTCTATCCCTCCCTAGACACAGGCATCCCCCTGAGACCCTTCCCCAAGGCCCAGAAGCCGTTTACAGGGTAGGGGCGCTTTTTGTTGAGAGGTTCAGCTTGAGGCGGTCTTTAATGGAGGGGGTCTGAGAACAGCCCAAAGTCAAACCAGCTGGTGACAACTGTCTGCAGACTCTGTCCTGCCCGCCTCCTGGGACACCCGGATAGACAGGGACAGACCCGAAAATGCCCCCGCCATGCCCACATCACATCCCAGGAACCTGGCAGCGTGGTGGGCAGGGGGCCAAGTCATGGGGGATGAGTCAGAAATGATCTGGGTGGGGGGCAGAGAGTCAGGAAGGTGGTCCAGGAACTCAAAGACGATAGGAGGTCAGAGACCGGGAGAGCATCCCCTCCTAGAGATGAGGACTCTGGGACCCAAGAAGCAGTGGCTGGTCCAAGGTCTCGCCGGTTGTGCATCAGAGCCAAGACACGTCCTTGTGCCCTCTGACCTGGTCCAGACCCATCGCCCGCAGGTCTCCTAGGGAGGACCCGAGTCCAGAGAAGAAAGAGGAGCAGGATCTGCCCTGGGTGGGGTCGGGACCCCAAAGAAGCCCGGCTGAGAAGCTGGGGGCGGGGCTGAGCTTCTTCGCTTAATGAGCGGGGGACGAGAGGAATGTTCCCCAGGTTTCCAGATTGTAAGGAGACAGGTGTGTGCGTGTGAGCGAGCGTGTCAGCTCCAGCCGCCGGGGCCTCTGAGGAAGCCCTGGCCGGAGGCCAGCCCTGGGGGAACAAAGAGGCTGCAGCCCTGTTAATCAAGCCCGGCGGGCGGCCCCGAGGCCGGCAATGCTTAGCACTCGGCGCGGCTGGCCAGCACCTGCCCAGGCCACTCATTAACGCCTCGGGCCCAGGCTTGAAGATTAGCTCGCCAAGGCCCCGCTGGCTGGAGTTTGGACTTCAGCCGGAACGTGGGGGCCACCTCCAAGGCAGAGGCAGGTCCTGGCCGGCTGGCGCACCCCCCCCGGGTCTCTGCGAGCCTGGGCTCCCTGTGCCCCCAGCCCCCAGCTCCAGGCTGGCTTAGGCACCGGGCAGCGTCTCTGCCAATGGAAGGTGCTGGAAGGGAGCTGGCAGGATAAGGCACTTGACCAGGGTCATCCAGCCAGGTCCAGGCTCCAGGCGCACCTTGGCTATTTCCTCTCGGGGTGGGTGGTGGAGCAAGCCCACTCCTCAGGAGGCTTCGGCTGCGCATCAGTTAGACCCAAGGGAGCCCCGCCAGGAAAGAGGGTGGGGTGGGCGGGGTGGGGAGCCTCTATCGCGCCGAGGGGAGGGGAGGAAACGGCGGCACTGTGGGGGCCAGACTCCTCTCTCCCTCTCTGGGCGGCCTCGGTGCCCTCCTCACTGCCAAGAGGGGAGTTGGGCAGGGAGTCTGAGCTAGGAGGGAGCGGGAGCCTCCCTGGGCTTCTCCCAGGGACACAGCCCCTGCCCTCTCTTGGGACCGGAGGGGGGCTGGCAGGGGCGGCCCCTCGGAATGCACCTTTCTGGCTCACGGCGCACCCCCTGCCCTGCTTTCTCCTGGGCTGGGGGCAGAGCAACTTGCCCGAGGCCCTTTATCCCCAGATGCCCTGGGTGCTTTGGGGGGCATGCCAGAGCGGGATGGGCAGGGCAGAAGAGACACGGGGGGAGGAGGGCATTTCTAGCTGTCCTCCCTGTCAATGATTACCTGGAGGAGAATTTGCAGCCCAGCAGAGGCCGGCCGCACACTCTCTGAACTCGCGGCTGACTTCCAGGAGCCAAGGAAGATTCTGGAAGGAGGGTCTGGGGACCAGATAGCTGGCAATGGGGAGCAGATGTGATGGGAGAGAGGGCCGCCGAGCTGGTTGGGAAGAGCTGGCTGGAGACGTTCATCGTCCACACCCGCCCTTGGAGGGAGCAGTTCCCCGGGGCCCTGCCTGGCGCCCAGAGCTTGACCTCTCCTCTGGGGTCCACTGTCCCCAGGACTTCCCTCTAGCCTCCCTGCATTTGCTCGCAGCCTTCTGTGTGCTTGGGACATCCTCCTATTCTTGCATCTGACCATCCCACTTCTCAGAGCCTCCTCCTGGCATCCCAAGGCTCCCCTCTGGCTCAGAGGGTCCCCCCCACATTTGTGGGGTTCTCTCTGGATCGGGATAGCCCTGGGGGGCAGGGGCTGAGAGGCTCCTTCCCCTATGTACCGGAGAGATATTCCCACTTGGGGGCTCCCAAGGGTGGTGGTAGGGAGATCCAAGTTCAGCATGCTGACTCAGCTCCACATGGTCACAGGCTACCCCCCTGCCCCCCGAGTAAAAAGAAGCTTGTGGATGGACTGAGCTATCCCCTCTGGGGACAGGCAAGCTGGCCTTTGTAGCTGGAGAGAAAAGCCGCCCCCCCAGAATGGAGAAGACCCCTGGGCAGTGGCCCCAGGCAGGCCTGGACTCTGGCCATACCAGGCTCAGGCCCATGTCCCTCCAGCTTCCTGGACACCTTGACTTCCTCTCCTGCCTACTGTTAGGAGGAGGGAGAGGCAGGGTCCCCAAAGGAAGGAAGACCCTCTCAGCAGCACAGGGGAGACAAGCTCTCCCTGCCTGGAATGCTCCCCTCCATCTCCAACCCCCGATTTCCCTTCTTGGGGAGCCTGTGGCAGCTTGCTTCCACGTAACTGTTTACATGCTGCCCCCTCCCCACCCTGAAGCAATTTGAGGGCAGGGAGACTGATCTGCCCTTCCTTTGGCCCCCCAGTGCCAACCACGTAGTAGGCCTTCATAAATGATAGTTGGCTGACACACCAAATACCCCTAGACAGCCCTGCAGAAAGGTCACTTCTCTGTTGGAGTTCCTAAATCTCCAAACCTAAGATTTAAATTAAGCAATGCATCAACCAATTGGGTGACCAGGACTGAGAGCTTCAGCCCTTTCTGCGGGGCTGGGGCCCTGGGTGGCCCCTGGGACCGGAGCACACAAACAGCACCAGGGGCCTTTTGTCCTGAGCACTAGGGAGCTTGAGGCAATGGTGATGATGATGATGATGATGGTGATGATGGTGATGAAACAACTAATATTTCTAGAGCATCTACTGTGGACATGGTGCAAATATGATCTCATTTGATTTTCACAAGCCTGGGGTTTAGATGCTGGTCAGTTAACAGATGAGTAAACTGAGGCAGATAGAGTTGAAGCAACTTGCCCAGGCCACATGGCTCAGATGGATCTAAGCTAGATTTGAACACAGGACTTCCTGAATCCAGGCCTGGGGCTCAAGGCACTGTGGTTCCTCTTAGCTTGCCTAATGAGGGAGAGGATCCTTTCTCTGGAGTTAGAGGACCACCTTAGGTGCAGATTCTCCATCACTTACTCCCGGCTGCCATCTCCCAAGCCTCCTCCAATGGACTGGGTGGGAGTTCCATCTTGGACTCTTAGGGACCTTCTATAAGAGGCCCTTCATTGCCCTGAGCCTCAGTGCTCTCATCTGTGGAACAGGCATAGAACCCTGAGCCACTGGCAGGAGGGTGGGCGTGGGCACCTGCCCAGTGCCACTCTGGGAGGCCCCGCCCTGCTCCAGCGGCCGCATCCTTTGCCCCTGGAAGGACCCTCTGGTAGCCTTGCCTTGGCTCCCTCCTCCCCAACTGGAGGAAGGCATCTGAGAAATTCATTCCCTGATTGTTGGGGGCCTCGTGACCCAACAATGGAAAAACACCAAGGTTAGCGGCAGACTTGGGCTGGGATCTGGCTCTGCCACCTGCATGTCTTGAGCCAAGGCATTGCTCTCCCAGGGCCTCAGTTGTGCCATCTGTAAAATGAGGCTGGCTGACCTCTTAGGCCCCTTCCCCGAGCCCTTGATCCTTCCCTTTGTTCTGATCTGGCTGAGATCCCTTTTAAGAAGGGGCTCTGGGCAGCTTCGGCACCTCTTGGGCCAGGCAGTGGCTGGTTGGTGAGGAGCAGGTTGGGGGTCAGGGACCCTCCCAGCAAGGCCAGGCTTCCCTGGAAGGAAGTCCCCCTGGCTCTCTGGGAGCCCCTCATCCTTCCACAAGAAACTTCTTGTTGTGACTTCTCACAAAATAAAGCCCTTCGGGCCAGAGAGTGGAATTTTCTGCTGCTAGAGAGATGTTTGCCAGAAAGGGATGGGAATGAGGGGCCCCAGGCCATGTCGAGTGGGGCTGCTCCTGTGCGACCCTGATCAGCTTTGGCCCCTCTGGAGCCTCTCTGGGTCTCGCAGAGTGAGCCCCTGGGGCCAGAAGAAGCTGGGTGGGGTGGGCAGGATGAGAAGGTGGGGGCAGCGTGGCCCTAAGAAGGTCTCCAGTTGTCTGCAGAGGGCCCCACACTGGTGCCCCCCACCTGCCCCTCAGGCTCTGGGCTGGTGGTTTCCAGAAAATGGACAGAAGGAAGCTGGAGGAAGTGGTTTGAGTGAGTCAGGAGGTGGGGGACTTTCTCCCCCATGAGTCATGGAGGAGCCAACGCCCCTGCAGGGTGGTGGCTGGGGCCGCGTGCCACATCTGGACGGGTGCTGCCCACCAGCAGGGTCCACTTTAGCTCTCCGGACCAAGCTCCTTGGCATCAAGGGCAGACCAGCTGACCTCTCCGTGTTCCCCTCTCTAAAGCCCACGATCCCTCTGTCTGATCTGGTCTGGGCGAGATTCATTTGAAAATGAATCAAAGGAGGTCAAGGGCAGCATGGAATTGTGGGCCCTGCCCCAGCTCTGCCACTGAGACTTGTGTGACTCTCTGACCTCAGTCTCCTCCTCTGTAAAGTGAGGCTACTGATGCCCGATGAGAGATCTGGAAGTGCTTTGAAGGGTCCTGGGAAGGCTGTGCTTTCCAGGTGTTCTTAGGTCCTTCCTTGACACGTGAGTCATTGCCGATCCACTGACATCTCTGGCAACAAGCATTAATTAAGCACCTGGTGTATACTAGACTCCCAGGGCGGCCACACTCTCAGTCTGCACTGGGTCCAGTTCAGAAGTGTGTCCAAGGGGTAGATCACTGAGGTGCCCACCTCTGGGGGGCTCCCTGGGCACCGGGCACAGTGAGTGGCCTCTCCCTGTGACGGTCAGCTCTGGGCCGACCCGGCATCCTCTCTGAGATTCAGCTTCCTCTCATGTGGAGCCACTGGGGAGGATTCTCTTGACTTGAGTCTCCAGTGTGTGAGAATGTGTGTGTGAGTGTGTGTGTGCCTGAGTGCAGATGTGAGTGTGCACGAGTGTGAGTGTGTGAGTGAGTGTACACCCATGTGAGTGTGTGTGAGTGTACACCAGTGTGAGTGTGCACGAGTGTGTGTGAGTGAGTGTGAGTGTGCATGAGTGTGTGTGTGAGTGAGTGTACACTGCTGTGAGTGTGTGAGTGTGTATGTGAGTGTACACCCATGTGAGTGTACACCAGTGTGAGTGTGCACAAGTGTGTGAGTGAGTGTGAGTGTGCATGAGTGTGTGTGAGTGTACACCGGTGTGAGTTGTGAGTGTGTATGTGAGTGTACACCAGTGTGAGTGTGCACCAGTGCAAGTGTGTGTGTGAGTGTACACCCGTGTAAGTGTGTGTGAGTGTACACCAATGTGAGTGTGTGTGAGTGTACACCAGTGTGAGTGTGTGAGCGAGTGAGTGTACACCCATGTGAGTGTGTGTGAGTGTACATCAGTGTGAGTGTGCACGAGTGTGTGTGAGTGAGTGTGAGTGTGCATGAGTGTGTGTGTGAGTGTACACTGCTGTGAGTGTGTGAGTGTGTATGTGAGTGTACACCCATGTGAGTGTACACCAGTGTGAGTGTGCACAAGTGTGTGTGAGTGAGTGTGAGTGTGCATGAGTGTGTGTGAGTGTACACCGGTGTGAGTTGTGAGTGTGTATGTGAGTGTACACCAGTGTGAGTGTGCACCAGTGCAAGTGTGTGTGTGAGTGTACACCTGTGCGAGTGTGTGTGAGTGTACACCAATGTGAGTGTGTGTGAGTGTGCACCGGTGTGAGTGTGCATGAGTGTGTGAGCGAGTGAGTGTACACCCATGTGAGTGTGTGTGAGTGTACACCAATGTGAGTGTGTGTGAGTGTACACCCATGTGAGTGTGTGAGAGTATACACCAGTGTGAGTGTGTGTGAGTGTGCACCAGTGTGAGTGTGCATGAGTGTGAGCAAGTGAGTGTACACCCATGTGAGTGTGTGTGAGTGTACACCAATGTGAGTGTGTGTGAGTATACACCCATGTGAGTGTGTGAGTGAGTGTACACCCATGTGAGTGTGTGTGAGTGTACACCAGTGTGAGCATGTGTGTGAGTGTGCACCAGTGTGAGTGTGTGAGAGTGAGTGAGCAGCTGTCCAGTCCCTGCTGTGCCGGGTGCTTAGCGGACTCTAGAGCCCCCCATCCCCTGTTCCATGAAGGGCCTCAGGGCCCTGGCCAGGCCGGGTCCACTCCCGCCTCACAGGGTGCTGCAGGCCTGGTGCCGCCGCCCGGCAAGGCAGGACTCAAGGCCCCCCAGAGTCAGACATGCGTGGCCAGGGCCCTCCAAGAACGTGGGCACAGGCTCCCCCGGGAACCAGCAGACCCTGTTGGAGGCTGCTCTCCTGGAGGATGGGTCCAGCCAGGGTAGGCTTTCCAGGGGCGCAGAGCCCCGGAGGCTGGGGCCCAACCTAGGGGGCGACGGGGGGGGGGGAAGAGGGCGAGAGGTGTGAGCGAGCACCATCCTCACCTTCTCCTCCAGCCTGGGGGTAGTGCCCGGTGGTGGTGGTGATGGGAGAGGAAAGGAAAGAGAGGAGAGAGAAGGGGGAGAGGAAGGAAGGAGAGGGGAGGGGAGGGGGAGGACGAGGAGGGAGGAGACAGAAAGGCGGGGGGGGGGGGAGGCCTGAGGAGTCGGGGGCTGAGGAAGTGTGGGCCCCGGGGGGCGGCTCCACATTTTTTCCGTCATAAATGAACCTTTACCACAAAATGTCGTCTGTTGCTCATTTTCCCCATCTGTTTCTGATTGGAAACACTAATTACATATCTCAGGCTCTCCGAGCCCAAACACAGCGGGGTGTCCAAGGCAACGCGGCCCCTCCCAGGCAGGGCCCCCCCATCCCGCGGCCGAGGCCGGTCTCCGGGGGACCCACTGCGTTCCCCGATTCCCTTCAGCAGAGGAGCCTCTAATTCCTTCCTGTCAGAGCTTGAAACAGTCCCAGATCTGGAGCTGGGAAGCCGCCCAGGGCTCTTGTCTAATCCCCTTTTTACTGACGGGGAAACTGAGGCTCGGGAAGATGATGGGTCTTCCCAAGGCCAGGAGGGACTCGAACCCAAGTCTAGTTGGTCAACAGTGATTACAAATCCACTGTCTCAGGCACAGTGTACTAAATGCTGAGCGCACAGAGGTAAAATAGAGTCCCTGCCCTCAAGGAGCTTCCCCTCTAGTGGGGAGCCAAGATGTGAACACCAGGAGAAACTGGAGAAACTTGAGCAAACCTCAGGGGGGACGGTAACTGGGAGGACTGGGAAGGGCTGCAGAAGGTGAGCCTTGAAGAGGAGCCGGAGGCAGAGACACAGCCAAGGCAAAGGGCTGGAGGGGGGAGACGGAGAGTCACTGGGCAGACAGGACTGCTGGGGGGGCTGTGAAGGGCTGTGGAGCGGGTTCTCTGTTGGATTCTGGAGGCCATCGGGAGCCAGCGGTTTACTGAGCAGGAGGCCTGACTTGATGAGACCCGAGTCTTAAGGAAATCACTGAGAGAAGGACAGACTGGAGCAGAGAGAGGCAGCACCCCACCCCCAGCAGATTCTGGCAATAGTGCTGGTGGGAGGCAACGGGAGCCGCCAAGACCTGCCCCCCCTCCCCATCCACTCCAGTCAGATCAGATCCCAACCCTTCTCAGGTCTTGGGTCCTTAGTTCCTTTTCTCTCCTGTAAGGTAATGAGTTCCCTGTCCTTGGAGAAGTTCTGGAAGTCTTGAGGTCACACCTGCAGATGCAGAGTTGGCCATGGGCTGGCATGCCCATGCCTGCTGTAGTCCAGTCTTCTGAGAGTAGGGGGCTGGGAGAGGGTAAGGAAGGGATGGGTTGGGGGTAGAGCACAGGGCCAGGCTCCCAATAGCACCCCTCCCATCTGAGAGACAACACATGTGTGTGCCCAGCCCTTGCAGGCCCCTCTAGGGCTTGAGGCCCCCCACAGCAGCTCCCTGGTGCAGGAAGACCCTCGGGGGCCCTGCCTAGTGTGCCAGGCCCTACTGGGCTCAGTTCAAGCCAGAGGTCCTCCCTCGAGCCTGGCCTCAGGGCAGAGCTTGGGGAGATGCTGGGTGACCCAGAGTTGTATCCTCGCCCACTCAGTCCCCTGGTGGGACCCCTAACATTCAGCAGTTCCTTCCTCCCTGGAGATTCAAGAGGGAAGGGCGCAGGTTGTTCCAGGCATCTTCTCTGTTCCTCGAAAACAGAGCCTCTCGGTCTTTAGGATGGCCCTGGGAGAGCTGGGCCCTGGGGCCAATGCTCGCCCCACCCTCTGAGTATTGAGGAAAATCTGAGTACCTCGAAATGTCCCAAAGAGCCAGGGCTGCCGCCAGCTGCCTCCAGGCCAACCCCGGCTGCCCAGAGCCTCGCCCCCTCCTCCTACCATGGCACTGGCTCAGCCAGGGTTCTCTGGGAGGGACCCCTTCTCTGGCTCTCTTCTGTCTAATGGGATCAACAACCTATGTGAAGGCCAAAGACAGAGCAGCGGGCGACAAGTGTCTTCTCTTTAGTGACCCCCGGGACACAGAAGCCTTAGAACCAGATGGGAAGCTCAATGTAGGAGCAGCCTCTCCCCTGGTCACCCCAGCCGGACAGTCACAGAGGACAAGGTGGGGGCGGGGCAAGAGAGTCCCATCTGCCTGGTGGGCAGGGCTCCTTGTCCACCCCAGACGGTGATGCCCTGGTGGATGACCCGCCGAGGACAGGGCGATGGCTTCAGAGCATGCTCCATTAAGGGATCACCTTTGTTCTAGGGCGCTGTTGTCCCAGACAAGGCTTCTGGGTAGGTCACTTTTACCTCTAGTGCCATTCCCATGTGGACGGTGGCAGGTCCCTCCCCACTCCCACTGCTGGGTCCCACACACCAGGGAATCAGTGGCTAGAATTAGGGTCCTGACTTCCCCCACTTAGCCCCTCATCTCAGCTTTCCTGGTCACACCAAAGACCCATGGGATCTGGGGCTGTTCCTGAGGCACTACCCAGAGGGAGCCTTGGGGAGGCTCCTGCCACCTGCCTGGCCAAACCGGCTCCTTCGGGGTGCCAAATGGCCCCAGCCACGGCCCAGAGCAGCCCTGCTTTCCCCCAGGATTCTCCCAGAGAACAGGAGAGGGGCATGGTCTTTGGGAGGGCTTCTACCGGGGTCCCAGGCGGAATGCCCCCAACCCCGGGAGAGGCTTTCTGGAGGGGGGCTAGCTGGACGTGCCAGTGGCCAGTGGGCTGGGCGGTGGCTGCCGGGGCTCGGCTGTGCTAGACCCAGAGACGGGGCTGCTTGTAGTCATGGAAGATGACGCGTGAGGCAGAGGGGCCATTAGTGAGGTCCCTGAGCCCAGAGGAGGGAGGCTGGGCAGCCAGGAAAGTGGAGGCCGTGTTGTTCCTGCCTGGGGCCACCGGCCTAAGAGGTATCCGGGGACGGAGAGGCTCCAGGCAGGCCAGAGCAGAGCCATTCTGGGGAAAGAGAAGAGAAAGGAGGAGGAAGGGGAGGGGGGGAGAGGACAGGCCACAGGCCCCCAGCCCCTACCAGGGAATAACAAAGCAAGTGGAGGTGGGGTGGGGCTACCTTCTGGGCTCAGGCAGCAGCTGGGGGGACCCCTCTACTCCAGGACCACCCAGGGCTCCCTAGCTACCTCTCCAGTCCAGAGTGTTGGCAGGGCCCACCTCTGCTCAGAGCTGCATTCTCAGGGGAAGCTCTGCTGGCTTAAGGGTGAGCCAAGGTGTGTTGGGCAGTGGGTCCAGACCCCGCGGCACAAGGCTTGCTAGAGGGGATTGGGCCTGGTCCCAGAGGAGGAAGGCTGAGCCTGTGCCATCCCAGGGGGCTGCTGAATGACAGGGATGTGAGTCATGGTCGCCCAACAAAGAGGGGAAGAGAATTGTTTGGGAAGGTGACTCTAAGTCAGGAGGTGAGGTGACCCTTCCCAGGGTGCAGGCGGCAAAAACTGGCAGAGGGATGGGGGAAGCAGCCTGCCCCTCATCCTAGGGAGGCCTAGAGGTCCGGGGGCTCCTGGAGGAGGCTGTCTTGTTCCCCGGACCAGGAGAGCCAGGGTAGTGTAGACAGGGTGCTGGCCGCTTCTGGGTGACCACGCAGGACCAAGTGGAGGAGGAGAGCTCCACCCAAGCTCTTTAGATGGCCGGGTCAGCTGCCTCCCTCCCGGCCCCCTGCCCTCCACCGCTCTCCGGCCCTCCACTTGTCTCTGGGAATGGAGCTGGCCAGGGCCAGGATGGAGCTCCAGTGGGAGGGGTCCCGCCTGGTCGCAGGGGAGCAGCCTCATGAGCTCACTCCCGGCAGCGCCACTTTCCCTCCTGCTTTCCATGATTCATGTTTCTAAAAGTAACCAGGGCAGAGTCTATGCCAGCCAGACTCCATTTCCTAGAGGACAGAGGGAGAGAGAGAGAGAGGGAGGGAGAGAGGGAGAGAGGGAGAGAGGGAGAGAGAGAGAGAGAGAGAGAGAGAGAGAGAGAGAGAGAGAGAGAGAGAGAGAGAGAGAGAGAGAGAGAGAGAGAGTCAGAGAGAGTCAGAGAGAGTCAGAGAGACAGAGAGAGAGAGTCAGAGTCAGAGAGAGACAAAGAGACAGAGAGACAGACAGAGAGAGAGAGAGAGAGAGAGACAGACAGACAGAGAGAGAGAGAGAGACCACGCAGAGACAGAACACAGAAACTGAGAACAAGGAGAGAGACAGATGTGGCTGAAAGAGAGGAGAGACAGACAGAGAACAGACAGACAGAGAGATAGAACCCAGAGCCAGGTGAGAGACAGCGCCTGAGAAGGGGAGGGGCAAGTGGCAGGGGTCCTGGAGCCTCGGGAAAGGGGTGGGGTGTGGACAGCTCCCCCGCCTGTCTTGGCTCACCCCCCACCCCCTCTGTCTGCCGTCCACTTCCAGCCCCCCCAGATGGCTTCCGAGCTGTCCCCACCCAGATGAGCTCAGCCTGGGCGCTCCCTCTGGGCTCCTGGGCTCCCCTGCTGGCTCCTGATACCCCCATCTACTCCCCAGCCTGAGACGCCAGCTTTATCAGCAGCGATGTGCATTTGGCTCTAGACAAGGGTCCCTCCCTCCTGCCCGCCCAAGCACCGCTCGGGCCTCTCTCCCAGCCATCCCAGGACAAGCCCACAGTGTGCTATTCAGTCATTTCTGTCGGGTCTGACTCTGTGACCCACTGGGGGGTTGCTTGGCAGATACTGTTGTGGTTGGCCATTTCCTTCTCCAGCTCATTTTACAGATGGGAAAACTGAGACTGACAGGGTGAAGTGACTTGCCCAGGGTCACATAGCTAGGAAGTATCTGAGGCTGGATTCGAACTCAGGAAGAGAAATCTTTCAGACACCCGGTCCAGTGTTTTGTCCATTGTAGCACCACCCAGCTGCCCAAACCAAAGATGGCCCAGTCCCAAAGTCACAGGTGAAGCCATGGATAGATGAGTGGCCTGGAACTGGGGCCTCTCACTCCCCTGCTGCCCAGCCAGGCCTGCAGAGGGGTTCAATCCATGGTTCTAGTCTCCCTGTTCCTTTCTCTTTTCACTGCAGCCCATGATGGGCAGAGCAGTGGACTCCAGTCTGGTCTTTTGTCCAAGACTTGGGCTCCTGTAGGATGCCGGCTACTTCTGGGTGACCACCCAAGACCAGGTGGAGGAGGAGAGCTCCATCCAAGCTGTTCAGATGGCCAGCTGGAGCCAGAGTCTAGGCCAGGACTATGCCCGTGATGACCCCAAAGCAGAACAGTGAGGTGAAGGGTGAGGGGCAAAGGACCAGTTTGGGGAAGTCTAAGAGATGCAGGAAGGGCAGATGGAGGCCAATGGCAGGCTTCGTGGAGGAAGAGGCCTTCAAAGGATGAGGAAGGGAAGAGTCAGCATGGGATGGGGTGTGGAGAAGAGAATCTAACACGAGTCCCGCCTAGCAATGTTTTATTAGAGTATGGAAGCTTCCAAATTGGATCAGGAGGTGAATAGCGGCCAATAGAAATAGTCAAGTCTGGATGAGGGACTCCAAGGGGAAAGAGAATGCAAGAGCCTGGCATGGACCAAGTTCAGGGAGTTGAAAGTGCCTATCAGGCAAGCGCTTAGGGATGCCCTGGAGACACAGGTCTAGGGCTCAGGAAAGAGGTGGAGGCTAGAGATGGGGGGAGAGGGATCCAAGAAAAGGGTCAAGATTTGGAGGGAGCACCATGAGGAGGATCCTGAGGGAGGACTGCGAGGAGTGGTCAGAGGGCAGGAGTATCCCCTCAGGTCAAGGGAGAGGGAGACCAGAGAGCAGATGCTCCCAGTTGGGAGGAGGATGAGGACTGTGGAAAGTTATGGGACTTGGTGGTTAACCAGTCATTGGAGAGAGAAGTTTCCATGGAGTGACACCAGAAGGCAGGAGTCCAAGGACAGAGTGGGTGGTACGAGAGAGGCAACATCAGAGGCAAATGTCTTTCTTAAGAATAGAATTAGAGTTGGAAAAACTCTTCGTGGTCAATTGGGCCAATGTCCTTGTTTGACAGAAGAGGAAACTGAGCCTCACAGGCAGGAAGCACTTTGCCCACAGTCTCGGAGTGAGAAGTGATCTCAGCGAAGTGGGAGGTCAGACGATTTCTGAGGGATGGGGCTACAGTTGGGACTTGAAAAAGGAGGAGGTATTTGGAGTCATCCCACTGGGCCATCTGAGGCTGATGCTGGTGTGGAACTTGGGTTGGGGTCAGGTGGGGTACCTTGCCCTATGGGACCAGCTTCTTTCCTGCCCATGATGCCCTGGATACATCCTGCAGCCTAGCTGAGGGTGTGGGGAGGGGAATCACCACTGATGGTGGCCGTCAAGGCTGGACCAAGGGGCATTTTAGGACAATGTAGGAGATCAGCGGGGAAGGGTATGGCATCCAAGAACAGTATGGGAAGCAGGCTTCCCTAGCTTCAGTCTCACTCGTTAGGAGACTCCGTCATGTCTTCCCTCTCTCTCACAGCTGGCCAAGGGAGTCAATTCAGGCCAGGGGCTGGGCATCGAGATCATCGGCACCCTGCAGCTGGTACTGTGTGTCCTGGCCACTACGGACCGAAGGCGCCGTGACCTCACGGGATCCGCTCCGTTGGCAATCGGCTTCTCCGTGGCCCTGGGCCATCTCCTTGCGGTAAGCTGGCAGGAGGGGCGCACGGCTGAAGAGTGGTCCAGGGGCCCACAGGGTAACATGTGACATTTCCTAAGGCCTCCCAAGAGCTGGGCCAGCCTTTGCTCCCGATAAGGGAGCATTCAGGCCCCACCTTCCCTCTCTCTCCTGATCCCTCTGCTTCGCTGTTTCCCCCTTCTCTGTCCCTGCCTTCTTCCTCTCTGTCTTCCTCTCCTCTTTCTTCTTTTCTCTCAGTTTCTTATCTCTATCTCCATCTCTCTGCCTCCTCCCTCCCCTCCGTCTCTGCCTCCCCTGGCCCCCCGCCGGCTCACACACAACCTCTGGCCCCCAGATCGACTACACCGGCTGCGGCATCAACCCGGCCCGGTCCTTCGGCTCGGCGGTGATAGCCAACAACTTCGAGTACCACTGGGTGAGTGGTGGCCGGTGCCCGGGGGGGCTGGGGTGGGGGGGCGGGGGGGGGCCTGGCCGGCACTCTGGGGGGCCCGGGGGGGCTGGCCGGTACTCTGGGGGGGCGGGGGGGCCTGGCCGGCACTCTGCGGGGTCCGGGGGGCCTGGCCGGCACTCTGCGGGGTCCGGGGGACCTGGCCGGCACTCTGGGGGGCCGGGGGGGGGGCGGGGGGGCCTGGCCGGCACTCTGGGGGGCCGGGGGGCCTGGCCGGCACTCTGGGGGGCCCGGGGGGGGGGGGCGGGGGGGGGGCCTGGCCGGCACTCTGGGGGCCCGGGGGCCCTGGCCGGCACTCTGCGGGGTCCGGGGGCCCTGGCCGGCACTCTGCGGGGTCCGGGGGACCTGGCCGGCACTCTGGGGGACCGGGGGGCCCGGCCGGCGCCTCCCTGAAGCTCTGCTCCCGGTCTCCCAGATTTTCTGGGTGGGGCCCTTCATCGGGGGCGCCCTGGCGGCGCTGATCTACGACTTCATCCTGGCCCCCCGCAGCAGCGAGCTGCCCGAGCGCATGAAGGTGTGGACCAGCGGCCAGGTGGAGGAGTATGACCTGGAGGCCGAGGACCTCAACTCGCGAGTGGAGATGAAGCCCAAGTAGAGGCGGCCTCGGCCGGCGGGGGCGGGGGCCCTCCGGGCTTTGGGGGCGCCCCGGGGCCCCGGGCTTCTCAGCGTCTCTCTTTCTCTTTCCCCGCCTCCTGTTCTGCAGCTGGGTGCCCGGGCTCCGCACCTTCCTGCTTGTTTCCCACCCCCCACCCCCGGGACACAAGAGAGGGGAGGGGGCGCCCCCCGGGGCCGCGGACTGAGCTGCCCGCCCCCGGTGCCCCCCCACTGGACCACCTGCTCCCAATTCGGCCGTTTGAGGGCTCTCAGATGCCCCATCCGTGAAGTGGGCACAGCGGACAGGCTGCCCCCCAAAACGTCTTCTAGAGCTACTGACATAGCCTTTGGGACCTTGGAGAGTGGGTTGTTGAGGAGAGCTCAGGGCCAGACACGGGGTCTCTCCCGCCCCCACCAGGATCCTGGGGGCCCTCGACAGGCCCTCAGGAAATAATCCTGTCCAGGGCATTTTTTTCCCGTGAATTACAAAGATAAGGTCTCCCCACAAAGCCTGAGCTTCCACCCTCCATTTCCTTTTGCCAGTGTAGACCAGACCAAGCTCATGGTCAGACCCCTCTGCCCCACTGAGGATGGGCACCTTTGGGCCAAGGCAGGCCTGAATGACCTTCCCCTGCCCCAGGGCCCATCTGTCTACTGGGAGCTGCTCCAGGGGGCTCCCCTCAGGGACCCCGGCTGTTAGAGGCAAGAAGCCACCCCTCAGGTCAGCCTGTCTCCCTGCTCCCTTCCCACCAACCTTCCAGCAGGGTCTACACAGCCCGAAGAGACAGGCAGTTCCATCAGGGCAGACGCGGGCCCCAAGGGGGGCCCATTCCCCCAACCACCTCCTTCCCTTGCTTCCCTGCCCCCTTCTCCACAAGCAGCCAGGCCTCCCCATCCCCAGGCATCAGAGGAGGTGGAGACACTCAGTCCAGGACCCGGGGGTGGCAACCTCCCAGCCATTGCAGTCTTTCCCTTTGCTGCTCTGCACTATCACACATATACCCATTGGACAGATGAGGCCACTGAGACTAGGTGCCCAGGGAGCTCGGGCGGGCAGGGACTAGGACTCAAGGCTCCTGACCATTGAGTGCTGATGCCCCAGACCCTGGGCAAAGAGAAAGGGCATTCTGAACCTCTGTCCCCCTCCCCCGCCTGCTTGGGTCAGGAGTTTCCTGATCACAGGACTGGGGGAAGAAACCATACTTTATGGCCTAGCCCCTTCTCTTCCTCACTTCCAGTCGGTGGGCCCCTGTCTCTGCCTCTGTGGCAACTGTTGCCTCGTTGGAATTGAAATCACACGAACAAATAAAGATGTATGAATATTGAACACCCCCAGCCTTCTGGCTTTTGTCTAGCGCCTCCCATCCAGAGGAAGCCTGAGGCGGCCTGGGATATGGCCTTCACTTCCACCTCCAGCTCCTCACCGGGTGTCTTCATGTGGGCTACAGGATGATGGGGATTATCCAGAGTTGGCAGGTTGCCTCCGAGGGCCTAGAACCCCCTTCTTCCTTCTTTCCTGTCTCCACTCTCCTCCCCACTTTCTCTGCTCCCACTGAAACCCTAGGACGCATGCTAGGGAAAGCTTATTTGGGAAGGAGATGGGAGGTTGAGGGGAAGGGATCAGCAAAGGACACATGGGGGAACTTGGCCAAAGAAAGTTCAGTGGATTGGGCTGTCTTAGAAAGTAGTGAGCTCCCCATCTCTGGAGATCTCCAAGGGAAGACTGAATGACGACTTCTAAGGGATGCTGGGTGGGGGGGAGGGATTTCTAATCAGGTTGCTTTTGGACCAGAAGCTGCTTGTGACTTTCATCTCTGAGCCTCCATGATTCTATGGAACTAGGACCCAACCAGGCAACAACTTAGGGAGGGGGAGCAAGGAAGAACAGCTCCAGAAGGAATGTGGAAATGAGGGATCTCAAAGGGAACCTCCTGGGGAAACTCTGAGGGAGAAACAGGAGGGGATGACACCTCTTCCTTAACATCCCCTCCTGCCGGTCATAGCTCTGTCTGGAGCCCCTGGGAGACATCGTTCTACTCAACAGGAGAAACACCGTGTGTGTGTGTGTGTGTGTGTGTGTGTGTGTGTGTGTGTGTGTGTGTGTGTGTAGTTTATGTGTTACCCTTGAGGAAATGGGGTTCAGATAGTGAAATCCCTTTCCCAAGGTGACCCAGATAGTAAAAGACAGATGTGGGATTTGAACCCAGGCCTCCTGACTCAGCTCATGGTCATTCCCCTGGGTCCTACACAAGTCCTGTCTCAGTGCCTCAATATCTAATGTTAGAGATCACTTCCCCCCAAGTTCTGGCCTATAGGATCCAAAGTGCCAGCCCCCCACCTGTCAGTTTGGGCAACCAGAGGCCCTAGTCTTGCTCCCCACCTGCCTAAGTTCTTCTCAACTAGGTCCTAGAGATTGCTGGGTGACATGGGTTTCTTGTGGCCCTCTCTTTGGCCTCTGGCTAGGCCAGATGACCAATGTCCTTCCCAAAGTGAACATAGTGCTCCAAGATGGGGGCCCAGAGATCCCCAGCCTTCCCCTGGAAGAACCCTGGGGCCCTTGCAGCTTTGGGATCGCTTGGTGAATAATCAATCCAAGCCTTGGCCCGTTGTCCTCTCTCCTATAATCCTGCAGCAACCTGGTTGGACAGTGGGGGCCTTCCTTCTGGAGGTAACCTTTCTGTGAGTAGCTTAAGGCTAGGTGATTCCTAAGAGCCTTCCGATCAAGTCACAAGCATTTACTGAGCACCTCCTGGAGCCAGTCACTGGCGACACTCAGATAAACAAAAGCATCCCTGTTCTCAAGGAACAGGATGCAACATGTGCATGTATAAGGAGTGGGGTGGGGGGGTCACAAACAGCTGGGGAACCAGGAAGGTCTTCATGTATCTGGCCAAGTTGAAGAAGAAAAGATGGTGGACATATCTAAGACCACATGGCTCCATTATTCTGTGAGAATACCGCCCAGGCCCCTTCCTGAAGCCATTATCAGGCTTTAACACTTGAGTGTGAATTAGTTTATCAGATCCTTTCCTGACCTTTAGGGAGGGTAAGGGAAGAAGCTAGGAGAGCCAGGGCACTCCAATTCTGGGTGGGGTTGAAGAAGGAGGATACTAAAGGAAGCCCTGACCCTGCCTGGCCTTTCAGGTCACAGCTGGAAAAGAGCTTTGGTAGGCCTGGGGACCAAGAACCCTGGAGACAAGATCTGAAGTCCCTAGGGGGCTTATCCTGTTTTGTGTGCCCTGAAGGAACATGGAGAGATGCTCCTGGGCCTGGTCATCTGTCAGGCAGAATGGCGTGTCCCAAGTGTGCATAGGGTCTTGGCCTCCCCAAACAATGCTACATCAGGATGTAGATCTCTAATGACTTCCCTTCTACGATGGTGGCCACAAAGGTACCTTGCAGGGAAAGGGCCCTGCTTGGGCCAATCCAAGAACATACTGTCCCTCCTCCTTGACCATTTCCCTGTCCTGAGCAGCATGTAAGAGCTACATCAAGGCAGCTGTTTGGGCCTGGAGCCAGGAGTCAGAACCTGGCAGTCAGTCAGCAAGCATTTACTGAGGAAAATGGGGCCCTCATAAAAAAAAAAAAAAACTGTCAGAGGCTGCCTTGGCCAGATGGTCCTTGAATGAGTTGTGAGCATCCTTCCTAACAAGTGGTCATGCAGCCTCTGCTGGAAGATGCCCAGTGGGGGGGAGCACATCAGCCCCGAAAGTAGTTTGAGCTATGCTGGGATGGCTCCCTTCATTAGAAAGGTTTTCTTTGATCTTAAATCAGCCTTCAGTTTTTTCAATTTTGACTCAATGCTCCTAGCTCTGCCAAACAGAAGGGATGGATGGATGGATGCAAGGATGAATGGATGGATAATGATTGAAAGGTGAACGGATAGATGGGCAATTAATAGATGGATGGATGGATAGATGGGTTAAAAGATGGATGGATGGATGATGGAAGGATAGATGACTAGATGATGGGTAGATGGAAGGATGGAGGGTATGATGATGGATGGATGCATGCATGCATTTGCTAATTCGTTATTAGGTGCCAGGAACTTTTCTAAGTATTGAGGATAAAAATTCATATAAGCAAGAGCCCGACCTCAAGGAGATGGCACTTTATTTGGAGAGAGAGAGTATGTAATAGGGAGTTGGGGTGGGGCTAGGTACTTGGGCCCCAGTACGGTTTTGGAAATGTCTGTGAAGCCATGGCAGACACCTGGTTCCAGGAACCAGAAATCAAAAACTCCTGAATCAAAGTATGATCAGAGTTTGCAAGGGGAAAGAGGGAATAGGTGTGGGAAGGGGGTCTTCCTCCTACCTTCAGTTGTTCCTGTGTCTCACTCTTCTAGGAATGGACCCATCTCTGCCAGTTGAAGTCAGATCTAACTCATGGGTCTCTCCTTTACTCAATCCAATCCAATCTAATCAACATTTATCATGCATTGTGTCAGACCCTAAAGCCACAGGGCCACAATGAGACAAGCCTTCCCTCCCCAGGAGATATGCTTAGTCCCCCACCCACATTTTCAGTAACCTTTCCCCATTCCTTCCTTTCCTTCCTTCCTTCCTTCCTTGGACTCAGTCTCCTCAGTTTACCCCAGCTGTACAGGAAATTTCCACAGTCCCCCACTGATCAGCATGGGAGTTTTGGCCTGTTATGTTTAGGATCTGAACCACCTCATTCCTTCCTAAGCACCCTCCCCCCATTTCCAGGAGTTTCTCACAATGATGCTGTCTATAAAGTGGATATCTGATGGCCTTAACCCTCTAGAGTAGAGAACTCAAGAGACTGACCAGTCTTGGCCTCTTTTGACAGTTAGAATCACGTATGTGAGAGGGAATGTCTACTTCAAATCTACCCCTGATTTTCTAGCAAAAGGATAAATTTTAATTAGGATGTGGCCATCCCCATGTGACAAGGGAAAGAGGGAAACTTCTCCCTGAATGTTAGGAGTTTTGCTAACTAGGGACTCTGAGCAACTGTGACCGTAATATTTTTTTCCCCTGGATAAAAACTCCACAAAAATGCAGAGGAGAAAAGGTGACACCAGATAACTGTTGCAACTAGAGAAAAAGGGGTTAGGATGGAAGAGGAGATGTTTAGAGAAAGGGCCACACCCTAAATCCCTCTTTCTCGAAGGGAGAAAGATAAGAAACGACTAGCAAGGATTCCTTTCATTCTTTTTTTATTATTGTTTTTTGAATTTTACAACTTTTCCCCCATTCTTGTCTCCCTCCCCCCACCCCCCAGACGGCAGTCTGTTAGTCTTTCCATTGTTTCCATGGCCTACATTGATCTCAGTTGAATGTGGGGAGAGAGAAATCAGATCCTTAAGGAAGAAACATAAATTATAAGAGATAATATAATAATAATAATAATAGCTAATCAAATAACTTTTTTTAGAACAGAAAAGTAATAGTCTTTGTTTAAACTCCATGGTTCTTTCTTTGTGTAGAGAGGTATTCTCCGTCGCAGACACCCCGTGCTCCCGTTTGTATCATATGCAACTTTTCCAAAATCTTCAGTGTCTTTCCCTTTTCCACCATCTGCATCCAATCCACCAAACATGCTTGGGTCCCCTTAGTTCTAGCAGTCTTCCTCCAACGCTTCTACCTCAGTTTCTCCCTCTCCTCAATGACCATAGCTGAATGTAAAGGGTTGTTTGGAAGCCATTGACATATGAAGGGGACAGTCCCTTTCTAGGGACTGAGTCTTATTGGGAAATCTGTCCTGGGAGAGAAAGGGGTCAGGGAGGAAGGATATCTCTTGAATTCGGGTTCCAGAAGGTAGAGATTCTGACAGCCCAAGTTGATGCAGATTTGGAAGCCACATTTAATAAAGGAATCAGCAGATCTGTTCCCAATGTCCGATGAGGGACAAGAGGCAAAGAGCAGCCGGAAGAAGCCAAAATGAAGAAGAGACAGATCCAAGCTCCTTGCCCAGCAGGACTCTGGATCAGTCAGTAAATCTGTATGAGGTGCTTGCCATGAGCCAGGCAAACACAGAGAAAGTCTCCAAAGAAAGCCCCAAGAAGCCTACAGGCTGAGGGGTGGCCTCTGCCTCTGCTCGTCAGCAGGCCCTTATTTATATCTGTGTTCCTCTTGGCTACAAGAATCTCTTTGATAGGCGTAATCGTGCCCACCTGTGAGAGGAGGGGTTCAGACCATGGCCCCACGCCACTCCCTTCTAGAGAGGAGTCCTTGAGAGTCAGCTTGTGGGAATGTTGGCACCTGGAGGCTCCTGGTGGTTCTCATGTTTACTCTTCATTATGACTGGAAAGGTCACAAGATGGCAGGGCACCTTGTTCCCTGCCTGCCCCCACCCCATCAGTGTCCCACAGTCAGTTCATCCCTCTCTCTAGTCCTGCTAGTCCATCTGGGAGCACATGCTCTAGAGCATTCTCCCTTCTTCCTAATCAGCCCTCAGGCTTCTTCTCCATCCTGTTCTTTCCTCCCACCCCCACAATCCTGGCTTACCAGATCCCCATCTGCTTCAGCTCTTTAGTTGTTTCCTCTGGTCCATCTCAAACCACTTGGAGTGCTTGGTCCTTAGACATCCCAGATTCCCTGGTGCAGGTTGCCTGCACATAATTGGGGCATTCCCAAGCTACCAATAGTCCTGGGTGTCCCCATCTCCAAATTATGTCAGGTATTGGGGCATTCCCAAGCTACCAATAGTCCTGGGTGTCCCCATCTCCAAATTATGTCAGGTATTCTCTGGGTCACCTCTGATCATGGACCCACCAGCCTATGCTCTGGGCACTCAGCCTCTCCTCCCCTCCACAGCTGCCCTCTTCCTCTTCAGTGACTATGGCAGCTGCAAAGGCTGTCCAGATTCTGATGGGTTCCGTTATTACTATGTCCCAAAGTGGTATCTTCACCCAGGAAGACAGTAGGACCTTTCCCCTCCTCCCCTAGAGCCTGAGGACTTGAAGGCCCCTCCACACTGTCTATTCCCCCCATATCAAGATTGGCACACACCTTTTTGAGATCCTTCTCTCAGACACACGGGCACTGCCTTCTGGACTCCCTCCTATACTCACTGCATTGATGTCATCATCACACTTGCTTTCCCCTCTTGATGGTGCCCCCCTATTGCACCAGCTCTGATCTAAGCATTGACTTGTGCAGATGAACCTATGAACCTGTGACCAGGGACAGTTTTTCCCACCTCCTAGATCTTCCACCAGATGATAAGGCTGCCCAGATCCAGCCTTCTTCCCAGGGGATGATGGTTCTTAGGGTAGCCTTTAGGTACAGGATTTGAGATCCCCAGGTGGAACACTTCTGCCTTCAGAATGGGACCCTCCCTCCTTCCCCTATTACTCTGGAGTGGAGGTCCTAACCCAGGGTCCCCAGACCATCAACAAATCCCCCCAGACCATGCATCAATTTCAGGGCATCTGTGAACTTAGTCTGGAAAAAATAAATCTTGGTTTTCATTAACCTCTAACTGAAATCAAATATTTTCTTCAATTCTTTAAAAACATGATTCTAAGGAGACATGTCCATAGCTTTCCCCAGACTCCAAAGAGGTCCAGGTTAGGAAAATGATTGAAAACCCCAGGCCTGAAGATCCTGATGCTTGTGGCTCCCAGGGTTGGGGAAGAAGGGAAGGAATTGCAGACTGTGACTGCCAAGAATGGCCCAGCCAGAGGGGTCCTGGCCTGCGTCTAATCCCATTTCAGAGGCAGTCTCTGTTATTCAGAGGCAGTTATCTATTTGATAATAAATCAAGTGAATTTTGTGACAAGGAAAACAGGAGGGACTGCCTTGAAACAGGGAGGTAGGTACTCTAATGAAATAATGATGATGTCACAATGATCATGATGTTGGCAATGATGATGGTGGTGGTGGTGGTGATCATCATCATCATCATGATGGTGGAATTGGTGATCATGATGATGTTGAAGAGAAGGGAAGAGGAAGAGGAGGATGGTTAAAGGATAGTAGGGTCTATGGATTCCAGGTTGACTGAATGGCTGAATCCAAAGAGAAAATATTCAATCATCAGCTTAGGTAGGAGGTCACCTTCTGTCATTAGTATTTCTCAAAGAAAGACAGTAGGACTTTCCCACTACTCCCTCAGAGCCTGAGGACTTAATGTCCTAGGAATGTATGCTTGACCCAAGATCATAATGTTTGGAGATGAGACAAGGCTGAGGGGAGTCAGCAATGCACAGAGAGATGATGGGGAGACTCAAAAAGGTGTTGGGAGATGAGAGCAATGAGTGGAATTGAATTAAGGAAAATGTTGGTAAATACTTGTGCATTCTATAAGGAATATGTGATCTCATCAATATAGACATTCCCTCTATGCCTTCCTCGTATCTCCAGAGAAACTCTGAGGGCACCAGAAGGACACCAACCTGCCTTTTGTCAGCTTTCACTCTTCCATGTGAACAGTCCACAATCTTTTTTGACCATGCATCTGTCAATGCTACCCTTCATTCTAGTCCTTCTTCATCAGCCTGCTCCCTGTGCCCTTTAAGTGCCAAGGAGACCCTGTGAGCCAACCTTTGGTTGAGCCACTCACTGGTGGGCCTCCAGGAGCACGTCGGTTCACAGGACAATGCACAAGCTTCTTGCAGTCGGAGAACTGAAAACAATGGGGTGGTTCCCTACCTTCCAACCTCTTTGCCTCAGTCACTCCAGAAGAAGAGCAGGATGCCATCTTGTCTCTGTTTCACCAGTGGTTGACCAAGTGACTGGTCTCCTCTCTGTCCTCAGCTAAGCTAATCTTTGGGAACCTGAAGTTCCTTCAGTTTGGGGAGACCTCGTCCTCCTTTAGCAGTGCCTTCCTGAGCCACGGGGCTCTTCCATTGCCGTGAGAGGAGACCTTGGACATTGTGGAGGCCAATGACGGGATGATAACCATGGTGATGATAATAACTCCCTTCCAAACACAAAGGCTACATTGACTCACTTAAAAACTCACTTACTTCCCATTGATGTACCCCCCACCCCCACACTTCCTTTTGAACCAAGTATGAGGTTTAGCAGAATAGCTGCCAAGTGTTGGCCAGAGGCAGAAGGAGCCTGGGGGGTGGGTGGGGGAGCCACAAACTGGCTTGAAGGCTTTATGAGGCTGCCCAAGGCCTGAATGCTTGTCCACTTGGCCCCAGAGACAGAACAAGAAAAACTGGGAAACTGTCCTGCTGGGGTGGGGGGAAGCTGAAGGAGCTGGTGGGCCCTCCCTGTTCAGAGAGTTTGGAGCAGAGGTTGGAGAAGGCAGCCTCATTTGAACTGAACTTGGACTAGAGGGCCTGGAATTGCACTAGTCTGCAGGGCTCTGATTCTGACCTCAGGCTCCCCAGTTCCAGTCTTGACTAAGATTTCTCCACCTCTTGGGGTTTGCAGAACACTCAGCCCCCCCACCCCCCAGCCTCCCCACAAAGGGTGGAGAAGGACCCTCAGCTTAAAGCAGGCATTTCCCTATTTGGGGGAGGGCCCATAAGGTGGAAAGAGACAATGGCTGGGGTAGGCAGGAGGAAGGTTTGCCTTAGGCCTACTGTCAGGGAGTTCTGACAGCTGAGACCCTTGACAAGGAGGGGAGTCAGACAGCAAGCATTTACTACATTTTGGGCATAATGGACATGGAGGGGGTGGTGGGTACAATCACCCAACCTTTCGAAGGAGAGGAAAGCCTAATGAGCCCTCTGGCCTCAGCCATTGGGGTGCAGTGGAGGGAGTTGTCTGTCTGTAGCTGGCTACTGGCAGGGGTCAGGGGCCTGGGGCCTTGGAGCTGGAAACTTCATTCCATGAAGTCCTGCATGACTGAACAGGAGGAGACAAAATTCTCCAGCTCAAGGACTAACATCTCATCTCAGGGCACCATCAATTCCTAAGGATTCTAGTCCACACATGCTAGCAGGGAGATGACCAGGCTCCTCCCCACCCCCTCCCAAAGTTCAGTTGAACCCAGGACCTCCCTGGTAGGAAGTCATCCCCTCAAGCTTCTGGGCTTCCCAGACACCAGCTCAGAGCCACACTCCTCCTTCTAGGCCTGGCCCCCTGAGGACTTCATGGCTTCATGATCACATCTCCTCCAAGCAGTCTTTCCTTTCCTGGCGATCTCCAATCTAATGGTCTCTGACTGGTTTATACAGAGTCGTGGGCATGCCAGTTCCTTCGTTAGACTGGGGTTCCTTGTGGGCAGGCAGGGACTGGATTTAGGTTTTCCTTGTGTCCCCACAGTTTATCTGACCCAAATAGCCCCTCCAGAGATGATAACTGATTGATTCACTAACTGCTGTGGGTCTCTCCCCTGAATTAGTTTCTCATTGAGGATGAGAAGAATAGGGATTTTTCCTAATTCTGCCAGAGACAGACATGTCCACTGTCTCCATTTTGACCCAAACCTTAGTCTTACCTCTTGGTCTTACCTACACTAGCTGTCCTCTCTGGAGTCCCCATTATTGCCTGCCTGTCTTGGGGTCCCCATCTTCTCCTGAGGGTGCTTCCCATTGAGCCTCTCTCTCTCTCTCTCTCTCTCTCTCTCTCTCCTAATCTGTTCTTCACACACGGCCAGATTCATCTCCTATCCCAGGGTGGGACCAGGAGGGGCCATTTCCTGGACTATTGTGTTTAGTTGGGGCACCAGCATTAAGGAAGGACATTGATAAGCTGGAGGAAGAGGGGGAGGGAGGAGGAGGAGAAAGAGGAGGGGGAAGAGAGGAGAAGGGGGAGGAGGATGAGTTGGAGAAGTAGGAAGGGGGAGGGGAAGGAGAAAGAGGAGGGGAAGGGGAGCAGAGGGAAAGCCACATCCAGGATGGTGTAGGTCTGAAGGAAAAAGAAAGAATTAGAATGGGGATGAGAAGGCTCCTTGGAGTCTCCCTTCTTGGAGACAACTCTTTGAAGGACTGTCATATGGACAAGAGGATGATCCCAGAGGACAGCCCCAGCAGCCCCCCAGGGACCTGGCAAGACTGAGCATCAGGATCACTTTTCTAGAGATGAACTCCCTGCATGCTTGGGATGGGCTGTGGCATCTGTTGCTGCAAGTCGCCATTGCCTCCTCCCCATCTCCTCAGGATGACCCTCTGTCTGTCCCATGGCATCATAGAGAAGGTTTTACTTCAGGGCCTGGCTGGATTGAAGCCATTCAGGTGCCCTCTGAGGTTCAGGAACTCTGGGAAATTAAGGAAGATTAAGGTTGAGGCCTTGACCCATCAGGAAGATGTCTAGAGGGAACATTTCTATGGACATTCTTGTTGAGATGAGTGAACATTCTCACAGACACCCTTGTAGGCCTTGTCAATCAAACTACCAAATAACTACATTACGGAGCTAGAAAAAATAGCCACAAAATTCATCTGGAGCCACAGAAGGGCAAGAATAGCAAGGGAACTGATGGGAAAATGTAAAGGAAGGCTCTACCAGATCTCAGACTACACTATAAAGTGGCCATCATCCAAACTGCCTGGTACTGGTTAGGAAATAGAGGAATGGAGCAGTGGATTAGGACTGGGTCAAAAGAAACCACAGAAAATGACTACAGCATTCTACTGTTTGGCCATCCCAAAGACATTAGTTCCTGGTTTAAGAATTCACTATTTGACAAAATTATCAGGGAAACTGGAAAATAATATGGCAAGAGTTAGGTACAGACCCACATCTCACACCCTACACCAAAACAAGGTCAAAAATGGTACATGAATTAGACATAGAGCAATACCATAGACCAATAAATAAACCAAAAATACTCTATCTATCTGATCTAGGGAAAAGGGATAAATTTTTGATCAAACAATTATAAACTGAAAAAGGAATGATTTTGACTATATTAAATTTAAAAGGTTTTACACTAATAAAATCAATGCTGCCAAAATTAGAAGAAAAGCAGAAAGTTGGGAAATAATCTTCACAACTAGGAGTTCTGATAAGGGTCTCATTTCTAAAATAGATAGAGAATTGCATCAAATTAATAAGGTTACAAGTCATTCCCCAATTGATAAATGGTCAACGGATATGAACAGTTTTCAAATGAAGAAATTAAAGCTATATATAATCATATAAAATGCTCCAAATCATGATTGATTAGGGAAATGCCAATTAAAGCAACAATGAGGTATCATCTCACACCTATCAGATTGGCCTGGATGAGAAAAAGGGAAGATGAGCAATGTTGGAGAGGTTGTGGGAGGAGTGGGACATTGATGCATTGCTGGTGGAGTTGTGAACAGATCCAACCTTTCTGGAGAGCAATATGGAACTATGCCCAAAGAGCAGTAAAACTGGTCATACCCTTTAACCCAGCAATTTTAATTCTAGAATTATATCCAGAAGAAATTGTAAAAAATGGGAAAAATCCTCCATGTTCCAAAATATTCATAGCAGCCCTTTTTGTAGTGGCAAAGAATTGGGAATTGAAGGGCTGTCCATCCATTGGGGAATGGCTAAACAAGTTATGGTACATGAATCCTATGGAATATTAATGTTCTATAAGAAACCATAAATGGTCGGACTCTAGAGAAGCATTGAATGACTTAGGGGATCTGCTGCTGAGTGAAGGGAGCAGAACCAAGAGAGCAATGTCCACATCAACATTATGAGATGAACAACCTTGATGGCAGCAGCTCCTCTCAGCAGTTCAGAGAGCTAGGACATCTATATCCGACTGGTAATGGACAATGTGATCCCCACCCAGAGGATGAAAAGCAAAACAAAACACACTGAAAAAAACCCAACCTTTCTGAATCTAATGAACGCTTTATAAAAATTACCTCTTATGTATCTCTTTCCCTTAATCCTAATTCCTCATGCCAAAAATGACTAATCTGTAAACATGTTTAACAAAATATGGATGTAAAATGCTAACCTGGGTGTTCCCTACTGGGGAGGGAAGGAGGGGTGAAAGGAAATTTTGTAACTTAAAAATAAACAAGTGAATATGGATGAAAAAAATAAATTAATTTTTAAAAAGAACAAAAAAAAAAAGACAGCCTTGTAGGCAAGATGGTGCCTAGGCTAGTGGAGCATGCCCAGGGATACCTCCTCAGGGGCCTTTCATCTCTTCTGGAAAGCACTTGTCCTGGGTGAAGGCTTGGCCTCCCTGGTCCTAGAAATAGTAGATAAATGTTGACTGAAATTGCTCTTGGTTGGGAGCAGCCTGGAGAGAACCCAGGCCAACAGCTTAAAGGTCTCCTCTCTCTTAACTGCTTCTGTTGGGTCCAGGCACCTCTGGTTATGACCTGACTCTCCCCAAAGCACCATCTTCCCACTCATCCTGGTCTGAGAAACCTCAGGACTTTGCTTCTCCATGACTGCTCCTTTTTGAGCTTTTTCTTTGACTCTGGAAGAGGAGGGAATAATGTGAAGCCATGCGATGGTCAGCAAAACCCTGTTCTTCCAGGACCAGGCAGGACCCGACCTGGAACAGGATTAGCCTTGGAGTAGGGTCCAGGCTTGAACCCTTGCACAGTCATGCACCAGCTGTGGGACACTGCTGAGCCTCAGTTTCCTCATCTAAAATGAGGTCAACAGTCCTCCTGCTGCCTCTTTGTCTGACCTGATCTAAGGAAGGTCTCCCTGTCTTTTCCACCGGCCCTTTAGGGTCTTTCGGTTGCCATAGTCTTTTTTTGTCATCACTGTTCCTGAAAGGGACCTAGAGAGGCCAGTACTTGCCCCAAGGAGGAAACTCTAATAGCAAACATTCCAGGCAGCAGAGGCAGAGGGATGTAGCATTTTGGAGCAAGGGAGCCTTCTTCCCAGCACCCTTCCTATCGCACCCGATGATAGCTGGTTACCAAGGCTACGTACAGATAGGACCAGCTTTCCCTCCCACCTGCCTCCCTTATCACCTCCTGCCAGGACTATTGCAACAGTCTCTTAACCAGTCTCCCCGCTCTTCACTCCCCCCACGCCATCCTCCACTTAGCTGCCAAAGAGATCTTGGTGAAGGGCAGACCGAGCTCCTCTTAGACAAAATGGTGGATGATCCTCAGGTCCCTTCCCTCTCTCAGCAGTCCTGTTAGCTACTACGTTCTCTCTAAAACCATCTCCCATCTCTGTGCCTTTGAAGAGGCTGTCCCCAAACCTCGGAAGCTCTCCTGCCTCAGTTCTCAGCTCAAGTCTTGCTCCCTACATAGGACTCCTCTTGATCCTCCAACCACTACTGCTGCACACCTCCCCCACCCCACTACTATGCACTCATCTTGAGGGCAGCCTTCTAGGGGGAACTCGGCCCCCGTTCTCTAGGACTCCTACTGAAGGGTCTACTGTGGGCTATGTGCTGTGATGTCCCCTGGGAATTAAGAGTGGCAAGAAGAAGCAATTCCCCCCAACCTGGAATTCTAAACTAAATAAAAATGTTGAAACAGTGGGTGTTTATGATCTCAACTGTATGACTTGGGTGAGTCATTTAACTGTGTCTCAGGTCCTCATCTGTAAAATGGGGATGATGAAAATACCTATTACCCTTTATTGTGAAAATCCAATATGAGATCATTGTGTGTGTGTGTGTGTCTGTGTGTGTGTGTGTGTGTGTGTGTGTGTGTGTGTGTGTGTGTGTGTGTGTGTGTGTGTGAGAGAGAGAGAGAGAGAGAGAGAGAGAGAGAGAGAGAGAGAGAAGAGAACTTAATAAATCTAATAGGGCTATCTAAACGCTAATGATCATTGTCAAGGGCACCTAGATAGTTCAGGATCATAGTTCAAATCCAGCCTCTGACACCTGCTAGCTATGTGACCTTGGGCAAGTTACTTAACCCTGATCACCTCTCATCCAGTCATCCTGAATCATATCTGGCCACTGGATCCAGATGGCTCTGGAGGAGTAAGTGAGGCTGAGGACTTGACACAGCCCCCTTTCACTCAAATCCAGTTCACATGCTTGTCATGGCATCACCTCTCTGGTGTCACTGTCTTCTCCGAGAATGAGGGATGAACAGCATCATCACCATCAAACAGAGGAGCCTCAAATCTGAAGGGATGTGTGTGGAGTTGAAGCCAGGGAACAAGGAGATTGTTTCTAGGCCATGTTGTTCCTCCATTAATTGGAGAAGAGAACTTCGGTTGGGATCGTGGTTCTCGTCTTCCAAATGGTAGGGGAAGGGGAGGGATGGGAGAGAGTTTGGCACCGAAAAGAAGAAAAAGAAAAAGGGGAGAAGAAAGAAGAGATAAAGGTGGGGCTGTTAGCAGCATCAGGTCTCAAGGATTCTGCCCTCATTGGAATCTTCCACTTACTAAATCTGACCTTGGTTTGTTCTACATAAGAATGCACATTAACCAGACATCCTGGTGATGATTACTGCATTGACTCAAGTTTGAGCTAGAGTCTTGCTTCCTTAAACAACTCTTTGATAGCTTAGTAGCTGACCTCAGACATTTGACACTGACTAGCTGTGTAACCCTGGATAAGTCACTTCACCCTGACTGTCCCGCATCCAGGGCCGTCTCCAGTCATCCTGATTCCTATCTGGCCACTGGGCCCAGATGATTATGGAGGAGAAAGTGAGGCTGGTGACTAAGCACAGCCCCCCCCCCACTCAAATTCAATTCACGTGCTTGTCGTGGTATCACCTCCCTGACGTCGTGGTCTTCTTCAAAAAGAAAGGACAAACAACCACAATAACTTGATATTTTCCAATGTGATGCTGTTTGGCATTGATATAAACCAAATGGCCCTCCAGGGGCCTCAGTTTCCCTTGCGTGCCAGAGGTAGATATTTAGTTAAAGCTTGGAGGTTGCTGGGTGGAAATGCTCGGTCTCTGCATTCCACAGAATCTAAAGTGGGTCAGGTGATCTAAACACTGATCTAATTAGGCCTAAACTTGCTTCAGTCCTTATGGGGACCAGGAAGGATTGCTTTACTCCACCCAGCAGATTGATCCCGGTCTCTAGCCTCCAACATAAATTTAGTCACAAATGAATCCCTGACTGGAGCCACAAACTGACCACTCCCTGAGCCTATATGTGTCCCAAACAGGTGTTTCAAGCCCCAAGACCCAAGTGTGGGGGCTCAGGACAGATCCTCCTGTCTGCTCTGTTGGCTAGTGATACCCTAGTACCATGATCCTGTCTTCCTTAGGAACAAACAGCAGGAACATTTTCCTTCTTGGTGAGTTCTGGGCCATTGTCAGAGGAGAAAAATGTCAGGCCACTGGTGAGAATGATTAGGCTTTTTCCATCCCTCCTCCTGAGACAGAACTTTACTGGCCCACAGCCTCCCATGGGAGGGGCAGTGATTAATGTTTCATGGAAGGGCCATGCTTCATGTGATGCATTGTTGTCTTTGGGTTTACAATATGATGAGGGTGATGAGGGAATCCACTGCCAGGGAGGCTGAGACCAGAGGAAGGAGGGACCCAGGGAAGAGCTGAGTCAGCCCAAGTTCCTTGCCTTTGTCTCTAAGGGTCAGGTCTGCTCCATCACGCCCAGGACTGCCTCTGGAGCTTGACCATTGGAGTCTGGTCACTCTTCCTCCCTTGGAGATCCTACCTAGAACTAGTATCTAATCCAGGCCACATGGGCTGGAAAGGTTGATACTGAGCTCCCTCCTATGCCCAGGATGTGCTTGAGCAAGCTGTGAGGGAGACAAGATGGAGAGAAATCTGGACCCTGCCCTCCGAAAGTCCAGAGCCTCATGCCTGTGAAACAGTGGGGAAGATGGTGGCTTCAAAGTCCAAGATCTTAGCTTGAATCCTAGCTCTAGGACCTGTGGAACCTCAACAAAGGACTTCAGTTAGGTACCCTGAAAGGCCCTTACAAGGACCACCCCATGCAAGTGTGGATTGATGGGAGACAAGTGTAAAGGGGGACAGAGAAGAGAGATCTCCTGTTTACCATCCCAGGCTCTCTCTGTCTCCTCTCTCACTCTTCATATGTGTGTTTATCACTTTCTAGCTATAGTTCCCTGGACACCTATCTGTCTATCTATGCAGCTCTCTCCCCAGACATCGATTTATTATTGGATCTATTTATCCTTCTTTATGAACCTCTCTATCTCATCTATAAAGATATTTCTCTGCTTCTATATCTCTAGGAATATCTTTTTAACTATGGCTCTCTCTCTGAATTGATGTCATTCTCTATTTCTGATTTTCTTTCTTCTCTTGTTTCCCCCTCTTCTCTCCCTTTCTCCCTCCCTCCCTCCCTCCCTTTCTGTCGCTCTGTTTATCTCTTCTGTCCCCCTCCCTCCCTCTGCTCTCTCCCCGTCCTTCTCTCTCTTTCTCCCTTCCTCTTCCCCCTCTTTCTCTTCTCTTTCCTTCTATGCTTTCTCCACCTTCTCTTCCTTCCTCAGCACTAAGATTGCTTTCTTGGGTCTGGTGGTCTCCAAAGGGGCAGCTGAACCTGAACTCTGATCAAGGGATCAAGGAGTCCCTGGAAGCCTTGTTGTCTGCAGAGCAGGGCAGCGGAGGCAGCTCCAGCTTCTGGAGAGCAGGGTAGGGGGGGATGGCTCACCAGACAGGCAGCATTGACCTGCTGAGAATGAAGGGGCTCAGGCGTTTGGGATATTCCTTAGAGTCATGATCCCCCCTCCCCACCCCACACTGGCTCCTAGTGTGCCAGCCTTCATTCTCTTATCCCCAGGTGGGATGGGTGAGGCCCCAGCCTTGGCCCAGAAGGAGGAACCGGAGGGTTTCCAACAGAACTGACAAACAGATCAAAGTGCCATCAAGTCCCAGCTATTGGTACCCTACAACCCCAAGCCCCCCCCCCCCCCCAGGATGATGGGGAGATATTAAAACTCCAAAGTTGAACAGCAGTAGTTTGATGGGAATTCTTTCAACCCCATCTTTTCATGAATATAAAAATGAGAGGGAGGGACTTTTGGTAACTTCTAGGGTGTGTAATGGCTAATTTGGCTCGCCGCTGAGTCGAGCTTATAAACCAAGAGAGCTTGTATAATGCTAGTGAAATCTCTGGTGTTAGTTAATTTTTGTTTTTCTATAAATCTGAGACCACACAATATAGCTCTCAGAATCCCAACCCATTCAAGGCCTAGGCTTGTTACAGTCATTGGGCTGATCCCAGGCTGACCATGTCTTCAGACACCAGTGGGCTTCCCATTACTTCCTTCTCAGAGGACCCCAGAAGAACCACCATTCATATCAACAGAGGTTGCTCTGAGGGGGGCTGAGAGGAGAAATCCAATTCAGATTTATCTTACGTTTTAAACTTGAGGTAGAGAAATGTAAGTGATCCCAGGGTGCAAAGCTTAGAGTAGACATGGGCTGGGGGCACAACCCGCCAGAGAGTCAACAAGCTTTTCCAAATGCTTGCTCTGTGGTGGGCACTCTGCCACAAATGAGGGCAGCAGGCTGTTCAGAAGCTCATGTTCCTTCAGTGAGACAAGATCAAAGGATAGATTGGCATGGGGAGAGCCTCGAATTGTGGACATCATCAAGAGGAGTCCAGGGAAGAGGTGATGATGAGGAGCTGCAGGTGATGAGGTGGGGGCCATGGGAGCAGAGGGAAGGGGATGGAGGGGAGAAATGTGGTGACTGCAACAGGTGGGAATGAGGAGGGGCAAGGGCCAGCCCAGGGGAGCAGAGTGATGGGTACCAGCAAAGTCAGAAAGAGGTGAGGGTATGGGACATCTGGGGGACAACTGATGTCTAGTGTCTAATAAGCAAGTGATGATTGCAGAAGTGAAACTAGGTCTGGAGAAGTGGACCTCTGCCTTCAGGGAGGTCATGGCGGTCAGAGGAGGGGAACTACATACACAGGACAGGCGGTGAAAGTGAAGGCTACTGGGAGTGCATAGTCACAGAGAAGCATCCAAAGTTATCAGGGTCCTAAGGATGGTTCTGCTCTTGGAGGGTTAAGACACCATGTTGATAGGGAAGAATCACTCACTGCCTTTCTTGGGTCTCTGACCTTAAGTATCCCAGCTGCTGGCTAGAGGTAAAAGGAAGGGATTGTGTATCATGGGAAGGTCCCGCCCCCAGACCCAGCATCTCCCCACCTGAGAGACCAACACCAGAATTCCATTCCTGGGGGCCCAGAGGCCTTCAGTCTAACCTGGAGAAGACCCATGAGCACCTGAGAACTGTCTACAAGCATCTAGCTGTCTGCTACATACTTGAGACACTAGATGTCTTCTGTTTGGCCAAGGGAGGAAAATAAGGAGCAGGAGGCAGATTGAGATGATGCCTAAAAGTCGGATGGGATGGCTGGAGAAGGGGACCTCGAGCAGAGCCCTATGACCCTTTGGTGAAAAGAGTAGTCCTGGGCTGCTATGGGGTGACCTTGGGGCCTCTGGGGTCCCTTCTGGGCCAAATAAGTCTCCATCTTGGGCAGGGGCGGGTAACTCACGTGCGATCAAGGGCACGGGAAGGGTGGAGAAGCACCAGTGTGGGGGGAGAGGAAGGACAAAACCTTATGGGCAGTCCTGGAATTTCCCCACTTCTCTCTGGATCTGGGCAGCCAAATGACTAGCAGCCTTCCCCTGCTCCTGGTCACCCCCCAACCCCCAGCAGGCATCTCCACATTACTTGAGAGGGCTGAGGAGGGAGGCAGCTGAATGGACCCAAGCCTCATTCTATAGATCTCCAGGGATTACAGACTTGGAAAATTCATTCAAATGCCTCTTTGCAAAGCTCCCAGCATGAGAGGCCCCCCTCCCTGAGGATTAATGGGATCACACGGGAAAATCATTTCTAATGCTCATTCCTCCACGTGGATGTGGTAACCCCACCCCCATCCCAGTTAAGTCTTACATTCCCTTTTTGAAACTAATTTCCCCCTCCAGAATGCCAACCTGCCTTCAGGACGCACTGTGGGGATGGGGGACCAAATGGCCTGCAGCAAGACGGGGCAACTAAAGTCATGGCTCTCAAACTCTTTGGTCTCAGGACTCCTTTACACTCTTATCAAATATTTAGGACCCCAAGTTTTAGTTGATATGGGTTATATCTATTAATACTTACTGCATTAGAAATGAAAATATCTCAATTTGTGAAAATAGTTTTTGTCTCATAGACCCCCTGAAAGGGTCTTAGGGACCTTTAGGAGCCACTGAACTTAAGGAAAAAAAGAAAAGGGTCACCAGCTCCACCTTGCCTGCTCAAGTGGAACCCTTGGGTAATTGGCATGGCCCAGTGACCACTGCCAGGAGAGTGACGGAGTTAAAAGGACTTTTCTAATCCTCATGAAATAGAGAAAGCAGGTCTAGAGAAGCCTCTGAGGCAAAAGCCACGCCAGCCAAAAGACCAGGGAGAATCTGGGGTGTGTGTGAGAGAGTGGGGGTGACAGAGAGCAGGAAAAGGAAGGAAATGAGAACTTAGTAAGAGCCTACTGTGGTCTAACAGCTGTACCAGATTTTCTCTGTTAGAGGAGGCTGTTTGCTGGAGAAGATGGGAAGGGATGACCACGGGTGTAGGGAGAGGGGTTGACCTTGACAGGGAGAAGGGCCACCCCAAAATAGGAGGCAGGAAGGAAGGAGGAGCTGGTGGGAGAAGGCACAAGAGTGCAGAAAGAGGAGGGAGCTGGGAAGGATGGGGGGAGAGGATGATCTCTCTGGAGTATGACTGAAGGGTGGGAGTCTTTTCGAACATGATCTAGGATTTTGCATAGAACTAACCAGTGGATTTCTTGATCTTAAATGGAGTCTCTAGAATTCCATATGTGGATGCCAGGGAAGAGACCCTGGTGCTGGGATATGAGAGACCTGGGTTCTAATTGTCTTTGCTTTGCCTTGGAGCACCAATCACTGGGAAGAAAAGCCATTTGGGACACTAATACATTGTTGGTGGAGTTGTAAATGGATCCAACTATTCTGGAGATCAATTTGGAACTGGGCCCAAAGGACAATCAAATTGTGCATATCCTCTGATTCAACAACACCACCGCTGCTATGTCTATATCACAAGGACTTTAAAAAAATGGAAAAGGATCTATTTGTACAAAAAGATTCATAGCAGCCCTTTTTGTGGTGACTAAGAATTGGAAACCAAAGGGACATCCATCAATTGGGGAATGGCTAAACAAATTGTGGTAAATGATTGTGATGGAATATTATTTTGCTGTAAGAAATGATGAGCAGGATGATTCCAGAAAAACCTGGCAAGACATACATGAACAGAAGCGGAATGAAGTGAACAGAACCAGGAGAACACTGTACACAGTGACAGCAATTTTGTTCAATGAAGAACTGTGAATGACTTAGCCATTCTCAGAAATACAATGATCCAAGACAACCCTAAGGGACTCATGACGAAGCATGTCATCCACCTCCAGAGAAAGAACTGTTATTGGCTGAATGCGTGCTTTTTTTTCACTTTCTTTTTTCTTTCATTCGAGTCTCCTCATCTAAAATGACTATGTTATATAGACTAGAATGACTAGAATGTTGTATACAGTAGCAACATTGTGAGATGACCTCCTATAACTGACAACTTTTCAGAAATACAATGTTCAAGACAATTTCCAAGGATTCACGATGAAAAATGGTATTGAACTTCAGAAAAAGAATTGCTGGATTCTGCATGCAGTTAGAGGCATCCTAGTTTCTCTTTATTTTTTGTAGTATTTTTCCTTTTGTTCTTTCTTTTCTTTCAAAACACAACTTGCGTGGCAATGTTTTATGTGATTGCACAGATAAAAATCGATATCAAATTGCTTGGCATTTTAGGGAGAAGGGAGGGAAGGGAACAGAAAGAGGCAGAAACTTTGGAACTGAAAATTTTTAAAAAATTAAATATGAAAAATTGTCTTTACATGCAAGTGGGAAAATAAAATGCTTTTTAAACAGACCCATTTGGCTACACTTCCAATCCCACACCCATGATACTTGCTGTGTGACTGAGCTCAGATTTTTAAAGGTTGTGCCTGGATATGCTTCTGTGACCCTGAGAGCTCATCCATGTGGGTCTTCTCCCTAGTGAGGCAGCTCCCAGATCCCATCTGGGCAGGTCCTGTCCAAGCCCTCTCAGAAACCCTGAATAGCTGGGTTTCCCCACAGTGGTGGAATGGCTGAGTTAAAGGTCTGGAAGTAAAAGGAACAAGGGTCAGCTGCCCATATAGAGAGGTCAAAACGTCCTCTTCCCTTTCTGCCCCTCCCCCCAACAATATTCAATGAGAGGAGGTTGGAGGTGCCTTCTCTCACAACCATGGCTGGGGGAGGATTCTTTTTTTTTAAGTCCATTGGTATTAACCTCTTTTTAGGGTATCCCTACTTTCCCTGTCTTGTTGTTCCCTGGTAGAGGACAAGTCTGGGGTTACTCTCTTACCTTGATTGACTGGATTATCTTCTGGGCTTGCAAGCTAAGCAAATTTAATGACTGATCTTTGGCCAGTTGATGACAAACTGTTCTGATATCACCTGCCAAACCAACCTTTTTTGATAAAGGATTGATGGGGCCTGGTACTTCATGACACACAGTAACATCTTACCTCTGTTTCTTGCCCTCAGCACCCATTAACTTTCTCATTGTTGTCTGCCTACCGTCTCTCCCTTCTCCAATCCATCTTCTTATCTGCCTCAAGAGCAGCTCAGATCATGTCAGTCCTCTGTCCCTAGTTTCAGTAATGCCCCATTGTCTCTAGGACCCAAGGCCAGGTCTCTATGATGGTCCTTCAGGATCTGGCCCATTTGCTGCTATTTCCAGGCTCACCTTGACTGGCTGCAGTTCCTGGCATGCCCTCCCTCTCCACCTCAATTCTCTCCTAAACTTAGCTTGGGTGCCACCTCCTCCAGGCAATCTTTCCACCTCCAACTATCCTCCACTTAATTCTCTATGCACGTTTCTCCTTCTGACAGAATTTAAGAGTCTTGGAAGTGGAACCTGCTTCATTTCTGCCTTTGGGTTTGGTATGCAGTAGGTGCTTAATACTTGTTGGCAGCATTTGAATCTTGTCTTTCCTTAGGAAACCTCATGGGAGATGTGAAGTAAGCAGCACCAGCCAGGGCAGGTGGAGGAACATGTTCGCCCACTATGGGTGGCTAGAAATTCTATTCTAGACTCTGTGGGCTGGCCCAGGTTGGAAGCCATGGCTCTTCCTTGGGCCTTACCAACTAGCAGGGACCACACTAGTTCCCATGAAAGACATGGCATCACATAGCAGCAGGGCCAGCAATGTGACAAGAGAAGATCTCTCTCCACTAAAACACAGTGAATGCTCTCCAAAAGGGGAGCACCCGAGAACAGGCATGTCCTGGCAACATGCATGGAGAGCCCATGTGGCCGGCAAACATGTGGAGAAAACGGTGTGGCCAGTGCTCAGGCATGGAGAGCATACACGGAGGGGACACAAGCTCGGGCACCAGTATCTTCTGGTGGTGCCATTGTTTCTCTTCAGAGTCCCCAGAGTTCAAGCTGCTTTTTACCAATAAAGGTTCCATCCACAAAGCTGTGCTGGTCAAAAATCTGGCCCTGAAAAGGACAGGTTGAGTTCTGTTGGTGCATAGTCAAGGGGTCTATGAGACACTCCCCCCAAAATCCAGCCAGAGTGCCTCAGGTTAAGATTAGGTTTTTTTTGGAGTGGGGGTATCTGGTGCTGCATAGAAGTTCACAATTGCAGATAGAGATCTCATTTGGGGTTAGGAAAATGTTTATAACATCCACTTAATCTTTATCGTTCTCCTCTGCTAAAACACAAAAATCAAACAAACTAAAACCCTGTGGTGCCAATTCTGAAAAAGGAAAGGAAATTGGAAAGGGAGAAGAGAAAAAGAAAAAGGGAAAAAGAGGAAGGAAAGAGGAAAGGAAGGAAGGAAGGAGAGGAGGGAAGGAAGGAAAGAAAGAAAGAGAGAGAGAGAAGGAGAAAAGGAGGGAAGGAAGGAAGGAAGGAAGGAGAGAAAGAGAAAAGATCACAAATAATAATGAAAGCAGGAGAGAGCCGAGTCTCAAAGAGAGACCTGCCTTGGACACCTCAGACATCTGCTAGTGGGGTGTCACAGGGGGAGTTCACTGGCCTCTAGGGGCTCCAGACAGTTGAAGGCAATTTCCACAAAGAAGTTCTCTACTGAATAAAGGCACGGATAGAAATTTTGGAGGTAGGAGACAAATTCAGCAGAGTCTAATAATGGGACATTATTTCTCTGGTTCACTAGTTTAGGGAACAGAGCCTTGGGGTTAGGAGGGAAGCCCAGGATTTGCTAGTCCCACCCAACCTGAGGGATCTGCTATCCTATGTTCATTCTCTTCCACTAGCATGAGGACCAGCACAGGTCTAAGACCGGGAGGGGAGCTTTGATGATCCCAGAAGGGGTGGGGAAAAGCAAGAGCCTGGGCCAGCTGGGAAGGAAGAGGGAAAGCATGGACAGGAATTAGGATTAGAGGTTCTTGAAGTTCTGCCCCAGGCCTCACTAGAGCAGCCTCACCTCAGGCAAATAGGAAGACAAGTCTATGAGAATAAGAAAGACCAGTATCTTGGAGTCGAGGAGTGGGGCAGAGAAGGAAGAGCAGGGAGTCCACTATTAGAATATCTGAGTTCAGGTCTTGCCTCCAGCACTTACCGAGGTCATCACAACAAGCCTTTCTATAAGCCTCCACTTTGCTTATCTGTACACTGAATGAGTCAGAGGGCTCCCATCTGTCTCCAGTGGAGCCAGTGAGACAGTGGGAAAGAGAGGAAAGGTGGAGTCCATAGATACAGACACTTGAGATTTGGAGCTGGAAAGGACCTTAGAGACCCTCTTCCAAGGGAGAAAACTGAGGCCCAGAGAAAGGAAGGTACTTGCTCAGGGCTTCACAGCAGCTCCTTTAACTCTTGCCCTGTGCTGAGTCAGTCCTTGGGCATGTCCCCACCACCCTATGATCAGACTCTTGGTAGTCCCCTGCCTGACAACCAGAGCAGACCATCTGGCGGCTACAACCCAGGGAAGAGCAGCTAATGTTGGACAGCCCCCTCAGCTTGGCTAGCTGCTGAACCCCATTACTCACTGCAGCACTGAGGTGACTGCTTCTTTGAACCTCAGACCCCCGCCCCCAAGGTAAGGAGGACAGAGGCTATCATCCCTCCTGATAACTGAGGCCTGGGAAAGCCATGCTGCCCATGGCTAAACAGCTCATAAATGTCCCAACCTCACCCTGACCACAGGCCCAATGCTCTTTCCAGTAAGTTGAATTTAGGGTGTTGTCTCTCAGCACAGGGGGAGAGATGGTTTGTCTCAAACCACTCTCTAAACCACCATTCTTTTTAAAATTTTTCCAATTATGTATAAAGATGATTTTCAACATTCATTTTTATAAAGTTTTCTTCCTCTCAACTGCTCCCCCCCCCCAAAGATAGCAAGTAATCTGATCTAGGTTGTACATGGGCAATCGTGCTACAAATATTTCCATCTTAGTCCTGTTGTGAATGAAGAATCAGAACAAAAAGGGGAAAACCACGAGAAGGAAAAAGCAAAACCAACAACACAAAACTTTAAAAGATGAAAATAGTTTGCTGTGATGTGCATTCAGACTCTCGTTCTTTCTCTGAATGTGGATAGCATTTTCCATCACAAGTGTTTCAGAATTGTCTCCTCTGCTGAGAAGAGTAAGTCTATCATACCATGTTGCTATTAGTGTGTACAGTGTTCTTCCAGTTCTGCTCCCTTCACTCAGCATCAGCTCATATAAGTTTTTCCAGGTTTTCTGAAATCTGCCTGCTTATCATTTCTGTTTGCCTCAATTTCCTCATCTCTAAAATGGAGATAATAATAGCTTTTACCTCCCAGGATTGTATTCTATGAGGAGGATCACATAATAATTGTGAAATGCGTTGCTAGTCTGTTGTCTAGTCTTGGCATCATCTCTTTCTCCACATCACTCCTATGCATCTCCGTGTCTACACTTCCCTCTCTCACACAGAACCTCAATACTTCCCCCCCAGATTATTGCTATAACTCCTCATTGTTGCTCTCTTCCTCATCTTTCCCTCCTCAATCCAGACTCTTCCTGACTACAGAAAGGATCTTCCTGAAGGAAAAGTCTGGGCATGTCACTCAACTACTCCCATATCTTCAGGGTTCCTTGACAATCAAATACATTTTATTTCTTTTTAGGTTTTTTGCAAGGCAAATGGGGTTAAGTGGCTTGCCCAAGGCCACACAGCTAGGTAATTATTAAGTGTCTGAGACCAGATTTGAACCCAGGTACTCCTGACTCCAGGGCCGGTGCTTTATCCACTACGCCACCTAGCCACCCCTCAAATACATTTTAAAACTGGTCCTCTGCTGCCTCTGCATTGATCACAGACATATCAATGTTGCCCCAGAATGATGCTTCTCCTCAGAGAATAAAATAGTAACAATAGAACATGGGAGGTAACAGAGATTCTAATTCCGTATGTTATAAAGAGAATCAATAGGGTTCTATATAAGATGAAGAGGAGGAGGTTTGACCTTCATCCTTGAAGAAGACCATGCTATCATGTAAGAAGAAGAAAAATCAAAGTGGTACTTATAATAGCTCTACATAAGGATGTTTGTCCATTGTTCTCATGCACATGAGTTGAATTTGAGGGTAGGGATTGCTATGCTAAGTCACCAGCCTCACTTTCTCCTCCAAAGCCATTCGGATCCAGTAACCAGATATGAATCAGGATGACTGACCATGGCCTTGGATGTGAAGCTATCAGAGCTAAATGACTTGCCCAAGGTTAGTTAGTATCCGAGGTTAGATTTGAACTAAGTTGTCCTGAGTTCAGGGCCAATATTCTACCCATTATGCCATCCAGCTGTTTTCCTACACAAGGAAAACCATCCTTGGATTAAGAGAGATAAAGAAAACTTATGCCCTGCTGAGATGACCAAAGAGTGAACCTCATCACCTCTAATTAATGTTCCCTCTGTAGACTCTCATTCCACCTGATCAAAGTCAGTGGCATTCATTTCCCCATTAGATTTTCCCACATCTCATTGAGTTTCCATTTCCATGGGATGGTCAATGGCCACCCAACGTCCCAGAACCCCTGGTCTCTCTCTGTCACTTTCCTGGGCCATATATGGGAACCCTATTGGATAGCCTCCAGTTTGACCCACTCTGGCTGATCAGAACTTGGAAAGACTGTTCTTCAAAGGGACAGTGATGTTGATGACCAACAGTGGTCTAGTGCCCACAACCCAGAATTACTGAGTCTGCTTGCTTCCTTGCTCCAACCCTGGAGCAGTCAAGTTTACCAGAACGGTAGTGTTTCTTGCACTCGGCTGGCCTCACTAGTTGCTTGGGGTGGCCTGGCTGGACTGGGGCAGAGGGTGTGGGGGAGCCTTGCATTTGCTCCATACTTATCTCCAGACCCAAATTGCCCAGCTCTGTTCAATGGGACACTGTCTAACTGGTTCTGTGGAGAAAATACCAGCCTGAAAACTGGGTAAAAGATACTTTTCCCATAAAGGGGTGTGGAAGTGAAAGAATGCACTTGACCTGGGGTAGCTTTGGTTGTGAATTGGTGCTTAGAGTTATCCAAGTGTCTGGGGGTCCACCCCTTTCGGAGTCAAGGGTTCATCACAGAATCACAGAGTTAAACATCAATAGCATCTGTCCATTGGGTTTCAGAACCAATTCCTTCCACCTCAAATTATTCAGTCATTTGACCCAAGGTCCTACTTAATTCTATTCTTCACCTTATCTTTAAGGAAATGGGAGAAAATTGACTCAGGCCCATTGAGGCCAGTTAACCTCACCCATCTGTCCAATATGTACTAATATCAATGAACAGCAGCAAATTCTTTTTTCTGGGGGTGGGGAAGGATACAGGGGCTGATTGTTGCCTTTTTTTGAGGGCCTGCAGTCATTTCTTAACATTCTTTGTCAACATACCATCCAAGAGACTGAGGTTATTCTCGACATCGTTCTTAAAGTGGAAAGAGGTATAAAGGAAGACAAAAGGATTCACCTCATCTCATTTCTGACGGAGGGTAAGTTTGACTTGTCAGAGGTCGTGGCAAGAACCACATTCCTGACCACCTTTGCAGTGTGGAACCCCATCAGGATTCCAAGAAGAGGTGGGTCACAATTTGTTCCATGTCACTACCCTTGGTGTGTCCTTTGGTCCAACCAACTGGTCTGCTTTCTGTTTCTCATATACATATAACCCTTGAACCTCCCTCATCACACTTTGTTCTGGTCATGCCCATGACTGGAGAATGCTCTCGTTTTGACCTAGAATTCTTTTGTGCCTTTTAAAGCTTGGTCTAATGGTCATCCGGATCCCCCCCCCCCCCCCCCGGATTCTACTTCCTTCCCTGAGTGAAAATGCCTCGACTGTACTTTTTACATGATTTATTTTAATTTATATGTATCCAGTATTCTATCCACTGGTAGAACATTTCATTGTTGTCTGTGTCCCAGTGTCTGTTCCTTGGGCAAGTCACTTTACCTTGATGGCCTCGCATTCAGGGCTACCTCGAGTTATCCTGATTCATATCTGGCCACTGGACCTGGATGGCTCTGGAGGAGAAAGTGCTCGGGATGGCATCAGCTCCTTGATGATGTAGTCTTCTTGGAGAACCGAGGACAAAATACCATTAGCCTGTTCCATGATAAACATTTGTTGACCAAAGCACTGTCTAGGGCAGAGGCAGAAGAGATTAAGTCCTCTCCATTTTCAGGATTGTGACTCAGTCCAGGAAAATGAGACAGCTTTGTTGGTTACTGCTGGAGGATCCTACTCCCTTCCCAAGTCTGCTCTTCTGGGGTCAGAAATAGCCAGCTGAGAGTTCCTCCCAGGAAGCCCCTATACAAACATCCATATGGCCTGTGTGAGAAGGAGGAAGAGGAGGAGGAGGAAGTAGACTGGGATGTGTTGGGGGAGAAGAGAGGATTCTCTCATTAGTGTGTGAGTTTGACTCATCAATGGAAGTCAGGAGGGGGAATATGGAGAACCTGCTGGCCAAGGGAAGGCAAGGTGAGGGAGGAGGAAGAAGGAACCAGCATAGAAGCTGATGACAAGGCCTGGGGATCCTGGATTACAGCAGGGAAAGGAAAGGTATGTAAAGACCAGGGTGGACAACCCACTTCAATTGCATCTGCCCTGCTTATATTGATGCTCTGACTGAGGCCAGAGGTCACAGACTCCTTCAGACCCAGAAAACACCTCCCCAGGAGAGAATGATTGAGCCTTGGTCTTGGCTTGCACAGATGGGCTCCATGCTCACTTGGCCACAGGGTTGGGAGGGGCAAAGTCTACTCATTGGGAATGAGACCAACACATTCAAGAAACTCCTCTTCACCTCCCTCTCTGTCCATCTAGCCAGCTTCTTCCCCATTTATAGACGCTGTCCCATTCTTTAATCCTTTAGGACCCAAATCTCACCAGAACTCTCAGGATTGGAACTGACATGGATTCTGGGTGAATGAGGCTCCCCAAAAGAGTCTAGGACCTGGAGTTAAGAGGAGGAAGAAGAGGAGAACTAAGTGTTTATATTTCACTTACTAGGCACTGTGCTAAATGCTAGCAAATATAATCTCACTTGAGATTCATAATAGCCCTGCAAGGTAGATGCCATTTTTATAGGTGGCACAGTGTATAGAGCTGACCTTGGAGTCAAGAGGATGGGAATTCAAATCCAGCCTCAGACACCTGCCACTCACTAGCTGTGTGACTTTGGACAAGTTCCTTCACCCTGATTGCCTCCCATCCAGGGTCATCTCCAATCATCCTGGAGGGCCATGTCTGGCCACTGGACCCAGATGACTCTGGAGGAGAAAGTCGGGCTGGTGACTTAGCACAGCATCTCCTCACTCAGATCCAGTTCATGTGCTTGTCATGACATCACCTCCCTGATATCGCAGTCTTCTTCAAAAATGTAGGACATATGTTATTATTTCACAGTTTAGAAGACTGACGCGGATAGAGGGTAAGCAGCTGGCCCAGGGCCACACAGCTAATAAGCGTCCAGAATCAAATTTGAACTCACAGCTTCCTGACTCTGGCTCTGAATCAGGTATATGAAGGGTTCTTGGGGAAGAGAATTTAAGGATGGTCTATTTGGCCCTAAAGGTACCAGGAGCAGTGTGTGTGTGTGTGTGTGTGTGTGTGTGTGTGTGTGTGTGTGTGTATGGGTGTGTGTATCTGTGTCTGTGTGTATGCATGTGTGTCTCTGTGTATGAGTGTGTGAGTGTGTGTATGTGTGTCTCTGTGTCTGTGTGTCTGAGTGTGTGTGAGTGTGTGTGTGTGTCTCTGTGTCTGTGAGTGTATATGAGTGTGTGTGAGTGTGTATGTATGTGTGTGTCTGTGTGTATGTGTGTGAGAGTGTGTGTGTGTAGTGCAGTGAGGGTTAAAAGAGGCAATTCCATTTTAAAGTTAGGAAACCTCCTGATAATTGTCCCTGTCCCCAAGGAGAGCGGGCTGCCCCAGGTGGGGCGGGGGGACTGGCAGGGCTGCACCCTATGTGACCATACCTCTCTGTTTCTAGGTGCTTCCAGTTATGAGAGATCAGGGCTCGGAGAGTGGGCATTTAGGCAGTCCTAGTTAAGTTATCCAGTCCCTCTCGGCCTCTAATGTTTGTACTTCCTCAGTGGCAAGTGTCTCGTAACTCCCACAGCTTACTCGGCATAGGCGTGAGTAGCCGGAAAGCATTGAAAAGGCTATGGGAATATTTCTACATGAAATGAATGTTTCTACATTTTAACATGAACCCTCTGAGATCCTTCAACAAGGAACTACTGGCCACACTTCAACCTCAGGTTGCCTCAGAATCGGGGCAGTCAGGTTCTAGTCTCAGCTCGGCCACTGTCTTGCTAAGTGACTTCTCCTCTTCCTGCCTCAGTTTCCTCCTCTGTCCTTGCCTGGCAGACCTGAATGCACCCACATTCTAAAGCCTTGGCTTTGGGCACAGGAGAGGTCCTGCTGGTCTCCTGAGAGAAAAGCACCTGGGCCCAACCCTCACTACTGGCTGAGGGGGCAAAGTCTAGGTCCAGTTTAAAGCTGAAGGAGGGAGGTGTGATCCGGGTACCTAGCAGCCCTGCCCCTGCTCAGAGCCACCCCGGGCACACCCCCATACTGTTTCCTCTACCTCCTGGACGCAGAGAGGCTAGAGCTCGGCCCAGCCCTTGGTGGCTGAGCCAAGCTCTAGGGGGCCAGGGTTGAGCAGGAGCTGGGAGTAGGCCCTGGTGACACGGTCAGCTGGGGGGGGCGGTGGACCAGGTGCCCGCATCCCCAGGGCAGGTCGGGCACTGAAGCAGGGCCAGGGGGGCGGCCCCCTGAGGGGCAGCCTGGCTCACCAGAAACCTAGAGGGCTAATGATTGTCTCTTCCTGCCAGCTGGTGGGAGAGAAGACGTTCCCTGAATTCCAGGGTATTCACTGAGGTTGAAACAACTTTGGGTTGGTAATGTTTAGTTACTTTCAACAGATATGAAGCCCTTGCTGTGTGATGGGTTATGGCCATCCTGGAGAGACCCTGCCCACAAGAAGCTTGCTGAGCCCTGGGCCTACAAGCTGGTGGGATGAGCTGGGCTCCAAAGATGGGTGCCGATGAAAAGTGGGGCAGAGGGCCTCTCTCTCCTTGGAGCTGAAGCTCTCTGAAGGTAGACCAAGCTCAGAAGTCACTTGACACTGGGGAGTCACATGCAATTGGCCTCTAGATGCTGGGGATAAGACAACCAAACAGTCCTTGCCCTTAGGTATTTCCCATTCTAGTGGGGTCTACCTCATTGACAGCCACCGAAACACCACCCTCATTATTGAATGCTTCTGAGCTTTTCCTCCCCATGTTCCTTCAGGAGGTGCTCTAATTGTGATTGGGTCTCAGGTTACGGGCTGGTCTGTGGTCACAGAACTCAAAATAAGATTCCAGTCCAGGTCCTTGATCTGTTTTACTTTCCACTGGACCTGGGCAGTGGTTAGCCAGAGCCTGGTTCTCAGGACACAGGCAGAGAGCTCTGCCAACAACCAGTCCAAGTGGGAGGTTTGAAGGGTTTGGAAGGGTTTGAAGGTGTGTAACAGAGGAGATCTGCCCCAATTCCAAGCAGACATAGGTATTCTGGGACTATTTCTGGCCCACTTACAGAGTGGTGGAAAAGAGCTGTTGGATAGGTTCCACAGCCAGAAATGAGTGCAAACAAAAGGTTCTCTTTCAGGATAGCCCTGGAGACCTGCAAGCCTCCAGATGGGGAGAAAGGTGACAGTGATATTTGCAACTAGAGAGGGATGTGGGTAGAAGTGTACCCTAGCAAGTTGCCTCGGTGGCTGCATGGAGGGTAGATCAGAGGGGTCAGACACAAGGGCAAGGAAAGCAAACAGAAGGCTGCCGTAATCCAGGTGACAGGTTGATAGGAGCTTAAACTAGGGTGACAGTCATGTGAAGGGACAGATGACACATAGAGGAAAAATGGTTGGAAAGGTAGAACCAGAAGGACTTGGCAGTTAATTGGAAATGGGAGTGGAAAGAAAGAGGAGGGTCAAAGATGGCTCCAAGGGTGAGAGTGGGAGATGTGGAGAATGGCCAAGCCTTGAGCAGAAATAGGGAGGAGTTGGAGGGAGTGACCTGGAAGACCTCTCAAATCCCAGGAGCTTTTTCAAATGATTTACCCTCTGACCACAGGGCTTCATCCCAAGCTTTGGGGGTGGTATGCCTGCTTTTTAACTCAGTTAAAAGACTTTAAATTTATCCCTATTCACATGCATCTTTGTAGAGTTGGCCCCTCAGTTTCACCTGCTGCAAATCCAGACTCTCTTCTTTCCCCCCCCTCCTGCACCCCCACCCCTCTTTGCTGCCTGCTTTATGGCATCTCTAAACTGGATAAGTGTTTGGTCGGGTTGTGCCTTCCTCCAGTTCATTGCACCAAGCATTGGGCAGTGCCTGGGTTTCCCCTGAGCTTGGAGGGGAGGGGAGTCGATTTGAGTGTGGAGGAGGGAGGAGAAGGCAGGCAGAAGAACAAGCTGATCCCCCACACTGTTGAATAGTTAAGTCAGGAGCAGTGCAAGGCCAATCTGCATGCCATGACTATGCAAGCCCAAGAGTGCAGATGTGCAGGACCCAGAAGCATCCCAGCCTGGAGGGGACTGCCCATCTGCCCTGCTGAGGACTATGCCTGCCAAGCCCTGGGGCCTCTGGATTCTGTGCTCCTTTAGTCTCACATCTGGTGTAAGTAGTCTGCCTTGATGTCCCTCAGTTCCCTGAATAACTGGAACTGCCTGAGGTTGGGTTTCAGGCCCTAGGAAGAAAAACTTTCTGAGAGAAGACAGTCCCTTTCTCCCCTTGGGTTAACCCTTGGGTTAGGGTGGGGTCCAGCAGGCCAATGACCCCCCATCTAAGGGTGTGCCAGCTGGGCAGAGGACTCACACTTCCATTCTGTTTATATCAGGTAAATGACTGTGTCTAATCCCAAAGAGTTGATTATTAATGGAAAAACAGGACGTGGGTATCAGCCTCCAGCACAGGTCCGATGGCTTTGGGCTCCAGCCAGTCATTAATCAAAAGGAACCCAAGCATCCAGGTGGGCCAGTTGGCACAATTAGAGAAAGAGAAAGTTGTTTTTTCCAGAAATTGAGAAATATCCATGGTTTAGAGAGTGAAGGAGGAGGAGGAAGGGGAGGAGGGAGGAAGAAAAGAGTTTTTCCAGGTACCTGGATAGGAGGGAAAGGCAAGACAGGAGCAGAGACCAGGGCAGGATCTGATGATCCCCTATTCCTAAGAAGCTAGGCCCACAGAACCTGTATTGGGAGGAGGAACAAGGACAAAGAGAGATTGTGGGGATCAGAAGTCAAATGGCTTCCAAGGCTTCTCTGGACAGAATCTGTCTCCTGAGCCAATGGAACCTTCCTGGACTCTGTCTCCCTAGATTTTCAGAAACTGCCAAGGCTGAGTTGGTGCCAATCCAGGAGAAAAAGAGTCACCCTTGTTTAATGGGCTCATGATGTGCAGGACCCAAGTGCCCGCTGGGGGCTTAGTCCATTTGGGGGCACCAGAGGATGAGGCTGGGGAGAGGAAAGAGGAGGAAAGGGGCCTGAGCTAAGGAGAAGGGGAGTGGGCAGGAACAAGCAGGAGAATCATTTAGCTTCAGTCTCTTACTTCTTTGATTCCTAAGATCTGGGGATTTGAAATTTCCCCTCTCCAAGTAGAATTATCTCCCCAACACCCCCCCCCAAAAGGTTTCTGTTGTTCAGGGGGTGTTTCAGGGACAGAGCGGGTTCAGGAAATTAGTCTCTGTGTTGATCTGGGACTGGGAGGATCTTCTTGGTTGAGTCTATTCAGCCAGAGATTGGTAGTGAGGACCCTAGCATTATGTGGGATAGAACCAGGATGTTGGGGGGATAAGGCTCCTCTAGCAGGGCCTTACCCTGTGCCATTCACCACAGAAGAGGGGAATAAGGGCAAGAAGTAGATTCTGATGAGGAGTCTTACTGGAGAGACAAGATTCACAAATAGGAAACATTCAGGGACATAATAGATAGGTGGTAGATAAAGAAAGCAATCAGTGTGGGTCCTGGACTCAGTCACCTCTCCTGTAAAATGAAGGGTGGGACTCAATATCCTCAAAGATACTTCCCAGCTGACAACTTATGACTCTGCAGTGAAAGTTGGGTGGTGGGGTGGAGCTGGGGTGGGGGAAGGCTTCCTGGGGGAGCAGACCTTGAGTGGGGCCATAAAGTGTGACTGGAGATTAGATGAGGGAGGAGTGAGGATGGTGTTTCAGGGGTGTGTCGCAGAAACAAAACATGGATAAAGACAGAAGTGTTTGAGGAAAGCAGCCTGGCCCTGGCAGAGTGTGCTTGTTAGAAGGACAGCGAATTGTAGGACCATTCAGAACGCACTTTCTTTGGTGTCCCGGGGGATGCCCATGTGCTGGGTGGTGTCATCCCAGCTCCCTACTCTGTTCTGTTCTCCAGCAGCTGGGTCTCATGATCTTCACCATGGTGTCCATATGGATGAAGCTCAGTAGGAGGCTGCCCTCTGTACAACCTCCATTCCCAGATAGGGTGACTTTTATTATTCATGCTTTGGAGATGGAAACCAGCAGACTGGGTGGCAGGTGGGGGTGGGCAGTGGGGACAGAGAAGGTCACCTGCTCTGTGGGCTGAAATCACCTTGTTTTGTTCCTTTTCTGAGAACTGAACTGAAAGGGTATGTGAATGGTCCTCCCACTCTCTCGGCCAAAGCAGGAGCATCTGGACCTGACCTGTGACTAATATAATAATAACATAATATAATATAATAATCACTGGTGTCAGGTATAAGAAAATGCTGAAGAGAAGAAAAGAGGAGAAGAAAAAAGAGAAGTGAAGAAAAGAGAAGAAAGAAGAAGAGAAGAGAAGCAAGGAGAAGAGAAGCAAAAAGAGAAAGAAGAGGAGAGAAGAGAAGAGAAGAGAAGAGAAGAGAAGAGAAGAGAAGAGAAGAGAAGAGAAGAGAAGAGAAGAGAAGAGAAGAAAGGAAAAGAAAAGCAAGAGCAGAGAAGAGAGGAGAGGAGAGGGAAGGACCACATTTGGGGTTTTCCTTGGTATAAAGTACTAGAGTGGTTTGCCACGTCCTTCTCCAGTTCATTTTACAGATGAGGAAACTGAGGCAGTCAGGGTGAAGTGACCTGCCCAGGGTCTCACATCTAGTAAGTGTCTGAGGGCACATTTGGGCCCGGGAAGGCGAGTCTTCTGGCCCCGGGGCCGGCACTCTGTGCCCTCTGGCGCCACCTAGTGACCCTGAGACAATTTTAAATAAGTGCAATAGGCAGACACGACTTCTCCAGGGAGCCTTCTCAGGTTGACCCACGTCAGCACTTGGACAGCTCCAGGGTGGTATCAAGAATTAGCGAAGGGGCAGAGGAGATGGTTAGGGCAATTATCCATCGGCCAGTCCCAGACCTTCCTCCTCCCAAAGTCTGAATGGTTTGTCTCATGCTTGCCTCAAATTGAAGCCAAGGCCAGAAACTGAGGACGGGAAAACCTGGAAGACGCTGGCAAGTTTCAAGGTTTGAGTAATCAGAGAGACAATCTGTCAGTTGCCTGAGCCCAAGGAAGGGCACCCCGGACCTGGTTCAGAGCAGTAAGGGGACATTCAGCAAAGGAGTGATGCAGGGTGGGCGAAAGGGAAGCGCTGCCAGCAGGCACAAAACATTGAAGCTTTGCTGAAATGGAGTGAGTAAGGTAAATGGTCAGGTCCCTTTACACTCCAGAGCACTCCAGAATCTCTGCTTGCATTCATACCTGACTTGCTGCCCCAGCTGCTATCTTCCTGCCCTTCTGCCATATCATATGGTCACATATGGCCTTAAGGAAAATTACTCGGAGGCTACTTTTTAGGACCAGGAAGGAAGTTGAGGCAAGGAGACAAATTAGGAAGCTAGGAGAAGGGATTGGGTGAATAACATGTTATAAAGGGAGCCAATGTCCAGATGGGCGATACTATTGCTCCTCCCTAATTGATTCACTATCCCACTCACCAAAACTACTTTCCCACATCCTTTCATCTGCCCTCAGAACCTTCAGTGACTTTTCTTCCCTCACCCCAACTCTCAACTGACAACCTTGTTTTATAGTTTACTGAAAAAGTCAAACATTTTTTGGTTATTTTTTCTAAGTTAGTGGGGTTAAGAGACTTGCCCAAGGCCACATATAGGTAATTAATAAGTGTCTGAGGTTGGATTTGGACCCAGGTCCTCTTGATTCCAGGGCCTGTGCTCTATCCATTGTGGCACCTAGCTGCCCCCAAATAAACATTTCTTGAGACTTCCCTTCTCCCCCCTCATCTTCATTTCACATCGTGCCACCTTCACCCCATCTCACATGAAGAGGGCACCCCTTCTCCTTGACTCTTCAAGCACAAGTGATGCCATTGCACTCAATCCTCCCCAGCAGATTGCCACTTCTGTCATCTCTCCTCTCTAATTTAGCTTCATTTTCTCTATTGGTTGCTTCCCTATGGCGTATGAACAGGTCCATGTCTTTACCATCTTCCCAAATCTTATTCCATGCTGCCCTGCCCATGCACCCTCAGATTCAGTGATCCTGGCCACTTTTCTCCTCCACAAACAATACACTCCCTCTCCCGAAACTGAGTATGTTTGCTGGCTATGACCTGTGTCTTCTGGGAATCGTCCTGTACTCATGGTGAACGGGCCCATCTTCTTAATCTTGTGTAGGAACCTGTTCTGTTGGCTCTTCTCTTCTGCACTGCAAACTCCAAAAGCAGAGACCCTAGCCTCTGTTTCTTGTACTTGTTCAATCCCCTGGGGATGCCAAACATCCTGGTCAGGAGAGAAACTGGTTTGCCCAGCTCCGAGAGCCTCTTGTCCTAGAGCAAGGGGGAGCGGACCCCTTCTCCAGGTCAGGGAAGGGTATTCTGGGCCCTTCCCAAACTTCTGAGCATCTTTGCCTACAGGAGTTGGGGCTTGTGCACCCAGAATGTGGCCTTTTCCAAGAACTGAAAAAGGATGAACTGGCATGCCTGCTAAGAGAGGACGAGCTGTCCAACGGGAGTGCAGGTAACCAGACCACCGTCTCTTGGCTGGGCTTTCAAGGAGTCTGGGCTAAGTCTAGGCTTTGAGTCCACAGTGGGATCTGGGAAATCGGTGATCTTGTCCTGCTCAGACGGAAACGTGTCTAAACTGATTTTCTTTTCTTTTAAAAAATATCTAGTTTTAATGAGCAAAAATCTGCCTTTTCTCTCTCCCATTCTAACCTTTCTATTTTCCAACTGAAAATATTTGCTTTTTGTTTGTTTGTTTGTTTGTTTTGCAAGGCAATGGGGTTAAGTGACTTGTACAAGGTCACACAGCCAGGTCATAGTTGCCTGAGGTTGGGATTTGAGCTCAGGTCCTCCTAGCTGCCCTTCTTGAACTGGTTTGTCTGTATGGCCCTCTGGCCATTTTGCTGCTTCTCTAAGCATTTCTCGCCTTATCAAAATAAGTTAGAAGTTGCTTTTGAGGCCAGGTAACACCCAGCCCATTCCCATGGTCATGCTCACATGGCTCCTGCCCACAAAGAGAGTGGCCACTGCCAGTCTATCTGGCTTGTTCCCCTTATCCCCCCCCCCCCCTTGCCTTGGATCTCAGACTTTCTCCTTACATCCACGACAAAGCTGTTCGCTTTGCTCCTGTCTAGGCTGCCAGAGGGAGTGGGATGGTCTGCTGTGCTGGCCAGCCGTGGGTGCTGGGGCATCAGTCACCCTGCCCTGCCCAGACTTCTTCTCTCTCTTCAGCCCCAAGCCAGGTGAGATGACTCTGTAGGATGACCAAGGAGAGGGAAGGCAGGTGAGGGAGGCAGGAGGGAGGAATGGTTAGTGCCCTGGGGCAGGAATCAACTACTCAGCCTCTTGCTTGGAGAGGGAGAATGGAGAACAGCTTTCCTCCTACAAGGATCCAGTACCAGGGTGAGGTTTCCTTGCCCAAGTGGCCCCAGATCTCCCTATCTTCAGTAAAAGATGAGATCGGGATAGCAGCCACCTTCATGGTCCAGGGACAGAGGGCTCAGGAGCACAGGAGACTATTACTGAGGAAGTCACAAGGTCCTATGGCTTCGCATCCATCAGTTTTGTACCCCTGTCCCTAGGGAAATACTGGGGACCCCTATGTTGTCCTTGGGCACTACTGGGCAGAGATTCCTCTTCTCCACTGTCTCTTCCCTCTTCCTCCAGGATCATTGAGGAGAGACTGCACAGGCATGGGATGGTCAGAGCCCTCCCCTTCATATCCTGAAGCATGCCCAGTGGAGATGGAATCCCTAGCTGAGGAGGTGGGCTGCTTCTAGGGAAGGAAGGAGGGTTGGAGTACCCAGGGAAGAGGGAGGGGGAGCATGGGAAGGCTCACAGCACAGTTCTAAGCCCCCTCCCTCATACAACCCCTTCCCTTCCCAGGATTGGTATCATAAAGCACTATCTTGCTGATGATTTGATGGGTTCAAAGTCATTTAGCCAAAAGCCTATTGTACTAGGAGACAGGAGGCCTGGGTTCTAATCCCTTATGATGCTTCACATTTGGACAAGGCCTGGCCACCGAGTCAATCCCATCCACCCCACCTAGTAGGGAAGATCTATGTTATAATTCCTATTTTACAAATGGGGAAACAGACTCATAGGAGTTAAATGTCTCATCTAAGACAACCTGATCAGCCAGTGGTGGTCTTGGAATGAGAACCCAGATATTTTGACTGGGACTCCAGCTTCTCCTTAGAACAGCATGGTGGCCTCTCATTCATTCATGGAGGGACCCTGGGCCTACTACTTATTGATTCAGGCCTCAGTTTCCCTAGCTAGAAAATGGGATGGTGCTATTGGCCTCTATGTTACATGACTCCTGGAAGGATGGAATGAGGTCAGGGTCCAAGGGAGCTTTAGAAAGAGTAAGAAGTCTCCCAGCCAGGAAGAACGGACTGAGTGCTCTCTTTTTGGGACATGTCTCTCTCCGGTCCTGCTGGCCCAAACTCTGTGACCACCTCAGGAACACTTTCTCTTCAGCTCTGAGGGATCTCAAAGGGACTTTCATTTTGGCATTGAGGTTTGATTTCTCATCTTGGTCCCTGTCCTTGCCCCATTCCCTTTTCCCTTCCATCCTCTTCCAAACAGTTAATGTAAGACAGTTCCCTCCCCCCTCCCCACCATGGGTGAGCTTGAGACTAGGGATTTAAGCCAGCCTGAAGGAAATTTTGAAAATGGAAAAGCATTGTGTGGACAATTGGTGTGAATAATCAGAGATTCAGCTCCCTCAAAATGAAAGTTTTAATGCATCCACTTGTGTGTGTCCTTAGCCTAAAAGACCAATGCTGGGAGCTAACAGTCCTCTTTCCTCTTCAGAAATCCTACTTCTCCACAGTAAGGATCATCTATACAGTAGGCTACAGTGTCTCCCTTGCTTCCCTTCTCGTGGCCATCAGCATTCTAATGATGATCAGGTATCTCACTATCTCCATCACCATCCACATCACATCACATCACAATGGTCACTAATGATCCCTGGCGATCCCCAATGACCATCAGTGATTATCAGTGGTCATGAGTGATCGTCAGTGATCACTAATAGTCATCAGGGTGCCCAACAGTTAGCAGTGAACATCAGCGGTCACCAGTGATTTCCAATGGTCATTAGTGATCATCTCTGTGAATACCAGTGGTTGTGGGGGGTCATTAGTGATCATCAGTGCTCACCAGTGATCCCCAATGATAATCATCATTATCACTAATCATCAGCAACATCATCAGAATCATCCTTCCCATTATCAGTGTCACCATCACCCTACATCTCCACCAGGAAGACCATCTTCAGCTCTATCATGTCATCAACCCAATACTCTCTCTCCAAAATATCCTGTATTGACCTTGTATATATTTAAATATTTAAATATACTAATGATATGGCCCCTCTAGAACATAAGTTCTTTGATGGTAGGAACTGGTCATGCTTTGGACTTTGCCACCTCAATGCTAACCCACTGCCAGAACATAAGAGTTTTTAATTGATGTGTGCTGGTTAATTGACTGATCACCACCATCACCCCTCGGCTCCTACCAGAGGGTCCAGGCAAGGACCCTTCAAGGTTCCTTCAATCTAAGGACATGAACATGTTTTGGACATGTTCCATGGAATCATGGACACAAACACAACTGAGAAATGAAAAAGGGAGTGTTGGGTCCAGCAGGAAATGAGAACTGAGGCTCTCTCTTTAAGGGTTGGATATGAACAAGGAACTGGGTCATGATCTCAGCAAATGGAAGTTTCCTGAAGAACCACTTAAAAGCATTGTCCTCCCCTGCTGGAGCCCCATGAACAACTCCCCACTGACCTGGTGATCCAGGAAAGATGACAGGAGCAGCCTTAAGAAAGAGAATGGAAGAGGGAGGGAGGGAGGGAGGGAGGGAGGGAGAGAGAGAGAGAGAGAGAGAGAGAGAGAGAGAGAGAGAGAGAGAGAGAGAGAGAGAGAGAGACCCAATATTTAACTTAACTTGCTCACCACAACCCAGACAGCATCATTGATTGAGGGGTTCCACTGATTCTTCTCTACACCAGCTTATACCCTCTGTACATGTCTCCAGACTGGCTTTGGCCCAATCTGACCTAGTCAGTGTAGACATCTACCCAAGGTCATTCAGTCTTCCATTCTCTTCTTCAAGCTTATTTTTTTGTTCATTTCCTTGGTTTTGGTTTGGGAAAATAAGTAGCTGCCTCCACAGCGCCTGTGCGGATCCAGGCTGAGCACAGAGCGCGTCCCTTCTCCCACCTCACCCCACACCCCCAAGCCAGAGGGAATTTTGAGGAGCCATTCACCTGGGCCTGTAGGAGTGTCCGTCCAAACCTCTTTTAGATCCATCCTCTCTTCCCCACTCCACTGGCCTCCATTCTAGTGGGGCCAACGGGTCCCCTGCCATCTGGCCTCGTCCCCCTCAATCCAGCTTCCAACTTCCAGAGTACATTTCTTAAAGCACAAACATGACCCTGTGCCATCCCTGATCATTCATTTTCTTTTTATTTTTTTAAGAAAGATTTTGAGTTTTACAATTCTTCCCCCATTCTTGCTCCCCCCCCCCACAGAAGGCATTCTGCTAGTGTTTACATTGGTTCCATGGTGTACATTTGATCATTCATTTTCAGTGGCTCCCAAGCACCCACAAGATCAAGGGGAATGGCCACAGATGAATCTTTTGGGCCAGTTCAATCCTGCAAACTGATTTGTTGTGTTCCCGAGGGACTCCGGTCAGGGCCAGCCCTCCAAGTGCTTCCATTCTAGCCAGAATTTGGTCCCCAATCTGCTTTCCCTGCCTGCACCCGCTCTTTGCACTCAATCTTGACCACTCTGCCCATTGTCCTGACATATGTTGTCCTCATTCCTATGCTCACATGGCCAATTCTGACCCTGCCCTTCTGGTGCCCCAGGAGGCTTCGCTGCCCCAGAAATTACATCCACGTCCATCTCTTCTGCACATTCATCCTCAAAGCCGTGGCCGTGTTCCTCAAGGATGCCATTGTTCTCCAAGAGGAGGACGAGGTTGATCACTGCACCTTCTCCACGGTGAGGGCCTGGGTCTGGGGGGGAGGGGCACTGCAATGGCTATAGAACAGAGGAGTGCCCCAATGGGTCAGAGTCTGAAGGGGCTATGAGTAAATCTGAGCAAGCCACCTCATGTCCCCAAGCCTCAGTTTCCTCTTTGAAATGGGGCCAATTAGATCTCTCTTGCCCACCTCCCAAGACCCCAGTGATATACTTAGAGAGAGCTTTGACAAACCTCTGAGCTGGGGTCCCCCAGGTGCTCAGGCCTGTAATCTCAGGGAAGACAAGAGAAGAAAAGGTCCTATTACCTTTAGAGGAAAGACTAAGGCTATTAAGGAATGCGGTCCAGGCTGAGAAAGGCTTGGAGCCAGGGAGTCAGGTGGGAGGGCTCAGGTGTGAGGAGTGGGGGGTCTACCCTGATGGAGAGGAAGGGGAAGGCATTCCAGATCTCAACTACAACACACAGACTTTCCATAATACTTGGATATCTGGAGCAGCCGGGAGACACAGATAGGGCAGTTAGGATGACCCCCATTTCATAGACAGAAGGACTGAGGTCTAGAAGACTTCTGAGATGGCCTCAAAGTAGCTGAGGAAGTGGGTGTGGGGTTGTGCAAAGGCATCTCTGTGCCTCAATGGAGGAGGGTGAGGGACAAACCAGCCGCCGGTCCTCAGGTGGAGAAGCCTTGAAGGGCAGATGCAGCAGCAAGAAAAGGGAAGGTTTCTCAGCTTTGAGCAGCAAAATTGCTTGGTCCAGGCCCCAGGGAGCCTGGAGCAAGGGAGGGCTGACAGCACCAGAGATGTCCAGGAGAGGACTGGAAGAACCCAGCGATGTCCAGGGGAGGGCTGGCAGTGCCAGGGATGCCCAGGGGAGGACTGGCAGCACCCATGGATGTCTAGGGGAGGACTGGTAGCACCCAGGGATGCCCAGAGGAGGACTGGCAGCACCCAGAGATGCCTAGGGATATCCATGGGAGCCTGCAGCCAGGAAGGGGGAGAGCAGGCCAAGCTCCCCAAGGCTTGGCAGCCCACTCTCCTAGCTCAGTCCCTGCCTCTCAGCCCAGCCCTCTGGGTTCATCCCTCTGACCTTGCCAGGCAGGCCTTTCACCAAACACACTGAGGTGCCAAAGGGAATGAAAAGAGGAAAAAATCCAGCCAATGTCTGGGGTAGAGCAAACTCATGCTGACAAGTCATGCCCTGAGCCAGGAGACCCAGGGCCTGGGGCTGCCCAGCCCTCTCTCACCAGGCTGGACCTCTCCCTTGACCTGCCTCCAGAGGAGCCTGCTTGTCCCTGATGGCACTGCCCCCTTCTACCGAGTGGCATCCCCCAGCTTTCTGGAGGCCCCAGCTCGCCGGCTCCTCTTCAGTCCCCTCCAGCACACTTGCTCTGGGCCCAGAGTGGGACCAAGGGCATAGAGACGCTCAGGGCCAGGCCCTGCCTCCACCTTCTGGGAGGACCAGGCCAGCAGTGAGGCCAAGCGGGGGACCGGCGGAAGAGCAGGGGCCTCGCCTCCAGTTATGACCCTCCCCATCCATCCTTTTGCCCCAAGACTGGCTGCAAGCTCTCCGTGGCCTTCTCCTACTACGCCACCACTGCCAACTTCAGCTGGCTCCTGGTTGAGGCCATCTACCTGACGTGTCTCCTGGCCACAGCCTTTCCCAATGGCATGAGATACTTCTGGTGGCTCGTTCTTGGTGGCTGGGGTGAGTCTTCTGTGGAGAGTGGGGACAGAGGCTGGCCCGGGACCGACATCAGGGAGCAGTCTGGGGATGGGGATCAGAAGTAGGGAGTCAGGCCACGGCAGAGGACAGAGGTCTGTCTGTGGCCAGGGTCAGGGGGCTCTGGGGCTGAGGGTTAGAAGCCATCCGTGACTGGGCTTAGGGGTCGATCTGGGCTCATGATGGGGAACATGACAGGAGGGAGTAGGGCTCAGGGCCCTGCCAGCCTCACCTCCCCAACAAGGGGGCAGCTGGGGGCGGGCAGCTGATCCCCCGGGCTCAACGGTGCTTGGCTCCTCCCCAGGCTTCCCCATGGTTTTCATTCTGGTCTGGAGCCTCTTCAAGTGGGCTTTTGAAGACAGAGGGTGAGTCTTCCCTGAACCCAGGAAAGCCCCCCCGCCCCCCACTGGCCCCCCCAGCACCCCCCCAAGGCTGTTTTGGGGAGGGCCAGAATCACAGCCGGTCATCATTCTACACAGCCACACACACACACACACACACACACACACACACACACACACACACACACACACTCCCTGAACTCCAAGGCCCCTCACAAGCATCCAGGCCAACCCTTCTTTGAGCCAGAAGCCCCCTCTACATCCAGGTAGGAAAGCAGGGGGCTTCCCACCCCAATGCTTTTCAGTCGAAGGAGTCTTGATTAAGGCTTCTACTTCCCGGGCCCTCTGGAGGCTCAGAAGGGAAACACTGACAGACATGAGACAACCTGCCCTCGAGGAGCTTCCACCTCAGGAGAGGGAAACCGCACAGTTCAGGAATCAGCTAGCTGAGGAAAGTGAGGTGCATGACTTGTCCAAGGGCAAGAGGCAAAGCCAGGAAGGAGGGAGCCCTTCTGGGGGCTCCTGAGGAGTGAGATTTGAAGAAACAGGGTCTGGACTTTTGTGTATGGAAGTAGGCCAAAGTGCATGGACTGGGCCTGGGGGGCCCTGACTCCCAGCAGCTCCTTCTGGGGGGCACCTTCTGGGTGTCCTCCACTGTTCCTTCCATCCTTGCAGGTGCTGGGATATGAATGAAGACTCTCCCTATTGGTGGATTATCAAAGGACCCGATGTCCTGTCAGTTGGGGTGAGGCTGCCATCTTGTACCACCCCTCTGCCAGCCCCTGGATCAGGGCAAGGGTGTCCCGGCTTCCTTCTTGGGGGTCCTGGGAAACTGAGCCTTCTTCCTCTCTGAGTCTTTCCTCAACTGTAAAAACGAATGGGTTGGATTAGATGCCTTCAGGGGTCTCTTTCAGCTCCTTGAACTTTAGTGGGTGAAAGCTTTGTCTGGACAGCCTTAGGGGGGCTGGGAGTAGGGAACAACCCTGGAGGGTCTGGGAGGGTCTGGAGGTAGGGGGCATGAAACAACATTGTTGGGGGGAAGGCTGGAGCAGAGGGCAAAGACAGGGATGTGAGAAGCCCCTCGCACCTGGAGCATCCCTCCAATGGGCTGCCCTCAAAGGGAGGGGGCCAGCTCTTTTCCTCTAGGCCTAAAGCATCTGTTTTAATGATTAAGGGTTCTAGGCCCAGTTGGAGCATCCAGGTTGGAGCCCCCTGCCTTCCTGGGGCTGCCATCTTCCTGGGTCAGTCCCTCGCTGTGCCCCACGCCCATCCAGGCCCCTTTAGGGCTGTGGGGTCACCCCCGCCGTGCCCAGCTCCCCCCTCCCCCCTCGTCTCTGCCACTAGATCACCTTTGGGCTCTTCCTCAATATCATCCGCATCTTACTCAAGAAGCTGGACCCAGGACAGAGCAACTTCCAAAGTCACACCCAGTACCGGTAGGGTTCCAGGGAGCTGGGGGTGCGGGGGACAGGACTGGGGGGAGGGTTTCAACTGGGGGGCTAGTCTGAGGGGAGGGGTCTTTGGCTGGAAGGCAGGCTTGGGGGGAAGGGTTTTGGACTTGGGGGCAGGTCTGGGGGAGAGAAGGTCTTGGGGCTTCAAGGTCAGGCTCAAAGACAGTTCCCACACAAGGTCCTCTGGGACAGCGGCAGTGACCATGCACCAGTGTGAACCCAGGGGTCAACAGTGGCCCTGACAGAGGGACCCGTTCAGCTCCATGTCAGGAAAATGTTCTTCCCTTTGAGAGGGGAAGGACTTTGCCTAAGCTCACCCCAATTCCCAGGGGCAGGGGGTAGGGAGCTCCCTGTCCCTGGGGGTCTCCAAGCAGAGCCCTGATGAACTCTGGATATTGAAGAGCTGGGCAGGGCAGACTCCAAGGCCCTTACTGGGAGAAGGCCCAAATAATAGGTGGGATATACCCCACCCTAAGATTTGCAAAGCATTTTACAAAAATGATTTCATTTTATCCTCTCAACAGCCTTGGAGACTGCGGCAGGTAGTGGTTAGACGACTTGCCCAGGGTCATTCATCTAGTATGGCTCTGAGGGCAGAGACTTGAACTGCCCCAACAGAAATCTTGTAAACGGATTAGCTTACCCAATTTCTGGGGCTGTGTGAGGGTCCCTCAGCCCTCAAGAGACTGGCACATTGGGCTGCGCTTAACGAGATGACATTCTACAGGAATTACACTGGGGGTTGGGCCACTTCCAAAAAATCAAATTTGCAAGTACAAGATAGAGGAAGGCAGAGGACGACAGAGATTTTTCTGAAAAAGATCGGGGAGTTTGAGTGGACCACAAGCTCAATCTGTGGGTGGGGAGGAGGTGGTCAGAGACACTAAGATGATCTTGGACTATACTGGGAGGCTCAGACGCTCCAGGAACATGGAGGCAGTGGCCCCATTGAACTTGGCCTTTCTCAGAGCTCCATGGTGGCTTTGAGGGTCTTCTGGCCTCTATGGTTTAGGGAGACCTTTGATCAGTTGGGGAATGCTCAGAGGAGGGAAGCCACGATGGAAAGGGGACACACGAGGATTCGTGGAAGGGTCTCAGTGGGAACGCCTGGGAAAGCAAAGCCTGGGGGAGACATGGAGGATGGAGTTGGATGTCTGAAGAGCCATCATGAGAAGGGGGATCAGCCCTGGGCTGAGGGGGGCTGCTGCTGGAAGGCTCCTGTCTCAGGTGTGGAAGGTGGCTCTGGAGGGTCCTTGGCTCTGTGAATGCCCGTGTTGGCAGCAGCACCCTGAGTCCATCCTGCCAACCCCGGCCCAGTGACCCCAGAGCTAGCATGGCCAAGGCCTCCTTCCCAGGAGACTCTCCCCATCTCCTTTCCTCTCTCCCAGGCGGCTCTCCAAGTCAACTCTGCTCCTCATCCCGCTCTTTGGAGCTCACTACATCATCTTCAACTTCCTCCCAGACAGCGCCGGCGTGGGCCCCCGCCTCTTCCTGGAGCTGGGCTTCGGCTCCTTTCAGGTGAGGGGCCAGGCCTCTACCAGCCACGCTGGGCCTCCAGGGCTGGTCAGCTGAGACGGAGCGGCGTCAGGCCCGGTCAGCACAGTAATTGGTGTAGGAGCCGGCGAGGCCAAGGGCGAGGAGGACCCGGCACCTGGGGTAACCACGAGGCCGGCCCGCTGGTGGCTTCCTTTCTGCTCAGGCTTCTGACCTTGCATCACCCTCCATAGCAGTTCCCGGGGCAAAGTACCAGTCACCCTACTTCAGTGATGACTCCAGGAACAAGTGAGTCAGTGCCTAGGGCTCTCTGATGTGGATGCCCGTCTGCCAGCAGGGCATGAGCTCTTCCAGGGCCGCTCTGGGCCTGACACTCACTTATCATTAGTGGACTGACTGGCAAGAGACAGGAGTCTGAGGAACGTAGACTCGGCCCCCTAACAACTTCCTGTCCCCCTCTTCACCCAGTCTTCCTGCCCCCACGTATACAAGGAAGCCCCCACCCACCCCATGAGGGGTTGGTAGAAAGGGCAGAACCATTCTGATCCCTACTCTGCCATAGGTGATCGAACAATCGATCAACCAATCAACCAGCCTTGGGGAGTTCAGAGTCTATCCATGGAGGTAAGGCTCCCAGGTCCAGAACCACCAGAGAACAAGAGGTCTCCTAGTCATCATGGCAGGAACACACTTCCTGGCCACAAGAAGTGGCCCCGGTGGGATGGGCGCCCCATCCCCGGAGGTACCCCGCAGAGGCTTGCCTCAGCTTGTCTCTGATCAAGTGTGGGCTGGACCAGAGGTGCCCACTGGCTCCGAGGGTCTGTGGGCCCTGCAGAGGCTTCTGGAGATAGGGCCAAGGGAGAGTGGGAGGAAGGGGGGCAGAGCATCTCCCCAAGCGATAGGCTGGGCCTGGAGGATTTGGGGAGGCGAGGAGAGCACAGGGCAGGAGAAGGGATGCAATTGGAGGTGGAGAGGAAGGCATCTGTCCTGGAAGGGGCTGAGAGAGCCCAGTGAGGCCAGGGGTCTGGAGCCAGGCCTTAAAGTCAAGGCCAAAGAGCTCCCACCCACCGGCCCTTTCTGTCCTTACAGGGCTTCATCGTGGCTGTCCTTTACTGCTTTCTTAACCACGAGGTGAGCCTGTGCCACCCTGGCAATCCCTGGGCACCCCTCCCCTCCTCTCTGCTGGGTCCTGGGTGCCGGGGTCCAAGGGGCAGCTGGCAAGGGCCAGTCCAGGCAGGAAGTCCAGAGATGGGGCATGTGCCCGCTTTGTCCCTTGGCACTCCCTGCAGATGCTTTGGAGTCAGGGATGGGGAAGAGGGGTGAGAGTCGGCCAGTGTGCAGCCTCTGTGCACTCTGGGGTCTGGGTCTGGATTCTGGCCAGAGGTTGGGGCAGGGGAAAAACATGGGAAAGGAGGAGGACCAGGAGCCCCATCCTGGCTAGACCAAGAGCTAGAACGGGCAAAGAGGAGCAAACGTTTGTTAAGAGCGCGACACTGGGCCAATACTGCAATTATTGTCTCATTTGATCCCCACAACCACTTCATTATTTGCCCCATTTTACAGGTGAGGAAACTGAGGCCAAGTTGTGACTTCTCCAGGGTCACCTAGCAAGGAAGTATCTGAGGGTAGATTTGAACTCAGGTCCTGCTGACTTCAGGTCTAATGGTCTGACCACTGCCTCTAAGGCAGCTGGAAGGAACCTCAGAAAGTCTCACATGCTCATTTTATGGAGAAGGGAACTGAGGTATGAGCTGATGAATGGTCCAGTTGAGATTCAAACCCTGGCCCTTGAAATCTAAAGGGCAGGGGGAGAGGATAAGAATATAAGGTGTCAGAGAAGGGCTGGATGGGAAGCGGGGAAGGTGGAATGTGAAAAAGGAAAAACAAAAAGAGAGAAAAGAGGCAGCTCCAGGTAGACAAGAGGCCGTTGAAAACTATCTGAGAGCCCCTGGCCTGAGAGGAGGCTGCCCTCTGGTGACCAGAGAGGCCACTGCCGGTGGGCATCCCCTGCCCTCGGCCACCCTCTGGCTCTGAAGGGGCTGAGGGAAGACCTGGAGAAGGAGGGAATTGGCAGAGGGAGCACCAGGGCCGAGCCCTGGCTTTCTTGCCCAGAGAGACTTTGGGATCCACTCCCCCGAGGGGGCTGGGAGCCTGACCCTGGTCCCCTCTGGTCTCCCTGAGGTCCAAGATGAGTTGAGCAGGTGGTGGCGCCGTCATGATCATGGCCGTGGGCTGACGTGGAGGCCGAGGAGGGCCAGATGGAGCTCGGCCCGCAGCACGGAGCTGAGGGCGCCCACATCCATGTGCTAGACCCACCTGGGGAGATGAGGCCCTAGATGACCAACCTCCGGAGGGGCTCCATCATCTGCCTCAGCACCTCCTCTTCTGCTTCCCTTCTCCCCCGTGTGCCTACTCCTGTGCAGATCTTGTGGGAGAGCCTGGAGCAGGAGGAGAGGGCTGGAAGGCGCCAACTCTTCCCCCAACTGCCCAGAACCGTTCAAAAGAGCCACAAGACCCAGGGGCAGTTCTCCTTCCTCCTCCCCTCTTTCCTAGACCTGCCTGGCCTACAAGCTCCCCCCGCCCCAGGAAGCCAGCTCCCAGTCACCCGCTGCCTTGCACAGGAACCTTCTGGTGGTCCTCTTCCCCCAAACAGCCTAAGTCCAGAGTTAGGTGGGGGTAGGGGGAATGGACAGGAGTCCCAGACACCGGAGGCCCAGACACCGGAGGCCCCGTCACGGTCCCCACTGGCCCTGCTCTGCTCATCTCCTCACATGACGAGCCAGGCCCCCTGGACTTCTCCCATGTCCCTCCTCTGCACGTGCCCCCTGCCCAGCCACCTCTTCCTCCACCCCCTCCACGAGACCTCTGCTGATCCCCACTGCTGGGGATACACTCCCCCTTCTTCTCCTTGCCCTCATCCCAATAAAGTGGAAGCCCCCTGAGGGCAGGGACTCCTGACTTGGCTTTGTATCCCAGGACTTAGCACAGTAGAGCTGCTTAAGAACATTTAAGTTAAGTGGGCTATCTCAAGGAACCCCGTTGCAGGAATGGCAGACTGTCCCCATCGCCTCTTCTGGCTCTTGTCTGGGTCCTCCAACACATCTTCCATTGGCGATGGATCAAGTGTACTGGCATCAGGGATCTAGGCCTTGAGCCATCCTTAGGCATGGGCCCCCCTCAAAGGAACCCAGTACCAGCCCTTACCTTTGCACGCCCTCCTGGTCTCTATTTCTTTTTCTGGACTCTATTTCCCTATTGGGAAGATGCTGCTGCCTCCTGGGGCCCAAGATTGTGTTGTGACTCATGGAGAGATTGGAAATGTCCATCTGAGACAAGCCAGTGATGCTGGTGGTAAAGGGGAACCCTCGCAGGACAGGTGCCAGTAGGGGAAGGGATCCTGGAAGGAATCGTCCTTGACTCTGGGGCCACTGAGAACCTCTGAGGATTGGTGCTGTCACCCCCTGGATGTCTGGGAAGAAGGAGGAATTAGTGGTTACAAGTTCCCAGACTTAGAAGCAGAAATGTCCCCCCAAACCCCCAAACCAACAGTTTTTTAAAATGTTAGAATGTTTACAAAAACATTTAGATTTCTGGAAAATGTTCCATGTGAACTGGAGGAAGACTCCTAATATATTAATCATTCTTAAGTGTGGTTAAGTCGTTGACATTTCTAGAATCCATTAAGGGTTGCAAAATGCTTTCCAGTCATTATCTCATCTGGGCCAACCTTGTGAGGTGACAGGCACCAGAAGTGAAATGAGCTCCCCCTTCGATCTGAGGCGTAGTTAAGGGATGCCAGCAAGCAGCCAAGGCAAGCCCCCCACCTACTCCCCAATACGGTGGGAACAAAATAAAGCTAGCACAGATCTGTCTCAGAAGATTCTATGGGGAGCCGGCCAAGAAACCTCAAGAGAGCCTCCAGAAAATCAAACTCACACCCCAACCACAAGGCCAATTAAAGGGCATTTCCAGGAGACTATGGGCCCAAACCCCTGTTAATGAACAAATCCAACAGATGATGAAACATTTTGTAAGCAAGGACTATGGGTGAGGAAAGATCAGGAGAGAGAATCTCAGAATCAGGGATTGAGAGTTGAAAGGGAACCCTGGAATATTACAGATAAAGAAACTGAGGCCTGAAGGCTTGCTCAGGTCCCACAGGCAGTAAGAGTCTGAGTGCTCAAACCTGCGTCTTCTGACTCCATTCACCATGAAGGGAATCCTTCCATCCCTCAAAGAAGAGATCTAACCCCCACATTTAAAAACTTCCCCCGACTATCCAACTGTCAAACAAAAAGGAAGGCATCAAATACCAACAGGCAGAACCTGAACATTCCATTCCCTTGGGCATGTCAGCTGCCACCTTCCAACCCTTCCTACCCAAGAAGGGAAAGGATGGTCTGGCAGGACTCCAGGAACATACAGGAGACTGGAGCCCTGAGGTCGTCTAGAGGACCCTCTCACAGGTGGGCTTGGAGTCCAGAATCCACTGCTTGAGCTTGGGGTCTCCTGGAGGAACGTGAAAGACGGGCTCCCAGAGCTTCCCGGAATCTGTGGGCTCCCAAAACCTCAGTGAGTCGGACCCAGAGAGAGAAGGAAGCCTTAACAACCGCCTGATCCCTGAAACCTTCACTGAGTACCCTCTGGGGGGCGAGAAAGCTGCCGGCATTAGTGCCCTCACTTAATTATTGAATGATAGAGCCGGGCTGCGCCGCAGGGCACAAGGGAAGGGGGTGCTGATCACAAAGGCCAAGAGGAGTCTGAGGGGCGCTGCAAGAAGAAGGCAGCTAAACCCCAAAGGGGCTCACACAGCCAGGGAGCTCTCCTCCCCGATCTGCCTTCCATCTCCAGGGAAATTCTAGGAGATGAAAAGGATGGGTGGTGAAAGTCTAGCCAAAGAAGTGATCATCAATTTTTAAAATTAAAAAAAGAAGCAATGATCAAAGTAGCACCCTTTTCTCTTCAAGAACAAATCATAACTCATTTACCTTGATTTCTCTTCCTTTCCTTCTTTTCTTCCTCCCTCCCTCCCTCCCTCCCTCCCTCCCTTCCTTCCTCCCTCCCTCCCTCCCTCCCTTCCTTCCTTCTATCCATCACAACTCACACACACATTCACAAACCTAATAGCACATCAGAGAATGTTGTAGGCAGTTTGATCAAACAAACCCCTTGTGCTCTTCTCCTGTGAAAGATGGAGGCTTGGCCTCTATGAGAATACAGTTGGGTGGATTTGAAAGGGTCAGATGGCCAGACCCAAAGAGCAGTCAGTCACAAGGTCTGAGGCCAGGCTAGCAGGAGGTGGCCAGGGGTTGCCCCAGGAATCTGTGCCTGACCAGGCGATGCCTCTAATGAAGATGTCCCTGGAGTGCTCAAAGTGTTCAGAAAAGCCAAAGAGCCCAAGACTTTATCCCATAAGTTTCTGTGATGTCCAGACCTATGAACCTATACTCAGGAATGTGCACAGGACACATGTTAGTCTGAACTATGAACATTTTCTCCATCATCATTATGTTACATCTGAATAATCAACAGAACAAGAAATCCAGTCCAATTTGTCGTGTTCCCAATTTTGGATTTCTAAGCTATAAATGCTCATAATGAAACCTGGACCATCTGCAGGAGGTAGGAGCAGGGTCTGGCATTCCCTGCCCTTGGTTCCCCATGTGCCACTCCCAATTCCTTATAATAAACAAGGCAAAAAAAGAAAGAGAAAAACTTCTGAAAAACCAAATAAGGATAAAAAAAAATCTAAATTCTATTCCTTGTTCCACATACCTAGTCCTCCACTTTTGCAAAGTGGGAAGGTTAGGGCCAAACTTGGTAAATCTAATCTTAGAAGATTCAGTATTTTACATGTCTTTTAAGATCTCTTCTAGGTCCCAATCCTGTCATCCAGTGAATTAGCTACTGCTTCCCTTGTTTGGTGGTATATGGGAGAAAAAGAGCCAGTCTTGGAGTCAGCGAAACTCAGGTTCACCCTCCAACACAAATGGGCTGTGTGACCCTGGACAACCACTCTGTGCTGCAGGTCGCTCAGAGGTTGTAGAGGAGATTTTTAATTTGGTCAGTAGAGGGACTTTCTTCACCAGGTGAGGGAATTTCCTAATTCTAAACCAGGGAAAGCACATGGCAGCCACCTCCACCCCATCTTGCCTCAGAGCATTACTCTTCTAATAAAAAATAAACAATAAAAAACCCCACTTTACTCATAAAATTGGAGAGAAAGGAGGGTCAAATTTATTCCCTTCCCAACAGGGGGAGAAGCCTCCCCCACCCAACCGCCCTGGGTCCCCGCTGTCCTCATCCAATCAGATCTTGCTTCAGAATGGGCTCCACCTTTTCTCCCTTCTCTCTGGACTTCTTACTGACCACTGCTCTGCTTCCAGGGGAGCCTGCCCCGCATATCCCCCCTCTGGAGGCCAGAGACTGCTTGACTTTTATTTGTATTCCTAACCCTTAGCACCCTTTGGCATGTTGTCAGTGCTTAAGAAACACTATCAGCGAGGTTCAAAAGAAAACTCAGAAAATAACCATCTTACTAACTTAGTAAACTAGACAGTTAGACAAAGCCAAAGACATCAGCCACTGAGATAAGAAGTCAGTATTTGACAAAAATTGCTGGGAAACCTGGAAAACAGTATGGCAAAAACTAGGCCTAGACCCACACCTCATACCCTATACCAAAATTAAGGTCAAAATGGGTACAAGATTTAGCCATAAAGAGTGATACCATAGATTAATTAATAGACCTAAAAATTCTATATATCTGATCTATGGAAAAGGGATAAATTTATGACCAAACAAGAATTAGAGCACATTATAAACTGCAAAATGAATGATTTTGACTATATTAAATTAAAAAGGGTTTGCACTAATAAAATCAATGCTGCCAAAATTAGAAGAAAAGCAGAAAGCTGGAAAACAATCTTCACAACTAGGAGTTCTGATAAAAGTCTCATTTCTAAAATATAGAGAGAAATGAATCAGATTTATTAGGTCACAAGTCATTCCCCAATTGATAAATGGTCAAAGGATATGAACAGTTTTCAAATGAAGAAATTAAAGCTATATATAATCATATGAAAAAAATGCTCCAAATCACTATTGATTAGAGGAATGCAAATTAAAACAACAATGAGGTATCATCTCACACTGATTAGATTAGCCCAGAGGAGAAAAAGGAAAGATGAGCAATGTTGGAGAGGTTAATGAGAGGACTGGAACATTGGGGTATTGCTGATGGAGTTGTGAATGGATCCAACCCTTCTGGGGAACAATATGAAACTATGCCCAAAGAGCAATAAAAATGTTCATACTTTTTGACCCAGCAATTCCAAGAAATGATAAAAATGGAAAAAGTCCTACATGTTCCAAAATATCCATAGCAGCTCTTTTTGTAGGGGCAAAGAATTGGGAATTGAGGAGATGCTCATCAACTGAGGAATGGCTAAACAAGTTATGGTACATGAATACTATGGAATATTACTGTTCTATAAGAAACCATAAATGGTCAAACTCTAGAGAAGCATGGAATGACTTATGGGATCTGATGCTGAGCGAAGGGAGTGGAGCCAAAAAAACCAATTTACACATGAACATTATGAGATGAACAACCTAGATGGAAGCAACTTCTCTTGACATTCCAGAAAGCTAGGACAACTGTTTTTGACAGATTATGGCCTATATTATCCCCAACCAGAGGAAGAAAAACAAAACGAAACAAAACACAGGAAAAAACACCAAATCTGATAAACACTTTATAAAAATTCTCTCATGTATCTCTTTCTTTTAATCCTAATTCCTCATGCCAAAAATGACTAATTTGTAAATATGTTTAACAAAATATGGATGTAAAATGCTAACCTGACCATTCCCAACTTGGGCAGGGGGGTAGGAAGGGAGCATGGAGGGAAACTTTGTAACTTGGAAATATACATGTACAAATGGATAAAAAATAAATTTTTTTAAAAAAAGAAAAACTATCATCTCTCTCTCTCTCTCTCTCTCTCTCTCTCTCTCTCTCTCTCTCTCTCTCTCTCTCTCTCCCCCTCCCTCTCTCCCCTCCTTTCTCTCCCTTCCCTTCTCTCTGGCTGGAACCACAATATGTTTAGGAACCACAATATGTTTAGTCATTTCCCAATGGACGGGCATCTATTTTATTTTAATTCTTTTGCTAACACAAAAACTGCTGTTATAAATATTTTGGTATATAGACTTCTTTTCAAGTCCTCCTTGGAGTATCTTCCCAGCAAAGAAATCTGTTTGAAGAGGTATGAACCTCTTAGTCACCCTATTTGCATAATTCCAAATTGCTTTCCAAAATGGTTTCATTCATTCGTAGTTTCATATCAATGTGCTAATGAGGTTAAATTCCCACAACCATATTGAACATGATCTATTTCTATCTTTTGTCATCTCTGACAATCTGCAGGGTACGAAGTAAAACCTGAAAATTGTTTTGATTTTCATTTCTCTTATTTGGAGTGATTTGGAGCATTCTGTCCATAGTTTGCCATCATTCTTTTAAAAACTGTTCATTCATATCCTCTGACTATTTATCTGTTGGGAATGGGTTTTGATTGCACTTATATGCACACACACATTTATAGAGATCATTTGTATATCTTGGGTACCAGACCTTTAACTCAGAAATTTGATCACAAAGTTGCTTTTTTCTCATCCTGCCGCTTCCCCTCTCATCTGGCATGCATTACTTTTGTCTGTGCAGTTTTTCACTTTTACACATCAAATTATCTACTTTACTGATTGCCATTTCCTCATTCTCTTGTTTGCTTAAAAATTCCTACCCATCACTGAGAGACGTATATGATTGATTTCTTTTCTAATTTTATATGATCTTTAAGATTCAGACCCATATTAATTTAAAATGTATTGTGGAATGAGATCTAAGGTTGCCAGACTGTCTGCCAGTGTTCCCAGCAGGATTTATTGAATAAGGAATTCTTTTCTAACCAGTTTTATGGTTTCCAGTTTATTGAACTCTGTTTTATTAAATTCCATTGTTTTCTATTATAGTCACTTCTCTGTTTTTGAGTCAGTCCTGGAGAGTCTTGATAGCTGCTACTTTAGAATATAGTTTGAGGTCTGAAAGAGCAATTCTTTTGTTTCTACTGCTTCAGCTTTTATTTTTCCAAAAGAATGATGATATCATTGATTGAAATGGGATTAAAACTGTATATTAACTTTGAGAACACGGCCATTTTCATTACACTACATGGTCCATCCGTGAGTATTGCATAGTCCTAGAGCTATTTATGGAAGGTGGCTTTTTAATGTAAGGAGAAGTTTGTCATTGAATTTATGCAAAAATAGTATAGCCAAAACTCTTCCTGTGGACCCACCATCCCCTAAATTAATTGCCACATCTCTCCCTCCTTTCATAGTCATACGCTTTCTAATAAAACTGTCCATACACTTTTTCATCTGGCATTCATTTTGGGGGCAGCTAAGTGATGCATTAGATAGAATGCAGGCTTGGAGTCAGGAAGATTCATCTTTCTGAGTTCAAATCTGACCTTAGATTAGCTGTGTGTCCTGGGCAAGTCATTTCACCCTGTTGGCCTCAGTTTCCTCATTTGTCAAATGAGCTGGAGGAGGAAATGGCAAATCACTTCAGTATCTCTGCCAAGAAAACCCCAAATGGGATCAGGAAGGGTCAGGAAGACTAAAACGACTCAACAACAAACAGCTACAACATTCATTTTCACTCTTTCACAAACTACTTTGCAGCCTCAACGCTCAAGGGAAAAGTCTCTTTCCTCGGTACTAATGATCCCTTAATTGCTAAATCTGATGCTCATCCTTCTTTATCCCCCTCCAGTACTCAAGCTATTGACTCATGCCTCCTCCTACATGCTCCCTGCTCTTTGGGCTTTCATGGCATTGCTCTCTTGATCTGACAGCTCTTTGCTCTTGACTACATTGTCAGTTGTGATAACTAGGAAGCCAGGGTTCTGTCCGGGGCCCTGTTCCCTATGTGTTCCTTTTTAGTGGCCTCATTAGGATCATCTTCTCCAATCTATGTACTTAATCCGTCTGTCTCTAAAGGGCTCCAGCCTCATAATACCAACAACCTGCTGGACATTTTCATCATAGGCGTCCTAAACTCAACTTGTCTAAAACAGAACTCACCATCTTTTCTCCTAATCCCATTTATCGTCTTAATATTCTTTTTAAAATGTATTTATTTATTCTGAGTTTTAAAATTTCCCCCCAACTTTGCTTCCTCCCCATAGAAGGCAGTCTGTTAGTCTTTCCATTGTTTCTATGGTATACATCGATCTCAGTTGTATGTGATGACAGAGAAATCATATCCTGAAGGAAGAAAAATAAAGTATAAGAGATAGCAAAATGACATAATGAGATAACATTTTTTTTCTAAATTAAAGGTAATAGACTTTGGTCTTTGTTCAAACTCTGCAGTTCTTTCTCTGGATACACATGGCATTCTCCATCACAGATGGTCCAGAATTTTCCCTGATTGTTGCACTGAATTATTCTTGTTTTCTTAAAGACGCTCCTACACTTCCAGTGACTGGTTTGGAATCTCTGCCTCTTCACCCTCTCTCATCTCTATGTTCCCCTTATTGTTCTCCATAGCTAACCAGTTGCCAAATCTTTCCCCTTCTTTTTATATATCTCTCATATCCATCATCTCTCTTCATTCATAAGGCCAGGGCTCCAGTTCAGATCCACATCACCTTTCACCTGGACTACTGCAACCTTTTAAATTGGTCTCCTTGGGGGTGGCTAGGTGGCGCAGTGGACAAAGCACCTGCCTTGGAGTCAGGAGTACCTGGGTTCAAATCTGGTCTCAGACACTTAATAATTACCTACCCGTGTGGCCTTGGGCAAGCCACTTAACCCCATTTGTCTTGCAAAAACCTAAAAATAAATAAATAAAATAAATTGGTCTCCTTGGAGTAGAGTCAAGATGGTAGAGAAAAGGTGAATTCACCTGAGATTTCCCCAAAACCCTCCAAATAAATTTGGGAGCAGCAGAACCCACAAAAGGACAGGGTGAAACAACCCAAGACAACTTAGAAGGTCAGTAGGAAGTGTTGGTTGAACTGGGGTGAGAGTGGAGTACTGTCCCGTAGAGGAAGAGCCCCAGCAATCAGTAGGAGGTCTTGTGGGTGACTGAACTGGTGGTGGCAGTTTCTGAACCTATCAGCCCAAAGATGGTAAGGGGGTCAGATAGCTAGTCAGAAAGAGGTCATAAGAGCCCATTTGCTAGCACTGAGGAACAGCACTTTGCCGCATTGCCCATGCTTGGTTCTGGGTTGCTGTCCTAGGTGGTAGTCCCAGGGTAAGGAGGAGAACTAGTACACCAGAACTTGTGGCTGCTGAGGAGCTGGAATCCTGGTCACAGTTCCAGGACAGGAAGAGTGCTTGTGGCTGCTCTTAGACTAGATCACAGGCCAGGACAGTAGTAAAAACACTTCTCCCTAGGTCATACTACCTTGGAAAAACCAAAGACTTACTGATCCCTGAAATTATATCTAAAAAGGGCTATACAAAAAAAAAAAATCCACTGACACTTGGGGCAGGGCCCCTTCCATCTCAAGAGCAGAGCTCAATTTCAAAATAAAGTTAAAATCTAGAAACAGATAAATGAGCAAACAAGTACAAAAATAGAATCTAATCATAGAAAGTTACAATGATGACAAGAAAGACCAAAATGCAAACTTAGGAAAAGTCAATAAAGTCAAAACTACATCCAAAGCTGTCACCCTCTCAAGAAAAATGTGAAATCGTCTCAGGCACAAAAAGAATTCCTAAAAGCTCAAAAAGGATTTTAAAAATCAAGTAAGAGAGCTAGAGGGGAAAATGGAAGGGAAATGAGAGTAATGCCAGAAAATAAATTTTAAAAAGTCACCAACTTGGTATAGAAGCTACAAAAATACTAAACAAATAACCCCCCAAAATCAAATAGTAAAGAAGCACAAAAATCCAATGAAAAGATGAATGCTTTGAAAAGCAGAATTAGTTTTATTGGAAAAAAGGAAAAAAATTCATTGCAGAAAAAACTCCTTAAAAATTAGAACTGGGGGACGGCTAGGTGGCACAGTGGATAGAGTACCAGCTCTGGAGTCAGGAGGACCTGAGTTCAAATGCGACCTCAGACACTTAATAATTACCTAGCTGTGTGGCCTTGGGCAAGCCACTTAACCCCATTGCCTTGCAAAAATCTAAAAAAAATTAGAACTGGGCAAATGGAAGCTAAAGACTTTTTGAGACATCAAGAAATAATAAAACAAAATCAAAAGAATGAAAAAATAGAAAATGTGAAATATCTCATGGAAAAACAAATGACTTAGGAAATATATTCAGGAGATAATTTAAGAATTATTGGACTACTTGAAAGTCATGATCAAAAAAAGAACCTAAACATCATCTTTCAAGAAATTATCAAGGAAAACCTGCTTTGATATCCTAGAACCAGAGGGTACAATAAACATTGTGAGAATTCACTGATCACCAGGCATAATTTATCCATGTCAAAAAGAAAATACTGCAAGTAGCCCAAAAGAAACAATTTAAATATTGTAGAGCCACAAGCAGGATAACACAAGCTTTAATAGTTTCTGTATTAAAGGACTGGGAGGCTTGGGATATGATATTCTGGAGGGCAAAAGATCTGGATTACAACCAAGAATCACTTACCCAACAGAAATGAGTATAATCCTTCAGAGGACAGATGGACATTCAATGAAACAGGGGAGCTTCAAGCACTCCTAATGAAAAGACCAGAGCTGAATAGAAAATTGAACCTTCAAATGAAAAACTCAAGAGAAGAATAAAAATTTAAACAGAAAAGAGAAATGATAATGGATTCAATAAGGTTAAACTGTTCACATTCTTATGTGGGAAAATGATGTTGCTCCTAAAGTCTTTCTCGTTATTAGTGTATTTTAAAAGGAGTATATAGTGCTAAAGGGAATGGGTGTGAGTTGAATATGATGGAATAATTTTCTAAAAAATAAAATTAAGGGGTGAGAAAGAGGAATGCACTCGAAGGAAGAAGGAAGAGGTGGAATGGGATAAATGATCTGAAATAAAAGAGATTCAAAGGGGTTTTCATAGTGGAGGGGAAATTGGGGATGGGCATTGCATGAGCATCACTCTCATTGGAATTGACTCAAAGAGAAAATAAAATACACATTCAATTGAATATAGGAATGTGCCAGAAGGAAATAAGTGTGTGTGGGAGAGTGGGCTGACAGAAGGGAGAGTAGATTAGGGTAAAAAGGAGTGAGAGAGAGAGAGAGAGAGAGAGAGAGAGAGAGAGAGAGAGAGAGAGAGAGAGAGAGAGAATAGGACTGAAGAAAATACATAGAAATCACAACTGAGGAAAAATTTTTCACAAGTTTCTCTGAAAAAGACCTCATTTCTCAAATATAGAGAACCGAATCAAATGTACAGAATTGATTAATGGGGAAAGGATACGAACAGGTAGTTTTCCTACAAAGTAATCAAAGCTATGTATTGTCACATGAAAAATGCTCTAAATCATTATCAGTTAGAGAAACGCAGATTAAAACAACTCTGGGCTACCACCTCACTTCTATCAAATTGGCTAATATGACAGACAATGACGAATGTTGGAGGAGATGTGGGAAACTGAGACAGTAATGTGTGGTAAGTAAAGTGGCATGATAGTACTATGAGTGAAGTGGCATCCTAGTCCAACCATTCTGCAGAGCAATTTGGAGCTATGTCTGAAGGGCTGTGAAGCCACGCAGACCCTCTGACCAAGCAATTCCACCACGAGGTCTGTATCCCAATATTTGTCTTTCATTTTCTAAGAAGACCACAACAGCAGGGAGGTGATACCATGACAAGGAGACAAATTGGATTGGAGTGAGGGGGGCTTTCTCCTCCAGGGGCCAGGGGCCAGATATGGATCAGGATGACTGGGGATGGCCCCGGTTATGAGTTAAGTGACTTGCTCAAGGTCACACAGCTAGTAAGAGACAAGTGTCTGAGGCTGGATTCGAACTCCTGCCTTCCTGACTCCAAGGCCAGGGCTTTATCCCTACTACACCACCCTAGCTGCCCTATCCCAAAGAGATAGAAAACAAAAAGAGGAAGGACCAATATGTACAAAGATATGTATAGCAACTCTTTACATGATAGCAAAGAATTGGATCTTGAATGTCCATTGATTAGGGCATGGCCAAAGAAGCTGTGCTATATGATTGTGATGGGATGCTATTGTAATAGGAGGAAGCTCTCAGAAAAACCTAAAGACAGATTAGCTGATGCGAAGTGAAGTGAGCAGAACCAGGAGAGTGTTGTATACAATAACTAATATTGTAAGATATTAATTGTGAATGACTTAGCTATTCTCAGCAATACAATGATCCAAGACTTAAGGTCTAATGATGGAAAATACCAGCCATTTTCAGAAGGAGAACCAATGGATTCTGAACACAGATTGAAGTTTACTTCTTTCTTTTTTAAAAGTCTGTGTTTTCTTTCCCATGACTAACATGGAAATATGTTTTACATGACTAAACATGAATAGTCATGATCAAATTGCTTACCTTCTCAATGTGGGGGGGAGGGGAGGAAAGAAGGAAGAGAATTTGGAACTCAAATATAAAAATGAATGTTAAGGAACAGCTGGGTGGTGCAGTGGTCCTGGAATCAGGAGGACCTGAGTTCAAATCTGTTTCAGACACTTGATACCTACCAGCTATGTGACCCTGGGCAGGTCACTTAACCCTGATTGTCTCACCCCTCCCCCAATGAAGGTTAAGAATTGGTTTTACACACAATAAAATATCAAATTAAAAACATAAATTGGTCTCCCTATCTCAAGCAACTCTGCTGTACAATCTATTCTCCACAATGATATTCAAGTGATTTTCCTAAAGCGCAAGTCCAAAAGCTCCCTACTGACTCAAGAGAAAATAGAACTCCCCATTTTGTCATTTAAAATCTCTCACAACCTGGTTGCCATCTAACTTTCAAAAATATTCATGTTACTCTTGCTTTCCACCCTCTGCAATCTAGATGAACAAGATCTCTGTCTAGTACCCAACTTTCTCCGCTCCTTTTTCAGTGCCTTCAGTCCTTCCCACGTCCACCCCCTTAGAATCCCACTTTCCTGCCTGCAAAGCTCAGCGAAAGACCATTTCTAAGAAAAAGACCTCCCTGAACCCACTCCCCAAATTACCTAAAATTTACCCTGAATGTTTTTTGTTTCTATGCATACATGTTCTTCCTTCTAATAGAGCGTAAGCTCTTTGAAGACAGAGATAGTTCCATTTTTTTTCCTTGCAGTTTACAGGGCAGAGAACAGGACCTGGCACATTTGAAATACTTGCTAAAGGTTTTGTGAATAAATGTAATAGAGAAAACTGTAAAGTCTTATACTTGGGTTCAAAAAATTAATTTCATAAGTCTGAGAGAGGAGAGATGAAAGGAACAATTCATCATAAAATGACATATTAGAGTTATCTCTTCCACATCATGGAGTCCCCTTGATCTGAGAAATTGATGGAAATTTTTTTTGCCTTCCCTTCACAGCGGAGAAGTCTAGATTTTTTTCTTTTTCTTTTTTGAGGTCTTTACAGTATTAAAAAATAAAAATATGTTATCTGTGCATTTCTGAGTTTCTAAACTTTTTCTGTGTTCCCCCAAATTCCCATTTTTCTTTTTCTTTTTTTTTTTAGGTTTTTTTGGCAAGGCAATGGGATTAAGTATGGCTTGCCCAAGGCCACACAGCTAGGTAATTATTAAGTGTCTGAGGTTGGACTTGAACTCAGGTTCTTCTGACTCCAGAGCTGGTGCTCTATTCACTGTGCCACCTAGCAGCCCCCCCCCATTTAATTTCTTATGCTTACCTATGATAAATTGGAATAGTCATGGGAAAGTCATGCTGGGGAAGGGATAGTTGTACCTTCCTTTCTGCCCTGAGATTGTCTGATTCTGTAAATACCTATGTTTTGATGGATTATACGCTCCATATGAGTCAATAGGAAGCTATGGCAGTCAAAAAAGCTAATGCCTTCTTTAGTTTGAATCAGAATTAGGGATCAACCCACAGTCCTGGAGCCTTTTCAGTCATTTGAAATATATTCAATAGCAAGGCACCACAGGTCAGGAAAGACAATGTCAAACTGACATTTCCTGGAGGAAATTTGAACAAGATGGTAAAGGTCTCCAGATAATGCTACATGAAAAACAGAGGACCTGGAATATTTTGTCTGGAAAAAGAAGGCTCAAGGAGCATCTGAGAAGTGCATCAAGAATCTGAACCCTGGAGGAGAAAAATGGGATGTGTTCTGTTTGGCCCCAAGGAAACAGAGGGTATGGGGTTTGCAGAGAGGAAGACTGAGGCTGGCTAAAATTGCTGGACTCAGATCCTGGCCAGAATTTTGAGCTTCTATGTTGTAGCCAGCATCTAAAAGACAATGCTATGGTGGAGATTTCACAAGGAATGAAAGAGAAAGGAAGTTTTAGAATCAATTATGAATAGCTATAGGCTGTAAGATCTTAAAGAAATAGAATGTCTACCCCAAATGTAAAAGTGATATGACACAGTAGATAAGTGACCTAAACAAACAAATCAGCCAAATGATTCAAATTTGCAAAATTCAATGTGGTTATGTTGCAAGGAAACAGGCATAGAATTATATTTTAGTGGAATTATAAATTGATGCTTTGGGAGAGCTAATCTGTCAATAAGGAAGCAGAGCTATAAAACTAGCCATATCCTTTCACTTCATCTCCCCATTATGAGGATGACACCCTGAGGACATAATTACCAAAAAAGACCTCTTTTCACAAGCTGCAAAAGAGGCAAAACTGAAATAGCCTTTATTTTCAGTGATTAGGAAATGACTGAAAAACTGGAGTCTATGCTGTGGAATATTACTGTCCTATTTCAAAAGGATGAATGGAGGGATGCAAATAGAGATAAATGTAGAAAGATACAACCATGCATAACAAAGCAGGAAGAATTCAAAAGAAACAGCCAAAATGTGGAATACAGTTATATAAAAAGTAACATCAACGAAACACTGAAGACAGACAGGAAAGGGGGGTGTTGGAAGGAGTGAGAGGAGAGAGAGAGGAGAGAGAGAGAGAGAGAGAGAGAGAGAGAGAGAGAGAGACCATAAATGACCTTCTTTTTGGATCAGAGAGGGTCTCTTTTGGAGATAGTGCTCGAGCTGAACTATAAAAGGAGTTGGGGATTCTCAGAGGTCAAAGCAAGGAGGGACATAGCATGACACACGAGAGAAACATTTAGGATTCAGGAGTGTCATATGTAACAAACCTGGGTCCATTAGTAAAGAGATTTAACGCCAAACAAAGGTGTCCATTTGACTCCAGAGGTCCTGGGAGCCGCCAGCCTTCTTGAGCAGGGGAGTGACCTGGACAGACCTGTGCTTTAGGAAGATCCCTTTGAAGAGGGGTGAGGGATGGGAAGGAACAATGCAGGGGAGTCGCGGTTCCCTCTTACCGCCTTGCGGCCTTGGGCAGCTTGCTTTCCATCCCTGAACCTCAGATTCCCCATTTGTCGAGCAGGGCCCTGGGCTCCTTGGTCTCTCTTGCCTCCTCCAGGTCTAAATGGATTTTCTTTCATTTTAGCCTCTAACTTGGACTGTGTCATGCCTCATTCTGCCACAAGATGGCAGCACAAACCCGGCTGAAATGCGTGATGCCCCACTCTCCCCTTGTAGCCGCCAAGGCCCCTGAAGGCCAGCCTTCATCTCCTGGCCTTTCCCTGCCGAGGATGCTGCTGCCGATGGGGCCCGGGCTCTGGGCTGACCTGGGCTGGCTTTGACCTTAGTTGGAGAGGAGGGGGATCTGCATGGAATGACCTAGCAAGATGGGGGGGGGGGCTGCTTCTTGGCACCTCCCTCTGCCCATCAATAGCTTTTCTACTCCAACTGTCTTAGGAAGACCTGGGTAGAGCCCTTGGCTTATGAAGCCAGGAGCATCTCCTGACTTAGCAGGGCTAGGTCTCAGGTTAACAGGTAACAATGGATCCAGTTTCCAGCCTAGTCTCCAAGGGCTCTTTCCTTCTGTCTTGGGCCTCTTTGGGTATATAGGCCCAAGCTAGAAGTGCATCAAAGGGGCCGAATGGCTCAATGACTGAGCAGAGGGCAGATTTGCTTTCAAGAATGACTGGACCATGTCACACCTCCCGCAGCCCCTCCAGTGATTGCCATTTTCCTTTTTTTTTGTCACCATTGCCCACTGATGGGTATGAAGTGAGTGGTGCCTCAGTCACTCTTTGTCAGCAAAAGTCAGGCCCAGACTAGACTGACCTCTTGTGGGCTCTTCCACCTTTTGAAGAACCAAAGGACCATATAGGTAAGTCCAGAAATTATTCACCATTCTGCTTTTGTCACAGAGAGAACATCAGCAGGTATCTGGATAATCGAAGTCCCTCATTCTCTAGTAAAAATGCATATCCACAGGTCAGATGACTGGAGAGAGAGAGATGTTGGCCGGTGGTTGGCAAGTTAGGCTGGCAGTATGATCACAGGGAGGATCACCAAAGCTGAGAGCCAGTGAGCACACTCTGGGGGTGGTGGGAAGGGAGTATCAAGGTAAACCCTTAAATGTTCATTTTAATTGATTCCAAGGGTTGGAGCCCATTAAGATGACTCAGTGGTCACCTTAATTATCATTATAAAGAGGTCTCCTGCACAGAGAGATGCCACTGCTCCCCTGGTGCGATGTCTCTTCACTTCATTCTGGGGATTTGTTGGGCGAGCATCCCCCTCATTCTGGAGTGGGGCAACCTCCCCCATGGAGCCGTCAAGGAAAGGAACCCAAAGATGGCAGCAAGGCAGTGGCCATTCTATTCCAGGGATGGTTAGCTGCTTGCCTGAAGCTTCCTCCTGCTATTCTCTTCCTTCAGAATCAACTCAGAAAAAAGTCCTGGTTAGGAACCCGGCCACTAGCGATGCTGAGATAAGGAAGGCAAAGAAGCCCCTGCCCCATTCTCCTGAGAGGTAGGTCAGTAAATTAGGGAATCTGAGGGGGGATCTGGAAGGCTTCCCAGAGGAGGTGGTGCCTAAATGAATCAGGGTGTGTGTGTGTGTGTGTGTGGTATGTGGTGTGTGTGAGTGAGAGTGTGTGTGTATGCATGTGTGAGTGTGACAGTGTGTGTGTGTGTGTGAGCAGTGTGCGTGTGTGAGTGTTTGGGGGTGGGGTCCGGTGCAGGGCCCAGGGCTGCCACGGTAACCCTGGGGAGAGGACACCGGCTCATTGAGCAGGAGCAGGGCGCTCCAAGAAGAGGGCTGGGAACCCAATCGGGACAGCAAGTCTGGGGCCAGGACTGCAGGGCTCTTTCCTACGGGTGTAGGGAGCTTCTTGGGGTGTCCGCTAGGTGGTACCACGTGCACCAAGTCTGGCAGCTCTGAGACCCAAGCTGGGGGACCCTGGCCGAGTCACTGGACTTGTGCCTGCCTCAGGTTTCTCAGCGGTTCAATGGGGACAGTCTGAAGCTCAAGGGAGACAACTGTGTCTGGCACTGTAGCAACCCCCCCCCCCCACTCCCAGAAGGGACTTCAGAGCTCACCCAGCCCAGGGAGGCTACGACACTTATGCTGCGGACCGAGGGTCCCTGGATGATCTCAGCCAGTTCTGACAGGTGGCTAGAGAGACCCATCATTAAATGGACTTGCCCTTGGCGTTGGCTGCTTTGTTCAGTGGTGACCACACTGGGGACCTTTCTGGGCAAAGATACCGAGGTGGCTTGGCATTTTCTTCTTCAGCTCATTTAACAGGTGAGAAAACTGAGACACAGGTGAAGTGACACGCTCAAGGTCACACAGCTAGTGAGTGTCTGAGACTGGACTTGGCCCAGCGGAGAGGAATCCTCTTGTCTCCAGGTCGTGCACTCTATCCACGAGGACCCCAGCTGCCACCAGTTTGGTGGAAAGAGAACATTTACGAAGTATCCTCTAGGTGCCTACACCATGCCATGCTCAGACCCGGCGGGGGAGCCAGGTGGTCAGACCCCCTTCTCTAGAGGCCACGATTCTTCTCTGGTCTTCGGGACCAGCTCAGGGGAGGGGGCTGGAGAAGGAGCAGAAGGAGCTGCCTGGGGGACATGGTGCTGAGGAGGAGGAAGAAAAGAACCTACAAGGCACCCCTGAGAGAGAAGGCTGAGGGGAAAGGGGGGAGGAGGGGAGAGGAGGAGGAGGAGGAGGAGGAGGAGGAGGAGGAAGATAACTGCCTGGGGATGAGGCTACCGCCCAAGCAGCCCCTCAAAAGGCAGAGGCCTCTTTCAGAGGAAAGACTAATGGGCAAAAAGAGGGGGAGGGAGGAAAAGGAAGAGAACGAGGAGGAGGAGGGAAGGAAGGCGTGCTCTGTTCACTTCATCAGGAAGAAGGATTGAAGAGGGGAAGGCTGAAAGTGGGGAGCCCAAGGGGGGTCACAGGCTACTGTGGTACTGCCACCAAATTTGAGAAGGGAAAGACTGTCAAAACCTGGAGAAGGGAGGCACATCTGGGAGCGGGGTTCAGGGGAAGTGACCCCTGAGCTGAGGGTTGGAAGGAGTTAAGGATAGGAAAGAAAGAACCAAGAAAGTTCTAGGTATAGAGAAGCACTGAGCCTCTGGGGCTGGTCAGGGTGGGCACAAGCAGCCGAATGACGCCCCTAGAGTGGTCCTGAGCACCTCTGAGGCAGCCAGGACCAGGCTGAGCTGGTGCCTGGAGATGGGGATGGACTTTGGGCAGGGAGCACAATGAGGGGAATCCATCCTTTTGCTATACTCAAGAGCACCTCGAAGCAGGAGAGAGAGTTCTAGGCAATTGCCCGCGGAGGGAGGGCAGAGCTGGGGTGTCACCCGCCTAGCTGAGGACTCTGCTTTTTCTTCAAAAATTGATAGGGCGCTAGCGATGATTCCTGAGCAGAAGAGAGGCCAGCCTTGTGCCTCTCAGACTTGACTGGGCTGGACCTTAGGAGGCTGGAGCTCAGAGAAGGGAGAAGGGGAAGGCACCATGTTAAAGCAGAAAAACCCAGTCTTTGGCTCAAGGTGCAGGAAAGGAAAAGGCCTCATTGACCAACCCTCAGTTGCTACTTGGAAGTCTTGGAAAAAGATGCTGCCGGTGACAGGGAAACTCAGAAGTGTTGCAAACTTCCAAGGTGAGGACCCTGCGAGTGTAGGCCCTGTGCGGGTGTAGACAGTGGTCAGGACCTTTTCGTCAGGGCACACTGCTGCTCACCCCGTGTTCCTCGGGGTCCCAGGCCTGATCCTGCTGCGTCCATTGCTGCCTGGTCTTGATCCTGCCCCAGGAATCCTCGAGCTCCCAGCCTGGGACACCACTCCACTTAACTTCTTATTTTTCCCTCCCTTATAAATGATCTCACACCCGGACCACTCTCCCCTCTCAGGTCTGTGACCCAGCATTGCCAGGGGAGGATGAGCACTTACTTCCTCAGGGCCCAGACTCTCCCTGGACAGAGGCCTGAAGGCCCCTTCCTAGTCCATACAAGCCTCGAAAGGAGCAGAGAATGGCTGGCTGGCAACGTTGTGTGATCCCCCCTCTCTGCCCTCCCTAGGAGCCAGGCTGGAAGGTGCCCATGATTACCAGTCGCCACAAGGGCATCCCAAGGGAAGATGCTTCTGAGGTGCCACAGCTGAGTGACCCAGAGCAAGAAGACAGAAATGAGCCAGGCCCAGCAGGCAGGGATCCAGGAGAGGCCTCCTTTGGAGCAGAGGACTTCCCAGGACCAACCTCTGCTCCTGACCCGTGAATGGGGCCCTCTCGCTGACTTCTCTAACCCATGGGCCACAGGCCAATAGCTACCACTGAAGCCACACAAAGCCATGGTCCAGCTCCGGCTTCCATCCTAGCCCTCCTACCCTGAGCCCAAAAGCTGAGCCCAGACTGGCCCTCCCAATGACTGGAGCCTGAACTCAGACATCACCTCAGATCTAACCCCAACCAGAAAGGAGGCATGGCTGTGGGCAACCCCTCTAAGCCATACCATAGACCAACCTCTATCTAGTCCCTCCTAAAGGCCTGGATTCAGCCACCCACTGGGTTTCTCCCAACGTGCTGTTCTGACCCAGGCTTGGCTGGCCGGACTCTGACAAAGGTTGTTCTCCGTTCATTGTGGATGGAGCAGAGGATCCAGGAATCTCTGTTGGACCCCGTGATATTATTCCTTTTATTAATGACTTGGATGAAGGCATGGATAGCAACCTAATCAGTCAGACAGTCATTAAACATTCATTAAGCCACCAGAGTTGAAGATGATACATCACTGAGCCCTGGCTGAACATGGAAGCAGAGCTTCCTGGCTTGGTAGGAAGCACTGAGCCTCTGGGGCTGGTCAGGGTGGGCACAGGGCAGCCTAATGACGCCCCCAGAGTGGTCCTGAGCACCTCTGAGCATGACTACTTAGGCAGCCAGGACCAGATGCAGCCTTCAGATGGCCATCGGTCATCCTTGGCCCCATTCTCTAGAGAGAAAGGAAACGGACTTCTGGAATCACGTCCTAGCATCTGGCAGATGAAATGGGAAATGGAAGGGACTGGGCGTCCCTCAGAGCCGTGGAGCTTTTAAGAGTCGAATTATTGCTCAACTGGACCAGCTGGAGGCCGGCCCTCCGCCCTTCCCAGAGGGGCTCCTTAGCCTCCGGGTCATGGGAAGAGAAGGAGGCTTGAGTGGAATTGGGAATTCAGGAGGAGAGCACGGAGTGCACTGGAAGCCGTAAGAAGGACCTGCTCTTAGAGGAACTTCGACTGGATGGCCTGGAGGAGAGAAGAGTGAGGTGACTGACCCCACAGATCATTCAGTAAAGCCTGTCTCCCTCTTCCTTCTCCTCTGCCCCCTCCTCCTTCTTTTGTCTCTCCCTCTTTTCCTTTTCCTCTTTTGTCCTTCCTTTGTCTTCTCTTCCTCTTCCTTAGTCTTTCCTTCTCTTCTTCCTTCTCCTTTTGCCCTCCTCTCCTCTGCATTTTCCTCTTCCTTCTTTTGTCTTTCCTGCTCCTTTGCTCCTCCCCTTCTCTTCATTTCCTCTTCTCCCCCCTTCTTTTGTCTTCTTCCTGTCCTTCCTCATTTGTCTTCTGTCTCCTCTTCCCTTCTTGCTTTTCCTCCTCCCCTCCTCCTCCTCTTCCTCCTTCTCTTTTTCCTCCCCCTCCGTCTGTACCTCTCCCTCTCCCTTCTTCTCCACTTTCCTGCTCCTCTCGTCCCCACCATGGCAGAACACAGAGTCCGCATTCTTTCAGGCAAGAGAAGACAGCATTGCTTCAGCTGCTTCTCTCGGGGTTGCCTCCTGGTCTCTAGGACAGTAGCCGGGGGACAGGGCTGGCCCTTCTCTCTTCCTCCAACTGCACCCGCACACACCCTCGTCCCAAGGGCAGGCTAGGCCTTCTCTTCTCTAAATTCTCCCTTCCTCTTCTTTTCTACGAAGGCTAATTTGTCAAGGTCTTGCCTTGGTCTGTCACGGGAGGAGGGACAATTGAGAATACGACGTACACTGAGGGTTTTGGTTTGGTACGTCTTAATACACTATGATTTTACTAAGGTAGACATAAGAAGCAGTATCCAAAAACATGAGGGGGGATGGTTTAGGATGGAGAAAAGTGGTCAAATGCTGGCAGATGGAGGATTCTGCCACTTTGCACATCTACATGGGACAAGGACATTGAATGATATTGCCACAATCTTCATCCATGGGAAATGGCAGTTGTGAAAATGGGAGTCCTGGGGGCGGCTAGGTGGAGCAGTGGATAGAGCACCGGCCCTGGAGTCAGGAGGAACTGAGTTCAAATCCGGCCTCAGACACTTCATAATGACCTAGTTGTGTGGCCTTGGGCAAGTCACTTAACCCCATTTGCCTTGCAAAAACCTAAAAAAAAAACAAAAAGAAAGAACATGGGAATCCTTTTGGGGTCAGCTGTCTGGATACAGCTTACTCTTCAACTGGTTAGAGCAAAGGCCAACATTAGCCCCAGTTGCAAAGGGAGAATAAAGAGAAGAGAAAAGCAATGGCTGCAGTGACAGTGGCTCATACCTGACCTGATTAATCAAGAGGAAAAGGCCCAAAGTAAAGATGTTGATTCTGGCTTTTGCTCTCTCTTAGCGATGTTGAAATCATTCAGATTTGTTCCTGGAGACTGCCAGATCCCAGCCCCCAGCTCAGTCAGGGAGCGCTTGATGTCCTTGTGAAGTGGAAAGATATGGCGGCGAGACCCAAGCTAATTGAGAACTCAATCTCATCAGAGAAACCAAGGAAATGGATTGAACATCACCAGCACTGCTGCCCTTCAACACAACACAAACTGTGGAGGGGAGAGAAGCTGCAGTTTCCTGGGAAACAGCCTCAGCTCCTCCGGAGGGCACTTGTTGGAACTGGAAGGGGGCTGGCCCTGAATCAGTGTTAAAGGGAACAGATTGCCGGGGTTTTCTGATGCTTGTCTTTAGCCGTGTTCATTATGAAACCAATGCACCTAAACCATGCGCAGAAGTGACATCAACACTTAAGAGGAAATAACTGGATCTGACCAAATAGGACAGAAGGAGCTCATACCGGGAGCGACTTAATCTAAGAGGGAGACAAGACCTGTCCAGATGTCTGGGAGACGGAAAGATTTCAAAAAGTTGGAGAACGAACCCGGTACTTAAGCTCACAGGTGTCTCCAACCATCAACATTGTTGTCTAACTTCTCATCTTTACTGAATCTTAGTGAGAACATCAAAAACATATATTGAGGGTTTCTTTGATGGAAGTGACATAGAACTGGGAAGCTTTCACTAATGTTTTTCCAATCTGAGGGATGTTTTCACGCAGGGCCCTAAAAATGTAGAGAATATAAGGCACCATGTGTCTATTCCCCAAGCTTCTATCAGGTGCCCTCTATTTAGAATACCATTTCTGTGGATTCTAAAAGAAGCACCTGCCCAGGTTGTTCACTATCTTCTGGGGAGTTGTCTCCCAGTCATACATGAAGGTCATACAGGTCATCAATATGGCAGAGGCCGATTACTGCGCAGTGGTAGTCACAGGGATAGCTGAGCATTAAAATCAAGTAGATGTCAATCAGAGAGTAGTCCCCCAGAGGGACTGGCTTCTGTCAGAGAGGATGGCTGGCACAAGCTCCAGAGGGAAGGAGTCCTCTGCCAGTGGCAAGGTCCTCTAAATGTTTCTATTGAGAATAACACCATGTCATTCTGTCAAGATCTGGCATCTATCTGAACCTTCTCAATGAAATTAAATGTCACTGAAAAGAGTTTGACTTGTATTCTGTAGAAGAAAACAAAGCAGATAAAGGTGTACCCATTGCCCAGATGAGGAGCCGCAGTTGGATGGGCAGTTTATTGAGTTGGTTCACTTCTCCAAAGAACTGAAGTAAATGCTCTGAGGAGACAGTGAACCAGGTCCAAGAGTGAACAGAAATCCCACAGAAGACTAGATTATATTTTGGGTATTTCACAAGTTTTCTAATTACCCAAGCTCTTTCCAGCTTTCAAAATCCCCCATTTTTCATACCAACATTCTCTTGATAATTCTACACATGAGGATATGTGTGTCCATATGGGTCTATCCAGCTGGGGCTCTCAGGGGGTCAAGAAGAGAGAAGTAGAGTGTCCCGGGCAATTCTTTCCCAAGGGATTTAGATATCTTCCAGGCACAAAACAGGAATTTATGGCCAGGGTCCAACTACTCTGCTTTCCTCAAAAAAAGAGAAAGAGAACTAACTAAAGTTATGTCTGTCCACTCCCCTAAATATTTTTAGTCTAAAGGAAATAACCTTTAGGTTCAAATTGAATTTCTGACCACTACCTTTAACAGGGAAGGAGGGCCCCAAAGGTATATCCAGGGCTTGATGCCCTTCCCGCCAAACACCAGTTCTAGGTAGAACACTGGCCAGAGTACCAGGCACTAGAGTCAGGAAGACTTGAGTTCAAAAACAGCCTTAGATATTTATGAGCTATGTGACCCTGAGCAAGTCACTCAATCCCATTTGCCTGAGTTTCCTTAATTGTAAAATGAGTTGAAGAAGGACATGGCAAACCATTCCAGCATCTTTAGAGTTGGACATGACTGAAAAATGACTGAAAACAATGATTACACATAACAGAGAAACCCATTTATCCAAAACAATAGTAAACAAAAATCAAAGAAAGTATATAGAATTGAATATATCAGACAATACAGAGTAAATGAGTTTTGATCATCAGGAGAGAAATATCTCTGCTTATATAAGAAAGAGAGTTCGAAACCTAGATATGATAGACTTATGGAGGAAATTGAATGGGGACAGAAAGGAATATACCTCTGTCTCTGAAGCTCATGGCACTTACACAAAAACTGACCATGTACTAGGACATAAAAACCTAATGATCAACTGCAGAAAGGCAAAAATAGCAAATAGATCTTTCTCAGATCACAACGCAATAAAAGGCATATGCAATACTGGGCCAGGGAGATATACACCCAAAACTGATTGGAAACTAAATAACCTCACTTTAAAGAATGAGTGGATCAAGCAACAAATTATAGAAAGGATTATTTCATCCTAGATGATGACAATAATGAAACAACATACCAAAACCTATGGGATTCAGTCAAGGCAGCTGTCAGGGGATATAGTATATCTTTAAATGCATGAATAAATAAGATAAAGAAGAAATCAATGAACTAAATATGCAACTAAAAAATTAGAGAAAGAACAAATTAAAAACCCTCAAATACCAAATTAGAAAATTCTAAAAATTAAAGAAGAAATTAATAAAAATCAAAAGCAAGAAAACTATTGAACTAATAAATAAAACCAAGAGTTGGTTTTGTGAAAAAACCAATAAAATTGACAAACCTCTGGGCAATTTGATTAAAAAAACAAGAAGAAAACCAAATTGCTAGTATCATAAATGAAAAAGGTGAACTCACCACCAATGAGGAGGAAATTAAAGTAATAATTCGGAATTAATTTGCCCAACTCTATGCCAATAAATTTGACAATCTAATTGAAATGGAAATATGTTTCCCAGGTTAAATCTCAGAAAAAGAAATTCAACAAGCCATTATGGAACTCCCCAAGAAAAAGTCTCCAGGGCCAGATGGATTCACAAGTGAATTCTAATCAAACATTCAAGGAACAATTGGTTCCAATTCTATATAAACTCATTGGAAAAATAGGTGAAGACAGAACTTTGCCTAACTCTTTCTATGACATCAATATGGTGCTGATATCTAAACCAGGAAGAGTTAAAACAGAGAAAGAAAATTATAGACCTATCTCCCTGATGAATATAGATGCAAAAATCTTAAATAAAATCTTATCAAAATGATTACAACAAGTTATCACTAGGATAATACATTATGATCAAGGAGGATTTGTCCCAGGAATGCAGGAAAACTGTTAGTATAATTAATTATATCAATAACATACCTATCAGAAATTATATGATCATATCAATATATGCTAGAAAAGCTTTTGCTAAATTACAGCACCCATTCCTACTAAAAACACTAGAGAATGTAGGAATAAATGGACTGTTCCTTAGAATAATAAGTAGTATCTATCTGAAACCATCAGCAAGCATTATATTCAACGGGGAGAGGCTAGAGCCATTCCCAATAAGATCAGGGGTGAAACAAGGGTGCCCATTATCACCACTACTATTCAATATTGTATTAGAAATGTTAGCTTCAGCAATAAGAGAAGAAAAAGAAACTGAAGGAATTAGAATTGGGAAGGAAGAGGCAAAATTGTCACTCTTTGCAGATGACAAGATGGTAAAACTGCTAGAAATAATTAGCAACTTTAGCAAAGATGCAGGATATAAAATAAACCCTCACAAATCCTCAACTTTTCTATATATGACTAGCAATATACAGCAGAAAGAACTAGAAAGAGAAATCCCATTCAAAGTAACCTCAGACAATATAAAGTACCTGGGAGTCTATCTGCCAAGGCAGACTCAAAAACATTTTTTCCCTTTTAAAGATTTTATTTATTTTGAATTTTACAATTTTTCCCCTAATCTTGCTTCCCTCCTCCCACTCCCCACAGAAGGCAGTCTGTTAGTCTTTACATTGTTTCCATGGTATACACTGATCCAAATTGAATGTGATGAGAGAGAAATCATATCCTTAAGGAAGAAACATAAAGGATAAGAGATAGCAAGATCAGACAATAAGATATCAGGTTTTTTCCCCTAAATTTAAGGTAATAGTCCTTGGTCTTTGTTCAAACTTCACAGTTCTTTCTCTGGACACAGATGGTATTCTCCAATGCAGACAGCCCCAAATTGTTCCTGATAGTTGCACTGATGGAATGAGCAGGTCCAGCAAGGTTGCTCATCACCCCCATGTTGCTATTAGGGTGTACAATGTTCTTCTGGTTCTGCTCATCTCACTCAGCATCAGTTCATGCAAATCCCTCCAGGTTTCCCTGAATTCCCATCCCTCCTGGTTTCTAATAGAACAATAGTGTTCCATGACATACATATGCCACAGTTTGCTAAGCCATTCCCCCAATTGAAGGACATTTACTTGATTTCCAATTCTTTGCCATCACAAATAGGGCTGCTATGAATATTTTTGTACAAGGGATGTTTTTACCCTTTTTCATCATCTCTTCAGGGTAGAGACCCAGTAGTGGTATTGCTGGATCAAAGGGGATACACATTTTTGTTGCCCTTTAAGTATAATTCCAAATTGCTCTCCAGAAAGGTTGGATGAGTTCACAACTCCAACAATGTATTAGTGTCCCAGATTTCCCACATCCCTTCCAACATTGATTGTTGTCCTTTCTGGTCATATTGGCCAGTCTGAGAGGTGTGAGGTGGTACCTCAGAGATGCTTTAATCTGCATTTCTCTAGTAAGTAATGATTTAGAGCAATTTTTTCATATAACTATGTATTGCTTTGATCTCCTCATCTGTAAATTGCCTTTGCATATCCTTTGACCACTTGTCAATTGGGGAATGGCTTGTTTTTTTTAAAATCAAAAACTTTTTGAAAACAATTTCAAAACACTTCTCACACAAATAAAATCAGATTTAAATAACTGGGCAAACATCAACTGCTCATGGATAGGCCGAGCTAATATAATAAAAATGACAATTCTACCAAAACTAAACTATCTGTTTAGTGCCCTACCAATCAAAATTTCAAAAAATACTTTAATGAGTTAGAAAAGACTATAAGTAAATTCATATGGAAAAATAAAAAGTCAAGAATTTCCAGGGATTCGATGAAAAAAAGTCCAAAAGAAGGTGGCTTAACTTTACCATATCTAAATTATAAAGCATCAGTCATCAAAACTGTCTGGTATTTGCTAAGAAACAGAGTGGTGGATCAGGGGAATAGACTAGGTGCAATGATAGACTAGGAAATGATTATAGTAATCTACTGTTTGATAAACCCAAAGATTCCAGCTATTGGGATAAAAACTCTCTTTTTGATAAAAATTGCTGGGAAAATTGGAAGTTAGTATGGAATAAACTTAGATTAGACCAACCCCTCACACCCTATACCAAGATAAGATCCAAATGGATACAAGATTTAGACATAAAAAACATTATTATAAGCAAACTTGAAGATCAAGGAGTAGTTTATCTGACAGATCTATGGAAAGGGAAACAGTTTGTAACCAAGGAAGAGATGAAGAACATCATTCAAAACAAACTAGATAATTTTGATTACATTAAATTAAAAAGCTTTTACACAGACAAAACCACTGTAACCAAGATCAAAAGAAATATAGTAAATTGGGAAATGATTTTTATAACTAGTATTTATGACAAAGGACTCATTTCTAAATATACAGAGAACTGAGTCAAATTTTCCAAAAAAAAAAAAAACATGCCATTCCCCAATTGACAAAGGGTCAAAGGATATGCAAAGGCAATTTACAGATGAAATCAAAGTGATCCATAGTCATATGAAAAATTGTTCTAAACCATTGCTTATTAGAGAAATGCAAATTAAAGCATCTCTGAAATACCACCTCTCAGACTGGCCAATATGACCAGAAAAGACAATGATCAATGTTTGGAGGGATGTGGGAAACCTGGGACACTAATGCATTGTTGATGGAGCTGTGAACTCATCCAACTTTTCTGGAGAGCAATTTGGAATTATGCCCAAAGGGCAATAAAAATGTACATCCCCTTTGATTCAGCAATACCACTACTGGGTCTATACCCTGAAGAGATGATAAAAAAAGGGTAAAAACATCACTTGTACAAAAATATTCATAGGAGCCCTGTGTGTGGTGGCAAATGTTCTTCAATTGGGGAATTGCTTAGCAAACTGTGGTATATGTATGTCATGGAACACTATTGTTCTATTAGACACCAGGAGGGATGGGAATCCAGGGAAGCCTGGAGGGATTTGCATGAACTGATGCTGAGTAAGACGAGCAGAACCAGAAGAACATTGTACACCCTCACAGCAACATGGGGGCAATGATCAACCTTGATGAACTTGCTCATTCCATCAGGGCAACAATCAGGGACAATTTAGAGCTGTCTGCAACGGAGAGTGCCATCTGTATCCAGAGAAGGACCTTTGGAATTTGAACAAAGACCAAGGACTTTAAAAAGACCTTTAATTTAGGAAAAAACCCATTATTATGTAATTTTGCTATCTCTTATACTTTATTTTTCTTCCTTAAGGATATGATTTCTCAGGGTGGCTAGGTGGCACAGTGGATAGAATACCTGCTCAGGAGTCAGGAGTACCTGAGTTCAAATCTTGCCTCAGACACTTTCTAATTACCTAGCTGTGTGGCCTTGGGCAGGCCACTTAACCCCATTGCCTTGCAAAAAAAAAAACTCTAAAAAAGGGGGGGATATGATTTCTCTCTCATCACATTTGACTTAGATCAATGTATACCATGGAAACAATGTCAAGACTAAAAGACTGCCTTCTGTGGGGGGGAAGGGGAGAGGGAAGCACAATGGTGGGGGAGGAATTGTAAAATTCAAAATAAATAAAATCTTTAAAAAAAAGAGACTTCTAGATCTCAAGCAAGGGCAAATCCCTAAAGTCTTCAGTGTAGCAAGTTGGGGAGAAGGATGTAATGGAGACAATAGCTACATGGAAGTGTCTTCCAAGAAACTTCCTCTCCCTTCAGGGTCCTGAAGAGAATATAGAACCATCTGTCTCTTTTCTGGAAAATGGAAACCAAAAGACCAGATTCTCTTCTCTCAAGCTCTCAACAATTCCACCCTTTACAACACAATGGGGCATTAAGTAATAAACCTTCACGAATGAGAATCTGATGCAAATGGGTTTTGAGTTGCAGGTGACATATAACACAACTCATGTTGTATCAAGAAGTTAGAAGAATGGGGGCAGCTAGGTGGCATAATAGATAGAGCACCAGCCCTGGAGTCAGGAGGACCTGAGCTCAAATCTGACCTCAGACAGTTGATAATTACCTAGCTGTGTGATCTTGGGCAAGTCACTTAACCCCATTGCCTTGCAAAAAAACCCAACCAAACAAACAAAAAAGTTAGAAGAATCATAATTTTGGGATACTAATAAGGCAAGGAAAAGTGCAATGAAGCAGATTGCCTAGGAGGATTTGTATGAGAAATTGCCTCCATCAGTCCAAGAGAAAGATGTTTAGTAAGGATTTCCTAGGTGAAATGTCTGGCTCTAGGAACACTTGCAGAAATGGTCAGAGCAGCTCCCTTTTTGATGTAAGAGAATATGGGTACCTAAATAGGCATATTCAAGATATATATAGAGAGGAGAGAGTGGGAAGATGTTGAAACTTCCTTCCTCCCCCTTTGCCTGTTGCTTATGGCATCCTGCCTGGCCTGGCAGAGGGCACTGGGATATCATCTCAGGGACACAGGTGTTTCAGTATTACCTCCCTTGTTAGGATGTGGGCATCTTGTGGGCAGGACTTGTTTGTGCCTTGACCTGCTTCCCCTGTGCTTAAGACATGGAAGACCATTGCTTGTGAATTTGACTTTGATGTGGAGAATGCATCATGAGATTTCTTTGCTCTAATCTTCCTTATCACCTCTTGAGTAAAATCCAACCTCCCTAGCCAGTCATTCAAGAGTCTCTAATCGTTTTCAACCTTATGTCAATGTAGTTTTCTTTATGGTCCAGCCAATTCAGACTATTTGCTGGCTGCCCCTTGTCCATACATTTCCCCACCTCCACACATTAGCTTACTCTCTGATGAGTGGAAAGAGTTTCGCATGAATTTACTATGTCACATGTAAGGGTGGGGCCAAAACTACATCATGTCATTTGGACTGAATATCTTCACTAGAGAAATGCAGGTTTCAATCACTCAATGGTCCTTACTCTTATGTGTGCAAAGGCCTTTGAAGTAAAATGATAGAATGACATCACATAAAGTCTGGTCTAGATTGAGGCACTGATAAATTGCCAATCTCCTTGCTTGATAAATTATAAATCAAGCTGAGAAGGGGGAGAGTCTTCCAGAAATTGGAGTGTATGATTTTCCAGTACATCCCTGAGTAGTGGGAGAAGAGACTGAGGACTCAACCAGGTCTCCTCCTTTCCTGGATTGGAAAAGGACTTTGCCAGCTTCCAAAGGTCTGAAGGAGGTTTCCCGTTGGTGTCCTACATGGAATTCATGGCTCAGGCAGCAGCAGAGTCTGTAGCTTTGAGAGTCCTGGACAGACTGGACTCATAGCTTTACAAAGAGACTAGGGGAGCCTCTCCCACAAATGAGAGAAAAGCTCCCCTAGCAACCAGAAACTGATCGGCAACATCTATTCTAACCTGGAGCTCATCTTGTCCTGGATATATGAGGGGAGAAAGAGTCACAGAACAATTATTATAATAACAACCTTCTCAATCACTACTTAAGACTGGCTGACTCAATTATTCTCAACTGATCCTTTGTAGAGGCTCTATCTGTGGCTATTAGAGAATCATCCCAGATTCTGAGATGTCTCCAAGTTCTGGGGACCCAGCATTCCTGAAAGTCGGAGCAGGGATGGTATAAGTACTCTGGATACAAATACAAAATCAACAAAGTCCTCGCCTTCAGGAATTGATATTCTACTAGAGGGAAACAGCACGTGGAGGGAGGGGAGTGGTCACCAGTCACTGGGATGGGGCATGGAGCCAGAGGGGAGTCTAGGGACATGTTCTGTTGAAGCAATAATAGGAGATTAAATTATAGGTCCCAGAACAAAAGATTGAAAACTGGGGGAGTGGAAAGGGTCAGGACAGGAAGGAGAGAGTACAAGTAATAGCTTTCCTTAGGCCCAAATGTCCTCCCCTTTTCTGAATGAATCCTTTTCTATCACTCCATCTTAAATAATGCCTCCACCAGGAAGCATTCCTTAATCTTCCAGCTTTTACCACCCCCCCCAAGTTTATAATAACCTTCCGACCCTTCGTGGACACCTCAAAGTGTTCTGTTCACGTTTCCTTGGTACGTGACCCTATGACACAATAGGCTGATATGGTTATACATCAGACTCACTGGTAGACAGGGAGCTCCTGGAGGAGACAAAGGCATTCTCTCCTCTACATTTCCTGCCTCACCTTCCAGACACACACACCTCGGGTCTGGCAAAATATACCGTATGTGTTCAGGTATTTCAGTCGGGTCTGTCTCTTCATGACCCCATGTGGGGTTTTCTTGACAGAGATATTGTAGGGGTTGGTCATTTCCTTCTCCAACTCATGAGGAAACTAAGGAAAACAGGGTGAAGTGACTTGCCCAGGGTCTCACAGCTAGTAAGTGTCTGAAGTTAGATTTAAACTTCCTGACTCCAGGCTCAGCATTCTATTCACTGTGTCACCTAGCTGCCTGTTGTACACAGTAGGCTTTTAATAAATTGTAGATGAATTTATAGTTGAAAGAAAAGAAGGGAGAAATATAAAATCAAATAAAGTAATAACTAACATAGATGTGGAGCCAGGAAGAGGTAAGACAGACAAAGTAAGGTGTTAGACAGAGGCGGGGCTTCCCACTTGCTCAGTTCCCAGGTTGGGGAGGTTCTTTTATAGTTTTCAGAAATATTTGGGTCCTGCCAAGAATAGACAACCTTGATCCTTCTTTGTCTTTTGGGGAAAAGGAAAATCTAAGAGCATACAGGACATCTGTTGGACCCCGTCCAACCTCCTTTCTTCCATTTTGACCTTGCACATCCCCAGGACCATCTGTAAACAGTGGGAGTATTTTTGTGTGAACTTTAATATTCTTAAGCCATGGATGAGCCTGGTATTTTCCCAGACACCAACACCCCAGGTTAGGAGAGGGATGCCTTACCCCAAGAGGATTGACCTAGGTCTACATCTGCTTTGACTGCACCTCAGCATGATCCCAATTAGATCCCAGGACCAGGTATACTTCAAATTAAGTAAGTTCATCAGCTAGGCAACAGGAAAATTCACCATCCATTTGCTTTGTTGAAGGTTCCATTACTTTCCAGAAGGTCTGTCTGATCCTTTCTTTAAATAAGAGGGAAGGTAAAGGGATTATATTACACTGTACTCAGCACTTTCTAGATATCTTATGTGATTTTTACAGCATCTATGCAAGGTAGGTGCTGTCATTATCCCCATTTTACATTGAGGGAACTGATGTAGGTTAAGTGACTTGTCCAGAATCACACAGCTAGTAAGATTCTGAGGATAAATTTGAACGCAGATCCTTCTGATTAAGGCCCTGGCCCTCTAGGCCTTCCAGGCCTGCTCTGGCAGGATCCTCGGGGTAATTCAAAGTTTAATAATATGTTATACATCCCATCCGCTTTTAACTTTGCCCTGGGGTATAGGGTGTGCTCAGGGAAAACTAGTACATTAGTGTGAGGGCTGCTGAGCACTCTTCAGGGCTGCTGAGTCCTCTCCAGGGCTGCTGAGTCCTCTCCAGGGCTGCTGAGCCCTCTCCAGGGCTTCTCTCCACCTTTGATGTCCACCTGAGCTACCTAACTCTCACCTGGCTCCAAGAAGCATTTGCTCATCTGCACCAGAACACTCACAAACTCCCAAGACTGGTTTGATGAAAGTGATGGGGAAATACAGAAGCTGCTAAATGAAAAATGAGAACTCCACAGGGTTTACCAGGAGGAGAGTCCATCCATTTCTAAGAAGGCAGCATTTCATTCCATCAAAAATAAAGCTCAAGCGAAGCTTAGAGAGATGCAGGACTCAGTTCAGTAAGAAGGCAGGTGAAATTCAATTTTATGCAGACAGTAGCAAACCAATATAGCCCTAAAGGCTATTTTTGGGCCAGAGACTTATGGGGCATCTCAACTACTCAGTACTGATGGATACACATTGATTAATGATGGGGACATGATCCTAGAGAGATGGGCTGAACACTTCCATAGTGTTCCTAACAGACCATCCAATCAATGCAGAAGCCATTGACCCTTACCTCAATCAGTCCCTCACTGAAGTTCCAACTGAAGAAAAGGTTTTGAATAACATTAGACTCCTCTCAAGTGGCAAAGCTCCTGGTACTGATTCTATTCCAGCTGAGATCAACAAATTGTGGGGTCTATTGCTCATCCAAAAACTGACTGAAATTTTCCAGGTTATATGGCACGAAGAGGTCATCCCCCAAGAATTCAAGGATGACTCTATTGTTCATCTCTATAAAGGTAAAGGGAATAGATTGTCCTGTGACAGTCACACATTTATCTTTTAGTCATTGCTGGTAGATTCTTGCCAGAGTCCTTCTCAATAGGCTGCTCCTCCACTGGAAGTTGGTCACCTTCCTGAGAGCCAGTGTGACTTCAGAAATGGTCAAGGGACAGTCAATGTAGTGTTTGCTGCCAGACAACTCCAGGAAAAATGCCAGGAACAGAACAGACGTCTGTATACAATATTAGTAGATCTGACATGGAAGTTTTTCCTTTCTGAAAGCTAATCAAATCTAGATGAATAATTATTCATCTATAATCAAAGGAGGATGGATACTATTGGGGACCTATGAACTCAAAAGCATGACAAAGGCAGATCCAAGTCTTCAGACTGTCCCTACAGCTCTGGCGGGGATGATGGAGTCACACTCTGGGCACCCATTTCATTGGTGAATGTGTGCACTGGCAGAGTAGTTCCAGAACATTGCTTCACATGGGGCCTCATCAGGGATCAATATTGAGTCTTTCACATTTGGGGGGGCTCCTGAGTAGATTCCTCTGCCAAGACTTTGGTTGTTGGACTCCCAGTCCAGAATCCACAGGAGAAGAATGATACTTTTCTTCCCTCTTCTAGACTTCATTGCACAGTTTTTTCTGGCGAGTTTCTTGAAACAACAGATCAGTTCTTTTGAGAAAAGCTTAGTCTGCTTTAATGCTTATGAATTGAGAATTATTATACTTCTGTACCCAGCTAAATTTGCAGCTAATGTAAGATTATGGATTTTGCATCCCTAAAATGCTGGTCCCCAGTTGTTACATGTTCATTTTTTGGCTTTTAAACAGTCTCAGGCTGCTTCCCTTGTGACATCCCTAAGCACTGAAGGTCCATAAGATAAGTTTGCCCAATGGCCTAGGGGGCCATTGCTGAGCAGGGTTCTTTAAGGTAAACTACTTGTCCTCGGGAAGAATGAGTTTGGAAATTTCAAACTGTAATTTTGGAGAAATGTCCTGAAAGCATCAGGAACTCAAGGTACTCTAGGTTATTTCAGGGATTCAGAGGATTTGGGCATATCCTGGGGCAGGGGGGAGGGAGAGCTGGATAGTTTATCCAGATGTTTTGCTGGATTCTCTATTTGCCTCAGTAAAAAACTGGATGCTCTGTATTGTTGTAGGGGATTTATTCAAGGCAAGACAAGACAGCAAACACTTATTAAGAGCCCAGGATATACAGGCACTATGTTAAGTACTATAGGTCCCAAGAAGGGTAAAAACAGTCCCTGCCCTCAAGGAGCTCACATTCTATTGGAATCATATGTGGAGCAAGATCAAAAGGATTTTGATGTGTACTCCATACAGAAAGAGGCACCTGGATGACACAATGTGACTAGAACAATATATTCAGGGCCACAACAATGTAAATGGGGGAGAAACCATACCACAGTCTCAAAGACCTGACTCTGGGGCATGGGGTGTGAGGGAGAACAAAGGGTTCAGGAGACCTCAGGATTATAATAGGAATCTAGTCCTGTGATAAGGAGAATAGCAAGCACTTAGGCTTCAAGGTTTGCAAAGTGCTATACAAATAGCAACTCACCTTATCCCAACAATGACTCCGGGATCTTGGAGCTATAATTGGACAGAGATGAACCCTGTTCACAAGGGTATGGAGGTGGGGAGGAGGGATCCTGGAACCAGGGCAGGACTAGGAGTTCAGATCAAATTTCCTTTGTGAAAGTTCATCACCCTGATTTTGGTGGGGAGTGTTTAGGTGAGGATCAGTGGAGAAAGAAACAGGAAATCTAGTGATGGTTGATACAATGGGTCACCCAGGTCAGCAAAAGGAGCTCCTGATGCCCTTCCTGAATCTGGTAGGAAAGAGATACCTGGCATGGGAGATCTCAGCTCTCCAGGTATCAGCTGCAGCTCTTTCTCATATTAAGGACAATTACTTCTTTCAGAAAATGGAACGGAGCAAGTTTTGGACTAGATTCTGACCCACAAGGAAGACCCGACTGCTGACATCCACTTCTCTGGTGTCAATCATCATCACCTTGTTCAGGTGGGCCTTACATTTGGGTCTTCAATACTACCCTCTTCTCAGAATTCCAGTCTCATCTTTCTGTCTGCCTTCTGGGTTCTTAAAGGCAACGCAGCTTGTCTAAAAAATAATTTTTGTGTCTTGTTTCGTTGTTGTTTTTCTTATTCTTGTTCTTCTTGTTCTCCTCTTCATCCTCCTTCTTCCTCCTTTCCCTTTCTTTTTCTCAATCATCATCATCATCATCATCATCATCATCATCATCATCATCATCATCATCATCATCGTCTGTTGTACCCTGCTCTACAGCTTGCAGCCTCAGAGTTGCCTGAGGACTGAGAGTAGTTAAATGAGATCAGTACAGTGGCTGGCAAACAGTAGGGGCTTAATAACTTTGTATTGCCTAACTGACTAAATTACTCAGCCAGTCTCAAGAAGTCAATGCCTATCCCAACCTGAGGCCAGTAGGCATTACCTGTATGAATTCATTCACTTCCTCCCTGCCCCTCCCCCACAATCCATAGTCCTCCTTTGTTTCTCTTTTTCTTCTGGCTCTCAAAGCTAGCTTTGATCCTTGCCTCTCCCCTTGTCCTCCTCTCCCCAGCTCTGGGACATCTTAATCCTTCTGTCTCTCTCCTCCTTCCCATTGCCCTCACAATGGCCCAAGTTCGTTTTCATCCCTTCTTGTCCACATTCTTGTCCCAGTCTTGGTCTTCTTCCAGACCCAGTCTCTCTTCTGCAGCCCATCTGCCCCAGATACCCATCTGCATCACTCCTCTGGGTACAAAACTCCCCTACAGAGAGTCGAACCTCTGAATCCTGTTTTTTGACAGCCTTCCACCGATTGGTTCCAGTCTAAGACTCATCTGTGGTGGCTTGTCTTCATGGACGGGGTGTCCAATGGAGCAAACTGAATAACTTCTGAAGCCCACGCCTAAAATGGCCCCCACTGTCATTACTTTCTGGGGTTTCAATGATTTCCTTTATGTCTGACTCCCCAGCTCTTCCCATGGTTCCTAACACCCAGTAGACCACATAATCAGTACTTGTCAATGGCTAATTGACAGATTCCATAAAGACTTCCTTTTAGATCCACAGTCCTTCCCCACCCCCAACTGCCAGGGACCTCACTCCCCTACTCCAAGGTCTTTCAACCCTTGGCCTAAGCTTCTCCCTTGGCCATCTCACTTTGTTTTTCTCTCTGAGTTATTCATGTCCATGGCTTCACGCTCACACATGCATACACATGTGTGTGCACACACATCTGTAAATTCTCTAACCTTTTATCACTTGTCCTGAGCACAGAATCTCTTCATAGCCAACATCTGATGAATTGAATCAGTGGGAACTTTGTTTGGAGCTTCTGCTAAATCATGAATGGACCTTCCACCTTCAAAGTGCAGAGATGCCAAGGAAGGACCTTGATCTCTGAACCCCAAAGCCTCTTTCAGGGCAGACAACAGACTTAGAGTTTGCCCTAGAAACAATCTCTCTGACTTTGAGTCCCTGGGCCAGATTCCAGAGTTGAAAGCCAGGACCCGCATCAGCCTAACTGGCAGGATGCAGCTGGCTCTGTGCCCTCCCTCTGAATGTCACCCCCCCAGCCATAGTAATTTGTTCTTATCTTTCTCACTGGAACATTGTGTCTTCTCCGCCTGCTTTTCTGTCTGCTGGTACAATCCTCTGGGTCCTGGTTTTCTGGATCTCTGAGAACAGAGCAAGGCTGGTCCTAGCTGCTGTTCTTGTATGACCCACCCTCTTCCCCAGCCTCCTAAGCTGCTGGTCCCTGACATAAAGTCCTGACTCTGAAAGATTGATTCTTGGCCTTGGCATGGATGGATGAGCAGCAGAGGTTGCAAACAGCAATGGGGCAGCCCTGATTCCATCCAAATGCATGTCACGTCATAATGAATATGCTGCAATTACTCCATCTCCTCATCTCTTGCCCATGACTCCTTCAAAAAAGGTCAGTTCAACTGGGCTTATACCCTAAAGAGATGTTGAAAAAGGGTAAAAACATCACTTATACCAAAATATGCATAGCAGCCCTGTTTGTGGTGGCAAAGAATTGGAAATCAAGTAAATGTCCTTCAATTGGGGGAATGGCTTAGCAAACTGTGGTATATGTATGTCATGGAACACTATTGTTCTATTAGAAACCAGGAGGGATGGGAATTCAGGGAAGCCCGGAGGGATTTGCATGAACTGATGCTGAGCAAGATGAGCAGAACCAGAATATTGTCCACCCTAACAGCAACATGGGGGCGATGATCAACCTTGATGGACTCGCTCATTCCATCAGTGCAACAATCAGGGACAATTTGGGGCTGTCTGAAATGGAGAATACCATCTGTATCCAGAGAAAGAACTGTGGAGTTTGAACAAAGACCAAGGACTATTACCTTTAATTTAGGGGAAAAAAAACTGCTATCTTATTGTCTGATCTTGCTATCTCTTATACTTTCTGTTTCTTCCTTAAGGATATGATTTCTCTCTCATCACACTCAGTTTGGATCAATGTACACCATGGAAACAATGGAAAGACTGACAGATTGTCTTCTGTGGGGGTTGGGGGAGGGAAGTAGGATTAGGGAGAAAAATTGTAAAACTCAAAATAAGTAAAAATCTTTAAAATAAAAAAAATGTTTAAAGGTCAGTTCAGTGATCACCAAGCCCTTCTCAAAGGCCCAGAGGTCACATGGGGTTTCCAGGTTATGTCTGTCAGTGGAGGGTGAGTTGCTGTGCTGGCAAGACTTTGAGTAGCTATAGAAGGGACAGAGTTGTTTCTAGGGGAGATACAATGCTTATAATCAACAAAATGGATCAATGTAAAATCTTATACTGGGGTACAAAACAATCAATGACTCAAGGAAAAAAATGAGAGAAATTATGGCTAGACACAAATTCGGAAAAAGATGTCAGGATTTTAAATAACTGCAAACTCAATGTGAGCCATCAGTGTGTTATGTGATACTAAAATGGCAATACACTCTTGGAGTGTGTTGTGAGGGGCTTGGTTTGGGTAATACAGAAACAGAAATGGTGGCCCACTGGACTCCACCCTCATCAGGTCTTGTCTGCTCTTCTGAGTTTAGTGCTGGCACCACAGTTTATGAAGGTCATTGAGATTCTGGAAAGCCTCCAAAAGAGGATGACCTGAGTTTGGAATGGCCTGGAGTCCTTGGCATAGAAGGACCAGGTGAAGGGACTGGAGATATCTTGCCAGGAAAACCAAAGACTACAAAAAGGAAGACAGAATAGCTATTATAGGGAGAAAGGGGATGATTTGTTCTGTGGCTCATGGCAGGGGCAGAACCAGGAGCAAAGGGGGAAGTTTGCTAAGAGGTAAATCCAGGCTAGATGGCGGGAAACCCTCCTAATAAGAACTGTTTGAAAAGAGAAAGACTATGCTCCCTCCATAGGCAGTGACCTTCCTTCCTTGGGGGTCTCCAAACTGAGGCTGGATGACTGTTCATTAGGGATATGATTCTTGAATGGAGGGATTGAATCGAGGTTATTGAGGACCCTCTGCCTTTCACATTGTGTGAAGCTAAGTCTGAGTACTTTCTGACACTGGACCAAAGCAAGTCTTGGCAAGGATGTAAGTTAGTATCACATTTGCAAAGGACAAACGCTAAGAAAACTTAAGACACTGAATGGTGATTCATCCTCCACCTTCCTTACATCTGTTCCCTTCACTTCATCCCATAGCCATCAACCCAGGTCAAGCTGGCCATAACCACCTTGCTTCTCCTACTTCTCTCCTTCCTATTCATCTTCCTCCCAAAGTGTAAGTCACTCCCCAGCTCAAGAAGCTTTATTGGTTGCCTATTGCCTCTAAGATACAACATGAGTTCTTCAGCTCAGCAGCTAAAACCCTCAAAATGTGGTTTCAGTCTACTGTCGAGGTGTGTACATCATTTCCCTTCCCACACTCCCCATCTCAGACATTCCCTGGATTTAGCATCTCCTGCTACCTTTCATGCCTGGAATGGACTTCATCTCTACCTCCACTTCCTGGAGTCCCTTCTTCTCTTCCTTGATTTTCTTTGTAGACCTTTCTCCTGATTCCCTCCTATCAGACCACTCTTTGACACTTTGGTTGATGCTCTCTCATCCAAAGATCTCTCACAGGCTTCTTTTCTCTTCTCCTCCTATGTTGTTTTACTTGGTGATCTCATCAGCTCCCTTGGTTTTAATTAACATCTCTAGCCTAAGGATTCTCAAATCTAGCTTTTCTGCCCCACTCTCTCTGCTGACCTCCAATCTCACAACTCCAACTACTTTTCAAACTAAAAGTCCTGTAGACATCTGAAACCCACCATGTCCCAAATAGAGCTCATTGTTCCTGTTAACCCTTTCCCATCAGCCTTCCTATTATGTAGAAGGCAACATCCTCCTCCTAGTCCTTCAGACTCACAATCTAATGAATCATCCTGTACTCTTCACTATCACATTCCCCCCATATTCAAGATGGTGCCAAGGCTCATTGATTTCACCTGTGCATCATTTCTCCAATAGGTTCCCTTCTCTCCTCTGACACCACTACCACCCTGGGACAGACCCTCATCACCTCATTTCTGGACTGTGGTCATAACTTCTGCGGAGGTCTCTTCCTGATTGCAACCCATCCTCCATTCAGCCACCAATGTGATTTGCCTAAAGCACAAATCTGACTGTCACTCCCTTATTTAACTAACTGTGCCCTATCATACCTAGGCCTCTTTCCTTTCCAGTCTTCTTATACCTCATTACCTTTGATACTGCCTTCTGTCTGATCCACAGACAAGACATCCCATCTCTCAGTCCTCAGAATTTTCTCTGACTCATCCTCCTCTGCTCTGATCACTGATCTCCCCAGCTTCCTTCAAGTCCCACCTAAAATCCCACCTTCTATAGAAAGTCTTCCCCAACTCTTCTTCATTCCAGAGGCTTTCCTCTGTTCATTATTTCCTGTTTACCCTGTCTATAATAGTTGTTGCATGTTGTCTCCTCCATTAGTTGGTAAACTCCTTGAAGGCAAGGCTCATCTTTTGCCTTTTTTTGTATCCTCCCCCCACCATGCTAAGCACAGTGCCAGACTCATAATATGTTCTCAATAAATTTGATTGACCAATTGACTGGCTTGTTTAGATTCTCTCCCTTTTCATGAAAATGATTCTGTACTTACTTATCAGTCTTCATGTTAGATCCTTCCTCCATTAGAGTGGAAGGATGTGATTTTGTTCTGTGTTGTCTCTATGCTCAGCTCATTGGGGTAACTTGGGGAATGTCTGTTATTTTGGATGGGAAATCAGCAGGCAAAAAGGCCTTGATGGGTGACGAGACCAGTGTATTAAATTTAATAATGTGATATGTAACATGGCTAGATTTCAAGTCCCCCATGGGATTTTTTTAAAATTTCATTTTTAATATACAGAATGGAAGGGCAAATGACCTGCTCTGGGGCCAGGTTTCTCAACTGGAAAATGAAAGGGTTAAACCAGAGGCCTCTGGTCCAAGGGTTAATAAGTCTGTCTCACCACATGATGGCCCTTCAAGTGGGGGAAGACCATTGTCATGTCCTGCCTGCCCTTCCCTCCACTCTCTTGCCCCTTTCCCTTCTCCAGTCTAAAAATCCCCACTTCCTTCAAACAGCAATCCTGTGACATGACCTTGAGAAGCCTCACCATCCCAGGTCTCCTCCCCTTCCTCTGGGAATAATTTGCCTTGTTCATTCCTTCCCAAGATGTGGCACCCCAAGCCAAACACAGATGTGGTCAGACCAGGTAGGCCTATCTGGCCAGACTAGGAGACATCCACCCAAACAGCCTGAACAACTGGTGCTATAATAACATTATACTAAAGAATTTGTACCAACCTAGGCAGAGCTTATTCTGTAACCCACTTCTTAGGAGTCTTTTCTTCCTTAAAACCTTGGATTAGTGAGTTTGGAGGGGACCCCTGAGCAGCTCATTCACTCTGTCTCCAAAATGAGGGACAGGGAAGGAGGGAGAGCAGTGGTCATTCCTGGTCAGTCCAGTGGTCATTCCTGGTCAGTCCTCAGTCCTGAAAAAGCCTGCCACATCCTTTCTGACCCTCACATAGGTTTCTAGATATTCATGTGGATTCCTGCCCCTCTCCCCACCCTGCTAGGCCCCAACAAGTCTTCCAGGTCCCTGAGAGTGAACACATAGAGCTTGTCCCTTGTCACTGCAGGGTAAAGGAGAGGTGGACTTTCTCAGACATCTTAAGTCTTGAGTACTCAACCCCTCATGACATCATCTAAGATTACATTCACACTGCAGAATTATATTGAGCTTGTAACCCATGAAAACCCCTGTCTTTTTCACTTAAAATGTAGTTCAGTTTCCCTTTTCCCAAGCTGGACCTTTTCAGTTGCCCTTTTCCCAAGCCCTGGCATGGGAACCAGTAATCAAATCTCCCTCTGATATTCATTGTGTAAGGTTGGGTTTACCTCCTGGGCCTCAGTTTCTTCATCTGCAAAAGGAATGGATGGCCTGGATGGCCTCTGAAACTATGACATGTTATCTCTGAAATTTCATCTTTTTAGTTCCATCATCCTGACCTCTCAATAGGTTTTTGGCTGCCAACCCTGGCAAATGATGGGTTAGCTCCCCCCCTCCAGGCCTTTCCTCTCATTGGTCTTTGTACAATATGGCTTCAAGAAGAATATTAGAGAAGCTGGGGTCCAGGATGAGTTGAGCTCAAGCTGGTCACAGACAATAGCCAGGCTCCTTCATGGCCTTCAAAGTCAGATCAAGCAAGAGAGAGGCCCCTGCTTATTGTCAGAAGGAAGAGAAAAATGGAGGACAGAGAGGAGGCCAAATTATTAGACTCTGGTTCCTCCCTATCCAACCAGCCCCGGAAGGCTGAAGCACAAATGTTGTGCTAAAACCCCAGATGAGTAAGGCCAACAGCGGAGGAGTTAGGCCACTCTCCCATCTCGGAGGCCTCCATGGACAGGAGGTCTGGACAGCTCCCAGGTGCTGACCTGGATAAACAGGCAGCGTCAAGCTGAGGCCTCGGTCCTCTCAGTCACAAACCAGCTGCCGAGCCTGGAGAGGCCCAGGCAACCCAGAGAACACATCCTCAGCTCATCCACCGCCAGATGTTGCTCCCATCTGCCCCGGCTCACCCCAGCTGTGTCCCCTTCTTCCATCGAGATCCTGCCAGAGAGAAGAATTGGCTGCCATTGTCCATGTCCTCAGCTCACTCAGGGAGCTCGGAGTTAATCCAATTGGCTGACTCTAACCTAATTCCACATTGTTGCTAGAGTCCTTTGCCTGCTGCTGATATTAAAACTCTATTCATTTAATTGTGGAGAAGATAGATTCTCCTTGGCGGTCAGGTCGTAAATAGAGAATAGCTGATGTGTGGCTCTAATTTCTTTCCTGGCAGATCTCCCACCGTTCTGAAGAATTGGGACCAAGAAGCTTTTTAGAGCACCAGGATAAGAGAAAGGGAAAAATCAGTGGGTATGAGTGGAGGTTAGGAAGGGGAAGGGAAAGAGTCAGAGACAGAGAGAGAAAGGGAGCATTTCTGAAATGGTGTGCATATAACAGGCTTCAGAGAGTGTCCAGGGCAGAATATTGCTATTGCCAAATTGTTGCCTCCTTCAGGATGGTACCATTGGAACAGTATTATAGAACACTAAGAGTGGATGGGGGAATTGTTCATTAGGAGCCCAAGAGTGGTCCATCCATTCAACAGAGGTGATACAGCATGAATATGGGAATGTGTTTAACATGATTGTGCATGCCTAACCTTCATCAGATTGCATTCTGTCTTGGGAAAGGGAGAGGGAAAGGAGGGAAGGAGAAAATTTTACAAAAATGAATATTGAGGGCAGCTAGGTGGTGCAGTGGATAAAGCACTGGCCCTGAAGTCAGGAGTACCTGGGTTCAAATCCGGTCTCAAACACTTAATAATTACCTAGCTGTGTGGCCTTGGGCAAGCCACTTAACCCCATTTGCCTTACAAAAAAACCTAAAAAAATAAAAAAACCAAAAAAGTGAATATTGAAAACTATCTCTACATGCAATTGTAAAAAATAAAATATTGTATTTAAAAAAGAGAGGTGGTAGAAGATTTTCAGCACAATAACCCCTTACCTTACAAAATCACCAAGGTCCTAAAAAGTTGTAAATGGTTCCCTCATTTTTCTATGGAGCTGTCTTTCTCCAGGGATGCATGTACTCTGCCCACAGCTTTGGCACTATCCTCATATCTAAGGGACCTTCAAGGTCTTCAGCACTTACTATATGGCTTGAAGAGTCTGTCCCTAAGACTCTCTGTAAAAGTCTTCATGTGAAGCTTCAAGTGTGGAGATACAGGAAGGAGAATCCCTTGGTCCCCTCTGCAACAATCTGTGTCCTGTGTTCTGGTTTTGCATGGTGAATTTTCTTAAATTGTCTAGTTCTGATATGGGCAGAGATGAAGGGAACTGGAGAGAGAAGGGAGAGAGGAGATCCTCAAAGAATATGAGCATGGATTCTGGAAAAGAGATTGTAAGAGAAATTGGTGACTTTATGAGGCTTATTCTTCCAGGCTCAGTTCATTGCCATCATGGTATCTTGAAAAGAGAACCAGACCAATACTCAAAGATCTGAGTTCTGATCCTGGATCTGATGCCAATGGTGTGACCCTGGCCAGTCCCTAGCCTCTCTGGGCTGTATTTTCCTCATCTAGAAAAGGAGTGGGACTGACCTAGGTGACCTGGAGTGTTCCTCACAACTAACAAGCCATGATTTTTAGCATTCTACATTATCTTGCATTTCCCTAGTACCAGTGGCCCAAAGGAACCTTTCTCTGGTTGTTGTCCTGGCTCACTCCCTCATTCTCACTCCCAGGGTCCACCAGGCAACATGCACTATCTCATGTGGCCACACCTGTTCACAAGCATGAGGCTTTTCTTTCCACCTCAATCATGAACTCCTGAAGGGCAGGGACTGTGCGCTTTCCCACAATCTGACTCAGGTATAGTGGGGCACACTGTGGAGACCACCAGGGTCAATGATCCCAATTCTGAGCAGTAAGAAATGACAAGTTCATAGTCCATGAATCATTCAAACACTGCAAAGAGGAAGGAGTAATCTCTCTGTAGCATATCAGGTTCTTGTCCCAAAATCTTTTCCCATCATCCCTCTCTCCAGCCCCCAGGCTCAGCTTGGCCAGAGATACAGGATCTTATCTCTCTGGCTGCTGGCATCCCCAGGTGACTATGAACTCTGCCCCTATTATTCTGCTAAAACCACCTCAAGTCACAATTCATCTTGCTCATGATGGGAGAGAAATACAAAGCATCAACACTACTGTGTTCAAGAGCATGCTAGGTTGGGTAAACTTGATCCCTCCTGTACCCAAGGCAATATTTCATCTGAAACTTCCTAATAAGTGTCCATCCAGCCTCCTTTTGAAGACTCATTGTCATGGGGAACTCTCTACCACCCAAGACAGCCTGTTTCACTTCGAGGCTGCTCTAATTGCCATGAAGTTTTTCCTTGTCTCTAGCCTAAACCTGCCTGTGATGCTAAACTTTACTCCTGTTTCTGCATTCTAAGACCATAAAGAACAAGGTTAATCCTTCTTCCACATTCAAATATTAGAAGACATTCCTGAGTCTTCTCTTCTCCTGAGAGAATGAACCTCAGCTCCTTCAGCTGATCCTTGTATGGCATGGCCACCATTCTAGGGGGAGGCTGTGTGGGAGTATGATACAGTGCATGGGGATCAAGTCTGGAGAGACCTTGGAAGAGTCCTTGACTCTGATCCATCCCAGCTGGGTGACCCTGGGCAAGTCACTTCCCCTATCCTGATCATCATTGGTGGAAGGAGCTTCCTCTCCTGAGAAGCAGTTCTCTGTGCCAAGGAAATCACAATCACATCCCGTCAGGGCCCCACCCTATGCAGTCCCTTCTCTGGATGCTCTGGTTCAGTGGGGTTCCCACAGCTGATCACAAGCCTTAGGATGTGGTCTAACCGGGACATGCTCTCTTGACCCTTTTGCTAATATAGCCTAAGATTCCATTGGCTTTTTGGTTGCCTCATCCCACTGCTGACTCATGCTGAGCCTACAACACCCACATCTCCCAATTATTTCACATGAACCATCCCTGACCTTGCTCTTGAGGAAATGAGTATTTTTGTACCCAAGTATAAGACTTCGGTTTTTTCCCAATGACCTATCATCCCGTCAAGGGTAGAACCTTCCTTTTGGTCCTATTCAGTCACCCATGATGATAATAAACACAACTTCATCCAAATCAAAATGTCAAGCTTCCCAGAGCCAGGGACAGAGTCCTGACTAGATGCCTCCTGTCAGGTTAGCATCAATTTACTAATCACTGCCCCTTGGATCCAGCTGAGCACTCAGCTCCAAAGCTACACCTCTACAATCCTCTAGCCCCCATCTATCCATCTTGGTGACAAAGATCCATAAGAAACGTTGTCTGATGCTTTGCAGGTTGCTTTCCCTAATCTGTCTAGTTACTGTGACCAAAAATGGAAATGAAGCAAAGCCTGCTAGCTCTGATTGGTCCAGCAGAATGCAATCTCCCTGAGGGCAGGGAATGCTATATCTTTGTTTCCCCTAGTGTGTGATAAATATTGAGCACCTAATAAATGCTTATGGTCTGATAGGTGCATGAGATCCAAAAAAGAAAGGTAGAATGCTTTTGGTAGACTGTCCTGGCAGCTGTGTGGAGGACAGATGAATGAGAGAGAAGAGATGGAAAGGTCAGTTAGGATGCTAGAGTAATCATCTACTCCAGGCAAGAGGTGATGCAGGGCTGCACCAGAGTAATGGTCATGTTGGGAGAAGAGAATGGGAGCAAATGTGGAAGATGACATAGAGGCAGAACTGTGAGACTTAGAAATCTATCTGACAGAACTGAAAGAGAGTGAGGCCGGATAAATAGTTGGAGAAGTCTTCCATGGAGAAGAAATTCATGAAAGCAAATAAAAACCAAGAAAGTATAGAAAGAAGGGTCTGAGACAGAACCTAGGGAATGTTTTTTTTTAAGTTGTCTTTTTCTTATTAAAAATATCTTTAAAGTTGATATATGGAATGAATCTCTGGAAGGGAGAAGACATCAATAAAAACTTTTTAAAAAAAATGGTAACTTTCTTTTTTAATTAATTTATTTTTCAATTATATGCAAAGGTAGTTTTTAACATTCATCCTTTTATAAGGATTTTTAGTTCCACATTTTTCTACCATTCGCTCTTCTCTCTCCACTTCCCATGGCAGTAAACAGTATGATATAGGTTATACATGTATAATTGTGCTTTAACATATTTCCATATTAGTCATGTCGTGAAAGGAGAATTAGAATTAAGGAGGGGAAAAAATATGAAAAAGAAAGAAAAAACATTAAAGAAGTTTTAAAAAGAGAACATTGTAGGCTTTTCTCTGCATTCAGAATTCACCATTTTTGCTCAGATCTCTCAGGATTACTTTTGATCACTGAACTGTTGAGAGGAGTTGCATCCATCTGCGTTGATCATCTCGCAATATTTTTGTTACTGTGTACAATGTTCTCTTGGTTCTGCTCACTTCACTCAGCATCAGGTCATGCAAGTCTCTGGGCATTTCTGAAGTTGAGGTGCTCATGATTTCTTTTTTTCTTTTTTTCTTTTTTCTTTTTCTTTTTTGGTTTTTGCAAGGCAATGAGGTTAAATGACTTACCCAAAGTCACACAGCTAGGTAATTATTTTTTGAGATCAAATTTGAACTCAGGTCCTCCTGACTCCAGGACCTGTGCTCTATCCACTGTGCCACCTAGCTGCTCCCCCTCGTGATTTCTTACAAAACAATGGTACTCCATCACATTCTTAGAGATTGAGGAGTTAAATGGAGTTGAACGAATGGAGGTCATATGTTGTCCTGGATAAACAGATTAGCAGTTAACTTGAAATTTAGTAAGTACCTACTGCACTAGGCAATCAATCAGGACCCAAAAACAGTTAGGTGGGCTGGAAATTTGGGCCAAATCAATAATAGTTTCATGGGGCTAAATGTGAAATCTTCTACTTGGATTTTTTAAAAATCAGATTCAAAAGTTCATGATGAAGGAGGCGTGACGATAAAAATTTGTCTGAAAAAAATAACTGGAGTGTTTTGTGGACTCTAGACTTATTCTATGTTAGCAGTGTGATGCATTGGGGGAAAAAGGCAATGCAGTTTCACTAAGAGGGGTGCACTATACAGAACTAGGAGCTCAGTCAATCTGCAAGGAGAATATGGAGTTCTACTGAAGGTACCACATCCAGGAAGGAGGCTAAAGCTGAAGTGGCCAGACCTACTCTGTCTGTCCTAAGAATTGGGGATAAAAAGACAAACATGGTCCCTGCCCTCAAGGAGCCTCTGCTTAAAGGGAAGCAAAGACATGTACATAATAGCCAAGGTGTGAACAGAGTGCTGGGAAAGTCACCTGGGAGGGGAAGGTTCTGGTCACTGGAGGGAAGGGCAGAAAAGATCTCCTGCAGAAGTTCTGGGGTTTGGCTTTTTAAGGGAGTCCAAGAGATAGAAGTGACATAGGAGAGCATTCTGGGCAGGGAGAATAGACAGGGTATAGGACAGGAGAAAAGACACAATTGCAAAGAGCTTGGAAGGCCAGGGGACCTGAGGTCATCGAAAGTGATGGAGCCAGTCTAAGTTTGAATGAGTGGCTAAGTGGGTGGATGGGAAGTGGGGAGAGATGAGGCAGAGAGCCCAACCTACAGGTTATCACAATGGTCCAGACAAGAGGTGATGAGTAACTGAATAAGGGTGATAGCTATGGGAATGGAGATGGGGGACATATACAAGAGATGGTGGGAAGGGAGAAAAAGCAAGATGGCAACTTGTTGGATATGTGGAGTTAGTGGAAACATGAAATGGAGACCGATGCTGAACAACTTGGGAGGATGGTAGCTCTAGAAGCAATAATAGGTAAGTGCAAAAGAGGGGAGGGTTTGAGGGGAAAGAGTTCTCTTTTGGATTTATTAATTTAAGATGACTTTAATACAGCCAGTTCAAATGTCCAAGAGAAAACTGATGATACCAGACTGGAAATTAGGAAAGAAACCAGGAGTAGATAAAAAAGTCTGAAAGTCCTCTGCATAGAGTTTATAACTGAACCCATGGGAGCTGATGGGATCACCAGTGGAAAGTAGAGAGAAAAAAAGAAACAAGAGACCAGGACAGAGCCTGGAGGGACCCCCATGATTGGTGAGCAGGCTATGGAGAAAAGCAAAGGAGAAAAAGATGCACTCAAATAGGTAGGAAGAGAACTAGGAGAGAAAATGGTCACCAAGGAGCAGAGAATATCCAAAAGAAGGTGAACTAAAGAGTCAATGGCTACAGTGAGGTAGAGAGGGACAGGACTGAGAAAAGCCCATTGGATCTGGCAATGAAGAAATCATAGCTCATGAAGACAAGAGACAAGGATCAAACCTAGGGCTCTCCTCCCACCAATGCCTATCCACCATGATACACTGCCTCTTCCAGTGAAATGAGTCCATTGTCCCCCACTATACCACACTTCTGAATTGTCCCTATTTCCCCAGACAACCCCATTGTGACTTGCAAACTCTTACAAGGCTAGGACATTTCACCACCCAAGGAGTTAACTTATTAAAGGATCACATCTGCTAGCTCTTTGACACTCTGAAATGCCCAATATAGACTTGGAGAGAAAAAACTTAGCTGTTGATTGACCCTGCAAAGGGTCCACCTTGCACAGATGGGGACAAGGCATGAAGGGACTCATCCAAAGTCATACTCACCTATGGCCATAGTGCCCCTGGGAGCCAAGTCCTCCCATAGTTCTGCTCTTCCACATGGTCATGCTCAGCCCAGGGAATGAGTTTGTGTGGAAAGAGATAAGGAAGTGGGAGGGACACAAGTGTGAGAGCAGATGGTCAGTCAACCATTTCTGGTACATTAACAAATGATGAATGGGTGAGTTGGGGGCAGCTAGAGTCCAGGAGAAACTCTGGTCAGTCCACAAAGCCCCTAGCTGCACTCAACATCCCAGGCCCCAAAACCAAACAGCTGCAACCCAGAGTCCACTGAGTTCCCTTCCCTTGACTATTACCATGTCAAACCTTTCCTGGGGTCTGAGGGATGTGCCCCACCCACCTCTTCCAGATTCACCCCATTCTGTGGGGCTTGGCCCTGGAGGAAGAGTCAGGAGAGCCCCCCTGTCCACTGAAAATGGACCAGCTTAGCTTAGACCAACTAGTCACCAACTTGCCACTCCAACTTCTGATACAAGACACTGGTCCAAGAAAGCCTAGAATCCCCTTCTTCACTGTGGCCTCTTAAAGAAGATCCTTAGCTTCCTCAAGGCTGCACCCAGGTGTTTCTCCTGACTACCATCTCCTGCTGCGCTGCCTCCCACCTGATCTGGCTGACTGACCCCCTCTGCTAATCCTGCCCCAGCCTCCTAGTTGACCTTGTACACACCTCTCTGATAGTGTTCCCACCCTGCAGAATTCAGCTCCTTGGGAGGAGAGCTGTCTTTGGCATTTGTCTCGGTGGCTCCAGCCTGGCATGTGGGAGATCTTATTGGACTGCCCTGGACTAAATTTCAGGTGGCCCCATTCCTCTGCCCTGATGACAAGGTTGGGGGCTCGGAGCTTGTTTAGCTTGAAGGGGCTTTGCTCCTATCAGAGAAGCCCTACACAGAGCAGGACTCACTCCTCCCCATCAGAAGGCACAAGCTGGGACCCTTCCATCAGCCCAGGGGTTAGCTATGACAGAGATCATGTGTCCCCCGAGTTCAGGCCATGACTCTTGTTTAAGGCTAGGTGAGGGCGTCCTTCTTCCTCACGCCCATCCTCAGCACAAGGTCTCAGATCCAGCAGTAGCTCCATCAGAGCAGCCCCTGACTAACGTGGATCCTTCCATTCTCAAGAATTTAGGGGCTTCTGAGAAAGAGAAGAGAAAATGTACCTCCACCTTCTTGGTGAAGCCAAGGACCATGTGGAGGTGGGGTGGGGGGTGGGGGGTGGGGAGGGTACGGGAAGTGAAATAGAGCAGACATCCCTTTGGTGCATTCGTTAGTTGGCTGAATTCATGTTTTCTTTCCCCTTCTTTCTTATAAGGAATGGGTAGCTCTGGGGAGGAGCAAGCCTTGGAGGACAGCAGGAACCATTTTTAAGAGGATGTCGGGGCTTCCAGGGTCCTCAGAGGGATGAAACCTTCCCATCCTCTGCTCAAAGGTCCCTTTCTCCATCTCTTCTCTCCCTGGCTTGTCCTCTTCCTTTGCTCTGTCTCTATCTTTATGCATGGGAGCCCAGCTTGACTCTGTGGTCACCCGCTATGGCTCCTGGCCTGTGGCTCATGGCCGGTGGCCCATCTGCCTCTCACCCCCAACGTCTGATTAGCCCCCTTGTTCTTCCCATGTTTGATCAGAACAAGAGCCAGTCTATGGGGAGGACAGAGACAGAAGCAAGTCCCCCCCCACCCAGGAGAGGGCAGCTGGTCAGAGCAGCTCTGCCTCCCTTCAGTCCCAAGGCTTCAGTCCTTCCTCTGGAGCTTGGCTCAGACCACACTCCACTTTTCCTTGCTTCTGTCCCATCCTTCCCTCCTCCTCCTGCCTGGCCTCCTCTCGCACCAGATTCTGCAGCAGCTTCATGTGACTTCTGGGAAAACAACCCCAGATGTTTCCAAGACCAGAATGCCAGAATTGGCAGGGGCCTCATGGATGGGCGGACCCAGTCCCTTATTTCATAGAAGAGGGAGAAGAGAGGGGAATTCCCCAAGGTCTCACATGCTAAAGACAATGGCAAGGCCCAGGTCTCTTGGGTCCCTTGAAGCTCCTTCCCTCCTCTCCCTGTCTTTCTATTCCCTGGTTCTTCTTCTGGCTAAGGTTCTAGAGGCCAGTCATCTGTTGGGTCCGAAGACTCAGAACCATTCTCCCCCAACTCTCCACCCCTGTCTTCCAGCTCAGGACTCAGGACTCAGGACTTGGGGTCCAGGCTCAGACTTGAGGGCTCAAGCTCCCAGATGCCAGATTTCTCTTCCTTGCACTTTTTTGGCCATGGGATCCGAGGCAGCCCAAATGTGTTCCTTCCGGGAAGGGGAGACTTTGGCTTCACTGACTATCCTGGGAAGTGTCCCAAGGACAGAGAGAAACCATGTGTTATGGTTGCATCTGGCTCAGGAAGCTTAGCTCTCGGTGAGCTCGGTGTCCTTGGGTCTGGTGGCCCCACTTGGCCCAGGAGTCCAGTCCGGTCTCAGCTCACCCTGGCCTTGCCTGTTCCCTGGCTTGAGAATTTCTTACTGAGGGTCCTAAGCCCTCCTGCCCCTCCTGCTTCTCCCCCTCTCACTATCCTCCTCTGCTCCCAAGAGCAAGGTCTTTTCACCCAGTTCTGGGCAGAAGTTACCACCTTTTTCCCATAGTCCAGTTGGTTCTTACACCCAGGAAGACTCACACAAGCAGGCCCATACCCCGGGACAGCCAAATTCCCCCAAACACAGACAGGCCAGGATGTCTCACCCCAACTGGGCTAACCCCAAGGTAGTTTCACCAACTTCCACAGCAGGACAAGTGAAGAGGGAGGCCCCAGGCTATGTCACAAATGAGATTCCCTAGTTTACAAAGTGTCCCCATTACATTTGTGTGCACCCACACACATGCATACACATACATATATGCTGGAGCTCAAAGGCAGAAACCTCTGGAGATATCCATAATAACTTTTCATACCTGTCCTGAGGTTGCACTGGAGCCAGGCAAGGGGCTCTCTGTGGCTCCTTCTTACCTCTATGGGACATTGGGAGTCATCACCTCTTTGGCTCGAGTCCTCTCCATGTAATCTGCAGTGATGATGGAGTGGCCAGTTTCCTGGCCTTCCACTCCAACCTGCTCACTCTGGTCATTCATCCTCAGGCCCTTTCATTGACCCTGGGGACGTCTTAGATGGCCAGTTATTTTCATGTCACCTTCCCCTTTCAGATGGGATCTCCTAGAGCAGATGGCCTACCACACCATGAGAGAATACCACAGGATAGCCCTGGGTGCTACAGAGCAGTCCCTGGCTAAGAGCAGAGAGACTCATCACCAGGCTAACCACAAAGAAGTCAACTTTTGGGTCACAGCGGTTCTTGGAGATCATCTTTCAGATTCTAGAGGGATGTAGACCTGACCGGTAGAGAGAACATGTCTACCTCCAAAATCCGCTAGGAGAGGTCCTAACATTTTATAGGGCATATATGATGCCTAATAAATAAGACCACACAAATGTTCTCAAAACCAATCCAGTCTGATTGTTAATTAAACCTAGTTGACGATAATTCTGTTTGCTTTTTGAGGATCTAGATGAGTCAGATCTCTTAAAGAAACTGGACAATAAAATGTGAACTGAAGTTTTCTTTTCCTTTTTAAAAAGTTTAATTGATACATTCTGTCTTTAATTCCTAGTCACCTCTGAAATAATGACAGTCCTCTCTATTCCTGACCCTGGGAATGGAACTCACCCTTATCACAACGAAAGAGAGCTAAACAAAAATTGCTAATCCCATGACTTTGCCCAATAAAGGATGTACCACTCTGCCCCCATAGTACACCACCTCTCCTCTGAGAGGAAGGAGCTATGTTTTCTTATATATCCTCAGGGGCCATTCTTGGTTTGTTCACTTTCCTTCTGGCCGTTTTCCATTTGATATGGTGGACATCGTTGTGTGCTCTGCTCATCTAGTCTATTTTCTTCTTCCTTTGTTCATGCATACTCCATCCTATTTCTCTGAATTCCACATGCTTGATATTTCTTACCGCACCAGAACATTGTTGGTGCATCACAGCTAGTCAGCCATTCCCCCAATGGCTGGTTGCTCTCTTGGCTGCCCAATGCTTGGCTACCACAGAAGTGCAGTTCAGAATAGTTTGGTCTGGGATCTTTCAGACTCTCTTTGACCTCCTTGGTGCACAGGCTGGTGAAAGCTCTGGGTCAAAGGGACCCAGTCTAGAGGGACAAACAAAAGTGTTCCTTAGGGAAACATCAAACAGCTCTCATAGGTGATCAATGTGCAGTTTGTGGGTGAGAATGATGGCCAAGAGGACCATGTTCTTCCCACTGAAAAGCAGGAACTTCAAAATACTCACAGCAGCCTTTTTGTGGAATCAGAAAAATAGAACCAAAGAAAACACCCATGACCTGGGATTGTGGCTCATAGTACAGAGGAAGATTTCTGGGCTATCAAAATGTTGAATAGGAGGAAAGACTCCAGAATAATCTGCATAGATCTCTACCAGTTGATGACAAGTGAGGCAAGCAGAGCCAGGAAAGCAAAATATGCAGCCATGAAGCCATGGAAATGGAGAGAGCAATGTGCACTGACCAAGATGGACCACAAAGAAGAGATCTGAAAAAATGCCCCCTTTCACTGCTCTTTGCAGAGTGTGAGAGCCCAGTGATTGTACTCCGCAGGACAAGGTCTCATAGCAATAAGTGATCCCCACACAATCCCCTCAGAGTGTCCCCAAAGCCTCCAAGCCAAAGCTGGGTTTCTCCTCTCTGCTTATTCTCAGGAGTTTATAGGCTGCTCTCATTCCCTCTTTGCCATTGCCTCCTTAGGCTTAAGGAGGCTTCTGATTGCACTTGGGCCTCTTTAGTTGTGCTAGGCATAATCCACCATGGCTCTCTCTTTTTGCCCTTGAAGTCTTGTTCACCATAGTTTTGGGAGGTACTGAAGAGAGGCAGGCAACCTAATGGACAGACTACCCAGCCCAGAATAAAGACCCAAGATCCAAAACTGGGGATGTGAAGGCAAAAAATGAAAAAGTCCCTACTCAGATTGATTCTGAGGAGATAACACATGGGTAAGTCTACATGTGAATAAATGCAGAATTGATGCATGATAGTGCAATACAAGGTCATGTGGGAGGGAGGACCTAGCTCTTTGAGGAGCAAGCAGAGCACTTTTGTAGAAGGTCTAGAAAGAAGAGATGAATTCCTTGGTATGACGGTGGGGAAGGAGCTAGTCTGCCTAGCCCAGGAGTTCTGATGGATGGATGGATGGATGGATGGATTGCATTGTACATAAGGAAGCAAAGACACAGGGACAGGAGAAGGATTGATGGTGTGAGGAAGAGCTAGGAAGTCAGTCTTGGCTTTGCCTCTGTGGTCCCTGTCAACTCTAAAGCTGTCCATCATCCTGTAATTCTTGGGGCCAGAAAAAAGGCAAGCATAATAGCTAGGCCACTCTCAATGGTATTTAAAAAGCCACAGAGGATAAAGATGTACCCAGTATGGGGCAATGACACTCTAGCTTAGGAGGCCTAAGCTTAGTCTCTTATCCAACCCTGGAATGTACAATTAAAGGGATGGCTTTGGATAGTTAGGACAGGAAAGGATGATCATATGCAAATGCCCTGACTTGCTTCAACACTGATAAATCCCCATTTCCTGCTTGAATGGGGTTATCAAGCAGCTGAGATGTCATAGGATAAGGAGCTCCCTCTGTTAATGCAGGTCAATCACTTCTTTGCATCTATGGTCTAAGAGAGCTGCCTGGATGAGAAGGTGAGTGACTTATCTGGTGTGGTCAGAGATGGGACTTACACCCAGGTCTTCCTTGCTTGGAGGCTGGCTGTCTATGTTGCCTCTTGCTAGGTTATTATATCAGGGAAATACTATCATCTGTCTCTATTTCACTAAAGCATTTGACAAAATTTCTTGTACCATGTAATCAGTTCAATTCCAAGCCAGATGAATGGCTGGACTCAAGAGATACTCATTAATGGTCTATGTTAACCTACCAATTGTCTCCAGTGGAATATCCCAGGGATGTCTGTTGGGCCCCATTATTATCAGGGGGTGGGAAGTATCAAAATGAGCGAAGTCAGAATGATAAAGATTCTTGAGATCGTGTCAAATTCCCCTGAAAAAACTGGCAATATTCAGCCTGGAGAAACCTGGAGAGGTGGGAGGTGGGAGGTGGGAGGAATATGACGGTTGTCTTCAAGTATTTGAAAGAAGGACTGTCATGAGGAAAAAATTTGTCCTGATTAGACAGAACTGGCAACAAGGGATAGAAGTTTCAAACAATAAATTTATGCCAAATTAAAGAAAGCTTCTTCGTAACACCCAGGACTGGAATGGCTGACCCCAGGAGGTGATTGCTTCTGTCACTGAAGGTCTATTTAGGCAAGGGATGGATGATCTCTTATTGGGTATTTTGTAGAGGTAATTGTAGAGATTCAGTTATGGGTTGGACTAGATAGAGATTGAAGCCCCATTTCTGAAGTTCTGGGGTCTGTTGGCCAAGGTCTGGGGGGAAACCTTTTTCCTTCCTCCCCTCTCCAAACCCCAAGATTAAAATCTCTCAAAATTATTTCCTCTTTGGCTCCTTACTCATTTTTCCTGAAAGTATAGCGGTTCCTTTTATCCTATCCTTGGTCCTGAAATAGACAGTTTGCCTGGAATGCAATGAAGCTTGGAAAAGAGGTACAATTCTCAAAAGAGAGAGGCAATGGGAGACAGGCAGGTTGTGCTGCAGGGTACAGAACCCTAGGTCTGGAGGTAGCAGAGCTGAGGTCAAAGTTGATCCCAGACTCTCACTAGCTTGAGCATGAGCAAATTCTTTTTCCTGTGCTTCAGTTTCCTCAATAGTCAAATGGAGAAGGGAAAGACGGCTGTACCATGGGTGCTTGTAAGAATGAAATACTCTAATACTGTAAAGTTCTTAGCACATATCTGATACTTAATAAAAGCCTGTGGGTTCCTATTAGATGCTTCTTTCTCTTTTTTCTTCCTCCCTCCCTCCCTCCCTCCCTTCTTCCCTTCCTCCCTCCCTCCCTCCCTCCCTTCCTCCCTTCCTTCCTTCCTTCCTTCCTTCCTTCCTTCCTTCCTTCCTTCCTTCCTTCCTTCCTTCCTTCCTTCCTCCCTAATCATGAAAATGCCCAGCGATGGAAGTTGCCCCAGTGCTCTCAGGAGGATTAGGCTCCCATACCTGAGAATCTCCAAGCAAAGGGACTTTTTTAGGGGTGTGGACAGGATGAGGTGGCTTCTGTGGTCCCTGCTAGTTCCAAACATTGGTGATTCTTCAAAGTTTTTCAAGTCTTTAAGCACCTGGAAATAGGAGGCATCTTGATACCTTAAACAGGAACTCCCAGCGCAAGCTGATCTTTTCTCTTCTTTGTCCCTATTGGAAAACCCTTAGCTCCCCACTCTTTGGCAGAATGGAAGGGACACCTTAGAGACCTTGTCTCTACTAGACATTATCTCATTTCCTTAGCCTTTCACTCCTGCCACTTCGCTATCCCAGAGTCATACATGGACTCTCCTCCCAGAAGCAAATCTCATCTACTGTAGTACAAAGGCTTATGGAATCCTTAAGGTAGGAAAGATCATTCTAATATCAATAAATTTTCCCTCCCTTCCTTGAATAATTGGACAAACTCACTTGGCTTCAGACTCTTTATGACTGGGGCGGGGGGGATCAATGCCATTGTAGAGCTATGTGATTTCTGTAATAGACCTCTCTGCATTGAGACGCATTTTAAAAAGCCTCCTTGGAATGCTTAGCTCACAATGGGGGCTGCTGAATGTAACCAGTTGGTGGAAAATTCGTGTTCATTTCCATCTTCAGATAATGAGCTCCAGGATGGGGTAATAGGAAGAGTGAGTCAGGCAAGAGACACTGGCACTGGTGAGTCACGTAATACTACAAAACTATGCTGCATATTTTTAGATCTCTCTGAATGATGAGCTATGTGTCAGAAATACGGCATTCAGATCCTCAGCCTGAATCTGGACCAGCATTTTCTTAATGATGAGTCTGCAACTGTCCTGGTCACGGCTGACCCTACCCTCTAACTGAATAGACTCCCTTTAGGGTGTGATGGGAGGACCTCCAGGAAGGTCATCCGCCAGACACCTCCCTGATTTCCCTGCCACTCCATTTTCAAAAATCTCATTGGCAATTGCTCATGGCTCAGTGTCAGCTCAGAGTCCTAGACCTTTGTCCCTGGAATTGATATTTGGTCGTACCCATCAATGATGTGGAAGAAGGTATAAATGGCAAACTTAACGGATTTTCAAATGACATAAAGCTGAGGGGGAAAATTCTCATTTTGGATAATAGTATCAGGGAAAACAGTTAAACTACTTAACTGAGAGAAGAGAAGCCCTAGAGTGGGGAAGGGGGACGTGTTATGAATAAGATTTAAAAAAGATGGCATAAAGAAGAGCGACAGCAAAGCTAGGAACAATGGGCACATGTCGGAGAAAGGCTGACTGAGGCTCCATTGGAAGGACAACTTCCCAACTTCCTTACAAGAAGTACCATCAATGAGGAGAACCTCCTGCCCCATGAAGGTGGGAGTTAAGATCTAGAAAAAAGGACTGAGTACCACTGTATAGACTGAACCATACGATGCTGAGGTCTCCTCCAGGGTGGGGTTTCTGATGTTAGCCTTGCCTATACCTGTCCAGGAAGGAAGGGTATTTCCTACCTTCTATGGGCAACCGTTCCATCCCAGGTTGCTCATGGAGAATAGGAAATGCCCTTCCAGGCACCTTCCAGATACCCTCACTAGCTGCTATAATTCTGCTGACTTAACCTTGCTCCACCCTCACCTTACCCCCTTTCTATCTATAGAGCTGCCTTGGACCCTGGGTTGATTTGAAGACAAAACCCTTAGGGACAATACTACCTGAAAACATTCTTTAATGATGAATGTACTCCCACTCTTCCAAGCCACCCCCATCCTATGGATTCCAAAGTCTTGACTATCATTGTCCAAACTCCATTCACCATATTCCATTATCAACTCCCTCATTCCCCAATATCTGGACTGAATTGAGCTCCTGATGCTGGCAGTGGGATATATACCTGATGGCAACATGACCAAGAATGCTCAAGGGAAGTCATACTGGGACTGGGTCCAAAATGAAGAGTGAGAAGAACTATCTGAACAATGAGAAGGAGATGGAACAAAACTGTAGACAAAGGTTGGATGGAATGAGGTAATGATAGCATCACCCCCACCTCTGCCCAACCAAGTTAAAAGTTCCTCTTAAGATGGTAGTGAAGCTACAAAGCCCAAGCAGGTACCTGACCTACTGGTATGGGTACCCTCCTTCAACCCTTCTTCAGTAAAAGCTGTGATTAAATCCAATGTGAAGCTACCTACACTGGGTTCCCCCACCTCTTGGGAGCCATAGACTTCTTTGCTCCCATGATTGCTGGCTGCCTTTCTGTGCTTGCTGGTGTGGTTCATTCAGGGCCATCTCAATAGAATTACCCCCACTGGGGCAGGGGTCCAAAGGTCCATCTCAGGTCTGTGTGCTCTTACTTAATGCTGGTCACATGAGAAGGCAAAGACACCTGCCCACAAAGCTGGCCATGTCACATCTTGTTGAGAGAGCTCTTCTGAGATGTCTGGCAACATATTTCTATTGTGTTTGAATTTGGAAGAGTGCTCTACATACATTGTCCTGGTTGATTCTCACAGCATTGTGAGATAGATGCTCTGATGGTCCCCCTTTTACAGATGAAGAGACTGAGAGATGGAAAAGTTATAAGAGGTGAGAGAAACGACAGTTGAAAGTATGATGAATCCCAAGGGGCTGAGTAACCAGTGTGCTAAGTGTGGGAGGAAATCAATCTTAATGATGTTGAAAAGGAAGGAGAGAGAGTAAAGTGAGGTGACAGCAGAGACTTGAAGGGCAAGTATCAGGGGAGCCTTGAATTCCATGATAAGGAGCTTTATTTGATGTTCTGGGTATAAGTGAGCTGGCAGAATGACTGTCTCCTCAACTGAGAGCTCCTGGCACTGAACTGAGCTCTTCCAAGGATTCTCTTGTCGAAGCCTTAGCATCAGTCTTTGTGCCTATAGATGAGAAGCGAGTGGGACTTGGGGTGGGAGGGTTCAGAAGAAGAAAGAGATGAGAAGGAAAAGAAGAAGGGGAGGAAGGGACAGGGCTGAGGAGGGAGAGAGAGGAGTGGATAGTGGAAAGGAGTGGGGGGGAGAGGAGATGAAGGAAGGCTGGTAAGGATGCCTGGGAAAGTTTAAGGCTAATCACCACTACTCTTGACAAAGTGAGACATGCCATCCATCAATGAGCTCTCATCTGCAAAAAGAAATACAAATAGCTTCCAGCTGAGTATCCCCAGTAATGGCCGAAGCAGCTGATGGACCAGAGGATTCATTTCTTGCTTCTTCACTTGATTTCTTTCCCTACCAGCCTCTCCTTCCTGCACTGATGCCTCCTCTGTCTTGGCAAACCCTCCCACCCTCAGTTTTCATTTATATTCATTCTTGTGGCCTGAAGACTGAATGGTGGTGGGTGGTTGGGAGAATGAATCTCTGTGTGTACCGACTCCACCACCTCTGCTTCTCCAAAGAGGAAGAAACCTGTGTCTGAGACTTGGGAAGGGCTGGGAAGGAGCAGTAAGTGAAGGAAAGGACTATGCCCCTCATCGTCACCATACCCATCAGCATCCTTCTCCTTCCCTTACATTATTAGAAACCTGACTGTCAGAGCCTCACATGCCAACCACTGAACATTTATTACAGCTTTCTTTTTAGTGTTATCACCATATAAGGAACTTGAAGCTGAAAGAGGTGAAGTGACTTGCTCAGGGTCATACAGTCAATGTCTGAGGTTCTAACTCCAAACCCAGCATTCTGTTCACTGTTCCAGCTGGATGCCCCTACCAGCCTTCTGCATTCTGGACAAAGCCACACAAATACAGCACTGTGACAATCCCTGCCCATAAGGATACCAGATGGGTGTATGAAGTACACATCACATTTTACAGATGAGGAAATTGAGGCAAAAGGGCTAAGTTATTCAAAACTGGGAAAATTTATGTCTGGAGAGATTTCAGGTACCCAAGTTGAGGAAGTGCCCCTGAGTGAACCAGCAACAGGAGGGAGCTGCCATGCTGAAAGCTACTTGGGATACTATAGGAGGGAAGGTCAAGTTTAGGAAGGTTATCTAGGGCACTAAAGAGTCAGGTGGAAGATGCACAGCAGCTCATAGACCCAGGGGCAGTATTTATGCCCAAGAAGCTTCTAAGTTAGTGTTGGGGCCTAGGATTAAAAGATGAAGTCAGTGGAGATGAGAGGGTCGTATGATGGGACATGCACAGAGTTTAGAGTCAGGAGACTTGATTCTAGCATCAGATTCACCATTTTCTATCTGTCAACTTCCCCAAGACCTACCTTCCCTGGGCATTACTCACCTGGGCATTACTCATCTTTTGGGCTATCTTCAATTACACATCCACAAAGAGATACTACAAGTATAGCATTCATGGTGAATGAAGGAGGATGGTCACCAGTATCCAGTAGCCAAATATCATCAGATACCCCTGAGGCACAGGTGGTGGGAGTCGAGATCTTATGGTCGGCCATTTTGTTCCTACAGGTCCGCTCTGAGTGACAGATCTTATCCCCCTTCTCCTGGAGGGTGAGTACTCGGGTTCAGGAGTACGAAGAATAAGCAGAGAACGTGGGGAATGAAAGCCCCAATCAATGCAACCAGGATTACGTGCCATCTGCCTCTGGTCTTTCCCCACAGGAGTGCCCCAACCACTTTACCTACAGGTTAGTCTCTCATCCAGGTGTTTCCTACCAAGTCTTTGGCAAACAACACCCACAAAGAAAGGGGAATGAATTTTCATTCAGGAGAGGATGGCCCATTGAGAAGCTGGTCCCCTCATGGTCTAAAATGATGCCAACCTGATGGCACAGGTCAATTTTAGAACATCAAAGATGAGGAATGTACAAAAAAAGCATGGCACTGCCCAGAAAATGAGAGCCTGCCCTTTAGCTGGGTCCTGGACTTGAAGGACTGGGAAGTTTTGTCCTGAGTTAGCAAAGGGAGCTGGAAACTGTGAGAGGCTGAGCAAACTCCAGCTGTCTTTGATCAGTGTTCAAATCAAAGTGAAAGCACAAAAGTTGGTAGGATTCCTTTGCACAACCCGTCTGTTCATCAGGTTCTCCCTCTGTCCCTGTCCACAGGTCATTCCTTTTCCTCTGAGGGAAGGGACTTAATCTAACTGACCCAAGTCCCATATACACCTTCTCATCCTTGGAGAGTGTCCACTATATAACAGGCCCATTGCCAAGTACTGGAGATTCCTGTTCATCTCTTCCTCCTTAGGCCTTCAGGGGTGGAGGAAGGGGGTGGAAGATGCCAGAGGCCTTTCTCCAACTCTTCTCACATCCCAAAGGGGCCAGGGCAGTCCTAGGAGCAGTCTGTTTGCTATCCCTCTCTGGATGCATCTCAGGCCTTCTCTTCCATTCATACACTTCCATAGTGACTGGTTTTATGGTCCTCCTTAATGAGTAGTTCATCACTATTTATCACCATGTGTTTCTCCAAGGCCCTTAGCTTAACACTACATCTGGGTGTCTCTCCAGTCATCCTGATCCTGGTCACTGGTCCCCGATGGCTCCAGAGGAGAAAAGGAGACTAGCGACTTTGCACAGCTCTTCCTCACTTAACTCCAATTCACCGGCAAGTCATGGCATCACTTTCTCGAGGTCATGATCCTCTTCCGGAACAAAGGACACACAACAATCAATATTTTGTGAGTAGTAGTAGCTGTTTCTCTAGTGACCAAACTAACCAACTCCAGTTGGACAACACAGCTCTTTCCTTCCTCCCTTCCTTCCTTCCTTCCTTCCTTCCTTCCTTCCTTCCTTCCTTCCTTCCTTCCTTCCTTCCTTCTTTCCTTCCTTTATAAAAGGAAGCAGACAATTTTTGTAGCTTTAGAGGCAAAACTTGGACAAGTGAGTGGAAAGCACAGAGAGGTGAACCCCAGGAAAGACTTTTATTCTTAATGAATGAAGCTGCACCAAAATGATATGGATTGAATTTTGAATTTGTGAGCTTCCCATCCCTGGAAATGACCAAGCAAAGACTGAATGGCCTCCAATGGTAAGGAATTCTGCACAAGGGGAGAGGGAAGTTCTAGAGGATTCTCCAGGGTCCATGGGAGGAGTAGGACCTGGCTTGCCTAGGGGGCAAGGGTCATCGTGACAGAAGTTCAGTACTAGTCGTTCAATTTGACTCTCATCTTACAAGTAACTTGCCCAAGATCCCTAGGCAGTGAGAGGCAAGACAGGATCTGAAAACAGTCTTTGGCTGACAAAACCAAGAGTCTTTTCAGAGCATCCACTTCACTGTGTCAGAGGATGGGTATGGTATGGTATGGTAGGGAGGGGCCATGGAAAATTAGGTTGGAGTAAATCAGGGGGAAGAGAGGATCAGGGAAAGCCTTGAATGACGGGCCCGATGATGAGACCTGCCAGAAGGCAGCCCCGATGACCACTACTGGGCCTTATTTAAAGCCCACACTCTGCACAGGTTTCCTTCTTGGATCCTTTCACAACTCCGGCTGTCAGACTAAAATGCTATGTCCTCAGAGGATGACAAGGTGACTCCTTTTACTCTAGAATCCCTGGACACTAGCAGCCTGGTCTAATGAGCTTAGCAAGAGTCCATAGGCTGTATCTTAGGACTGGACACACCCAGTCCAAGCCCCTCTCTGGGGCTGTTCCAAGTGGCTGACCTAGGTAAACCAAGGACAAGAGCCCAGATCTCCAGAATGACAGTGCCCTGTGCTGCCACAGACTCCAAGTATGCCAGGATGGACTCAGATGTCTGCAGAATGAGACACAAACAACTGGATAGGTTTGCTGGGAGAAGCAGGGATTGGGATGGCCAGAGTGGAGGGAAGGAGTCCTGGGGCAAAAGGACTGCCTGGTAATCCAGGCTCCCCCAATACACCGATCTGCCTATGACCAGCTCTACCCACCAAACTTACATACAGCATTCAGTTGTGCCAATTTTGACCATTGTTGACCATACAATGTTGCCCTGATTTGACAGAGGTCTCTCTTCTCCTGTGCCTACACTGCTCCTACTTCACCCATCAAAGATATTATGCCAGAGGGAAGATGTGGCTGGAATTCACACTCTTTGTAATCAGTCAACCAATAAGCATTTATTTGTGAAGTACTTTTCCTAGCTAAGTACTGGGGGCAAACAGAAAAGCAAACTTGTCTTGCCTTCAAGGAGATGCCATTCCATGAGGATACAGTCCATGATGCAGAGATTGTGATCCTGTCTCCTGCTGCTCATCCAACCTTTGTTTGAACAGTAACAGGAAGCTGGCTACAGGAGAGGCTGCCTGTTCCTTTGTAACCCCAATTGGTAGGATGTTATTTATATTAGAGCTGAAATCTGCCTCACAGAAACGGTGAGAAGATGGGAACAAATAGTCATTAAAATAACAATCGCAAATTTAACAGTGATGAAAAAGTTCTTAAAATTAGCAATAAGAGAAATACAAATCAAAAACAATTTGCAGAGTTCACTTCACACCTAGCAGATGGGCAAGGATGGAAAAAGTTGGAAATAGGCAATGATGTTGGGGGGTCTGTGGAATGAAAGGCATCTTAATGTATTCTTGGTCAAGTTGAAAATTGGTCCAACTCTTCTGGAAAGCAGTTTGGAATTATGCAAAGAACGTGACTAAAAATGCCCTTGCCTTTTGACATAGAGATCCTATTGCTAGGCACATACCTCAAGGACATCAAAGACAGAAAGAGAAGCCCCATGTGCAGCAAAATATCCTCAGTACAATTTTTGAAGAACTGGGGGAGGAGAGTAGGTGTTTCGGAGTGAGGAATGGGGCTGGAAATATACACATGGGGCCATGATGGTGAATTCCAAAGAATCAGAAACATGCTCAGGAGAGGTCTGAACCCAATCCCCAAATGGAGGCCCCTTCAGGGTCTCATCACATAAGAGAGTCAGCATGAAGAAGGGTTAAAATTAACTAGCATTTAAAATCTGTTATCTCATTTGGGTCTCTTTACCTTAATCTTATGAAGAAGGTACTACTTTATCTCCATTTTACAAATGAGGAAACTGAGGCTAAGTGAAGTTAAATGATCACTGTGTCCTCAAACAGCATCAATACTAATAATTATTATAATTAATGTTCAGTCCTGGAGAAGAGTTAGGAAAGTGCACTCTACTCTTTCCTTTCTTTGCAGAAGAAGGTGGCTAGGGATGGCTAGGTGGTACAGTGAATAGAGCACCGGCCTTGGAGTCAGGAGTACCTGGGTTCAAATCGGAACTCAGACACTTAATAATTACCTAGCCGTGTGGCCTTGGGCAAGCCACTTAACCCCATTGCCTTGAAAAATCTCAAAAAGAAGGTGGCTATAATTATGACATATTTCACTTTCTAACAGACAAAGCTGAGGCAACATATCCTAAAATATCTCTCTCCCAAATTCCATTCCCATATTTCCAATAGACTGATGGATGACTCTGCCTGAAGGTCCCATAAACATCAAATTCATGAAATCTAAAGTGAAACTTACTCTATTACTCTTCGAAGTAATCCAATTCTCCTGTTTCCATTGAGGACACCATCTACCTGTGAGTCACCCAGGCAAACAACCCCAGAGTCGTCTTGGACTCTTCATTCTCCCTCCCTCTCCAGGAGTCCAATCAGTTGCCAAGGGGTTCGGATTCTATGTCAACCCTTTTCTTCTCTGCTAATCCATCCACCATTCTCGTTCAAACCCTCCCCTCCTTTTGCCTGCACTATAGTTCTCCTGCCTGCTTTCATTCTCCTCCCTCTCTAATCCATCCTTGACATGTTTGCCAATATGCCAAACATGGATCCAAACATGTCACTCCCCTAAGTAGAAATATTCAGTGGCTCTCTACAATATCTAAAATAAGATGCAAATTCCTCCAAGCCCTCCTCTATCTGGCTTCCACCTACCTTATTTCCTATGATGGCCTTCGTAAACTGTCTGTTCTAATTCACCTCCCCTCCTAATTGTTCCTTGTACATGATAGAACATTTCCCCCCTCCATGATTTTGATCTGGCTCTGTCCCTTGCCTAGGGTGCATTTCCTCATCATTTCTTCCTCAGAGAATACTCAGCTTCCTTCACAGCTCAGGAGTCACTTTCTGGTTTCCCTAGTTTTTAGCATTCTCTCCTTCCTGAAATCACTTTAGTTTTCATCTAGCCTTTGAATTTACTTACTTTTGTGCATGATGACTCCTGAGAGACCCCTTGAAGACAATGATGCTTCATTTTTTCTTTATGTTACTAGCACTCCCAGTGCACAAAGTATATATTTAATAATTTAATAAGAATTTGTTCAATTGAATTTGAATCAATTGATATTAGGCTCTACCATCTTCTCTTCCCCAGGTAGCAGGTGTCTAATTATTATGGTCATTTTCCCCTTGAACATGAGAAATCCTGGATCCTTTGATGTTTCTTCTCACATTCTTGTTTGAATGTGTTCCTACCCATCAATTCTCTTGCCCCCCAAACCCCACTGCTACCTAAAATTGTGCCCCAAGATTGCTCGCAATCCTCCAGATTCAAAAGTATATTGTTAAAACTAAAATGTGTAAACTAAGGGTGAAAAGGTGAGAGGAGAAAACCTTGAAAAGACCAAGAATGACTTGGCAAAATGAGTTGAAGGGAGGACTCTGAGAGAGGGAAGACTCTCCTACAAAGGACAATTTTCACAGGTCTCTTTCCACTGAACCGTAGAATTTAAGTTCTGACTGGGCTGGAGATCTATCAATCCCAGGGTCCACAAGAATGTACAGGTCATTTGGCACGATGGCAACACAACACTAGCTCAGTGGATTTGTGGTCTTGCCAATATGGATACTCCCTCCAAAGGTGTCAATCTCAGCCCTTCCCTGTCTGCTTATCCTGTGTGTGGCTCACATTCAGGTCCTTCCATAAGAATGCAACCTAAGATCCATTCAGTGTTCACAAAGCTTTCCTCCCTTTCTCCCACTGTCACAAGAGAAATAATGGAGCCCAGGGACCACGGAGTGGCTATCCTCCCCTCTCAACGTGGGGTGAGTCCATTGTCTTCTTCAGGCACAGTTTCCTGGTGACGGACTCGACTCTGGCTCTTGTTCCTTGTAGCCTCCCCCCACCTATGACTTTCCTTGCTGTGGCCCTCCCTACCAGGCTCATTTTTAATGATTCTTTAGAGATGTTGTGTATTTTTCCATGACTCATAGTCTACAACACGAGTTGAATATGGATATTAAAAATATGGGCTTTTGTTTCTAAGAGAAGTGTGGAGTTGTTCAAGGAGATTGGCAATTTCCTGAAGGCAATCAGCCCACTCTTCTCTCTGAGCCTGACTGGTGGTCCTGCTTCAGTTAGCTCTGAAGGGTGTCACCACTTGTCCACACTATGCCTACTGATGAATGAATGGAAGGAAATGCAATTGTTAAGTTTGGACCACAGTTAGGACTTGTTGTTCAGTCATGTCTGACTCTTTGTGACCCCAATTTGGGATTGTCTTGCCAGAGATACTGGAGTTTTGCCATTTCCTTTTCTAACTCATTTTACAGAAGAGGCAAACAAGCTTAAGCATGCAACTAGTAAGTGTCTAAGGCCAAATTTGAACTCAGGTCTTCCTGACTCCAGATCTAATGCTGTGCCACCTAGCTGCCAGATATTACAAGACTCTAAACAAAAGACCTGAGGCCCCCACAGATATTCATTGCTGGATAGATATTGTAGATATCAACTACCTAGATTTAAGTAAAGAATTTTGAATATCCTTCCTGTTCCTTGTTCTGAGCCACAGCAAGTATTCCCTGAGATAGAGATAGAGAATCCCTCAGGTGGTTTTGGATAACTCCCTCACCCCCAGGCCTTTCTTATTGCCCTAGCCAGACTTATATAGGATCCTGGGTGGAATGGCTCAGAGAAGCTGCCATGTCACTGTCCTCGCCATAGTGCCTGGGACAATGAGGCAGAGCTCTGGATCAGGGTCTGCCTGCAAGCATGGATCCCCCTTGCCTTTTATAAGCCCTGCTTAATTCCATCTATGCCACAACCCTGGTAGAGCATCCACTGCACTATTGCTTACCAAAAAAAAAAAAAGAAAAGAAAAGAAAAGATAAAGACATATAGTCTGGATAATAATAGAACCAGATGGATCCAAACTTAGTTAAATGATCTTAAACAAAAAGCAATTACTGGGGGTTGGCTAGGTGGCACAGTAGATAGAGCACCAGCCCTGGAGTCAGGAGTCCCTGAGTTCAAATCCGGCCTCAGACACTTAATGATTACCTGGCTGTGTGGCCTTGGGCAAGCCACTTAACCCCATTTGCCTTGCAAAAACCTAAAAGGAAACAAAGCAATTACTGGGGCAGCTAGGTGGCACAGTGGATAGAGCACCAGCCCTGGAGTCAGAAGTCCCTGAATTCAAATCTGGCCTCAGACACTTAATGATTACCTGGCTGTGTGGCCTTGGGCAAGCCACTTAATCCCATTTGCCTTGCAAAAACCTAAAAGGAAACAAAGCAATTACTGGGGCAGCTAGGTGGCACAGTGGATAGAGTACCGCCCTGGAGTCAGGAGGACCTGAGCCCAAATCCTGACTCAAAAACACTTAATAATTGCCTAGCTCTGTGATCTTGGGCAAATCACATAACCCCATTGCCTTGCCAAAACTTTTTTTTTTTAAAAAAAGCAATTACTTTGGAAAGGGATCTCTTAAGGAGTGCTTTAAGTTTGTGCCTGACTCTGTGCTGCTCCAATGAGACATAGAGGAATGATCCTTCACAAAGCATGATAATATGAGGCAGGAAAAGAGAGCAGAAATTGGGAATGACTGAGTGAGGATTCCAGGAGGGTAGTCCATTGGGTCAAAGCAAAGATCAGATTTAGTGAAGACAAATAAAAAGTCTTGCTTTATGACTTTACATCATGAATACTTTCTTTGAAAAAAAAATTGACAGATGCTTGGTGTGGCAAGCATAACACCAGGACAGATGAAATATGCACTATTTCAGCAGTCATGCATGACTTGCTATGATGTGTGAGTTATCCCCACATACCCAAGCCAGAATTCGTTTTTAAAAATGCCAGGAAGAAAAATATGAGAAAAGATGTGGCGCACAACTAAAACAAGACATTATGAAATAAATAATTGACCAGCAGAAGAGGTGACATGGACATCAGCGCTGACATTGAAGGGTGCTAGGATGATGTCACCCAGATGTTTGATCAAGGGAAATGAAGATCCCATGAGGAAACCAAAGGAGCCCAGAGAGCAACTGAGTTGGCAAACATTTGCCTGCCCTGCCAAAGAGAAGGGAGAAAGGAGAGGAAGGGAGGAAAGGGCAGCCCAAGACATGAGCTCCTTTGTAAAATCTGAAGAGGAAGGATGAAGATAAATAGCAGCATATCAGGACAGGGGGAGGTGAAAAGGAGAGTAACTACAGCTTGGCAAGAGCAGCAATCATGGGCCCTGGTGGTCATAAAATCCTCCCTCCCTTCTTTTACAGAGAAGCAAACAGAGAGACAGCCATTAAAGTGTCTGGCTTGGAATCAGCTGAAGAAGAAGAGGGGCTGCATTTATGCCTTCAGGAAACTGAAGATAGTGTGGCTTGCCCGGAAGATGGCATTGGAATGGAAGCGATGCTCAGCATCAGACAATAGTAACACAGGACAATCAAATGAGTTCAAGGAGTCTCGGATGGGGTGGAGAGGTCCTGTAGTCCTTCTGCACTCTGCTATCATCAAACCCCATCTGGAAGGCAATGCTTAGACACCACCATTTTGGAAGGTCATCAATGAGGTAGAGAGTATCCAGAGAAGGCCACCAGGCTAGACAGGACTTAGGATTACTTAGTCAGGAAAAGATGTTTGATACAGGGATGTGTGTGTGTGTGTGTGTGTGTGTGTGTGTAACATGCATATATGTGTGTCTGCATGTGTGTGAGTGTGAGTGTATGTGTGAGTGTGTGCATGTGTGTGAGTGTGTACATTGTGTATGTGAATGTGTATGTGTGAGGGTGTGTAGACATGTGTGAATGTGTGTGTGACTGTGTGTGAGTGTGTGTGCATGTGCATGTCCATTTGAGTGTGTGTGTGTGTGAGGGTGTGCACGAGTATGTGTGTGTGAGTGTATGTGTGAGTGCGTGCATATGTGTAGGCATGTGTATGTGAATGTGTATGTATGAGTGTGTGTATGCATGAGGGTGTGTAGGCATGTGTGTGCATGCGCATGTGCATGTGCATGCGTGTGTGTGTGTGTGTGTGTGTGTGTGTGTGTGTGAGTGCGTTTTTGTTGGGAGGCAGTGATTAATGGAATGAGCTTACACAAAGGTCAGCCTTTTGGGTATACTTTGAAACCCCCTCAGAAGGATGGGAAAATGTCTCTTGGCTCTGGTAAATCCATTCATTTTGTTGGAGGTGAGTGATTAAGGAGGAATTGGGTCATTACAGGTAGGAAATATGGCTTGGGACTGGTCCTATAAAAGGAGGAGGGGTGGAATCCGGGCAGATCCTTTGGTCTCCAAGGGAAGCTGAAGGGAGAATCTGTGTAAGTGCAAAGCCCCATGACTTAGCTCATCCACCAGCTGCCCTGAGGCTGAGAGGCAGCCTGCTGAGGGTGGCTTGGGAAGGGAGGCATGGTGTCCCAGCCCTCTGGATAGAGTTAAGGTTTCCTGGGAAAGGATCAACTTGCTGGAGAGGTTAAGAACATAGCCTTTCTTTTTTTAAAATTTTATTTATTGAAGGCAATTGTGACTTGCCCAAGATCACACAGCTAGGCAATTATGAAGTGTCTGAGACTGTATCTGAACTCAGATCCTCCTAACTCCAGGGTTGATGCTCTATCCACTGTGCCACATAGCTACCCCTGGCATTTGACCCTGCATTTGAGAGTTGTGGAATGTGGCCTTCGAGAGAAACTTGGCAGCACCAACCTTCTGGAGATCTTGCAGGTGGCCGCCAAAGCTGTAGAATCAAAAAGGGACATAACCAACGCCACTGGAAAGCAAAGGGCCTGTGAGTAATCTGTAGGAAGACAGTAGGCTGTATCTGTGGCAAACTCATGCTCACTTTTCTTCCATAGGAATCTATTCTATCAAGGTTGCGTGCCTGCTTGGATCTCTGGACTGAAAGTTGGACTCATCAGATGGAGTGGCTTCTCCCCTCTCACATCCCTTTCAAGCGGAGTCAGAAGCAAGGGAGTGAGGGAGTGTAAGCCCAGAGATTGGAGCCTGGGTGACACAAAGAAAACTTCTGAGGAATCAAATGTGCCCAAAGTGGAACAGACTGCCTTGGGAGGGGAAGGCTGCAGGATGCTCAGGTTCCTTGGCTGTACTGAGGTTCAGTTGTGGGTGGCCTGGATGGCCTCTGAGGTTCTCTCCCATACTGATATTCACCCACTCTGGTGCCTGAGACCTCTCTTCAGAGCCATGCCTTTGGGGGAAGCCACCATTTCCAAATGCCCCCCACCTTACATGCCAATGAAGGAGTTAACCCCTCAAAAGTGGTCAGTGGGATTTTCACCTTCATTCAGTAGCTGATTCAACACTGCCCCCACCCCCCCACCCCGCAGCAAAGCATGGTGAGATGGTTCAGGCACAGGGCAGTGTGATGTCTGGAGGCAGTACAGCAAGACAGACCTGGGGAGGGCAATGGGAGAGGGGCAGTGGGTATTTGCTGGGGTTGGGGACAAAAGGAGGAAACCTGGGAATTCCTGGTCATAGAATGCTCCCTCTGGGGGAATGTTTGAAGTTACCTCATCCAATTCCTCCATTTTATGGATGGGGAAAGTGAGGTCAGAGATTTTCCCAAGGTCACTCCCAATAGGTCACTGGTCCAACAGGGAATGGCCCAAGTCTCCCTGACCAGGGGCAAAGGGACTTGGGTTCCAACTTCACCACTGAGCTGGGCTAGGCTTCTTCAGGGAGATCCCTCCTCAGGGCCCTCTAGAAATCACCTCAGTAGGTGCAGGGAGGAGAACCAGATTCATTAGAACAGGTACAGCTTCATGGGGAGCACAGGATGGCCACTGAAAGGACCCCACTGTCCCTGCCCAACTGACCCCTCCCCTGCCTTCCATCCCAAAGCAGAAGCTAAGATCTCCCAGAATGCTTTGTCACAGTGGAGGACCCTCCTCCCATACATTCTGTCTCCTAGCCATCCAGATGGAGGATGGATTTTGTTGCTGCCACATCATCTTGGCATGTGGCTGAACTTCGGTTGCCATGGTAACTGCATCCGGGCAGGCCGGAGCTGCAGGGGGAACAGCCTGGATCTACCTGCCGCAGAAAGCTTCTAACGTGTTTAGATCTGACTCCAGGGGGCCTGTCTATCTGCAGAGCCGCAAAGAGGGGGAAGGACTGAGTCAGAGCTGCCGCAGGATCTGAGGGGCATCAGGAGCCCTCTGCCCCTCCCCCATCCTCCGCAGCTCACTGTGCCTCAGATGGCACCATTAGAAACTGGCAACACAAGCTTCCTTTGAGTCGGGCCCTGGCCAAAGGCAGCCCCATCAGAGGACACTAAGACCCTCACCCTTTCCCAATTCCTGGTAGCTTTTGGAACATTACCATCTGTCTAGTCTACCAGTCGACAGCTCTTTCAAGTCCCTCTCCAGTCTTAGCTCCCCTTACTCCATCCCCATGCCTCTACACGATTTTCCCCATCTGTTCCTTTCTCTTGTGTAGCTGCTGCCTCAGTTCAGGCCCTCATCACTGCCTGGCAGGACTAAGCCAACCTTTTTGGGGGGGGGTCTGCCTGCCTCCCCTCCAATATGGGTTCTAGCCAGCAGCTAAATTGATCTGGCTGTCTCATTTTCCCACGGCTTTGGGATCGAATATGATGTCCTCTGGCAGTAAAGGTCCTTCTCAGCAGCACCTTGGCCAAGCTACCTTACCAGTTGTGCTTCCAATTCACCCAAACTGCTCTATTGGCCACTGAATGAGAACTCCCTCACTTGCATCCCAAAGCTAGGATGGGCATTTCCTCTGCACCTAATTCTCCTAAAGAATTGCCCCACAGCACCCCCCAGGTCACACAGCCCAAAGAGGTCAGAGAGAAGACTAACCCAAGTTCTTCTAGACTTTTAGGCTGTCTCTGAATTGTTAAAATTAATTATCTGAAATCAAAGGAAAGCAAGGACGAGGATACTGAGCATCTATAATTTAATTTGACATCCATGAGTTTAGAGTCCCCATCTCAGGGGTTCCCTTGGACTACTCGTGTCCCATCTGTGGCAGAGCACCCCGAGCTCCTATTGGCTGATGAGCCACAGTCAGACACACTGTCATTTGTCTCAAACACAGTGAAGTTGTTTTGGTCTTCTTCAATATGGACCAACCAACCAACCAATTTAATTTGCAAAGTTAGCATCTGCATATCAAAGCAGGTTGTCTGGCTCTTCCAAAGCCACAAATGCTGTGTGATGTATAGAGCAGATTTTTCTAACAGAAAAGAGGACTAGAAAAATACAGAAAGTTATTTTGAATATAATTCAATTGGACGAGATGAGTCACATGAATAGTTGGCCTCTCTGAGGCTCTCTGGATCCTACCCAGAAGTCCTTTCCTTGCTGGTGGTACCTTTTTCACCAGAGAGTGTGCTGTGAAGGAGGAACTTGTGGTCAGGAACTCTGGGTCACCTCTTTCCCTTCCAGCTGCCAACCTTACAAGGTTCCATCTCTCAACTTAGAGTCTAGCTCAAGAAAAAAGGGACCTAATCCAGAAAGACCAGAAAGAGCAGCAACCTCTGGCTAACCTTTCTCCAATGGCTATATTTACTTTATTTCGCCTCTTCACCAAACAGTCAGTAGGAAGAAACTGGGGAGCTCTGGGAATGCCTCAACAAGAGAAGAACCCCCATCAGGGCAGGAAATGGTGGTGATGGGGAGGGGGGAAATGAGGAGCATTTGGATGGATGTGGTCAAGCATTGGAAGGGTTTCATAAGGCACCACTGACAGTGTCCTCCTGGAGGACAGGGCAACAGGCTGGGACCTCCAGAAGCCTGAAGGCCATTGAAAAGATATGCCCCCGTACTGGGGCAGATGACTCACAATGGTTACAGCCACCCCAGTCGTTCACAAGGGGATTATTGTCTATTATGAAGGAACAGGTAGGTAGGTGTGGCCTTGCCTTGGGACCAGGGTGAGTGAGATGACTCTTCCAGTCCTAAGAATGTCTCCACCCCCTAGACCTAACCCCAGTCCAGATGTGTGTAAACAGCCCTCAGATCTCTAAGATGAACACCATAGACCCTTGCCTCTTAGCTATGACTTGCTGCTGATTGCTAAATGTGGAACAATCCTGGGGTCTCATTTCATAACTCACAGTCTGTTCCCCCTCCTCTACCCCCTAGTTCCTGAATTTACCCCTTTTAGGACCCAGTCAGAATAAACCACCAGATACCATAGTACAGCCAAGAGCATCCACCTTACACAGAACCAGAGACAAGTAAGAAAATAGGCAGCAAATACCTACCTCCCCTTAGCTGCCATCTTCCCTGGCCTGGGGGTTGGGAGTCCACTCAAGTCTTTTTATTTCCTCAGCTTCCCAATGAAAGCATAGGAGTCACCTTCCCAATGCAAAGTGGGAGAAAGGAAAAAAAAAAGGTGGGAAATGGGCACCTACATTGTCACTCCCAGGAGATGATGGGTACCTCACTGCCACCCACATTGCCATCCACATTTCAGGCATTTTGGAGCTATACCCACCATCAAACTGTGCAGACTCTGATCCTACAAACTACTCTGTCTATGTCCCAAAGAGATTATAAAAAAGTGGCAAAGACCCACATATACAAAACAATTTATAGCAGCTTGTTTTGAAGTGAAAAAGAATTGGAAGTCTAAAGGATGTCCATTGATGGGGGGATGGCTGAACAAGTTGTGGCCTATGAATGTGATAGAGAACTATTGTTCTGTAAGAAATCTCAAGTAGGATGGTTTTAGAAAACCCTGGGAAGACTTAACGTGAACTGATGCAAAGGGAAGTGAACAGAACCAGAAAAACATCATATACAGTAACAGCAGCATTGTAACAATGATCAACTGTAACCAACTTCACTCTTCTCAGCATTATAATAATCCAAGACAGTCCCAAAGGACTCATGATGAAGTCGACTACCTGCCTCCAGAGAAAGAACTGGTATTGTCTGAATGTATTGTTCACTGTCTTTTCATTTTTCTTTTATATGAGTCTTCTTATACAAAACTACTAATAAAGAGATGTTTTACATAATTGCCTATACACCGCCCCACACACACACACATAAGAAATGCTAGTTCTAGTCACTTCATATGTTAGAGAGGGAGGAAGCGAGGGAGGGAAGGAAGGAGAGAATCTGGAACTCAAAACTTGAAATAAAAATGTTTTAAAAAAAATAAAAATCAGGGTGGCTAGGTGGTACAGTGGATAGAGCACCAGCCCTGGAGTCAGGAGTACCTGAGTTCAAATCTGGCCTCAGATACTTGATAATTACCCAACTGTGTGGCCTTAGGCAAACCACTTAACCCCATTTGCCTTGCAAAAAAGCCCTAAAAAATTAAATTAAAAAAATGAAAATCAAGAAGCCACACCTCAGGATCTTGAGGGAGCTGATCCCCATGATTTCTCCACTGGTCTTCCAGACTTGTCTCTATTCAAGACCCTTGGTCCCCCAACCCCTAGAAGGGGAGTGTTTTGACCTGCTTTGTTGTGACATTGTCTCTAGGAGCTCTTGCTGGAGGTCAGCCTGCCAGTGAGGCCCCATAAGGGCTGTCGAGGAGAATCTGGTCTGGTCCTGGACTCCACCTTCTTACATATAGAAGGATGTGTCGAGGCGCTGTCACATGGATGCACTAATATACAGAAGTATGCGTATGGGTGCTCACATTACACAAAAGATAGTGTACAGACCTGTGTGCCTGCATCCAAGGTTTGCACACACATACACATGTGAGCATGTGCCAAGCCCCTGCCTCCCAGAACAGAAGCTTGGCCTAGAACAGATGACACGTGACCCAGAAGTGGGCAGTGATGATCCTTCCTGTTTGTAGTGCGGTCTGTGGGCTCCTGGGGTCCTTTCAGTGCCCAGCCATATGAATGTTCAGATGTCTATAGCTAAGTCGTGGATACATCTGGATCTGGGGGGAGCAGGGCACTTTCCCAGGTGCAGTGAATTGTCCCTGTTCCCTTTATAGTAGGAGAACCTGAGTTGCCAATGCACAGACATTTCCCAAAGGGTTCATGTCTCACCCATGGGGAGTGAAAAAAGGAGCAGGGCCATAAAATTGGGACTGGCACCCATCTCAGGGTGGGGCGGGCAGGGATAGGCCTTCTTCCTCATTGGTGAGAGAGGTCACTGCTTCCTAAGAAGCCGCTTCTCCTGAAATATGTCCAAGACTGGTCTGAGCAGAGAACCTGTGCTGAGGGGCTGGGGAGGCCTCGAGGGTAAGCCAAGGTAAGAAACCACTGTCCTGGGCACCATTTGTGAGGGAAATATGGCCAAGATGTGAGAAAGATAGTGTTGGCAACCTGAAGAGGGAAGTGCATCCATCCCTCAGGAGATCTGGAGGGCCTTAGATGCCATGGTCACCCTTGGAGTAACATCCTTGGCCCTGAGGTCTTGCTGCCATTGCCCCCTGTATCTGGACCTCTCTGTCCTGGGGTGACCTGGATCCTGCCCTGCTGCCCATTGTTCCCCATGCCTGAACCTCTCAATCCTGGAGAGGCCTGGCTTAGGGTCCTTCCCCCTACCTCTTCTGGCCTCCAACTGGGCTAGTCTCAGAAAGTTCCCTTTTCCCACACTTGCACCTGGACCGAGCACCAAGACTCTGCTTCTAGTGGACCTCAAGATCCTTGATTATTGGATGAATGGGAGCAATGGGCACCCTGTGAGGCCAAGCACAGCTTACCCTCAGGTAGCTGCCTGTTCTCCCCAGTTGATCCCAAGGGAACAACTTTGCCCCTAGACAGGATTTGAGCTGGAAGGGCCTTAGAGGACAGCTATGACCCCAGAGTCACAGAACCAGAGGAATAGCTATCAGCTAGCCTGCTGTCTTTCCAGAAAACCTGAGCCCTTCCCCCCAGCCCAGGGGGTGGGTTTTTAGCAGTCATTTTGCTGCTGCTTTACATAAGAAAACAACTTTCCTCAGATAATCATTAATGTCAGACAAATCCCACACACAGCAGGCACACACAGGAAGACATAAAGGAATGGGCAAAAAGACCCAGAGAGGGTTCAGAGGAAAAGGAGGAGACAGCAAAGAGGAGAGGCAGAATGAAGGGGAGGAAACCAGAGTCTCTGCTCTGACCCTGGGCAGATCATAGAGAGAGCACAATGGGAAGCTCCGGACATCCCAGGTTAAGAAGGGCATCCATGAGCTTGCGAGTAGCCAGAGGATGGAGATGGGACAGGGCCTCAAAATCAATCCCTATGAACACAGGCTAAAGGGGCTAGGGGTCTTTAGCTGGAGAAAAGATGGCTCAAGAAGGATGGGAGAGATTATGTGAGAAAAGAAGGGGTCTCTCTGCTCTGTTTGGTCTTAGGGTTAATGCACAGACATGAGTGGGTAGGGGGTCCTGAGGGGTGCCAGGCAAACTTTGGAAGATAATTACATACAAGCCATGCCTGGCCATGCCAGGCCATTAGGGTAGCCCTAAAAAGGAATGTGCCACCTCTCGATGCAACTCCCCTTCCAGTCACCTAGTGGGGATGTTCTCAGATATAGATCAGTCCATCCTATTAAATGCTAAGAGCTGGGGGTACACAGAAAGGCCAAAGACAGCTTAGTGGGGGCGAAAGCCATGTGCAAAGAAGACAGACAGGATCAAATGGAGATGGTCAAACCAGAGGAAGTGGTCATATGAAGGACAATCGGGAAAGGTTTCCATGGTGGATGCTGGCAAGCACTTGAAGGGAATGGAGCAGCTCTCCAGGAGGCAAATATGAGGAGGGGGAGCCTTCCACCTGAGGAACAAATGGGGAAATGATTGGAGTCAGTTTGAGAAAACATGTGGAGGTTGGCATTACTGGATGGAAGAATATGCAGCTGGCAGGGGACAGATGAGAGGTGCATGAAGACTAGAAGGGTTGGAGAGGGTCCAGCTGTAAAGAGCTTTAAGTGGCAGCAGGGCGATGCGTTCTGGGCATGGTAATAAGGAAGGAAGAAGGAAGAAAGATGGAGAAACACGAGGGGGTGTTCATGAATTAGGGAACAGCTGAAATTATGGTGTAGAAGTGTGGTGGAATATTATGGAGATTCAGAAATGATGGAAGGCGTGATTTCAGAGTCCTGGGAAGACCCATGTGGACAGGTGGGAGGTGAGCAGGACCAGGATAGTGATGTACATTGTAAAGACAACAGCAAATTACACACTAACCATGGCACTGTCAAGTCAAGAACCCTGATCCACACTGGAGGAATCAAGGGTCAGCATCTTTGCCAACAGGAACCTCAGATTCAGAGACGTGATGTCTCAGCCCAACTTCTAAAGCCACGACTTCTTAGGAGAGTCACATCAGCACCCCCTTCCCCCTACCCAAGACTAGGAGAAGCCTCCTGCTAGCAGCAACAAGAGGCAGCTCCAGGACACTTGCCGGGTTCTGCATCCTTTTTCCTCCTCTCTCTTTGAGCATCTGGTTCAAAGCTTCTCATGCCCCATCTTTCTCATGAAAGTGTGTGTGAGCCTCCCAGCAGGTTTATGAGGAATGCTGCCCTCCAGCCAGAACTCATGATGGGGCAGCATTCCCACCACAGGTGCCTGGGGGGGCATCAAGTCCCCAAAGAGTACAAGGCCCTGCCCTTACTTGTATCGATTCAAAATCTACCTCTCTGTGATTTATGCCCATTGCCCCTCTCTCTATCTCGAGGGTCAAGTCTATTCCTCTCCACAGATGTTTGAAGGCCACGATGCTCCCCACATCTCCTCGAGTTCCTGGAGCCACAGGATGGAGACCCTTCACCAGCCTGGTCAGTTTGTCAGTATCTTTCCTGCAATTGACCTCCCAGACTCGAGTACCAAAGGACTCTGGGACGAGACCCCTTCCCCAACCCCACCTGCTTGCACCCTGTTCTGTGTCTGCAACCCGAGATCACCTCACTGACACCAATGTGACTTCCCAGGCCTCCACCTCAGGTTTCATATAAACAACTTTCTTGCCTCATCACTCTCATTTGTGAGAGCATCAATGTCAAAATTTTTTTAACTTTAGCCCATAATTCTGGTCCCCCTGAGCTTTGGGGACTGCATCTGCCATAAAATGTAGTGATGCAGGAGATACAACTCTGGCCCCGACTCAAGAAGACCTGAGTTCAAATCTAGCCTCAGACACTTTCTAGCTATGTGACCCTGGGCAAGTCCTTTTACCTCTATCTCCATTTGTGGAGGAAAAGGAGCCATGATACCCTTAGGACAAGGGAGTGAATTGCTGTGCCACCGAGTGCCCATCTACCATAAAGCCTCTGGCCCCCAGAGCCTCCTTATCATAGGATGCCACGGCAGGTTTGAGGTTATCTGCAGCCCTTCCTCCCTTCCTTCCTCTGGGGATGATGTAGGAAACACTGCAGTTGTGGACCCCAACTCTAGGGATGCTTCCTGGGTTTCCCAAGATCCTGGACTGAAAACCAGGAAGGGAAATTTCATTTCATTGAACCCCTACTGGAAGTTCAAATTGAGGCATAAGGGCCAAAGGGAAGAGAGAGAAAAAGCTCCAAACTGGTCTGGTCCATCCCAGCCCCCAGCCCCCAGCCCCCAGCCCCCCAGCCTTGGTCAGTTAAGGGATAACCCTTACTCTCTGAGTCTCAGTTTCTTCACTTATAATTTTGGAGGCGAGATGGCACATAAGGTTACCTTTCAGATCTAAAATAATGAGAATAATTAGTTTGTTCTGCCCCCAGAAGCTTGTAGTCTGGTTGAAGATAAACTAATTTGCAGAAAGAAGGTACAAGAGCAATTTCCAGTGTGTGCTGAGAAAAGAGAAAGACAAAGACAAAGAATAGGCAGGAAGGAGGGAGGGGGGAGAGAGAGAGCAGATCACTGACATTCACAGTTAATCTCTCTCTCTCTCTCTCTCTCTCTCTCTCTCCCTTTTATCTTTCCTTTCTCTTCTCTCTTCCCCCTCTCTCCCTTTCTCTCTCTCTCTTCCTTTCCCTCTCTTCTCCTTATTCTTTCTCTGTGTCTGTCTGTCTGTCTCTCTCTCTCTGTCTGTCTCTCTCTCTCATCTCAGTACACACTGGAGATTGCTTTTGTACCTTTTTGAATCACACTATGATCATTATTATTAAATGAACTGAGATGGGGGAATTATTCACATTATGAAAGGATTTTTTTAGCTCCCTTTCCCACATACAAAAGCTTCTAGCCCTAATTTGGGGACACTTACTTTTAAGGTTTGCAAAGCCCCTTAGGTATCTTAGCTCATTTTATCTTCCTGACTACTCTGGGAAATAAGTGTTATTGTTGTTACCATTTTAAAGATGCGGAAACTAAGGAAACTTGTCCAAGGTCATCCAGCTTGTCAGAAGCAGGCTTAAAGTTCAGGTCTCCTGACTCTTAAGTCCAGACTTCGAACCTTTGCACCACTCAGGTGTTTCAAGGGAGGAGGGTCAAGTTTGGAACTCATGTCTTCTTTGAATCAGTAAAATTGACTGTGAATCATGGGCTATTACCAATTCTGAAGGATCAGACTAATAGGGACCCAAAGAGCAATGAAAAACATGGAGGACCCGTAAGAGTTATAGCTAGGCTGAGACCACTGGGATCTTGTCCCCAGGGGTACTAATCCAGGGGGGGTGTACAGATTCTTTTGGAAGAATAAGCTAGAACAGGAAGCCCCCATCCTGATTTGAAAGTGCATTTCATACTCTGTCCTGGAGACTTTGTTTGTTGTTGCTGGAGTTATAAACAGGCTTCAAGGTATCACCGACAATGACTTGCTGTCAGATATCATCAATAGAACATGAATGCTCAGAACCTGGGGCTGCCAGTTAAGTCACAAACCTGATAAATCACAAGTAGAAACCCACAGATTGCCCTGGTGCCCGTGGATTGTTCAGAGAACCAGAAGGATGGTTCATAGAAAGGTGGGGAAGACTGGGCAGCCTGAGAAGGGTAGGTTTGGGACTTTGGAGGCAATGCCCCCTGCCTCTTGTCAAAGGATCTAGTGAAGGAATGACTCTCTGACTCCCTTAGGCAGTGAACTCTCCTTCCTTCAGAATAGCATTCAGTCTGCACAGAGGTGATCTGGAAACAACATTCGAGGGACTTGGTGATGACGTCCAGCAGGGGGACTTGCTCATTTCCTGTGTACAGGCTGTACCTAGACTATCATAGGACTGCTTTGTGAAAATTCCAGAACTCAAGCATCCAGTGAGGGCCATCTTTCCAAAGCATCCCCTAGTGGAGCTTCAAGGAGGCCCCTGTCTGCTCAGACTTCTGGTAACCCCACTTTGGGAAGAGCCTCATCTTTCCACAGCTACCGCAGAGTGGGTCTCCACCACCTGCTTGTCCACCTACCTGCACTGTGTTCTGTAGAATACTACTCTACAGCTCCATAAGGCTAGGCAAATCCTTCTGTGCCTCAGTTTCCTCACCTGCCAGACTGGAGGATTGGATGAGATGCTCCCTAAAACCCAAAATGTAATGAGTGTGGCTTTGACTAGCAATAATGTGAAAAAGGTTTTCATGATACTCATAGAGATATTTGGGGAGAGGAGCTAGGTGATCCAGCTGCTGGGTAAGTTCATAACTAATTGACCAGTTTGTTCCCAAAGAGTGTGGATTCAGTGCCTCAATGTCAGCCTCTTAGGGAGAATTGCAGAGAAAGACAGAGGAAAGAGAATGGGCTAGAGTGAGATGGGGGGGGGGGGTCAGAAGGAGAATGGCAGAAAGAAGAGAAATGGAGGGAAAGATAGAGAAAAGAGGAGGGAGAAATGGGTGTGTCTGTGTGTGTGTGTGAGAGAGAGAGACAGAGAGAGAGGCAAAGAGAGAGACAGAGACAGCGAGACAGAGAGAGAGAGACAGAAACAGAGGGGGGAGGAGAAAAGAAGGGAGGCAGCTGAGTCCTCAGCTCCCCATCATGTTCTCTGCTTGCTCTTCAGGGCCTTGGACTTTTACCAAGACTTCAGGAGGCACAAACAGGGCGGCATAAACTGAGATTTTGGTTGCCAGAATCTAGCTTCCAAGAGAGGTCACAGACTGGGAAGCTGGGTGTAAATCTAACAGGATAAATGGGATATAGTTCTTCATTTTACCTAGGAGAGTGTTTAACCTAAATATACAAACACACACACAGAAGAACACTAAACTTGGCAACAATTCATGTGAAAAGCATCTGAGGGTTCTAGTGACTTACATGCTAAAGGGTAGTCACCAGGGTGATGTGGCACCCCAAAACACCTAATGCCATTTGCTTTTTCTAAGGCACAGGCTTCCGGATGAGATGCCATCCTAGTCTGAAATGTTATGTTAGGCTCTTTGAAATATTTTGTTCATTTTAAACATTAATAACCCTTAGCAAATATGCAAGTGAATTTTGTTAAAAAGGATGCATAAATTCTCATCTCCCTACAACTCTCAGAAATGCATAATAGCTTGAGCAGAATTGTCCCAAAAACCCATGGTCTGCTTCCACACATCCTCTCTTACTAATGTGCACATTTCACATTTTGTTGCCATTTTTATTATTGTGGAAATACACGTGCAGCCAGATAGGTAGCGATCCAACCCCTGAGGCAAGAAGCCTTGGGTTCCAGTCCTGGCCTCAGACAAGCTGGCTGTGAGACCCTGGAGAAATCCCTTCTTTCCCAGTGCCCCACCCCACCAGTCAGCTCAGGTCAATGAAGATACAAAGCCCCTATGTGGGAGCTCTGTGCACTGAGGAAATCACAGGTCCAGACCAAAAAGATACTATTATGAAAAGGCATGGGGAGAGTCATTCATTCAATCAATCTGCATTTATTAAGCACTTGCCATTTGCTAAGCAGTAGGCATAAAAGAAAGATAAATGCACCATCCTCTTTCTGAGGAACTCACAAACTAACGAGGCAGACAACATGGGAAAATATTGTATCTTGATTCTTCAGTGGAAATAGAAGGTAGTTCCTGAGGGAAGGTCTGACCAGAAAAGACATACTGCAGAAGTGGGGATTAGGACCAAGGCTTGAAAGAAGCCAAAAGAAGATGGTATAGAGAAGTCATGAAGTTTCCTGAGCTCTCCTCAATTTTTCTAGAAAACAACATGAAATGAAACTTCTAAAAACCATTCTAGAGTGTCAGAATCCACAAAAAAGATGGAATGAATCAAATTTCCAGCCCAAGATAACTTAGAAAGACTTCAAGGAAAAGTCTGCCTCATTGGGTAAAAGGGGAGTGTGACCCAGCACTGGTGGTGTCCAGGCAAATCAGAGGGAGGCTCTTAGCCACAGCATGGATCAGCAGCCTCTGCCCCTTGGTCCTGGTTCAGCAGGCTATCAGAAATGAAGTCATCTGGGAGCCCTCCAGTCCCCAATGCTGAAGGAAAACTGCCAGCCCTGGACCCAGAGCACCATGAGCATGACTAGGCTGGGACATTCCAGTGCAGGGGACAAGCCACCAGCCTCAGAGCAGAGTCAGTAGCCAGGCCCTTGACCTACAGGGCAAGACGATTGGGATAGTGACCCCTGTGCCCAGGAGCAGAACTCAACTTTAAAAAGTGAGAAGAAAAACAAAAAAGAGTCCTGAACTTAGAAAGCTACTATAGCAATAAGGAAGAGCCAAACCCAAACTCAGAAGAGGACAACAATGTCCAAATGCCTATATGAGAAGTCTCAAAGAGGAATATGGTCTCAAGCACCAAAAACCCTCTTGGAAGAGCTCAAAAAAAGCATTTTTTAAATCAAGTAAAATAGGTAGAAGAAAAATTGAGAAAAAATGAGAGTTATGCAAGATAATTATGAAAAAAAGAATCCACAACTTGGAAAAGGAAACACAGAAAAACCTGACTGAAGAAAACAACTCCTTAAAAAATAGAACTGACCAAGTTGGGGAAAGGGGGTAATCCACTGAAGAAAACTCCATTAGAAGTAGAATTGACCTAATGGGAAAATAGGTCAAAAAAGCTAACTGAAGAAAATAACTCCTTAAAAATTAGAATTGGAGGGCAGCTAGGTGACACAATAGATAGAGCACCAGCCCCGGAGTCAGGAGGTTCTGAATTCAAATCCAGCCTCAGACATTTAATAATTACCTAGCTGTGTGACCTTGGGCAAGTCACTTAACCCCATTGCTGTGCAAAAATCAAATCAGTCCAACAAAAGCAAAAGAATTTTTTAAAAAAATAGAAAAAAATGTAAAAACCCTCACTGGAAAAACAACTAACCTGAAAATAGATTCAGGAAAAAATAATTTAAGATACTGGAGTTCTTGAGCCTCTTTCAAGAAATTATCAAGGCGGGGCGGCTAGGTGGCGAAGTGGATAAAGCACCGGTCCTGGAGTCAGGAGTACCTGGGTTCAAATCCGGTCTCAGACACTTAATAATTACCTAGCTGTGTGGCCTTGGGCAAGCCACTTAACCCCGTTTGCCTTGCAAAAACCTAAAAAAAATTATCAAGGAAAACTGCTTCCTAGAAACAGAGGGTAAAATAGTCATTAAAAGATCACCCATCACCTCTTGAAAGAGATACCAAAATGAAAGCTCCAAGGTTTATTGTGGTCAAGTTCCAGAACTATCTGATCTAGGAGAACTATCATGAATTATGTAAGATTTGGCAGCTTCTACATTAATGGTTTGAAGGACGTGGAACATGTTATCCCAGAAGGCTAAGGAGCTTGGATTACAACCAAGATTCAACCACTTAGCAAAACTGAGCATAGTCTTCCAGGGGAAAAGATGGACATTCAATGAAACAAGGGACTTTCAAACACTGCTGATAAAAAGATCAGAGCTGAACAGAAAATTCAGTCTCCAAATACAAGACTCAAGAGCTGCATAAAAGGTATCTAAAAAAGCAAAACAACTCAACATTGTATTCAATAAAGTTAAATTGTTTATATCCCTACATGGGAAGATGATACTTGTAACTATTAAGAGTCTCTATTGGGGTAGTTAGAAGGAGTATACTTAGAGGCTGTGACTATAAGTTGACTTTAATTTGATAATTAAGTGGCTACAAAAAGGATTGTACAGGGAGAAGAGGAAAGGGGGAAGCAGATTGGGATAAATTATATCACATGAAGAGTGGAGGTAAAGAAGATAAGGGGTGAGCATTATTTGAATGTTTCTCTCATCAGATTTGGCTCAAAGAGGAAATAATATAAACATTCAATTTACTAGAGTAATCTATCTTACCTTATGGGGAAGTGGAGGGAAAAGAAAGGAAGGGAGCTTATAGAAGATAGGATAGATTTGTGGAGGTGATGCTCAAAAGCAAACAATGGTGGGGAAGGATTTTACTTGATTTAAAAAATCCTTTTTGAGCTCTTCCAAGAGGATTTTTGGTGCTTGAGACCATATTCCTCTTTGAAAAGAAATGTTAAAAATGTAGGGAAGAGGGAACTATACAGTAATCATAACTGTAACTGGGATGAACTCTCCCATGAAATGAAAGTGAATAGCAGCTTGGATTAAAAACAACAATCTACCATATGTTGTGCAAGGAACATATTTGAAGCAGAGAAAGACACAGAGAAAGTATAAAAGCAAAAGTCTGGAGCAGAATATATTATGCTTTGGCTGAAGTAAAAACCAACAACAAGCAAGGGTAGCAATTCTGATCCCAGACAAAGCAAAAGCTCAAATAGATCCAATTAAAACAGACAAGGAAGGAAACCACACCTTGCTAAAAGGTAAAATGGACAATAAAGAAATATCACTACTAAACATACATGCACTAAATGGTGTAGCATACAAATACTTGGAGGAGAAGACAAGTGAGTTATGGGAAGGGAAAAAGTAGACAGCAAAAATATACTGGTGGGCATCCTCAGTCTCCTCTCAGAATTAGATAAACCTAACCATAAAATAAGCAAGAAAAAGTTAAAGAGGTGAAGAGAATTTAAAAAAAAATTAAGCATGGAGAAAACTGAATTATATAGAAATAAATATATCTTTTTCTCAGCAGTGCATGACACACAAACTTGAACATGTATTATGGCATAAAAACCTCACAGTCAGATGCAGAAAGGCAGAACTATCAGGTGCCTCCTTTTCAGATTACAAGGCAATGAATCAATTAGATGTAATAAATGGCTATGTAAAGATAGATTAAAAATTAATTGGGGAGCAGTTAGGTGGAACAGTAGATACACCTTGGAGTCAGGAGGAAATCCAGTCTCAGACACTTAAAAATTACTTAGCTGTGCGACCTCGAGCAAATCACTTAATCCTTGCAAAAGCCTTACAAAAAAACAAACCAAAAAAAAATTTAATTGGAGACTAAATAATCTAATCCTAAAGAATGAGTAGATTAAACAATAATTAAACATCAAATTAGAAATTCTTAAAATCAAAGGAGAGGTTAATAAAATTAAAAGTAGGAAAACTATTGAACTAATAAATAAAATTAAGAGCTGGTTTTATAAAAAATAATAAAAGAGATAAAATTTGGTTAATTTGATTTAAAAAAAGAAGAAAACCAAATTACTAGGGTTAAAAATGAAAAGAGTGAATTCAACACCTATGAAGAGAAAATTGAAGCAATAATTAAGAGCTATTTTACCCTAATGTATGCCAATAAATATGACAATCTAAGTGAAACAGATCAATATTTATAAAAATATAAATTGCCCAGATTAATAGAAGAAGAAATAAAATATTTAAATAATCCCATTTTAGAAAAAGAAATTAAAGAAGCCATCAAAAAATCTCCAGGGCCAGATGGATTTACAAGTGAACTCTACCAAATATTTAAAGAATACTTAATTCTGATGCTACATAAATTATTCAAAAAAAATAAGTGAATAAGGAGTTGTACCAAATTCCTTTTCTGACATCAATATGGTACTAACACCTAAACCAGGAAGAGCCAAAATGGAAAAAGAAAAATTATAGAACAATTTCCCCAATGACTATTTTAAATTTTAAATAAAATTCTAGATGGGAGATTACAGCAATTTATCATGAAGATAATACACTATGACCAGGGGGAATTTATACCAGGAATGTAGGACTAGGTAAATATTAGGAAGATTATTACATAATTTACTATATCAATAAGAAAATCAACAGAAATCATATAATTATATTAATGCAGAAAAAAGCTTTTGACAAAACATAGTACCCTCTTAAAAACACTAGAGAGTTTAGGAATAAATGGAGATTTCCTTAAAATGATAAATGGCATCTCTATAAAACTATCACAAGCATTATCTTTAATGGGGATAAGCTAGAAGCCCTTCCACTAAGATTAGGGGTGAGACAAGGATGTCCATTTCACCACTGTTATTCAATATTTTACTAGAAATGCTAGTCTCAGCAAGACGAAAGGAAAAATAAATGGAAGGAATTAGACTGGGAATGGAGAAAACTATCACTCCTTGCAGATGATAAACTTAGAAAATTAACTTTAAAAGTTCTTGAAATAATTTACAAATTTAGAAATGTTTCAGAATGTAAAAAAAACCACATAAATAATCAGCATTTCTACATATGACCAACAAAGTCCAGCAGCAAGAGAAGGAAAGAGAAATTCCATTAAAATCGCCATAGACAATATAAAATATTTGGGAATACACTTGCTTAGACAAACCCAGGAACTATATGAACAAATTTACAAAACACTTTTTATGCAAATAAAGTCATATCTAATTAATTGATAAAATATCAATTGATCATACATACTCTGGGCTAATATAATAAAAATGATTATTCTACTAAATTAATGTGCTTATTCAATGCCATGCCAAACTACCAAAAACTTATTTTGTCTCGCTAGGAAAAAAGAACAAAGGGTCAAGAATATCAAGGAAATGGGAAAAATGCAAAGGAAGGAGGCCTAACAGTGCCAGATCTACATCTATATAAGAAAGTAACAATCATCAGAACTATCTGGTACTGGGTAAGAAATAACAGAAAATCAGTGGAATTGTTAGAAAAAGTAGCAAATGATATTAATCTACTGTTTGATAAAGTCAAAGACTCTAGCTTCTGGGATAAGAACTTATTATGTGGTAAAAACTTCTAGAAAGCTGGGAAATAGCATGAAGAAACTAGGCATAGACCAACATTTCACACCCTATACCAAGATGAAGATGAAATGGGCACAGGATTTAGACATAAAGGGTGATGCCATAAGTCAATTAGAAGGCCAAGGAATAGTTTACTTGTAAGATCTATGGATCTTAGGGAGATAGGACTATATTATGAAAAGTAAAATGTATAATTTTGATTTTTATAGTAAATGTTTCTGATAAAGGCCTCATTCTCAAATAAATAGAGAATTAAATCAAATTTATAAGAATACAAGTCTTGGGGGCGGCTAGGTTGTGCAGTGGATAGAGCACTGGCCCTGGAGTCAGGAGGATCTGAGTTCAAATCCGGCCCCAGACACTTAATAATTACCTAGCCGTGTGACCCTGAGCAAGTCACTTAACCCCATTTGCCTTGCAAAAACCTAAAAAAAAAAGAATACAAGTCTTTCCCCAATTGACAAATGGTCAAAGGATATGAGCAAGCAGTTTTCAGATGAAGAAATCAAAGCTATCTATACTCATATGAAAACATTCTCTAAATCACTATTGATTAGAGAAATATAAATTAAAACAACTCTAAGGTACTACCTCACACCTATCAGATTTGTTAACATGACAAAAAGAAAAGGAGAAATGTTGGAGAAGATGTGGAAAAACTGGGACACTAATGCAGTTTAGTGGAGTTGTGAACTCTAGTTCTGGAGAGCAATTTCAAATTTTGCCCAGACTTTGCCCATAAAACTGTGTGTAGCCTTTGATTCAGCAATACCACCATCAAGTTTGAAACTCAAAGAGATCATAAAATGGGGATAAACATCATGTACAAAAACATTTATAGTAATTCTTTTTGTGATGTCAAAGAATTGGACATTGAGGAGATGTCCATCAACTGGGGAATAGCTGAACAAGTTGCAGTATATTAATGTCCTGGAATATTATTGTTTTATAAGAAATGATGAGCAAGCTAATTTCAGAAAAATCTGGAAAAACTTACATGAACTGATGCTTAGTGAAGTGAGTGGAACCAGGAAAAACACAGCAACGTTGTGTGAGGATCAGCTATGTATGCTGAACTTAGCTCTTTTGGTCAATGCAATGATTCAATTCCAAAAGATATTTGATTTAAAATGCTATCAACCTCCAGAGAAAGAACTATGGAGCCTGAATGTAGATATGTTGAAAATTATCTTCACGTAGAATTGAAAAAAATAAAATACTATTGAAGGAAAGAAAGAAATCAAGCAACCAATCAATGGTAAGAAGTAGGAGGGGCTAAGCCAGTGCAAGGAGCCAAGCTGGGGAGATGGAGAATCTTTGTGAGGAAGCAGAACATACAGGATAAACTCTAGGAGGGAGACATAGTCAGAGCTGTGCTGTAGCAAAATCATCTTGGTAGTCAAGTGGGGGATTGGATGGGAGACGAGGAGAGGCTGGAGGCCATCTAGAAGGTTACAGCAAGAGTCCGGGGCTAAATGATAAGGTCCAGCAGTGGGTGATGGCTGGCTGAGAGAAGAGAAGGGAACCTGTAGGAAAGAGGCTAGGAAGTGACTCTGGTCACTCTAGACCATACATTGGGTGTAGGGGAAGACCTCAGGGTCAAGAGGGACCCTGAAGTTGTAGCCTGGATCCCTGGAAGGATGGGGTTGCTTAGGGAAACTGGATTAGGGCCTGGACCTGTGATTTCATTGGTACGGAGTTCCAATAAATGGTCCCTGGCTTTGGAATGTGGCCAGCCATACTACTTCCCACAAAGACTGAATGTGCCTCTTTCTCCCCAGTCCTGCCAACACCATTCTCACTTTTTAACCCTCATTGCCCATTTCAAGTAGGTGTGATTGGCATCTCTCTGCCTCTTGGGGGAGATCATTGGTCATTGATCACTTTTTTCTACTTACTTCCTCCTTTGTCTCATTTTGGCATTGATATGTTTGTGTGTGTGTGTGTGTGTGTGTGTGTGTGTGTGTGTGTGTGTGAGAGAGAGAGAGAGAGAGAGAGAGAGAGAGAGAGTGTGTAGTAGGGAGGGGCATGTTCTCTCAGAGACTCTGATAGCTGAACACAAGATGGGTCAGGGAGGGTCTGCCTGCCCAGATAAAAGGGATTTGACTCTAGGCCCAGGACAGAACAGCATGTCTTTTGTATGAGAGCCCATCTGACGGAGCTCAAAGAGAATCAGCACCAAGGTGGCCGCAAGGGGATGAATTTTTTAGCAAGAGCTGCAGCTGTGTTTAATTGTGGAAGGACTGAACGCTGTGTCAGTGAGGGGACTGCACAGACAAACAAAGATATAAGTCCTTGAGGTATTGCAGCGTTTCTTCTTTTCAGAATGACCCATTTGTTCCTTTTGACCTAATTATCTCATTCTTACAAATGGGTATTAATCAATTTGGGTTTTTTGTATTTCTGTCTGAAATATTTATGACAAAAATGTTTCCCCTCTCCCTTTGTTTCTTTCCTTCTTACTCTGGATGTGTAAAACTCTTTGTTTTTATATCATCAAATCCATTTAACTTATCTCCTGTGATTTATTTTATTTATTAATTAGTTAAGTATTTTTCTCCTCTTCACAACGTGAAACAAATCTATTCCATTTACTCCCATTTTCTTCTGATGACTTCTTTTATCTTTAGGTCATCAATTTATTTGAAGTCTGGAATGGTGGCATAGGGTGTGAGGAGGGGGTTGCACTTCATTTACTGCCATGCTGTTGAACCAATTTTCCCAATAGTTCTATCGACTGATGATTCCATTTCCTAATGCTTTGTGAGCTGGGAGTCATCAAACACTCATCTGCAGTAGTCCTGTCGTTCTAAAGCTGGCTTCTGTTCCACTGATCTATTGTTTTTCTTTTTATCTAGAACAAGATAATTTTGATAATTGCTTCATTGTAATATAATTACAGACCTGCAGCTGAAGTCACCCTTATAATAGTGGTGTTTTTTCTGTAATACCTATTGACATTCAAGGTTTGCTGTTCCTTCATCTACATTTTTTTGCTCCTTTATTTATTCAACATTTAATATTCCCAAGCATTTATTAAGAACCAATTGTGTGCCAGTCCTCATGTTAGGAACCTGGAATACAGGAGAAAAAGGAAACCGTGTCTGCCTTCTGGGAGCTGACATTCTCCTGGGAGTAGCTTGTATGCTGAGAAGCAAGTGTATACCAAGTGATTTCTGAGGAGGGGAGAAAAGAGTAGGAAGAGATGCCCAAAAAGGTCTTTTATATGGAGAGCAGCCCCCAAACTGAGGGGCTTTGAAAAAAGCTAGGGAGTTTTGGAGTTAGAGGAGAAAGGGGTCACCGAGAGACAAGCAGGACAGGAGACAGGAGACTTTGACCATTTGACTGGCATGTAGTGGACTTTAAGGGAATGGACTATATGGACTAAAGGTAATGAGTCTGGAAAAGCAGGCTGAATTTCAATGACAAAAAGCTTTATAGATAAAGGGTTCTATGTATCCTAAAGGGACCTGGGAGCTGTAAAAATTGCTTGACCAGGGAAGGGGCAAGATACATTTGATGTGTGAAAGGTGGATAGGAGAGATGGTCAACTGATGCTGAGATTTTGGTTTTTGTTCATGAAGCAAGTCAACTGTCCTGGTGAAAGGTGATGAAGGTCAGAATTAGAATGATAATTATGGGAATGAGGAGAAGAGCTGTTTATTCAATAGGTTCCAGTCGTTCCCTGTCATCACTAGGATCAAAGAAGGGACAACCAGGTGGTGCAGTGCATAGAGCACCAGCCCTGGAGTCAGGAGGACCTGAGTTCAAATCCAGCCTCAGACACTTGACATTTACTAGTTGTGTGATCTTGGGCAAAAAAATCACTTAACCCTGATTGTCTCGCAACAAAGATTGCCTCTAGTCATACTGTTTCATATCTGGTCACTGGACCCAGATAGCTCCTGAAGAGAAAGTGAGGTTGATGACCTGGAACAGCAATCCCCCCCACTCAAATCCAATTCACTTGTTTGTCATGCTCCCTGATGTCATGGTCTTCTTCCAGGATAAAAGACAGACATCATCATCATCTCAGGATCTAATGCAAAAATCCTGTTTGGCTTTTAATAAGAGCTCTTTATACTATCCCTCCCTCACCTTTCCAGTCTTTTTATGTCTTTAACTCCATCGTGTATCCTGTGATCCAGTGACACAGTCTTCTTACACAAGGTGTCTTCCACACCTTGCCGAAGCTTCCACCAAGCCTGGAATGCTCTCCCTCCTCATCCTGCCTCCTGGGGTTTCTGTCAAGTCCCAGATTTAAAAACTCCACCCTATAGATAGAAGAAGCCTTTCTAGACATTGAGATTCTGCAGGTCTACAGCTGTGAGTTGCCTTAGGTATGTGTATTATTACCTACCCATGTGTCTCACTATCATTATATTTCATTGTGGTTTTTAAAAATTATTCTTTTAATCAACCAAAATCCACCTTCTTTTCCTCCCAGCTCTCTCCTCCACTGCCCCACCATTTAGAAAGAAAAGCAAAATCACTCTTATAAATATGTATACTCAAGCAAAACAAATTCTGACATGTCACGTATACACACACACACACACACATTCATTTCTAAGGGGTGGATGTGACTCCTTCTGCACTCTGAGTCCTTCATCCTCTATCAGGACAACATATTTCATCATGAGTCCTCTGGAATCAGAGGCCCTAAATCTTCCAATGTTGTTAATCTTTACAATAATGTTGTGACTATATAAGTTGTTCTTCTAGTTCTGCTCACTTGATCCTGCATCAGTTCCTGTTAGTCTTCCTAGGATTCTCTGAAGCCATTCCTTTTGCCATTTCTTATAGTACACTAGTATTCTATCACACGTATATAACATACTCTTCAGTCATTCCCCAGCTGATGGACTCCCCCTTCACTTGCCAATTCTTTACTACCTCAAAAAGATATTGCTCGTTATTACCTCAAAAAGAGTTATAAATATTTCTAAGTATCCTTATTTAGGATTTGTTTTGCTTAGCCATAATTCCTCCCTTAATTTATTTTCTCCCTTTTAATCTTCTTTCTCCCTTTCCCCCTTTCCCTCCTGTTTTCCTTTTAATGAAACACAGTTCTATATCCTGGCAATTTGTGTATTTGTGTATTCTTTCCTCCTCCGGAGAATGAGGTTCAAGCATCAGGCACTCCCATCTTCTTCCTCCCTGTTTGTATATATTTCTACTTGTACATACTGATTATATGAGATAATTTTCCTCATCCTGCCTCTCCCTCCCCCCACCTAGTTTAGAGTATTCCTCTACTCCTCCCTTCCCACTCATCTTTTAAGATCATGAAACATGATGGAGCAATTCCCGTGCTCAGTGTTTAATTAGACTCCCTCTTTGACCCCTGATGTTAATCAGATCCAGAAGGAATGAATATATCATCTCCTCATATTAGAATGTAAATAATTTATCCTTGTTTAGTCTCTTATGATTGTTCACTCATAAAATTTATCATTTTATGTTTCTGATTCCTGTTTTTGGATTTTGAAGTTTCTGTGTAGCTCTGGTCTTTTCATCAGGAATGCTTAGAAGCCCTCTATTTCATTAAAAATCCATTTTCCCTCATAGAATCATATAATTAGTTTTGCTGTGGGTAAATTATTCTTGCCTGTGTGCCTATATCCTCTGCCTTCTGAAATACTGTATTCCAAAATCTATTCCTTCATAATGATGGCTGCTAAATCAGATGTGATTCTAACAATGACTTGTTAACATTTGATTTCTTTCTTTTCAATTGCTTGAAGTATTTTTAATTTGACCTAAAAATTATGTATTTTGGTTGTGATGCTGCTGGTAGTTTTTGTTTGGGGGTTTCTTCTGAGAGGTGACTGTGGATTCTTTCTATTTTCAGTTTGTCCTTTGTTTATAAGAGATCTGGGCAGGGTTTTTTTTGAAATTTTTATGCTTTTTAGAAGATGACTTTCAGATAGGCCAGTGATTCTTAAAATATCTCTCCTCAACTTCTATTCGATGTTGGTTGTTTTTGCTATGAGATAGCTTACATTTTCTTCTATTTTGAGTCTTTTGACTTTTTAAAAAATATTTGTAACTATCTCATGGACTCATTAACTTCTACTGGGTCCACTTTCATTTTGGAGAAGTATGTTGCATGGGCAATACTTTTACCTCTTATGCCAAGTTTACCTCTTGTGCCAAGTTGTAAATTCTCTCTCCAATTCTTTATTCCTTAGCTTTCCTTTCATTTTAAATTTTTTTACCTAACTTTCTCATTTCATTGATTTAAAAAAACCTTTTAAACACTTTTAAATTTGCTAATCTCTTCCAGAAATTCTACTTGAACTTGTGACCAAGGAGTGTTTTTCTTTGAGGTGATGTTTGTAGATGTTTGGGAGACATTCTTTTCTGAGTTTCTGTCTTGAGCATCCCTGTCACCATAATAGTTTTTTACGATGAGATTAATTTTTATTTGCTCCCTATACCAGACTATTTCCTGGTTATGGACTTTATTTTAAGACCAAACTATCTACACTTCTGGAATGAATGTCTGGGATGATCCTGCTAACCCTTTCTTGGGAAACAGTGTTGGGATTTTAGAAACATCTTACTCTAATAAACTGCAGACCTCTCCAATGGTTCCAAAGTGATCTGATCCATGGTGGTCTGATTTCTGCCCTCCTGGTTTGATTTTAGGATGCTCTTGCCTAATGAATATACTTTCCTTGTGTTGGAACCTCTATGCCACTGTTCCTAGCTCGACTTCATCTCCAGCTTGCATGGACTTTTTTGTCTGTATCCCTATGCCAACCTGGGTTGAAAAAATGACACGATTTATTTTCTTGGATTTCACTCTCAGGACTTGATCCAGTGTATCCCACTTAGTACAGTTCCTGTGACATAAGAGGCACCTAATGAATGCTTATTAATTTGACTGGACAATCTCGGCTTTGCTGATCCTCTCTCTTCTTTCTTCTCCGTGCCCATTTTCACTTTAAGTTTATGTCCACTCTAACCATTCAAGACCTTCTGAGTATTTGTAAGAGAAAATCCCCTTGCTATAGGGGAATATGGCTTGTAATTATTGTTCTTGCTCTGCCATTTGAATAAATGCCTTTGTTAAATAGCTGAGCCTACTGGTTGACTGTTAATGAGAAACACACTGGTGGGGGCTCATAACCTTGTGTTAGAAAGATAGCCACCCACAGGATTTTCCCTAGAACTCCAAAGTAGTAGCAACTGCTTCTCTGGAGACTTAATCATGGCCAGTGAAAGTTGAGGAGTAAATTTAAATTATATACATTATATCCATCAAATCTATAAAACAATTTGATAGAGATTCCACTTTTATCAACCATGTATATTGGATATCTCTAAATCTTTTTTCTTCTTTTTTTTTCTTTTTAAGGTAATTATGATTTGTATTTACAAAAGAACAGATATTTAACAAATTTTGAACATGTTATATAGCGGACTCTCCTGGGCTATTTGCCCAACTCCTACTCAAATTGGTAGACTGAATTCCTAGAAGGTGACTGCTACTTCTCAACTCAGGATTCTCAAGGTAACTCTGAAGGGCTTGGTTTCTAATAGTCATTTATGAGCCCCCGCCAGTGTTCTTTCTATCAATAAGTCAGTCATACTTCAATTAGCTTTTAATTCAAAGTATTTATTTATTTAAGTGGTAGGTTAAGAACAATACTTCCAAAAGCATTCCTTCTAAACCTGGAGGCACATTCTCCTCTTGCTCACAATGTCCCTGAGGAAAGTGAAGTCAATTTCAAATTGAGTTGTAGTTAAATACAGCTATAGAGGACATTTGGTAAAGTGGTATCTTCCAACTCCTGATCCTAGCTGTCCTTTCCCCTCTTTATAGTTTCATGAAGTCCACTTCATATATATAGTGCGGTGTGAATAATGGATAAATGACTGAACTGGGCTGCTTCTTTGTAGGGTGAGGCATCTGTGCTAAATAGGTTTGTCTGCAGTTAGGCTCATTTGCTTCTCTGCTGAGTTGGATTGTGCCTTTACCGTGGCTGGTGTTCTCTCCCACTTATGCTCTAGTTTTAGGGAAAGGAATGACATCAGCTGCCATTCAATAGTTTGCTTAGATGGTACAATATTTACCAGAATACTTCCTAGGGTTCCCGTCCCAAGGTTACTGTTCATTCACCTTATGACTCCTGAGGCTACTATTCCCATTTCCAGTGAACAGTAGTGGGACCTATAATTGGACCTCAGTATCTTCTGAATGAAAGTTACTAGAAAAGCAGGCTGATTTTTGAAGAGGCAGAGGAACTAAAGAGCAGATTGCTAACATCCGCCAGATTATGGAGAACGCAAGGAAGTTCCAGGAAAAGAAAAAAAAAACCTTCTGCTTCATTGACTACGCTAAAGGCTTTGGATGTGTGGATCATAATAAAATGTGGCAAGTCTTCAAAGATATGAGAGTACCAGATCATCTTAGTCCAAGAAGCTTGTATGTAGGTCAAGAAGCAATTAGAACCAAACATTGGAACAACTAATTGGTTTAAGGCTGGGGAAAGAGTACAAGACTGTGTATCATCATCACTTTCTTTATCTAACTTATATGCAGAGTATATCATGTGAAATGCCAGCTGAATAAACCAAAAGTTGAAATTAAGGATGCTGGGAGAAATATCATCTCAGATATGCAGATGATACCATTCTAAAGGCAGAACATGAAAGAGAACTAAGAAGTCTCTTAAATGAGGATAAAAGCAGAGAATATAAAAACTGGTTTGAAGCTTAACATAAAAAACAAATACAACTAAGATCTTGGCAACTAACTTCTTAACAACACTTCTTAACAAATGGAGAAGAAATGGAAGCGGTATCAGATTTGTTACTCTCAGACTCAAAGATCACTGCAGTTGGTGAATGCAACCATGAAAGTAGAAGATATTTGCTCCTTGGAAGGAAAGTTCTGGCAAATCTGGACAGCAACTAAGAAGCAGAAACATCACCTTGACAACAAAAGTCCATAAAGTCAAAATTATGGATTTTCCAGTAGCAATGTATGACTTCCTCTAAGTCCCAGGCGGAATACTCCTTTCAACAGGAAACCTTTCCCTCTTAACTTTAGTGCCTTACTTCTAGACGGTCCTGTACAGAATTTCTTTGTGCACAAGTGTTATCATGATGTCCCTGTCATTAGACTATGAGCTCCCTGAGGGCAGGGGGCCGTTTCATATCTTTCTTTGTATCCCTATGTGCCTGACATGTAATTTGTGCCTAATCAATCCTTATTGACAGACTGACTATACTTTTCACTTTATACTTTTTATACTGTTAACATAAATGGGCATTATAATACATCATATGCCTTTTGTACATACACAGGTTATTATGGTTTTTCTTATTGATATGACTTAATTATCTTCATGATATAGTATAAACTGCTTGATTATAATTTCCTTTTTTGGTTTCTGGTTTATATTGTTGTAATTGATGTTCATCAGCAATAGTGGTCTGTAGTTTTCTTTTTCTAACTTATTGTTACCATGTTTGAAGATCAGAATCATATTTTTCTTTTCTTTTTTTTTTTAGTTTTTGCAAGGCAATGGGGTTAAGTGACTTGCCCAAGGCCACACAGCTAGGTAATTATGAAGTGTCTGAGGTCAAATTTGAACTCAGATCCTCCTGAATCCAGGGCCAGTGCTCTATACACTGCACCACCTAACTTCCCCCAGAATCATATTTTTCTAATAGGAATAGATAATCATGTGCTTACTTTTTTATAAGATAACCTTTTGATTATTCAATTGATTTCTCCTGCTAAGAGTTTTTTTATTTAGGGTAGCTGCTGACAATTTTTATCAATTAAGGAATTTCTTTGGTTTTAAAATACTAATCTATTTCTGATGATTTTCTTTGTTTCTTTTACATCCACTGTGATCTCCCTTTCCATATTTCTACTACTGTTCATTTGTTCATTTTCTCTCCTGTTAATTTCACTAGTAATGTTTTTCTGATTTATAGGTCTTTTTACAAACAGTTCCTGATTTTATTTATCAATTTATTTTTTCTTATCTGTTTTATTGATTTCCCCCTTTATTTTTTAAAGCAATTTCCTCCTTTGTTCTTGGTTTAGGTACAGTAACTTATTCATTTCTTAATTTCTCTAACTGCAGGCTCAACTTTTTAATTTTCTCTGTTGTTGATATTAGTTTTCAGAAGCATAAATTTGCCTTTAGGTACAGCTTTGGCTGCATCCCATAAATTTTGGTGTGTTTTACATTGCTGTAATCTTTAATATAATTTACTATTGTTTCTTAAATTTATTGTTTAACCTGATCATTATTTAATCATTTTTTTAGTTTACATGTACTTTGAATCATGTGATCACTTTTTTTTTCAATTACTATTTTTTTAGGTTTTTGCAAGGCAAATGGGGTTAAGTGGCTTGTCCAAGGCCACACAGCTAGGTAATTATTAAGTGTTTGAGACCGGATTTGAACCCAGGTACTCCTGACTCCAGGGCTGGTTCTTTATTGACTGCGCCACCTAGCTGCCCCTCAATTACTATTTTAATAGCATAAGCATTGGTAAATGTAGTACATAAAAGTTCTGCCCTTCTGAATTTATCGTAAACTTTTGTGCTCCAGAATGTGGCTGATTTTGTGAGTACTCTGTGTATTTCCAAAGATATATGCATCATGTATGTACACATGTGGAAATATATACATATATATATATATATATATACACATAATATATATTTGGAAATACATGATGCCTATATATTTATTCATAAAACCTATCTTAAGTGGATATCCTCAATTATTTATATATATGTACACCCATATTTACATATTTTGACTATATTTTATATAAAATACATAGGTATGTGTGTATATATATATATATATATAATATATATCCACTACTTTTCCTTCCAGTTCACTAAACTTTATCAAATATATTTTCTTCAGCATCTATTTATGTTTATGTCCTGTATGATTTCCCCTAAGACAATCCAGTCTGTCCTCCCTTCTGACTTCTCAGCTCTATGACAAGGTAAAGACTGGTAAATCCTGCTCATAACCTCAAATCCACTTATCTTGGGCAATTCTGTGCTCTCCCTCTACATTACCCTTTCTCTCTGCCCCCACCTCAGCCAGCCCTTCTCTCTCTTCCCAGAACCCAAATCCTGGAGCAGACCCTCACCTCCTCATGCCTAGTTTCCCCTACCTCAACCAACCTCCCCATCCCCACCTCACCATCACACAATCCTCAGCTCAACAGCCAAAGTGAATTTCTTACACCCTGTCAAGCCCAGAGGATAAATAGTCTGCTAATAATGGCTCTTCATCAGACTCACTCCATCCCGCTACCCACACTAGGGCACATCCCCTGCCCTCTTTTCTGCCTCTTCAATAGGGGCCTTCCTTCTTCCAGCTTCCATTCAGGCGCCATCTCCTCCAGGGAGCCTTCCCTTTTTCCTCCATTATTTGTAGGATTCCCTAATTCCTCAGTTTCCCCAATACTACTTATGTCAAATCAACAGGTCTCCAGGGGAAGGAAGATCCTTAAGAGAGGGATGTTTTTTTATTTTTGTCCTTCTAGTCTCAGCCTGGAGCATAGGGCATGGTATACAGTAATGTGATGAATTGAACTAAACACATTGTTGTTATGGTTTTCCCCCCCTAGGATCCAGTCTAGCCAAATATTTTGGTTAATTCTTCTATTTTTCTTTGTTAAATTATTCCTTGTGTTAGAAGGAAACCCAGGCATCAATATGTCTGACATACTAATCATTTCTCAACCTTATGCATACACACACACACACACACACACACACACACACACACACACACACACACACACCTCCACAAAGGCCTGTATTTTTCACTATAATCTTTATGCTTTTGAAATATTCACCTTCTCTTGAAAGATGGGTTTTTCTGCATGGGATTGCCATGGTCCATAGCTCTCTCCCCTCTTTCTTGGCCCTGTTGTTTCTTTCTCTATGTCCCTAGAGAGACTGGAATAGGTCCTGAGCCTGGGAGTCCACTGGTCCACTCAGAATCAATTCCCTTCTTTCTGGCCTCCTTTACCCCTCAAGCCATAAACATAAACGTTCTGTGTCTAAAGGAATCTCTGTGCCACATTTAGTCCCCTTGTGGTGACTACTTTGAAACCTGCATTTGAAAACCATCTGTCTGTTAAAACCCATCAATTGGCAGGTATATTATGCTTCTTAGTTTCACCAGAAAAATTCCTCTGAAACTGAGTTTTTACTTCATTCATGAATCAAAATCAGGTTACTTTTTAAATCATCTTTTGTGTTCTAAAATAATGATTAACTTTGGCAGAAAGAGGATTTTGGAATGAAATTCTTCATATAGTAATTTTCTGGTTATCACTGCTAATTTTGGGGGGGTGGCTAGGTGGCACAGTGGATAGAGCACTGGCCCTGTAGTCAAGGAGTCTCTGAGTTCAAATCTGGCCTCAGACACTTAATAATTACCTAGCTGTGTGGCCTTGGGAAAGTCACTTAACCCTGTTTGCCTTACAAAAACTAAAAAAATTTTGTAGGAAATCTTGTGAAATTTGCTTTTTAAAAAATATTTGCTGCCTTTCTTCTTGGTTCATGTTAAATTGTGACAGATTGGTTAACGGTATCTGAAAGGACCAGATAGTGAAAGTGCCAACATTATGTCAGGATTCAGAAGAGAAGAAATATATTTATAAACATAATAATAATAAATGAGTGCAATTTTTTAAAAGATAAGTCTACTAAGGAGAAGAATGGAATTCTATTTAGAGAGATAACATTTCACCTAATTTCAGTTCAAAGATAATGTTCCTTCCCATCACAATTGACTGTCAATGTTGTCTGTGGATACTGATCTGTAGGGAGATTTTGCCTATGTCATCTTTGAAAATGTCTCTCCATGCAGACAGGTGCCCCCCAATATGGCTATTGATCCTGTGCATATGATTTTGATTGAGCTAGAAGGCTGAGGGGCTTAAACAGGGTCATTTTCTCTGGATAGATTTCTCTGCTGACTACTATCAAACATGCTTTAATTAACCATCAATCAATGGTTTTCCTTATTTGTCTACCAAATGAGCCACTCAGGAACTTACTTTGGTTGCAAACTCATCTTCATTTTTTATTCTGCTGTGATGAGGTATTTCATTTTAAATTTTCCAGATTATCCAATGACCACTTTCCAAATGAGTTGAGAATAACAGGATAGGTGTACAGTCTGGGAATGGTGACCTCTATTCAATTCCTCTAGGAAGCGGGCACTCCATTAATACTTATTCCCTTCTCCTTCCTTTCCCCCAATGTTTGAGTGAGTTAAATTTGGTGTTTATAACCTTTGTCATTTCATGATTTATATCTGTAATCACTTCTTTGTTTCCAACAGTTCTATGAAATTTTTATGTATGATTTCTTGAAACAGAGTGGTTTTATTTTCTTCCACCTTTGGGAGAAGGGAGCGATTTTAATGGCTTCCCCTTTCATCTGTTCCCTATCACACCACTGTTGTCTGCATTGTAGCCAGATCTTCATCCAGTTGAGGAATTTTCTGGATTTTTTTCCAATTTTTCCTCTGGTCAGTCTGTCTCCAGTACAAATAGTTCCACTTGCAATGGACTCAGTTGTCTTGCTTGTACTCTTCAAGGGTGTCTTTAAGCCTTCAGGTTTGGGGTTTGTCTTGTTCTGCCATTTCCAATTCACGCTCAGTTCTTTGTTCTTCTCAGGATGTTGATATTAATTGCATTCCTTCCTTTAATTAGCATCATTTTGTCATGACTTGAGAAAATTCTAACTTGGAGCTGATGCTACTGTTTCGGGACTGTTTTCTGTGGGATTTTGACCTCTGCTTTTTTAAGCCCAGCAGATTTCTTCTTTGCTTTGTCCTTTCAGTAATTTATTGGCAAGTACATTTTTTCTCTTGAGATTTGCTGGTAATTTTGTTTCTTTGGGGCATTTCTTTGTGGAAGGAATTTGGCAAAGAGGAGGGGTCCTCTGTGGCATTCTTTTACTTTTCCTTCTCCCATATCACATGAAGGTCAACTGATGGAACTGGGAATGTTTCTCATTAGATCCTGGGAATATGGATTTAGACCACTTTACAGATGAGGAAATTGAGTCTCATAGAGGTTAAATTACTTTACCAGAGTCAAACAGTGACATAGACAGAATTAGAACCCTGTTGGCTTCAAGTTGTACCCAAGGAGATTATTCTAGACCCCATCTCCTATGCTTTTTGAGCATAGTTGGGTTTTTTGGTTTTTGTTTCTTGGCAAGGAGAAATTTTGCTATAAGGCAAAATAGCAAGAGAAAATGTGGGGAAACAAACTCATGAAATTATTCAACTGGATAAGAATTTGGAAGCAATGCAGACAACAGTGGTGGAGGTGGAGGACAGATGAAGGGAGATGAAGTTAAAATTATTCCCTTCCCCCAAAGATTGAAAAAGAAAATAAAGCCACTGTCTTTCAGGAAATGAGCCCAGAGAATGTAACAGCTGGCCTAGGAGAGAATCCTGTGAGAGCCATCCAGGATCAAACTGAGGAGGGCCTTCAGGGTTACTGGGGAGGTTTGGGAGGCATTGTAGCTCTTTGATCTGGGAACCCGAGAAGTTAAATCTGTGTCAAGGAAGACGTTTTGGCAACAGTGTGGAGAACGGGGGAGAAGGGAGCCCAATAAGGAAGTGATGACATGTGTCCAGATGACAGCTGAGGAAGGCCTGAATTAGGGAGGAAGGCATGTGAAAGATGGGGAGGAAGAGTCAAGGACACAGGACAGGGACCAGGAGGATGGACACATTGAGCCGAAGGTGCCAGACAGACAATTGGCAATGGTTGTCAGAGAAGGATAAAAGGAAGATGAACTGAGGTGGAGGTTCTGCACTAGTTCCCTCCATGGGGCCAGGGCACCTGGGAAGTCCATCCTTCCATCCAAACTGGGGTACCAAGAGGAGCAGGGGAGCCCACTTCTGACTGGTCAGCCAGCCTCCTGAAGTCCAGCAGGTCAGAGGAGCTGATGCTCATGACTCATTGGCCTCTGCAGAGGAATTACTCTGCCAAACAGCATATCCTAGGATTCCAATCTATCTTAGTGGGACAATCAGCCTAGCCAAGGAGGCAGAGCCAGACCAGGATTCTGGATAGCTATTGATTAAATTGACAGGTGGACCCTGAGCTAAGGACTGGGAATACAAAGGAAGACAAAGACAGTCTCTACCCTCAAGGCTTACTTAGTCTAGTGGATGGATCTGATGTACACACACACACACACACACACACACGCACACGCATACATATATTCACATACATACATATATGGATGATATATTGAATATCATCAGCAGAGGTGAGCATTAGAATTAAGGGGGAACAGGAAAGATTTCTCCCACCTATGATCTTGGGCAAAGCACTTGAGCCTTAGTTTCTTCCTCTGTGAGGTGAGGGATGACTCAGTGGCTCTCCATTGGCCTGGAGTAAGAAAGACTTCCCTTCAAATCTCACCTCTGACACTTACTAGCTATGGAACCCTGGGGAAGACCCAGGATCTGTCTTGGATTTCCCCATATGCAAAATGTAAGTCATGGTTATTGGGGTTCTTAGGAGAATTGAATGAGATCCTGTCATGTGAGGTACTTCTCGATTGTCACTGGTGAAGTCACCCACCCATCCTTTCTCTCAGGTAAGATGCCTGCAGGATAGGGGCCAAACCAGTTCTGACCAGTGATGGCAGTGAAGAGCCAACCATAATAACAGAGTCTCAGACCCTTACTCATCTTAATTAAGATGAAGCTTGGAGGGGCAGCTAGGTGGTGCAGTGGATAGAGCGCCAGTCCTGGAGTCAGGAGGACCTGAGTTCAAATCCAGCCTCAGACACTTAATAATTGGGCAAGCCACTTAACCCCATTGCCTTAAATTTAAAAAAAAATTAAAGATGAAGCTTGGAGATTCAGAGGGAGGCGGGGCCAAAGTAGGGGTCTTTTCCCAGAAGCCCCTGAAGAGTTGCCATCCTGAGTCCTACATCAAGACAGACACACTTGGCCCATCAGACCCAAGGCCTCAAGGTCAAGGTAGCACAGTCACACACAGCACCATAGTCTCATAGATTTAAGGCAGTCGAATGGCCTTATTTTACACGTGAGTCAGTTAAAGCTCAGTGAAGTTGTGATTTACCCAGGGTCACAAGTTGAATAGGTGGATGCGCTTGAACCCAGATCTTCTGGACCACACTCCCTCTTCTGGCGGTCACAGCAACATGACTGACAGACTGACTCTATCTCGGAACAGCCAGGGATTGGCGTGGTTTCTGTACGGGTGCTACAGAGTAACTCAATAATACTTTTTGAATGGATGGGTGGGTGGCTGGGTGGCTGCAAATGTGGGTAGATGGAGGGATGGATGGCTAAGTGAGTGGATAGACAGATGGGAGGGTGGATGAGGGGATGCGTGGATAAATGGATGGGTGAATGGGTGGGTGGATGAGTGGGCAGGAGATGGATGGATGGGTGGATAGATAGATGGTAGATAGGTGGATGGTAGGTGGATAGATGGATGGGCAATGGTTGGATGGGTAGATGAGTGGGTTGACAGGTGGATGGGTCTCTAGGATTATAGTAGCAGGTTTAGCTCACATCAGGTTGTTGGTCTATGGCTACAAAATGGATTTTTCTCTTCATGAAGGTAGTCGAGCCAAGCATAGGCTTAATGTGTGCCCTTGGCTTCCCGCTCCAGCCATGAGACTGTCCCATATGTCAGGCTGCGCAGGGTCAGAGTGTCCATCTCCAGGTGCTTGTCCCTCTGTGCAGATGGCCAGCTGCCTTCCTGACCTCAGTGACCCCCTTTGTCTGCTCTCCTCCTCTGCTGGCTGACAGCCTCTCCCCAAAGAGAGGAGCCGCTGAAGGCACCAGCTGCCTGCACTGCTCCTGCCCCCAGATGCTGCTTCACCGCCTTCCCCTGCTGTCTCTCTCTCTGGGTTCTCCTGCTTCCTGTCTGATTGCAGCTGATTTCCCCCTTGTCCTTCCCCATCCTGCTCCCTCTGGAAGACATCCCCACACATGCTTTTTTCTCTCTCCTCTCTCCTGAGGATTCAGTTCTTCCCAGATCAGGGATCACCTCTACTTGAAAGTCTCCAGAAGCTCCATCTCCCCCCCCTCTCCACCTGGCTGACCCCTAGTCATACCCCCTCAGCCCACCCCACTCCTAGCTCCTTTCCCCAAAACTAGCCATCTCCAATAGTCCTGATTTCCTCTGATCTGCTCACCTGGGCCAGAAGCTTTGGAGGTATGGGTCACTATCATCCTCTCTCTTGTTCCCGGAGGACCATCCTGCCACTTCTCCTTCTGTCTGTCCCCATCCCTACCATGGACAGCTCCTTAAGCCAGGCTCTTGCCACCTTCACCAACTTCTGGCATTGCTTTTCCTTGACCATCTTGGCTACAAGGCTTTGGTCTCTAATATTCACACAGATGACAAGAATTTGGTAGTTCCCCATCTTAGGAAATAAAACTAAACCTTTCAGACTGCCCCAGTGCCCTGCTTCCCTTTTACTTTGGGCTTTGCCCAGTATTTTCTCAGACACTGACCTTCCAGCCAGACTGAGCTTCAGGATGCTCCCTGACATGGTCCTGATCTCTCCCATCTCCCCTCCACCTCCCCGCTGGTGACCCCCTGGCTTTCCAGCCTTCACAGCCCAGCTCACATTCCTTCATGAAGTCAGCCCAGCTTCCCTGCCTCTGACTTTCTTGGAGCCTGTGCCCCTCTACTACCAAATGGCATAGCAGAAGTGGTTCACTCCCAGAGGACATTCAGGTTCTCCAGTACCTCAGGCCATACCTCCCACAGGAGGCACAATTTTCATTGATTGTGTACTGGCCAGCTTAGGGGTCCCTGCTCACTTACCAAAGGAAGAAAATGGGGGGGGGGCCTCAGCTGTTGGCTTTCTGTCCTCACAATGTTTCTCCTGCTCTCCTTGGTACAGATGCCCTGGTTTGTCTCAGCTCCATCACTATATGTGTGTGTGTATCTCTGTCTTTCTTTCTCCTCTGTCTGTCTTTCTCCTCTGTCTTTGTATTTCTCTCTCTTCACTTTCTGTTTCTGTCTCTGTGTCTCTTGTCTCTCTCTCTCTCTCTCTCTCTCTCTCTCTCTCTCTCTCTCTTCTCTATTTGTCTGTCTGTCTGACCTGACACTGTCTTTCCCTTGCTCTCTCTCTCATGCTGTCTGTGGGGGGGGGTCTCAGTCTTTCTGGGTCTTTCTGCATCTCTGACTGTCTCTGGCTCTACCTCTTTCTGTGTCTCCCTCTTGCTTCCTCTATGACCCTCTGTGCATGTCTTCATCTCCTTTTCCATCTCTTATCTAATAAACCCCAGCCAACCCCAGCCTCATAATTACATTTCCCAGTCCAGGCCCTAAGGACCAACCCTGATTATGGTTGGACTTCCCTAGGAGGAGGCCAACACTCCTTCGCCCAGGCTGCCCCAATACAGCAGTCTCCTCCAAGCTGCCTCTTTCTGGCTTCTGGTGACTGTCCAGCAGCGATGCAGACCTAGGACAGCTCCCCAGACTCCTGCCCTCAAGCTCAGTCACTGAACCCCCCCAGCTGGCTGCTCCCCCACCTCCTCTATCAGCTGCTGCCCCTCGTACACTGTGCCCCTGCCACTGCAGCCAGTTCAGGCCATTTCCCCGCACGTGAGACCCCTTCCCCAACATCCCACCTCCTCTCCACTGTCCAAACTAGCATCCTCTGGCCAGCCGCACAGACTCAGGAGTTTCTTCCGGGGTTCAAAAGCTCCAAGTTGGCCCTGTGACATGACTGAACGTTCCTATCAGGCTGTGCCTCCACACGTTGCCCCATTTGAAACTCCAAATCACTCTGTGAGAAGGTCAGTGACAGGACATGATTAGCCTCAGAACCCTTGGACTCTGCAGCCAGGGCTGTTAACTTGAACTGGTCTAGTTAACAGTTTCATCTCAGATGAATTTGGGGGAGAAGCATGTTTGTCCCCAGGGAGAGATGGGGGAGGCATTAACACGGGAGGGGGCCTCCCCTATCCGTCCTCTCCCTCCTCTACCCTCTATGCCCCAACAGGCCTTGGATGTTCTGAGGAGAACCCAAGGAGACCCCAGAGGGGCTGAGGGCTCAGTATGGATGCCCGGGATGCTTCTTGGTCCACTCCATCTTCTGGGCCCCCTGTGTTGTCTGACCAGGTGCCCTGACTGCTCTTTCATGCCATCCTGCATCATTACTGACTGGATGTCAGGCATCAGGCTAATCCTTGGGCTAGAGACTGGGCCTTGACAAGTGGTTTGGATGGAAAAAACCCTGGGGCTTGGGGGACTGAGGGGGAGATCCCAGATACAGTTGAGTGAGGAGGGCACTGAATCAAGAGACTTCTGGAATACTCCTGGCCTTGCCTTGGCACCCTGGAGGACCGTAGTCTCAGTAAACCTCAGTCCCCTCATCTGATAATGGGGAGAATCATGTAGAGTATGTTATATTCGAGCAGAGATAAGCCTCTGGGCCCATGAGCCCAAGGATGCAGACAGATCTGGATAAGGAAACTCCTCTCAGTGTGGGCTGGTGCCCTCTCTGCACCTTCTCACAGAAGGGAGCATTAATCTAGTTGCTTGATTTTCAACACAACTTTAGGGCTAAAGTACTTTATTACCCCCAATTTTATGGATGAGGAAACTGAGGCAGACTGAGGTGAAGTGACTTCTAGAGTCTCCCCAGTTAATCAGAATCTGAGACAGGATTTGAATTCAGTTCTTCCTGAACCAAGTCCAGGATTCTATCCACTAGATCATTGAGTTTACCTAATAGAAATATTATATTATGGTGATACATCCTTTAATATGGTGAGGAGAGGGTTTTGTGGCTATAAGTTGTGAGCTGCTACCATCATTATGACCTTCCTAGACAAAAATGGAAGTTTCCAGAGGGAACTCTTGTGTCTTCATTTTCTTTGTTCTTGTTTTTGCCTCTGAAGTCCCAGTGATCGCACCTCTGGGTGCTGGGGAAGTATTTGTTGAATTGGATTGGAACAGACTACCTACCCACCTTAGCAGGGTTGCTGTGAGGCCCCCAAATGAATCCCTCAGTCACTCTCCATTCTAAGGGGGTCCTTAAGTCTGGGTGCCTAGCTCATATGATGCTGGATAAATGAATGAGAACAGTGCTTAAAGGGGAGAAGCAGAAGGGAGCAGGGGAGGGAGGGGGCTCCAAACCTCCCCAATCCCTGCCTTCCCCTTCCCCCAGGGCAGATCGGAGAATATGTCCTGGGTGGCTGGAGAAGGATGGACCGGGATGTCTTCACTGGCCCATGCTCTCCCTGCCCCGAGAGTGACAGCCCTTCCCTTTCTCTGCAGAGCTTGGATCTGTCAGTCCTCCTGGCTTAGCAGCTTCCCCGAGCCTCCGCCTGGGATCCCTCGCACCTGATCATCCAGCAACAAGAGGAAAAGAGACAGGTGTCATGGCAGCCACCATCCTCACTCTCCTGCTGCTACCCATGGTAAGCATTCAGTTGCTATCTTGGCTGATTCTGTGGGGTTTTCTAAGTACTTTGCAAGGTGGGTCACTTGAATCTTCCATTTCTATCTCTTTTTTCTTTAATTACTGTTGGTATCATTTCTAGAACCACATGGAGTGATAGTGGGGAGGGTCACAGGAGAGTGCTGGCCAGTCCCTGATAGGGTGATTTGGGATGATGACAGAATGAGCAGACCTGAGGGATGGTCAGCTTGGCTAGCCAGCTTTCCCTCTTATCCTCCTCCTTCCAAATTGGAGTCCACAGACCAGCACATCAAACCTGCCTCCCTTACCCATCAGCCTGCCACAGCCTTCAGTGGCAGAGAGCTCCAGGCCCTGGCCCTCAAGGCCACTTCAGTTTCTGAGTTGTCAGACTGTGGGGTCTGACCCTGTCTTCCTGAAGCCTTCCCTGACCTCCAGGCTCTGCTCAGGGATCCACGTCCAGGGCAGCTTCTGTCCCTCACAGGGAGTGGCTTCTCCCCCTTCCTCTTTGAACTAATCTGTGGAGCCTGGCCTAGAGTTCTCCTTGTTCTGCCTCTCTGAGCAGAACCGTCTAAATCCTTCTCCCTTGCATTGAGCAAGTCGACAGTAGGAGATTGGGTCCCAGGTTCCCTCCTTCCCCTGAGGTTCCCACCCATTCACCGGACCCGGAGTCCCTCAGAGGAGGCCTTTCCTCACAGAATATTCATCCCCCCCCCTTTCCCCTTATTCCCCTCCTCCTCCCATTCTCTCCCCTTCTTCCTCCTTTCCCTCTTTTCTCCCTGTTTCCCCCACTTCCCACCTTCCTATTCTTCCAATCCCTTCCTCTCTTAATCTCTTTCCCTCCTCCCAATCTCTCCCCTCCTCATTTCCCTCCTCTCTCCCTATTTCCTCCACTTTTCAATTCCCCCTTCTCAATCTCTCCTCATTTTCCTCTTTTCTCCTCATTTCCCTTTCTCCCCATTTCCCCACTCTTGACCTTTCCCTCCTCTTCATTTCCTTCCTCTCTCCCCATTTCCCCCATTGCCCACCTCACCCTCCTCCTAATCTCTCCCTCTTCATTTTCCTTTCTTCCCATTTCCCCCATTCCCCACTTTCCCATATTCTCAATCTCTTCCTTTCCTCCAAAACTCTCTTTTCCCACCTCACCCTTTTCTCAGTCTCTCCCACTCCTCCCAATTTCTCTCTCCTTCCCATTTCCCTGTCCTCCCCTCCTCCACCACAAAGCTCTGGCAGGAAGCTGCCTCTGTCCCCAAAGAAGGCTGGGAGTTGGGGACAGTGTGGCTTCCCAGCCACCATGGGAACCCCCCAGGGCCTGGCGTCTCTCGGTCCCTGGGAAAGTCCCCAACCCTGGTGAGGTGATTAGCCTCTGAGAGGTCCTGAATAGGCTTCATTAGGAAGGCTGATCAGGCCTTGGGAGAAGTGCCCAGAACCTCAGCCTAGCCCACCTCTCCCCCAGGCATTTGGCCCTGCCTCCCCCAGCCCAAGCAGTGCCCCCTGCCTGAGGTCCACTTCGAAGATGAAACAGTCTCCAGTAGCCTAGTCCTGGAGTCCTTCAGGTGGGCTTCCTAGAGACTCTCTTCCCCCTTGGGAGTGCAGTTTCCCCTTGGGAAAGGAGTCTGAGGGGCCAAGATGAGAGCCTCTGTGGACCCCGCAGCCAGAAGGGATGAGTGAGTAAACCCAGAGACTTTCCCAGGCTGGGCTGGAACTGAAGGTCCCAAGGTGGGGAAGGGAGGGGAGAAGATCCTGGGCTTCCCTCTGAAGCCAGTCCCTGATTGTTCCACCTCCCTAGAAGTGAAGGATTGTCCTGGGCCAGAGGCCCTCATGGCCTGAGAGCTTGGCTCCATGAATAGGTAGCCTCTCAGCTCCATCCTTCCCTCCCCCTAAAATACCATTTTACAGGTGAGTGGGATAGCCAGGCAGAGATGTGGATGGAGCGCCAGCCCTGGAGTCAAGAGGACCTGAGTTCAAATCCAGCCTCAGACACATAATATTTACTTAATTGTGTGACCTTGGGCAAGTCACTTAATCCCATTGCCCTGCAAGGGGGAAAAAACATTTTTCAGGCGAGCAAATTAAGATCTGCCCAGACTGAGTGACTAGGTAACACAAGGAATTGGTGCCAGAGATCAGATTAGAACCAGATCTGCTGCCCCAGTAGCTTTTAAAGGCTGATTTCCCCAAAGCATCTTCCCATTTACCTGCCATTCACTCATGCCTTTATTTCCACACTGGATATTTTAGAATCTGAGGTGCGGCAGCAGGAGCAAAGCTCTATACATTTGGGTGTTCTTGGGGTCCAAAGCTGACTACATGGCACCCTCAGAGCTCACTCACACTCAGTACTGGGGAAGACCAGGTAGGAGGAAGCACCTGAGTTTGGCCTAGAAGGCCAACCTCTCTGGCCACCTCTCCCAAGCAGCACTCGAGCACCCTCACCAGGTCTGGCTTCTCCCCAGCCTTGGATCATGATTCCAGAGCAATTCTTGCATGAACAATGAGGTTGGCGACAGGTGAAAAATGGAGGGAAGGTGAACCAAGTCTCCAGTTCAGCAACCTGGGGGGAGGGGAGCAGGGAAAGAGCAGGGTGGGCAGAGAGCAAGAGCTACAGCAAGGTCAGAGCAAGGCTGTGTGACCCAGGCTGTCAACTCTGGGCTCGAATGGGAAGGAAGCCACATCTCCCTCAGCCCGCCTGCTGCCCACCTTGATCTGCTTCCCTCTTGCTGCCACTGCCGCTGCCACTACGGCCAGCTGGGAGGCTTCCCAGAGGAACCCAGGCTCCTCTTCAGCTGGGCCCCACCCCAGGAGGGTTTGCTGACTGACCCATGATGGATGGCCTATGTCCTCTGACCGGTCCCTCTCCTTCCTAGGTTGCTGCCATGCATCAGGACTGCATCCTGAAGAAAGAAGAAGCCATGTGCCTGGAGAAGATTGAGCGGGCGAATGAGATGATGGGGCTGAATGAGTCCTCCCCAGGTAAGGAAGGCCCAAAGCACTCCAAGATCCCTCCAGTAGAATAAGCCACAGTGATTATCAGAATAGATGCATTAAGATGGCATTTCCAGATTTGCAAAGCCCTTTACATTCTGGGGAGGCAAGAGCTATCATTATCCCCATTATTCAGATGAGGAAGCAGAGGCTAGCAGAATTTGGGGCAAATAAGCCCCTGAGTCAAGATTTGAACTCAGGTCTTTCTGGCTCCCAGCCCAGGATTCCTCCCGTGGGGCCACCTAGCTACTTATTATTCCTCCCATTTCTGACATTCTACGTGTTGACTCTCACCTCCCAGCTTCAGGTCTAACCATGCCTGTCTCATCCCAATCATAATAATAACCTCCTAGGTTTCCTATCACCTCCAACATCAACTATAAAATCCTCTCTTAGACATTCAGAGTCCTTTCCAGCTTGTCCCCTTCTCCAGTCTCTAGACACCTTCTTCCCCTCTGTTCCCTGGCCTCTGGGCTATTTCTCCAATGTCGCCTACATCCTCTTGGGACACCTGTCCCCTATGCCTGGACGCTCTCCCTCCTCACCTCCACCATTGCTCCCTTCTTCTGTCTACCTTCTACGGTGGCCTCCCTACCTCCTCAAGGTCTCAGCAGCCTGAGCCCTGGGTCCAGCACCTGCCTGGCCTCAGCCTCTGAGTTGCAGACAGGAAGAAGTTTCATTGATTTCAGCCCATTATTCCCCTCTGCTGAGGTGCTTATACCTCCCAAAGCTGACCACCGTCTTCTTGATTACTCCCACCTATCTTTTCATCACCTTCAACATCTAAACCACAGAGAAAAGGGGACTGGACAGCCCAGGACCAAGGATGGAGGGCTTCAGGGTTAGCAAAAGACCTCTACCAGCTGAAATCCCATCATCAAAAGTATGAATCCAGAGTGACCCACCCCTCAACCTGTATTACTCCTTGTTGTCATCATCTGCCATCACCCACCAGTTGTACCAGATGTGTGTCCTGAGGGACAAGCTCTGGGAGCCCATTGGCCTATCTATGAGAATCTGGATAGGAGGCATTCTTCATCTATTGCCTTTGTCCTGTGTGGATTTGTTGGACTGATCTCTCTTGAGTGGCCATGATGCTCACTGAGGGGCCCCCATGTCTCCATCCACAGGGAATTCCTTCTTATGAGCTCCATCCAGCAGAACTGAACAGATCAGGAGAACATATGGTTCCCTGCTTGATGGTCATAATCACAGAATTGTTGAACAGTCATCATCTCTGTAGTGGCATCAATCAGGAAATCTAATCAACATATTTGTGGGAGGTATTAAATGTTGACTGTGAAAATATATCCTGCTGTTTAAAAAAAAAATGTTTGCAAAGGCTGCCTGTTCTCACATGTTCAACTGGAACGTCCTCTGTACACTTGCAGATCTTACAGAAAGATTTCCTACCGATGAGGAAGTTAGGTATCAGTGTTCTCTTGGGCACCTTCTGTTAAAAATAAACTTTTATTGATAGCTCGTTTTTCCATCTTTTATGTTTCCCACTGTACTTAACACACCCAGAGAGCAACCCTTTATAATGATGAATTTTTAGAAAGAAAGAAAGAAAAGGGAAAAGCTCCATGAAGCCAGCAGATTTAGAAAAATATGCTGATTGGACAGGATTGCTGATTGGAAGGAAAGCTATGGAAAATCTGGATAGCCTACTAAAAAGCAGAGACATCATCTTGCAACAGCAATCCTTCTGTTAAAATATACAGTATTTCATGTACATGGTCCCTCAGTTCTTTTTTAAAGTTTTTATCATTAAATTATCATACTTTGTTTTTTTTTAATTCCATGTAAATAATTTAACAGTCTTTAAAAATTTTTTAATATCAAATTCTCTCCTTCACTGCCTTTCCTGATTTATCATTGAGAAGGCAAGTAATTTGACTTGGGTTATATATGCGTAGTCATGCAAAACAAAGTTCCATATTAGAAATGTTGTCCAAAAATTCTGAACAAAAAACCTAAGAAAAATAAAGTTTTAGGGGCAGCTAGGTGGCACAGTGGATCAGTGGATAGAGCACCAGCCCTGGAGTCAGGAGGACCTGAGTTCAAATCCGACCTCAGACACTTAATAATTACCTAGCTGTGTGGCCTTGGACAAGCCACTTAGCCCCATTTGCCTTGCAAAAAAATATATAAAAAAAGAAAAATAAAGTTTTAAAGTATGCTTCAATCTAGTTTTAGATTTCATCATTCTTCTCTGGAGGGAGATAGCATTTTCCATCTACATTTTTCAGAATTGTGTTAGATCATTGTATTGCTGAGAATAGCTAAGTCATTCACAGTTGATCATTGTGCAATAGTGTTGCTTTTGTGTTCAATGTTTTCCTAGTTCTGATTGCCTCATTTTGCATCAGTTCATGTAAGTCTTTGGGGGTTTTTTCTGAAACCATCCTGTTTGTCATTTCTTGCAGTACAACATATCACATCATACACTAACTCAGCCACTCTCCAATTGATGGGCATGTCCTCAATTTCCAATTCTTTGTCATCACAAAAAGAGTTGCTAGCAATATTTTTATACATATGGGTCCTTTTCCCTTTTCTTGGATCTTTTTGGAATACAGACCTAATGTGACATTTCTAGGTCAAAGGGTAAACCTTAGATTGATAACCTTTTGGGCATAGCTTCAAATTGCTCTCCAGAATAGTTGAATCAATTCACAGCTTCCCCTAAAGAGCATTAATGTCCCAATTTTCACACATCATCTGCATCATTTGTCATTTCTGATAGGTGTGAACTGGTACCTCTGTTGCTGTTCCATCATTCCATCTTGTCTCAGTCTTTATGATCCCATGGACCACAGCACACCAGGCCCTTCTATCCTCCACTATCTCCCAAAGTCTGGCTAAATTCATGTTCACTGATTCCACAATATCCCCATCTTCTTTTCCTTTTGTCTCCAGGGTCTTTTCCAATGAATCCCTTATTTTCATTATGTGAAAAGTATTTAAGCTTCAGCTTCAGTATTTGACCTTCCAGTGAAGAGTCTGAATTAATTTAAAGTATTGACTGATTTGGCTTTCTTGCTTCTGGGGGACTTCTCTAGCATCACAATTCAAAAGCATTGATTCTGCAATGCTCAGCTTTCTTAATATTCCAGCTCTTACAGTCATATTTACTACTAGAAAAACCGTGACTTTGACTTAGAGGAACCTATCTTGGCAAGATGATGTGTCTGATTTTTAGTCAGCTATCCAGATTTTCCATAGCTTTCCTTCCAGTCAGCAAGCATTCCAATTTCATGCCTGCAGTGACATCCTCAGTGATCTTTGAGCCCAAGAATATAAAATCTGAACCTCTTCTGTTTTTTCTCCCTCTATTTGCCAGGAAGTGATGGGACCAGTTGCCAAGATCTTAGTTTTTTTGATGTTATGTTTAAGCCAGTTTACATTCTCCTCTTTCACCCTCATCAAAAGACTTCTAATTTTTCTTCACGTTCTGCCTTTAGAATAGTTTCATCTGCATATGAGAGAATATTGATATTTCTCCAAGCAACCTTAATTCCAACTTTTGAGTCAGATTCATCCAGCCTGGCATTCCACAGCATGTGCTCTGCATAGAAGTTAAATAAATAAGGTGACGATGTTCACCTTGTTTAACAGTTGCTTTTTGGTCCACATAAAGGCTCCTCTGGAGACAAGTACGATGATCTAGTACTCCCATCTCTTTGAAGACTTGTCCCATTCTGTTGTGATCCACACAGTCAAAGGCTTTAATGTCAATGAATCAGAAGTATATTTTTCTGGAACTCCCTTGCTTTATGTTGCAATTTGGTCTCTAGTTTTTCTGCTTGCTCTTTTAGTAATTTTCGTATGTTTTTTGTTTTATTTTTGTTGTTTTTTTGCAAGGCAATAGGGTTAAGTGACTTGCCCGAGGCCACACAGCTAGGTAACTATTAAGTGTCTGAGTTGGGATTTGAATTCAGGCCCTTCTGACTCCACTGCACCACCTAGCTGCCCCTCTAGTCATTTTCAATTCACATATTGATAAAGCCTAGCTTGCAGAATTTTTAAGCATAACCTTTCTGGCATGTGAAATGAGCCCAATTTTTGATAATTTGGACATTCCTTGGCATTGCCCTTCTTTAGAATTGAGACATAAACTAATCTTTTTCAATCCAGTGGCCACCGTGGAATTTCCGAATTTGCTGGCATCTCTTTAACAGTATCATCTTTGAGGATTTAACTGTTTCATCTGGAAGTCCATCACCTCCACCAGCCTTATAGTTAGCAATGCTCTTTGGGACCCGCTTGATTTCATTCTCCAGGATATCTGGCTCTAGATCAGCAATCACACCATTGTTGTTATCTAGGATATTACAACCTTTCTATAAAATTCTTCCCAATATTCTTGCCAATTTTTAATCTCTTCTACTTCTCTAAAATCTCTATTATCTTTGCCATCCTAGTCATTTTTGTATGAAACAGGGTGCCTTGCAATCTCTAGTTTTATTTGGGGTTTTTTCCCCTGTTTTTGTATTGCTCATTTAAGAAAACCCTCTTTTCTCTCTTTGTTGTTCTCTGGAATTGTGCATCAATTTGGGTCTATTTTTGCTCTCTCCTCTCCCTTTTCCGTTCCTCTATTCCATAACTATTTATAAAGTCTCATCAGCAGCCATTTTGCTTTTTTGCTCTTCTTTTTCTTTGGAATGTTTTTTGTTGCTGCCTCCAATACAATATTGTGAGCTTATGTCCATAGATCTTCAGGCACTTCATCTCCCACATCTAATCACTTAAATCTATTCTAATGCATCTAAGGGATGTTATTTAGGTCATTCCTATATGGGCTGATGGCTTTCCCTTCTTTCTTCAATATCAGATTGATTTTGCAATACTTACAAGTTCATGATCTGAATGTCTCTCAGCTCCGGGACTTGTCTTAATGGACTGTATAAAATTCTCCACCTTGGACTGCAAAATATAAAATTAATCTGATTTCTATATGGACATGTGGTCCATGTATGGAGTCAATTTTGGTGCTATTGAAAAAGAGTGTTTCTTATGACCAGTGAAATATCTTGACAAAGTTTTATTTGTCTTTGCCCTGGTGGTACCTCAGTTATTTTAATTTGCTTTTCTCAAATCAGTGGTGGTTCAGAGCATTTTTTCATATAACTATACATAGCTTGGATTCTTCATCTAAAAACTGTCTGTTCAAATCTTGGAATCATTTATCAATTGAGGAATGGCTTGTTTTCTTATAACTTTGACTCAGTTCTCTAATTATTTGAAGTGAAACCTTAATCAGAGAAACTTTCTATAAAAAATTTTTCATAGTTTTTTTTCTTTTCTTCTAATTTTGGCTGTATTGGTTTGTTTGAACAAAAAAAAATGGCTTTTTTCTTTGGTGTTGTTTTAGTGATTTGTAGTGTTTTCTTGGTTATCTTACTGCACTTTTTCATCAGTTCAGATGTCTCCTATGTTCCTTTGCATTCAGCATATTCACAGTAAATTGATTTTCTATTGCAATTATGTACTATAATTTGTTTTAACCATTCTCCAATTGATGGACATTTATTTTGTTTCTAGTTTTTACTCCCACAAATAGTGTTTGCTGTGAATATTTTGATGGAGGGGTGTGGGACTTTGGGGGCATTGACCTCCTTGAAGGATATGTGTAGCAGTAGAATCTCTGGACCAGAGAATTTAGGCCTTTTTGCCTAATTTTTCCATTTGCTGTCTTACCCCAAGTCCAGCTTGACCTGGAAGCCAGAAGTGGCAGTCCTCTCTTCTTTGCCTCTCCATTTTCTCCATCAGAACTGGAAAGGCAGCCAGTGTCCTTCTGATAACCCTTCCTGCAGGCTCCTCATGAGTCTGGCCAAGTACAGTGACCGAATGGTCCATAAAGGGTCTGCTCTCCTTCCTTTGGACAAGCACGCACCGCACTCAGCCACCTTCAGAGTGCCACTCTGCCATGGCTTGGAACTTCTGCTTTCTGGTTTCACTGTCAGTGAATGCGGACAAAACAAGAATAATAATTGCTAATAATAGTAATGACAATTGTCATTCATTTAGTGATTTCAGTTTGTAAATCATTTCATGCATGGTTATGTAATTTGCCTAGGGAGGACGTTCTGCCCCTCTCAAAGAAAGGCCACACTGGGGTTGCTGAACCAGCGCCTCACATTATGAAATGACATCAAAAAGTAAAATCCAAATTCAGAAGAACTTGGGGCATCCCAAATGCCAAGCAGAATGGTGAGAGAAATTCAAGGTGCAGGGGCAGCTAGGTGGCGCAGTGGATAAAGCACCAGCCCTGGAGTCAGGAGTACCTGGGTTCAAATCCGGCCTCAGACTCTTAATAACGACCTAGCTGTGTGGCCTTGGGCAAGCCACTTAACCCCGTTTGCCTTGCAAAAACCTAAAAAAAAAATTAAACAAAAAGCAATTCAAGGTGCAGCATGATGGAAGTGAGGGAGAGGGGTCATCACCAGTTGGGAGAATCAGGAAGGCTGGAGGGAAGAGGCCCTACCCAAACTGCATCTTGGAAGCAGAGAAAGATGCCGTGGGCAAAGATGGGAGTCTATTAGTGAGGTCAGGTACCAGGCAGGAAAGAGCATGTGTTTTATGCTTCTTTTTGAATACATGATGCACCCCACAAGAGACTGCAAGCTCCCTGAGGGCAGGCACATTATCATGGCTTTTCTATTCCCAGACCCCTGCATAGAGTCCAACAAATCATAGGAGCTTAATAAAGGACTGAATGGGAAAGAGCAGAGGAAGGGGACCACTAGTGATGGCCTAATGTGTGAGCCTAGGGAGGAGAAGGAAAGTGGAGGAGAGCCAGAAAACATCAGTGTCCCTCAGACCCAGAGAACCAGGGCAATCAGAAGCATCCACAACTTTCCTGGGAGTTTCACTGGGAAGGGGGAACGTACATCAGTGGACAGCACCAGGGTTGTGCAGAGTGGACAGTGGGTTTCCAGGGATGGAGGAGGCATGGATATGTTTGCAGGCAGCAGGAAGGAGTTGCCCCATCACTGTAAGTACACAGAGGACCCAGCTTCTAGTCCTATTCTATTTCTTCTTGTTAGATTTCTCTGGACCTTATAAAAGCAGCTCAATGGAGAGAGCACCAGCCCTGGAATCAGGAGGACCTGAGTTCAAATTCAGTCTCAGACACTTAACATTTATTAGCTGTGTGACCCTGAGCAAGTCACTTAACACCTATTCCCTCACAAAACAGATGCCATCTATGCTTTCACCCAAATTACTGATAAAAATGATGAACCCAATGGAACTAAAGGGCCCCCATCATTCTGAACCCATGTTCAGTCCTGAACTCATACCTACTATCAATTCCTTATCTCTGCATAGGAGAGGCCAAACCTATAATCTCCAGACAGGAGTTCCTAAGCTTTTGGGGGCCATGAACCCTTCTGACTATAGTCTGAGGAAGGCTATGAACCTCTTCTTGGAATTGTGTTAAAATAAAAGCTGTCTGTCCCCAGTGCCCTGGTGGAGGGTGGGATGGGGGGAAGGCACCTGTGCTGTCCCTGCTGGCTCAGACGCCGTTAGGGCCTTGTTAGCCTGCAGTCTGGCCGGCCAGCTTCCCCAGGGTAACAGATGTCCAAGAGCTCATTAGCCTCTTACCTTGTTTGAAGCAGCAGCAGGGATGCAGCTGCCGCAGGAAAGGGAGCACAAGAGAGGCTGGGCTGGGCCAACTGCAGGAAGAGGGAGGCTGGGGTGCTTCTTTCTTGTTCCTCTTGAACTTGGGGAGTTTGGACAGATAGGGGAGGGGAGTTGGGGGGAGTCGAGGTGGGCAGAAGGGCCTAAAGTCAGCCATAGCTGCAACTGTGGAAGAAAGTCCCTAGGGGCCAGCCAACCAGGCCCAGTGAAGAATCCTGGGATGGCACTGAGCTGCAAGTAGGCAGGCCTCCCCAAGCAGACCAGGGTGGGTGGGCTTCTCCTGCCGAGGAGAATTCTGACCTGCATGGCCTGCTTATTGCAGAGACGGGCAGGCCTAAAGGCCTAGAAGGTTCAGGGGAAGAGGGAGCTTGCACATCCACCACCCCTGCCATTGCACAATAGGAAACCAAGCCTCAGAAAGGAGAGGGCAACTTGACCAAGGTCACTGAGGGGCAGGGATGAGACCAGAACCTAAAAAGGAAAGCAGGACCAGCCCCATTAAAATTTGTGGGCTAGTCCTGCTTTCTTTCTTGAGAGGATTTAGGGCTCACTCTCCCCCTAGAAAGAATAGGTGACTGCAAGGAGAACCCTTGCCCTCAAACATCCTTTTAACTGCCACTGTCTGAGGTCCTCCCATCGAGCTTCTGTCCATCCACTAAGTATCATGATGTGATGTGGGCGATTCACGGGGCTGAGATCAGAAACTCAGGCTTGGTTGCTTACTAGGCCACCTGAAACTCTCTGGGTCTCAGTTTCCTTATCTGTAAAATAAAAGGTTTAAATGAGATCAATGGTTCACAGCCTGGGCTCTGTGGAATTTGTATATAGAGATAGATTATGAATGGCTGGGTAGAGGGGTGGAGGGGTGGATGGGTGGGTGGGTGGGTAGATCTTTATATATCTCTAGAAAATTGTATTCAAATATAATTTCCTTTCTCTTGTATCCTGTGTATTTATTGCACTTTGGGGTCCCAAACATAGAAGTCAAGGCCTCCAGTCTTGGTGTTTTCTGAGGCCCCTTGCTGCTCTGGACACCATGATTTTCTCTGGGATGCCCTCTGGGCATGAGGAATCCCATCCCTTGATGGGAAATGAGCTCAGCAGATGCTTTCCTCCCAGAACCAGGGACTCAGGCCCTTGGGAAGAGGCCGAGAGGGAGGAGGACAGGGTTGGCCCTGCCTTAGTGCCTTTATAAGTCTGGGCCAGGTTGCTCCGGTGGGTTGACTGACTGTCAAGGCCAGGCCCACAATCTCTGGTCCCTAGGGTGAGCTCCTTGTTCATCCATCCTTTCCTTTTGAGGCCCTGGGAACTCCTTATAGCATCATCTGTATTAATAATTGTTCAGGGGCAGCTAGGTGGCACAGTGGATGGAGTACCGACTCTGGAGTCAGGAGGATCTGAGTTCAAATCCAGCCTCAGATATTTCAATAATTACCCAGCTGTGGGAACTTGGACAAGTCACTTAACCCCTTTGCCTTGTAAAAACAAAAAAAAATGATTAGTCTTCAGCTCAGTTCAAGCCACCATCCTTGTACTCTGCACCTGTTCTGTGGGCTCAGAGGGTCCCAGACCAGTCTCCATGCTGCACACACGCCCCACACATTGATTAAGCTCCTACTTTGTACTCTGCACCAAGGATAAATAAAACAAGGCAGTACCCACTCTCCAGCAGCTTCCATTTCAGCCCCAAGGCAATGAGAAGAACCTGCCTTAGGTTGTCACTGAGAGCACAGCAAGAGACCTTAGAGTCTGGAGATCTCCCACTGACATGGTACAGAAGAATGGTTGTTGAATGAGAGAAGAAGCTGTGTTGTGGCAAGCTGTTGCCTCTTGGTCTAGCTTTCGGTGTAGGCTCCCTGAGGTTCAGACCAGGATGGCTGGGTGCCAGTGGGGCTGCTCTCCAGGTAGCATAGGTTGGGCTGGACTGGCCCCTCCCACTCACACCACTGGGCCCTCTCTCTCCTCCCATCCCCGTCTCTGTACAGGCTGCCCTGGGATGTGGGACAACATCACCTGCTGGAGACCAGCCGTCGTGGGACAGGTTGTGGAGGTCGGCTGCCCTGAATTCTTTCAGTTGGTCAATGAAGGTACTGGCCTGTTCACTTTGTCTGTTCACAATATTATGGCTAAAGATAGAGAATTTCAAGAGTCCCCAGGGATGATCCTTCCCAGAGACCCACTCCTGCAGAGCGGGTGTATGTGGGGGGAGTGTGGCTATGGGGACAGCCGCCTTGCAAGAGTGAATAGTCCAGTTCTCCTCTTTTGTGGGGGAGGGCCAGAGGCACAAGGAACAAGGATAGTATATCTGCCACTGGGAGGAAGCCACCCTCACTCCTGGCAGCTGTCAGGTATGGGACAAAGTCCTGGTAGCATCATGTTAGGTAGGTCTCTGCCCTCCAGGTCTTCCTACCCTCTGGGGAAAGTATAGGATGTGGGGGAAACTGAGGGAACTGCAGAAGAGTCAGGACTGGGAGGGGAGGGATGGAAGACTAGGAAAACAGGGCTACTGTCTTGGAAATCCTCAGGAGATCTGAGGTGACCAGGATATCAGGAAGAAATTCTCCATGAGTACATCTGGGGATTCTTCCCCAGACCCAGAACACCCTTACTATCCAGTCTGATTCTGTCCCTGTCCTGACCTGGGGACACTCCTTTACCCAGTGCAAATCTGAGGGGGTCCCTGGACATGAGACCCCACCCAAGTGGGCCTGTGTGAACCTGAACCTTGAGTGCTAGCTCCCATCTTGGGTAACCTTAGATCTGCTGCAGCTCAGTCATTCAGACTCCATCATTCACAATCTGCCATCCTTCCAAGGCGTCCCAAGGCTGCCTGTGATTCTCCCTACTAGAATTTGACATGGCTCTAGAAATGCCACTATGATCAATAAGGAAAGAGAAAGAAATAGGAGGAGTGGACATCAGTGAGAAGACAACACTATTCCCACTCACACTTAGAAAACCCCAGAGAATCCGTACCTAAATGGATGGAGGAGATTAATAGCTTTGGTAAAGCTTTCTTCCTGTGGTCTTTTAATTAACACAAGAAACATGTTTTGGACATCAATTCTATTTTGTGCAAGAATTTGATAATAAATAGTGTAAGATTGCAACAGACCTTTTAAACGCTTCCTCCAACTTTCTCTGCACCTGTTGGCACATAAACCACTAATGTGCTAATTAGACAGGGTTCCTATTGTTTCCTTCAAACAGGTCCCCAAAGTACAGCTACTTGGCAACAATTACTTAGTATGAGTCATGGTAGAGATCTGAAAGAAATAGAATTGCCCTCTTTGCAAACAGTGAGACTTCTCGCTAATTTAAATGATCCCGGCTGGAAATTTGAGAGGCTTGGGGATTATCATTTTTCTGCCCAGGTGGAGGTCATGCCTTGGGCACTCCTGGGGTGGTAGCTCCCAACAGAGTTGTTATCATCCATATAAAGTTTGGAAAATGTCCAGGACAAGCCCCAATCGATTGAGAAACTCTAGTCCAGTCTAGACGGAGAGAAGAGAGTCACAGACATGGAGCAGTGAGGGGACAAAGCAGGCTTCCAGGTCTTAGAAGACACACCTCCATGCCCATCCACAGTCCAGAAGGTCCGGGACCTCCCAGTAGATGTCAGAGAGCAAGAAGAAGGCAAGAGGCCTCCCAGAAGCCACTTGGGAAGGCTTCCTGGAAGAGGTGGGAGGGTTGGAGTTGGGTTTTGAATGAGCTGAGTGAGCAGCTGACCCCTGTGAACACTTTTGGGTCTGCCAACACTTTACACACATTATTTCATTCATGATTTATGATCACTCTGAGATAGTCCAGGGGATAGAATTATTACAATGTGAGGGATGGGGAAACTGAGTCTCAGAAATGCCTTCTCTTGTAGTAAGTGCCAGAGTCAAGATTAAACCCAAGTGTTTCCTAACTCCAAGTTCAGCATTTTGTCTACACTACCAAGCAGGTGGGGACATTCTAAGTGAAGGAAATAACCCTCTTACTTGACCAGCCCCTTCACCCTTCACCTGAACTAGCACTTGTAGCCAGTTCCCAATGATCCATGGCCATGAGCAAAACTGGCCTAATCCCCCCCACAGCCTCTTTCACTGGCACCCCATCTTCTGTGTATCTGAATGTATGCCCCCTCTCAATTTCATGGCTCTTCTTGGACACCCAACAAGATGTAGTCATACTATCACAGAGACTGATAAGAGCTCAGGGTGTTTGGTCCAGCCCATACCTTCAGGGGAACATCCATCTTCCTAACCAGTGGCCATGTGGCCTCTTCTGGATGACCTCTAGTGAGGGGGAGCTCACCACCCCTTCTGTTCATGGTCCCATAGCAGGGAACACACCCCCAAGGAGTGAACAGACACTAAAGATGGTGACAGAGATTGGAATGGACACATTGGATTGAATGAGGGGTGACAAACACATATCTTAATGGGACATGAAGGAGGGATGGGAAGGAGAGAATAAGCTGCTGAGCTTTAACCTCGTATCTCTGTCCATGTTTTTGTAGGAGAATTTGACTTAGAGGACAGTGAAACTCTAGAGTCTTCAGGTAAGTAGATGAATTCACAACTGAATGGGAGATTCTGGTGCTCACTTCATTCTATTTGTACTGGTTTTCCACTAAAGGTCCCACAGAGGAGAGAAGCCAGGGACTCTAGTCCTAAGAGTGTCACTGTCTCAGTCAGGTCCCCTCCCTGACTTCTGTTGGACCAGAGCATCTCTCCCAGCCCTTCCTTCCAGCCCTTTGGGTCCTGTGACCCACACCTTCCCTTCAGCATGGCATTCTACCAAGGTGATCACCCATTAAATGTCCCTCTCAGCCATAGATACTGAACCCTGAGATTCCCCTCTTGGATCCTTATGGCTCAGCCCTCCTCTCTCCCTCTGCCTCCCTTCTCCTCCACCCATTATTCATCCTCACCATGACCTCCAGGCCTTTCTTCTGACTCATCACCCCTGCTCTAGTCTTCTTCTCCATCTGGGTCCTGTAATTGGCTGCCAGCCAAGAATCCCTGGCCACTGTCCTTTCAGGGACAGGCCAGCTGTCCACCCTGAATCCCTCCCCTTCCCCCATGCTAAGACCATAAGTCCTCATCACTGTGCTGAAGCAACCTCTTTATTCTTCCTTGCTAGATTGTCCAACTCACTTCCTGCAGCCCCCCCCAGCTCCTCCCCTTCTCAGCCCCCCGCAGCAGATAAGTTGACCCCTTACTGTAGCAAGAAAGTCACAGAAACTGAGTCTGAGCATCATGATGAATCTGCGATCACAAAACCACATCCCGGCTCTCCCTCATGTGCCCCACTTTGGCTGCTCCACACTTCAGATTGCCCCCCCCCAGTCTTCCCCGATTTCTGCTTCTCCAACTTCCCTCGAAGCCCAGAAGTCCAATGTTCAACAAGAAGTCTTATGTCCATCCTCCTCCGCTTCATGCCCTCCCCGCGATTGTCTCCAGTTTATCCTGCCTAGAGCCTCTTGCTCTTAGTACTTGTCTGTGGTCTCTCCCCTTGGACCAGAGGCTCCCCAGTGGCAGGGACTATCTTTTGCCTCTTTTTGTACCACCAGTGCTGGGGGGAAGGAGCTGCTAATCAAGTCATTCATTGAATCTAACTTGTTGTCATCCAGGATCCAGGACAGACTACTGAATTGGAGTCAGAAGACCTAGATTTGGGTTCTGGATCTGCCCTTCAATTAAATGAGGGAAGGTGGTCCTTCTGGGTTCTGGAGGGCTTCTAGCCCCATATCTAGGATCTCCTGATGGTCCAGCACAGACTCATCAAGGACAACAAGCTCCTTCTCTCCCAGACTTCCCTCTCTGGAGGGCACTACCCTGCTACCATCTTCCCAGGAGCCCATGTCATCCTTGGCTCTTCCTCATTGAGCCTTTCCTCCCCACTGTCCCTTCGACTTGCCCTCAGCACTTCTCACCTGAGGTTGCGATTTACCTCTTAATTGGCTTCCTTGCCCTCTCCACTTCATCCTTCAGCAGTCAAACCACAAGCATTTCTGAAGCTTCTCCTGTGCTCAGCTAGGCTGGGCTCAGCCCTGAGGATGCCAAGCCAAAATGAGCCAGTCCCTACCCTCAGGGAGCTTGCATTTCATCAGGGAAGACTTCCTGCACACATGGAAGCTGCTAACATGAACTTCCTAGAGCATGGGTCTGACTGTGCCACTCCCCTACCCAAAAGCCTTCACCGACTCCCTCCTGCCTGAGGATGAAATGCAAGCTTCTCAGCCTGGCATTTTAGGCTCTAACCTCCTTTTCTAGATTGAATCAACGTTCCTTTTGCACATTCTTTTTTCAGCCAAACTGCTCTTCCAGCTGTTCCCAAACTCAACACCACTTCCTTTTCCCTTGCACAAGTCAGCTCCCTTTACCTCCATCTCTCTGGATGCTGATCTCCCTTTGAGGTTCAGATGAGGCGCCATCTTCCTCATGAAGCTCCTCCAACCATCTGACTTCCAAGCACCTTTTAATAATGGTGCCATTCAATTTGACAAATCTATTAAGTGCCACAAGCCTGTCTAAGAGTCCCATGGAGCATCTGACCCCAAAGATTAAATCCTGTGAGTAAAGAGCATGATGATAAGCCCCCTGAGGGCAGGAGCTGGCACTGTGCTTAGCCTTGTCTTGCCCTATCCCCTGTTCTTTCTCCACATCAATCTTCCCCCTTCTCCTCCCCCTATCTTCTGACTGCTTTCCTCAAGCTTCTGGGTCCAGTGCTTACTGACCTGAAGCAACTCAGGAAGGAGCTTCTATTAGAGCAACTCTGGGAGAAAGCCCTGAGTCAAGGACCCCTGCCCAGCCAGTCCCACTCCAGGATCTGATTTCAAGGTAAAGATTTCCTCTAGAGATTTTCTTAAAGTGATAGATAAACCCCTGCATAGATAAGAGGTTGAGGAGGAAGCCCTCTTGTTTGAAAGGAAGACTGTTGACTGTGGGTCTCCAGGACTAGGGTGGGATGCACGACACTGCTGGGAAGGAGGTGGTTTGGCTTCAGTAGCCTGCCCCCCTGCCCAGACCTCCCCTCCCACACCTTGGTTCCCCATCCCCAGTGGTTGAAGCCCAAGGATCCCTGGCTAAAGAGAAGCCGCTGTTGAGTGTCCCTAAAAAGGGGAAACTCCTGAGGTCCCAAGAACCATCCCACCTGTTGTTAGAAAAGGTACATGATGTTTGGACCCAAAAGCTTTAAGTCTTCCAGAAGTAGGGATTCACCATCAAAGTACTCCCAGAATCTCAGAGTTGGAAGGGATTCAAGGCATCTAGCCCGACCATCTTGCCTTTACCTGAAGCCACTAGCCCACCCTTGGCCAAGGAATAGGCAAGATGGTCCCAGAACTTCCTGCTCTGAGGTTCAGAGACTTTATGCTGGAAGAGACTTTGGACTCAGCCAGTGGATGCCCACTGCTCTCATTTTATATATGGAGAAGCTCATGACTACCAACCCAGAAGTTAGAGTTCAGAGCCTGGAGATGCCAGAGCAAACTGTGGGGCATGGGGCTGAAACACTGGGTGTAGAGTACAGAAGACCTGTGCCCAAATCCTGATTCAAACACTTACTATCTGGGTGGCCCTAAGCAAATGACATCACCCTCTCAGCCTCAATATTATATAAATGGGTACAAGCCTAGCCCAAACCCACAGGGTTATTTTAAGACCCAAGCGAGATGAAATAGGTAAAATCTTAGAGTATTATATGAAGTATTAGCTATAATTACACCAAGACTAAAGACAAAACAACCACTGTCTTCAAGGTGCTTATAGGTTGATAGGGAGCCCTGGACACACAAGGTAGAGCAAAGTGTGAAGGAGGGACCCAGACAAGACACTGTGAGAAGTTTGAGGAGGAAGAAAAGACTTCCAGGAGCATGTCAGAGAAGGAGGTGCCATTGCCTGAGCAGCATCTGGAAAGATAGTGTGCCCAACTAATAAGGAACACAGAATAGACCAGGGAGGAAGGACTTCTGCAGGTGCTTGACAGGGTCGGCCCATTGTCCATTGATGGGGCCAGCCCATCAAGACAAGCAATCCTTTGTGAGAAGGGCTGGACCTTTGCTCTCATTTTTGTAAACTGAACAGGAACAGATCCTTTTGACCTCCAGGCACATTAGGTTAAAATAAGTCTCCATTTGCCTATTTTCACAAGCCAAGGGCCCCCAAAATGCTTCTGAGGCTAAACCTGGAGTTGGATCCATTGTCAGATTAAACTTCATCATGTAGAGCAATTCTATAAGGAGAGAAACTGAGGAATCATCAGATTTATGGGTCGGGACAAATCATGGATGTTCTTGAGGCACCTGCAGATGAGTTGAAAGGCAAGGACGAGACGAGAGGTGTGAGCACTCCCTTGGTCACAGGCGGGGGGCGGTGCTCCAATGCACCCCCCTCAGGGACAAAGAGCACTTGACATTCACAGTTCAGAACTGACTCAGAGAAAAGTCCAAAGTTCTTTTAACCACCCAAAAGTGTTTCTGTGGAGTGTGGAGGAAGCAGGAGGAAGGCAGAAGTGAGAATGATACAGAGGTCCAGCTTCACATGGGCTGGGCTTCTGGGGCTCCCAGTGGGGGTCCCTGGAAGGGAACAATCCAAACCAGTCTCTGTCTCTGGTTCCTTGTTCCCCTCAAGATGCCACCACAGGCTTGGCACTAGGGGCAGGGTCGGGCCTTTCGCTCTGGGCTTCCAGCAGATAACTCCAACATTGTTGGGGTTCTGAAAATGGGGGGTTGGCAGATTCTCTAGGCCAAGCTGTTCATTTCACAGAGGAGGAAACTGAGGCCAAGAGATGGGCAGGGCCCCTCGGGGCCCACAGACACCCAGCAAGGTGAGGGACAAAGCTGGGTGAAGCTTATTGCACCTCAGCATTCCTGCCCGGTCATTCCCAAAGACCCCTGACCTCTCTAATCCGTGTCCTCCTCTTCTTGCCTTCAGACACCGGGGTCGTGAGCAGGAACTGCACAGAGGAAGGCTGGTCTGAACCCTTCCCCCACTATTTTGATGCCTGTGGATTTGATTATGACTCTCTCGAGGGGGGTGGGAACCAGGTAGGTGGAGATCCCCAGGTCCTAGTGGTCCCCTGGGTACAAAAGGAAATACCTTTCTTGCCCCCAACCATGAAGGACAGGCCAGTTCTCTGTCTCACTTTCTATTTCTGGGGCTCTTTATGGAGATAGGTAGATTTCTCGCTTCTTCTCTCTCTCTCTCTCTCCCTCTCTCTCTCTCTCTCTCTCTCACACACACACACACACACACACACACACACACAGACATGATGGCTACATGACTGGACTTTTTTTCACCCTATTGGAGAGGTTCCACTTTGGCATGTGGTTTCTAATTGGAGAGAACTCGGGCTATCCCACACAGAGATGCCCAGAGGTGTGCCCCCACACAGAGTCCAATCTGAATGGCCTCCTCTACTGGGCTAATGAACAGCCGTTAGCAAAGAATTGTTCTAGACCACGGCCGCAGCTGAGTGGCCAGGGGATCCTCTCCACTGCCCATCCCTTGACCCTGCTGCGTGAGTCCTGTGTGGGGGGAGGGTGAAGGGGAGCCCAGGACTGCCTGCCTGGCAGCCCCCTCCTGCTCCTCGGAGAAGCTCAGCAGCGGGCAGACTGGTAGGGGGCAGGTAAGCCCTGGCTGAGCCTATGTGTGTGCGTGTCCAGGATTACTACTACCTATCAGTGAAGGCGCTCTACACGGTGGGCTACAGCACCTCCCTGGTCTCCCTCACCACAGCCATGGTCATCTTGTGCCGCTTCCGGTGAGTGCCGGGGTCCGTCCCGGTGAGATACCCCATCTCTGCCCTCTGTCCTCCCCTTCCCACTTGTGGGCCCCCTCCCTTCCTGGGTCCCCCCACCCTGTGATCCCCCTCCCGCCCTGGGTCCCCCCACCCTGTGATCCCCACTCCCCCCCCAGCCCCGCTCCTGTCTTTGCCTCTACCTCCTTCCTCCCTTCATGAACACAGACAGTTCTGGGCTTCACTTTTGTTCCCATTTGGGCCTCACCACGGCTGGGGGAGGCAAGTCCTGTTACATCCCCAGGTTACAAATGTGGGGTCACAGGTGGTGGAGGGGGAGCCCAGGAAGGTTCAGCAGATTTCTCCTGTGGCTTGGTGCCAGTGGCCCTGGGGCAGGGGCAAACAGGAGCTTATTAACGAGCCCATGGAGGCTGTGGGCCCGGCCGGCCGCCAGGCCAGCGCTGCAAGGGCTCAGCTGTTTCTGGGAGATGCTCCTTCAGGCTCTGAGCCTCCCCCCCCCCCCCCGTCCCCCATCCCCCACCCCAACCTGCTGTATCTGGTTGTGGCCCCAGGACTTAGAAGTACAGGTGAGGGGCAAAACAAGACCACAATCGTGTTAGGACTGTGCGGGGCCTAGCAGGGGAGGGGGGGCAAGACCTGGTGCAAGGAGCTTCAGAGTCCTGTGTGGCTGCGGTCCCAGACACGGACAAGGGCGGCCTCCCATGGGAGAGATGTGAGAGATTTGGCAGAGACTGAGTCACGATCAGCCTGTGGGTCCTGGGGCTCTTTCTGGGGTCTCTTGGGTGGTGCAGGGGTTCCCAGGAGCAAGGCCAGGACACCCCCTGGTCTTGAATGTCTGGGGCTTCCCAGAGGAGCAGAGGGTGGAGATGGGGACGAGGGGACCAGATGAGAGCTGCTGAGGGCTGAGGTCTTCTCCCCGGGGGCTGTCCACAGGCTTCAGAGGTGGGGGGCCAATGTGAGCAAAGGTGGGGCTCCCAGACACTGGGCCTCATGCCCCCTCCCCGTCCTCGCAGGAAGCTGCACTGTACCCGGAATTTCATCCACATGAACCTCTTCATCTCCTTCATCCTGAGGGCGATCTCAGTCTTCATCAAGGACTGGATACTGTATGCAGAGCAGGACAATAACCATTGCTCCGTCTCCACTGTGAGTGGAGCCCGGGCCCAGGGTGGGGGGCTAGGGCCAGCCCAGGCTCAACCAGTCAGGTCCCAACCAGGGTCTCCCCAAGGGGGAGGGGCCAGGACACAAATTTCTGTCTAAGGGAGGCCCTCGGCAAGGTGGGCTCCCCTCAAACAGAAGCCAAAGAGCAGGGAGCCGGGCCCCTCACCTGGAGAGGGAAAGGAGGTCCAGGGACCCTTCAGGGAGAGGGGTCAAGAGGCTGTGCCTCAGTTTCCCCTTCCCACCTACCTCCTCCCTCAGGTGGAATGCAAAGCTGTGATGGTCTTCTTCCATTACTGCGTCATGTCCAATTACTTCTGGCTCTTCATCGAGGGCCTCTACCTCTTCACTCTCTTGGTTGAGACCTTCTTCCCAGAGCGGAGATACTTCTACTGGTACAGCATCATCGGCTGGGGTAGGTAGGGGCACGGGGGAGAGAGGGAGAGGAGAGGAGAGCGGAAAGAGGAGAGGGAGGGAGAAAGGGGGGAAGGGGAAGGCAGAAGAAAAGGAAGGGGGCTGGCGGAGAGAAGGATGGAGGGAGGAAAGGGAAGGAAGAGGTATAAGGAGAAAAGGAGGGAAGGGAGGAAGGAGGAAGGGGAAAGGAGGGGAAGAGAGGGAGGGAGGGATGGAGGGAGGAGGGGAAGAGGAAGGGGGAGGGAGGGAGGGAGGGAACCCGGGCTCCCTGGTAGAGCTGGCCCCCAGCCCCGGCTCACAAGCCCTTCTCTCTCCTCTGCCCGGTTTCCACAGGCACACCGACCATCTGTGTGACCGTCTGGGCTGTGCTAAGGATTCACTTTGATGATAACGGGTACGTGCAGCCGTGCCCCTCCCCCTAGTCACTCACCTGCCCCAGTGCTGGGCTCCAGGGCCACTACCAGGTCCAGCGGGGGGGGGGGGGTCAAGTCAGGCTGGAGGGTGGGGCTATGCCAGGACTCAGTGACCAGGGGAGAGGTCTGGCAAGAAGAGCCTGGCCACTCTCAGAGCACCCACTGCCTCCATGGCTTTGTCTAGAAACTTGTCCGGAAACAGCCAAGAGGCCCAGGGCAACGTCCCAGGGCTAAAGGCACTTACCCTCTGGGGCCCGGGGGTGACATGGACCTTAAGAGAGGCAGATGTTAATTTAGGACTCTTGTCGCTGAGGGAAGAGGGGAACCACAGTACAGGAGAGGAGCCTAGAACCCAGGACCCAGTGATCCGGCTGAAATTCTGGGCTTCTGAAGAGACTCGTTTGTTCCCCACCCCCAGCCCCATTTCCCCTTTGAAGGTTTTTTAGGGGAACAATTCAGCCCCCCGGGTTGGAGGGATGCAGAAAGGTCCAGGGATAGAATCTTCCAGAGAAGGATAAGCTTTCCTCCTGCCCCTCCCAGGGTATTGGCTCCCCTGAACTATTGGGCTCCATCCTAGTCTCTGTCTCTCTATCTCTAACTCTGTCTCTCTGTACATGTCTCTGTCTGTTGATGTCTCTGCTTGTCTCTGTCTCTCTCACTTTCTGTCTCTTCATCTCTGTCTATTCTATCACTCTGTCTCTCTCTCTGTCTCTTCATCTCTGTCTATTCTATCACTCTGTCTCTCTCTCTGTCTCTTCATCTCTGTCTATTCTATCACTCTGTCTCTCTCACTTTCTCTCTTCATCTCTGTCTATTCTATCACTCTGTCTCTCTCACTTTCTCTTCATCTCTGTCTATTCTATCACTCTGTCTCTCTGTCTCTGTCTCTTCGTCTCTGTCTATTCTATCACTGTCTCTCTCACTTTCTGTCTCTTCATCTCTGTCTATTCTTTCACTCTGTCTCTCTGTCTCTGTCTCTTCATCTCTGTCTATTCTATCACTCTGTCTCTCTCACTTTCTCTCTCTTCATCTCTGTCTATTCTATCACTGCCTGTCTATCTCTCTCTGTCTCTGTCTTTCTCTCTCTAGCTGCTGGGACATGAATGACAACACAGCCCTGTGGTGGGTCATCAAAGGCCCAGTGGTGGGCTCCATAATGGTGAGTGACCCCAGTGGACAGAGGGCCGGGGGGAGGGCTTGGGTTCAAAGGGGCCAGGTCCAGAGGAAGAGCACCCCCACACCACCCCTTCGTGGGACATGAGCAATCCCAGTTTCAAAACGAGTCAAGGAGCCTTGCCCTTTCTCCAGGGCTGCTCCCACCGTGAACTAGGAAGCCCCCTTGACATCACCTGTGTCTGGCACGGCCCTAAATGCTGAAGGGATTGAGGAATAATGGAAACCTGTCCCCGAGAATCTTACATTCTAGGTTCAGAGGTCAGTAAGGAGAGTGAGCTTTACAGATCGGGTTTGACAAATGTTCTCTCATTTGATCATCACAACAACCCTGCAGAGAGGTACTGTTTGTTATTATCTCCATTTGACAGTTGAGGAAATTGAGGGAAGCACCAATAAAGTGAACTGCCCAGGGGACACTAGGCTGAATTTGAACTAAGGGCTTCCCGACCTCAGTCTGGAGTTTCACTGTGGCGCCCCCTAGCGGCCTCGACGAAGTAATCTCGGGAGAGGGCTGAGTGGAGGGACAGGGATCTGATCCTTGGAGGCCAAGATCAGCCTGAGTAAAGCCTGGAGGCAAGAGACAGAGGGCTGAGCGTGGGGGCCGCCCAGTCTAATGAGCGGGCAACACTCAGCCCAACAAAAGGGAAAATGATTCCCACGACGCTTTTGTGCTGAACAGGCTTCAAGTTCTCAGGCTGTGGCCATTTAGAGGTCCTAGGTGCTGAGATCCAGGTTGTACACAGCAAGAATTGTATCAAGGTCAAATGAATGAATAAGGAATGAGTGAAAAAGTGAGTAGTTGAATGAATGAACGGGTGAGAGTCATACATGCATGAATGAGTGAGTTAATCCATGAAAGAGTGAATGAATAATTATATGAGTAAATGAATAAATGATGGGGTCGATGAATAAATAAGTGAATGCTTAAATTAATTGGAGAATAAATAAATGCATGAACAAGTGAATAAATGCTTGAATGAATGGCTGAATAAATGAAAGAGTGGGTGAGTGGATGAATGAACGAATGAGTAAAAATATAGGAACGAATGGATGTATAAGTGAAAGAATGAGTGACTGGGTGTTTGAATGAACAAGTGAATTAATGAAAATGTGAGTGAATGAATAAATGAGTAGGCAAATGAGTGAATACGTGGATGAATGAGTGAATATGTGAGTGAGGGAATGAACGAATGATGAATAGATGGATGAATGAATGAGAGTGAATGAGTGAGTGAGCAAGGCAGCTCACTGTGGCTGGTTGCAGTACCTGGGGTAGGTCTCCCAGAGGAGGTGGGCAGGACTTGGAGAGGCTGAGGGTTGGGGTGGGGGGCTCAGGGTCTGTAGGGGGGACCCAGCAGGGGCCTTGGCAGCTTCTGAAGCATCAAGGACTGAGGCTGCAGTTTCCTTTTCTCTTCCCAGAGATCAGGCTTAGTGGGCTGAGTGAGGACAGGCAGGGAGAGAGTGGGCTGACTTGGACAGGACAGCTTCTCCCCTGACCTCTTCTGGAAGGTTAGACCAGGCAGCCTCTGAAATTCCTTCCAGCTCTGGCTCATTGTCCAGTACCAGCTGTGTGTTGGGGGCCCCAAGACACAGGAAGATGTTCCTGCCTTGAGGAGCTTACACTCTAGTGAGCAGAGGCAGCATGTACCCCAGGAATTATGGGGAAGAGGACACCCACAAATCCCCTCTTGGAGGAAGGGACTCTAGCACTGGGCTGGGAAGGAAGCCAGGGGCTCTACAGGTTGGAAGCAAGAACTGCGTCCAGGCAGGGGTGCAAAGATGGGAAGCGGCCAGAAAGTCAATTCCATTGCACCAGAAGAGTCCAAATAGGGGCAGGGGGTCCATGGGAATCCAGAGATGATGGGACTGACCAGAGAACCCATCTGATGTAGAAGAGAAGGTTCTCCCAGATGATTCTGAAGGAGGGGCTGGGACCCCACAAGGCCCTTAGGAAATCTTTTTTTTTCTTAATTAAAATTTATTATTTACTTATTTTAACATTCCAGTTTTTTTAAATTTTGAATTCTGAATTCTCTCCCTGCCTTCCTCCCATCCCTCCCACTCCCATTGTGAAGACAAGAAATATGATATCAATTATACATGTGAAGTCATACAAAGCATATTTCCATATTAGTCATGCTGCAAAAAAAATAAGAAAAAGAAAGAAAGGGAAAAAGTCTGCTTCAATCTGCATTCAGACTCTATTAGCTCTTTCTCTGGAGACAGATAGCCTTTTTTACCCATAGTCCTTTAGGAGTGAGAAGAACAAAGTTCACAGTTTTTGGTCATACAACATGGCTGTTCCTGGGGACAATGTTCTCCTGGGTCTGCCCGCTTCACTTTGTAGCCATTTGTGGAAGTCTTCCCAGGTTTTTCCTGAAACCTTCTTGCTCATAGTTTCTTATAGAACAATAGTATTTCATTGTATTCATATACCACAACTTGTTCTGCCATTCTCCAAATGATGGATATTGCCTCAAAATCCCATTCTTTGCCACCACAAAAAGAGGTAAATTACATGATTTCTTTTTACAAATAGATCCTTCTCCTTTTTAAAAAAATCTCTTTGGGATGCAGACCTAGTAGTGGTTTACAAGGTATGTGCCATTAGTTTCATAGCCCTTTGGGCAGAACTCCAAATTGCTCTCCAGAATCAGTTCACAACTCTACCAACAATGCATTGGTATCTCAGTTTTCCCATCTTCCACCAACATTTATCATTTCCCTTTTTTGCCAAATTAGCCAATCTGATGGGGTGAGATGGTACCTCATTGTTGTTTTCATTTGTGTTTATTGAATCAGTAGTGATTTAGAGAATGTTTTTCTTATGATTATAGGTAGCTTTTATTTCTTCATATGAGAACTGCCTATTCATATCCTTTAATCATTTATCAGTTGGAAAAAGACTTACACATTTGACTAAATTCTTTATACATTTGAGAAATGAAATCTTTATAAAAGAAACTTGTAAAATGTTCCCAGTTTCTTGCTTTCTTTCTAATCTTGATTACATCAGTTTTGTTTGTATAAAATCTTTTTGATTTAATTCAAATTATCCATTTTCTATCTCAGTATCTCATACTGCTCCCTGTTTCTCGTTTGGTCACTAATTCTTTCAGTCTCCATGGATCTGACTGGTAAATGATTCCAGGGCTCTCCTTCTTTGCTTGTTATTACCCTTTATGTCTCAATCATGCGCGCATTCTGACCTCATCTTGCTAACATGGTGCAAGATGCCTGTCTCGACCTCATTTCTGCCAAACTTCTTTTCAGTTTTCCCAGCAGTATTCTTGTCCCAAAGCTGGGTTTATCAAACACTAGATTACTGTGCTCATTGATGGTCGGGGGGCCGTATACTGTGTCCCTCATCCAGATGGTTTTCATGTTTGAGATCTGGTGCCACAAGGCCTTGATGTAGCTTTCTCTTAAAAAAAAAAAAAGCCCCCCCCAACCTAGCTGTCATCTAAACCTGAATTTTCTTTTGTTGTTGTTGTTGTTTTTGCAAGGCAATGGGGTTAAGTGACTTGCCCAAGGCCACACAGCTAGGTCATTATTAAGTGTCTGAGGCGGGATTTGAACTCAGGTCCTCCTGACTCCAGAGCCAGGGCTCTATCCACCCCCTGAATCTGCATTTTCACATGCTGCATGGGACCTCTCTGAAAGATAGAATTGTGCCGTTAATCTAGTAACATTCACTGAGAGCCTGTGCATATATGAGGCCTGCCATGAAGGACACCATGTTAGACTGTGTTTACGTCCAATTGGGGAGACAATGACGACGGCTACCCAAATAGGCCCCCAATACAAGAGAGTTGGAGGAGAGATCAGGAAAGGTTTGAGCTAGAAGTGACTGGAGTGGAGTATTGCAGGAAATCTGGCAACCCTAGAGGCAGAGGGAGAAGAAAGGGAATCCTCAGCGGAGGTCAGCCAGAGTTGGGCACAGGAGATGAAGCATTGCTTAGGAGCAGCTGTAGGATGGCAGCCTGTGTGAAGGTCTGGGGAGGCAGCCGAGTCAGAGGGAGAGCTGGCATTTGGCTGGAGAGGGGCCACTCTGGAGTTCATTGCGCAGGCTGAATGGGCTGGATAGACTGGGGCAAGGAGAACCTGGAGGTGCGTAGACCACCCCCCCCCCCCAGCAGTGACTACCATAGTCCAGGTCAGAAGGGATGAGGATGAGCAGAGAAGAGAAACCATGTAGGGAGTGTAACAGTGAAGATAAGGTAAACTGAGGCACAAAATTCTCAGCCTGATTGCTTTATTAGTAAAGTGTGAGTTTTACCAATCCATAGGACCTTCACTTCCTCAGCAAAGCCAAGACCCCCCCAGAGAGGGAGACAGCTCTCTTTTACAGTTTTGAGGAATATAGGTCAAAGAGCAGAATTTCATAAGTTATGGTTGGGTACAGGACCAAGGCATGGGGGGCAACGTGAGGAACTAGAAACTGAGAATGAGGGGCTGCCAACACCCCCCTCCTTTCCTCTTGTGACTTAAGCGTTCAGTTTGAATTCATTTGTGAATTCAGAGGTAGGGGATTACACTCCTTTGGATCACAACCAGGCCTCCGGATGACTCGGGGTAGCAAGATAGTAGCCAGCCTCCTTGGGTCCACCCGCATCCCCCAAGGATAGCCGACTCCTGGGAGGCAAGAGGAGAATGGTGATGAGCAAGACACTGGTTTTCTACACTTCACCCATTACAGACCAACTGAGTTCTGAGCTCCAACCAGTGACAAAGACCCACAACTTGGGCAGTTACTGGATGAGATCACTGACAGAGTCAGTGACAAAGAGTCCAGACTATCTGGTTATTTCAGTAGAAATGCTCTGTGCCACAGTTGAACAGTCGTTTGGGGAGCAGGAATGGTTGCGATGACTGAGGATCACCTGGGAAGTGTCTACCCTGGTGGGGGGCAGGGCCTGCCTTTGAGAAACTTACACTTTAACAACACATTTAGAGCAAAGATGGGCGGAGAAAAGGATTGGCTTCAGGTTTGTTTTTTCTTTTTCTTGTTTGGAAAAATCACAGGGATGGTGAGAGTAGGCAGAGGGGATCCCTTTCCAGAAGTGATAGTGGCATTGATTGGATTTCAAACCCAGGACAAAAAGAAGAGGAGGAGGAGGTGAAGGGGAGGAGAGGTGCCCCCACTGTGGACAGTTGCTTCACCAGGTGGTGGGCGAGGGCTCGAAGCGTGGCATCAGGAGCAACTCCAAGGTGGAGACGGCTGTGGGAGAGGCCGAGTCAAGGTCTTTGGGTGGGGGTGGGGGTCTTGACAATCATAGGAAATCCAGAAGAGGGAAAGATAATGCGGGGCCTGTCTGAACCGCTGATAGAGAACCACGGCCCAGGAGAGCAGTGAGGGCTACATATGGAGGGCTGGGAATCGTCTGCACCGAGAAGATGAGTGAGAGGAAAATGCATTCAGTAGAATTTCATCTCCTGTATGCGAAGAGAAATTACTTAGAGAGAGATGGCCTAGATCAGGGCCTTGGGGAACCCCCCAGAGAGAGAGTGACATGCACCAGGAGACCCTAACTTACTGAAGGAGGCTGAGCAGGATCTGGAGCTTCCGTCATTCTCTCTCCCCCTTTTCCTTCTTCAGATAAACTTTGTCCTGTTCATTGGCATCATTGTTATCCTGGTGCAGAAGCTCCAGTCCCCGGATATTGGAGGCAACGAATCGAGCATCTACCTGTGAGTACCAGGCCTATGCCAGGCCCAGTCCCCCACCTCTGCCCAGACTGCTCTGGAGTGTACACATAGGAAAAAGGGGCACGTGAAGACGGTGACGAGCAGGGTTTGCCCCTGGCGCTGGCAGGCATGGGGTGGGGGTCAGAACCCAGGAAAGCCAATCCACAACCTCTCTGGGGAAGGAGTCATTTTATTTCCTGTTCGGGGAGAAGACATTTCCACAGTGTCTGCCATGCTAGCCATAGACTTGAGGTTTTCTACAGGGTGAGGAGGGCAAGACTAAGGGATGCCCCACTGCTTCTGGGTCCTGTGGAGAGCAGAGCAGAAAGAGGCAGCTCCTGCCCCAGCTGATCACTCAAATGATGGCCCAGATTCCCCAGGATCTCCTGCAGGCTGCAGTCTTCTGACGGGGGCACCACCCAACTGTAGAGATGCGGCCCCTTCCCAGTTGCCCCCACCGTGAGGTCTGCCTTCATCTTTCCCTAGTCATAGCCAAACACATGGAGGGCATATTGCAAAAGAGTGTTTTCCTTTGGCATCTTGTTTGTTAAGGATGCCCCAAACCATCACATCCCAGTCATCTTGTCTACCCATCCCTGAATGAGAATCCTCCCCAGAACATTCTTCCATCCTCTGCTTGAAGATCCCCCAGTGATGGGGTTCTCATTACCTTACAAAACAGCCTGAACCACTTTTGGATCATGCCACACTCTGATTGTGAAGAAGAGACAAAAGGCACCTCTGCATCTCTCCCCCACCTTCCTTGTTGTGTTCTCTGAGGCCAAGGGAAAAAGGTCCCCCATCCTTCCCAAGCCTGTAGAATTCAAGTCTGCTGGGGCCTCTCCCCATCAGATCTCTCCTCTCAGCTAAGCATCCCCAGGACCCATGGATCCCAAACACCCTAAAAGTCCCAGGCCTTCTCCCTCCTGGCTGTTTTCCTTTGGACATTGCTCAGCTTATCATGGTCCTTCCAGGAAACACCACCATCCTCCTAAGGGGTGAGAGGCTTCTCTTCTGGCTCCGGCCAATCACTGGGCTCCAGAGCAGCAGCAGCACTCACCTCCTGGCCAGGTCATTGGCATCTTGAAGCTGCCCCATCTCACCAGAGTTCTCTGTTACACACACACACACACACACACACACACACACACACATGCATTCACACACATGCACGCACACAGACACATGCACGCATGGGTTCACACACACATGCACACATTCACACACACACACACACACACACACACACACACACACGCATTCACAGCCCCTTGTCATTCCTCCAAACTTCCCCATTTCGCTGGCCAGCATGGTCATCCAGCACTATCAGAAATCAGAATTCTGAGTTCAGCTACTGTGCAACTCCTCTCTGTCTCTGGGGTCTCAGTTTTCCTATCCAAGAGGTAGAGGGTATTGACCTCAGAAGACTATTCCATGTCCATCTGCATCATCTCATGACCTCTGCCTCCCCCAGGTTCCCAGCAGGCTCACATTCCCCTCTGACTCTTCATCTCCCTCAGCCTCCACACCTAACCAGCCAGTGGTACTGGCACCTCCTCCCTCCCCAACCCCTCTCTGGGCCTGGCCCATATCTCCAGTCGCATTGAGGCTTCTGCCTTTCTCCGCACACAGAGTGAGTCTCCCCTAGACTGAATCCCTTAGACTGATTGGTCTCCCTGTCTCCAGTCTTCCCTGTGGTTTACTTAACACAGTTTCTGCCAGCTATATAGCAGCTAAATGCTGTCGCACAGTTTAAGACTCTCCTCTCTCTAAATCATTTTCCACACAGCTGCCAAAGTGATATTCCTGAGAGCCCTTCTCAAGAATCTTCAGTAGCTCCCTATTGCCAATGAGGTAAAATATCAACTCCTCAACCTGTTATTTTAGCTCCTCCTTAGAAGGCAGTAGTGGTCATGATAATCCTAGTAATAATTTGGATCACAAATCCAAAAAGTAGAAGGGATCCAAATGCCATTAAGTATAAATATCATTTTACAGATGAGGAAACGAAGGGCCAGGAAGCTTAGTAATGAATTGCCCAAGATCACATAGGTAGGAAAAGACAGAGAGACAGAAACGAGAGAGATAGAGACAGAGAGATAGAGACAGAGACAGACAGACAGATGACAGAGAGACACAAATAGAGACAGAGAGAGAGGAGAGCAGAGAAGAGGAGAAGAGAGGAAGAAGGGAAGAGGAAAGAGGAGAGAGAGAGAGAGAGAGAGAGAATGAGAATTGTCAGATTATCAGGCTCTGGGTCTTTCTTTTTCCAGCTGCACCCCACTTCCCTGATCAGGTGATTTGTATTAGCCTTTACATTTATTCTTATTAAGCTTCATCTTCTCAGACTCAGTCTCTCCTTCCATCCTGTTGAATTGCTCTTGGATCTCGATTCTGTCATGCATCCCATTGGCTCTTGCCCTCAGCTTTGTGTCACCACTTATCAGACTTGATAAGCATTCCATTGATTCCTTTGCCCAAGTCACCAGCACAGAACCTCCCACTGCTCCCCGAGGCCAGTCTTTGCATCGATGGGTATCTGGATGTCTTTAAATGTTGCCTGTGGTCCTCGTGCACATTGTTCCTCTGGCCCAGCTCACTTCAGCCTATATCAGCCTATTGGTGTCCTCCCAAGTTTCTCGCATTTCATTACCACTTGTGGTGGCACATTCATGTGGCATATGCCAATTCCCAAAGGGCCGCTGCCCCAAGGTCCCCTTTCCTCTGCTCTGTCCTCCATAGTGCAGATGGTTGGCAGGGGCAGGGCAAGAACCTCACCAAGTAAACAGATGAATGACCTCTCCAGCTCTTTGGGCACCTTCCCTACAGCAGGGCCTCCTGCTTCTTCTCATCTCTCTCTCTTCCACCCAGACCTCCCAGTCATGCTGTGACCCTTTAATAGTTCAAAAAACTCAAAAAATTGGGAAAGCACCTGGGCTCTTCTGTCAGAGGATCTGGGGCTAGCTGAACTTCCTATGCCAGGGAGCCTAGAGGGGCTGCAGGATGGACCCACAGAATGGGGGAGACTTTATAAAGATCAGTGACATTTGGCCAATGACCACTTCTTGAACTTTCATCTTCAAGACTTTCAGAAAGCCCTACCACTTGCTCCATACCCAGGAAGGGCAGCAGACCAGGAGAGAGAGGTGAGGCCTCCTCAGTCGTGTGGTCCCAGGGCAGGGCTCTCTCAGGGGCCCTCGGACATCCACAGAGTTCTACTTCCAACTCAACAAGTTTGGGATTAAGACCTACTCCAGGCTAAGCTCTGGAGACCCAAAGGCAAAACCAAAGCAGTCCTTGCCCTCGAGGGGCTGATGCTCTTCCATGGGAAGTTTACTTCCTTCCCTGGCCTGTTTTCAGGTCTTAGGGGCTTGGGGAGGCAGCAGGTCCAGCAGCTCTGCCCTCTTTGGTAAACTGTCCATTGAGAGAGGCTGGGGCTCTTCCTCCTGCAAGCCCTCTGGCTGCATTTGCTTAGGAAACAGAGAACTTGGGGATGGTCTGGAAGGAGGCCAGGGCCACCCCACCACTGGGGAAGGGCACAGGGCAGAAATCCAGTTTCCTCACAGCTATTTTTCCTATGTGTATAACAAGAGAGAGAATGTGTTTGTGTGTGTGAGAGAGAGACAGACAGAGAGACAAAGAGACAGAGACAGAGAGAGAGACAGACAGACAGACAGAGAGACAGAGACAGAGAGAGAGACAGATGGATGGGGTAGAGAGAGAGAGAGAGACAGGCAGAGGCAGAGAGGGGGGAGAAAGAGACAGACAAAGACAGAGAGAGGCAGAGAGAAAAACAGACAGACAGAGACAAAGACAGAGAGAAACAGAGACAGACAGATAGAGACAAAGACAGAAAGACAGAGAGACAGACAGACAGAGAGAGGGAGAGAGACAGAGACAGACAGAGACAAAGACAGAGACAGAGAGAGAGTGTACCACCCTGTTCCGTTCATCAGCATTTTCTTCCCCATGTTGTTGTGGTCTTTTTTTTCCCCAGTCCTGCCCAGCATTTATGTACATGTTACGAACATGGCACCCTTTCCCCAGGCTCCAAAGCCTCTTGAGTTGGAGGGACATCAGAGGGCATTGTGGGCAGCCACCTGCCTCTGGCCAGTTGACCACTAGTGCCCAGGACCTCTAGGGAGAGACTTCATCTCACATCAGATGCTGTCCATTCCTCGAGTTGAGCCTCTCCCCTGCCACCTCCCTTCTGCCTAGGCCCCCTTCATCAATGCCAGTCCATCTCACTGGCTGGAACCCTCTGGTGCCAGAGAGAGGAGCTGCCCAGGGTCCCTTTGGAGTCCTTCCATGAGTCTGTAGCTTAGTGACCCTCTACCTCAGGCCAGGCGAAGGAGGTTTGCCACTAACTGACCTCCCTCCCCTCCTCAGAAGAGTCTGACCCTGAGGGCCTTCAGACCCCATCTGCTAAGAGTAACAGCTTCCTGTCGAAGTCACGAGAGGCCCTGCTCAAGACATGGATGTTGGTGTTCTTAAGAATTTGGGGGATTGACCCTGAGGCAGGGGATGGAGTGAGTCAGAGCCAGGGAACCTGGGGTCGAATCTTGCTCGGACAGACCCTGGGAAAATCCCTTCTCCTTTCCAAGCCTAAAAACCAGGGCAACCCTAACTCACAAAATTATTCTGAACATCAGATGAGATGATCTGGCCTTTGTCAGCCCTCCCGGGCTGTGGCAATGCTCCTTGAGGGCCCCAGGGCTGGGAGAGCTGCTGCCAGTGAGAGCTCAGGCTTTCCTGAGGAGCCAAAGAAGAAGGGTTAGAAACCATCGATGATTGGTATGTGGGGGGGCAGGAGTGTTGGCCTCCCCGCTGCAGTCATGCTGCACATGGAGCAATATCACTAACATCTCACCAGCCTCAGTGGGCACTTCTGGGCCAATCAGCTCTGAAAGGGGAAAGAGAAAGAGGAGGAGGAGGAGAGGGAAAAGGAGAAAGAGGAAGAGAAGGAAGAACAGCAGCAAAAGGAGAACCAAAGAGGGAGAGTGGTGAGGCAGTCGAGGGAGTTTTAGGCTGCTCCAGTTTTAGGCCTGGAATTGGGGGTTCCCAAGAAGGAGCGAGGAAGCTGCCAGGCTCTGGCCGGCCCGTGGGCACCAGCTGTCTGCCCAGCTGCTCCTCCCCCCCCTTCGCCCCCCTTCCTAGATTTTACAAGGACCTGATGGGGGGAAGATGAGCCCAAGCAGTGTTGGACTCTAGGGCTCGGCTCGATGACCAGCTCATTACCTTGGAAGGGGATGTTGGACAGCTCCAAGTTGTTAGGCAGCTCTTCTCTAAGTCGAGAAGAAAGTTCCCCTCTGAGGGTGGAATCTGGGGAGAGGGCTGGACTTTGCAGAGAAGGGGGAAGGTGAACTGGGTTTTGAAGCAGACCAGGAGAGACCAACCTGAGACTTTCCCGAGTGGGACCCATCCTTTCTAAACTGGGAAGACGTGAATCTGGGGGTTCCCTTCAACTGAGCCAAGTCCAAAGGACTGATAAGTGGGGGAAACCTCTCCCTTCAGGCCTGCCCACAATGGCTCTCTGGTTTTTTCATTTGTTTCCAGAACAAATTTAAATCCTGGCTTCCTTGAGAAATTCCAAGAAGACCCCCTGCCTCTGCCCTCAGAGCAGCATTCACTCCCATTGATGTAGGTTGGTTTCAGCTGCTCAGATTGGTATTGGACTGTCCTTCCTACCTGAAGATGGCACTTCTGACCCACCATCAGTAGAATATGCATTCAGAATTGTGTCTCCACCAGTGGGGATGGGTCTACACTTTGCCATGCTCACTCTCTCTGACCCCCAGACTCATAGCTGGAGAGGACTTCAGAAGCCATGTAATCCAGCCTGTGCCTGACCAAGATTTGCACCCTTAACTCTCCCAACAAGTGCTCATGGAGCCTCTGCCTGAAGACCTGCAGGGAGGTGGAGCATGCCATCTCTTAGGGCAGTCTGCTCCACTGTGGAACAGCTCTCTGTTAGGAAATCCTTCCTCCTATCAAGCTGAAACCTTTCTTATTGCAGCTTCTGCCCTTTGTTCCTGGTTCTGCTTTCTGAGACTAAGATGAAGCAGGCTAATGATTCTTCTTCCTCATATACCTGGACACATGTCCATCCATTCACAGTCTTCTTCCACAGTTTATTGAAGACACTCCTCTGGTGCCCAGTACGCTTTCTCTTTCCCAGACGAATCACTCCCAGTTCTCTCAGTGGCTTCCAGGACCTTCATTGTTCTGCCTTCTCATCTCCCAGTGACCAATGTCCTTCCTGAGCTGTAGTGCTCAGAACTGACCCCAGAGTCTGACTGTGGTCTGACCTGGGAGTAAGGCTAGCTTCTCGTTCTCAAAATTAGGTGGCCCCAAATGATGTGTTTTCTTGGTCGCTGTTCACCCAGTTCACACATATCCAGCTTGAAATACACCAGAACCTCAAATCTTTTCATAGGGATTCTTACTGGCCATTAGGCCCTCATGTTGTGCTTGAGAAGTTGATTTTTTTAAAATCTAAGCTCAGCATTTTACATTGATCTCCATTGTGCTTTTTCTTCAATTTAGCCATTGTTCTGACCTGTCTCTGCCACCCCCACCCCCAGAGTTATGCTTGAAACATGGCTAAGAACACCATCTAAATTTCTAACTGAAATCCTAGATTTGAGAAAAGCTCCCTGGGACACTTCACAGGAGACATCCCAATGACCCCTTTGGGGGTCTGGTTCTTGGGTCAGTTCCTCACCCACTGTTCTGCACCATAGTCACCATGAGCCCCATTTCTCCATCTAGTCCTCCAGGACAACACAACCACTTCCTAAGGAGTCCAACTTCCTTCTCAAGCTGTTCCTTGCTTGTTCCATTCATGATATAGTCTAGGGATATGCCAAGAACCCAAGTCCAAATCACTGACCATTTGTAGACTTTTCTCTAGCCTTTCTTGAAAATCAAGTCAATAGTCATCCTCCCCAGTCCTGCAGCACCCTTCTGATTTTATCTTTCACAAGTCACCGACAGTCCTCAGTAGTGATTCATTCCAAACTAAAGGATGTCGCCGGAGTGAAAGGGGCTCCCAGAGGGCAGCCAGCCATTTGTGGTCTTAGATGAGGATTGAGCTCCTGACCTTGGCCTTGTTAACCCTGTGTTCTAACCACTGAGCTCTCTAATGTGTCAGGTGCATAACTGTGGAATGACCAGATGATGGAGCACTGGGCTGGTGTGGACCAGTACCAAATCTGCCTTTCTGCCATTTCCCTTCCCCAGTTCCTGGTCAAACAGACATGACTCATCCCTTCTACATACAATTTCTCTTCCTCACCCTTAACCCCTACTGCCCATTTCTTTGAACTGACCCTCATATAACCTGGAATCCAGGTCCCTTGCCATTCCTACTGTCCCCCTCAGGCTGCTCCACAGCTATGAACCCCATTCTTTAAATAGTGGTGTCCAGACGCAAGGACCTTCTCCCTAAGTGGGAAGACAAGGAAGAGGATGGAAGGTCTCTTCTCTCCTTATTCCTTCCTGAGAGCTATTCATGCCTCTCAGTACAGCCCAGGGGCAAATGAACTCTTTTGGTCATCTATGTGGCACTGCTGATTCAGTGAGGTCACAGTCCACCAAAATGCCCAATGGTTGGCTTGTTAGTTTTTCAGACAAATCTATCTCAAACATGCCCCCAACAACCTTCCTGAATTTGTGAAACTGAATTTTAAAAATCCAGTTGTGGCGGGGGGGGCGGCAGCTAGGTGGTAGATAGAGCACCGGCCCTGGAGCCAGGAGGGCCTGAGTTCAAATCCAGCCTCAGACACTTAATAATTACCTAGCCGTGTGGCCTTGGGCAAGTCACTTAACCCCATTGCCTTGCAAAAACTAAAAGAAAAATCCAATTGTAAAAATATTTAGTCTTATTGAATTTTATCCAATACTTACTGGATTTGGGCTGACTGTTCTGATTCTATCATGCAGTGTATTAGCTATTCCATCCAACATTGTGTCATTTGCAAAATGGATGAGAATACTATCAGATGTCTTTATCTCAGTCATTGATTAAAAAGTTAAACAGTACAGGGCAAAACAGATCCCTAGGGCACCTCACTGGAGACCAGCCAAGTTCACAATAAACCACTAATGACCTCTCTTTAAGTCCTATCATTCAACTAGCTTCAAGTCCATCTAATTATATTATCTTCTCATCCACTTCTTTTCCACAAGAATAGTCTGAGACGCTTTCATCAAAGACTTTGTTAAAATCTGGATAAAGAATAAAGGCTGACTTCCCCTGATCTAACAGTCAGATAACCCCTTCATAAAAAGGAAATACAGTTAGTCTGAAATGACTTGTTTCTTTTTAAAACCATATTCCATGGAAGACTGCCTACCCTTCCTCTGAACCCTTTGAAATCTATTTTCTGTAAAACTGGGAGGCATGTCTAACTATGCCCAGATTTCCTTTTCTTCTCCATTATCAAATCTAGGAGGGCATGGCTACTTCTCTCTAGGTTTCCCATCATTTTCATCATAGCAACCCATTCTTTCCTATTACGGAAAATACCATTCAACATATAATTTCCCCCTTGTTACTTGTGCCACCTTCTGAAGAGCTAAATGATCATTAAAGCAAATCAAGAAGTTATTAACTCTTCTGTTTCTCACAAAGAGAATATACCCCAGCAGATGACTGAATAATTCTCCCCCTTCACTACTCTATCCTGACTCTAATTCAGGTTTCTGGTCTGTTGTTTCTCACAGTCTTCATCTATTGCCTCTTTCTGCTCTGGTGGTCTGTAGTTGGCAAAGCCACTTCTGTTTCTCCTCCTCTTCATCCACATTTTCTCCATTATGGTTTTATCTCCTAGTTCCTGCAACTCCTCAGGTCTCAGAAAGAAGGTTTATATTAAGAATCCTTTTTTGACATGCAGCTCTGCTCCACTCCTGCTTTTTCTTATCCTGTCTCTTTGGGAATAAGACCCACCTATCCAGAGCCACATTCCAGTCATGGGTGCCGTCCTACCAAGTCTCAGTGATACACCTAAGTCCTGTCTGTCTCCTCATTAACTGGGACCTCTACTTCTTCTCATGTGTTGCATTGCCATTCAACATTAGCTTGAAGACCTTTGAAGCCAGGGACATTATAACCCTTTCTTTTCCTGGATTTTATCTCTTGTGAGCCTATGGTTATCTTGATCTCTTCCTTCATTGCACTTGCTCTCACTGGTATTGAGCATGGTGGACTACAAAACAGATTTTTCCCCCTCTTCCAGATGCTCCTTCATTGAAAAGCCCTTCCAGAAAAGTGAGATTTTCAAGACAGCAAACAAATTCATTATTACCAGTCTTTCTTAAGTCTGCTTCATCTCTGACCCAGATTCTGGCATTCCTACATTCCAATTGGAAATTCAGAAGTTCCACACACTACCTACTTAGCGAGGTATCCATTCCTCAAGTTAGTTTCCCCCTCTGCATTTCTTAACCTTGGGAAAGGGAGCAGCTGTTTTCATTCATTCATTCAAAGCACCCTGGTCTTCATTTTCTTGCCGAAAACTTCATTACTTTTGGCAATCCTTTTGGGTTCCTTCTGGCAATGTCATTTGTGTCCAAATTGATTATTTGGAATGACTCATCTTGGAAGGATCTCTAGGATACATTATGTTCTAAGATGACTGACCTCACCGTAGTTGCTTCAGTTCCCTTCAGCAAAGAACATCAACCACTTTTTACTTTTCCGCTAACCTTCACTGGGCAACTTCTGCCCTGGAAGCTTTTGTGGTCCTCCTAGATCAGCTTTTGGAAGACAAACAGCCATTTCCTCATCAGAGATTCCGCTCTCTTAAGGAAGAACCTCTAGTCTAAGTATGCCCCAGTCATTCCTTTTTTCCCTCCCCTGTCCAGCTCTCTTCTCCTTTTCCTGCTTCCTGAGGCCTTTTCACATCAGTCCTCCTTAACTGTCCTCAAATCTGCTCCTTCAACTTTTTCTCACAGAAGTCGATTGGAATCAATTTGAACAACTTGGAGATTGTTCTTGCTTTTTTTCAGTTTCTTCGATCTCTTTTCTTCTTCACTAGCTCAAACCACTCCAACACTGGCACAATCTCTTTCTCCTTATTTGACTCAAAACTGTTTTCATCTCTTGCTCCTTCTCTCACAACCTTCTTCCAAAGAAGCCAAAAGTAGAATCACCATCTTCATTTGCATCATCATCATCACACTCTGGTTCAAGGAGAGGTACGCTGAGTGAGCAGAACATGGTAGCGACCCCCTGGAATAACAACTCCTCACTTGGCTACAGAAAACTTAGCAAAAGGTCTCAAGGTAGTTTCCCACCTGTTATCTGGTTTGAATTTTGCATAGCTCAATGTCTCGTCCTGGCAAAGAGATGACCCAGAGTTATAAGAGATTGCCCCAGTCAAATGTAAGCTTTGGAAGGTCCTCCAAAGCTCATAGGCATGGAGACCAGCCTGGCTGAGTCTAGAAGAGCTCATCATTAACTACGCCACCAGGTGATGGATTTCCTCACCATTTACATCTCTAAACATCATTGGCCAAAACGTTGCAGAGGGTCCATGATCTGCTGGGTCATGGTCATCTAGCCCACAGTGGCTTCACTGCAGCAAGAGGCCTTGGAGGACTTTCCTCCGCTCTGATCTTCTATTGTTTTCTGACATCTCTTTAAGGCAATGGGAACAAGACATTCAGAGACTCTGATGCAAGGCCACTGCTGCCCAAATGGGGGATATACTCACCTGAACTTATCTCACCAGGCATAAGAAGGCAAACCCCTTCACAGAAAAGTCACAAAGCAAATAGACTGTTTGGGGGTTAGACATAGGGTTTATGATTGATTATCTGTTCAGGATTGCCTGTAACCTGTTCATTAAACTGCAATGAGCCAATTTTCCTTTAGTTCAACCTGAATCAGTTTTTTAGGCTAGTTGGCTCCCCCATTAGCTCCCTGGGGTTTCTTTATTCATCTTGACCTATATTAGGAATCTCTTAAACCCATTCAGGAGACCCTACGGGTGCTTTTGAAGCACAATGAACAGGGGCTTAGGAAAGGGCAATATTCCTCAAAGGTTCTACACCTAAATCTCTCAGGTCTCTTTCTGGGTTTTCTTTCCAAAGGCACTGCTCTTGTCTGGTCTCCCAGATGCTCCCACCTTCTCCCCAAGGTTTCTCCCCAACCCCCCCCCCCCCCAATCAGGTTTCCATGCAGGTTCTCTCCTTTTTTCTTCCCCATCTCCCCCCAGATCTCTCCCTTGACACATGTGTCTTTGACCTCAGAAGGCAGACTTCTAGAGTACAACATGTTATCAAGGAAACCGCAAACTTTTCTACCCCTAGAGAACTTGCCAAATCCCTCTGACTCATTTCCTGAGGAAGCCAGTACCTGACAGAGAAAGAAAGCCCAGTCATTAGGACTTGAGAAAAGAGACTTTATGAGTTGAGATATGGAGGTTGAATCCCCAGCAGGCTGGCATCATCTCCAGCCTCCACAAGGTATTCTGGCAAAGAGATGGTCTGCAAGTAACAGAGAGAAAAGCTGGTGTCTGCAGGGGGGCAGGACAGGACAGGAGAAGGAGCTGGTCAGCTTGATAAAGAAGAGGCAGCAGGGGCTGAGGAGTTGGTGCCCACCCTTTAGGGACTAAGATGGAAATCATCCTCCTCCTCATTAGTGTTCTAAAATGCTTGACAGCTTGCAAAGCATCTGACAAAGATCATCTCATTCGATGCTTCCAGGAAGCCTGTGAGATAGTGACCTTTGCTATTGGAAGGGTAGCTTCCTGTTCTCAAAGAGCTTTCCATCCACTGGGCCAGCTTGGGAGTTGGGCGGCTCGGGCATTGGTCTCTCCTTTTTACATCTAGCACCTGACCATGTGCACAGATACACCACAGACTCATACACACACCACACACAACACATCACACATACATACCTATACCCACACACCACACACACACATACACACCCCTCCCTCTTGACATCCACTCAAAAGGATAGTTGGTGAGGTCTTACCAGTGTATTTACTTTTACTAATTCTCCAGAAGCTGCATGGCATCAAAACAAAAAAAAATCTTTTAATCAAAGAGCATAGTAAATACGGGAACAAAAAGCAGATTCCCTCTACCCCCAATCCCACATGGGGTATACACCCCCCAGGAATGCTATTATGACCATTGGAGGTGGGCAGAGAACACATGTAGTGAAGGGACACATAGTCACCATATGGAAGGTAATTAAAACCCATTTGACCAGAGAGCACATGTGTGCAGGGCCTCAAATTCCTCCATCCTTCCCGAGCCATTGACACCCCAACATTCTTGGCTTTGTCTTTTCACTGCCCTCCTGGTTGCCAAGTTGCTCTTGGTTACCTTCTAAGAATCGCTTTGTGTCAATCAGTCAATCAATCAGCCAGCTAACATTTATTAAGCACCTACTGCATGCCCAGCCCAGAGGTATGAAGACAAAAGCAAAGTTCTTTACATGTATGCCCAAGGGTTAGGAACCACCCCCCTCCAGCCAGGTAGCCAAGTAAATTCAGAAGAATTCCTGAAATGGAATTTAAGAAGTCTGTTTTATCCCTTGATCCCAATCTGGAAAATCATTTTAAACTTTTGTTAAATTCTCACTGTGAGCTTTTTTCTTCTCTTAAAGTTCACCAATGGCAGCCAACAATACATAGATATCAAAACTGGTTGAGGCTGGGATGATGAGCCCATCCTCTATGATTGGCAGCAGACAAACCTCAGCCTCTTTGCCTGCTTCACATTCCTCTCCCCATTCTAGACAACTTCTAGCACCTTCTGGGCTACACTCTATCTGGCACAAAAGCCACTGCTGTTCAAAGAGGGAAATTGAGGCTCGCAGAGGTTGAGATGTGTCCTAAGGTCACACAGGTAAAAAAAAATAGTAGCATTGAGAAGAGAAGCCAGTCTCCTGTCTCCTAATCTGTCTTGCTGCATGTGAATTAGGGTACAAGATAAAGTTAATCATTCACATCTTAATGTGAATTCACTGATCAGATGCCTTCCAGTGTAGCAGCTATCTGAGAACACACTACTGATAGAATGTTGGGGAGGAGGAGAGAAGGAAGAAAAGAGGAAGAGGAGGAGGAGGGGAAAGGGAAGGAGAAGAGGAGGAAAACAGGAAAAGAACCAAAGATGTGAGGGAGGGACGGGGAGGCCAGCTTATCATAGAACATCTATCCTCATGTAAGGAATTCCAGAGACCAATGTGTGTGTGTGTGGGGGGGGATCTTGGTGAAGATCATGTAGGTGAGACTAAATGGAAGGACAGATAGAAATGATGTGGACGCTGGGGTGGACCACAGACACTACAGAAAGAGGAGATAGATGAGTTGAGAAAGAGATCACAGACCAGGCCACGAATAAAGGAAGTTGTGGAGATGAGGGTTTGCAAACATCTGGACAATGTTGTTGTTGCTCAGTCATTGTGGTCGTGTCCGACTCTCGGTGTTCCCATTTGGAGTTTTCTTGGCAGAGACATTGGAGCCCCTGGCCATTTCCTTCTCCAGCTCATTGTAAGATGAGGAACTGAAGCAAATAGGGTCAGGTGACTTTCAGGGTCATCCAGCTAGTAAGTGCTGAGAATGGATTTGAACTCAGGAGGAGGAGTCTTCCGGTTTCCAATCCCAGTCCTCTCTCCATGTGCCACCTGGCTTCCCTGGATTCTGGACTTTGGTAGGGATCAAACAGCTAATGTGTTTGTGGGTTAATGATCATTTACGCTTTCAGAAGTCAGTGGAAGCAGCCAATGGGATTGCTGCTTTGGACCTCATTCTGACCACCAAGGCTGACCTGGCCACTCAAGGGATTGAGGGGAACATCTGGGACAGTCAGCACTCCCACTCAGAATTCTTGAACAGAAAGTGGTTCGGTGAAAGTGAATGTCTAAGGGTTCATTGGGAAGAGTCCACAAGCTTTGTATATATCTGCCAGTGCTGGCATTATAAACATAAGCAATGAAAAAAGATCATCCCTGCCTTCAGGAAGCCTCCATTCTAGTGGGTGAAGACAGCACATAAAAAAGAGCTGAAAGGACTGGAGGGAGAGAGTGTCTATGCCAGACTATGTCAGGAAAACAAATCCAGAGACTACAGAGCAGAACCCAAGGGGAAATGGAGACTGATTGACCCATGCACTTTCCTTAAAATGAAGATTTGGGCAGAAATCGACTTCTCAGGGTACAAATGAACTCCAGGCTGAGGAAGCCCTAGGGTAGGGAACAGGAAGCATCCTGTGAGCACAGCATTGTTGGGGGGGGGGGGAAGAGGGGGGAGAAGTCAATCCAAGAAGTGTGAGGAAAAAGAAAACTCTGCACAGAGAGGTTACCACCAATGTATAAAGACAGAAAGAAAAGCTTGTCACAACTAAATAGGATTCCTTTAAGAATCATTTTGGGGGCATAAGAGTCCAGAATGAGTTGAGACCAGTGATGTTGGTGAGGAGGACGAAGTGAATTGGTAGCTATGTTGAAGATAAGAGAATAGTCCCAGAAGGGACAGGAACACTATCTGGGGGCTATGGAATACTGACAGCTGATAATAGTGACATTCTGATTTTTCTTGCCATTCATCATCCCAAAGGTGTATGGGGACTGTTGTATGTTGAAACTGAGAGATCCCAGATGGATGGTCTCCATGATGTCCTTGTAATGATCAGAGGACTAGAGCAGGAGCCCTAGTGTATTGGGTGGGCCCATGATAACTTGTCTGGACAAGAAAGCTTCACATGGAGGAAGGGACTCTGTGAAGGAAATCATGGAGCCATTGAAGTATGGAAGCATTTCTCTACCAAGGAGAGACTGACTCTGATAGTACAAGAATATTTAACTTGGAGTCAAAACAGGAAACGGTGAGATGATAAGAGAACACTCAGCTGCTCTGATAAGGACAAGTCACCAGCTGCAGACCAAGAACATCCTTGGGGACTGAAAGATCTGGTTGATCTGTTGGCAGGGTCTGTCAGTGATCTTTAGTGATCTTTGACATATCGCAGATACAGACAAAGAAAACAATCTTTAATCTAAAGGACATAAAGCTTGAATTTGCATACTGGTAAAGTTATAAAATATTTTATTAAAGGGATGTTTTGTGGATATTTCGAAAGGGAAGCAGTGATTGCAAAAAGCTATCATGGTTTTGCCAAGAGCAGGGTCATGACATACTGAACTCATTCTCTTTTCAGTCTGATCAGAGAAATAATGTAGGCACAATATACCATGTTCCAGCAAAACACTTGATGAAGTTTCTCACGCTATCTTTGTGGACAAAATGGAGAGGTTTGGGCTTGATGACAGGACAATTAAGTGAATTTTGTTAATTGAACAATCCAAAAGTAGAGCGATGAATGTTTTGATGATACTTTGGTAGATACCATTGAATAGAATGACCAGTCATGTATGTCTTTGGCCATTATTCCATATTCAGCATCAATGACTTGGATGAAGCCATAGTTATCACATTTAAAGGTACCAGGAAGATTGAAGGAATGGTTGACACAGCGGATGAAAGGGCTGAGATTCAAAAAGCTGCCAACAGATTTGGATCAACTCTCCTAACATGGAATTCAACTGAGATGAAGTCTTACATTCATAGTTAAAAGATAAACCTCACAAGTTCAAGATGAATGGAGGAGGACTAGCTGGACAACAGTACTTGTGAATAAGCTAAGGGCGTTTAGTGACTGACCAGCTGAATTTGAGTCAACAGTATGGCAGGACAGCTAAGAAAGTTAGTATTCACAGGGGCTGTTAGGAGAGACATCGTGTCCAAAATGCTAGAGATCACGATTTCAGTGGTCAAGCTTCCTATGACATCTTGGGCCCAGTTCTGCACATTGCATTTTAAGACAATAAACAAGGTAAAGAATGCCCAGAGGAGGAAGACTAGGTGGGCGAGATACCTATGAAGGGTCCTATGAAGATTGGTTAAAGGAATGGGAATATGGACTCTGGAGAGGACTTAGGAAGACGATGACAGCTACAATAAGGTGTCCAAAAAGCTTCCATATGTAACTGGAACTAGGCTGGGTCTGCTTTCCCAAATACAAAGCAATGAGTGGAGGCTGCAAAGATGAAGATTTGATATTGATGTAAAGAAAACTCCCCAACAGTTAGACATCTCTACAGTGGAATTGTCTGCTCTGGGAACTGATAGGCTTCCTCTCCCTAAAAAGCTAAGCCTTTGTGAGAAATGTTGAAGCAATGAGACTTTTCCAGGTGGGGGTTGGCCTGGATGGGCTCAGCATCCTTTTCCAAATCTCATCCCAGGTCCTTTGACTCACAGCAGTTGGCTTTGCCAGCAAGGGCTACTCTGCCTTTCCAGTCCTAGATGAGATGAAGTATGGTGATCCATGTGGACAAGAGAAGGCCTCCCTGAAGAGTCCATGGCTCCTCTTTTAATGACTAAGAACAGGATGCACTCGCATAGATATATAGCTATTTCAAAAATTAATCAAGAAAAGTGCATGGAAACTTGGTCTATCCAAGATAAGCAAGTAGACTCGGGTTGAACAAGAAATCCCAGTTCTTGAGTTTTACCCATAGTTCTTTATCCATAGAAGGAGAGGAGCATGAATTTTCAGGTCCAAGGAGTAAGTTTGACCCCAAAGGACTAAGTGGAAGTAGAATTCAGAGAATAAGAGAGTATGCCAGGGAGAAGGAGGATTCTTCCTTCCTCCATCATTTCTAGCCCTTGCGGAGAGATGGAGAAAGTAGAGAAAGCATAGAGCCAGACTTAGGCAGCTTGAGGCTTTACCATTGTCACACTTCTTTAGATTCTTCCTTCATATGAGCGGTTTACTATTAGAAAGGAGCTTGAATTGTTCTCAGATGATGTGATTTCCTTGGTTTTTTACCTCCCATTTTTCCCCATAATCCCATGGCCTTCCTTGGAACCTTTTGAAGAATTTCACATTTCCCGGCCATGATTTCAAGACCTCTCCCGCTATGTCTTCCATTGTAAGGGACATGAGCACCCAAGGAGGGGAAATAGGAAGGGACTGCATAAGTAGTGAGGACCCCCTCCTGGATCCGGCCCACCCCCCCGACCTCCTGTGTTTGAGCATGCCCCAAGGTAGACTGGAGAGCCCAGCTTGATGCTTCAGCCCAGGGGTGGCCATCCTTGGAGCTTCTCCTCTGGGGCCCTGAACACCTGCATGAGATACCCTTGAGATATCTTGCCTTCTTAACATGTCGGGTGATAAATGCGCCTCCCCAGTCTTTGTGCCTGCCTGCCGATAACATTGTGTTGTTAGATTGTATGCATTGGTGGTGGGACCCTCTTCCTGCATGGGGTCGTTGCTTCCTCATCCCCATCCATGGCTTGACCAGCAAGGGACATTTGGACACTCTCTCCATGAAAAGTGTTGAACTGAACGTGCCTCAGTTTCCCCAGCTGACGGAAGCGCTAATCTTGTCACACTCAGCAACTGCGTGCAGAAATGTTACTGCAGGCCAAAGCGGGCTCAGCAGCACTCTTGCAAGATGTCAGAACTGTCCACCATTACTCTGTAAGTCTGCATGACCATGGCTGGTGGGGGGCAGTGGGAGGAGGAGGAGGGAGGTAGAGGCGCAGGCTACTGCTGCCAACCCTGTGCTTGCCTCACCCCTGCTGGTCCCCGGAGCACGCGCCTACCACCCCTCCGCCCACCCATTGCACGTCCATGATCCGGGGTCTGTGCACCTGCTGGAGTCCCCAACTGGTTGGGTCAGGAAGGGAGGGAACCAGGAGGAAAGAAAAGGGGGGAGGGGTGATGGGGGAGGGGGAGTCAGCCTTGGAGGAATCAGGAATCAGCAAACCTGTGGTCAAATCTTGGGAAGGTCTCAGTTTCCCCATGGGAAATTTCCTGAGGGGCTCATGTTAGAGGGGAATCTTTGGGTCTGGCTCATCCAGCTTCCTCCCTAGGCAAGAACCCCTTTTTTCAGAAGCCATCATGAGGGATGGGGGAGGGGGGAAGGAGGGCTCACCACAATTGAGAAGGGTCCAAGTCCAGTGGCTAGACAGCTCCGATTCCAGGATCATGTGAGACCCACAGAGGCCCAAGGGACCTATCCCAGAGCAAAGAGAAAAGCAGGGAGCAGAGCTCAGCCCTTAGAACTCTCTACCCAGGGCTTTGCTCTTATTGTCATCAAGTCCCCCCCCTTGGATGGTGCTCCAATCTCTCCAGCCTCTCCAATCAAGGCTTAGTAACTTATTTTTTTATTTCACTTAAGTCATTGCCCAGCACCCCTGTCCTAGGCACTCGGGGCACAGACAGACAACCCACCACCCTTGGCTCTGATGCTAGGAGCACTCCTCCTAAGGGGTGTGGGAAATGGGGGGAGGGGGGCAGGAACAGGAAAGGCTTCACCAAGAAAGGAACCCTTGAAAGAAGACTGGGTGAGGATGGGGAGAGAGAAGGGGGTGAGTCTGAGAGATGACCAGGAGGAAGCCACAGAAATGGAAGCTGGCATACCAGATGTGGGGAACAAAGGCAGGCCTCTTGGTCTGGACCATAGAGTGATCAGAAAGCTAGCTGAGGGGCCTCTTGTGAAGGGCTTAGAAGCCAGAGGAATTTGTTCTCTCCTGGAGGCAATAGGGAGACATTGGAGCTGACAGAGGAGGGGAGTTGCAATCAGATTTACACTCAAGGAAAGTTATTTGGTGGCTGTGCCTAATCCCTCCTTCCAGTGTCTCTAGATGCTTGTTTCTAAGCTCAACTGCTCCCATGAATTTGTATCTCTGTCTCTCAACCTTCGGGTCAGTGATGTGGTCAAACTCCAGGCTGAAGTGCCCAGGGATCCTCCCCACTCCTCATCCCCCAAGGATGTTCCCCTTTGTCTTTTGGGTTTCATAAGCTTCTTGGGGGCTGCTTGGGTACTACCTAGGCCAAGGGATTACAGACAATGACTGTTTGAGAGCTCCCCCCCTCACCAGGGACTCAATTAACAAATATTTAAGGGCCTACTTTACCAGCAAAATTTATGGGAAAGTGGAGAATCTATTAAGGAGGAGGAATTCTGGGTCCCACAAGTTCAGCCAGTCAGTGTCTCCGGGCCAGGGAAGCCTGTGGCACAATGGGGGCTTTTTGTTAATCACTCTTAAAAGAAAGTCCCCTTGTCTTAGTCCTCTGATGCAAGGGCAGAGGGGGGGCAGGGTAGAGTGACAGTCTACCTTTTTTGTTTCTGGGCAACTTTTTAGGCTGACTAGGGATATACACATGAAAACACTCGTGTATGTATGTGTGTATGGACATATGTGTGTATGTTGTCCCTAATTTTTATTGGTGAGGGGCGCTTAAGTCTTGTTAGCCAGCTAGGTCATTGGGCTCATTAGGTAGGCGTCTCTCCTGCCACCTGGCCTCACTCCTGTGGCTTAAGCATTGTCTTTTTGGGCCCATGATTCTTTGATTTGAAGATTTGATGTTGAGGAGTGTATGGGCATCAGCCACCCAGTGGGGAAGGAGACATGGCAAAGGGAGGAGGGAGGAGAGGAGAGAGTGCCCAGAAAGGGAAGTGGGGAGACAAACTCCCTCATTTTAACCCCTTGGCTCTGAAGTCTGAGACAGAGCCCCCTGGGGCCATGGAGAGGAGGCCCAAGCACTCAAGGGCATGAGGTGTCCTGAGGGGCAGAGGGCAGGGTCTCCCCCTCACAGCCAGCAGGGGCTCATTTCCCTTCCAATGAAAGGTTTTTACCTAGTTCTGAGACTTTCTCTTTCCTGCCTAGAAGCCAAAAACTTGGGACAAGACTTGTCAACCCAGACCTACTCAGCCATCACCCCTTCTGCTGGGGCCTGTCGGTGGAGATGGGGGAAGTGGGGAGAGAGCTCCAAAGCATCAATCTGGGCCAGGGGGAATATCCTTTCTCTACTCTTCATCCACCTCTTGCTACATTTCCATCTCAGATTTGCTTTACATATCCATATCCAGCCTCTCCTCAGGAAGGCTGGGGAAGTCATAGAGTCAACAGTTGATAACTGAGAAGAGTCCCATGATGGGCTCTGGAGACAGGGATATGACCTTTGCCTTAAGTTGAATGGGGAAGATATGTGCCCATTTTGACCTGATGGGGAGATATGGAGCCCACCCTTGGGTAGCTCCCATCTGAGGAGGTAGACACAGCCACTAAGGAACATCTTGGGCAAGTGGCATCTTTATCAAACTTAGAGATGAGCAAAGCTGAGGGGAAAATGACCTTGGTTTTGTGAGGCTGGAACTTAGAAGGGGAAACATAGTAGGAATACATCTAGTCTTACACTTGGACTCAAGAAATCAGCTTCACGAGATAAGGAAGTCTAGTCTGAAAGGAGGTTGTCTGAGAAAGGCCTGGGGGAGGGGGGTTCCATGGACCAAAAGCTCAACAGGAATGTGAGAGGGCTGCCAACTAAGCCAGTGAGATCCTGGGCTGCATTAGGATAGAGTGGAACAGGAGAGAGAGATGACCCCTGGAGGCTGGGACTCAATTTGGGGTGGTTAGGGAGGGTAGGAATAGCTGTAGAACAGCCAGAGGAGACAACTAGGAGGGAGCTCATAAGTCCGTGTTGTCTGAGAGCTGATTATAGGAACTCCCGGGGGCAGCTAGGTGGCGCAGTGGCTAGAGTACCAACCCTGGAGTCAGGAGGACCTGAGTTCAAATCTGTCCTCAGACACTTAATAATGACCTTGGGCAAGTCACTTAACCCCATCACCTTACAAACCCCCCCAAAAAAATACTCCTGGAGGAGGGGAGCAGTTTGGGGAGAGACAGGGAAGCCGGAAAAGGATAGGATAGATAGATCAAGTATCAGTAGGTAAGGGGAAGGAGAAGCCTTGTTCTGCTTGGCTCCAGAAGTAGAAGGAAAAGACTGTAGAGAAACTTCTTGACAAAGAGTGCTGTCCCCAAGAGGGTTGGATCATTGGGAGGCAGTAAGATCCCCACCACAGGGGGTCTTTAGGCAGAAGCTGGATAGCTCTTTGTGAGGGTTGTATACACGATGTATTTCATCATTATCATCATCACCATGGTCATCACTACCATCACTATCATCTCATCATCATCATCATCATCGCCACCTCCATCACTGATGTTGAAATCATTGTCACCCTCACCGTGGTCTTCACCATCATCATCATCAGGACCATCATCAATATGTCATCACCTTTGTCATTTATCACCATCACCATCGCCTTCATCATTGCTGCCATCACCGTTATTATTGTAACTCATCTGCATAGCACCTGAAAAATGTTTGACCTTCCCAACCATAGCAACTGTCATATGCTAGGGATTTTCCAATCATACCCTCTTTTAATCCAAGTTGCCATTCTGAGAGGTAGTGTGGCCAATGGGAAAAAAGCCCTGGGGTCTGGGGTTCGAATAACAGCTTTGCTAGTTACTGACTGTATGGCTTTTGGCAAGTCATTGCCTATATCTGGGCCTCAGGTCCCCTGCTAAATGAAGAGATTGTATTAAATGTTCTCTAAGGTTCCTTCCAGCTCTAAGTCTATTGCCCTCTATGCTCTCACTTGTGATTTCCAATTTCCCTTTGGAGGCATGTTCCTGTCTCCCAAGACTCTAGTCAAAACTATCTCCCTAGTGTCTATTCTAAAACCTTCATGCTTCATCATAGAAGTCATTGCCTCTCATTGTATCTCCAGTAAAGTTTTGCACTTCTGCACCCCCAATCCATACTATCTCTTTCCCTCTTCCCACCCACAGCCTTCTCTTGCCCAAGTGAAGAATCCCCAATTCTTCTTGCCTTTCTTCAGCCATCTTCTCCGCTCCCCCTCAGATCCTCCAGGCAGCCTCTACAGGCCTTCACTGAATGCACATTTCCCAATGCTCATTGGGAATATACTTCCCAATTCAGCTTTAAACAAGTCCAACACGCTGACATCTAGATAACCAGATACAGAAAAAGGATGAGGCCAAGATATTCAGAGTGTCTGAAGGTCAGGACCTGAGGATCCATAGAAAACACAGACTATTTCTCATTTTAGTGGGGATAGATTATGATGCACAAATATTCTTTACTTTATAGAAGACTCTTCCCCTTCATCCAAGGATTCTCCATTGTACCCAGGGAATTCTCCACAGCTTTCCCAGGGATATCGGGTTCTACTCATGCATTTATAAATCCCACTGTCTTGGACTCATGGTAATGAAGAGAAGAGAGGGACATAGGCACAAAACTGCCTCCTTCCCTTCTCTGAAAGCATCCTTGGAGAATCAGGCTATGTCCTCTCCCCTCTGACCTGAAGTCTAAGGGGGGAAAGGGTGGTGCAGGCCAGCAGGGTGTTTCTACCTGGCATGGGCTTCAAAGGGAGGCAGAAGATGCCTCTGTCTTTGTCTGTACATATGGGTCTGGGTGGGAATGCCCAGAAAGGTCCCCCATCAGCTGGGGCTACAGCCCCCAACCTAGGAGCCCAAACCAGCTGGGTCTGCTTTCTCTTGGCAGGAGGCTGGCCCGCTCCACGCTGCTACTCATCCCACTCTTTGGAATCCACTACACGGTGTTTGCCTTCTCACCGGAGAACGTCAGCAAGAGGGAGAGACTCGTGTTTGAGCTGGGATTGGGCTCCTTCCAGGTATGGGAAGGGGAATCAGAAGAGCAGGTTCTACTCCCATCTCCGCTGCCAACTTCTGTGTGGCCTTGATCATGTGCCTACTCTGTGTACTACGTAGACAAAGAAAGGCCAAAGACAGCCCCCAACCTCAAGCAGCTTACAGTCCAATAGGAGAGACAACAAGTAATCAGTGGGTGCAAACAAGATTCTGGTGAGATGAATGAAGATTGCCAGCAGAGGGAGGGCACCCAAGTTAAGGGGGCTCCCAAAAGGCCTCCTATAAGAGCTGGGATTTAAAGGAAACTAGGGAAGTCAGTGGTCAGAGCAGGCAAGGGAGAGTCTTCTGGGCTTGGGGGCTGCTAGAGAAAATGTCTGGAGCCCAGAGATGGAAAGTCTTGTTCTGGGACCACCTGGAAGACCATGGTCACAGGACTTTTGTACAAGGGATAAGGGAGATGTCAGAAGATGGAAAGAGGCAGGGTATGGAGGGCCCTGAATGCCAAACAGAATTTCACTGACTCTCTGAAGCTTAGCTTCCTTAAATGAAGGGCTGGTTCATATGGTCTCTAAGATCCCCCTCAACCCCAGGGCTCTGGGATTGTGGAAGGAGGGACAAGACCTCCTGGGAAAGTCTTCTGCCTTCTGTCCCCTTACAGAGGACACTGTAAATGATGAAAGGAAGAGGGAGTGATGGCCAAATCACATAAAACAACCTACGACTTCCCCTGACTCCAACCCTCCTGCCATCCGCACCCCATTATCCCTCAGGCTCCCAGGCTGCATCAGGGTCTCCCAAAGAGCCATGTCCACATGGACTTTCTGGCTGTCTTCTTAGCCATCACTTTTCAGAAAGAAACTAGTTGTCCCTTCCCGGAGGGAGATTCTACAAACCCTGGTCCTGGACCATGCGCATTCTGGCTCCTCCTCTGCTCACATTTGCATTGATGGACCTCAGTAGCAATAGAAACGCTGACCAGGTTTGGAAGACTTTGTTGAGTTCTGGATGGATTATATCAATTCTTCACCCAACTGGCTGAAAAGCTGCAACTTCTTGCTAGGAGTCTTCTGGATTATTCCCAAAAGCAGGAAGAGGCTTGAGGCAGGAAGCCCGGAAAGCAGCTATTGCCATAGTCCAGGTAGAAGGAAGGGCCTGCGGACCTGGACCAGAGTGAGGTCAGGGTTGGGGGAGAGAAGGAGGTGGGTAGAAGAGATGATGTTCCAGAGGCAAAATCCGGAAGAGATGGTCTGGAACAGAAATCTACCAGATGTTCCAGAACTGAAATCTGCCAGACATGTTCTGGAACTGAGGTGAAATCAGCAAGAGATCCAACAACCATGAAAGCCTCAGGCCTTGGCACCATATTGAATATGAAGGATCAGAGAGTGAGGAGTCTAGGGTCAGGTTGGGGAGCCGAGAGACTGGAAAATGGTGGTGTCCTCAAACTGTAAGAGTGAAGACAGATGGTGGAGAGGGTTGGAGGTGGGGAATAATGAGTTCTGCATTGGACCCATTGTGCGTTAGATGTCACAGGGACATCCAGTTTGAGATGTCTGAAAGGTAGTTGGATATGCATGATTAAAGATAAGTAAACTAGTTAGAGGTAGACAGAACTGAGAAATCCCAACATAGAGATGATGTCAAGATCATCAAGTGAAGTAGGGGAGAGAGAGAACAAAGGAGGGGACCCAGGACATACCCGAACAACTACAATTAATAGGGCATGATCCAGTGGAGGATCCAGGAAAGGAGACAGAGAAGAAGTTGTCAGAGAGTGACCAATGTCCAAGGCTTGAGTAGAATGAGGGTTGAGGAAAAAGTCATAAGATTTGACCACTAAGAGATTAGCAACTTCAGAAGTTTCAGTTGAATGATGTAGTCAGAAGCCAGAATGTAGACTGAATAGGTGGGAGGAAAGGAACACCAATTTTACACACTTCTCAAGTTTTGCCACAAAATAGAAGAGAGATTATAACTAGTGAGGATGAATGGTTCAAATAGGTTTTTTAAGACAATGAAGAAACACAGGAATGTTTGGAGGTAAAAGGGAAGCAACCAGTAGATAAGGAGAAATTGAAGATGTTAGGAAGTGGGAATAATTGGTTCTTGTCCTTCATTATTGAAGACCACCAAAATGACATCACTATGTTTGAGACAAATGACAGTGTGTCCGACTGAGGCTGATCAGGAGAAAGTGGGAATGATAGACTGGGGGGGGGTCTGCAGAGAAGACAGGGATCACTATAGAGAGAATGTAATTTAATTAATAACAAGAATATCTAATATTTACATAGCACCAACTATGTGCCAGACATGCGCCAAGCCCTTTGTAATTACGGCCTTATTTGATCCTCACAACAGCCCTGGGAGGCTGGCACTATTATTATCCTTCACAGATGAGGAAATTAAAGCAAATAAAGGTTAAGTCATGTTCCCAGGGTCGCACAGCTAATAAGTGTCTGAGAATGGAGAGGAATTCGGGTCTTGACATCTTTGTGGGAGACGGAAGTTAAAGAGAAGATAATGCCAGAAGGCAGCTGGGTGCAATGAGATTAGGAGAAACAGGAGCTCTTGGCAAATGGCCTCATTTTTTTCAGTGAACATTAGGCAAGGTTCTTGGCTGAGGTGAGGAAGGAGGAGGAGTCATGGGAAGTTTGACAAGAGAGGATTGGAAGAGCTTCTGTGGCTCTTGGGATAGGGAAACAACTTGCAGCAGTAAAGGCCCAGCTGAGATTCTGTGATACAGATTTGGAGTGGATCCAGTTGGGACAGTCTTCTCCAGTTTCATTCAGCAGCACACGAGTCGAGGCAGAGGATGGCAGGGGTGGTGCAAGACTAGTGTCATTTGGTGCCAGGGCACAAGGGACTCAAGAGAAGAGGGAAGTCGGGGTCATCTTGAAAGGCTTTGGGAGCCATTTCACCAAGATGATTCACTAAGATGGGGCCTGTTGTGACAATGAGAATCAATCCGTGGGGAAAGAGGAGCCAGAAGAGAGGGAAGAGATCCCTCCCCAAGACTGAGATCTGGATGTAGAAAACAGAGCAGATGGGCAAGGGCTGTTGTGGAACAAGTGAATGATGGTGACAGCAGCAGCACAGGGAGCAGGCAGTGTCCCCCTGTGACACGGGGAAGGGGCTGCTTCTACTTATGCCACCTTTGAGTAATGTTTTGCCTCTCTTCTCCCTACTCTGCTCCCTCCCTTCTATATCTCCTCTCTTGCCAGGGGTTCGTGGTGGCTGTCCTCTACTGCTTCCTGAATGGGGAGGTAAGTTCTGGCTTTCTGCTCACCAGTTGTCTTTGCCAAAGGTGGGTGTGGGGGGTGAGCCCCCACAGCCTGGCCCTACTTCTAAAGTGGCCCCTCCTCCCTGTAGCTGCCACACTTCTGGAGCTCTGCCCTTAGAGGCTTCTTCTGTGGGTCTAAAGCTTTTCTTCCTGACAGAGTTGAGCACCTTGGACCTCTGAGAGGGACCACCCACAAAGCTAGCCAGTCCCCAGAATTGAGTGGGACCGAGACCCTGGGGGTAGAGGAAGTGGGTCATGGAGATGGCAAGAAACCCATTTACACAGTGCCCAAGAAAACATTCCAAATTGAGCTGGTGTCATGAGGGAGCCAGTGGACTGGGTGGAAGGGGTACAAGGAGCCCTCAGTTAATGGCACCAAGCGTCCTGTTCAGGACCTCCCTGGGGACAAGGCCAGCAGGGCTTCTCACTGCAGGGTCAAGCCCTGGCTTCCTTTGTCTTTGATCTCAGCTTTCTATCTCTTGGGAAAGAAGTGGGAGAGTGGGAGAGAAAAGGGACCACCATAGCACCAAGCAAAACTACAAAGCAAGGTGGGGAAGGAGTGGGCAAGGCCCCAGTTTTGGTGGCCCACACACACAAAATCACCTTCCAAACTCAAAAAGCCATGACTAATTCTTTGCTGAATCATTTAGTCAACGTTTTCTGGATCACCTGTGGCCTGGTCCTGTTCTGGCACAGTGGGGAGAAGGAAAGACACACACTACTTGAGGAAGCTCTTTGAGTAGCTAGAATGCATTCAGAGAATAAGGATCCCACTGGGGAGGTGGGATGGTGGAGGACCCAAAATCCTGCCACATGATTGGCTGAAAGTACTGAAAATGGCTATCTTAAAAAGTCCAAAGGTAGGCCTAGATGGCTGTAGATGGAGAAGCGTACATCGTGGACTCCCATAACGTGCATCCCTGCTTTCAGCCAGTCATCCATCAGTAGGATCAGAGAAAGTGGGTGACACGTGTGGGATGGAAAGGCTGGAAGTTCAGAGGCCAGGGCTTACAGGGAGTTAGTGAAATGTCTGACCCTAGGGGCAAGCCTGGGGAGGAGTGAAAGTGAATGCAAAACAGGTTGGTTAGGCTGGAAGAAAAGAAGGGATCACGGGCTCTGAAAGTTCTGGTGATAGTTAAGAACGGGCAATGTAGGGATGAGGGCAGTGGAGAGTTGGCAAGATGGGAGATGCTGGAAGTTCAAGGCCCAAGAGACAGTGAGATCTAGAGGATGAACCTCCTGGTGCAGGGTGGAGTAGATCAACTCTAGGGCTTATTCTGGTAGACAGACTTCAAGGCATTTGAAGCCACTTTTTCAACAGAATCTCCCTTTCTCTTCCTCCTGGATTTATTGGCAATATACAGGAATGCTGATGATCTGTGTACATTTATATCCTGTGATTAATGAATTGTTTCAATTAATCTTTAACTCATTAAAGTAAGATACAGGTCATGGTAGATGAAGGTCTTGGGGAATGTTGGTCATGGGAGATAAAGGATTCATGGGCGTTCAAGGAACTCTGAGGACATGGGTTTAGAAGGATCACCAAATTGGACACTGAAGTTTCCAAGGCTGATAGCAAGAGATGTGGAGAGGAGGGCCTTGATTCAAGGGTCAAAGTCATGGAGAAAAGTGGGGATGATCAAAAAGGTTGGTCAGCTGATAGTGATTCAGGGTGCTTCAGTCAGATGGCAAGATATTCCAAGGAAAGGATGTCGAATGATGGTAGAGAGAGACTCTAGAAGGGATTAATTAAGGTGCCCCCCCCACTCCTACTGTCAAACCTGATATGCAGCGTGCCAGTCAGCATTAGAGAAGATTGTCAGAAACATGGGGTCCTCTTGGAAAAGGGAGGGGGAGGAGGAGGAGGAGATCCCAGATAAAGGGAATTCTGAGAAACAGTCTTACCTGGAGCAGAGAAAGGAGCGGAGGCTGGAGAGAGAGGGCAGGACCAGGCATTCTAAGCTAAAGGCCTCAGCCAATAGGAAAGCTCCCAGAGGGTCTTGCTGGGCAGAGTTGTGCTGTGAAAACTTTTTTGAGCTCCTGGAAGACCTGGTTTCAAGGGGCAGGAGGGACCCCACTCACTCTCCTCTTGCTCCAGGGGCCTCCAGGCCTCCTAGCCCCCAGTCCAGGGCCATGGAGGCCAGACTATTTCTCCATTCTTGGCGCTAAGCCGGTGGGCTCCAGGCTGGGCTTTCAGCACGGAGGTAAGCAGCAAGGTCCATAAAGAAATGACCTTTTGAAGTTTCTCCCTAAAGGTGCAATCAGAAATAAAGAGAAAATGGCGGAGCTGGAAAGTCAACCGCTACTTTGCTGTGGACTTCAAGCACCGGCATCCATCCCTGGCCAGCAGCGGGGTGAATGGAGGCACCCAGCTGTCCATCCTGAGCAAGAGCAGCTCCCAGATCCGCATGTCCAGCCTCAATGCTGAGAATCTGGCCACATGAGCAGCAGTCAAGATGGCAGCCACACCGTGGCCACCCTCCTGTCCCTGACAAAACGGAGACGCGTTGTGGGAGTGGGGCCAGGAGGGGAGCAGGGAGGGGAGGCTGGGGCTCCCAAGGGCGTCTGTGTGTCTGTGTGTGTGCGTGTCTGTGTATCTGTGTGTGTGTCTGAGTGAGTGTGTGTCTGTGTATCTGTGTGTGCGTGTGTATCTGTGTGTGTGCGTGTGTGTGTCTGTGTGTGTGTCTGAGTGTGTCTGTGTATCTGTGTGTGTGCGTGTGTGTATCTGTGTGTGTCTGTGTATCTGTGTCTGAGTGTGACTGAGTGTGAGTGCGTGTCTGTGTATCTGTGTGTGTCTGTGTATCTGTGTGTGTCTGAGTGTGAGTGCGTGTCTGTGTATCTGTGTGTGTGCGTGTGTGTATCTGTGTGTGCGTATGTGTGTCTGTGTATCTGTGTGTGTGCGTGTCTGTGTATCTGTGTGTGTGTCTGAGTGTGTGTGTGTGTGTGCGTGTATCTGAGTGTGAGTGTGTGTCTGTGTATGTGTGCGTGTGTGTATCTGTGTGTCTGTGTATCTGTGTGTGCGTATGTGTGTCTGTATCTGTGTGTGTGTCTGAGTGTGAGTGCGTGTCTGTGTATCTGTGTGTGTGTGTGTCTGTGTATCTGAGTGTGTCTGTGTGAGTGTTTGTCTGTGTATCTGTGTGTGTGTGTGAGTGTGTGAGGTGAAAGTGCCATGTCATCTTTCCTTGAATGAATGTCAGGTGTTGGTCTGAAAGTGTGAGCCTGGGAGCCCCAAGTCTTCACGGAGGAGGATGCACTGCTTGTCATTTTTGGAGTGCTTTGGTTTTTCCCCTGTTCCTTCCCCTCACCTTGTAAATAGATTCCCAAAGTTGGGAAGCCAGGTGCACCTTCCCAACGCTGGCAGTGCCCATCCCTGCCCATTGGAGCTGCAGCCTCCCTCATTTCATGCAGCAGGGGTCAGGGAGCACTCGCCACCCTCTCTGCCTCATTAGGGGTCCCCCGACCCTCAAGGCCCCACAGGATGGTTGGGGACCCCTGGTTGTTCTTGGCTTGCTCCCATCCTCCAGGGCCCTGGCTGAACCAGACCCCTTTTCAGAAGTTGCTTTGGCTGGCACCCTCAAGATGGGAGATAAGTCGGAGGGAACATGGGGACAGTTCTTTGTTTCCCAGTAGGGGTAGGGTGGAGTCAACCCACCAGGGGGATGAGGGAAGGGTTTTGGTCCCCCGTCCCTGGGGCAGAGGTGGCACTGGGGGGGTAGCTGAGCCTGGGCCCTCCCGGCTCTGCTCCAGCCAGGTCCTGAGCCGGTCCCGAGACCACGATCATGGGACGTGGGAGGACACCTTGGCCTGCGCACCTCCTCCCTACCCCGGTCTCTGCATCTTCGCCAAGGCTCTTCTTGGACTCCATTCGTACAAATTGTTGTCTATAGCATTTCTGAGCCACATCCGTCCTGCCAAGCAGCCCCGGCCCCCGCTCCTGTGTGACATCTGGCAGTCCCAGAGGGTCTTCTCCCACCACCAGCAGCTGAGCCTGAGGGAGCACCCTGGGACTGGACAGCCCCCCCACCCCCCAAAGACCCAGCCTCTGCTGATGGGAAGGACACCAGCCTCTGGGGGAAACGCAGAGGCCGGGGTTGGTGCCCACTCCCCATGTGAACGAGGGCCCTCCCCTTCTGCCTGGCCTTACAGCCACAGCTCATCATGCCCAGTGTGAGGACGGGGCCAGGGAAGCCAGGGAACCAGCTTTGGGCAGCAAGGAGTGGGGCCAGGCCCCTGGGCCGTCCAAGGGACCAGTGCAGAGGTGGAGGCCTTGCTGCTCATGCTGATGGCTTTCTTCAGGGTCTGGATGGGCTTTTCTGTCTTTCTTGAGAAGTAGGGGACCTTTCCTGGGGACAGGACCTGTGGGAACACCTGGAGACAGGAGTCCATCTAGGGTCAGGGGTGGGGGAGTGAGACATTCCACCAGCCAGGGAAACCACCCCAGGCTTTTGGCTTAGAGATGGGCCCCCAACCCACCTGGTTCCCCTCTGTTACTGAGGGGCCCAAAGCAATTATTCCAGGACGATGCAAAGTGAGAGGAGGAGGACTGGACCTGAGCACCACTGTGCCAGAGGGAGGATGACTGAGGAGACAAAGGTCTTGACCCAGAGGAGTCTGGACAGATCTTCTGGCCTCTTGGGCACCCACTGCCCCACTGGACCAGACCTTTAAGTGCTGGGCCCCTGGATACCACCCCCATGGAGCCTCTGTTTCTGGGGAGCTTTGCCTGCTGAGCTTGGCAGGAGTGGATCCCCTGTGGGCCAGGCTGGCCCCTAAAGGATGGGATCATTGGGCCTAGGACTTTGCCTTTCCCTGGCATGAAAACCCACCCACTCAATATGCCTCCCTCTCCCTTCTCAGGCCTTATTGGCAGCTCAAGTCTAGTGGGAAGGTCACCCTGGAGCCCCTGGGTCCGGGCCCTCACTGGGCCCGAGCTCCCACCTCCTCCCTCTTGGCCAATCTCTAAGACCGGATGGCCTACATTGTAGGTGGGAAATCACAGGAACCTTCTGTTTGGGGGGAATCAGGGCTGATTCCAAGGAGGACAGAGGCCACCGCCTCAGACACCCACTGTGGGCAGGGGCCCACATCCTGGGAGGACAGACAGTGACGGGGCAAGACGAGACTCATGGTTGGACAGCGAGAGGTGTGGGTGGTCTTGTGACCAGCCTGGCTCAAGGCCCCATTGAAGAGTCTAAGAGGAATGGGGAAAATGGAAAAAACCCCCACCCCCAGCTCCCAGTCCCCCAGAGTCCCCCCTGGGTGGCCCCTCCAGTGGGCCACCACGTCTCCCCCTTCCCCTAGGTCTCAGGGAGGTGCCTCTGAAGCCATGTGCTGATGCCTCCTTGTCTATGGGGAACTCACTTCGTCACCCCCAAAGCTGATGGGAGGCAGGACCCCTAAGTTGAGATTCGGCCCCACCCCAACTCTGGGGCCTCAGTTTCCTTGGCTACAAAACAGCAGCCTAGCAGGTGGAGAAGGCACTGGGCTGAAGTCAAGATTTGTGATCAGATGTCACCTCTGAGGGTCCTGGGCAAGCACCCCACCTTTCTGGGCCTCAGAGGACCGCCTCAGACTTGTGTTGCTGGGGAAGCCTCCAACCCCTGGAAGCCCCAGACCATTTCCTCCACGGGATAAGAGCTGGGTAATCTATTCCCACGGACACCCGTCTGCCTCCCGTGGGCACCCAAGGATGAGGAGGTGGCTGGGCTAGGAGACCCAGGGGGATGGGGACCCTCCCCTCGGGGTCCCTCACCAGGGAGAGGACAGAGCACCCACCGTCATTGCCCCTTGGGCTTGGGCAAGACGAACAAGAGGCATGGGGCGCCCAGACCCACCCCCACCACTGCCCAGCCAGTGGGATCTCTTAAGGCTCCCGCTCGGGATCACCTGAGCAGCCTCATCCGTACAATGGAGTTGGAGCGTAATGCCCACCCTGGCAGCTCCCAGGTGTGTTGGAGGAGCCAGTGAACTAGATACCCGCCCCCCGGCCCAGCTCCCAGGAGCAGGGATTTCACATAGGAGCCCCTCTGTCTTTGTAAATGGTCAGCTGGCCTTCCCCACCCTCCCCGGCCCCAGCCTAACCTTCCGGGGAAGCCCAGGCCCAGCCCTCCCCATCCTCAGCCCCACAGGTGAGGTCTGGGAAGCCCCCCAGGGAGACTCCGGCAGCAGTGGGGGGGCAGGTAGGGGGTCTGGCGGGGGGCTCGGGCTCTCCATGCTTATCTTGTGAATAACTGGGGGAGGGGGATGTTCCTGCGGCACCCCCATGAGGGGACGGCTTCCCCCAACAGATGAGGACGCAGCCCCACTCCTCACAGACCCTAGACGGGCTGAGAATCTTCTGCGAAGCGTCACAGGGGTCCACGGGGGCTCCTCTCCCCACTTTCTTGCCTTCCCTCCCACCTCGGCTCCCTGTCCTGTCCAGTGGACGTCTGTCTTGTCGTGTTTGGATTTCCACGAGGGGTGGGGTCATCCTGGGCCTCCAGCTTTGGTCCCCGGGCTGGGGGGGACTGGGGGGGGTCACTCGTCTGTGTTGATGTCAAACTCTTGGGCCCTGCTCCAGCCCCTGGAGAACCTGCTCCCCGGCCGGTGGTGGCGTTCTCCAAGATACCCCCCGCCCATAGACGGTTCAATAAATGTTTTCTCATTGCTGTGTGTCCTGCTGCAGAGCTGGGGAGCCCCGGGGGGGGCGTGCAAAGACAAGACAAACCTGACAAACATGCATGAAGCGCCTCCTTCCAGGTGCCGTGCTAGTGGCGGAGGCGCAGAGGCAAAAGACCCCGCTCTCCAGGGGCTTCCGCCCTAATGGGGGGGGCGGCGTGCAAACAAATGATACCAAACAGACAAGGGCAGGGAAGTAGGCACGCAGCAGAGGAGACACTGGGATTCAGGGGGCTAGGTGCGGTTTCCACTGGGGCTTAAGAGAGGCCCAGGAGATGAGCAGTCAGAGAGGGCCAGGACGAGGGGGGACCGGAGAGATGGCGGCCCTCGTTCATGGACTGACCCGAGAGAAGGACCGGAGCCCAGAGCGCCCGGGAGCCCGGGGTCCTGGCCTGAAGAGGACGTGGCATCAGGGAGTGACGTGGAGAAGACTGGAGAGGGACCAGAAGTCACCTCAAAGTGATGGCGAAGCCTCCTGGCCCAAGGCCAGAAGCCAGGCCTACGGCCTAGGGATGGACACTTGCTTGTGCGTCTGTTTACAGGAGAGGAGAAAAAGTGGCCGGAGGGGAGGCAGGCGGCTGGACCCTAAGCAGGCAAAGGCTGACAAGGAAGAGGGACAAGCCTTGGGGTCCTCAGAAGGGAGCCCACAAGGAAAGGGGGAGGAGGCCAAAGGAGAGATTAGCAAAAGGTAGAAGAGGGGTGACCCCCGGTGCGGCCCCCTAGAGGGGAAGTCTTCTCTCCAGGGAGAGGAGGGCAGGATCGGGGGTTTGGGCACTCAGGGAGCCCACTCCTCCTCCACAGCCGGGCGCCGAGCTCCTAGATTCCTTGGGGAAGAGGTTTCAGGGCAAGGGAGGAAAAATGCCCAGGTGGGGGGGGTCAACAGTGCGTCCCCCAGACCTGGGCACAGAGGGGTCTTGCCCCAGGGCAGCACCCTCTCTAGCCACCGCAGGAGATGAGGTTTGTAAGAAAGAGCGAAGCCCAACTTAGACGGAAGACCCCAGGGGACCACAAACCAAAGAATGAGGAAGGTAAATAGTACAGGAAATGAGAGGACGAAAGTTCTTAGAAAAAGGTGCAAAAAGGGACATTTTAAAAAGCTATGAACCAAATAAGGTGGGGGAAGAGAGAAGACTTTACTTGACTGTTTAACTGAGAAGAAAAAAAGCAGGAGGGTGAAATAATTATCTGAAAGTAAAATAGAAAAGGAACTAAAAAGCAAAACTCTGGAGCCGGGAAAGGAATAAGCATGGGAGTGGAGCTCTGAGTGTGAGGGCACACACTGTGTTTGTGGCAGAGAGAAAATTCCAGTTCAAAAAACTTAGAGACAAAGGGAAGAAAATAGAAACCTAATTCATAACTTCAAATATGAATGGATTAAACCAAATGAAAAAGAACGACAAATTGGATAAGAAAACCACCTCATAGTCTCTTAAGAAACACATTAAAGGGAGCAGCTAGGTGGCACAGTGGATAGAGGACTGGCTCTGTAGTCCGGAGAGTTGAGTTCAAATTCAGCCCTGGATACCTGATGCTTACTGTGTGACCTTGGGGAAGTCCTCAGAAAAAATGAAATTAACAACAAAAACCACAGAAACTGTAAAATAATACTACTAAAAACTGGTTCTTTGAAAAGATGAATCAATTTGAAAAGTTTTTGATGATAAAAAAGAAGTCAGGAAATCAAATCAACAAAATAGTAAAGAGAAATTACAATAAGCCAGAAGAAACAGCAAGACTAATCAGAACCTGGCATACGCAGTTCTGTGCTAACAAAACCGAAAACCTAGAAGAAAGGGAGAAATACCTCCACAAGCATCAGTCAGACCCACAGGAGATCAGAGAAGCAAGGGGGGAGCTGGTTCGGAGAGATCTTGTTGAAATTGCAGGCCAACATCCTCCGGGAAGATGAATTCAAAAAAAATTAAATAAAAAACTGTCTGATAGCCTAGAATAAGAATCCTTCCTTATGAGCCAGCCAGGTTTGAAACAGGGATCCGAGGATGGCTCCGCAGTGGAGAGACCATCAGATCTCATTGAAAATGGAAAGTGCAGAAGCATCAGTAGAGGCAGGAGAAGCCTTGGACACAGCACGCCATCCACCCAGGCTAGAAGCCCTACCCAGGGCAGCCGTGGGCAACCTTTCTCCATATCACAGAGAAGCCTCTAGACCCCAAAGCCAGCTCCATGTGCAAGGAGAAATGGCGCAGAACCGTTGGCAAGGAATACGGGCAAAGCCAGGGCCCCGGCTCTCCCGACCGGTATTTGACACAGTTCTGAAAAATATCTGCAATAAGCCAAGAAAAGGAAATTAAGGCAGGATGACAGGGAGAGTGGAGACGAAATATCCCGACTTTCTGACACTAAAACAGCGTGCTTGGAAGACTCTAGAATACCAGCATCCGTTCAGGCTCCCAAATAAACCACCACAAGGCAACGTGTGTCTTGATCACCACAAAAACCCCTTCCAAATAACTAAAAATACTTTGGTAGCTGGAGATTTGCTCCCCAAAGTCTGCAGAAGACTGGAGAGCCGGGGTTGGGGCCTGGGGGGGAGGGGGTCCGCAGTCGAGGGGAGTTTGGGGGGCATTGGAAGGAACCCTATGGGCTTTCCATTGGGAGTCAATGCCCACGATAGGGAGGAGATGGGAAGGGGCCACACCTGGCCGCATTCAGGACCCACCTCTGCCAGCTCCTGGGGGTGTTCCCTGAGGGTGTGGCCCCCAACCTCCTGCCCTGTCTTTGCCTCTCCTTGTCCCAGAGGACCCTCCCCCCGGGTGGGCTCTCTCCTCAGACAGGCACCCCATTCAGGGGGCTTTCAGGTCCTCTCTGCCTCTCTCCCCTCCGTCTGAGCCAGGCCAGTGGGGTGCCTGAGACAACCTGGGGCTGGGTTCAAGTTGGGGCCCCGAGCCCCAACCCATGAGTTGGCCACCCCAGAACTTGGGGTCCGGAGCATCACAGCTCTCTAGTCCCGGCAGAGGGAAGCCCAGGCCCTGACGAGGGGCACGAACTGGCCCCTCCAGCCATGACTCGGGCTCCAGGGGCAAGGGGTCCCGGCCCTCCTGCGGCAGGAGCCAGGAGACCCCGCACTGCCGCCCCCCAGCCTTCCAGACTAGAAGGCGGACAGAGGGGCCTCCCTCACCCCTTCTCCAGAGGCAGAGTTCTCGGCTGGCGGAGGGGCAGACGCTCCTGTCTCCTCATCCTCTGCCAGGAGCCCCCCTTCTTTCCATGGCTGCCTGACTGCCCCTCCTCGGCCCCCCATCTCCCCAAGGTCTGGCCTCAGACACCGCTTGCTTCCTCAGGCCACCCTGGGCTGGGGAGTGCCCAATCTCCCCTGGGGAGGCCTCCGGTACTCCCTAGCACCCCAAGCTCCCCGCCAGCTGGGCTCACGTCCAAACAGCCGGGCTGCGAGATCCTCACGTTACCAGTGAGCCAACGGAGACAGCGCCGCCCACAGCAACGGCAGCAGCTTGTAGGGACACGAGGGGTGACCCCACGCCAAGGATCGGGGGGCTAGAGCTGGGAGCCCCCCAGACCCCGCCCCAGGCCATTGAGTTGAACCATTCCTTGGCCAGATGAAACTGAGACCCAAAGGGAGGGAGGAAGGAGGAAGGAAAGCAAGGAGAGGTGCTTGGGGCAGAACTCAAACCCAGGACTCCGCCTGGGGGCTCTGCCTCTGCACACTGGCTCTGCCCCTTTAACACCTGTCTGGGGAAGAGCTGCCCGCCCCGGGCCACAGCTGGCAGAGCCGGTGTGGGCAGCTTCCTCTTCCTGGCCACCTGGGGCCCCTGGAGCTGTAAACTGAGCCCCCAGCTCCCCCTCCCCCCAAGCAGGCTCCCCAGCCCGGCCCGGGTTTGTTTTGCACTTGGCAAACAAGGGAGGGCCCGGCCAGGCGGTGCCCAGGGGCAGGCAGGTGACCACTCCTCCCACATCAGGGGGCAGAGGCCCCAGAGCCTGGCACAGGCGCAGAGGCTGCAGCTGCTTCTCCAGAGCAGGTACTGCTCACTGGGGGGGGGGGGGGCAGGGGGGTCCCGGGGTGGTTTGGTGGTTGGTGCTCCGGGGCCCGGGCCAGGTCTGAAGCTCATAGGGAGGCTGGGGGTGGAGGGGCCCTGGTGCACCCTGTCTCCACCCCCAGGGCAGATCCGGCTCTCCTCCCCCCACCCCAGTGGCACTGCCCCATCAGGCCAGAACAGTGCCAGCTGGTCCCTGGCCCTTCCAGGTTGGCATCTGCCGAGGGGGAAAGAGCAGGTATCTGGAACGTCAAGGACGTGGCACCCTGGGGGTCGGAGTGGGCTGCCTCTGGCAGTGGGGGCTGCCCTTGCAGAGGGCACCAGAGGCAGAGAACGTGGTGCATATGAAGAGGGAGCCCTGGGTCCCCAAACTATGCCCTGCATGTCTATGCCTTCCCCCTGACCGTGGCCAGGATGCCAGGCAAAGCTGGGGTAACGAGCATTGGACGGAGGGTGCCTCTTCCCTGGTGGACACCCCATTCGTTTACATGGGGTGGTGAGGTGGCCCAGCGGCTAGAGCCGGGCCTGGAGTCTAGAAGACTCGAGAGCAGACTCTGCCTCAGCCTCAAGCTGTGTGACCCTGGGAAGTCACGTCGTCCCATTTGCCTCAGTTTCCTCATCTGTCAAATGAATTGGGGGAAACGGCCAACCTCCCGTGTTCCTGCGCAGGACTCCAATGGGCCAGAAGAGAGCCCCCCGCACCTGGTAGGCAGCCCCTCCTCCCAGGTTGGCAAAGATGCTGCCGAACCCGGCGGCCCAGCGCCAGGGCCCAGGCACTGCCTTTGGGCTGCCCTCTGCCCACGAGCCTTCCCACGGCGCCAAGTGCTGGGCAGCCTTGGTTTCCCAAGAGGACCGCTGGCTTCCTGTGGGGGGAGAGCTTGGCCTTTGGGGGCATCGGGCAAAGTCGGGGGCCTCGCCGTCCCCCGAGCAGGCCTGCTGAGGTTCCTTAGAGGCTCCCACACTGACCTGCTCCCTCTTATCTCCCCAGATGAGAACCCCGCTGGAGGGGCCCTGGGTTCTGTGCTGGTGCTCCTACCAAGGAGAGGAAGCCCCTCCCAGGGGCGGGCAGCCAGGGGGGCACCAGGAGGCATGCAGGACCCATGGCGCACCCACTTGACCATCCACCGTCTCCGCCAGTCCCCTCACTGGAAGACGCTGGCCCTTCCTGGGGCCGGTCGGCCGGCCTCGGACTCTCGTGTGCCTTTGGAGTCAGGCACTGATGGGCAGGGGCCTCCCGGGCAGGAGTCCCCGGGCACCCCGCCCCCCCTGGAGAGTTCTGCTGGCCCCCCGGGGCTGGGCCACTATCCTTTCCCAAAGAGAAAAGCCCCTCGCATCTCTGAGGCTGCCAGGAGCCTGGGCCTCTACCGAGCCCCTGAAGCCCCCCAGCAGGGTGGGGGCAGGGCCGTGGATGCCTGAGAAGCCCCCTGCTCTACTCCCAGACTTCTCCCCATTCTCTCCCAGAATCCCAAACCAGGGGAGCCTGACCGGCCCCAGCGTGCCACCTCCAATGGGGACCAAGGACCGGAAGACGTCTTTGAGGGGGCTGCCGGCCTGTGGCCCCCAAAGAGCCGAGATCCCCAGGGGGGCCAATACTGGCCATGTCCTCTTGAAAGGGCCCAGGAGCAGGGAGAGTAGTGGCCAAAGGGCCGGACCCAATAAAGTGTCTGGCAGAGGCTCCGACTGATCCATGGGAGTCTGTGTGGGCAATGCGGGCATTGGGGAGGCATGGGGGCGGGCTCGGAAGGCATTGGCACACCCTGGAGCCATTTCCATCCTACAGATGAGAACCCCAAGGTCTCCAAGGTCCCCTACCAGGGGAGCTGGGCTGACCTGCAACCCAGGGCTCCTGATGCCGTGCCCGGAGCTGGCCTTCCAAAGGGCCCAGGCCGCCAGGGACCACTCTGTCTCACGATTGTAAGGGTCTGTGGTCCTAAGCTGCACAAAGTGGGGGTGCAGAAGCAGGGTGGGCCTCCAGGATGTGTGGCCCTGTCGCCTCACCTGCCTCCGTTTCCTCACCCCACCCCCTGATGGGGTGCTCCTATCTCCCCAGACTTCAGCTGTGGTTTCGCTCTGCCCAGGCTCCTTGGGGTGTGTGTGGGGGGGTCCCCACTCCAGTGTCCCCTGCACAAAACAGGCACCCAATAAGCCATCTGCCCACACCGAGTCCTTCTCAGAGCAAAGTGATCTCTGCCGGCATCTGGACCAACCTGGGCTAGCATCTTCCACCCCCCCCCCACCCTCAATGAACAGACAAGCCTACAGGGGTCCCTCAAAGGGTGACTTCAACCCCTGCTCTGAGGGAGGGGGGCTCCCCTTCCCTTGGTCCCTCGACCCCCAAGCCTTCAGACCCCATCCTTCATTGCCTAGGCCAGGTGGGGATGGGGGTGGGGAGGTGCTCATCTCCATCTGCCCGCCTGCCCTGCCCATTTCAGGGAGTGACCTTCCTGAAGCCCCCCCAGAGGGGCCCCCTCCCAATAGATATCAATACTTTGGGGAGTTTGCTTCTTGATTCATCCTTCATCCAAACACCCCAAGAATCTCCCCAAGGCCCAAGATAGCCCTGCTGGAACTAGAAGGGCCTCTGGCCCTCCCCAGGGAGCATCTGAACTTGGGTTACCGGTCCCCACCCCACGCTGCTCCGGACCGTCCGGGTCAATGTTTCCTCGGCCGTGCGTCCTGGTGCTTACAGTAGGGTCTGGTATACAGTAGGCAATGAATAATTGTGCTCATTGGACCTGTCCACCTGGCAGAGACACCTCCTCACCGGAGAGCATTCCGAGCATATGTGGGCCCAGACAGAGCTGCCTCCTGCAGCGTCTCACCTGACCCACGTCCTGCTGGCACCCGGTGCTCAGCCAGGGAGGGGAGGGAGCCTGCACGGAGGAGGCACCCCACAAGCCGGGGGTGGACTTTCTGGCCAAGTCTGTCCTCCAAGGCAGGCTCCAACCCCAGGGCCGCTGAACGGCAGCCTAGACTGGCACCCGGGCCCTCGTTGACCACAAAGACAGGAAGCTGACTTCTTGGGGGGCTGGGGAGGGGAGTCACATTTATTGACCTTGTAACAGTGCAGGGGATGCTCACCCCCCCCCCCAAGGCTGCACAGCAAGGGTCACCACAGGTGGGTTTGGGGCCCAAGCCCTGGCGGTCAGGACCAGGGAACCACCTCACACCCCAAGTCTGGGGGAAGCAGTGTGCGGGTGAGGTCAGCAGTCGGCAGTGGTGGGCAACACGTCCACATACACTGTCTGGGTGTCCAGAGACTTCAGGGAGACGTCTTCTGTGAGCTCTAGGGCATAGAACAACGGTCAGCTTGGACCACACTCGAGGCCGAGGGCCCGGCCAGCTCTTCCCCTCATGTCGGGCCACAAACAGCAGGCACCTACTCCATAATGCAGGAGAGCAGAGAGCAGAGCCCGGGAGGTGGATGTCCTGGGCTCACACTGGGGCAGCTGCTTCCCTGGCCGGGCCCTGTCCTCTGGGGGTCCACCCTCCCCTCCATCCAGCAGAGAATGTCCAAAGAAAGCTGCCCGCTCACCCTGGGTCTGGGACTCGTTCAGAAAGAGCCGGAGCCGCCGGCTGCGCAGGCCAAACACCTTGGCGGTCTCATGGAGCAGGCCCTGGTAGGTCAGGGGCTTCTGGCCCAGCGGGTTCTCCAGAAGCAGCGTCCCTACCTGGCCCACCAGACACTCTAGGGGAGAAGCAACATCTCAGGTCAACCCCCCCCCCGCCCCACCCCTGGTCAAGGGCGCCCGTGGGGTAGGCCCAAGTCCATTTTGGATGCTCTGAGAGCCTCTCCTGACTGCCAGGCCCAGAGGACCCCTCCTCAGGCCCACACTGCTTCTCCCCCTGCCCTCATCAAGAGGCTGTCAGAATTGGGGAGACCCCACACACACCTTGAGGCCTTGCATTCACCAACTGTAGGTTGAGGAAGCTGCAGAGAACTTTGGGGTTCTGGACTGCTGCCGGGGGGGATCCTGATGTCACACACAGGGTCTTCCCATTGAGGCTGAACAGGTCTGTTTTGTTGACCACTTCTGAAAGGTGGGTGGGTGCTTGTGAGTCCCAGTCATGAGCCAGGAAGGTCAGGGGTGAAAGCAAAAGACCCTCAGGGCTCACGTACCACTTTAGGGGACACACAGAGGGTGGTCAGGGGCCCATCAAGGACGTAGGACAGGCCCAGGAGCTGGTAGCATTCCCCCAAGTCACATGTGGGGAAAGGCCACTGGCCCAAGAAGTGGAAAGCCCCCACTCTGGGGACCTACCCGTGGTTCTCATCCCAAGGGAGGTCCCTTTAGGGGCCCAAAGATGACGGAGCCTCATCTTGCCCTTGAGGGGCTTATTCTTTCCTGTGGTCAATGTACAAGTGACCATGGTCCTGGTCCTGGAGCACCCACAGGGGCAGCCAGAGAAGGCCTGGGCAGAGCCTGGCAGAGGCTGTAAGGACAGGGCTGGTGTGGTAAGGGCCGGCACAGCTTCTTTTAATTCCACCTCTTCGAATGGCCTCATTTTCCCACTTTCAACTACAAACCTGTCTTTTCATGGAAAACAGCCAGCTCAGGTGTGCGAAGGTTAAAGATGCTGCCGATGGCGCCCTTGAGTTTGGGGAGGTCGAGTCGGTGATCTCCTTTAGGGTTCTCCAGAAGCAGGACGCCCCCTAAACAGACCAGTGGTGGTCACTCCTGCACCCCCAGTCATTCCCCGAAGACCCATGAAGGATCCATCAGGGCGGGCAGAGACAAACCCATAGGGAGGAGCTAGAGAGAAGGGAGGGAGGGAGCCATACCAGGTGACAAGGAGGCAAAGCCGGCCCCAACCCTGGGGAGTCGGGGATGCACCTCATCTGTGACAATCTCCCCAGCCTTTCTGGGGGTATGGCAGCTGTCAAGCACTGAGGAAGAGGAGCTCCTGGGGCCATCCCATTAGATGAGAGGGGTTCAGGAACCCTTCAGGGCCTGTGTCCAACGGCCTCAGGACTGGGGGGAGGTCAGCTCTCAACCCTCTGCTCAGTTGGCCTCCCCCAGGGCCAGGTCTGCCTCCTTGTTGCCTGGGGGTGAGGGGGTCCTGCTGATGCTGTAGGGCTGGGTCCTTTGCCCCACTTGATACATGAACATGGTGCTACATGGGGAAGGGGAAGCAGGCCCTGACATCTGTGGCGGCGCTCTTCTCTTACCTTGCTCTTTACCATTGACACAAACGGTAAGATTGACATAGGCGCAGGCTGGGGTAGGTGGGGCCATGCCTTGGGTGAGGGTGATTTCCAGGTCAGAGCCCTTTAACTGAACGTAGGACTGAGCTCAGCGTCTTAGCCACTCCGTGAACTCTGCCCCTGGGGGAGAGGGGGGGCCACCAACCAGGGTCCCCCCAGGGCACCCAATAAGTCATCTCCCAGCCCAAGGCAGCTGGCTCCACTGTGGGCCAGCCCCCCCCCCCCCATCCATGACCCCCTTGATGCCCCGGGGTCAAGCGGACTCGCCCTCCCCTCCCCACACCCTCCTCAATCTTCTGGCCATGTCTTCAGGTCAGTCCCCTAGTTTGGATTATTTTCTCTTAGAGGAGACAGATCCTGGGGACTACCCACCCCGCCAAAGCTGGCCGGGACCCTCAGAGGTTTGGGGGTGTGAGGACCACCTCGCTCACCTGAGTCACTTCCTGAATGAGCACTCTGTCTGACGGAGGCACCGGGTAGGGCTGGAGTGGGGCCTTGATGGTGGCCAAGATGAAGTCCGTGTGACTCTGAATGATGGTGTCCAGGTAGTCGCCTTTGGAGGGCGACCGGTAGTAGACGGCGATGTCGTCCGTGGGGACCAGGTTGCACTTCAAACCGGAAATGAAAAACCCAAGACCGGCATCAGTGGGAGAGGGTGGGGCCCTCAGTGCACGGCCCTGCAAGGCACTCATATCTCTTCTCCACCAGGATACGGGTTCCCGGCTCCCCCTCGTGCCCGGCTCACCTTCTTTCGCAGCTTCTGAATGCGGTTGATGACCTCCCGGGCCATACCTTCGTCCACCATGCTCTGGTCCGGACTGACATCGAGGAGCACCAGGACCTGTGGGGGGACAGCCAGACGATGTGGCGGGTCAAGGGCCTGGACATGAGGCCCTGGACAAGCCTCTCTCGGGCCCCAGGCTAGGTCTTCTCCAGCCTCCACTTCCTTGCTGCTTGTGACCTCTGGCCAGACCTTGGCTGTCCTCCCAAAGCCCCAGTGTCCATTAGTCAGGGGGTCTCACAAGTCCCTTTTGTGGCTCCTGCCTCCCTGGACCACAGCCAGAAAGCCTGAGTGGCCAGCTGACCGCCCTGCAGGAGCCTGGCACCATGAGGGACTCAGCCTGGCCCAGGGGGTGCCTCACTGGGTCCCCAAGAGGGCCATGGAGAGCACATGAGCACACGCACACAGACATACCCTGAACACAACTCACCACACGCACACTCAGACCCACACACACACACACACACACTCACATTTCTGCTCCACATACAGACTGGTCTTTGGGCCTGTGGGGACTTGGGGTAGGATCAGTGTGAGAGAAGGAAGAGAGGGTTTCACCCACAGGCCAGAGGCCAGACCCTGCTCCACAAGCCTCATTGGATGAGGGAGCCCAGCCTCCCACCGGCCTCCCATCTGCCTCCCTGCCCTTCAGTCTTCCCAACGCCCCACCCTCCACTCTCTCTTACCCCTTCCTTCACAAGAACACAGCCCCCCCCTTCAACCTTCTCTCAGAGCCCTCCGCTGAGGAAAGGAGAAAGCATGGTACCCCCTCCTCCCCAGGTAAGGGGGGCTAGCACAGAATGCAGGCCCCGGAGTCAGGGTGTTCCAAGTTCAAATACTACCTTGGACACTTGCTAGCTGAGGGGCCCTGGGCAAGCTGCCTGCTTCAGTTTCCACAAGAGAAAAACGGGGACAAGAATAGCAGCCCCCTCCCAAGGGTCATGGCGGCATCCTGGAAGTCAGGGTCCCTTGCATTCCTGAATAGGGGACAGCAACCCAGAACCAGACTGCCCACGCCTCGCTGACCAGGAGGAGGTGGCTGGGGGGAAGGGAGGACCTGAGCATCCGAATGCGCCTCGTAGTGAGACGAAGTCCCTTGGGCCTGGTCGAAGGTATATAGGAGGCGGACGTCTTCTCTTTGAAGCTCGTGTCCATTCACGACAAGGGAACCTGTGGGAGACACCATGGGTGGGCTGGTGCACAGGCTCCCTGGGAAGGGTAGGAGGGAGGGAGGGAAGCAAGGGAATCCCACATGGCTGTTCCTGGGGACGGAGCCTGGAGCTCTGCTACCACAGCCCAGTGATCCCACCAGGCTCAGCCTGCCCTTGCCTATGGGCAAACAACTAATTCAAGTCCAGTTGGTTAGGCAGGGAAAGGGTCAATATTCCATGAAACCAGCTTCAAGACAGTGAAGCACGTCGGTGTACTGGGGACCTCAAGATGCCCATCACCAGTCTTGGCCTGTTCTTCCAGGGCCAGGTTCCGCCCGGGATGCACGGAGAAAGTCTGGCCATACACTTGGGGCAGCCAGGCCACCCTCCCATCCTCCTGCACAAAGGGGATGTCAGCTAGGGTCCATTGTCCGTGGTCTGCTGGCCACTCCCCTCTTATCGCACCCAGAGCCTCCTGGGGTGCTCCCTTTGCTCCATCTGCCCCATGCCCAGATGGCTGAGCCCTGAAGAGTGATGGGCAGCTGGCATCAGCAGATTTCCGCCACTGTGGAGGCAGTGGGGTCCGATGGATTGGTCACCACATACCGGTCTGCTGCAGGTGCTCCAGCTGCTCGTTGGTCAGCTCCTTGATGGATGCCATCACAGCCTTGAAGGCCCCTTTGAGGCGCTTGCCTAGCACCATGTGGTCGGGCTCGGCTCTGAGCCGGATGCCATACTTCTTCTTATCTGTAGACAAGGTCACCTGACGAACGTTCAGCTCCTACATTTAAAGATAAATGATGACTGGACTGCAGGCGGTGGCACTGGGTCCAGGTTTCTGAGGGTGCTCGGGAGTGGGGGGGGGCAGTTACCTACATGGGAGCACTTCTTAAAAGGGAAGGACTGGAGGAACAGGGGCCGGGTGGACGTGGAGAGGGGAGAGTCGGCTCTTTCCCAGGCGCAGGCTCAGGGCAGGCTGCACTAGCCTACCCACCTGGAGGAATAGTCTTGGGAGAGGATGGGGCTGCCGTTGCCCCTGCCCGCAGAGGCCTCACTCACCTCAAGGATGTATTTCTCCAAAGACCGGATGTCCTCCAGGGCCTCAGGGTCTTGGTGGATGACCACAATCTCCTTCAAAGGATACTGGAGGAAGAAGAAGGGTCATGACCTCCGTGCCTGGTGCCCACACCTCTCCTGATTCAATGAATCTTTGAAGTGACCAGAAGGCCCAGGCTGCGGCATCAGAGCTGGGGAGCAGGAGCTAGAGCCGGAGCCAGCCCACTCCCCAACCCAGAGGCAGACCCTCCTTTCCAGGGACCCCCTCAGCCCAGGACTCTCCCCTTCTCACTTTGATTGGAATTGTCTTCCGGTCACGGATGACTCGGCCCAGCTCAATGACCGACTGCATCCTGGAGACTGCATTCTCTGTCTTCTTGTCAATCAGATCCTCTCTGGTGTGGGAGGATAGCACTCTAAAAGGGGAGGAAGAGCGCATGCCCGCCTCCCCTGCCTAAGGCCCCTCAGGGAGCCCCCATGCACTCACCCCCAGCCCCCGACCAGGACAGGGACCAGCCCAGGCCACCCCCCCACTCCTCTGACTCTGGCCTCAATGGGGGAGGGACCCCCACTCTACCATGCCCCAGAGGGAAGGAGGGGAGCAATTGGGGGTGCTATTGCTCACCGGACATGAGGGAGCATCAGGTAGTGGATGCTCAGGGTGTCCTTTTCCCGGACTGAGGCTGGGTCAATGAGAGTCTTTAGATTTTGGTAAATCAGCTCCGTGAGGAAAGGTGTGTAGGGGGCCTGTGTAAAGTTGAGAAGGGAAGGCACCTGCCTGATAGGGCCATGGATGGCATGGGACAGACACGAGGGATGAGTGGCTGGAGAAAGGACCCTAATCCAGAGATGGCGACCAGCCCTGGGAATGCGAGTGACCCCCTCCCCTCCTGGGGGGCTAGATGGGGCAGTGCATACAAAATGCAGGGACATTCTGCTGTTCTACTGGACAGATCCCAGTGGTAGCTCCACTTCAGACTGAAGAGAGGGGGCAACTTGGAAGTAACGTGGCTTGTCTGTCCGAAGGGCCCGGGCCCAAGCCCAGCATGAACCAAGGCCTGGTCCAAAGGGTGCTTAGCCACAGATCTGTGCTCGCACCCTCTGGTGGTGGTGGTGGTGGGGAGCTTCACTTTAGTGAACTGGCTGCCCACACCAACTCCAGTATGTCCCGCAAGTCCTCTGGTCAAGCTGGAGAGCCCAGGGGCTCAAGGGAGGGGTATGGGAGGAGGGGGCACACTCACCATAAGTTTACACAGAGAGAAAAGAATGCTGAATAAAGTCTCTAAGGCCATCACACAATCACTAGTCCCATTTTCACCCTAAAGAAAAAAGGGTGAAACCATATTACATCAGTCTCTGGGCTGAAGGCAGAACCCCCATCCCCAAAACTCTTCCCTTCCCTGTATGCCAATGTTGAGGCACTGACTCCCACAAGTTCACCATGCACCCCTCGGGGGATTCTTTGGATGCTGGGGTGTCCTGGATGACCCTCTTCTGTATCATGGAGAGTCACAGGAGCCAGGGAAGGAGGGAAGAAGCCTAGAAGCAGCCTCTTAAGAACCTGGTTGTGGGTCTCGGGGGAGGGTCTTGGGCCCTGCACAATTCCTTGGGGAGAATCCTTTTCCTCTCCCAGAGAGCCTGTGGTGTCCCAAGGCCAGGATGCCTGTGTACTGCTCTGGCCCCTCCTAGCCACTCACCTTGAGCCGCCGCCGGTTCATTCGGACGTACCAGTTGGTCAGCACATCCACAAACTTGACTAGCCGTGGCACCACGGTATACAGCCGATAAGCTGGAGTGCCAAGAGGGAGGGATCAAGTCAACAAGCTTGTCCCAAGAGGGCCATAGGATCTCACAGGACTTCCCCCACCACCCAGGGTAGGCATTCCTCTGGGGCCCAGCTTGCAGAGGGGAGGGAAGCTCCACCCAGGCTATAACCCTAGCTCCATGCTCCTGGGGGGGCTGGGCTGCTCCTGGAGGGCAGACCCTCCTGTCTGTGTGCCCCCCATCTCTTGGCCAGTGTGCAGCTTGAGGGTGGGTGCATTACCTCAGGAAGGAGCCGTCAAGAATCTCCCCACCCCCCATGGGTCCTCACCAGCCATCTCGACCTCAAAGAACCCAATGAGCGATTGCATGAAGGACAGGATCCAGCGATCCGTGATGTTGCTGCTCTCCTTCACTCTGTTCTCATTGTAGAGGAACTCCACCTCCTCCTCCTGCCAGAAGAGGGAGCGGTGGTACTATCCCCCAGAGTTGGAACCCACTGGACAAGACTTCTGCTTTGGTTTAAGTCATTACAGAAAGGAGGCTGAGAAAAGAAGGGGGGAGGCCCCTCTGCACACCAGTTGGGTCTGGGGCCCAGGGCACCAAAAGCGGGTTTGGCAATGGAGCACATCCAGATGTCCACTCTCTTTATCTTGGCGGGTATTTGAGCCTCCCAACAACCGCCCATCAGTCTCTTCCTTCAGGCCAGTGACAAGACCCCCTTGTCCAAGAAGAGTGCTGCTCTCTTCCCCCATGAATGACCTCTTGCCTCTACCTACTACAGAGCCTTCTAACTGGGCCTTAAAAATTCAAATGCCTCTCTACTAGTTATTCAAGTGAGGCTGTGTGGGGATGCACCCAGGGATGAAAGATAAGGCCCTCTCATGACGTTTCAGGGGGCGGCAGCGATGCTGAGCTTAGGGAGGAAAGCGCCAGACTCTGAAAGAAGAATGGGCAGGTCAGGCCTCAGAATGAAGACAGGCCAGCCACAGAGGCATGCTCTCCACAGGCCCACAGTCCACTGGGCTTCTGGGCAAGCTCACAGTGAGTTGGAACAGACAGAAGTCTGGAAAGGGGGTGGAGGCTGACTGTGAGAGGTCTTGCATGCCAGGCCAGAAGGTTAGAGACATGGGGAGTGCCATGATCGAATGTGTCACAGGAGGCACCTGGAGGTCAGTAAGCCTTCACAGAAATACATAAAACTCATGATCCCAAAGGATCCTCAAGACAGAGCCCATTGAGGGTTCCCAGGAAGGCCTGGTCCAGGAAGCGGAAGGACCCCCCCACACACACTTGAGCCCATCTTCATAATGTCCAGCAAGTGGACAGCTGTCAGGCTCAGCCCGTCCTGAGAGCATAAGCTGTTGGAGGCAGGGCATGGCCTCCCAGCACTTGGAACAAGGCAGGCAATACTTTCAGGCACTGAGGTCTGCAGAGCTCCTGAAAAGTAGCGCCCAAAACAGACCCCACATAGCAAATGGACTTGGGCCCACAGGGCTTCCCAGAGAGAAGAGGCAGAGGCAGAGGCAGAGGCAGAGTACCTTGTGGCCCCCCATGAGCTCCCTGCCTCTCTGGGGGTCCCTGGCAGGGTTGGAATTGTCAGCTGACTGACCAGGAGAGTGATTCAGAAGAACTCACTGAGAGCCTTCCCACCAGCATGGTTCAAGAGGGTCAAGAACTGGCCTGAGGAGGAGACCTAAGAAAGGGAAGCCGCTAAAAACTAAATAAATTGAAAATGAAAATGAAGAAGCAAAGGAAAAAGAAGCCAACCACAGTGAACTACTACTGTGTAAAAGATTTGGGTTCAAATTCAGAGCAAGACGGTGAGTTTCAACACAAAGCCTCTCCTGTCCCAAAGAGGGACATCCAATGGGCTTTATAAGCCTAAAAGAGGTTTTGGAAGGGGCAGCTAGGTGGCACAGTGGATAGAGCACAGTCCACAGTCCTCCTGAGTTCAAATCCAGCCTCAGACACTTAATACTTAGCTGTGAGACCTTGGGTAAGCCACTTAATCCCATTGCCTTGCAAAAACCAAAAAAAAAAAAGAAAAAAAAAGTTTTTAGAAGTAAAAAGGAATTCAAAAATCAAATAAAAGAGACTGAGGAAAAATGGGGGGGGGGGGCGCAACACAATCTAAGAAAGTTATGAAAAGAAAGTGAACCAATTGGAAAAAAGGTCCAAAATCTTAAGGAAAATGATAACTCCCTGAAAACTAGATTTGGACCAAGAGGAACTGAATGATGTTATGAAGACACCAAGAAATTTTAAAACTAGAAAAAATAAAAGAGAATCTGAAACATTTCATAAGGAAACAATATAAAAATAGCTAGATGACCTGAAAGTTATGATAAAAAAAAAACTCTGAATACAATTATTACAAGGAAAATGGCCCTGAAGTTCTAGTACAAGAGTGTAAAGTAGAAAATAGAAACAGTCCACAGAAGGTAAGGGTGGGGGGAGATGGCTGAGGTCTGTCCTCTGTCCCTGGGACAGGAATCTGGGGCTTTAGCCATATTCAGACCCTGGTCACAGTCTGGGGTCCCCATCAAGCAGGGACCCCCCTCCCCTCACAGCCCTGGGGCAGAGAGGAGCACTTATGGTCATTCAACAGATCAGGAGAGCAGTCAGAGTCTTACATAAGACCTTGAAGAAAGGTCCTTGCAGGGGTGTCCCAATAATACTCAAAAGCTCAGGAAGCAGGGACGGCTAGGTGGCATAGTGGATAAAGCACTGGCCTTGCAGTCAGGAGTACCTGGGTTCAAATCTGGTCCCAGACACTTAATAATGACCTAGCTGTGTGGCCTTGGGCAAGCCACTTAACCCCATTTGCCTTGCAAAAAAAAACCCTAAAAAAAAACTCAGGAGCACCCCAAAACCAGGCTAAGGCTGGGAAAATGAGTAAACAGAAAAAAAAAGGAACTTGACCACAGCCTATTACTTTGGTTCCATTGAGGACCAAAATATAGACTATAAAGATGTGAAAGTCCAAGCTTCTGCATCTAAAGACCAAGAAATATAGAAGTTGGGCTCAGGCCATGATAGAACTCAAAAAAAGATTCTGAAAATCAAGTGAGGGAGATAGAAGAAAAATTGGGAAAAGAAATGAGAGTGATGCAGGAAAAACATGAAAATAAAGTCAGCAACTTAGTCAAGGAGATCCAAAACATGTTGAAGAAAATACCATGTTAAAAACCAGCTGAGGTCAAATGAATAAAACAGTTCAAAAAGTTAATGAGAAGAATGCTTTAAAAAGCAGAATTTGCCAGATGGAAAAGGAGATAAGAAAGTTCTCTGAGGAAAACAAATCCTTCAGATGTAGAATGGAGCTAAAGGAAACTGATGACTTTGAGAGAAATCAAGACACAATCACTCAACACCAAAAGAATGAAAAACCAGAAGAAAATGTGAAATATCTCATTGAAAAAACAACTGATCTGGAAAACAGATCAAACAGCCAGAAAGATACAAGTCAAATATCATGGTTGCAGTCAGGATCACACAGGACTTAGCAGCAACTACATTAATGGCTCATAGGGCTTGGAATAAAATATTCCAGAGGGCAAGAGCTTGGAATGCAACCATGAATCAACTACCCAGCAAAACTGAACATACTCTTCCAGGGGAAAAGATGGACTTTCAATGAAACAGGGGAATTTCAAATGTTCCTGTTGAAATGACCAGAGCTGAACAGAAAGCATGACCTTCAAGTACAGGACTCAGGTGAAGCATAGTGAGTGGAGAAGGGTAAATTATGAGGGACTTAATGGTGATGAACTGCATGTATTCCTGCATGGAAAGATGATACTGATAATACTTGTATGAACCTTCTAATTTAAAAGAACAGGCAGAAGGAGCTTTTATAGATGAAGCACAGGAGAGAGCTGAATTTAAAGATATAATATATTGCAAGAATGGAGTCAATGGGTGAAAGGGAATGTACTGGGAGTAAGAGAAAGGAGAGGTAGAATAGGTTAAGATATTGCATATAAAAGATTTTTTTTTGCAAGGAGCTTTTGCTATGGTGTAGAAAAGGGGAAGGTGAAGGGGAATGGAAAAAAAATTTAAAAGCTGCAGAATTACAGTCTGTATTTTACATATCATAGCAGCTTCTATTCTAAAAGTCTTTAAGTATTAGAGTATCATTTCTTTTTTGTGAGGTAATAGGGTTAAGTTACTTCTCAAGTAGGGTAGGGTAGGGACAGCTAGGTGGTGTAATGGATAGAGCGCTGGCCCTGGAGCCAGAAAGTCCCAAGTTCAAATCTGGTCTCAGACACTTAATAATTACCTAGTTGTGTGACCTTTGGCAAGTCACTTAACTCCACTTCCTTGTAACAAAACTAAAGCAAAAAAAGGTCACATGGGCAAATAATCAAGTTTGAGGCCACATTTGAACTCAGATCCTCCTAACTCCAGGGCTGATGCTCTATCCACAGCACTACCTAGCAGCCCTGGAATATTATATTTCAATGAGCAAAAGTCATGGAGGTGTATCTAAAAATAAAGCAAAATAGAGTAAATCCAAGAGTAAAGTAAAAACCCAGGAATGCTGAATATAATTGTGAATGAAAAAAACCCTGATATTTGACAAATTGAAAGACTATTAGGTATTTGTATCAAAAAGACCCAAATGCAATAGGAAATTCCTTATTCTGAATTCCCTTTTCAGAATCTTTTATAAGGAATTTCAGAATAGAGAAAATATTAAAGACTAATTAAAGCAAAACTGATTACTTATAGATATAAAAAAGGTTATCAGTATGATTAAAACTTTCATCATTATTACTTTTTTTAAAACTTTTGCAAGGCAGTGGGATTAAAGTGGTATGTCCAAGGTCACACAGCTAAGTAAATATTAAGTGTCTGAGGTTGTATTTGAACTCAGGTCCTCCGGACTCCAAGGCCAGTGCTCTCAGTCCACTGGAAAGGTTGGGGCTGAGTGTGTATCATGGGGTGACTCCAAAAAACTAAATAGGCTAGGAAAACATAAAAGGGAGCAATTCTACTCTAAAAATGGGATGTGAAAGGAAGAAAAAAGCAGATGGGGGAGAGCTGATAATAATGAAGCAGAAACAACATGCACAAGTGAAGGGATGTGGGACTTCAAAAGAGCTAAGAAAACTGGGGGAACCAGATGGGAGGAGGGGTGGGTGAAGTGGGGAGACATAAGGTACCAGGGATCAGGTAAAAAGAGAGGCTGAGGAAGAAAACAATGAGGAAAATGATGAGAGAAGAAAATTCACAAATAGTCATGAGAACTTTTAATGTGAAGGGGATGTTTTTGGCAGCTCTTTGTGGTGACAAAGAACTGGACATTGCAGGGATCCCCAATAGCTGGGGAACAGTGAGCAACTGGGAGTGGAGGGGTTGTGCTTGGACAGTCTCGCAGGAACCAGGGCAGAGCAAGTGAGCAGAGCCAAGAGAAGGTGGGAAAAGCCAAGTGGCCGATTAGAAATGGTCAATGGAGCTCCTGGGAACTAGGCAGGAATCTGGACCCACGGAAAGAGTGGAGAAATAGAAGTCGATGGAAAAGGATCTGCATTGGGATGCTATCTCTAGGGTGGGATTAGGAGGGGAGGAGAAGATATTGCCTCCATCACTTTGTAGATTTGGAGGAACAGCAGATCGTATGGTGGAGATTTAGTTTCCCATTTTTCATCTTTTTTATGATAGTGTATGGAAATGCCTGCTCTGTTCCATGAATTGAAAATAAAATACATCCGGAAATTTAGAAACGAGGGCAGGCCCAGCCAGGCTCTGCACGCAGAAGACCCCACAAAATGACTGCTCCCCACAAAATGACTGCTCCCTGATGTGAGAATACGCCCAAACTGACCGGAGCGGAGTGGGAAACTAGAACAAATCTGGAGGCTCCAAAGGATGATCAAGACGGCGCCTGTGATGGCCACAACCGTATCCCTACTCACTGATGGACAAGTGAGGAGGTGATTAAAAATGGGAAATGGAAGAGTGGACCCAGGTGAGCACAAGGCCTCTGGTCAGTCGAGCACCCAGGGACACAGAGCAATCCGAACTGGTCCAGACCCTGGGTCCGTCTATAGAGCTTCCTGGAGAAATATAGTGAGTGAAGGTGAGCACAAGGAAGAGTTTATGGAGAGACCTCGCCAAATGAAGCCATGACGAGGCTCCTACTCAAGGAAGATGTGAGGGTGGGAGGCTCCTGGTGGGGTTCCTCCACAGCTGAGACTGGGAGGGAGCGTCCCAAGGTTGAGCCTGAGATCTCAGTCCTATCTCACTACGTCTCCTCATGTGGCTGCTTCCAGACTCTCCCCACTCCCTCCTGCCCAAGATCTGAACATACTGCATGTGGTGGATCTCCCTCATACACACTCTGTGTTCCCCCCCAAAGAAGCCATTTGATCATTCTGTCTCCCTGCCTGGTGTGCCCCCTTCTCTCCTCTCTCCTGGAATTGGGAGTTTTCCTGAAGAGGACTAGGCTCTTATTACTTCCTCCCACCCCAAGGGTTCTCATCTTCCTCTCTCCCCTACCTCAGCCACCAGGCAGAATGGCAGTTCCTTAAGGACTCCCCCTCCCCCCCCAACAAGGCTTTCCTGGTCCCCCAAGGTCCTGGTGAGTTGCCCACAGTCACCTAGAAGCCTGGGGCTGACACTGTCCTGCTCCTCTAGATCAAGCAGGATTTGGTCCCTGTACTGCGGGTGCCCCCTACATCAGACCACTGTCAGCCCAAAGCAGGCAGAGGACACCAACCATGCCTCCTGCAGCCCATACCTTATGAAGACGGAGGATATTCTGGATGAGAAAGCGGTAGGCATTGTACCACGGCAGGAGGACATCTTTGAGGACGTCCCGGACACCCTCCTCTTTAAAGCGCAGATTCTCTGCTCGGACCACAGGTGAGTTAATGAGATACAGCCTGCGACAGTTGAAGAAAGCCATCACTGCCCTGGCCTGGCTAGGTCAGGGGTTCGCTCTGAGATGGCCCCATATATGGAGCCATTAGTCAATCACAGGGACAACTGAAGGCCGGGTTTGGAAGGGTTGTAAACTGCACTAGCAGAGGACTTTCCCCATGGGGACAGCTCCATCTGTACTTCCCCAACGCCTTCCCGGACCTGGCAGAGTTTGGGGAGTATGAACCTTTGAGTATACTGAGATGTCAACACAAGCTGGGGCATCCGAGACCAGCTGGACCAGAGAGCCCCCTGCGAAGGGGGTGGCTTGTGGCCTGCCCTAGGAAACTGTGCCAGGGAATCTCTACTAATGCCCTGGAAAAAGACTGAGATGACGTGCTGGTAACGTCTGTTAAGAAGGCAAACAGAATGGAACCCAAAAAGATGGAGAAGGGGCAGAAACATCGAAGATCCAGTGGCTCTGACCAGCCTACAGCAGGGGGGCAGGGGGCGTGGACAGAGGGTCCTCCCAAAAAGGACTCCTGCTACACCCGCCCTGAACTCTCACTCCACCCCCAACTTGTCTATCTTCCTGCCCTTCTATGCAACCGCATCACTTTTGGCCCCTGCCCACCAGTCTTCGCATGCTTCACCCCACAACTCAGTTATGCAGGACTTCATCCTGGCCGTGCCCTCCACCTGGGCACCCTCCCCAAGACTTTCGCTGGTACACACCCATCTCTGCCCATCTTTTCTCCCAGTCTAAACTCTAAGCTCCCTGAGGGCAGATGTGCCCTGAGTTTGAGCCTGGGCCCCCAGGATGTGGTTAAAAAAACTGTGCTGTCTGACAAGTCTACTTCTAGGACAGAGACACAGTGGTGTTAGGTTCAGAGCCTGACCATCCTCACCGCAGGGCATCGGCACCGTATTTGTCAATGATCATCGTCGGATCGGGGTAATTCTTCTTACGCTTGCTCATTTTCTGACCGTCACTGGAAAATCAAGGGTCGCATCACACCTGGACCATCAACCATTTCCTCCCCAAGAGGTCAGGCCAACCTCAGCCCATCACCAAAAAGGGTCAAAGGGCAGTTGCTGGGCAAGCTTTCCCAAATCCTCTCCAACCACAGGAGCTAGGCACACACACAGATGCCTGGGGGTCAGTGTCGAAGACCCCAACCAAACACATCCATCCATACACACCCACCCACCAATCCATCCATCCATCCATCAGCTCATCAAGACAGAGCGGTACATCCACCACACAACAAGGGAAGACAAGGGCTCTGTACCTAGCCAGGATCAGCCCGTTGGCAATCACGTTCTTGAAGGGAGGCTTCCCAAAGAGTGCTGTAGCTAGCACCAGCAGAGTGTAAAACCTAAGGAAGGACAAGTGGCGTCAGTGGGCCTGGAAGGGAGTCTCAAGTTCGGCATTTCATTGGCAGCTCCCTTCCACTACTCTTGAGCATAAGCCTGGGAGTCACTCAGCACAGGGTCATCCGGGACTGGAGGGGCTTCAGAGCTAACTCAGACTCCCTACACCCAACATGAATGACTGTATAGACACCTCTGATTAGAAGCCAGTGACATAGCCCACCGGGGTCACCTGGTGCCAGCTCCCCTTCCTCTCAGGCCCCCATCTGAGCAGTTCAATGCATTAAGTCACTCACAGGTCTCGTCACCCGTCAAGAGACAACATGAAGACAGGCTGACGATAACGCCGGGGCTACTCTGTCAACCCATCCACCCCCTCAACCACTCTATGTGAGCCATCTGAGGATCAAGTGCCCACTGGGTGCTGGGCCCTGGGTGGCCTATGGGATGTCCCTCAAGAGGCTAAGCCAAGTCAGGGTGTCTCTTAGGGAGCCTTTGGCAGGTGTGGGGCTCTCCCTGCCCCTGGCTGAGGACCCCCACTGGGTACACAGGGCAGGGACATTGATGAGGGAGCAGAGTGAAGAGGATGCGCCTCCCAAGCAGAGGCAGTGATGCCATAAGCACCAAGAGCCACGACCCAGGGTAGACGGAGGGTGGCTTAGCCAGGCAGGGGCAGGGGAGCCCTTGTCCTTCTCTGGCTCATGTCATAGAGGGGAAAGGTAGAACAGTCCTAAGCGCTTGTGTGCCAGATGTGAGGTCAGCACTTTGACAAACACAAGGTGCCTGGAAGGAGATGCCAAGAATCTCCCCATTTTACAGGAGAGGAGGCAGAGGGGAAGGAACTTGCCCAAGGTCACTCTGCTAGGCTGCATTTAAACTTGGCACTCTCTGCCTTCACCAAGCCATCCAGTTAGCAGGTTAGAGCCCTGGAAAGGCGGGGAGGAGGAGGGGACCCAGGACAGGCCACTGATGGCTGAGACTAGAGACGAGGAGGGGCTCATAGGTTTCTCCTTAGGGATGACTCGGGGGAGGGGGAATTGGGTCTGGAAAAGTGGGGCTCATCTCTGTGGATGGGGATGGAGAAAATGCCTGACTGCCCCATGCCCCTCTCTTCTCTGAGGTCCTGGCGCAATCCCAGCAGGGGCCTCTCGCTCACCATCCGCGGGTTTGGTCAATGCCCTCAGCGATGAAGTCAGCAGGGAAAGCTTCCTCAAACTCCCGCCTATTCTCGAAGGGGTAGTGGACCTGGGCGTAGGGCATGCTCCCGCTCTCAAACCAGCAGTCGAAGACTTCGGGCACGCGGTGCAAAAGGCCCTTCCCCAGGCGGGAAGGGATTGTCAGGTGATCTATGCTGTGTGAGAAAGTGAGTGCCATTACTACTGGGGAGGGAGGGTGCCAGTGGGTTCTGGACCAAGACCCCAAGAGAAGCCCACCCAATGCAGTTCAGGCCCACTCAAGGTTGCACACTGACCTCTCCCTGTGGAGATCTGAGATCTTGGCTCCTGTCAATTCCTCCAGCTCTGCCATTGACCCGACACAGACCACCTGCCCAAGACCAAGAGGTGTTGCGTCAGAAATCACCAAGCAGGACAAGGGGGTAAATTCTGACACTGAACACAGCTCTTGCAAAGAAAGGCTCCTCAGGCCCGCTGGGACTTGGCCAGGAGAGGCGGGTGGTGTGCAGCCAGAGCTGGCACCAGGCCCGGATGACCAGGCCAGAGGATGCCACCAAGGGAGAGAGGGGCTTCCTCCTCTTCCCACCTTAGCCTTGGTCTGCCAGGACTCAACCTGAAACGATCTACAGCTCCTCCCTGATGGCCCCCAGGATGGAGGCTCCTTGCTGCAGCCGTACCTCTTCAAAGTCGTCGCTGACCCACAGAGGGATTGGAGTGCCCCAGTATCTGTTTCTGGAGATGGCCCAGTCACGGGCATCCTTAAGCCAATTCCCAAAGCGCTTTTCCCTCACAAACTCAGGAACCCTGCAGAAGAAATCCAAATTATGAAGGCAGAGACACCACCAGGTGGGGACCCAGGGACGGGGTGAGCCTACACCTCCAGAGGCAGCCACTCCTCTAGGGGACGACTCCCACCAACAAGCTTGTCCTGACTTTAAATCTCTAATGGATCTTTTTGCTGCTTCTGGGCACACACATTTGTGTGTGTGTGTGTGTGTGTGTGTGTGACAGATGTAGTGACAAGAAAGAGAGCTAGAGGGGGGGAGGAGAGAGAGAGAGAGAGAGAGAGAGAGACAGAGAGAGACAGAGACAGAGACAGACAGACAGGGAGAATCATAGACAGACAGAGGAGAGAAAAAAAAGAGACAGAGATACACAAGGGGTTGGCTGGCCGGCCGATCAGGCCCTGTCACTGGCCTGGGGAAGAAGCTCACCAGTAACAGTGGTCATTGTTCTTCAGAAGCGTGTCCACCATATGCTCCACTCTTACAAACCAGCTCGGGACAGCTTTGTAGATCAGTGGTGTGTCAGACCTGAGGAAGCCAATAGAAGGTCAGCCAGGCTGCCAATGTGACTGAAGATGCCGGAGCTATGCCCACTCCTGCCCGGCTCACCTCCAGCAGAAGGGGTAGTTGTGGCTGACGGTGCCAGTGAGGAGCAGCCGGCCTTGCTCCTTGATGGCCCGGATGATGTTCTTATCGGCGTCCTGAGACACAAAAGGAATCCTGAGCAGAGCCTACCTGAGGGGGCCTGCCAGGTCAAGGTTTCACCAGGGAAGCTCCACATGCTGTTGGTGGAGTGGCCTGGAGCCTCCCCTCCCCTTCCAGTCAGTGACTCCTCTCCTGGGCAGGGTCCCCTTCATGACCTCCCACTCCAGGAGGCTCACAGTCACCAGGCGTTTCTGTCGTTCCTGGCCCAAGAAGCAGAGGGGAAGAGGCTGAGATGGCCCCATATGAGGCTCTAAGAGCACGATTCCATGGTGCCAGGTCAGGGTGACTGAGCAGCCCCAGGGACCGGGAAAGGGAACCCTGGACCAATTCCAACAGCTGGCCTGGACTCTTAATAGAATGGCCTGCTTGATCTTCAGCCCCCTCCCCCCGTCCCCCAATCTCCCTCTGGGAAATCTATTATTCTCTCCATTTTACAGATAAGGAAACAAAAGCTCAGGGTGATCTTTCCCAGGGACACAGCTATTCCCTGTCCAAGGCTAGATTCACATTTGGCTCTTCCTGGCAATAGCCCTCACCAGGAGCAGCCCAAGCTCTTCTCTTCCCTCTGGGTCCTGGACTCTCTCCCTGCCTGTCTGACCAATTCCACAGGCTCTTCTGCAGGGTCCTCACCCAAGTCAGCTCTCCCCAGAGGGGCTGTCCAGATGTCTGCCTCTGGCCCCTCATCACAGAACTAGCCCTCAGCACTTGCCTGAAAGCCTGTCCGGCCCCACCATCCAGACCACAGACACTGAGGAGGCCCCTCCTGGAGGCTGGGGCTGTGCTCTGCTAAATGGCAAAGACCACCCCTAGTCCCGAGAAACAGGTGGACTAGAGGAGAAGAGGGTGGACAGCAGAGCAGGAGAGGGAGAGTGGGCCAGACTGGGGCAGGAGAAGGGAGGGACTCGTTGGAGAAGCAAGCTGGGGCAGAGGGGGGTTGGGGGGGTGGATGAGATCCCAATGCCACTGACATCTGCCTGCTGCTCCTGTCCACATGTCCAGAGCCAAACCTCCCTGATTGCCCCCCATAGCATGAGGGGCGGCCTAATCTCATTCCCTCCAGACTCCACTTCTACTTATGACCCAGCAAGGCCTCTCTTCCACCCCACATGCCTCCCCACCTCCTCTCTAAAGGAATGAGAGCATCTAAATGGCTTTGCCAGGGAATGGCAAGTGACCCCCTGGGTCTGTCCCCCCTGCCCAGTCTTGCTTTTTATCTACATTGACACTGAGCCTGAGCATCTCCTTCCTGGACTTTTGGGCCTGGAGAATTGGGCATTAACAGGTAGAGTCCTGGCAGGGCTTCCAGGAGCAGCCCAAGGACCCTGAGAGGGGAGAGGGCACTGGGAATGGATGCCCTCCTAGGTGAGGATGTCTCCTGGATGTCTCTGAGCAGACAGAAGACATGGGAATGGCCAGTCATCTGTAGAGTCCTGCCCCCAAAGCTTCCTGGGGAGCTTGTGCCCCTCTCAGAGAGGCCTCCAGCACAGGTACTAAGAAGTTATGGGCTTTCCAGTCTACTGTGACAGGTGCTCTAGACCCCAGAAATGCATCAGCCTTCTCATTAAGGAGCCCCCCCACCCCTGGGAACACCACCATACCTTCACATACTGCCCAGCAAAATCGGTGACCTCAGATGTGAAGCAGCCAGAGGCGTCGACAGGACAAACTGGGACAGAATCTTTCTGGATGATGTTGGAGTCCATGCAGACTCGATAATCATCCTGAAAAAGAGCACACTGGGCTGTCAACTTCTCCAAGTGAGAAGGAGAGGGGAGCCCAAGGAACCAGGATGCATGACATCCTTGCACTGGGGCTTCAGTCTGATGCTCCCTCTGCCTGAGGATGGTCGGTCAGGCTGTGGGATGGCCCACCTTGGGAAGGCCAACTCTGACCAGCCCGGGGAGAGCCAACCAGATCTCTGCCCCTGGCAGGGCCCTGCTTGCCCAGGCTGAACTGTGCCTGGACCCTCCTATATTCACATGACACATGAGCCAGGGGCAGACTCACGGGCTCACCCTGCCTGGCCTCTCCAGCCACTGGAGCTCCCCAAGATCAATCTAATGCCTTCCAGCTTTCCCCCTGCCCCTGTGGTGCCCCTAGCTTCCTCGACCCCATGGCCCAAACTGGCCTGGGCAGGGTAGAACTTGCAGCCCCTCAGGGCTTCTGCCACCTTTAGTACCTTCCCCTGCCTCAGCTGGAACCCAACCCCCTGCCCTGGTTTTCTAAAGTTCTTTCAAGGGCCTTGCAACATTTCAGCCCCTTCCTTTCCCCTGGGATCATTTCTCTGTGTCTTTGTCAACACCCCATTATCTCAACTGAGAGGAATGTATTGGGCAAGAGAATTTCTGTTCCCCGCCCCCAGACTCCCTCTGAAGGCCTCTTCGGTTTCCTATGCCGAGGCTCTTCACACCTTTTCCATTAGTCTGACCCTTCCAGACCCCACTTCGAGGAGTGGTCCCTAGGCCACAGGCCCAGCAGAGCCTCCTATGGATACCCAGAGGCCTTGTGGGGGTCTCTGTCAGCCTGTTGATTAATCAACAAACTGATTAGGGACCTATGCTGTGCAAAGCTTGAAGGGCAGAAGAACAGACCCTGCCCTCAATAAGTTGTCTGACTGGGAGAACCTGCCAATATCTGGGGGCCTCCCGTGGCAGCCCCCCCACCCAGCCCAGGGGCTCTGCGGACTCACAGCCCCAAAGTAGGGTGCCTGGTGGACAACGCCAGTGCCTTCCTCTTCCTTCACATAGTGGTCCACGAGCACGGTGAAGGCGCCGTCTTCTTTACACTGTGTGTATGGGGGGCAAGGATGTGGCCAGGTTAGGGCGCTGCCTGTCCCTGAGCATCAGCAGCTTGGTGAGGACCAAATGCCTGTGAAACCCACTTTCCCCTAACCTAGACCCCGAGGGACTGGGCCATGTAGAACCATGCCCTAAGGAAGCCCCAGAAGCCCCAAAGGAAAAGGCCTTGGGCAAGGCTGACTCAGGGTGGAGAGGTGTCCACTGCCCCCCCACTTTGGGCAGCCCTCAGGGGAGGAGACTTTGCACTTCTGTCCAGTGTACCCCAAACCTTCTATGAGAGACATAGGAGATACCCTGAGGGTATACCCTGAGGAGAGGGGAGGGAAGGAGCCCAGTGCTACATGCTCCACAAATAGAAACTCTCCAGATTTTGACAACCATTGGAGGGTGGAGCTGCTAGGACCCTTACTTTACAGAAGAAGAAATTGAGGCTATATTTGAACCCAGGGTTTTGGACACTCTAACCACTGAGTCACCTCTGTCTGTTCCTCTCCAATCCACCTTCAGCCCATGCCCAAGCCGTCAGGCTTCTGGACATGCTCACACACGTCCACAGCCTTCCCTGTGATGGTTCAGAATAGAGCTCGATCCCCAGATCTAATGGCACCTCCTTGCCACCCAAATCCACCCCTCCAGTACTGTAGCTTGCACTATAAGCCAGCAGCCTCCCAACACCTCCAGATCTGCATCCCCCTTCCCCTCAGCCTTGAGTCCATCTTCTAAAGCCAAGTGCGGGAAAGGTGGCTACCACTGGCAGGTATCACCTCCCAAGACTGAAAACTTCTGCTACTGGGTCCCCCTCTGTTTCTTCCTCTGTAAGTTGGGGGGAGGGAGTTGGACTCAGCAGCCAGATGCTGGGGGAGAGGTTAAGAGACCTCCCCCGGTGAGAGGATAAAGAAGGTGCAATGATGCAATGATGGGTCGATTACAAAAAATCTGACCCCCCCCCCCCAAAAGAGCAAACAGGACCCAGCCTTGTCCTCAGGCTCAGGGCAAAGGGGCTGAGGGTCCCTGGGCCTGAGTCTGTCTGACAAGCCTGCTGGTCAGAGGGTGATCCCTCCCTTCCTGAGCAGCTCCAGAAGCCAAGGCCCAAGCTAGGGGAACTTATCGGTGGCCTGAGGGCTGGAGCTCAGCTCCTAGCTCCAGGCCAAGTCAATGAGGGTGGAAGAAAGGGAATGCAGGACGCAGACACCATCTTACCTTCACAAAGTACTCAAACATTGGCTTGTAGCGCTTGCCTTTGAGAGAAATGCCAGGAAACCTAGAAGAGAACAGAAAATTGTCCAATTAAATGAAAATACCATAAAACTGGATGGTGAAGCTAAAAAAAAAAAAAGCCCCATTTTGTGACTCTCCCACTAACTTCCTGATGGACACCACCAGGCAGGGGATGGCAGATCCACACTCACCTCTCAAGGATCACATAGTCGCCCTCCTGCTTGTACAAGGCTGCCAGTCTGGCTTCCATCAAGATCAGGATCCTTCCTGTGGCAGTGACTGGGAAACCAACCAAGGGAAGCAAGGATCAGTTAATGGCCCAATTGGCAGTCGGGCAGGACCCCAAACCCAGGATCACCCCTGGTCCCAAGCAGGGATCCCAGGCACGTTTAGGGAGGATGGAAAAACCAGAGGCCATGAGAAGGACAAGTCATCTGATGGCCACCAACCCCAGACCAAAGCCATCAGGTCTGAGGTAGTCAGCCCCAAAGGCTGGGGGGTGGGGGTGGGGGTGTCTCAGTTTTCTAGGCTGTGCCAGAGGTCCTTCCAGAGTGACTAGTCTGCCCTCCAATCAGCAAGACCAAGAGAAGAGGGGAAGCTAAAAACTCCTCCACAGGTGGGACCCTTTGTAGGGCTCACAAGCTAGTAGGGTCAGAGCCTGACATAGTAGGTGGGCAGCAGGCCCGGGCTGGCCCACAGGCTGTCTGCTTTTAAGAGCCAGTGGGAATGGAGGCCTTTGGCTTTCATCTTCCACAAAGAAGTGATTGGTCCTTACCGGCAAATAAGCATCAGAGATGAGAAAATTATCAAATGGGATGGGATCAAGTATCTGGTCCCGTGTGATATGTGCTCGTGTGTGCTCGTGTGTGTGTGTGTGTGTGTGTGTGTCTATGGGAATGGCCCTAGACAAGGGTCTGCAGAGCACTCAAAGACTAAGGCGGAGGTCCCCTCCCTTCCTGAGCAATGGCTGGCACTGATCTCAAAGAGGGCTCATGCCAGAGGGACTGTACTGCTTCATTTGGTCTTAGGAAAGGGGAGCCCCCACCTGCCCCCTGGGGAGACTGAAGGGGAAGTAGAGGGAACCAAATCCAAAAGTAGTCGATAAAAGTCTCCTGAGGAGGAGGTTAACTCTGAGAGCAACCCTGGAATGGGTTGGCCAGCTGAGAGAGCACAGGGAGCTTCATAAATGGTGGCCTACCACTGACTGTTCTCTTCCCTTTGTATTGATCCTCCTGGGAGGCTAGCATTGGGAGTTAACAGAGGAGAAGCTCTGGGCCATTAGAGATTACTCCCTTCTTACATTCTTAGGTGTTTAATAGTTAGTGGACTGATTGCCCCCACAAGCCCAAGGGGCAGCTTTCTCAACCTCCAACGAGCCCATGTGTTGAACACAATCACCCCCAGTCTCCTCACTGGTAAAACAGGTCAGAGTCGCTGTATGCAAAGTACACACCTCTGACAGTGACCACAAGCTCATGTGGGCAGCAGTGCCATAGGCCTTTCTGTAAGCAGCTGCCCATTGCAATGGGCCTGAGGGGCCACCCACCCACACCTTGGAGAAGCTGCTGTTCTGTGTCCAACAAACCCCTCCCTGTTGGCGAGGTGAGCTCGCCAGGTGAGAAGCCCCCACACTTGCCTTGAAGTTTCACATACTGGAGATCTGGATTCACACAGAGGGCCAAGTTACTGGGCAAAGTCCAGGGTGTGGTGGTCCATGCAACCAAAGACACAGTCTCATCATCCTCCAAAGGGAAGGTGACAAAGATTGAGGGGTCTTGGACATCCTGAAATGAAGCAAACGGAGGGAGAAATCACCTTGGAAAGGGAAAAAGTCTCAATTTCTAGCCTGTAAACTCAAGTACTTTGTTTTTAATCCTATATTTTCCCCCCAACCAAACCCAGAAAATACTTAGTGTAGTAGTTGATGACAGAGAACGAAGCGGGGGTCAGGTATCGTCCATCTGTGGTCATCAAGGAAAACGCATTTCCAAAGAATTAAAGCTAACTGCTAGCTTTTTTTTCCTTTTAAATATTTTACAAAAATCTTAACGACATTTATCCTAGGCCTCCCTGCCTCAGGAGACATCGCCTGTGCTCTTTGACTACTTGTTCCTGACTGGTTGGACAATCCAGGCTGCAGAGAAGCAGAAAAGAGAAAGCTCAGCTCCTGGGCTCACTCCCTCCTGGGATGTGGGGGCTGGAGCTCCTGCCAGGCCATGTCCTCGGCAGTAGCCAAGATCTGGGGTTCCTTTTCATTTAAAGAAACCTTTGGTTTATGGAAGGGCCCTTGTACAAAGACCACTTCCCTACCACCTCCCCCCTGAGACTGCGGTGCCCCCTTTACAGTGAAGACATCAACTCATCAACAATCAGAGGCCTCTCGGCACCTCCTCAGTTTACAGGGCAAGGATGCCACAAGGGGTTTCTATGAGAGAAGCTCCAGGAAGAGGACAAAGGTCATATAAGTCTTCACCTCCAGGGTCCCTCTTGCCTGTGCCTCTCCACAGATCCAAAGGTCTCTTTGAAAGGCTCCTATACAAAAATCACCCAAAAAAGAAACCCCACATCTTGGCTACAGTTGAGGACACCATCCTGGTAGGAACTCCAATCCCCATATCCCAGGTCTGATTTCCTCCAATGAATCAACCCCAGAGGAGAGCCTATCCAAGGCAGGTGCAAAGGCATGCTAGTGAATGGTGGAGGTTGGTCCCTGGACCCCTGAAGGATTGAGGGTCAAGGAGACACTGCTGCTCCATGACTTGTTCTAAACCTTGGGAAAGGGGTCCACAGGGAGAGGTGTGGGGCAAGGATGTCATCTCCCATTTAAATAGTCACATGTCAAAGAAAGATTCCCTCATTTCCCAAGGCCTGCTCATCTACATGCACATGACTGCCCACACCTGAAGTGTCTATTTCAGGTCTTTCACTTCGGTGGTCAGACACTGACCACTGCCCAATGCATTGGCTCTGCACTCAAGAGCTCTTCCTGCATCTTCTTCCTTCAAGTCCCAGCTAAACCCTCATCTCCTAGAGGAAGCCTTTCCCAACCCTTAGTTCCAGTCTGTTTCCTCTGTTAATTATTTCTTACTTCTCCTGTACAAAGATCATCAGCCTATAAGCTCCTGGAAGGAGAGGACTGGCTTGGCCTTCTGTTGTATCCCTGTCGTGTCTAGCCCTGGCAGACACCTAATGTTTCCTGACTCAATGCCCACTGGTGGCTGCTGCCTCTCTTCCTTCTATTCCTTATCAGTTCATGTGAGTCTGTAGGGGTTTCTCCCGATCTCAAGGCTTAGCCCTTCAGGTACCATACTTGTCTGGACACATTTGTACTCACCCGAAGCTGATCATTACAAGGAGTGGTTGTTTGGACCATCTGGGGCTGTCCCCAATGGGTAGACCAATCCACAGCCCCAACTCCATATGGAGATCAGATTTTTATCAAAGATGCCACACAGCAGGGTGGCTAGGTGGCGCAGTGTATAGCACACCAGCCAGTCTTGGAGTCAGGAGTACTTGAGTTCAAATTTGGTCTCAGACACTTAATAATTACCTGGTTGTATGATCTTAGACTAGTCACTTAACCCCATTGCCTTGAAAAAAACAAAAAATAAAAAAGATGCCATACAGCAGTACAGACAGTAAGAGACATCCTTCTTTTCCCTTGATCTTTTTTTTTTTTTTAAGGATTTTGCAAGGCAAATGGGGTTAAGTGGCTTGCCCAAGGCCACACAGCTAGGTAATTATTAAGTGTTTTCCCTTGATCTTACAGGGAAAGCATCCAGTGGTTCTCCATTACAAATCATGACATTAGTTTCTGATTTTAGATAAATGCTTTCTGATCTAACACCCCAAATCTATGGTCAATTGACAACTAGCAGCAAGCTTATGAGATATTCCCCAATAGGTTAGCAGCCTAAGAGTCCATGGACAGAGGCCCTTCCATATAAATGGAAACGCAACTCAACAAGCATCATAAAATGATTTTGAATCACCAACAAAAGAAACGTCCATTTAAGCAAGTCAAAGGCTGGCAGTAAGAGTTGGAAAAAGTCAATACTGAAGGATACGTGGGAAGGCCAAGAAATACCTAGCTGGTCCTAAGGTTATAAAAGCAACTTGGAATCAAGCAGGGTGGTGCATGCCCCTGGTGCCAGCTCCTGGGGAAGCTCAGGCTAGCAAATCCCAGGGAACAGGGGCCCAAGTGACCTAGGGAGGGTCAGAAACAGATCAGGTTCTGGTCCCTAGGACAGCCAGGGTAGGCCTGGCCTGTGGGTAGTATCTGCATTCACAGTCTAGGTGAAATTTTATGTAGATAGGAATAGTCAGCTCTTCCTGTTCTGTTCTCTCCCCATCCCATCACTGGGTATATGCCCCAGGAATTAAAAGACAGAAAGGCCCCCAATGTACTACACCCCCCCCCACATACATACATCCTCAGACAGACCTGGGATCGAGGGATGTCTTCATGTCCCCACAGGTTCTCTAGAGAGAACACTCTCCAGGGCCACCCTGAGCTGAGGACAAGGCTAAGAAGTGGCTGAAGAACCCTGACGATGCCAGCTCTGCACCCAGCACCCATCAGTCCCAGCCATCTCGCATTAAGATACTTGATGCAAGAGGACACTGACTAGAAGGTGATTAATGGGTTCAAACCAAAGGGACAGAACCCTAACACAGGCAGGCTACAAACACCAAAGCCCATGCTGTAGAGCATGCTATGGGTTGACATTTTCCTACTTGGCCATTCTGACCCAGAGAACAGCCAGTGACCTGCCTGCCTGGCTTCTGTCCTCCCTGGCTTACCTTATAGTTCTGGTGGGACTCAAAGTTAGAGAGTGGAGTGTTGCAGGCCGTCGAGAAGGGCATCACCTTCACCCCGCGGTAAACCAGCCCTTTGTCATAGAGCTGCCGGAACACCCACCTGGGGAAGGCAGGAAGCTCATCAATGTTACGAGAAAAGGGAAGTCTGCCAAGGCCTGATCTCCAGCCAACATGAGGGACTATTCTGAGAGTGGAGCCCCAAGAGGTGAGAGCTGAGCACAACCTGCTGCAGCAAGACTCCAGACCTCATCTTTCTCCACTGCAATGTCTGAATCAGCCTAGCTGAGCATGGACATTGGAGAGCAGCCAATAGATCATTTGGCTCCAAAGTGCCAACTCATGTGCTGAGCAAGACAGGGAGAGGTAGGGGGTCCAGCGGGTCAAAGAGGGAAAGTCCATGCTGACAGTCCATGACCCTGCACACCAGGAGTGACAGTGCCAGGCTTAACTCACCACACCGACTCCATGAACTGGGGGTACAGGGTTTTATAGTCATTCTCAAAGTCAATCCAGCGGCCTAGCCTGGAGATAGTGACCTGGTGAAGCAGGAATGAGGTCATTAGTGAGTGGTGTCCATCATCTCCAGGAGAGCTCCCCAGGCTCCACCTTCTGTCTACCTACAAGAGAGCTACTGCTTGTGGTGTGCTGGGACCTCCTGCTACAGGAGAAAGAACTGGACAAGGGTAGAGACACCCATCCTCAATTGGGGAACGATCAAGTAGGTTGTTACGTACGTGATTGTGGTGAAACATTACTGAACTACTGTCTCACAGAAATGTGGAAATGCTGTAACAAAGGAGATGAACAGAACCAAAAGAATGCCCTATAAAATTAACAATACTGTTTTAAGAACTGAGCAAAGAGATTATTTTGCCTACTATCCATACCGAATTTAGACACTGTAGTCGGAGAAACTGATAACTAAAAGTATGTACAGAATAACTTTACACGTAGGCATATTTGTATCTAATGTTTAAAAAGAACACCAAGCAGTACCTAATAGAGTTACAGGTTCATGTGCAAACTTCCAAAAAGAACCCATCTATTATGGAAATGTTGGTTTTAGTTTTTAAATTAAAAATAAGATAAAACTTAAAAAAAGTGTGTGTGGGGGAGGTGGCAGAACCAGGTGAAGCAGAAAAAGATGAAAAGAATCCTGAACTAGCGGATCTTGTTTAAATTGGGTGGAGACTCCCTACTCTTAAGGTATAAAGCAACTACTATGTTCCAGGGTTTAATGTAAAATCTGGATCCTGACCTCCTCAGAATTCACTCTCTACTGGAATCCACCTTTTGCCCTCTGATAAGGGCAGGACCATAAAAATCTGGGTGGGACCTCCTTTGGCAGCCAGTCTTCCCGGGCTTCCTGGCCCAGTGAAGCCCAGCTCTTTTTGTCTGTTTTCCTTTATCTACCACAAATTTTTATTTACTTTTCACCCTCATTTTCCCAGGTGTGAATAATGAGTCCTCACTGACAGACAGAAGGAAACTCGAGTAGCCAGGGGCTATACAGGAGGAGCTCATGTCCAACATTTTCGGAGCATAGCATCTCAGAGAGTATTCTGGATGGATGTCCAAGACCTGACCTGGTTCACTACCCTTAGCTCTGTGAGCCCAGGATGATATAGCCCAGAACGGGGAGCCAGTCCCCAGAGGCACAAGGTCTCTCAGACATGTCAGATACTGGAGAGAGTCTACCCACAAAGCCGATGCTTGATACCTTCCACTCGGCTGAGTATCTCATGACAATCCCTCTGCACTGCCGATTGTACTCGGCGATGCCCATCTTGGCCACATCCTCCGGCCCTTTGATTCCCAGGGACTTGTCGATCTCGTATTCCTGAAAGGAGAAGCCATGCTGAGAATCAAGCCTGGTCCCTGAGGCTCCCATTCCTTATCATTTGTCCACAAAGGGTCCCCCCTACTGAGGCTCTGGAGTTTCAAGAGCCCCACATTCCACTGGGCCAGGAGAGGCCCCAGAGAGTCCCCCAAAATGGGACCAGGAGGCCAACAGAAAACCTTAAGGTTTTCCTGCTGACAGACATCCAGGGGTGGCTGCCGGTACTGGCGTGAAACCAGAGCCCCCCCCCCCCCAATCTTCCGAGGCCAAGCCTACCACAGGCAAGCCGTGGCAATCCCAGCCAAATCTTCTGTCCACATGAAATCCACTCTGGTGAGCATATCTGGTGACGATGTCCTTGATGGTGCCTGCTAGAATGTGGCCATAGTGAGGAAGTCCTGTTGCAAATGGAGGTCCATCGTAAAAGGTAAACCTGTGGAAGACAGGGAGGAGAAAGGGGACATCACACTATCAGTTCAGAGTACCTCAGGACTAAAATCCGGGGTCACGGCATGACTGGATCTAGGAAGCCCCAACAAATCCTGTGGAACTGAGTAATACTGAGCTTTTTGAGAGGCAGGGAAGTTTAAGGTCTGCCTGCTTAAAATAACAACGCGAGAGTCTGCCAAGCTGCGTTTGGGGGAGCCAATGTCTCCAGGCAGGTGGAGTGGTGCACGCTCCGCTCTCTCACCTCAGGCTCCTGAAGGGGGCACATGAGAAGATGGGAGAGACCTGAGTGGGATGAGAGAGGAAGGGAGTCTGGGATGGGGAGGCCTCAGGGAGGGTCTGAAAGCCAGGATCTGGAGGCCCTCGGGGCGAGTGGGACCACTTGGGTCGGAGGGCACGCCGTCGTGCCGTCTGCTTCCCTTTCACAAAACCCGCTCACCTGGGCTTGCTTCTAGACTGCTTCAAGCATTCCTTGAAACAGTTAAAGCGGGTCCAGAACTCCAAAACCTTCTCCTCCTCGGCAGGAAAGTGGATGTTTTCTGGGACGGGCTGAACCATCTCGTCGCTGGGGGGAGAGGAGCTCCGTGGGGTCCTGCTGAGGCCAGGAAGGAGACCCCGCGGGCTCCCTCCGGCTGGGAAAGGGTGGCGACCCTCGGTGCCGCTTCCAGGGGCCCGGGCCCCACGGCCGGTAGGCCGAGCAGCCACCGGGCAGGCGGTGCCGCGGGCCGGGCGCTCCTGCTCCTCGGCCGGTCCGGATGGGCCCCTCGGCCCGGCCCCCCCGGAGACCCGGGCCCGTCCGGCCCGGCGCAGGCCCCCGAGTGTGCCAGTGACCGGGCTGTGGGGGGCGCCGGGCGCCGCGGCCCCCACGCAGGTGTCGCTGGCCGCTTCCTCTAGGCCCGTCTCCACACCCGGAGCTCGCCACTGCGCCGGCGGCGTCCGGGAACCACGGGGCCCCCGCGGGGCGCTCGCCCGGCCCCGGCCCCCCGCCCCCGGCCCCCCACTCACCTGGCGGCGGCCGCGGCCGCTCTCCCGGCTGACGCAAGGGCAGGAAAGCATGAGCGGAAGCGGAAGGGAGGGCCCGGAGCCGCCGCGCCCAATCAGCGCCCGCGCCCGGGATCGTGCAGCAACGCGGTAGCCGATTGGTGGGGCGCCGGGGAGGGGAGGATCCGCGGCCCTGCGCTCCGGAAGGGGAGCCCCGCCCCCCCCGCCGCGCCCCGCCCCGCCCCCCACAGAGACTCGGACTCAGACTGGGGTTCACACGCTCCGTTTATATTTGTAAAAGCGGGGGGCCCGCGGGGCCCGCACAGCCCCGGCTCCCAGCTCCATCGGGCCCTTGCTTCCGCGGCTTCTGGGGGTCCGGCTGCCGCGTCCCCGGGGCCCCGCTAGGACCGGGCCCTCCTCCGCGCCGCCTTGTGCTTCTTCCGGCAGTCCTAGGGACAGAGGGGGCTGCAGGGAAGCGCGCCCCGCGCCCCGGGGCCCCGGCCCGGCCGCCCCCGGCCGCCCCCGGCCGCCCCCCACTCACCTGCAGCAGCGCCAGGGTCCGGGCCTCCCAGTCCTCGCCGCCGGCCCGCGCTCCGGGGCCCCGCCAGAAGGCGCCGGGCCCGGCTGGGGGAGACAGGGGGGAGACGGGGGGCTCGTGCGGGGCCTGCGCTGAGGTGGCGCGGCCCCCGCACCCCGCGGCCCCCCGCGCCCCGCTCCAGGCCCGTCTTGTCCCGACGCTCGGGCTGCCGGGTTTCAGGGCTCTGCCTCAGTTTCCCCGGCCTTAAAATGCAGATGCTCTTCCGTGGGCCCCTCCCGGCGTTGCCCCCTCCCACCATCGGGGCTCCTCTCCCCCGGGCTCCCCAAAGGCTTGTGGCCCCGGCGGGGCTCCCCGCGGCAGAGGAGCCTCTGGCACCGCCGGCTAACCCAGGGCGTGGGGGGCAGCAGGAGGCCGGCCGGGGAGGGGGCCCTAAGGGCAGCCTCTGGCCATAAGGTCTGACATCGGGAAGGAAAAAGAACCAAGGACAGGAAAGCCTCCCTGACACAAACCAACCCGAATTCCCCCTTGGAGGAGGCCCGGGAGAAGCACTGGGAGGAAGGGGGGGCACCCAGGCCTGGGAACTGAGGGGAGCAGAAAAACGTCAGCCCGAGGGGCCAGAGTTGCCGAGCTCTAACCCAGGGAGACGATGGGGGCGACCCCCAATCTGTCATCTCACACACACACACAGAGGACCTGGGTGGGCAGGGTGTGGAGGATCTGAAAGGGAGGGGTATGTGTGGAGTGTGAGGGGGTGTCTGTGTGAACCAGGCGTCTGCACACGTGGGCCTACCATCCCACATGGACACCCAGGGCACACCCCGCCACACACACACACACACACACACACACACACACACACACACCCACCCCTGACCTCCCAAAGCCACAGAGAGGGGGATTAAGTCCAATCCCTGCCCTCCACACATACCTACAAACCTTGGTGGCAGCAGGGAAGGTTGCCTCCCCTCTCCCTGGGACCCCGCCCCCCCATGCCCCTGCCTGGGTCCAGTCTGGCTCCCTCCTCCCTTCCGGCGCCCCATGTTGGGCCATCATTCCACCACAAGGCCCACCCACCCCAAGGCCCTGCTCAATGCCACACTCCCACCAGGGACCCAGACATGCCCTTTGGGATGTGTGGACCAGAGATACCCTGCCAGTTAAGATTAAAATGCAACCCAGTCTTACCAGAGAGTCTTTCATCATTCTCACAGAAAAAGAAAAACCGCCTGACAGGTTTTCCAGATGCCAGCCCTTCCCTGAAGAAACAGAGGAGGCTACTTAAGACATGGGGGGCCAAGGATGGTCTGACAGGAACAGCCAGGCAGGGGCTGCCTTCCCAGGCTGCAGGGCCCCTGCTCCCAGCTCCTCTCCCTCCAGGCTGCATGTCCACATTCCCTGGAGGACCCTCACGAGGCCACCCCAGACCACCCCTGTTCTCCAGGGCCCAGAAGGGCTCTCAAACATGGCTCACTCTGGCTTGGCCACATCCTTGCTCCCCTCTGCAGGCTCACGCTCATCTTCCTCCTCCGAGCTACTGTCCTGGAAACGAGGGTCCTGCTGCCAGGCCACGCGCCCCGGAGGCCAGGGCTCACTCTTGTAAGGTTCTACACACAAAAATGGGGTGGCATCAGAGCCCAAGGAAGAGAGTTGGGTTGGCAGGTCCCTCTACCTCTGAGCCCCTCAACGAGAAGCCCAGCCTAACGCAAAAATCCCTGCTCCCATCACACTCAGGGCTGTTCCTAGGGCTACATGGTTTAGGAAGAAGAAAGCGCAGGGCTGAGGGAGAATCTCAGTCTCACAGGTGTCACCCCATGACCCGGGCTGGGGCCTGGGGGTGACTCAGGGCAGCAGACCTAAGGCCAGAAGGGCAGCAGACCTAAGGCCAGAGTCCAGCCCTTTGCTAGTCCCATGTCTCTTCCCCCTGCCCCTCAATCTACTCAGGTCAAAGGCAGCTTTGTGACTCATGTGCATGCTCAAAGCTGAGTGCATGTGCACATGCACACACACATACACCCCCACCCCCACAGCTGGCTCCATAGCACATTTAGTGACACTCATGTCATTGGATCCACTCTGGGAGGTGGGTACTTCCAGACCCTTCCTCTACAGGGGTAAGCCGAGACCGCAGGCAGTTCAATGACTTGCCCAGGGTGACCCCGGTAGTGCCCGAGGCAGGATTTCAAGATTTTTCTGCCTCTACTGTGGCTGAGCTGCTTGGGACCAAAGAAGGGAACCTCCCAGCTCTTCTTTACCTTCTTTGACCTCCCTGACATCTGGGCCAAAGAAAGAGAAGGTGAAGTCCCCACAGCCTGGAGGGGGATCTGGCGCTCCTGGAACCACGGCTGAAGCCATTTCTGCCTCCTCCTCCTCGGGCATCTCGTTCCAAGGGGCAGCAGCTCCCGCTCCTGTGGCAGGTTCCGGCGCCGTGGCCCTAAATCTCTCCTTGAGGTCTGCAGCGATGGTGTAATACAGGTCTTTGGACACTTGGGGCAACTTCTCGGCTTCTTCCCTCTTCTTTCTGCGTTTGGCTTTGCTGTTGTGAACAGAGACAGGGAGTTCAGTGTCCTCGTCATTGGGGATTCCCCCTACCTGGAATCCAGAGGTTCCATGAACACTTGTTGATTTATACTAAGAACCAACTATGAGCTTTCACCACAATAGTCAGCATTCTGGAGGTTCTCCGGGGTAGGGTCCCTTGCTCTCTAGAGCTGCTTGCGATGTCTGGGTAGCTCTTAGTCTTGGGGAGTTACCTCTCCTTTTGCTCAGGGGGGACTTTTCTTTCAAACGTGGAGTGGTCCTGTCTCGTTGGATCATAACGCACAATGTTCCTGTGGTCAAGAGCAGAAGGGGTTAGTGGCAGCAGCCACACAGGCCCACCGTGGTGTCTGGCTAGCGGACCAGGCTGAACCCCAGAGACACCTCCCCACGAGGACAAATGTCCAGGGAGTCACACCTGAACTGCTTTGCAGCTGTTTCCTCTTTGCTTGGTTTTGGAGCCTGATGGCTGATGTGCAGAACATTTTGTATCACCTCCAAGTTTTTCTTTTTCTCCGCAATGAGCTCCTCTTCCTCAGCTGTTTCTGCTGTTTTCATCTCTTAAAGCAAAGATGAGTCTGAGATGTTAGAAACCGCCCTTCAACTGAGACCCCAACGACCCACAGGGCAGAGACCTGGTGGCAGCACATTCATCTCCTTCCCCCCACCCTTGGACTTCTTCAGCACTGTCACCCCCCCCTCAACTCCCCCAGCAACATCTGTACCCTGCTCCTGAGATGGTCTTGATCTGCCCTGGGATACTGGCATATTTTCTAACCCCCCCCACCCCCTCGCCCAAGTCTTATCCTGTGTGTGTGTGTGTGTGTGTGTGTGTGTGTGTGTGTGTGTGTATGGTGGGGGAACATGAGGGGGTTCATTCATTCCCACCCCCTTCTCACAGGTAGGAAAGAAAGGGGAACCCAGCATCTGAAGTGGGACTTAGCTCTTCCCAGCAATACAGAGACCCAAGACAACTCTAAAGGACTCAGGTGGAAACTACTCTCCACCTACAGAGAGAGAAGTGAGGTGTCTGAAGATGGAGCAAAGCAGACTCTGGTTTTTCTTTCCTCTTCTTAGGGTTTTTTGGTCTGTGGTTTTCTCCCAACGTGACTAACACAGAAAGATGTTTTGCCTGACTGTACACATGTAAGGGATACCAAGTTGCCTTCCTTTTTAAGGAAGGGAGACAGGGAATTTGCAACTCACACATTTTTAAAAATTAATTATCAGAAATTATTTTGAGGGTAATTGGGGGAAAATAAAATATTAAATTTAAAGCATAAATAAATGTTAAAATTCTTTACATGTAATTAAGGGAAGTTTCAGAAGAGACCCTTGGCTGCTCTCTTGCCTAATGCTACATCTCTACGCCTCCAGGCTGAGACCTCAATCATTTAATTATCTTGGCTGCTTTATGGGGCAGGGGTGAGCTCAGTTGCCTCCCAACCTTTCCCTCGAGGCCCCCTCCTGTCCTCCTAATCTTAGGCTATCCTGAGAGACTCATGGTCATGAGCCACAGACACGCATGCTGCATCCATTTAACGTTCTGCCCAGGCTTGCTACTACTCGATGATATTTCTTCCATCCATTTCCTCCAGAAAGAGAGGCAACAGAGAGGCAGGATGGGGGGGGGGGGGGATCCTAAAGCTCAAGATGGTGGTGTGGGCTCCAATGCCATAGGCTAAACACATGAGGGGAAGTCCCCTGTAGCCATTAAAAAGACCAAGTTATTCCAGGTGCTCCAGATTCCTGCTTGGTGGCTCCCTGCTTAGTTATTACATTAGGAAGGACGAAACATTTGCAGAACTCTATAACAGTCCTCCACTAAGAAAAGCACCACTAGAAAATCCAAGGGAATAATGAAACTCACCCTCTTCTTCCTCTTCGCTTTCACTTTCCAGAAAGCGAGCGTCCATTCGAAATCGTTCATCAGCACCAAAGTGGGCCTGCAAACTCATGAGCTGCCCAACAGAAGATACAGACAATAAATGACCTGATTCCAGACGAGAGCACTGGGACCCAACCTGGGATTTCTCAGAGGTAGAGGGGTTCCCAAGTGAGAAAACTTCTGTCAATGCAAGTTGTAGTTGGGGAAAACTGCCCTGAGTGTCAAGGGTCACACAGGCAGAACTCAGAACCAGGGATTTGTGGTTGCCAGCCCCACACTCGACCTCCTGTACTATGATGCCTCTTGGATCCCCACAAGAACCAGAAGAGAAGCCTCAAAGAATTACTCCCTGTAACTATGTTTGCTTAAACAGCAAAATTCACTGTCATTTAAATGATGGATCTTGGTGCAATTAGTTATTCAGGTTGAAGAACATTAGTTAATAAGATGCCAAATTAAACCACAATCATGTTTCTGATTTCAGCACCAACCAACCTTTTTTCCTGCTTTGCCTTCAAACTGGGGTTTAATTTGGAATCGGGTCTCATCGTCAGTCTCCTGCTCCTCATCCTCACTGCTCTCAAAGAGCTTCCCAGAACTTTTACTGGTCAAATCCTTAAACAAACAAACACAACCACCTGAGAGGAAATAGCAATTATTTTTTAACACTGTAATTACGCTTGCATGTCACATACACATATGATAATTTATAAGAATCTTCTTCCTTATATTTGAAAATGAAAATTGTACAATCATGAGCCTTCTGGCTTAGAGAATTCACCACAAAGAAGGATTAGAACTTAGGGATCTTCCTGCTCCCAAGCCAACCTCCCCTTGACATGAGACCCCCTCACAAGGGGGCATACTTGAGCAGTTTGGGGGAATTATGGAGCAGAGGTTCTAAGTCTTGAAGAAGAGGATCCCCACAGTACAGAGATGCAGGAGAGTAATAGGGGGAGGTCAGGGGCAGAGAACCAGGACGGTGTGGTCTCACTGGAAGGAAGGACGTAAGAAGATTGAAGAAAGGAAGAGGATGGAGAGGCACAAACACCATCATGAGTGTCTCCTGGAGGAGGGGCAGCTCCATAGACCACAGAAGGGGAGCTTAGCAGACAGGACAAACCTGGCCTGCAGGGACACCTCCGTCACTTACTCGTTTTACTCCATTTCCCACAAGAGGTTTTTGGTTGCCGTCCTCTTCTTCTGCTTCATCTTCGCTGTCTGAGCCAAATACAATGTGAGTTGGTTTGCTTGCTTGCTGGCCACGGCCATCCTGGGCAAACACAGAAAGCACCAGAGAGAATATCAGGCATGTCACAATCAGAAAACCAGACAGTAAACGGGGGCCAGATGCTGCCCAAAAGGCCCCCACCCCACCCCTCCCCACCACTTGCAGAAGGGGTGCTCCTGAAGGACAGGCATGGTCTTTACAGGGCTGGAGCTCAGCAGTCTTTCTATCCCTTCACTAACTGACATTCAGACACACCAAACCAGGAAAACCTGCTGGTCTCATCAGAAGTACAGACCAAGGTGCTAGCTCTGGAGATGGCTTGCCAACGCACTTCGAGGATGACCATCAAGAAATAAGGGTGCACTTTTGGGGGTGGAAGCTGACTTGGGGAAGCCACTCACCAAGCTGGCCAGAGCGCTATGAACCAGCTGCTTCTGGAGCTGTACTTCTCTTCTCCTCTCCTCTAAGGCTGCCAAGCGTTTCTGGTTATCCTGAGATTTCTTCTGAGGGCTGAAGGCATCAGTCAGAGTGAAGGGAGGACGATATTCAGTCTCCCTCTCCCAAGACCCCTCTGAGTCCTTCCCTCTCTTTCTCCCTTGAGAAGATGCACTGTCCCTCCCCACAGAGAGTGAGGGGCATTTCTCGTAATGTGTTTTCAGATTGGCTGGCTTGTGCTCAGGCTCCGGGCCTGGAGGAGGCCCAAGGGTGACCGAAGTTCTCCTTTCCTGCTTGGCGTCTCCCATTTCAGCGGCCCTGCAGCCATTACTTCCCAAGCCTGTCTTGCAAGGGTTTGCATTAAGACGCAAGGGTTTCTTGGTGCCCAACAAAGCATTTTCACATTCAGAACTAAAGGGTGACAGCCCATTACAATGCTGGTCTCCACTGGCAGGTTGCCTTGTTCCAGGACAACCTGGAAGACTGTCTGCCCCATGTGTTCGCCTCCCATCTTGGTGTGCAGATATTTCATCACTCAAACAAGCATTGGAATCAAAGGCTTGGTTTTCCATAGAACTACCAGGAGACTCTTCCTGCTGCAAAGAATTCTGTCCTTTTATCTGAGTGGTGATACCACTGTTCCTAAAGGGCTTTTTTGGCATCTCCCCTCCAAAGAGTGCTCCCATACCTCTGAAAGCCTGAAACTTGGATTTCAACCTATTTTCCTTGGGTGGGTTCTGGTTGCTGATTTTCTCTTCCCCTTCTAAGAGGGAAGCCAAGATGTCCTCAGGATCGATGCACCGGGCCCCTTTGTTGGGAGCCTTCTTGGCTCTTTGGCCAGAACTTATGTTCTGGCTACTTGGGAGAGTCTGCTTGGCACACTTGGCATTTCCCCCCAGACTCTCAGAATCTTCATTTGCCAGCTTTTCTAATTCAGCCAAGGTGAGGTCAAGGCGATAGCAGTTAGTCATCATGGACTTGTAATCTAGTTCCTCTTCAGACTTATTTTCAGATTCAGGAGAGACACTGGACAGTTTTTTAGCAATATGCTTTGTACAATTAATCGACTTTCTCTCTTTACTTGAGGAATTTTTCCTTTTATCTGTTTCTGTGACATGATGAAATGTACAATTTGTACTGTTTTTCAAAAAGGCCTTTTCTGTTTGTTTGGATTTATTTTCTGGTGAACTTTTTTGCTTGTCTTTGCTCTTGTCACCAATTTTCCCCCCGGCAATGATTTCATCTGTGTCCCCTGAGTCATACTCTTGGTCATCTTCAGCAAGATGAGCGGTCCCGTTTGAGTAAGAAGGCTGCATACTTTTATGTTTCACCCCTGAATTTGGTTTGAAATCACTGCTGACCACTTCAAAAGAAGCCCGTGCAGTGCTGTTTGTCTCCTGGAAGATGGTCATTTGTGATTTCGTCTCTTCTGCTATCATGGCTTTCAATTCTTCCTCAGAATCGATATCATCATCAGACATGCTATTTTTGCTTCTAACAATGGGTGATTTTGAAGGATGTAGAAGCCCCGCTTCTGTCTTCTGATCTTCCTTATGTTTAGGGAACACTGTTGCAGGAAGTTCAGCTGGCCTGGACTTTGCTTTCTGCCCATCCAGCCATTGTGCTAAGTTTGGACGGGCTGACAATGCTAGCTCAGGGCATTCTACAGCCTTGGATGAAGAGCAGTGATCACCCCCCACCTTCGCTCTCTTGGGAGGACAGCTTCTGAAGGTAGGAAACTGTCCTTGTCGTTTCTTACTCATGACATCGTCTCCTCCTTCCAATTTCCAAGTGAGGTCAGAAACAGAGACAGGATTTGTGAAACCTTGTTCAAACTTCTTTAGATTGTGACAATATTTTGATGGATCATATTTTAAGATGTTAGGAAAAGTTAAGGTTGAAAACAAGAATTGTTTTACAGAAAACAAAAACAAACTGACCAATGTAGTCTAGTGCAAGTCTGACTTCTGGGGCTTTAGTTTACTCATCTGAAAAGTGATTGGTTTCAATCAAACACTGTCTCAGATTCATTAACAGTAAATCATTCTAGGTTGGGAGAGGGTGAAGATAGGGTGCAGAAGCCCAAAGTGGCCCACCCCAAGATGGCTCATCATCAGGACTGGTGCCCTGAGATGACAGCCTGAGCCAGGGTAGTCAACAGGGGCTCCAAGAAGGCTCTCCATATGAGGCAGTTGCTTTTCTGGTCGACCTCCTTCCTTCCCAAAGCAATTCTTAGCTTATCCCTGGCATGTCATTGGGAGAGCATGGAAATACTCATTGGTAAGGACACCGCTGAACTTTCCCAAACAGCATTTTCTGCCTGAATTTACGATGGCTCCCTGTGCTCATAACAGGCCTAGGACTTCCAACCTTCCATAACCTGCTCCCCCATACCTAACATGCTCTTAAACCCCAAGCAAGTTGATCTGTCATTCACATACCATCAGAACACCCTTTGAGATCAAGGAAAACGAAGTTCCTCTGAGGAGGAGCTAAGCCAAGCCTTGGGTCTTCACACCCTGAGGTCATGCTCATTCCCTCTGGAGCCAGGGGAGCCCTATGTTAACACCACACTGAGACTGGCTCGAGTTCTTTGGCCTTCCTCAACTCCTTCAGCATACGTGACCTCAACCCCCCTAGTCATCTAAGCTATTTTGTATGAACATCATGGATAACCTGTAGGGTGACTTAGTGACCAGACAGACCCTGGGGCATTGCAATTGCAAACATCATCCTTACATTAACATGAGCCTATCAATAAATGGATCATAGAGAAAGGACATTTTACGTCTGTTTTGGCTCCTAAGGTGAAGGATGGGTAAAACTCTTCCAAACTTACTCACGACCCAATCCTAAAAAAAAAGAACAAAAAAAAAACCCCAATGTTATTAGGCGATATTAAGGACACAAAGGAAAGCCCCAAGAGACTCTTGGAGCAGCCTGGGTCAGTCACAATCAGTAACAAGAATGTCCCCCCCCAAGACTCCCCAGCATCCTGATACCTGCCTTGTGTCCTGGGACCTCTGTCCCTGGCACAGCTTTCATGTGAAACTCCAGACCCTGGTTCTTCCCCAGGGCTGTCCTAGAGTTTGCTGTGGTGCCATCTGGGTGCTGCTGGTCTTGCTTTGCTTGGGCTTGAAGTCTTTCCTTTGCCAGCCTGAAACCCAGAACACCCACAAGAGGATCTCTGGCTCCAAGGAGCCCTTTACTCTCAGACACTGGCTGTGGAGTGCGCTGCTTTCTGTTTGTTCTTAAATACCTTGGCAGAGCCTGGCACAGCCTTTTCTCAGGCCTTCATCCTGCTCACCCTCTCATGGGAGAGAGACTAAAGCAGGGGTTCAGAATTCCTGGTCCTAGGAGGGAGGGAGGGAACAGAAGAGGGGCACCCCCCGGATGGCAGACTTGCTTTTCCTGCTGAATTCTTTGTTGTATCTGTGTGTATATGTGTTCCAAAAACCGGGTTACAGTTCGATAACTTCCACCTCTTTTGTGGTCTGCCCAATGTCCCTATTTCCTTGCCATCCCTAGGCCTGGCAAAAAGCAGACCTTTAACGACACCTGCCTGAGTCTTTCAGGAGTTTGGAGTCAGTTTCCTTGGCCTGGCATTCTAGATCCCAGGCAGGATGGCATCGCTGTGGCTCCTTGGTTCACCTACAGGAGTCACAGAGAACTACTTCCTACCCTCCAAGTCTTAGCACGGCTGCTCCCTGTGCCTCACCTCCCTTCTCTATTTTCAGTCTAACCTCCCGAATGCCGCCTCTTCCAGGAGATCGGCCTAGTATGCAGGCAGAGAATGGTATTGCCTCTTTCCTAGGTCTTTGAAACTCAACCATTCACAGGTTGTAGCCTTCACCTTAACAGGGGGTTGCAGCTCTGAAAACAGGAACCATGTGGGTCCTTCCCTGCTAGCCTCAGCCATTCCCACTTACCACCCGGCTACTGTGACGCAGGATCAGCAAGGTGGTTCGGTGAATGAGAATGCCAAGCCCCGGACTCAGGAGGACCTGAGGTCAAATCTGGCTACAGACACTTAGCGGCTGTATGAGTCCAGGTGACTCACTTTGCCCCACATGCCTGTTTCCTCCTCCGTATAAGGAGTCAGACAAGGAATCAGATACCCTTCCAATCACTGTGTCAAGCAATTCTCAAGAGGGCTCGGCAATCCCACAGCCCTGGGAAATCTAAACCAGACCCCGGGGAGTAGAGGTCCCTGGGCATCTCCTCCCCCAGCCCCCCAGGGAGCCCCCTGCAGAGAAAAGCAAACAGCCTGGAGAAAGTGGGTCCCAGGGAACGGCCGAGCCGCAGAGGGCAGGCTGCCACACGCTGGGTGGGTGGTCATCGGTGGTTGTGGTGGGCAGCCTGGGCGCCAGGAGAGCAGCCGGAAGGCTCCGTGCGCTGCCCCAGCCGCGCCTGTACCCCGCTGGCCCCCACGTTCGCACCCCTCTAGCCGCCTACCTGTGGAGGAAGCTCTCCTTGGCCAGCTGCACCTGCAGCGTGCCCCCCTTCCAGGTGGTCCTGTTCAGAGCCGACAAGCCTGCGGGACCCAAGCGCCCGCCTTAGGCCCCCCTGCGGCTCCGGGGCAGGGGTTGCCCCAGGCTGCCCGCCCTCACCCCCACACCCCTACTTTGGGGGCCCCTCTGCTACGGGGGCCGGGGGCGCAGGGGGCCCGCACTCACAGCGCTTCAGGTCCCCCTCGGACAGCCGGATGTTCACGTAGGCGAAGGTCTTCCCGGGGCTCCCTGGGTGGGCGGGAGAAGGCGGTTCTAGGGGGGACTCGGGGCGAGGTCGTGCCCCCCAGCCCCCCCAGAGCCAGGGAGCCCCGGGGCGCGGGAGGCGCTGCCTCGGGGCGGGCTTCCCACGAGCTTCTCGCACGGGGGCACTCGGGGAGCCCCGGGTCGGGGGGAGCCGCCCGCCCGCGGCCTTACCGAGCTCGTTCACCCGAGACACGAGCTCCACCGACGACACGTTCCCGAAGCGGGCCAGCTGCGCGCGCACATCGTCCCGCGTGACCGAGGGGCCCAGGCCGCCCACGAAGAGGCGCCGCTCTCCTGCACTGGCCGCCATGGTCCCACGGCCCCCGGGACCGGCGCGGGGCGGACTTCCGGGCCATGTGCGCCCGACGTCCGGTCATGTGACGGCGCGGAGCGTCCGCTCTCCGTCTCCGCGCCCTCAACGAGCCCCCAGCTCCGGTGTTTAAGGTTCCGCAGCTCCACTCCCGTCCCGTCGGCCTCGGCGGCCTCCGACTGCGTCCCCGGCTTCCCTGGGTCTCCTCTGGAGCCTCCGCGGCGACTCCTGACGACGGGGCGCACTCAGTCATCCGCTACGTCAGGGAGCTCGGGAACGTCGGCCGGGCTCGGTTGTCCAGGGGGAAACAAAATAAAGGAGCGCCTTGGCCGCCCGACCCCACCTCTTCCTCCGCGTGCCGGCCGACCCCGCCTCCCAGGCCGCGCGCACGCGCACAGCCACAGCCTGCAGTGTCTCCCGGCCGATCTCTGACGTCACTCAGGGGCGGGCTTAGGATTCGACCAACGCTCCAGGGGAGGGGGGTGCGGCCGGCGGCCCCGGGCCTCGGCGCTCGGCTCCCCGCGCCGCCCCCCCCCGGGCGGCGGGACGGTGGTACGCGCCGGCAGCCGCGGGAGGCTCGAACGCCGGGGCCGCGCTTCCTGCCCAGCCATGGCCGCCGGGCGCCGCGGGCCGCGGGCCGAGCTGCGGGCACCGGGGGCGGAGGTGGCGGCGCCGCGGGCCGAGCTGCGGGCACCGCGGGCCGAGCTGCGGGCACCGCGGGCGGAGCTGGCGGCGCTGCGGGCCGAGCTGCGGGCACCGGGGGCGGAGGTGGCGGCGCCGCGGGCCGAGCTGCGGGCACCGCGGGACGAGCTGCGGGCACCGCGGGCCGAGCTGGCGGCGCTGCGGGCGGAGGTGGCGGCGCTGCGGGGGCGCCTGCGGCGGGGCCCGGGCCCGGGCCGGTAGGACGGCGCGGGGGGCGGGGGGCCGGGCGGGGGGCGGGGCGCGCAGGGCCCCCCCAACCCATCGTCTCCCCCCAGGGACCCCGGCCTGGCGAGGGCGCAGCTGGCGCGCCTGCAGGCCGGCCTGGCCTTCCTGACGCGGGCCACCGGCGTGAGCCTGGCGGACTTCAGCCTGGAGGAGGCCCGGGGTGAGTGGCCCCCCCGTGAGCGCCCCCCGCGTGTCCCGGGCCCCCCAGTGAGCGCTCCCCCCGCGTGGCCCCGGCCCCCTAGTGAGCGCCCCCCCCCGCGTGGCCCCGCCCCCCAGTGAGCGCCCCCCCGCGTGGCCCCCAGTGAGCGCCCCCCCCCGCGTGGCCCCCCAGTGAGCGTCCCCCGCGTGGCCCCGGCCCCCCAGTGAGCGCCCCCCGCGTGTCCCCGGCCCCCTAGTGAGCGCCCCCCCGCGTGGCCCGGGACCCCAGTGAGCGCCCCCCCGCGTGGCCCCGCCCCCCAGTGAGCGCCCCCCGCGTGTCCCCGGCCCCCCCAGTGAGCGTCCCCCCCGCATGTCCCCGGGCCCCCCGGTGAGCGCCCCCCGCGTGGCCCCACCCCCGAGTGAGCGTCCCCCCCCCCCCGCGTGGCCCCGGCCCCCCAGTGAGCGCCCCCCGCGTGTCCCCGGCCCCCTAGTGAGCGCCCCCCGCGTGGCCCGGGCCCCCCAGTGAGCGCCCCCCCGCGTGGCCCCGCCCCCCAGTGAGCGCCCCCCGCGTGGCCTCCGGCCCCCCAGTGAGTGCCCCCCCGCGTGTCTCCGGCCCCCCCAGTGAGCGTCCCCCCCCGCATGTCCCCGGGCCCCCCGGTGAGCGCCCCCCGCGTGGCCCCACCCCCGAGTGAGCGTCCCCCCCCCCCGCGTGTCCCCGGCCCCCCGGTGAGCGCCCCCCGCGTGGCCCCACCCCCCAGTGAGCGTCCCCCCCCGCGTGGCCCCGGCCCCCCCGGTGAGCGCCCCCCACGTGCCCCCCAGTGAGCACCCCCGGGTGCCCCCGGCCCGCCCGAGCCCCTCGGACCTCTCCTTGCAGGGGGCTCGGGCCTGGTGCGCAGGGGCCGCCTGGGCGGGAGCTGCCGTGGTCTGGCCTTCCACCTGGACTTCGAGCTCCTGGAGACGCAGGTAGGAGGCGCGGGGGGCCCGGGGGCCGGGGGGGGGGGGGGGGGCGGGGGGGCCGGGTCTGCAGCGGGCCGGGCCACCCCAGCAGCCGGGCACAGTCCGAGGCCTGAGGTGCCGTGGGCCCGGCCTGGCCAGCGCCCTTGGAGACTGCGGGGTCCCAGGGCCCCCACTGGAGCCGGAGACTTGGAGTCCTCCTTACAGACTGAGGAGGCTGGCCACCTCTCTGGGCCCGACCTCCAGGACGTTCTTCTCTGAGACCCCACGCGGGACCCACCCTGTCTGTCCTCGCATTTTCCAGTTTTTCCTGGATGCCAGTCAGCCTCCGGCCTGATTTAGCTGCGGCCTAACCTCGGGAATCCCACCACCCCCTTCAGTCACCAAGGAAGGCCTGTAGCGGTGCCGGGGAGGCCTCGCGTCCTCTAGGGTCCTTGGGTCCGCACCCCGGGACCAGAGGGACCGCTCGGGGCCCTGCCTCCCTTGGCTTGGACTGCGGTATCCTGCTCTGATAGAGTCCTCTCCGGAATTGGAAGCACCTCCTAAAAAGAGAAGGGAGGCTGCCCTGGCCAGGGGTGCTCCCTCTTCTCTCGCTGCCCTCAGGTCCGGAGCTCCTCCAGGGATGGTTGGAGCCCCCTGAAGCTGGCTTCCCCCCCCCCCCCCCCCCCCGAAGGCTCTGAACAGATCCAAGAGTCTCTTTTTTCTCTCTGAACCCTACACCCATCCCCTTTTTCCTTCATGCCTCTGTGGCCCTGCCTCTGCCTCTCCAGTTCTGTCGTGGACAGGACTGAAGACTTCCCCCTTGCTCTTCAAGCTACCCCTTCTCTTCTTGCCGCCTGCCCAGCTCCCCAGACCTGAGGGCTGCCTCCCTGTGCCCATGACCCCATTCTAACAGTCAGGGGGCGTTCCCACAGATGCCCTCCTGCGGCAGCAGCTTTAGCTGCCATTCGGACTCTTTTTACCTGCCCTTCATCCATTCTTTCCCCCAAGCAGAAAAGGTAGTTTCTACAAATCACGACACAGGAAAGACACTCCGGGACCATGGGACCAAAGGCCTCTGGGACACAATCCTTTACCGATTCTGGTTGAAGCATCGGATGGGACAGAAGAGACACCAAGGTCCAAATTCAACTGGACCGCCAAACTTGAGTGTTTCTGGTGGCCCAGGGGAGGGCCCTGAGGTGCAAGGCTTGAGGAGGGCCTGCAGGGAAGTTGTGGCCCTGGGCCCCCCCAGGACCAAACAGAGCTCAGCTTGGGAATGGGGAAGAACACACCCCTGGCCAGTTGAAGCTTCGAAGAGCACTTGGCAGATGAGGAGCCAGAGGGCACCCAAAGACAGAGTGGGCAGCACCTGTGGGTGGCAGCACCTGCTCTTGCGTGAGGGTCGCCAGCCCCCAAGCAGGCCTTCCTGCTCTCTTGAGGCCCACGGTGCCCAACAGGCTTCCCAGCTCCAGCCTGACCCATGGCAGGTCTGGAGTTTATTTGAAAGGAGGGATTGATGCCCTTCTAGGCCCAAGTCCAAGTCCTTGGATAGGCACAACCTCGACCCCACTGGAGCCTGACACAAGAAGTGTGGGCCTGGCAACTGAGACCAGGAGATGGCATCAGGGGTGAGGGGCCGTGCCTGGAAGTTCCACTTACTCAATGCAACTTTTTGAGTAGGTACTTTGGCCCCACTTCTGGAGGGCAGGGTGGGTGCCTGCACCAGGGTCCTGCCCCTGCTTCCTTCAGGCCTTTGATCTACCCAGCAGCTCAGGTTGGGAACCTCCCAACTCAATGTATTTTCAACATCTGATCTCCTTGCTGCCCTCCTGATCAAGGTTCTTGTGCCCTGGACCTTGCTCTGGGTCCAGGGTCACAGTGGCAGACTCCTCCCAGGATGGAGCGCTTTCATTCTTGAGAGAGGTGAGGCTGTGACAGGCACGTGACTTGGATTGGAGTGGGGGGCTGGACCAAGTCCACAGCATCACTGTCTCCTCCAGAGCCATCTGGTCCAGCTGCCAGAGATGGATCAGGATGACTGGCGATTGCACTGGTTGTAAGACAGGGTGAAGTGACTTGCCCAAGGTCACACAGCTACTGCGTCTGAGGCCATGTTTGGACTCAGTTCTCCTGACTTCAGACCTGGTTGGCGCTCTACCCACCACACCACCCACATGCCCTTGTAAGCTACAGGCAACAGTGTCTGGCCTAGCCCCAGGTAGCTGGGAAGCTAAGCCGGGTATGTGTCCTGCTAGCTCAGCTTGGGCTCTCCCCAGCCTTTGGTGCTGGTAGACTGCTGTCTTTGGGGACTGGGGGCTCAGGCTGTTGTCTCACGTCTGTCTGCAGTCCCTGCCCAGGTTGTGGACCCTGCCCTGGGTGGGTGGGGGCAGGGCCCCCCCCCTCCCCCCCCCAGCCCCTGCACTGACCTCAGCTGACAAAATGCCCTCTTTGGGCTTCTCCCAAGAGTTCTTGATTATTCTCAACCTAGTGAGATGAATTGGGTGGATAGAGCTGAGCTGGCTACCTTCCTCTTAGCAGCTGGAGGAGCCAGCCTTCTGACCACCTGACCAGCCATGAAAAGTTCCCTTACTTAAAGGGAAACAGAGCTGTCTTAATGACGATTGGCTTGAAGATGAAATTAGGAAAGGACCAATTGAATTTTGAAATTCAACAAGAATTGCATCACATCAAATGAGCAGGAAGACCCCCATGGGTTCTTAGAAGCAAATATCCACTGTTGATGGCACACACTGATGAGAACTTGGTTTGATAGACTGATCTCATCTTGTCTCAGTATCTCCAATGGGATTGTATTTGAGAAGCTCAGAGGTGCTGCCTCCCTACCCCCACCCTCCTTGAACCCAAGAGGAAAGAAAAGGGAGCAAAGGAAGAGGTCAGGGCAGAAGCCTCACCTCCCCCCTCCCCCAAGCAGAACTGATGCCACCTGGGGAGGGGAGGGTCCAGATGGGATCAGTGACAGTTCTACTGGCTTTGATGGACAAGAAAACATTTTTAAAAATCATAGATAATTTCCTTTCATCTTTCCATTTTTCTCCTTTACCTTTCATTCGTGAAAGCACTTTGCCAGTCTCTAAAGGATCCAGCTCTAATTATTCAGCACTTGAAATGGCTTTGCTGCCTTGGTGGCTGACTGAGTTGTTGCTTTTCTTTGACTCCTTTTCCACCCCGTTATCTTTCTTTTCTTAGAGCTAGTGCCATTCACAATGCTTTATTATCCTTCCTAAGATTTTACAACTGTGGGCTCATTTTCATCTGGTGTCCTCTTTGGGAACCATTGCTCTCCCCCTGGCGAGTAACAAATGGTCATAGAAAAAATGAGAAGCATTTTAGGTCCATGTCTGCTGGTAACAGTTTTTATTCATTTATTATCAATAGAAACTCAAGTTTTGTTTTGCTCCAGAGAGAAACGTTCAAGCCCCTTGCACATATCTCTCATGCTGTAAGAGCAACATTTCCAGGAATCTTGAACAAGACAAATTTGATAATATGAGAAAATAGTTACACGATTCAGGGGAAGTACCAGTGTCCCTTTGGTTCAGGGCAGCCCATAGAGACTGTTGACTAGCCCTACTTAATCCCTTGTTGGCTAGTAGTCACACCTGACCTGAGACCTCTTCCCTTAGATTCCTTGAGGAAATGGGGAAGAGGTTTCTGCTCCAAGGTGGTCCTTTCTCTCACCCCAAAAGGGGCTGGGGGGAAGCCTTGATCCTAGTTGGACCTGGAGTATTTCTTGTTCTAAATTTGGTTATTATCACTGTCCCCAGCTGTCTCTGGTTCCCTAAGAGAAGGGGCAGGGGTCAAGGAGGTGTGTGTGTGGGGGGGTCTAATGTAGGCCACTATTTTCTGGGAAGTACTTAAAAACATTGATCAGGTTTCCTTCATTGGGTTGATCCAGGAAGAACTTTAGTGAGGGGGATAAACCATTATTTCTTATTTGGTTGGTTTTTGCAAGACCATGGGGTTAAGCAACTTGCCCAAGGTCACACAGCTAAGAATTAAGTATCTGAGGTTAGATTTGAACTCAGGTCCTCCTGACCCTAGGACTAGCTGCCCCTGGGATGATTATTTCTTAATGTTTTCAGTGGGCCAAGAGGAAGCTTGAACACACTCCCCCACAATCCATCCAAAAACATTTATTAAGTACCCATCATATACCAGGCTTGGAGTACAGAGTGATCGAGTGAAGTCGGGCCTGCTTCTCAACTTTTTTTGAGCTCTGTTGATTCTCTTGGCTCGGTGTTCCCAGTTGAAGCAGCATGCTGACTTTTCTGTTGTCTTTTTCTCACTTGGGCTTCATTTAACCAGTAATCGGCTTTGTCCATACTGCTCCTGAATATCAACTTATCTGAGGCAGACGTGGCCATTTCCAGGGTGGGCATCAGGGAAGATGGGGCATCAGAGGGGGAGGGGACATCCCAGATCTCTGTGGCTTTGGCCTGGGGGGGAATGGTCCACTTGGCTGCCCAGCTTTGCTCCTAGGAGGAATGTGATGGAAATTAGGGGTGACAGAAAACCATAGGAATGTGACTTTTATCAAATGTGTGAGTAGGGAAGGAGTACAAAAATGGGAGGGGAGGGGGGGAGCTAGAAGGTGAAGCTGGGAGGGCTGGAATTGTCCAGCCAGGCTCAGGGCCCAGCTTGAACTGTTGGAGCAGGAGTCTGAGGAGTGGTACCTTCAATTTGGAAGGTGAAGGAAGCAGGGCTGAAGGTTCCAGGGCAGGAGGAAACAGAATCAGAAAGATGCCCACTGTGGCCCAAGCCTGGCATAAGGAGGGGCCTGTCAGGCAAGAATCAACCCTGAGGGGCAGGGAGGTGGAGGAGCTCTTCTGGCTCTGTTCCAGCTGGGGTGCAAACCAGGGCCAGGAGGCAAGGAGGGGTGAAGCCTGGCGATGCTCCCCCAAGGAGAGCCAGGCAGGTGGAGGTTCCAACCTTGCAGAGATTGCCAGAATCAGATCCCTGGCAAGGGAGACAGCTGGCAGCAAGATGAACCCCTGATTGGAAAGGGGTGGGGGACATGCCAGCTTCCACATGAGTAACCTGAAAACACATTGTTCATTGCATCAAAGGGCTTAGGAGGGCATGGCAGCCGAGTCTCAGAAAATAAACCCAGGACCCAAAAACATCCCAAGTGGCCTTTTTTCCCCACCTTCTGCCTTGGTGATCCTACTGCACTTTAGAGTTCCCTCATAGCCTGCTCTCGCATCAGCCTGACCAGGGCTTTCTTTAGCACTCTGCCCATGCCCATGCCAGCATCCCCCAGAAACATTGGGAGAATGCCCTTGGATCAATCAAAAGTTCTTAGCTGGGCTCAGGGAGAGGTGAACACCAGCTCTGGCCCCAGAGAAATGATGACAACCTTGATTAGAGAGAGTTGGCTGACCATCACCTCCACCCTTGCAGACTCCCTCCATCCCATACTTGTCGGGGTCATTGTCCTGTAGTTACCTGAGCCTGGGGAAGGCTCCTCAGCCAGGAGGGAGGACCTTTATGAAGCATCTGCTAAGGACCCGTCACCATACTAGGAGTGGAGATCCAGTTCTTTACCTTGTCCTTCAGAAACACTGCCCCCTGGCCACACAACTCTCAGTCCCTGCAAGGGTTGATCGTTTCCTAAGTACAGAGAGCCCTGTCCTCAAGGAATCTCCAATCTATGGGGGTTGGGGGCAGAGAGATGTCATCTAGGGAGTTTTGGTTTGGAGAGTTCCAGGAATTAGGCAGACAATGAGGGGACTGATGAAGGATCCTTTCCCACACCTAAGTTCCTATTAGTTGGATCTGGTCTCTCTCTAGTTCCATCACCTGGGAGTGAAGAATGGCCTCGGTCCTCTCTGATTTTGTCACTTTAACTCATCAAAACAGGATCCCTGAGATGTGCCAGATTATGTTGAGGGGGGATACCTGGCTTTTGTCTTTTAGAGTGAAGAGAGGCCCTTGGCTGCCATCACCAACCTCAGCATTATCATGGAGTCTGTGGAAGGAAATGAACTCAGCAGATTTGTGGCTCGGTAAGGGACTTCCTCCATTTGCTTTGTATCAGGCCACTTGGATGTTTAGGAAAATAAATGTTTATTTATTTTTACTGCAAACTTTATTAGAGAGTTTCAGGGTAGTTTATTTTTAATTGCTCTATTGGCTTCTTTGGCTTTTACCTTGTCCAGATTTTCCCCTGTATCTCTTCCCTGCCCACCTTTCCAAGAACTCTCCATCATAACAAAGTTGTTTTTTATTTTGATAAATTTTTCTTGATGTCTGTTTTTTTTTATCATAGTTTTCCCCAGTAGCTTTCCCAATCCCTCCAAGAGAGCCTTCCCATATAGTAAGTAGACAGTCTGATTTTAGAGACAAAGAAAGAAAACTATGAAAGATCAGTTTAACTGATCAGTGTTCCCTGTGGGGACCACATGTGGGCCCCCTTCTCTGCTGTCTTCTCAGCTCTCTTCTTTCAAGTCCTGCTGTCTTTATCATTTTATTCCATTCTCTTTTGATTTCAAGATATCTTGCTGTTCCCCTTAGTATAGTCATTGTATCTCTTGTGTTCTTGGCTCTGCATCAGTTCATCTGAATCTTTGCAGGCTTCTCTGGATCCATCACATTCATCATGTCTTACAGCTCAGACATATACCATACCATTCATGGGCCACATGTTGTTTATCCATTCCTCAGCCAGTGGGCAGCTAAATTTGCTTCTAGTTCTTAGCTAACACAGAAACTGCTACTATAAAGATTCTGGTGTATGTGGAGGCTTTGTTCTTATCAGTGACCTCCTTGGGCATAATTCTGTCTTAGAATGCCTTTCTTGTGTGACTTTGGGCAAGTCACTTCACCCTTTTTGCCTCAGTTTTCTCTTCTGTAAAATGGGGATGATATCAATAGCTCTTACCTCTGATTCATCTGCTGTTTGCCATTCTTTCTCAAATGAACTGGATAAAAGTGAGGGCCAGCTGTGCACTGTCATCTCCTCCAGATCCAGATTCACTGGGAGGGTCCAGGGACCAGACATAGGTCCTGATGGTCCCAATGCAGTGGAAGACCTTGGAAAAGCTAAGTTTTTTTTTTAACAGGTCTCAGTTTGACTGAGGCAACACCTATTCAGTGATTAAGTCTAGGAAAGAAAAGAGGCAAAGAATGACTTCATATACCTGATCAAACATTTAAAAAAGAAAAAGAGGCAACCTGGGAGGAGAAGACCCTCAGGCCAAAAAGAAATAATTGTTATTTATTTCCACTCAAGTGAGGCTTGGCCTAAGACCTCTGTTGGCCAATCCTTGAGTGTCAGAGAGATTCAAACTATCTTGTGAAGTTTCAGTGATCACACTTTATATTCCTTTGAGCAGAGGTTCCTATCTCCCAGCTTGTTGTGAGGATCAGACAAGACCATGTTGGTGAGGCCCACGTTATTGACTTCCTTTCCCCTTCCCCTTCCCTTTGATCAGGAAAGCTGGGAAAACAAGAACTCCATAGCCAGGAAGGAACTGTCGTGACACCTGGGAAGTTCTCCTCCTGGCCCCCTTTTTTCCATACTCCTCTGCCCTCTGTTCCCCAGTAGACTTTGGGTATGCTGATGAGACCACAAGGAAGGCTCTTGTAGGGGCTCTCCTTGTTGTTGATACCATCCTGCATTCATTCATTCATTCATTCATGTCAGCCAGCATGGGAGGAGGCTGAGAGGATTCTAAGGGAAACCATCAGAGGGGAAGGAGTCAGAAAGGAAGCCACAGAGAAACTAAGAAAAATCAATCAGTAAACGTTTATTAAATGCCTATTATGTGTTAGGCATTAAGTAAAAATGACCTCAGGGAAGAAGAAAAGGCAAAGACCTTGACCATTAGCACATAAGCAGGGAAAAGAGTAACACTGGAAGGAATCTGACCTCCAGACCTGGTCAAAGAGTCTGAACATCCCCAAGTAAATCCATTTAACAAAAGAAAATGACTCCATTTTTGATGAGATGGGGGACCCAGTGGAATGAGAGGAGAACATGGAACCACAATGCATTGCTCCTGAGTGACTCAAAAGAAAAATGAAAATTACGAGGGCAGGATTTGGGCAGCACAGCAAAAATAATGGGCAACAGAGAAACCCTGGTATCTACCACTAGTCTTCACAAAGAGAGAACAAAGACTGGGACTGCAAGGGATAGACATGAAGGACAATGAACATGAAAAGAAAATATACTCATGATGCAAGCAAAACCCACTGTTGTACAGAGTCAACCTGCTGAGGATGGGTCTCCCAGAGCAACCCACCAGGTCAGATACCTGAATGCTTTAATGAATGCTTAGTCTCACACACCACCACCGCCCCCCATCCCAAGTCAAGATCTGGTAGGATTGATATTTCCTGTGAAAGCAGGCTTCTCTGTGAGTCAAGCCTGTCATTTTTGAGGGGACTCTGTGGAAGACCTGAATTCAAGTCCAGCCTCTGACATTTCCTAGCTGTGGGGCTCTGAAGCTCCCTCAACCTCCATGGTAGCAAGAGGATCTCAATGACACCTATGGCAGGTCATTGTGAGCTAACGATGAATGCACAAGCCCAGGCAGGGCTCCGGTGGCCAGCTCTAGCCCTCCCTGAGGCCTCTGCTCAGGTGTCCTGGGCCCTTTGAAGCCAAAGCCCCCAAGTGAAGGCCAGGCAGTGACTCGGCAGGCTGGATCTCTCCAAAGCAGTGTTAAATTAGATTCAGAGCCAACAGGTCGAGCACAGTGATGACATTTGACATTTGTCAGCAAACATTATCTTGCTGCCTTCTGCTGGAGGACCTTTAGGGACCAAAAGGCAGGCTCCTTTCCCCCCTGGATTTGTGGGTGTGAAGACCTGAACTAATTGACCCGAAATGCAGCCAATGTTAGGTCCAGACCTAGGAAGATCATTCCTTCACCTTTAATTTGTTCTCCTAGCTCCTTCTGGATCTGAATTCTCATTCTTTTTGAGAAGGAAACATTTGCATTCTTTTTTAGCTTTTTAACTACTGTTGTTAAAATTGGAGACTCTGCCAGTGCCAGCATTTCCTGGACAAAAATCAGGGACATCTGGGTTGCATTAAAAAATGTTTGGATTCTGGAAAAATATCCCCTGACCACTTAGTTTTCCCAAAACTTTGAGCCGGCTCTTTTCTTGTTGTTTAAGAGATCTATCTTTGAGGTAGAGTACTTGGGGTGCCCTAGAAAGTAAACTTTTTGAGATCATCACAAATGGATTCCTTTGACGGGGCAGACTCTGGTTTATCTTTTCAAATCCCCTAAGAGAGGCAGAAACTGCTTTGTGCTCTGCTGAGAAGCAGACTGGGAGGTCTGTCTCTACTGTCTTTCTTTTGGGGTTAGAGGCTCCATTTAGCTTCTACGGGGGCTGACTGTGATTGAAATCATGTGTCTATTGACATGTTTCTTTAAATGGTATTCATTGACTTCATTTGATATTCCTGCTTTCTCCTCTATTTCTGGACCACAGAATATGAGTATCACCAAGACCACTGCACTCTAACTCACTGTCTGAGGAATAGTTCTGGATCCCATGCAGGGTTCTCAACTCAAAATGAAGGCAGAGCAGGGAGCACCTCCCACCTCTGACCGCTGGGATGCTCGGGTACCTGTCATCTTCCTTCTCTCAGGCAACACCACACCCTGCTCTCTGGGTGCTCAACTGCCAGGCTTCTTGGTTCTCTCTGCCAGCAAGGGTCCTTCACTCAGAATGCTGGCTCCAAGTGGTCCTCAAAGTCATTCCAAATATGTTCTGAAAAGGGAAGAGAGATTCCTGTCTTTTGCTCATAGCGTGCCCCTCTGGCTAGTGTTAGGTTTTTGAGTTTTCAGCTGGGCATGTTCAGTTGAGTGCACCAAGCATTAAGTGCCTTCTACAGGGAAGGCACTGTGGCTGGAGACTTATCAGGTGACCCTCCCCTGGCCTCGGAGACTAAACCCTCCTCCGTGGGGCAGCATGACAAGTGTGTAGATGAGCATGGACAGCATAGAACATGCCAAGAAGGACCAGGGGTCACCAGCAAAGTGCTGTGCAGGTACGCAAGGAGAGAGGGATAAATCAGATGAGGTTTCTTGGAGGAGGCCCACCAGAGTAGAGCCCCAAAGGCAGACAGTTCAGCTGGCAGATCTGTGGAGCAAGGCGCCAGACACCCACTGGGCAGCTTGTCCAAGCAAATAAATGTGTGGTGGTAGGAGACAGCACAATGAGACCATGCAGCCCCTGGCTGTGTAGTTTGGCTCAAGCCTGAGTGGGGGCAGGGTCTGGAATACCAACGAAAGGCAATCTGGCTGGGGCTAGAGAATGATTCCATAGGCAGCAGAGCCCCTGGATCCAAACAACACTCAGGCCCAGGGGTCAGAGATTGAGGTGGAATCCATGGGAAGCTGTCGCATTGCACTCTGCTGTTTGTCCAGAGCAGGGGTGGGGGGCCCAGGGGGCAGAGCCCAGTGCCCAGCGGCAGGAAGGCTTGAATTCTGCAGAGCCCTTGTAGTGGACCTTCGAGCTCATTGAATTTCATTAAGGACACAATTGGGAGATTTGGCCTGGGGGATGGGGGAGGTGGGCAACTTGCCAAATCTGGTGGGTGTTCTTGGCCCCTGTGTTGACTCTGACCTGTTGACCAGCCTCTCTTCCTAGCTATGTTGTCTCTAACTTTTGGTGACAAAGCATTCTCTTCTCCCACTTCTCTGATCATCTCTCAGTCCCTGTTAGATCACTCCCTTGTTACACCAGCTAACTGTTCTGGACTTTGTTCTCTCATCTCTCCATGTTCCCTCACTGGGTGACCTCACTAGCTTCACTGGGAAGACCCACACAGCCTGCCCCTCCCTCTCCCAAGCCCCAGGCCCACAGCACCAGCATCTCTTGGCCCTTCAGCTGTAGATCCCAAAGGCAGCTCCAACTCAACACCACCAAAAGAGACCTCGCTTTCTTTGCCCCAGACCTCTGGGGCTTTGGAAGTTCTGTCCTTCCCCATCAGCTCTGACCATCCTTCAGCTGCTCTGTGACCTACTTCTGTTTGATTAAACTTTTCTGGTCTTTAACTAGTTCCAAGTCATTTTGATGACTCCTGTTTTATGGCTTAGCTGGAGATTGGCACGGCTCCCCTACTTGGTCGAGGGAATTGTCTCCTCCCGTCTAAGATGGAGTTTATTAGCTGTTCCAGCCTCTCACCTTCTCCTCCGACTGGGAAGCCAACTCATATTTGTTCTGCATATAGCTCTTGATTGTTTCTGGCTGAAACGTAAACATCCATGATCCCTGGAGGTGACTGTTTCGAGCTTTCAGATCTTGGAATGTTCCTAAGTCCAAATTCCTAAGTTCTTTATAATTTCCCTTGATAGATTTTTTTTATAATTTCCCTGGAACAGATTGTTTACTGGGCCAAGGGCCAGTGGACCCCAGGAATAGGTTTGGTTTTTTAATTAAGTTTTATTCTTTTTTTCATTTAGCAGAAAGCTATCCTTCTCTTCTCTCCCACCTCATCTCTCAACTGAGAAAGAAAAACAGCAACTTTTACAAACATAGATGATCTAGAAAACCAATGTCATCATTAGCTGTGTCTGAAAGAAAAATATAAATATAAATTCCTATAGGCATGTGTGTATGTTCCCTATGGATGTGGATATTGTATGTGTGGGTCTGCACACACACACACACAAACACACACCTCTTTCTCTTGAGGGCAACTTCATCGGTGCCCTCTTGCTGTGACCTTGCCATGCTTTGGCCTTCTGACCCTGCTGGACATCTGGTATCTCTCCTCTCCAGGCCAGAGTCCCCTAAGCTTGGCAGAGAATAGCAGTGCCCCTTGGCCACATCTGCCTGCTTTCTGCCATTACTTCCCATCTCTACCCAGGGCAGCTGGGGACGCCTGGTGGTCCTGACCTTCCACTTCATGGGGGCTAAGGAAAGGGTCTGTTGTTGAGATCTGCTGCTGGGAAGGGCCGGCTTGTCTGTTTTCCCCCGTGCTTGCCCCCTCCCCTGCTGCTCATGGAATGACCTCTCCCTACACACTGTCCTTTATTTTAATCTAATGGGCATGTTAATCACCTGCTGCACATTAGGTGAGTGGCAGCCCGCAGGTCCAGCCGAGAGCTCCGTGACTCAAGTCTCGTTTCCACTCTAGGTGTCTGGGACAGAACTGACCAGACTCTCCCTACCTCAGGACCCTCACCTCCTCTCTAAGAATAAAAGTTGTAGGTATGTTATCATCATCTGTAGATGTGGATGGAGATCTCACACAGAAATTTCCTGACTGCTGTGATCTTTCTTCCATGTCCGTCTGTCCCAAACATCTCTCCTCCGCAGGAAGTGACTGATGAGGACTGTTGCTGCTATCTTAGCTGCACCTTCATGCCCAACATGCTTAGACCTTCTCACAACCCTGGGATGCAGGCGCTGTTATGAGGAAAGGAGGAAGTGACTTGCCCAGGGTCCCACAACTGTTCGATATCTAAGGCTGGATCTGAACTCAGGTCTTTCTGACTCCAAGTGCTGTGTTCTATACTGTACTCCAGCTGCCCCAGAGAAAGAGGAACCAGGAACATTCAGCAGGGTGTAGATCCAGGCAGATGCCATGAAGAGCCAGAGCCCCCCTGGATGGTGGCTAGTGACTATCTGGGCCTCTTCCTTTTTTGGCCATGCTTCCTTAGAATCTTCAGGGTCCTCAATGGGAACATTCTTCCCTCCAGGCTCATATCCCCCCAAGCATTTTGAGTCTTGGGATTCAGATCCTTGGGGTCGACCCTTCTTCCTATGGGGTGAGCCTCAAGAGGTGATCCTGGAGTTCTCAGGCTCAGGCCTCTTAGACAGGGAGCTCCCCAAGGGCAGTGCTCATCTGGTTCTTCCTGCCGCTTTCTGTGACTAGGGCTATGCACCCCATGGGTGAGACTTGCAGCTTTTCTCTTTCTTTCCTTTGGGCTTTTGTTCATCAGTGTTCTCTCTCTGCCAAGTTATTGGCACCTCTTCTTATTGGGTTCTTGTCACTTCTTTCCAGGGCCTCCAATTTCTGGGAGAGACCTCGGCATATTTCTCCCCCATCTGTGAACAGGGCTGAAGCACTGGGCCTGAAGTCAGGAAGATCCAAGTTCAGATCTGGCCTCAGATTTCCTGGTTTTGTGACTTTGGACAAATCACTTCTCCTTTGCTTCAGTTTCCTCCATTGTAAAATAGGAACAGGAATCATCATAGCTACCTCCCATGGACTCGGGGATGATTTCTGTATGGCATTGAGCACCATCCTGGTGACTAGTCAGTCCCCTAGGAATTTTAGCTGTTCTCATTCTTGGTGCTGTTGTTACTGTGGGCTCTGCACCTTCTCCACCTTCTTGCTTCTACCCTCAGGCTTTCTTGTCTCTGGCTCTGATCGAAGGTCATGACATGACACTGCCCCCAATCCCTTAGACTTGCACCTTCTTGCCCAGGGCCATCCCTGTCCTCCCTGGGAGGCTTTCTGGGCTCTTTCTGGTGCCACCTTTATCCCTTTGACCATCAGGCCACACAAATCTGGAGGAGCTGCCTTCATGGTCCATGCCTGATTGTAGTCCAGGGCTGCCATCCTGAGCAGATGGGAGACTCCATTTCTCCTTGGCCAACTTATTTGTGTTTAAGAACTGTATTTGAAATTGAGAGCCTCCCCATCTGGTGGGTAGATGGGTACCCTTTCCTGAGCTCCTCTGGCACCACTTCCCTTTTCCATCCTGTCCTGTTTCCTCTGCAGCTTTCCCTCAAGCTTGCCCTCCCTCATGTTCTATCCAGATCTGACAGTTTTTGGATTGGGCCAAATCATTCTTGGACACCGGCTCTCCACATGAGAATTGCCTTGCTGACAGATTTTCTGAATCTTGTCCTTTCCACACCCATCCAATGGCCTCGATCCCGGGGCTTTGTACCGGTGGGTCCAGATGCTTTCAGCAGTTGACCTGCTGAGTTCTGAGCTGCTGGCTCCAGCTCTTCCATTTGGTTAGTAGTGACCAGCAACTCACCCCAGGCTAGCTCCCCCTCCTCACAAGTTTTTTCCTCCTCCTAGGATAGCAACAAAACTCCCCCCAGTGACCTGTTTGATGTTTCAGAGGTATTGCAAGACTCCTGAAGAGAAAGGGAGGGCCTACAAAGGATTTACCTTCTTTGGAGAGACAAAATCCCCCCAGCCAGATGGTGCTCAGCATTTGACTTTGTCTGAGTATGCACTTGGCCTTCACTATGACTTCATCAGTGGAGGCACCGTCTTGGAGACCTCACTCCTACTGTTTGGGTCTGCTTCCTGGCACCCCTGGAAGCCCCCACCCCCATGCCTTTAGCAGACAGGCTGCTGTTGTTGGCATATATTTGGGCCTTGGCTGCCATTAGTGACACTTTTACGGGGCTCACATCATCTTTGCCTCACCTTTGATCAAGGTAAGGCAGTACCCCTTTTGGTCTGTATATCTTTGATGATCAGTAGGTGGTTTTTGTTTTGTTTCAAATTCTGGTTGAAAGTTGGCATTCTAGAAGGCAACTAGGTGATGCAATGGATAAAGCACTAGGCCTGGAATCAGGAGTACCTGAGTTCAAATGCAGTCTCAGACCCTTAATAATTACCTAGCTGTGTGACCTTGGGAAAGTCACTCTTAACCCCATTGCCTCACACACAAAAAAAGTTCACTTTTGAAATCTGCCAATTTCCTGTGACCATTTTTCTATTGAAATGCCCTCAGCCCACCTACAAATGTATGCCAACCCCAGTTGTGCTCTTCTCTTTGCAGAGTCATCTTTGTTTCTCAGTGATCTAGATCATCAGCGTCTGGTGGAATTTCTGGTACCTTCCATTGTCCAGAACCTGCCATGAATGACCCTGAGCCATCCATGTCTCACTAGAAAACTGCCCCCAACTAAACTCATTTTATCATCCTAACCCCCAAAACTATCCCTTCTCCAGATTTATGTTTCCTGTTATGGCAACACCATCTTCAGTTACCCAGGTCCAAACCTGGGATCCTCATTGACCTTTTCCCTGCTGATCAGTGTTTGACTAAAGAGGATTCCTTTCTCGGATTCCTCTCTCTTCTCCCAATGTCACTCCTACTAGCTAGAGCCCTCCAGATCTCTTGACCTCTCCAACAAGCCTTCTCTCTGTGGTATCTCCCATCATGAATCGATGCTTCACTCAACTGCTTTTCTCATCTTTGTTCTTAACTGAACCCTAAATTCAAACCATTTTGATGTTTTAGATGCTTAGATGTTACTTTTTCTGTTCTCTCTTCCCCTGAACTCCTTGTTCCCCTAGCACTTAGTTTCTTCTCTTTGTGTGGTGCTCTGCATACCTAAAGTTTGGCTTTGTGCTGAACTCCTTAGACCTTTGGGGAATTACCTGGCCTCTCTGGTCCTGGGCTGTGCCCTCTGAGGTCAGCATCCTGACTCTTCCCCTTCCACTCTGTGTACCACAAATCTTTGAAAAGGGTATGCACCTAGGAGAAAGTACAATGTCCATGGATTATTGAGATTGATTTTCCTTCAACTTGTTCTTGATAAATAAAGATTACTTAGCTTCTTCTCTGTTTCCTATAGGATTCATTGTATCCCTGTCCACAGTGCCAGCTCTTAAAACAGGATTTTTTTTTAAAGAGAAAAGCCAGTTCAGCAATACTAACAACACACTGAAGAAGTTGAACATTATGTACAATACATCATTTCTCCTCAGACTCGGCCCCCACCCTGGTGCAGACCCTTGGCACCTCCCACTTGGACTCTGGCAATAGCCCATGGTCCATCTGCCTGTTTCCAGTCTCTCTATGCCAGTCCATCCTTCATTCAGGGATTTTCCTAAAGCTCAGTTCTGATTGAGTCAAACCCCCCCCCCCCACATCCCCATGCTCCCACTCACTAACCTCCAGTGGTTCCCTATGATCTCTAGGAGCAAACACCAAATGCTGTTTGGCCTTCAGAGTCCTTCATGATCTGGCCCCTTGGACTTTCCAGTTTTCTCCCATCACATTCTTTTCCATCCAGTGGTCCCTGGCCTCCCAACTGTTCCATGAATAAGACCCTCTGTCTCTCAGGACCTTTTCTCTGGCTGCCTCCCAAGCCTGGACCCTGTTTTCCCCCTCCTCCCCTCATCCACAGTCACACCTTCTCCAGGAGACCTTCCCCAACCCCTCTTAGTTCCAGTGCTTTTCTTCTGCTAATTATTTCCTTTTTGCCCTGTTTACTTTATACTTTGCTTTGTATATGTTTCTTTGTATGTAGTCTCCCCCATTAGACGGGAGGTTCCTTTGCCTCTTTTTGCAGCCCCAGTACCTGCCTAGGGCCTGGTAGGTGCTTCTCAGGTTTTAATAATAGACCATGTGCTCACCAATCCTGCCTTGAGGTGAACAGAGAATGGCTGGAGCCACTCCTTGGTTGGTGGCATTTTGTGGCATTCAGTTTCATTGGTTTTATTTGCCATTTATACTTTTTTATATCTTGTTTTCCTAGATAATGCTACTTCTCGACTTTGCTTCTAAGAGATTTTATTTCTACAGGACAGAAGAAAAGCGGGACCTTTTCCTGTTTTTCAGAAGTCTTCACTCTTTCATGGAGTGGTGTGAATACCGTAAGCAGACATTTCAGTACTTCAAGGTAAGGTCCAAAATATATATATATATATATATATTGTGTTGTCCGAACAAAAATGTATTTCTTATTTGTTAATCTTATGATATGATGATATTCTCTGTATTCAAATGCCTGCTTATGGGCAGTGGGTCATTTATAGTTTTTCTGGGTGTTTCCTGTTAGTAACATCCTTAGCTATCTAAGGATACAAACTTTGCTATCAGAAGAGTATCATCTTCCCTTATGAAGCACTTGGCTCATTCACAGTTTGATTCTCAGTGTGCCAATAGGCTTACTCCTCCGTAGCTTTCCTAGCTCTTGGCTCTTACCCATTCTTGGTGCCAAATCATGAGTCTGCCGGCTGGCAAGGGTCTCAGACTCCCCTTCTCTGATCAGGGCAATTCTATGTCATGTGACTTTGCTAGATCTTTGTTCTTTCTCATATTCTAAAACCTCTTTTCTATATGAGGATGTATTTTTCTTGAAATTCAGTTTTGGTCAGTGTGTTCCAAATAATAATCTGAATATCAGAATTATTTATGGGCATGTTGCTTTGGTGAACCCACAGCAGAATTCCTCCCATTGGGTCTCTTGTATTTTTTCCTCTGTGTTGACTATTAGAGGAGAAATTATCTTCCTTTCTAGAATTTCAATAAAGGGATCATAATATTTTAATTTTTACATGGTTTATCTTCAATTCTTATGTAATTGATCAGTTTTGAACCTACCACAACACAGTGGCTGAATCCTTTCCCTGCTTTCCCCATCTCAACCTCTTCCCCAGGGGCTTCCCTGCGACCTTGAGCTGCTCCAATACCAGTCTTTCCTCTAGACTCCTTTGTTTGCTTTTTTCCAATTCCTTCCTGTTGTCTGCTTTATTCCTATTGCTTATTGCTTTGGCAAGATGTGTGAAGCTCTGCCAAAGAGTAATGTCTAGGGCAGACAGGGCTCCTGTTTTAGCAGCAGGAGCATCTTGTTTTCATGAGAAATGTGTGTGTGTTTCTGGGTTTATATGGATGTGGAAATATATGTATGCACATGGATGTCTCTGTAGGTCTGTGTCTGTCTCAATGTCTTGCTCAGTTTTCCACATATAAATTTTAGTGTCATGGAGCTACAAACAGATGAAATTTATTAGTTGTTTGATATGGAATGACATCAGAAAATGAATTTTAGCAGTGGTGTCCTTGTCAGTGTATTGATTTGCCTATTTACAGGGGTGATGAATTTTCTTCCAATTATTCAGATCTTTATTTCTCTCAATGAAGTTGTTTTTTTAATTTAATATTTATTCTCATTTTGTACAAATGTTTTTTTATATACATTAGTGAAATATTCTTGTTTAAGAGTAATATAGACTCGCTTGAGTGATAAAGTAAAGGGGAGAGAAAAATAATTAAAATTTAAAAAAAATAATAGTAATAATTGTAGATATGGCGGCTCAATGGACGGAGCACCAGCCCTGGAGCCATGAGTACCCAAGCCCACATCTGGCCCTGTACACCCAACAATCACCCAGCCGTGTGACATGCAAGCCACCCAAACCCCCACTGCCCTGCAAAAACCAAAAAAAAAGAAAAAAAGAGACCCAAAATAAAATAAAATAGTAGGGGTGGCTGAGTGGTAGACAGAGCATTGGCCCTTGAGCCAGGAGCACCTGGGTCCAAATCTGGCCTCAGACACCCAGTGATCACCCTGCTATGCAACCCCAGGCAGGCCACTCAGCCCCATTTGCCCTGCACCCCCCCCCCAAAATAATAATAATAAAAAATGTGCTTCAGTCTTTGTTCCAACACCAACAATTCTGTCACGGGTGGATCACATTCTTTATGATAAGTCCATCACAAAAGTTACTTCCATATTTTTGCACCGTTGCCATTGCTGATCGCAACTCCCTCCTTTCGTATTTCTCCACTACCATGTACTATATTTTCTCTCTCCTTTCACTCTGACTCTGCTGTAGGGTAGCTGAGTGGTGCAGCAAACATATCCCCGGCTCTGGGGCCAAGGGGCCCTGAGCCCCCATACCACCCCTTAGGCCCAGCATCCACCTGGCCCTATGGTCTCAGACAGGCCATCCAATCCCAGCCCCTTGCAAGAAGTAAAAAAGAAAATGTGTTATATCTGACCACTCTCCCACCATGGGCCATCCTCTCCTCCATCACTCACATTACCCCCCTTCCCCCGTCCCCCCCTTCTTACTCCAGGTGCCTATACCCCATTGAGTATATATGCTGTTTCCTCTCCTAACCACCTCTGATGAGAGCGAAGATTCCCTCATTCCCCCCTTGCCTTCCCCCCCTTCCATATCATTGCAATAGTTCATTGTAATAAAGAAAAATCTTATTATATGAAATATCTTGGTCTATTCCCCCTCTCCTTTTTCTTTTTCCCGTTACATTTCCCTTTTTTCTATTGACTCCATTTTTACACCATATTTTATCTTCAAATTCAGCTTTCTCCTGTGCTTCAACTATAAAAGCTCCCTCTACCTGCTCTATTAACTGAGAAGGTTCATATGAGTATTATCAGTGTCATTTTTCTATGCAGGAATACATGCAGTTCATCCTCATTAAGTCCTTCATATTTCCTCCCTCTCCTCCAATCTCCATGCTTCACCTGAGTCCTGTATCTGAAGATCAAACCTTCTGTTGAGCTCTGGCCATTGCAAAAGGAACATTTGAAATTCCCCTGGTTCATTGAAAGTCCATCTATTTCCCTGGAAGAGGACATTCAGCCTTGCTGGGTAGTTGATTCTTGGCTGCATTCTAAGCTCTTTTGCCTTCCAGTATATTATATTCCAAGCCCTACGAGCTTCCAATGTAGTTGCTGCTAAGTGCTGTGTGATCCTGACTGCAGCTCCACGATATTTGAACTGTGTCCTTCTGGATGCTTGTAATATTTTCTCTTTGACTTGGGAGTTCTGGAATTTGGCTATAATATTCCTAGGGGTTGGTTTTTTGGGATCTCTTTCTCTGGGGGATTGGTGGATTCCCTCCATTTCTATTTTGCCCTCTGCTTCTAGGATATCAGAGCAATTTTCCTGTAGTAATTCTTTGAAAAATGATGTGAAGGCTCTTTTCCTGATCATGACTTTCAGGTATTCCAATAATTTTTAAATTATCTTTCTGAAGTCTGTTTTCCATATCAGTTGTTTTTTTTCAGTGAGATGTTTCACATTTTCTTCTAATTTTTCATTTTTTTTAGTTTTGAAGTAATGAGTCCTGATTTCTCGTAAATTCATCAATCTCCCTGAGTTCTATTCTTTGTCTGAAGGATTTGTTTTCCTCCCTCAGAGAGCTTTCTTATCTCTTTTTCCATCTGGCCAATTTTGCTTTTTAAAGCATTCTTCTCCTCAATAACTTTTTGAACTGTTTTATGCATTTGACCTAAGCTGGTTTTTAGCATGCTATTTTGTTCAGCATATTTTTAGATTTCCTTGACTAGGCTGCTGACTTCATTTTCATGTTTTTTCCTGCATCTCTCTCATTTCTTTTCCCAGTTTTTCCTCTAACTCCCTCATTTGATTTTCAAAGTCTTTTTTGAGTTCTGTCATAGCCTGATCCCAATTTCTGTTTTTCTTGGAGTCTTTAGATACAGGAGCTTGTGCTTCCTCATCTTCAGACTGAGTATTTTGATCCTTCTTGGGCTCATATGCAAAATATTTCTCAATGGTGTTCCTCTTGTTTCTCTGCTTGCTCATTTTCCCAGCCTGAGCCTGGTTTTGGGTTGCTTCCTGAGCTTTTGGGACACTCCCACAAGGGTCTCAGTGTGTGAGGCTCTGTCCTCCGTCATGGTCTGTGAATGACCATATGTACCCCCCTCTGCCACGGGGCTGGGGTGGAGGGGGGCCTAGACTGCAATCAGCATCTGAATGTGGTCAGAGCCCCAGAGTCCTGTTCTGGGGTAGAGGACAGAGCTCTGCAGTCTCTCTTCACTCACCTCCCTAGGTTCAATGGGCTCATGCCCTGGGGGCTCCTGCTTACTGGCTCAGCCTGCTTCTGTTCCTGGAACTTGGCTGCTCTCTGTGTGCCCTGAGGTCTGGGCTTCATGTGCCTGCTCTGGCAGAGGTCTCCCTCTGTTCCCCCAATTTGTGCCTGGTGCTCCCTGGGGCTTAGCTCAGGAAACTCCCCCGCTGCTGTGAGCCGCTCCCAGCGCCCTGGGGCTGCCTCTGGGAGACTGAAGTTCTTTTGCTCTGGCAGGCCACCCCTCCAACCCCGGGGAGCAGAGCCTTTCTGCTCTTTTCCAGGTTACCTTGAGTAGGAGAACTGCCTCATTGGGTCCCTCTGTGGGTTCTGTCTCTTGAAAATTTAGAGTTCTTAGCTTATAAGTTTTATGAGAGAGTACCTAAGACAGGATCATTCTTGTCGCCATCTTGGCTCCACCCACCTCTCAATGAAGTTTTGCAATTGTCCATTACATACAAGATGGATGTCTTAGTCAGTCCCCAGATACTTAATGCTTCTTGATGTTACTATAAATAGTATTACTTTTTTTTTTTAGGTTTTTTTGCAAGTCAAATGGGGTTAAGTGGCTTGCCCAAGGCCACACAGCTAGGTAATTATTAAGTGTCTGAGACCAGATTTGAACCCAGGTACTCCTGACTCCAAGGCCGGTGCTTTATCCACTACGCCACCTAGCCACCCCTATAATATTACTTTTTGATGATCATTTTTAGAATATAACGATATAAATTTGTAGCTTCCTCTTTTATTTCATTATCTTACAGCATTTATTCTCTCAATCCTTTTTTGCTTTTGAGACCAAAGTTTTGGATTCTATTATCCATTAGAATGTCTGTCTCTTCTGGTTTGTGCCATCTGCCTACAGGATAAGTATCTCTTGACAATGATTTAAGTCAATGATGTAGAGAGAATGAGGTGTAACCCTATGGGTAGCCAAAATATTGTATGGCTAGGCATCAGTTATAGAAAGGCCTAGACAAGGGCTTCCTCTGTGTATGATTGCTAGATTCCTGCCCTGTTGGGTAGATTCTCTATGTCTGATCTTTGAGAAGACATCAGAGAACCAAAGGGAACGAATGGCACGGGGTCTGCACTGCTTAGTAATTGAAACCACATACATGCTGAAGTATGTTTCATTCTGAGTATTCTGATTAGCGTCTCAGGGAAGCCTGGGGTCAAGTCCAGTCTCAGACTCTTGGGAGCTGTGTGACCTTGAGTTGTCAATTGGCTACTCTCTCCTCCCCATTAAGAAGGGAGCATTAAATGGTCAAACCTTTTCCCAGTGTGGCTGTGAGAAGCATTTGGGATAGTTTAGCCCTAGCAGGGAACTGTTCGCACTTGATAAATTGAGACCAATGAAGACTTGCACTCTGATCATTCTTCAATTAAATCAAAACCAGTAAAATTTTATATTATTTTCATTTATGTTCTGCATAACACTCTCATTAATAAACTGAATGTATTTTTTTAATTTAGTGATTTTTTAATGATTTTTTGATGCATTATATAAAAACAGCTTGTTGATTTTTAAAGGAAGTGGTCATGCTTTGAAAGAAACAATCACTAATCACACTTGAAAATTTCTTTTGTTGACTTAAGTGCATTTTATTATGCAATTAATATTTTGCATTCAGTTCCTCAATATTTAGGTCATGCCTACTATAAACATACTAGTTCAGGACCGAGGCCCTGCTCTCATGGGAACATTTGCTGATGAAACAGATATTTTACATATAAATTTGCATATAAAATCTGTGCATATAAAATAGATAACAATAAAATAGCATGTGATTAATTAACAGAATGAATGGTACAGGCACCTAATACTATTAGAATTCAGCTAAAAGAAGAGGCTGTTATGGATTGGAGGGGTCAGAAAGTGGGTTTGGAAGGATGAAGGTTGACATTGGTTGGGTAGAGAACCAAGGGAAGGCCATGCCAGACTGTCAGCCAGGACAACAGGACTGTCAACCCAGCAAGAAGGTCAATAGAGTGCAGTGGCTGGGGCCGAGAGTGACTAAGCGTCTGCTGGGTGCTTCTCCTTCTGTGATCCCAGGAATCTCTTGGGGACATTGCATGGACTCTGGTGAGACTAGCAGTCACTGTTTGGGTGCTTGAAGGGGTCAAAGACACACAGGGAGCCCTCCCAGAGAGAGGCCAGTAGAACTCAAAGAGGAGGAGGTGGAGAAGGAGGGAGGAGGTAGTGTGGTGGTTGTGCTTTGGGATTTCCTTTCTGTGGATAGTGTCAATCTGTGATGTCTCTGACCTCAGGCTCAGTGGTCAGAGTGCTTCTCTTCCCTCTAAGGCTAGAACATAATGAATAGAAGCAAAGGTTTAGGTGGGAATAAGTTTTCTGTGTTCCATGACAAAGAGAGGTACATTGTATGTTGAGGAGTAATAAGAAGATGAGGCCAGATGACAATTGGTCAGATTATAATGAGGATTGTCCTCAGCTGTACATGGAAATCATTCCTGCTGCAGAGTCAGGGGACAGTGGGCTTTGAACCTTCCTTCCCCTGGGGGCTTCCTATCAGCTTCCCATGGGAAGTCCCTCTATCTTTCTGAAGTTCTAGTAACACCGTTGTACCAGAGCTCTGACCTCCTCAGGAAACGCCAGTGAGACAGCATATGTTTGGCAGTTCAGGGCTATAGCACATATAAAAAGAAGCATGAAACCAGGCTTAAGAATTCAAGTCTTTGAACAGCTATTAGGGATGATTTTTATACTTTTCCCTGAAGAGAAGAGCGAAATTTTTAGAGGAAGATTTTAAAACATGACATTTTATAATAATTCTGAGTCTTTAAAGACTGGTTAAGAAATGAGAATGATTTTTTTTCCCTTGGAATCATTATTGAGATCCTGAACTTAGGAATTTTGAAGCCATATTAGTCAGAGTCCAAAGGGCAGAGATCAGGAGCTTGATGTTGACTCCAGGGAAAACTCTAGAATGGGTCATTCAGAATATGAACCTGAAGCATCTTGAAAAGGCAGTGGCTATCTCAAGGAGTCAGCATGGCCTCATAAAGCCTGGCTAACCCTTCCTTCTACCTTTATTGACAAGAATGTCGTCAACACTTTCTCCAGTTTCCATCAGAGAACATCAAGAATTTGTTACTGTTTTTTGTGGAAAAGATAGGCTTGTTGAAGATATGATGGCATGGACTTGGCCATAGTTGAAGGTCTCTGGAGGAAAGGGCACCCCGGGCACCTGTGCTTCTGTAATTACTGGATAATGGCAATGGCCAGTCCAGTAGATGATAGTCAAGTTGCTAAAAGACCTTGATAGCCTTGAGCAGAGGGTGAATCCATAGGGATCAAAAGATTCCAACAAGGGTACAAGAGGTCAGCGTCATGATTACAAGACGGGGGAAGGCTTGGTTAGAGGGCAGCTGTTCTGTAAAAGATATTAGAGCTTGTAGTACCTGGTCAGTTTGCCACAAGTCACAAGTGTAGTCTGGCAACAAAGCAGGCTGATGAAAACTTGGACTTCATCAAGAGGGACAGAATTGTCAGGGCCCTCTGGGTCTCTGCATTGGGCAGCCCGAATGATGAAGCCTCACATTCAGCCCTGGGCACCCCAGTTTAAGGAGGATATTGATGAGCTTAAAGTGTCCAGAGGAGGTCAGTCAGCCTGGGGTAGGACATTGAGTTTGCATCATATGGGGATTGCTTGAATGAACTGAAGATTTTAGCCATAAAAAGAGAATGCTTAGGAGAGTGGGGAGGAGGGGAGGGGAGGAGAGGTCCATGATGCTGGTTTTCAAGTATTTGAAGGATTTTGCTGTTGAAGAGGGATTAGATTCATTCTCTGACCCTAGAAGGCACAACCAGAAATGTTGAGAAGAGGTTTAAAAGAGACACTTTAAGGCTTGAATTCAAGGAAATTTTTCTAACAGAGTTGTCTGAAAAAGCATGAGCTTCCTTGGGAAGTGGTTGATTCTTTCTCATTGGAGGTCTTCAAGCAAAGACTGGCTTACCTCTAATTGAATGGGTTTTGCTGGGGATTTTTTGGGAGTACAAGTTGGTCCAGAGGGCCGTTGAGGGCTCTTTCAGTTCCAAAGTTTTGTTTTTCTTCTCAATAGATGATGTAGTTTTGTAGAGATGTTTTTGTTGATCTGCTCCCCCCCCCCCCAGAAGCCATGGACCAATACAGGACTTTCCTAGTCAGATCCACAGTCCTTCCAAAGAGATTCTCCTATTCATCTCCATGGGAAATTGATCAGTGCTTCTTGTCCAGATGATTTTGTGTCAATGGATAATGAACTGTTTCAGAAATGAAGAGAAAGAAGAGAGTGGACCTGATCCCATGTGGGAAATGGGACATAACATTCAGTATTCCTAAGCTGCAAAAGCTTGTCTTCTAAATTCTATCCTGAGGTTGCTTTCTGTCTGCCAACCATAGGTACTTCTAGGAAGTGCACACATCAGAAGAGCTTGGTTGCAGCAAGTGACCGGTGGTGCAATGTATGCACAGTGTGGTAGCAAGGTGGCCCAGTCATGGTGCAGGAGCCTGTGGTCCTGAGATAACACAATGGGCTTCAGTCTGGTGTGTAGCCATTGATGCAGGATTTATTCAAGGACATGGAAAAGAATCTTACAAGATGAGAAGATAGGAAGGAAGGGGAAAAGTTGTGATTTCTATCTGGGGAGGGTATGTCCACAGAATTAAGGTCTTGGGTCATCCAATTCCTGCATGATTTACCATGTAGGGGCTGATCTGTTCCTTGGAGCTACATCTGAGCATGAACTTAGCTTGCACATATATACATTCCCTTCAGTAAGAAGTATGATGCATTCTCCCTGGTTATAGGAAGAGGACTGGACCAGGATCTAGAATCTATAAAATGTTAACTGCCTCAGGGAACAGACCCCCTGAGAAGTGAGAGGCAATCTGGAAGAGCTGCCGAGGAAATCCTCTCAACTGTACCTCCACAAACTAGAGCAAATGACTAAATGTACATTTTATTGGGGCTTCACCAAAGGAATGGAGAAGTAGACCCCGGTTGAAAAGTTAGCATAAACACATGTCTCATAGCAGACTCTACCATATTTCATGGCATGAAACAGTAAAAACTCTGCCTCACTGATATCCATCCAGCTTGCAGAAGCTGTGGGTGTCCCGAAGTATTTCACTTTGAGCCAGGGTAAGGGCAGGGAGGCATCACTGTGGCATAGATACTTTATGACCTCCGACAAGAACAGGAAGGATCTCAGAGAGACAGTCCTGGGTGTGTGCACACACTTATTCATAGGGATGAGAAGAAGAAGGTGTCCCAGGTTTAGATGTAGATACAAAGACATCTTGCCATGAACCAAGTGGGTTATGTGGTGATCCTTATATTGACTAGTCTCGATTATTCACATTATGTTACATTTTGAACTCAAAATGTTAAGTAGATGTAAAGTTTTCTAAATATTCTAGTTTAAAAGAAGACCAAAAATAGTTTTAAGTGCCTGAAAGCTGCCAAGGGGCATACAAAAATATAATTAAACTAGACTATAGGATCCTTTAAATGAGGGGTAGGGTAGACGGCCGTCTTTCCCCTTTAGGGTGTATATGCAACTATATGAGCCTTAGTTAATAGTATGTTCCAGTGGGTAGTCTTTTTAAGCAGATAAAACTGTTAGGATGCTTTCCCAGGAGTATTGGATTGCCTTCCAACCTTATCTCATCAACACGGCTCCGAATGTAACGTGTATCATTGGATTTGCAGAACGTGTCATCCGTGATGTCAGCTATGTTGTTAAACTGTAACACAAAAGAGGCCGATTAGGAATCTAAATCACTTGTGGCTTACACCAAGATTCTATCTAAAACTATTGCTCCCAGTTGTTCTTGGGTATGAAGAGACAAACTTCTTTTCTAAATATAATGTGTACACATGAAGGACAAGATAAATGGCACAGTGAATAGTGCTCCAACTAGGAAAGCCTCAAGTGGGACTGGAAGTCAGGTATGCCTGAAGAACTGAACAACAAATAACAACAATGGGGAAAGCATCCTTTACAAGGTAGGATTGGGGGGGGTGGGATCAGCTGGATGCTGTAGTAGAGAGATCTGGGCCTGGAGTCAGGAGGACCCATGTTCAAATCCAAACTCCTACACTTGTATTTAACCCTATGTCTCTTCACCCTGTTTCCTTCTGTAAAATGCCCTTTCCATCTATAAAATGAGCAGAAGAAGAATATGGTAAGCCATTCCAGTATCTCTGCCAAGAGTACCCCATAAGAGGTCATGAAGAGTCAGACACAACTGAAGGCACTGAGCAACAGCAAGTTCTGAGGCCTCTTTAAATGCATTGCAAAGTGGTGGATGGGTGGGGAGCATTCTAGGCATGACAGTACCAGGGGTGGAATGGATGAGAGAAATTGAGTTGGGAATGGAAGCCCAGGATGACTGGAGTGTACAGTGTATGAGATGTGTTCAGTTTTGAGAAATAGCTTGTACACAGAAGAGATGAGGGAGTGGGCTTCATTCGGTAGACTTTTCAGAACTCTTAAAGTTTGACCTGAGGGGTCAGTGTTGATGAGACTAATCTGGAGGTCCCTGGAGACTGAATCAAAAATTACTTTAATAGTTCATGTAAGAAGAAACAAGAGCCTTGACCAGGTGGGATCAAAATGATGGACAGTAGCCCTGTATCAGACAAAATCTCTGGGATGTCAGTGGGTCAGATTGACAGCTGGTTAGATCTTCAGGACTAGGGAGAGGACAGTGCCAAAGAGTGGCTGGGAATAAAGTTTGGATAAAAATGATGGCACCGATGGCACCATCATGAAAGAGGGAAGCCAACAGAGAGCTTTGGGGAAGATGAGCTTGTTTGTGAACTGTGGGAGTTGGAGACCTTGGGGAAAGTGGCCGCAAGGCCCCTGGATCCAGGAGACTGGAACTCGGAGAGGGCAGGTGGAGTTTCATTATTTCCATCAAGCTGTAAGCCATGGAATCCATCCCTTGGAAAGGAGATCTTTCTCTGCCCTCCATTCCTTGGGGAAGCTTCTTGTCCAGGATCTCCACTGACCATAATTAACATAAGAGCAGCTAGTGTCCCTGTAGAACCTTCTATGTGCCACACAGTGTGCTGAGCATTTTATAAATATTTCATTTGATCCTTTTATCAACTCTGGGGAAGTCAAATTGTGGTTATTATTCCCATTTTACAGTTGAGGAAGCTGAGGCAAGTAGTGGTTAAATGACTTGCCCATAGTCACACAGCTAGTCAGTGTCTGAGGCTGGATTTGACCTCTGCTCTCCTCAACTGTGTCCCCTACACTGCCATTCCTGAGAGAGATTTCAAAGGAGGAAAGGAAGAGTGAGGGATTCAAGTCCCTGTTTTGTTCATTGACCCTTTTATGACCTCAAAGTAAAACTGAAGTGAAATCTCTGGAAAGCTTATCTACTCACCTTATCGCCATCTACTGACAAAGCTAACAAGTATTGGAGGGTCTGTGGGAAATCAGGCACTAGAACCTCCAGGGCTAGGTGGAATTTTCAGTTGGGAGTAATGTAGAGGCATGATGCAGCAATCACTGAAATAGAAGTATGGCTATCCGAAAGAGAGCAAAGAAAGAGGAAAAGGACCCAGATGTACAAAAGTATTTCTGTCCCAGAAATGGGCAACTCAAGGGCTGTCCCATATTAGAGAGTGGCTAAATGAAGTGTAGCTCATGAATTTAGTGAAATAATATCCTATGAGAAATGACGACATCAACAGTTTTAGAGGAAACCCTCTGTGAACCAATACCAAGTGAAGGGGCCACACAAACACAATTCATAAAAAAATAACAGCACTGGAGAGAAAAATAACTCTGGTGAAAGCAGTGACATACCCTGAGTCTATTAGAAGTAATGACAGAAAGAGAGATTTAGAGAGACAGAGAGATACAGAGAGGAGAGAGAGGGAGAGGATGAGTAGGAGGAAGGAGAGAAAGGCAGAGAGGGAGAGGGGGGGATGAGTGGGAGGAAGGGGATAGAGAGATAAAGGGTGCTTGGTTCATCTGCCAACAGCATTTAATAACAGGTTCTTGGCCATCCTTGTACCTGAAGGTGAAGAATTCTCAGACTTTCTGGCAAATGTGGTGGCACAGACTCCAGTTCATTGTGATCCAAATAGAGGAAGGAGAGATTATTCAGTTTCTGTGGGAAGGAAGGAGAAGGGCTTCCTGGGTTAACTTTGTTAGTAGGTTTAGTCCAAAACCTCCTTTGGGCAGGGGGGCAGTTGAGCAAGGGAGGCAGGTGGGGCTCTCCAGGAGCCTTGTGCTCCTTCCCATTGGGCTCAGGCCCAGGTTGATACAAGATAGTTTGTAAAAGCCTCTCTGCTAAAGGTGGCCCCAAGCCTGCAGTCTTTGGAAGGGGGCTAGGGGTTCTATCATTCTAGACTAGTTGTGTCCGCCAGGAGATAATGGCATATGGAAGAACATGATGCAGGGTCACATGCTCAGCCTGGAAAGGGAGGCTTTTGGTGCCCTCAGATCTTCAGAGAGATTTGGAGCCATTGGAGGAGTGGCATACTCAGACCCAGGTTTTCAGCAATGCAACTGTGTGGAGGGTGGACTGGAGATGGGCAGAGAGGCCTTGTTTCTGCAGTGAGACCAAGGCCTTCACACTGGCAATGAGAGTGGAGGTGGTGCCAGCCTGGGGTGTTGTATTGCCCTAAGGACTTCCCCATTTGTTAAAATTGGTTTTCTTTGAGCACAGCTTTGTATAATGATAAAATGTTTCTTACCTTGAATGTGTTTGCTTTGATGCCTTTGCTTTTGAGCTTGTTGTGTCTTGCATTAAATAAAGTCAGCTTTGAAGGCAGAGCTGGCAACTTTAACAGGCGATTCTCGGCCAACGTGAGTTCCTCGAGCAGGGAGAGCCTGGAAAAGGCCCCATCCTCTATGTCTTCGATCAGGTTGCCGGTGAAATCGAGTCTTCTTAAGTTAGCTGGGGGGAAAGAAGGTAAAAATGGCCATTTCCTTTCACCTGAACTAGACCTTGGGTTCATGACAATTTAAAAGCCTAGAGATAGAAGTCCTTGGCAGATGGAATCTGTTAGGTGAAGCAAACACTGAATCTTTCTTTGTCACCTTCTGGGTCTCAGCTTGGTGCTATCATCATTAAGTCACCAAAAATGAAGTTGGGGCTCTGAATCCAGGCCCTGCAAAGAGAGAGGAGATGGACACTTCTGATACCCAAGGACAGTTGACAGAGAAAAAAGAGAAAATCGTCGGCCTGTTCCCAGAGAATTTGAAGAGAGAGAAATCAGAGTCCAGAGCTCCAAAGCTGAGCACATTCTGTAATGTTGGAATCAGGAGGGATCTCTTTCCAGCCTCAGGGATATAACAGGGCTAGACTTCATGTGAGGGAGATTGGAGAGGGAAAGGCCTGAGGGCAGGGATGTCTGAGATCAGGAGGCTGTTAGAATAATACCAGAAAGAAGTCATGAAGCTTTGAACTGAGAAGCTTCTCCCCTTAGGAGCAGGAAGGAAAGGGGGGATTAAGCACCTGGGATGGGCAGCTCAGTAAGCCAGGGAGTCTGGCAGTAACCCTGTTGACTTGGGTTGTTAAGTTTGAGTCCATGTCACCCGAGACATGAATGAAGGACAGAAAGGGTATAACTCTGAAAAGAACCTGAAAAGGCTATTGGGGGAGTTAAATAAGAACAGAAATTCTAGAGATGAATGGTTTTGGTTCTGAGGGGTTGAATAGAGGAAAGAGAAGGGGACATAAACGAAGGGATACTCTAGTCTAAAAAGAAGGAAGAAGGGAGTAGAATCTGGTGAAAGGAAGGAGGGAAGGGGCAGCAGGTATCCTCACTCTTATTTGAAATGGGATGAACACAGACAAGGTTTGCTAAAGAAACGCATCAAATTCATTGAGGAAGCAGAGGGGGACAGGTACCAGGGAAAGGATTAAGAGTAAAGAAGGGAATTGTTACAAAGCAAACTCCCAGGTCCTGAAGAAAGGAGTCAGGGAAAGCAGAACCTACATGGATGCCGACTGTTAACTCTTAACCAACTGGGGAGTTGTGAACAACTTGTGATTTGTGAATGGAATGGAATGTTAGCACCATCAACCGTGAGGGAAGATGCTGCTCAGAGAAATGTAGGTCCAGGGTGAGGTGAGCCAGGAAGGCAGTGTCTCCATGTGGAGTCACGCAGAAGGATGTGTGTGTGTGTGTGTGTGTGTGTGTGTGTGTGTGTGTGTGTGCTCTTTGCCCAGTGGTGTGCTCGTGCAATTATGGATCATCATAAGTATGTAAAGAAAAATGACTTTGGCAGTCCAAAGAATGTGAGGGAGCATACAGACATAGGATGTTCCCCCTTCCTTCCTGGGAGGTGATGGGTTCTAAGGACAGAGATCATGCCCATTGATGGGGTTGATAGAGGAGATGAAGAGGGTTACTAAGAGTGATGGCAAAATAAAGAAGACAAGGGTAAGTAACCCTTTGAAATAATGCACAAAAAGGAATAGAAGGGAGTTCAGAGGGAAGCACAGACAAGGCACAAGTTTTCAGATGATGTGTATAATTTGTTAAATACATATTTTTTCAATTAAATTTTTCCCTTTCTTACTTTCCTTCCCTCCTTCCCCATTGGGGTTTTTCCGCCCAAGAAAACACAATCTCTTTGTAACAAATATGTTCACAGTCAAGGCAAATAAATGTGTACACTGACCATGTCCACCAATAGAGCAGGACCTTGGCATGCATGTGTAGCTCAGCCTTCGGTCCTGACTTTGTCACTTATTTGTCAAAGGTTGGCTGGCATGCTTCATCATGGATCCTCTCTACAGAAGAGTTCAGAAGTCTTGTGAAGTGATTTGATTTTTGGTTGTTATTATTGGATAAATTGTTTTCCTGGTTCTACCTCTTTACTCTGGATCACATCACATTTGTTTTCAAGATTTCTCCTTTTCATCCTCCCTTTCATCATTTCTTATAACAGTCAATCAGTAAACATTTATTAGATCTGCTTTGCCAGGCACTGCCCTAAGTGCCAAAGATGCAAGAAAAGGCAAAAGATAGCCCCTGTCCTCCAGGAGCTTACAATCAAATGAAATACTAGGCAGGATGAATTTATTATATCCTTCTAAAAAGGAGACAATAAGGCCATCGAGATTTACAGTCTCAGAGAGAAAGAGAGAATCTTATCTTTTTGTGTTCTAACGTATGTATAGATGTATATATGTAGACACACACACATACATACACACACACACACACACACAGAAGATCCCTTTGAAGTTATTCAAATGGATGAATGAACTTACGAATATCTGCAAAGTCTTTGGCTGTAATCTTCTTGATCTTATTGAATCGAGCATAGAGGTAGTTTGTCTCCTTTGGCAAGGGGGGCACGGCATCGATGTCCGTCTCCTCACAGTACACGGAGCCGCTGAGACAGACGCACAAGAGGCAAGTCGGCATCTCTAAAGGACAAAAGGGCCAGTGAGCACCAGCTTTCCAAGAGACTTGGGTGCTTCCCCATCTGGCACAGAGCCAAAGGACCCTTCTTTGGTTTCTGCTTCTGGTGGTAGCCCTGTTGTAACCATTGGGGTCTGCATTCAAGCACTCTTTTTCAGGTGACTTTTTTTTGTCTTTTGAAAACTTCGTCTCATGAGGTACATGTACATGCATACCCCCCCCCACACACACACACACCTGAATCAGACTAAATGGCTATTGCTCTTCAGAAAATATGAGAATCTAGTCAGAGAGGCCTTTTAAAAGCCCTGATTCTGGGGTGGCTAGGTGGTGCAGTGGATAGAGCACCAGCCCTGGAGTCAGGAGTAACTGAGTTCACATCCAGCCTCAGGCACTTAATAATTACCTAGCTGTGTGGCCTTAGGCAAGTCACTTAACCCCACTGGCTTTGTAAAAACTTTAAAAAAAAGCCCTGATTCACCTTGGAAACTTCATCTATTTGTTCTAGTCTCAAGGAACTCTTGGCAAAGCCAAGAGTTTGAGCCGAGGGTGGCAGCTCCAGGCCCCCTGAGTGTTGTTGGTCACCATCCACCATGGATTATCTCCTCTCGGCTCTGTCTTATCCATTGACCTGGAGAAATCTTTACCTATCTGTTGATCAGACCATCCATGGGTATTTTAAAGTGTCTTCTCTGGGCTGAAGCACAGGGGTCTGGCATTTGGGGGTAGGGTGGGGGGGACTAGACAGAGTTTTGCTTTCAGGTTGGGCTTCATCCTGAGGTAGCAACTTCTGGGAATAGATTTAACAAAAACTCAACAAGCCCAATAGTCATCCTTACCACCATCTTCTTTGTTCGCCGGTTGTTCTGTTGCACTTTCATCTTTCTGTAAGGCATGTAGAACTGTCATGATACCTTTTTTCTATTAGATAAGTAAAAAGGATCAGAAGTTACTTTCTTTAGCCCCAGAGCAGACCCTATACAGGCCCTGGTAGTGGGGCATCGAGGTAGGGCAGTTGGGGTGCTTGAACTAGACCTGTTTTGTGCATTGTTAGGAAATCACCAGGGAGGATTGAGCTTATTCCAGGCTGGAGGAGGAGGGGGGGGGGGTCTTGGCAGGGTTATAGCATGATGAAATTCCTTCTAAAATAACTTGGCTGCTGCCTTTAGGTGACACTGTCTTTGGGGTCAGTGCTGCCAAGCCTTCTTCTCAGCTCACTCCTTTTAGGGGGCTCAGGGCTTTGGAGGATAGGAGAGGCTCTTCCTCCATGGCTAGAGAGGCTGGAATGTTATGGAACTATTGGATCTGAGTCTCAGCTGAAGCAGATGGACAAAATGGATCCAGTGCACTGAACTCCAGGGATGACCAAGGGCAGGCAGCTGCCTGAGAAGCACTGGGGCAGTGGTCTGCATCAGGAAGAGCCCCCCCCCCCCGCCCCCCACTTCAGTCAGTCCATTAGTCAGAAATTGTGATGGAGAGCATGCTAAGGCTGTGACTCTAAAAGTGAGATAGTCCTGACCCTGGGGATCTTGCTTTCTAACAGGTAAGGTGGGGGGTGCAGGCCCAGAACCCCAAAAGGCATCATGCTCCAGGTTTTACACTGAATCTCCTCCCCTTCCTGTGGTCTTGCCCCCCACCCCCAAGGTGCACGCAGGACTTCCAGAGAGTCTCTGAGAGGGGCTGCTGCCCCAGCCCCTCCCCTACGACCTCAGACCTTTGATCTCCTCTGGAGAGTTTATTCCAGGGATGCCTGCCTGCTCAGGCTGTGGACATTCGTCCATGTTCTCCTTTAGGTTTGTCATAAGGAGCCCATCCATTTTTCTAAAGACCTTCCTCAGTTTCTCCTGACATCAGTTCCTACTAGTGGAGCTCTCTGATTGACCTGCTAGCCCTCTCCCCACATTCTGTTCATCTTCTTCCCACCCTTCATTATCTCTGATGACAGCTGTTACTCTTGTTCTTGAATGAGGGAGTGAAAGCCCTGGGGATAGACACAAAGTGAGCCAGTCCTGCTGGTTCGTACCCAGGAGTCGGGGGGGGGGGGGGGGCCCAGGGTCCTGAGAGTGCTGCCTCTTTTTTCGTGTCACTTCCATAGGTGAAAACCCATCATTTCCTGGCGAGGAGTCATTGGATGGATCCAGGATTTGGGTAGCAGGAAACCTTTTTTTCTAGGGGGCACCCTATCAGAGTCATTTCCGGGCCACATCTCCTGGAAAGGTGGCCATGAGCGTGGCACTGGACTCTCTCCTTCCCAGGTCTAAGGGGAGAGTCACAGGATGCCTCCTGGTCTCCCTGAGGGAATGGGGGAGGCCTCCTGAGATAGTAGGGTCCCTCAGGACCACCCCCCAGTTGGCTGCTGCCTCGCCCTAGCTGGATTGGCTGCTCTATGTTAGCCTTGAGTTGGATCTCTGTGGCCTGTGAAACCCTCCCTGGCCTTGTGTTCTATCCTGCTCTCAGTCCCTTGGGGCTCCCCCAGGGCCTCTGGGAAATTCTTGTCTTAGTGCTTTGAGGGAGTCTGCTGTTTTCCATGCCCCTTGCCATGATGCTGGTCTTGTTATCTGTCCTTCTGAGACAGGCCTCTGCCAAGATCTCTTCTTGCCCCTCTGGGTTTCCCAGATACCTCCCACTCACACTGTTAGCCTTTGCACATGGTTAGGAGCCTTCTCTGTCCCCATGATTTTTCAAGTCAGATTCCTCTGGCCATATGTCTCCCCTTGAGGAGCTCTTGGGTTCTACCCCCACCCCCACCCTTTGCTCAGGTCTGATGCTCTCTCTGCTGCCTGGGCACTGGTTGTCCCTGGGCCCCATTGCGCCTCTTAAAACCCCTTGTTTCTGCCAAGGTTCAGCTGGTGTCTCCCCCAGCCCAGTTGCTATTGCTGCCCTCCCCTAAAAGGAGTCTGTTTTGTCTGTGGCTTACAGAGTAATGCCCATAAGTCTCACCCACTGGAAGGGGAGCTCCTCGAGGGCAGAGTCTGGCACACGCAAGTGTGTGGCTTGCCCAGTGACCATGACTCACATTTAGGGCACATTGTAGTGGGATTGTGTCTCTTGTTCTGCTGGCAGATTCATCATTCATCTTGCTGGTCAGTCAGTCAGTCAGCAAGCATCTTGGAGCACTTACTCAGGATCCAAAACATCTTATGGGATCAAGCCAGGAGCACAACCTTGCTGAAGAGTAAATGGGAAGCCCTGCTGCTAGATAAGCTTGCCTAGACAGTGCTCGGATGGGAAACATGCTGGGGAACTCAGTGGACTACAAGCAAGGATGAGTCCAGGGGCTATTATCAACTAAAAGGGGTCCTGCGAAAGGAGGTGGCATTATTGGTCTGGACTTATCTAGAACAAGGGGGGTGATGGCCCTTGCTGAGCTGCGGCCTGCCACCCCTGGAATATTGTGATCAGGTCTAGATGCCACATTTTAGAGAAGGCTATGATGATCGAAAAGGGGCATTGTCATGTGGAAGGGCTTGTTGAGCCTATGGAAGAGAAACCATGGGGGTGCATGAATCCATTGGGCTCATTTTGGAGATGTGACCTTCCTTGGTTTGAGGTCAGAAGAACTGAATTCAAATCCTGACTCAGACCCTAGCTGAGATTCTGAACAAGTTAATGAACTTTTCTCTGCCTCAGTTTCCTTCTCTATAATATAAACAAGAATACTAACAACAGCTTCTTCCTAGGCTTGTTGCAAGGGGAAGATTAGGTGACCCATGTGAAGTCATTTTTAACAACTTATTATTATTATGAATGTGAAGCTGGAGGGCCCAGGGTCTGGGTTCCCCTGTTGTCTGGGTTCCCATGCTGTCTGCACACAGTAGGGTGAGCAGGTTGCTGACACCTCTTTCCACTTCTGTGATGACCTCCTTGGGTCCTTAGTCTTCCCCTTTGTAAACTGGGTGTTTGGACTAGATGCTCTCTGAAGCCCCACTGCATGGCCCATTCAAGGATTCTCTTATTTTTCATCTTTATTAAATTGAGGCCAAAATAAAGTCAGGGTAGACACAGGACTTCTCCCTGAAATTGCTCTTTTGTCATATTTAAGGTCTCTGTGTGGGAGTCTTTCCCCTGGACCATCATCTCTATCGTGGCCTCTCTGGGTCTGCCCGACTTGGGTGGACAAGGCCTTTTTGGGTAATCAATATCACTTATGTTATGGAACCAGAATTTTGTGGGGGAATGGCAGAGGGTACAGAGGTACTGCCTTCTTTCCCTTAGGCAGTATTCCTGTTGGTTGGGTGCCAAAGCCCAAAATAATGTAGCTCAGGAGGGAGGGACAGAAGGTTTGCCCTACAACTCCCATGCCCAGTCCCTAGTCTAAGAAGCTGCTAACAGTTTCTTATTCTGTAAATGATCTCATTTAGAATGATTTACAAATTCACCCAAAATAAATATTTTTTGTACTCTTTAGTTCTCTTATTGTATTTGAATCACCCTGGGATAATTATCCCTAAGAGGGATCCTCTTCTTTCTACAAGCTGACTAGCTGTCGGGCTGTAGTCCCAGGCACCCTGTGGGGAGGTGCCAGGTACCAGCAGATACCAAGGAGATGCTCCAGTGGTCTTCTGCCATAGTTCACTTTACCTGAGATTTTCCCTTTCCCCCAGGATTCTTAGGTCCCATTCACTGAATCTGGGCATTATGGACAATTCTCATTTTAAATATTCCAGGAAATCAACTTTTGATAGATATGATGATGAATATTTTTTAAATCATGAAATGACATTGTCTCATATTCCATAGCAAATGTTGTCAAGGGCCATCATGTACAGTCTAGGGGATTGTAGAATAATAGAAATATGATACCTTCATGGCTTTCCCAGCCCGAGGTGGTTCCTCATAGTCCCAGATCTCCTCAAAAGCCTCTGTTCTTAAGGTCTGTGAAGTGGTGGGGTCCGGCTTTACCCAGTGCACCAAGAGAAAGAAGATCAAGGTGGTCTGCAGGGTCCTCATGGTAACACAGACCAAGGGGCTCAGGTGGGAGGCACTGAGGAGGGCTGCAGTGGACCCTTTTCCCCTCTTGTTGGGCCTAAAAGCAAAAAAAAAGAGTGATGGCTGGACAGGCAAAGGATGGGCCAGGGCCATAGAAGTTGTCCCAAGCAAATTAACCTCAGCTTTCCTTATGCTAATGAGTTGTTGGTCATCCAAATACAAGAATCCTAACGGGCACTGAAAAATCCTAAACCACCTTAGTTTTAAGTCTTGTTTATGGTCATATTATGTTGGTCTGGTTAGCATACAACTGACATTTTTCTATATTGGCATTAATTAATATTTAAAACTCAAAAGAAAGTGAAGAGTCCTATGTGAATGTGGTGTGGAGCATTTCCTCATTATTAGGTATGAGAATTCCCATTTTGCAGTAGAATAAATATAGCCCATTTCCATGTTAGTAGGTAGTCAATTTATTTTTTTAAGATAAACCCAAGAACTATTTCTTCATTGTGCTTATTTTTAAAGGCAAAAAGCCTTCGTAGTTTTCTTCACTTTGTGGAGAGATTTCAGATAAAACACCTTTGTCCTCTACCTCTTACTCCTATCACAGTGAGGTCCTTCAGTCTAAAACTATTGTTTAAAAACTCAACATGTTTGAAATGGAATAGGGGGTCATCCTATAGGATCCTGTATAAGCCAGTGGCCCCTTGACACCCTCCGCCCCTCAAGGACAAAGACTGCCAGAGACCATTTCTGCAGCATCAGGAAGTGGAAGGGGGACAGTGCTCAACACCCTTCCTTCACTTTTGAGTAAGGGAAACCGCTTTAAAAACTGCCCTTCAAGTGACCCTAGTGCAACATACGGGATTTACAAGAGCTTTGAAAAAGAGAGCCTACCGTTCCGATGTTTTCAAGTGGCTGTGGCTTTCTTCAGCAGACACGCAGGCCTCTGTGTGTGTGTGTGTGTGTGTGTGTGTCTGTGTCTGTGTCTGTGTCTGTGTCTGTGTGTGTATGTCTGTGTGTGTCTGTGTGTGCACGTCTCCGGGCGTGGGTGCTCCTGAGCCCACAGTGGGAGGCCACAGGCAGCGGGGAGAGCTGTGCACTCTTTCAGGATCGCAGAAGTTCTGGGGTGGGCGGCTCTCAAAGCCCTTTCCGTGAGGGCGATGGCCTTGCCAACATTCCTTCTGCCGCGGGGCGAAGCGGCTGCCTGAGAAATGTGCTGGGAGCCTTCTCGACCAGAGGTGGATTCGACCAGCTCCCGGGGTCCTTCTGCACTTCCAGCCCCTCAGCAGCTGGCCTGTGCTGCACTCAGCCACATCCACCGGCTTGTTTGTTTTAGTGGGTGTTCATTTACAGAGATGGCCGAGTTCTTCCATCATCTGACCCTGTCCCTGTGAGACACCCCATCTGCTTTCCGAGTTAGCTCCAGCGCCAAGCTCAACCATATGCATTCCATTAATATACCTCCAGAGGACTTTAGAGTTTTAAAAGTCTAAGCGCAAACGCTTTCATTGTTGGAGCTCTCAGAGGTTTCCTAATTCTCTCCCCTCTTTTTTTCTGTCCCTCTTTCTTTGTCCCTCTCTTCTGTCTCTGTCCGTCTCTTCTGTCTCTTTTTCTGTCCTTTTCTCTCTCTGTCCATCTCTCCTCTCTCTGTTGTGCTCTCTCTCTCCCCTTTTCTCTCTCTTTGTCTCTCCTCTGTCTGGCTCTCCTCTCTCACTCTCTGTCTCTCTCTGTCCTTCTCTCTCTCTCTCTCTCTCTCTCTCTCTCTCTTTCTCTCTCTCTCTCTCTCTCCTCTTTCTTTATCCTTTGTTCTCTTTCTATGTCTCTCCTTTTCTCTCTCTCTTTCTTTTCTGTCTCCTGTTTCTCTGTCCATCTGTTTCTCTATGTGTCTCTTCTCTCTTTCTATCCATCTCTCCTTTTTTCTCTCTGTCCTTTTGTCTCTCTCTATCCTTTTCTCTCTCCGTCCATCTTTGCTCTCTTTCTCTCTTCTCTATCTATAAACATAGATAACACATATGTCTGTATGTATCTGTTTGTGCATCCAGGCTTTCCTTTTCTCTTTCTTCAGGTATCTTAGAAAAATGGACCTTTGGTTTTGATCTGCTGAGTGCTCTGGGAACATCTTGTATTTTATAGTTTGGAAACTGGCACAATTATTGTGTGAGTCAGCCTGGGGCATTTCTAGGCTTATCTAGCTGCACCTGTCAGGGGATGCAGCAACCATGCCCCATGTCCCTGGAATGCTCCCCTTCTTCCTTCTGATGCTTAGAATCCCTGCTGCCCTCCATATGAACCATACTGATCTTCCCAGCTGGTGGAGCCTGCCCTTTCCTGAAATGACCTTAGATGTTGGTTTCTTATTAACCTTTTTGGAATAAATTTGGTGCTTGCTGTACACCTGGCCTCCTCCTGTAGCATGCTGGTTCCTCAAGGGCAGGTCCCTGGGGTGCAGCAGGTGCCTAATCAATGCTTGTTGACCTAGTTCTTGGTTCTCAGGGTTGTATTTGGCAGTGGCCTTTGTCTCAAAAATGTTTGAGTTCATCCAAACACTGAACCACAGAGTTGTCTGTTTGGAGACCTGGTGGGTCTATCCTCCTCACATTGGGCTGGGATGATGTCCCCTGCAGGCCTGGGACTTTCCTTGTGAACTTGCATGGAAAGTGTTGTCAGTCACTGAGGCCCTAAGCATTGATTAATCACGTCCTATGTGCTGCATACTTGGACTGAGCTTTACATTTGTCCAAGTGCCATAGAGAGGCATGTCTTCTCAAACAGGTCTCAGAGTAGCCCTTTGAAGTGGGTATTAATAATGCCCCCATTTCGGGGCAGCTAGGTGGTGCAGTGGATAGAGCAGTGGCCCTGGAGTCAGGAGGACCTGAGTTCAAATTCAGCCTCAGACACTTAATAATTGTCTAGCTGTGTGACCCTGGGCAAGCCACTTAACCCCATTAAAAAATTTTTTTAAAGACAAAAAAAAAATAATGCCCCATTTCACAAAGGAGAAAACAGAGTTTCAGAAAGGTTTAATGGTCACAGTGCTAGTAGATAATTGAGTTTTGAATTTGAATAGATAAATGAGTTTTGAATCCAGGGTTTCCTGACCCCCAAGCCTGGTACTCTATCCATTAGGTAAATCTGCCTCCCCTCTAGGCAGCTGGGTGGCTCAGAGGACTGAGCTCCAGGCTGGCAGTTGTGAAGACTCCTATCCCTGAATTCAAATCTGACCTGAGACTCATTCGCTGTGTCACACTTGGCAAGTCACTTCACCCTGTCTGCCTCAGTTTCCTCCTATGTAAAATGAGTTGGAGAAGGAACTGACTAAAATCCTCCAGTGTCTCTGCCAAGAAAACCCCAAGGAAGTCACGAGTGAACCCCTTGCATGAAGCAGACACGTGATTAGCCCTGGTGCTCTGGGACATTCTCCTGGGAGGATCAATAACCCCAAACTTTTGGCCAAGTGACATGTGGCCATTTCAAGGGGGGAGAGAGCAGAGACACCTGGCAACTCCGCAAGGGTCCCCAGAGGAGGGCTGTGTGCATCCTGGCCATGGGCAGAGAGCCTCCGCTGAGCAGTGGGGGAAGAGGGACACTTTGGGTTACAACCAGGGTGGCGTCTTCCATGAAGAGTGATCTTCCGACTAGAGACAACAGAGCAGGAAGAGCCTCCTGGGAACCAATTTTCAGGTGATAGGAGGAAGAAAGCCCTTGGCTGTCCAGAGCTAATCAACAAGATCAGCCACCTGACCCAGTTAGCCTGCCTTCATTCTCCAGGAGTGGAAAAAGGAGCAGTTGTTAGTGGTCAGCACCAGTGGCATGTTCAAACAGTTGTGGAGAGCAAGAAGCAGACATTAAGGCTGGAGATTCTACCAAGAAGGGAGGAGGGGGGAGAAGACAGAAGGAAGACCAGGAACTTGACTTGAGTTCCTGGCTGAGGCTGGTGGGACCTTTTGTTTTGATCTCGAGGTTAGGTTATGGATCTGCCAGGGCCTCCCCTTTGCCTCTCCAGCCCAGTCTGTCCACGGTTTGGGGCACTAATACAGGCACATCCTCAGGAGCAGGTGTGCTTGTGCCTGCTCCTTGTTTGACCAGATTGCTGAGGCAGCGCTTCCCTAGGGATAGGGGAATCTTTTGAGAAATGTCTAATAGCTACAGGATGTGGGAATCATAGGTCCACAATGGAACCACCTGAGAGTCAGAGAGCAGTCACTGTGTGTAAAGGTGGCTCTGGGATGACCAGTGGTTCAATGTGTCAGAGCTTCCCTTTTTCCAAGGGAACCAACCAATCAGAGGAACTTCTGAAGGCCAGAGCTTCTCGACCTATCTAGCTTAAATTGGGGTTCTCTGCAGCCACCAGAGACCCCAGAATCACCTTGACCAGCTCAGAAACAACCTCATGCAGGAGCTGCCACAGCCTGAGCATCCCATCCTCTATCCACCCCCCCCCCCCAAGCAGCTGAGAACTCTCTCTCTGCTCTGCTTGCACATTCTTCTCAGACAACAAACCCTTTTGTAAACTGTGATTAGATTCCTTGGCCTCCAGAAACACCCACTGTTGCCATCCAGTCTAAACTCAGCCCACTTGCCTCTGAAAGGGGTCAGCGTTGGCAGCTGGGGGGGCATGCCACTGAGTAGAAACAACCAGGACATTGAACAGAGGTGAGGGGACAAAGCATTCCAGGCCCAGGGAATGGGCAAATTGAGAGAAAAATTCAAGATACAAATGGAAACCATATGCCTCAAGTGTATGGTCCTCCCTGGGCAGCTTCAGCCAGTGGGCCAGGAGCACTTGGGGGCACCGTGGAGTTTCTAGAGAACTAAGTAGGAGAGAAAGCAGGAAGGCTTTCAAGAGTTCTGGGATTAATTAGTGCTGGTTCCACCAGAGTAGGAGTGAAATGTGGGGAGCCTGCCTCTGAACAGAGGGGAGGAGAGAGCTGGCCCAGGTGTCAAGATCATGATAGGCAGTGGTTCTGCTTGGGATATATGAGGAACCCCAAGGGGCCAGAAGGCAGAATATGGGAAGGGGAGCAGTTTAGTTTGGTAAGTCTGAAAAGGGCATCTGGGGTCAGATGATAAAGGAGCAAATGAATGAAAGAATGAAAGAATGAATGAATGAATGAATAAATGAATGAATGAATGAACTGATCAAGTGTTTCCTGTGCTCAAAGAATACACTGAGGGAGGAAAGGCTTGAGGTGTGAAAAACCAAGAGAGGGTCTACTGAACAAGTCCAGGCAAGAGATGATGGAAGAGACACATTGCAGGGGGAGTGGGGGGGGGCAGCCAAGAGGATATGGAAGAACCACAATTGGCAAGTACAGGGCAATGGAGGGAGTGCAGTAGAGCATGACTTTGAACAATGAGGGACAGTGGTGCTCTGGAGAGAAATGGGGTGTTGGGTTTTTGAAGAGATGAGTTCTGTCTGGGGCAGGGTGAGTGTGAGAAGCTCCTGTTACATTGGGGGTGTGGGACCCAGGCTGGGACTGGGCCAGCAGTCCTGGGAGGAGTGAAGGTTGCCACCTGGACAGTGCCCAGAGTGTGTAGAGGAGATTTCACTGCTTTTTTGAAAATACCAGAAACTGGCTTCTACGTTGTCCAAGTTAGTGTTTGCAATGTCCACCCCACGATGTTTTGTTAGTGAAAGGGAAGTCTAAGAAATGGCATCTACCAACAGTTGCATCATATGGATGCCGTCGGAGCCGCTGGAGCTAAGGAAATGCTGAAGTGTAGGACTGATGCTCCCCTTGCCTCGACCATTTGAACTTGTTGATTTTATTACATAGTTAACTCTCAGCTGAATTAACATATTAATTTTAATTAAAAACTCCTGCTCTTTTATCAGCACCCTGACTTTATGCTAATATAGCTTTTTATTGATGCATCCACTCTGGGGTTATTCTTGTGGACTTGCCTTGGAGTCAAGGAAACTGGGGTTCAGATCATGTTCTGATCTTCTGACCTACATGACCTTGGGTTTGGGCTCTTAGGGTCTTCACAGAAATGGACCTGGTTGGGGAGGGGAAAGTTCTCTTAAGTCCCTTCCAATTCACATCCTGTCTTCACATCATGTCGCATTTCTGCATTCCCTTTGTCACATCCATGTTCACCTAATAGCCTAAGGGTACTTCCTTGTTGGTGAAGTTCACTCCTGTCTTGGTGGTTCTCAACAAGCGATGCAGCTGGGGGTCCTTCAAGGCCTCCCCAGTTGGGCCCTGGCTTCCAGCTGCCAAGAGGTGACATAGTTATTGTGACTTACCTTCGGGGTGACAGAACTGAGAACTTACTACTTTGACTTTTAACATTTAGTGGAATTTTCTGCTTAACAGTTAAAAATTAAGGAGAAGGCAGTGAGATTAAGGTTGCTATTTTGATGGGGTACAATGGACTTTTTAAGCTTTAAAAACATCAGACCATTCACATTTTGAATATATGAAATGCTGATTTCTGTTTATTTTTTTAAATACTCAATGACATCTGGTATAGCTATTAAGCTTGTGTAGAATACAAATGCAAAGCTCCATTTTTTTGGTAGTTGTTGAATTTAATAGAAGTAAGGATCAAAGTTCTCTTCTGTTCTTTCCTGCTCTTCCCCCTCGGGCTCATTTTCTTCTTCTTCATCATCAGCCCCAAACCTGCGGAACACTTGTGTCTTCAGCTGGACCATTTGCCCATCAGGTTTTCTTTGTTCACCATAATAAATACTATGGATGTAAGGGAAGCAGAAGAAAATGTAGGAGCTTATTGGTTCTTTTAGCCTATTTTGATCCAGGCGAATGTAAGTCAAGTGGTGATAATTTGTTGGGTCAATGGTTGGACACATCAGGGTGACATTTATGTCTGTAAAGAAAAACAGAAAGTTATCATCCAGACTGTCTTGAACATTACTAAGAACATAGCTCATTAGCTGTGTTCATGCTTAAATACCTCCTCCACGGAGTTAGGCTTAGCACCGCCCCCCATCAGAATCTCTAAGTGGAGAGGTTCTCCACCTACCAATTCAGAATCCCCTCTACAATAAACCCCCAAAAGTGGTTAGTGGCTTCTATACCAGCTACAACAAACCCTTAAGGAAGTAATTGTTTAATTGCTTTTCAGGTGAATCAGAGAAAGAAAATAAAGTCTTGACAGGATTTCTACATGAGTTCATTCCTTAGGTTTAGATGAAATCGAGCAAAATTTAAAAGAAAGTGTCATAAAATTTTTACTTTAGGCAGGAATTTTCCTGGATCCCACAGAATTCCACCCTTTTCCTGGCCAACTTCAAAGGCAGCTATGCCTGAGGGTCAGAGTTCACTTCATTCGCTTGTCAGAGAATACCCCAATTCCTTCTTTTAAAAGACATGGTTATGGGGTGGCTAGGTGGCACCATGAATAGAGCACCAGCCTTGGAGTCAGGAGTACCTGAGTTCAAATCCGGCCTCAGACACTTAATAATTACTTAGCTGTGTGGCCTTGGGCAAGCCACTTAACCCCATTGCCTTGCAAAAAAAACTTTAAAAAAAAAGACATGGTTTACATACATTCAATTTCATTGGCTTCCATGTAGAGATGGGCCAGGTTTCTTGGTATGTAGAATGCTTGTTTCAGTTTGTTATGTCCAACATTGAGCTCTAGTAGGCTGGAAATATTAAAAATGCCATATGGAACTTCTTGTAGGTTGTTGTACGATATTCTTAGAGCAAGAAGCTTGGGGAATCTTTTGAAGTAACTGTCTGGTATGAGAGAAATGGAATTATTTTCTAGAGACAGATGCATAAGGGATGAAGGTAGGTCAGGAGGCATGGTTTGTAATCTGTTGCTACATAAATTGAGTTGTGTCAGTTTGCCCATTTGGGAAAATTTTTCTTTTAATAAAGAGTCATGAAGTTGATTGTGACAGAGGTCCAGCATGGTTAAATTTAGTAATCCTTCCATGGCCTTTACTGCCACTCTGGAGATCTCATTGTAACCAAGAAGAAGTTTTTCTAAAGAATGAGGAAGAGAAAATGGAAATTCTTCTAAATCATTATGATCTAAGTGCAGCTGTAAGAGATTGGGAAGTTCGACAAAGACATCGTGCTCAATCTGGTGAGACTTGATTTTGTTGTGGCTGAGGTTGATTTCTTTCAGGTTAGAAGCATTGGCAAATGACTGCGCTGTCACAGCTTCTATCTCATTGAACTGAAGGTAAAGCTGTTGAATGTGTGTTGGGATCTTCGGGATGGTCTTGAGCTTCCGGTTGTCACAGTACATGGCTGAGGGAAAGGTCAGGGGACAGAAGCATTCTGGAGCACAGCCCAAGGGACTCTGAGGAGCAGATATCCCATAATCTTGGTTGGAATGAAAATAAAATGCAGGTGAATATTCATCATCGCTCTCTTCGTCATAGTCTTCATCCATCTGATACATTTCATACTGACAATAGACGGTAACTTCAAAAAGGAAGAATATAATCGATAGTTGCCTGAGAAGACCCATGTTCTTAATTAAGTCTAAAGAGGAGAAAATAAAAAGGGAAAAGCTCCATGTGACTTTCATTAAATTCATATTTATGTATATTAACATTTTTGTTGTCAAAGGAAATGGAAGGAACCTCTTGAAAGATGGAGCCACAGTGCAGGGGTTCATACTAAAGCACCAACAGGGCTAACAGAGAATCTCAGTGCAAGCTGATGTGATCATGTCCAGAAGGAGGGTTCCACCCACATAGCAATGGGCTTCACTTTGGGGTGCCATTTAACCTCTGTGTGACTGAGCTCCTCATGGATAAAATGACAGAGGCAGACCAAAATCACGTCTAAGGTCCTCTCCCCCTTGAAACCCATGATTCCATGATCTCATGTATGTGTGTGTGTGTCTGCACAGATAAGCCTTCACAGGGTCATCACCTTCACATATGTGGTGGGGGTGGGGGAGAGATTCAACCTTCAGGGGAATAAACAGGAGCTAGGAAGTAGAAAGAACACTGACCCCTCCAGAGCAGGCCAGATCAGGAACTAATTAACTTTATCATTCATTACACACTTTTCTGGAGTTGTAGATACCCTTTTTTGGCTACAGACTGTCTTAGAAAGCCCCTATTACAGTTATCAATTGTAGGTTTATTTGTTTTGTTTGCCCAGTTGCCTCTTAACCTGGTTCTGGCAACTCTCAGGAGTGTTGTAGGCTCTGGGTGATGCTGTAGCCATAAGGGACCCAGCCCTGGGCCTTAAGCCTTGTTGAATTATGTCAGCTTCTTGAATATTTCCTGGAAAGGAAGACTTTGGCCAGGACCATCACTGATAGCTAGACTCTCCTGAGTTTTCCCTTGTCTGAGCTTGTCTCGCTTCTGGCTTCCCTTGCCTTTTTCCTCCTCCTGTCTACTCTGTACTCCAGACCACAAGGGAGAGTTGGTTTTTCCAGGATCTATTCATATGAGAAAAGAGTATCTACAACTGCAGGAATGTGTATAATAAAGTGGATGAGTTCCTGGTCTGGCCTGGCCTGTTCTGGAGGGTTCTGGCCTGTCTGCTTCCTAGCTTGGAATATCTCCCACCTGACCCCCCCCCCCCATGCCACATATGTGAAGGCAGTGACTCCATAATGGAGACACACATACCAGATCATGGACTCATACCTTTCAAGGGGGAGGTGCTCACCTTGGATGTGATTTTGGTCTGCCTGTTTCATTTTATCCTTAGGAGCCTCAGTCACATAGAGAAAAATGACTTCCCAAAGTGAATTTATTCCAAGCCAACAGATGTTTTTCTGCCCCCACATCATGCCATCTCTGGCCAGTAGGCATGAAGAGTCTTAACGATTTTTTCTCAGGTTGGTTTATTTGTTTCTCTGATTCTTCTGCCAAGGCCCACAAGGTTCTGTCCTGTACCCTTCTGCCTTTTGCTCAGCATAATTTTTCCTGACTATCTTGGTAAGGCTTCTGAATTCAGTTATAACCTCTCTGTGGCCGAGTCCCACATCCCTAGTTGTGGCATTTTTAACCTTGCCCAGCCTCCAGGCTCACATCACCAGTTTCCCAAAAGATGTTTCAAACTGGCTGTCTTGACACCACCTTCAACTACCTGTTTCAAGAAGTATCTCAAGCTCAACATAGCTAGAGAATTTTTTTCTCCCCAAACGGTCCCCTCTTCCAGACTTTCCTGTTATTGTGGAGGGCTCCGTTATCTTCCCAGCTACTCAGGCTTGTTGCCTCATTGTCCCTCAAAGGCCTCCCTAGTGCCAACATCCCTGAGGAGTGATTGTCCACACATAATATGGCTGAGCTGGAAAAACCATCAAGAGAACAACACTGGCCCACTAGAAACTGTGGTGGGGGAGGGGGTGGTTGTGCCACAGGGTCTGGACCAGAAAGGTTTTTTCTCCTGTGGATTTCTTTCCTTTTCCTCTTTCAAAGGCAGCTGTTATTTCACTTTATCACCTCAACTCTAAAGCTTAGAATATAGACATTGCTCCCTGATGTTTTCACATCTGTAGGCGCAGCTAAGTTGACCACCGAGAACAAACCCAAGTCCCCAGGTTCTCCCTCCTTGTGGGAGAGAGGCTCATGGTGTCTGTGGTTGTATTATCTAGCCTCCCATCTCACACCCCAGCCTCCTTGCTTGGCTGATTGTGGATGCAGGTTGCCGAAGTGCCTGGGGATGAGGAGGAAGTGAGCCAGTCTCCTCACACAGCCCCTGGAAGTATTCACCAGTTATCCGGCCTATCTATCCATCTCCAGCTTCACCTTGGACTTTCTTTTAAAGAATTTGAATGGCATGAAAACCTCATTTGAAGAAAAAATAGACCATTCTGAAATATGAGTGGCCTTCATGAGCCTAAATTTTAATCAGATTGTATTTTGCATTAAGCAAACATTGTTAGATGTAATAGGCATCATGAAAGGGCACATTGGAATCTTGGATTGTGGTGCCGGAAGAGGCGATTCATTGGACAAATGAGAAGAACTTTTAGAGGGCTCAGTAAAAAACAAAAGTGAATAAGTAGGGGTTAGAAGGTCAACATTAATGATGGTGAACTTGAGCTTCCAAGGGAGAGTCTGGGGAAGGACCAAGACTGGAGAGAGCTAAGATTTGTCCATGCAGAGCTAGTGGTTAAGAGAATCGAGCAGAGGGGGTCACCCTGGGAGAAGACAGAGGAGAGGAGAGGATAGAGGAGAAAGCACTGGAGGAGGGAAGGGAAAGGAGGAGGACAGGGGGAGAGGAGGGAGGAAAGGGCCAGACCCAGGGTCTTGAGGAATGACGTCTTGTCTGGAAGGAGGAGGAAGGGGTAGAGAAGAATTTAGGGTAAGGATTCATGGGAAAGCTGTGAAGCTGAAGTTGAAGGAGCCAAGAGAAAGGTAGAGGAGAGTGGAGCCAAGGGTTTCCACAGGCACAGCCCTGAGGCTTGGTCTCACTGTGATGGGAGACTTTAGATATCTGGATCAGAGTCTCAATAAGAGGCACTGCAGTAGAAACAATGGGAATGGGGGGGGTCTCACCCCATCCCAGGAGAATGTGATGGAGGAGAAGCATGGTCTACTTGACCTGGATCAGGGAAAGCAGAAAGACTGGATCCCATGACCTAGATGTCCCAGAGGACGTCAATCCAGGAGGGAAGCTGGTGCTCAACAGAGGGTTCCCAGGGGCTTGTTTTAAGAAGACTTTGTGATGCCTTTTCAAAAGAAAAATATAAAAGGTGGTTGTGAGACCAAGTCATGGGATCTGAGTATCCAGGTCCAGTAAACTCTGCCTCAGGAGGGCTAAAACCAGACAGAGCTGAGAAAGAAAGAGGGATTAAATAGGCAGGAAGGCTTTTGTTTGTTGTGATTGGGACCATGGCGACTGGAGGCAGACCCTCCAGGATTGGCTTCTGCTTTTCCTGCTAAGGAGAAAGCATTCCTTTCCAACCAGGAGTCCTGGGGAAGGGAATGTCAGATGCCCTGTTTGGAGGCTTTCACTGTCTCTGGGGCACAGGGAGGCTGTGGGGGGGGCATTATTGATCACCTCTGTGGTCAGTTTTATGCTAAGCGCTTTGTGAATACCATCTCTTCGGACCTTCATGACAGCCCTGCCTGGTAGGGGCTGTTTTCTCAGTACAAAGGTCGGTTGACTAGCAGCTTCCTGGATTTGGGGGCCTAATAGGAGAAGAAACATTTGGAACAGTCTGGGGATGTGATGGGAGCTGATCACAGATTTAGATGTTCTCCAGCCATTATCATTGAGAGTTAACATTTAGAAACACTCAAGCCAGGACACCTGTTGATTCATTTGATCTTCACTGTCATCCTGGAAGACTTAAGGGGCTTACCTAGAGTCTAAATAAGTGTCTGAAATAGGAGCTGAATTTGAGTCTCGCTGACTCCCAGTGCAAGGCTGTACCCACTTTGCCATCTCTCTTCCTCCACCTAACCCTAACACATACATACCCACAAACACACGCCCCAAACATGTACCCAGCATGCTGGAACTGTTCCTTTTTCATTAAGAGAATCAGCTGCAAAGAATGCGGTCATTCTAAAGAATAGAATTTACTGTATGTCTTGTGAACTCTTGGTCAGAACCAGCCTTTCTCAGAGCCCATAGGGCTGTTAGCAATGACCGATAATTACTGAATAGCTTCCTTTTCTTCATGTGTGTAGCACACCTTGCATGTTCTTATTGTACCTTCTATATATTGGGATTATTGGTGCTCATCAGCTAAGACTTTGTTGGGAGTGGGCTCAGCATTAACTTGGGGATCAGGAAGCCTGGAGTCTTATCCACATTGTGCCTCTTCTCTTCTCTCTGAAAAGCTTTGGAATCAATTGTGAGACATGGGAGACACTGACCCAAGACTGCCCGGCATGATGTGCCCCCCATCAAACAAGGAACTGTGTTCTATGAGAAGCTCAAATTTAGAGCCATCTCCATTCCAAATGCTCATATGGATTGTTACTGGCAGAGCCTTCTGAGCTCGTATTGGTCTGATTGACTGGCTGGACACGTTGTACATCGACCCTGACATGGGGATGTTATTTCAGACCTCTTGGAGAACAGAGTACAGCAAGCAGCCAACCAAAAAGCTCCTCATCTCTCACCAGCAACTAGGCATTTGATTCCTGTGGCTCAGTTGCATTTCTCAATTAGGTTTTCTCCTTTTCCATCTGGCCAACTCCACTTTTTAAGATATTCTCCTCATTAACTTTTTGAACCACTTTTTCCATTAGACCTAAACTGGTTTTTAACATATTGATTTCATCAGCATTTTTTGGATTTCCTTGACCAAGCTGCTGACTTGATTTTCATGTTTTTCCCACATTACTCTCATTTCTCTTCCCAATTTTTCCTCTACCTCTTTTACTTGATTTTCAGAATCTTTTTTGAGCTCTACGACTGAGCCCAACTCCTATTTTTCTTGGAGGCTTTGGATACAGAAGCTTGGACTTTGTCATCTTCTGAGTGTGTGTTTTGATCTTCCATGGGACCAAAGTAATTGTCTATGGTCAGGTTTCTTTTTTTCTGTTTCCTCATTTCCCCAGCCTGTGCCCTGGTTTTGAGGTGCTTCCTGAGTTTTTGAGTTGTCATTGGGACACCCCCCGCAAGGATCTCAGTGTCTTCAGAATCTTAGGAGAGACTCTGACTGCTCTCCTGGCCTCTGCTCTGGCCTCTGTGAATGACCACAAGCATTCCCCTTTGCCCTGGAGCTGTGAAGAGGATCCCTTCTCTGCTATGGTAGTTATGGGAGCCCAGACTGTGACCAGAGTATGAATATGGACAAAGCACCAGTGTCCTGTCCCAGAGACAGAGGAGAGACCACAGTCTCCCCTACCCCCCTCACCTTCCAAGGGCTGAGTGCTCTGGGAGCAGCTGCCTGGTGGCTCCTTACTGGGTGGCTCTGTGGGCCTACTTCTGTTTCCTGGGATCTGGGCTGTGCTGATGGCCATGGTTGTGCCAAGGGCCACGCTGGCCTAAGCTCTGTGCTCACTCTGCAAGATTTCCTCACTAATTTTTCAAGTTGTGCTTGGCATTCCCTGGGTTGGCAGGCCAGGAAACAGCTTCTGCTGCCATGAGCTGGTGTTGCCACGGACCCAGGCACCCCACAGGCTATTCCCAGAAGGCTGGAGATCCTTTACTCCCACAGTAATGCTGACTGTGCAGCTTCTTCTTCCACCCCCATGGAACAGAGCCTTCCCATGATCTTCTAGGTTACCTTGGGCTGGAGAATTTCCTCACTGGGTCTTTCTGTGGGTTTTGTCTCTTGAAAATTTAGAGTCATATTTTAAAGTTTTTGGAATATTTTGGAAGAGAACTCCTGGGAAAACCTGTCCTCCGGCTGCCATCTTGGCTCTGCCCCCTGAACTATATTTTCTTCAAGACTGTTTCTTTTTCCTCATGTAGCTCATTCAAGACCAATGTTAAAGTTCACAGGGGTGTTTATGGCAGAGTACCAGGCAGTACTTTCAGAGGCCTTAGGATGGTTTGCTTTCCTTGGGGGCTCATCAAGGCTTTGAGAACATCCATCCTTCCCTACAGCCCCTCTTCCAGCCATCTCCATGACATTGTACAGATGAGCTCAGGACATTCTAAACCAGGCTAGTAGGGGAAGCTCAAGCTGACGCCTTTCCCAGGCTTATTCAATCTCCTGGTCTTGAGAATGACCCCACATTAGTAATGCTATCATTGTTGATGCCCCTTCCTTAATTGGTATCGCAATTTTCAGTTTTGAAATACTGTGGTTTCAGTGATCTCTTCTAAGAGGGCATTTCCCCCAGTGGTGCCGAGTGCAGTCCATCCACGTTTGGCCATCCTCTGACTCTCTTGAGTCTCCTCCCTTAAATGAGATTCAAAATCACTCAAAAGGATCTGACTTGACTCCACACAGGGATTCTTTGCAATCTGGCCCTCTGCCACCAGTCACTGCAGAAGTGTAAGGGACTGGTGATGAATGGGCACCATTTGTATTTTCTTAGTTTCCTGGATTGCTGTGACCAAAGAGTTCATGTCCAAGAGCTTCATCTGTTTGCATTGGACACCTCCACCTGCCTAGGCTGGTCTTCAGAAACCAGGCCCAGTGTTCCCTGATGATGGAACCTTTCAGAAATTATCCTCTTTTTCTAGATCTTGAAAACCTAGGGCTCTGCTGTGACAGAGCCTCAGAAGAGCTTGGTGGAAGGGGATTTTCTACTGGGAAATCAGAGGTCCAGACCAAAACCCAAATCCCAAATGCTAGGTTGACTCTTGCTCCCCAGGGCTGAGGGGTCCAATTGTTTGATTCAAAGATTTGGTCTTTTAAAGAAAATATCTCTGGTTTCTTTGATTTCCCTTTTTATTAGGGCTATATGTTTGAGCCTAGAAAGTGAGAAACTTTGCTTAATTGCTCCTGATTAATGATGATGACAATGACAATGATAATGTCATTGCCAAAAGTCTTGCTGGTGGGTAGAGCTCTCTCCATCCTCCCAGTAGCCCAGGAGGCCCATGTGTGGAGTCACTTAGCTGAGACAGATTTGAACTCAAATCTTGTCTCCAGAGACCCGGCTTCTTCCTGCTGGTCCTCGGAAGCAGCCAGAGCACAAGGTGATTGATGCCTGGATTGAGGGACATTCACTGTGAGGCATGCCCAGAATTGCCTGTCTCTATTTCATGCATTCCTGCCGATCTTAGCTGGCCCCCAAAGCAAGGATCACTCAGCCAGGGGACTGATTTTCATCCAGGGACTTAGCCCTGCCCCCTGCTTATCCCCTCCTCATCCCTTCCTCATCTCCTCCTCTTACATCTTCCCATTTCTTCCACAAGGTCCCCACCTCTCTCTTTCCCCCTTCTCTGTTCCTGCCCCTGGGAGGGGCTGAGAGTCATCTGGAGGTGGCTAGTCTTCTGTAGAGTTTGGGGCTTTTAGCCACTTAAACCAAATCTGTTCTTCTAATACCATCCCTTGGGTCTGCCGGGAACCCCTCAGTCTGGTCCCTCAGGAAAGTGCCAGCCTCTGCTCCACCTTCTAAAGAGGTGGAGGTCTTCAGCCTCAACACTCTGCAGATTTATCTCCAGATCCTGGTGACTCCACCCAGAGTGTGATCCAGACATAGAATGACACCCCTCCTTCATGTAGGACCCCTGGTCCACACCATCCCCTCACTCCCAGCCTAGTCCAACCTCCCCCAGCCCAGACTGGAAATTACCTGTCTATAAGGACTGATATTAAGGGGCTTCTTGATCATTTACTGGGGCTTATTGTGAGGACATTTCATTCTACCAGAGGTAACTTTTCTCCCTCTCGTTCCCTGACTTTTCCAAGACTCTGGTCCACTCTTTACCACAGTCCTTTTGGGAACCATTTCCTAAAAATTGTTGTTGAGAGCTAAATACAGACATAGCCATTTAAAAGGACTTGAAAAATAACCTTTTCCCTTTAACAAGAGTTTATTTTTTTTTTTTATAAATTCCAGATATGAGTCACAAGTTAAGTAAAAAAGTAGAGTTCAATAATCCCTTTCTGTGTTCCCAAGGCCTTTGGCCAGCAGATGGTTAATGAATGCTTTGGGGATTGAATTGAACTTGGAGAAAGGATTCCGTTGTTCTCATTTAACTGAAATGATGAATAATAATTCACTTAAGGATAAATTCCTACTTAAGAAGAAGGAAGGAGAAATGTCTCAAAGGTGGACTGTTTCTGGGTAATAATGTCTGGTAGAATGAACCTAAGCAGCTGGACTGGCCTCAACAGTTTCTCAAGTCACTTGAGACAGGCTTTTCTAAAGCAAAGAAAAGCACTTTGCAATGATTCAGAAGATCCAGAAAAAGTCTTCCAAGAGTGTAATCTCTGATTTCTAGAGACCCCTTTCAAGTTATATGGTAAGACCCTAATAAACTGGGACCCCAATGCTTGTTCAGTTGAATTCCCCAGAACCCTCCATTAGCCAAATTCTATCCTTTGACCTTCACCGTGATTTTAGGGAAAAGGGGGTGGGTGGGTGGTGGGGAGGGAGGCAAGACACGAACAGAGATATGAAATAAACTTCGTGGGCCCCTGGTTACAAAGTCTCCCCCTTCCACTCCCTTCTCCCATGACAGTAAGGTAAAGTGGCAGATAATATCGGAGACTGAGCAAGACCCTCCCTAGCCAAAGAAACCCTCAGCTTACTGGTCCTGACTCATGAGAGAGTGCAGGAGACAGTGCCATTCCCTTCAGGGGATTTTTGGGAAGCCACCCACCCCATTGGAAGCACAAAACTCTGGGACCCAGAAGGCTTCCTTCCTTCTCCTGCCATTTTAGCAACTTATCTAGCAACAGATCTTCTTGCACAAAAAGTTTTCAATCAGCAGTCTACCATTTATTTTTTAAAAAGCAAATATTCCTGTTGATAAACAACAGGAATACTGTTTCCAAACATTGAAAATACAAATCAAATTGCATTTCCATTCATACCTGATTTTGCTTTAGTTTTCAGTGAGTGATGAATTTGCAAATCCTTTGAATGAATCAGAAATTCCTGAAATCTGTAACCGTGTCTCCTAAAAATCCACAGTAACTCTGTCCCTAGTCAGGGGTGTCCTTTGAAATACTGTAGCAATTTAAGCAAAAATATAATTTGCTTTAGTGCCATTTGGGTTGGATTAAATTATATGTTACTTTTCCAGAGAACATTACGAATGCAAATAAAAATTTTGCTAGCCCTGGTCAATTTATGTGGTTTCATTCTTCCTTTTCCCCCTTAGTTTGGGTTTGAGGTGTGGCATGAATTTCCTATAATCTGAATGGTCAACAGAAAAACTAAATGAGACACTGTACTGATTACTACTTTTATATTCATTCCCATTCCAAATGAGTTCTCCAAGTTAATGGTCACCAGAAGGTGGAACTCCATGTTCTAGTGAAAATGAAGGGGAAGCCTAGGTTTTTATAGCAGCAAAGCCTAAGTTAGTGAGACCCATCTGTAACTCTGTATAATAAACACCTGGGCCTTCCCAACTCTCCTCTGCCCTCTACTAGGAATGAGCTTTTAAACAAAGGAGTCTTAAAGGTTACAACTAGTTAGCATTGAAATCCACCCCTCCCCCAATTTACAAATAAATTAACTGAGACCCCAGAAACAATGCCACTGCATAAACCCATCTCCCATATACCAAAAATCATATTATTGTCACATGAATCCATTTTACATTTATAACCATCTCTTCCTGGTACTCCCCTCCTACCCCCCCAAAACCCCAACCCACTCAAACTCAATCTCATCACCTCATCACTAGCCCTTCTGAAGGTGAACAGTATGGACTCTCATAATCTTTGCATATATATATGGGTACCACCCCATCTTCCTAGTCTGTTTGGAGCAAATCTGGGAAGGGGAACAGGCTTAGGATGGAGAGGTGTAATCTGGTCTTTGATGGCTGCCTCGGTTTTATTTTATAGTGTTAGAGGGTTTCCCCAGTTTTCTCCCCTCCTGGGACCAAAAGGTCTGATTTCCTGCCCAGTGGATTCTTGTTTTAAACACCAAGTTTGTGTCTGTTGGTGGGGTAGGCTGCTAAGATCATGTTTTTACACATTCTTGCAATCTTGTACAAATGATTAAGGTAAAATGAGTATGGAGCTTCATTTTTTTCTTTCTTTTTAAAGTTGTCCTTTCTTTTGAATTAAAAAAAATCTACTAGATTGCCTTTCTGCTGTTGAATTTAAATCCTCAGCAGCCGATGTTCTTGGGAGTTTCTGTTGAACATATAAGGTAAATCTCAAAAGCCAGGCTCTTACTCAAGACTTTGGTATGTAAAACGTGGCTGATGGTACTTGAGTCAGGTTTTCAGCCGATGACACAGTCTTCCCATATGTTTCTTATTAGCGATGTTGTTCTTAACCCTCAGACTTCCATCCACATGATTACGTGGAAAGCCGCTGCACTTTTCAGAATTTCATGGAAAGTACCCCAGCAGATTTGTTAGGGTACCATTCATGACTGACCCCGTCCTGTTGGAGCAATTGGTAATGTCATCAGACTCTTGTGAGTGAGAATCACTTCCCCATAGAAGCCTTTAATGAGCTTCCCAACATAAGAAGGCATCTTTTTTCCTTTCTTTTCTTTTTTTTTAAATTTTTATTTAAGGCAGTGGGGGGTTAAGTGGCTTGCCCAAGGTCACACAGGCAATCATTAAGTGTCTGAGGCCGGCTTTGAACTTGGGTCCACCTGACTCCAGGGTGGTGTTCTATCTACTGTGCCACCTAGCTGATCTCTCCTTTTTTTTACTTTTAAAGGAAGTTTAGAAACATTTCATTGGATGCATTTTTCTCGAAGTCTTCAAATTCCAAATTAAAATCTTAGAACCGATGGCAAATATGAAAAGATTGCAAGAAACTGCATCTCTAAATAGAAACCAAAATTTCCAGAAGCATTTAAATGAGCCTCATGTGTAGAAGATTAAGGATAAAAAAGCAAGATCCTGAAATTGGAGTGAGGGAATTACTGTTTTTCTGTTTTAGTGCATTCTCCCTGGGTTTGCTACCATTTCAGATTTTAGTGGGGGGGGGGGGGGGAAGTCACTGGAACAAGTGAAGTCTGAAGACAGAGCCAGGTTGTGAAGTGCTTTGAATAAATAGGGAGCCACTGGAGTTTATGAAGTTGGGGGGAGGGTGACGTAACCAGATCTGGGCTCTGATTGCAGAGTGAAGGTCAGATTAGAGTGGCGAGAGACTTGAGGCAGGCAGACCCTCTAACAGGCTGTTCCAGGAGTCCAGTGGGGGGGGGGGGCTAGGGGCTTGACCTGAGTGGGAGCAAGGTTTGAGGAGAGAAGGGGGCATATTAGAGAGAGGGAAAAAGTGAAATTGACAGGCCTTGGCATCCTCTTGGATAAGGGGGATGAAACATAGGGAGGAGTCCCCCCTGTTGAGGGGAGGTGGGCATGATGGGACCCTCAACAATAGGGAAGGTAGGAGAGGATGGGTTTAGGGGCAAAGATAATGAGTTCCATTTTGGACGTGTCAAGTTCATGATGTCTGTTAGATATCTAATTGGAATTGCAAATCTGGAGGTTCAGAGAGAGGTTAGGGATGGATAAGTCTGAGAATCGTCGGTGTACAGATAATAATTGAAACTCTGGGAGCTGATGAGATCACCATATGAAACAGAAGGGAAGAAAAAGAGTAGGAGGTCCCAGAGAATGGTGAAGGACATGCACATTAGTGGGTGTGACTTGGCTGCCCATGCAACTGAGGAGCCTGAGGAATAATAGGGGGACGAGCCAGGAGATGTCAGAAGACCCAGAATTTTCTGATCTGGACATGAGAAAAGGTCATGAGCTTGGAGAGTTTGGAGAGGCTAGTGATGAAGGCAGCTGCATCCCTGGTGACAGAGAACTGGGGGACCCCAGGAACTGAGTGAGACAGACTGATGTTCATAGTCAGTTTTGCTATCTCTGAGTCTTTGGTGTAAAATCTGGGTTTTTCTTTTTCTTTTGGAGAGGTGGTGAGGGAGGGAATCAGTAATAGTTTTGTCCCCAAAAAACAGAAAGGAAAGAAAGAAGGAACACAGTGACATTTCTAAAGAGAAGGCCCAGGAAGCGGCCAGAATGCCATGGGGAAGGGCCCAGACTAGCAGGAGAACCTTGGAAGGATCTTGGCTTAGTGAGGCCAACAAGGTGTGGTCAGAGTCCCAAATGTTCACATATAAACCTTTTCCATTTTGTATATGAAAATGTTGCTCTAGGGGCAGTTGGGTGCACAGTGGATAGAACACCAGCCCTGGAGTCAGGAGGACCTGAGTTCAAATATGGCCTCAGACACTTAATAATCACCTAGCTGTGTGGCCTTGGGCAAACCACTTAACCCCATTGCCTTGCAAAAAAAAAAAAAAAAAAAAAAACCAACTAAAAAACAAACAAACTGTTGCTCTTGTTCAGAAATCTTAAAGCCATTTCTAAAAAGAGACAACCATCTTAAGTAGAGTCAACTTTTCCTCCTGTTGAGAGCTCCTGGTTTGAAATCTTCTTTTCTTCTATGTCTCACTAATATTACTCGGATTTTTCTTTGTTTTGAATGACATTTAAATTTTTTCTTTATTTTTCCTTCACTCTCCCTCCCTCAGGATTCTGGGGTATGGCTGCCCTCCTCTGGCCAACACTTATCATTAGTAGTATTATCATTGTTTTTGTTATTATTGTGGAGCAGAGTCCTATCTGCAGAGGAAAGGAGTGCACAGCCTCTCTGGCTCTTCTCCCAGTTCCCTTGCCTCTCTCTCCCTCAGGATTCTGGGGTGCGGCTGCCCTCCTCTGGCCAAGACTCAGTAGTCCTTCTCTCAGCCCTGGGGGGACTCAGCCCAATGCCAACTTCAAGTTCTTTCTTTCTGTGGCAGAAGATGAAAACTTCCTGTCAGCTGCTTTTCAGACTGTGGCTCCACCGGGCTCTCAAGGGCCACCCAGCTGGATCCAGAGAGATGTTTTACACCAGATAATTCCTTTCTGGTACGGGAATTGGGAGCTTTTTAAAAGAAGACAAGTTGTCATGAGAAATGGCCCAACATACTGGACAGAGACCTAGCTCTGGAGAAGGGCTGCAAAGGGAATGCTAAGCATCCACATAGTGCTTGCTCTTGGACCTCCTCTCCTCAGCTGGAAAACTGGGTTCATCCAAGTTGTGCCTTCCAGGGCTCCTGTGAAGACCAATCTGGCACACTACAGGGGCCTAATAAGTGCTCATACCCATATCCTGTTCACATCATTTTACTCAAATAGCCACCTCCCTGGTGCACACCTTGATCACTTCTCCCTTAGACTATTGTAGTCCTCCCTTCCTCCACCATGTCCCCGTGTCAGCTGGTCCTCCATTCAGCTTCCAAAGCAATTGTCCATCAGCATAAGTCTGATTGTGTCATTCCTTTATTTGAGATTCTTCAGTGGTTCCCATTGCAGGTGATGAAATCAGATCTCAGCTTGCTATTTAGAGCAAGGTTGGTGAAGAAATCTTCCTAAGTGGGGAGGCTTTGGAGAAAGGAGTCACTGGAGTTTATTAAAGGAGGGGTGGCACGATCAGACCATTAGGAAGATCAGTGCTGAGTGGAGAGTTAGGGGGGAGATCCAGGCAAGAAGACCCCTAAGTTTGTTGTTGTTCAGTCATTTCAGTCATGTCCAACTCTTGGTGACTCCATTTGGAGTTTTCTTGGCCACGAGTGGTTGGCCATTTCCTTCTACAGTTTATTTTAAGGCAAATAGGTCAAGTGTCTTGCCTGGGGTCACACAGCTAGTAAGTATCTAAAGCCAAATTTGACCTTAGGTCTTCCTGACTCCAGCCTTGGCACTTTATCCACTGTGCCAATTCCCCCTCCCCCTAGTCTGCCATTGCAATAGTCCAGGCATGAGGTGGTGGGGGTCTGTACCAGAGTGGCAACAGTGTCAGAAGAGAGAAGGGTATGTTTGAGAAATGTTGAGATGGTGAAATCAACAGGCCTTGGCACCATCTTGGATCTGAGAGTAAGAGAGTGAGGAGGAGTCCAAGATAACTGCAAGGTTGGGGGCCTAGAGGCTGGGGGCCGGGGATGCCTTCTCTGGAAAATAGGGGGAGCAGAATTTGGTGGGAAAGATATCAAGTTCTGTTTTGGACATATTGAGTTAAGAACCCTACTCTGCTCAGTTTGGGATGTCTGATAGGTTGCTGAGATGTGAGATTGAAGATCACAGAGAAATTGGGGCAGAAGAGTCAACGATCAGCATCCATTTACGAAGGACCAAAGAGTCTCATGTGGGGGACAATATGCCAAGTACAGACTAACTCCATCTTGAACTGGAGTCAGTCTGCGAGGGAGGGAGAAGAAAGTAGAGACACCCTGGAATGGCCTTCTCAAGGAGCAAAGCCACAGAGAGGAAGATAGGCCTGGGATTGTGGGCAGCAGGGGAGCAGTTGTGGCTGGGGGAGAGTCGGGATCAGCAAGGGCCCTTTCTCACCCTCCATTGCTGCCCTTCAGGCTCTCTCCTGACCACCTAGCCCTTTCACCAAGACTCTTCCCTGGCTCCCTTCTTGGCCTTTCCAGCCTGACTCCAACCTGCCTTTCCAGATTAACTCATTACCACCCCCCAACCATTCTTTGTCTCAGGTCTGTGGGACAAACTGGTGCTCCTTGAATGTGAGTTTCCTTCTCCCACCTTTGCCCACAGGACCGATTCTCCTTTTGTCTTTGGACTACATACCTTAGCAGATGACCTTAGACGTGCTGGCTGCTTAAAAATTTCTCCAGGAACAACTGGAAGGAGACTGTAGGGTCACTTTTGGAAGGCAAGTGTCCATTCCTTCATCTTTTCCATTTTTCTTTTTAGAATCCTGATTCCTTTGAATTTTTGTCAGGCTAAATCTGGCCAGATCCATCTGTTGTTCCCAATTTCTTTGTGCCAGCAAGTTTCCTCTTGCTAGCCAAGTGGTAGAATCCCAAGGCAGAGGTTCTGTTCTTATTGTTAGGGCAACTCAGGCTCCCTAGAAACACTAGCAGATCAGTTCCATTTTGTGTGTGTGTGTGTGTGTGTGTGTGCGCGCGTGCGCTCTGTCCTAGATGTGCCCACCCACCCCTGTTGATCTGACTCTGTGGGGCCTCTTACCAACTTTGAGGGCTCTTTTACCTCTGTAACTGTCATTTAATATGGAAACACAGGACGGCAGAGTGTGGCATCTCAGACATTCTTTGGGCAGCTGCTTCCTCTCTCCAAGCAGATCAGAATCTTGTCTGCAGACTCCCAGGGTGCCTGGACCACTGAGTGCTTGGGCCAGATTTTGAGTCCAGTCTTTCCTCCACAGCCTTTGCATGGACACCACCATCCATCATCCCTTATGGTTATCATTGGAGACCTTGATCTATTTAGACCCTCAGTCTGGGAGAAAAAGAGCAAGGGAAAGAGAAACCTTTCTGTGAAGAGGGAAGTCAAAGGGAGTGGTCATAGCCATGCTCTCAAATGACCTCTGTGGTCAGAAAAATCTCCTAGTGTGCCTTCTCTCTGGACTAGGTTATATAATGACGCCTGCATTTCCTGGAAGGAATTAATTTAGACAAACTTTTAAAAAGTAAACATCAGTGAGCTTCCTTCTCGTCTCCTCTTCCCGTTAATTATGGTCATTTCTCTTCATGTGTGGGAGTGAGCATGAGGGCTTGTGCTCCCTTCAGACAGTCTGTGCCATCAGAATTTTGGGAACAGGTAAGCGCGCCACCAGCCCTGTGTCTGTAGACTGGATTGTTCCACAGTGATTTTTTTTTTTTTTTTGTTCTGGATCCTCATTAAAGAAATGTGGCTCCCAGCTGTGGTGGGGAAGCAAATGTCTGAGCAACAAATTACAGAGAATTTCCACTTATTTTGTGCTGTTTTTCATAAGAAGGGGAATAGCTAGCATTCATGGGGGTCGCTTGGAGCACAAGGCACTGGACCTGCAGTCAGGAAGACTCATTTTCCCGAATTCACATCCAGCCTCAGATGCTTCTAACCAAGTGACCCTGGGCAAGTTACTGAACCCTGTTTACTCGGTTTCCTCAGCTGTCAAATGAGCTGGAGAAGGAAATGGCCAAGCGTGTCTCTACCAAGAAATTCCAGTGGGGTCATAAAGTCAGAGCCAGCTGCACAGCAGCGGTGTGCCTGCCCCTATACAAGCCAGGTTGTTAACAAACAGGACCACATTCAGTCTTCACAGCGACCCCCCCCCCCCAGCAAGTAATTCTAGTATCAATTTTAGATCAAACTGTCAACCAAAAGTATGTGAAGAACTACAGTTTTCCTTTTATTACTGCTTCTGTACAATGAGAATTTTAATTTTTTAAGTTACAATGTAAAATTTAGACTCAGAATTATTCAATTTTAGTATATTTTTTATATTTTTGTATATTTACATAAATATATATTTGATACTTTTGGGGGTCATAAGAGGTTGCTCAGGAAGGAAACCTTAGGGATGCTCTTATTTAAGCGCTTGATTTTTAGGAAAAAACTGAGACCCCAAAATATTGTGCTAAACCCAAGGTGCCCCCACAGGCAGTAAGGAACAAAGCTGGGTTTCCAACTCCAACCCCCCCCACACACCTGGGATGCCCAACTAGCAACCCTGGGCAGAAAGCACAGTGTGGCAGACTGCCCCCAAGGCTCTTCCAGGCATCGTGGTCATAAATGCATGTACACGTACACGGCACATGTATGATGGGCTATATGGCAGACTGTGTGTCTAACACATGTGCTGTACTCTGATGAGTTGTGAACCATGCCTTGCATGTACTAGTACAAGACAGAGATGTGTATGGGTTTGTCTTGGGTGTCTTGTGAAAAACATGTGTGTGAGTGTATGTAACACCTTGCACAGCAGGTGTAGCTCTGCCTTGGTGGAAAGAGTTTCCTGCCTGGGAATCCCCTCTGCCCCCCCACCCCCTGCCTGGTTCCTTCTCTCAGGGTGGTTGAAGGGAGGGCCTTGAATGGGTCCTGATTAAGCTAATGTGTCAAAAGTCTTTTGTTCTTGGGCAAGAGAGGGAAAAAACATAATGCCAAACAATAAAATTGGATATGAATCAAGAATTTTTAATAATGTATTCCTTATTCTCAAATATTACTTAACTTATCTTGAATACTACTAATAAATATACAGGTAAGGAGATACAGAAAATATCCTAGTTTTTATACAAAACTTTAAATATTTGTATATTTTACATAAGCTACCAAATCTCTTAAAAACAAATTATCTTTTAATGCTACCTGCTTTGATCAGCTTGGAGGGACTCTTTGCTTGTCATAAGACATGTGCTTAGAATCCAGGCTCTTCTGACCATGTGAGAGGGACGGATCTCCCCCAAAGATGCCCCAGGTAGTGAGGTTACACTGTGTAATTGCACATCGTCTAGCAATATGACATGAAAAGTATACAAAGATAACTCATATAATGGAGAAGGCGATTATAGACTTGTTCTACTAGAAATTCTAACTCACTACAGATATAGTTCTCTAATTACCCTAAAAACATGTGAACCTGTGTGCGCCCACCTTTTATCACTGGGAAGTTGGCAAGGTGGCAGTCAGCCTTGCTGGATGTCCCTGTAGGGGTCCCGATGGATCAAACATCCCCTTTGTGAACCCAGGAGGAATTCCTTTTCCTATTATCCAATCCTGCAGATGCCATTAGAAAGATGACGTTACAGTACTTCCTGATTCATCAGTAATAGAATAAGGCCAGTCTGGTTTGGAGCCCTTGATGTTATTGTCCTTGGCAATTCTAACAATGAATTGGCCTATATGGAAGTAAGACACTTCAAATGCTATATTCTCTGTTTTAAAAATGGCTAATAAAAAGTCAGAAGGGCGAGGCCTTGGCTTATTGTCTCGCATTTTTAGTAAAAAAGAAATTTTTAAGTATGTCATCGGACAATATCTCTGTAAAAATGAGCTAAGGTCTCTGTTTTTGTCAAGTAAATCAAATTGTGGGCCATATTTACAACCACCAAATTGAATAGATATTTTATAACCTGAACTTGGGGTAAGAGTTGTCCACTCTTAACAGACTTCAAGTATCCTGAAAGCAATACTCTAGAGGCCTTTTTATGTCAACGGGCTCTTGTTCCCTCGTAAGCCCTACTTTCGGAAGTTCCCAAGCTGGACACTCATTCGACTTAAGACACACCGGAAGGTGGCTGGCTGGACTTCCCAGTATTTCACAGGGTTATTAAATAGACTTATTGCACTATATAAGGATTTCTTCTTCTTTGTTACTGTGGGACAGAAGTCATTGATTCCAAGTTTGGTGATGTTGTTGTGATGGAGGAAGATCACCTGTTAAAGACAAGGAGACAGTTGGGTGGTAGATAGATTTAGTCATGGCGAGTTGGTGCTAATCACAGCAGAAAGACCCCAGCCTCTGGGAGCACCAGGACAGGTACTTTTGGCAGAGAAGAAGGTGGAGGGAGAGCCCTGCAGGCAGGGGGTATTATAGACTAGCCCAGAAAGGCCCAGACTTGGTAGCTAGAACAGCCAGGAGACCAGTGGTCCTGGACCATAAATGCCCCCATTCTACTTTGGGATTGGGAAACCCTCAGGAGGCAGGGGCTTTCCACAGGGTGGAAGCATGAGGCCAGCATAGGCCTTGGAGCACAGAGTAGCAGATAAGGCAGAGAACAGCTAGCCAGAGAATAGAACAGGTGAACTGGGTGGGAAGACAGGAAGAGCCCAGGAGGTAGGATGGTGGGAACTCGGGGCTGTGGCCTGAAATGATCAGGGCTGTGGAGATCTCCATGAGCACAGAATGAACTTCCCCCTCATATTTTGTAAACTATTTCACTATAATTATTTCCTTTGAAATCCTATCAATTTTATTTCATGCATTTAGAACCATAGAGCTCATGATTCTGGGAAAGTGTCCGTGAACTTTGCCAGGCCATAAAGGGGTCTCAAAGGGCTGAAGCGTGTGGCTGCCCTTGAGGGGATTGGGGTCTCCGGGGGCTATTGTCCCTGCCTGCATGGGGAACTTTGTGTGACTTGATCATTGTGGCTATTAGAAGTTACTGTTGGGAATGACTGTGTTGGTAGCAGAAACCATGGCTAAAATCCATGGGGGCAATTCTTGAGCCCTAGTTCTTGGGAGTGAAAGATGGAAAATAATACTTGAAGGTCAGAGTTGAGATGGTCATGGCCTCTGCTCCTCTCATCATAGCCCTGTGGTCGAGCCTCAGTGCTGGGGTAGGCTGTTAGACAGGAAGTGAGGCAGATGAAGGCGATGCCAGATGGGGATGGAAGCTTCCCAAAGGCAGTGGCAGGTTTTTGTTAGCTTTGGGAGCCCCTGAGAACAGCATAGCCTTGTAGCCTTCTGCAGAGGGTGCCCCCAGGAGTTGCCCCCCACCCCACCCCAAGCTGGCACTGGCCTCCATAGGGAGAGAGGATTCTCCTCCCTTGGAGACCCTCAAGCCAATACCAGCTGATCCTTAGATCTTCTGGGCAGCCTTTGTTCAATGGCTTGGGCCAGATATTGACTGACTCCCTGCTTCAGTGGTCCTGAGTGTGCACATACCTGGCCTGGCTCTCTGAGCCTTCTGATGATTCTAGCCCCAATGCCCATCCTGCTCTGGAAACATTTGGTTTACCCAGCCCTGTCCTTGTTCAGGAGGCTATCCCTGCTCACCTCCCAGTCACTGCCCAGCCCTTCTTGCACCCCCTTTGGTCATGATCCCTGTTGCCACCCTCCAATGTGAGACCCTCCTTCTCCACCCCACACAGAAGCCTGCTTTCTTCCAGTTCTGCGCCTCCCTCCCCCTCCTTGGAGCCTTTGGCCTATTTGACTGTCCACCATTGCCAAACTGGCCTCCGTGCCTCCCCAGCATCTCTTCTCTCCATCCATACAGCCACAACCTAGATCAGTTCCTCATCGCTTTTCTGTGTACTCTGCTATGACCTTGTCTGTCCTCCCCCCTTAGTCATCTTCTTGACAGGGTTTCCCACAAGTGGGTCAGACCAGGTCCAGCAGCAACCCATCATCTCCAGCGTCAACACTAAAGCACCCTTTTTTGATCTCAAAAGCCCTTCCGAACACAGCTCCTTCTCACCTGTCTCTGTGCACTCAGCTACCTAGATACACTGTCCTATCTATCTTGCTGGTGTTCAGGCAGGTCTGACTCTACATGACCCTTTGTGGGGTTTTCTTGGCAAAGATATTGGAGTGGCTTGCTGTTTCCTTCTCCAGCTCATTTTACAGATGAGGGTACAGAAGCAAGCCGGGTGGAGTGACTTGCCCAAGGTCACACAACTGTAAGGATCTGAGGTTAGATATGAACTCAGGAAGATGTCTTCCTGGTGCTCCATGTGCTGCATCATCACTTGGCTGCCCCTACACTGACCTCACCTTTGCTCAAAACCTGGAGAGTGTGTGAGGAGTCTGGGATCACACCAAGGTGGGAGCCTGGGAGTCTGGCTTACAGCTCTGAATGGTAATAAGAATATTAAAGGAGGGAGGATTTAGCAGGAAGGAGAACAAGATCCATTTGGACATAATTGAGAGTGAGTTGATGATGAGAGCTTGGAGGTCAGCAGAGGGACTGAGACAGGATGGTCAAATTCAAGAATGATCCACACAGAGAGGTCATTTAAGCCTTGGTAATTGTTGGGCTCCCCCAGAGAAGCAGTGTAGAGGGAGGAGAGAAGGGGACCCAGGACAGAGCCCTGGGGGACACCCATGACACCCATGGTTAGAGGCATGATCTGGAGAACCAGAGGAGGAAGAGAACCAGGAGAGAGGAGGGTCCTGAAACCTGGAGAGATGAGAGTGCCACAGTGTTAGAGGAGAATGAGAATGGAGAAAAAAGTCATTGGATTTGGCATCTGGGAGTCACTGGTGACCTTGGTCAGGGCAGCTTCCGTGGAAGAGCAAGGTCAGAAGCCAGACTGGGAAGGTGTAAGAGAAGAGTGAGAGCAGAGAAAGTGGAGGCCCTGGCATGGAGGCCGTTTTGAGGCATTTAGTGACAAAAAGCAGAAGAGACCTGGGGAGATAGTGGGAGTGTAAGGGCCAGGTGAGGTCACTCATGGGAAGGCATGGATGGGTTTGGAGGGAATGTGGCAAGAGACAGGAGAGCTTGCAGATGAATGAAGGGGGTGACCTGCTGGAGGAGCCAGGAGGGGATTGCAGTGATGGCCATGACAGGGAGAGGGTCTGCCTCTTCACAGACACAGGGAGTATGGCAGAGTTGAAGACGACACCTTTCCCTGGTGGCCTGGATCAGAACCAGCTGAAGTCCTCTGGGGAGCTGGATGAGGTTGATGGACCAGGCCTGTCTTTGATGTCTTATCTAAGAGTGACATCTGGGGAAGAGTGGGAAGGCTCGTGGAGCCCTTCACTGAGATCTCCTCCTCATTGGAATTAGCCTTTTCCTGGGGCAGACCTGCCCACCTAGTCGAGGACCTTACCTGAAGGTATTTTAGATCCTGCAATCCAGGGGGAACTTTTTTCAGCTTGTTTTTTTCCAAATGGATTTCTCGAATGTGTGGGATGTTTGCAAAGCTTCCATTCTCAATGTCTTTGATCTTGTTGTTTCCAAGGCCCAGCCTGAAAAGGAGAACAAAAAGGTGGCTCTGGGCTGACTTGACTTAGATGAACCCATTGCTTTTTTGTTGAGAACCCATCTCATTGTCAAACATTCAAGGACATCTTTTCCTCATTGGGTAAAGCATTTCCTTCCTACAGTGGGGAATGAGGCATGGGTGACCATGGGAGAGAAGACAGGTCCTGGCAAAGGGAAGGATTCTGCTCCCCTTCCTCTGCCTTGTCCTGACAGCCCCAAAGGTGGCCAGAGACAACCTGGTGTCCCCACACAAGGAGGCTCACACAGGGAACTTAGAGGAGGTAGATTCACCTTCCAGTGTAGATTTACCTTTGTAGATCTTTGTACGGTTTAAAATCTTCAAGTTCCACAGAGGAAATTTTGTTGTCATCTAAGTGAAGCTCCAATAGAGATGAGGGGAGGCCTGATCGAAAAGAGAAAGGTAGCAGATTAGAGAGCTCAGTGCTGATGTGGCCAGCACCCTCTTCTCCTCCCCCTTTTGTCCCCAGCTGTTGAGAGCATCAGATAGACACTCCTCTGAAGTCCTCTTCCAACCACTCTATCCTGATCTCTCCCCACCACGCCTTTGTATTTGCTGGGCCTTTGGGGCACTCTAGGGCCTTGGCCTCTGAGGTTCCATCTCACTTTGGAGATTCTGGGATGATGGTGGTGACAGCAAGTGCTGATGACAGTGGTGGTGACAGTCAACAATGATGGGGCAGCTGGATGGCCCAGTGGATAGAGCGGCCTTGGAGTCAGGAGGCCCTGAGTTCAAATGCGCCCCCAGACAATGAATAGTTGCCCAACTGACTATGTAGCTGTAACCTAGCAAAAATCCAAAAAAAAGATAAATAAATGTTGAAAATATCTAAAAGAGGGGCGGCTGTGGCACAGTGGATAGAGCACTGGCCTTGGAGTCAGGAGTACCTGGGTTCAAATCCGGTCTCAGACACTTAATAATTACCTAGCCGTGTGGCCTTGGGCAAGCCACTTAACCCCATTGCCTTGAAAAAAAAAAAACTAAAAAAAAAATCTAAAAGATATACAGAATGCTTGACAAGTATATAATCTCCTCTGATCTTCACAAGTACCCTGTGAGGTAGGTGCTATAATCCCCTTTTTATAGTTGAGAAAACTGAGGCAGACAGAAGTTAAGTGACTTGCCCAGGATCATACCTGGGCCTCTTGGTCACACAAGGGAAGACTTAAAACTGACCCCAGCCCTTATCCACTGTGCTCTCTCCTATCTGCCCAGCATCTAGGATGCCTTGCTGTTGGGGGGGGGGGGGGTTCAGAGAAGAAAAAATCTAGGACACAGGGAAGTTGCTGTTAAAGATAATGGACCAGATTTGCTTGGAAATATCAAAGACAAGAATAAAGAGAATTTTGTTTTCCAATTATATACAATAATGTCTACCAATCATTTTTTGCAAAGTTTTAATTTTACAATTTTCCCCCTTCCCCCTAACAGAAGGCAATCTGTTTGTCTTTACATTGATTTCCATGCCATGCATAGATCAAAATTGAATGTATTGAGAGAAAAAAAAAAACCTGTCCTTAACAGAAGGAAAAAGTATTAGAGATAGTAAAATAATGAAATACATAAGACAACTTTTTTTTTAAAGAATTAAAGGTAATAATCTTTGGTCTTCATTTAAATTCCACAGTTCTCTGGATACAGTTGGTATCCTCCACCCCAGAACTCCTAAAATTATCCCTGATTATTGCATTGATGGAGTGGAATCTTGCTGCATTTTCCTGGGAAAGTTAGATTCACCGAATTGGAGTTGGGAAGGGTCCTCGGGCCTTTGTCCTGTTTTACAGATGAATGCTGCTCCAGGGCTGGGGCCCTAAGGGCCAGATTCACCTGTCTCCTTAGGGCTCTCCCCAGTGAGCTCTCAGCTGCAATGCCTGGGGAATGCTGCCCTGGCAGCAGAGAAGGGAAGGGAACCACTCTGCAGCTGTTTAAAAGCATTATTGTTCCATTCACATCTGTCTGGAAATAGAGGGAGAAATGCAGGCAAGGCTCTTTTAAAAACCAAAAGCAGGCCCTGTCTGGGAGTGCTTAGTGGAGGGGAACATCCCCCCCCCCCAGTTTTCCATCTAACTGCATTAGGAATCAGGAGATTATTGGAAACATATTACTTGTGCCAAAGGAAACTTCATTCTTGATGGAAAGGACTGGCTCTAACATTCCAGGAGGGGCTAGAGAGAGCATCTGTGGCCAACCTCTTCATTTTCTAGGATAGGGTCTAAAGACCCTCAGCAGGGGCTTTGCCTGGTATTCAAGGCTTCCTGTGTTCAGGCTCCAGTGTTTTCCTCTAGGTGGTGGTGATCTCAGTTTCCCAGGCCCTTGATCATTTTGAACTGCTTTGTCCAGTCTCAGGGTTGTGAGGTTGAGGCTTTATTGTGGGAATCAATCAATCAGTCCTGTTTGCTGTTGCTTAGGCATGCCTGCCCCTTCACTACCCCTTTGGAGTTGTCTTGCTAAAGACCCTGGAGTATCTTTGGGGTTTCAAGGGGTCCAGAGAATCAAGACTTTCCCCCTCCCCACTGTTTCTTTAGACCACAATGGCTAGCAGCAGTGTCTGCAGAAGAGGCAGAGAACTGGCTGACTGTGATGCAGGGACCCACAAAGAAACTGGTTAAAGAGAACTTCTGGAGCCCCCCAAGAAAGGGGAAAGGGGCTTCCAGCCACCTGGAGCTCTTCCCAGGTGCCACCTTGGTCTTGTGTTTGCCCCTTTTCCCTAGACTCTATGTATACTGGGAGGAAATTTGCCACAAATCTGGGGCCATTTGTTTTCCCTCTGCCTCTTTGTAAAAGCTCCTGAGGCAAGTTGGCTAATTAATATGAACCGATAGTCAGGACTGGCACTCCTGTAGGAGCTCATGAGCTGTATTCCTCGGTAGAGTGAGGGGTGCAGAACAGAGTTCAAATATAGCGCAAGATACTTCTTGGCCTTGGAACCTTGAGCAAATCGGGGGAGACAGCAGCTCTTCCCTCCCAGGCTGGTTCTCAAGATCCAGGGAGAAAAAGATCGGTGAAATGATCTGCCCAGAGCCCAGCAAACCTCCAGCCTCTCTGGAGGAAGGTGAAGTAACCCCGAAATACCCATCTCTGGACCCACCTGAGGGTGACAGGACTTGGAATTCTCACCTCCAGGGCCTTTGCTATGAAATTAGGTGAAACTGCTCTCCAACTTCTGCAGTTTGTTGGGCTTGGCCTGTGCTTCAGAAGAAGCCAGGAATTCAGATACAGAGGAGGGTCCAGGCAGGAAAATAGCTGGAAAGCCAGTCGGCCTGGAGTGGGTTGTGTGTGAAATGGAGATCGCCTCCCTGGGAAATGGAAATTGCCCCCTTTGGTAAAAAGCCTTTATCCTGGAGACCAAGAGTGCATTGAGCCATGAGTGACAGGAACTGACTGGGGTTTGGGGAGCTCTGGGGCAGCTCTGGGGACGATGGAGTTTTGAGGGAAGAGGACTGCCTGGAGGCAGGGAGACCCACTCAGAGGCTGGGGCATGATCTAAGCCAAGGCTGAAGAGAGCAGTTGCACCACCAGGGAGACCCCATCTGACTGTAGGGTCTCCCCATCCTGGTCCTCATATCAGACCTGGATCAAAAGGCTCCCCCTTACCTCCAGGCTCTTCCCTAGCCTGGTCCCTTCTCACCTCTCCAGGCTCTCCTCAATGTACTGTATGCCCCTTTCTGCTTTCCCCCAAGTTGCTCCTATTTCCTTATTCCTGGTGGGGGCAAAGGGGGAAGAAGAGAAGAGAGACAAGGGGCACCCTCCTTCCCTCTGCCTTACCTTTCCAGACTCAGCCCTGGTCCACCCTCTGTGCCTGGTCCCTTTGAAACTGGTGTCTTGATATCATAATATATCCTCCTTTGGGATGGAATATCAGATGGGGGAGGGGCAGAGATTGTTTTCACCTTTTCTTTACCTCCCAGGGGCTTCCTTAGAAAGGGACCTGTCATTAGTAAAAACTTAATTGCTCATTAACTTACTAAGTTCTCTCCATGATCCATTTCTATGGAGCACCTAACTCTTAGTGACCATTCCTTCTGGCACTTGGAGCCCCTCCAGTGACGTTATTGAGTCTGAGATGCCATGCTTCCCTGGGCACAACTTCCTGAGTCTGTCCTTTAGCCTGTGTGTGTCCTGGCAGCACTTAGGTGGCTTCCTGGTTTTACAAACAAGACGTGCTGGGTGGGCTTTGAAGCCTTATCCAGGATGCTTTCCCAGGTTCACCAGGAACACGACTTTTGATGAGATCTCCATTTCTTGTCTCTGGGATTCACCCAGAGCCCAGTCCCAGCCAGTCTCGTTCCTCCAGCCGCCTGCTCATGTACTTTACAGATAGACTAGAGGGAAGCTTGGAAGGGTGTTGAATGTCTGTTCCCGGAACAACATTGGGGTTCAGTCCTAGCCAGGAGAAGAGCTGCTGTGGGCCAGAGGAGCCTGGAAAAGCCATTGAGCTTCCAAAGAGTCTTGTTTGGGCTTTACCACATACACATGTTCCAGAAACAAGGATGGCGGCTAGCCCCTGGGGCTAGCCCCGGGCCAGTTCCCATCAGGTCTGTCCTGATTACCACCAGATCATTTAGGTGATGGAAAATTCCATGGGAAAAAAAATGTAAAAAGCCACAGATGTAAAGATCTGGTTGTGTGATCATCACAGTGAACATCCCTGTGGACTCATGTGAGTACCCCAGCTGAAGAGTAGCCCAAGGTAATCCCATCTCATCCATATTTACCGTCAACTTATTCTATGGCTCGTGTCCCCCATTGGGCTGGGAATACCTGGAAAGTGAGGCCTGTCGCCAGTATTTAGCAGGGTGCCTATTGCCAGGATGGGAAGAATCCCTTGCTCCAGCCTCAACAGCCCTAGCACCAGTGGGCCCAGCAGAGCCTCCGAGGACCACTGGGCAGCCCCCCAGAGCCTCTGTTTGAAGACATCATACCCACAGACAGGGTTGCCTCAGAAGGGCTTGAAAAGGAGCCTGGTCCATGGGTCCTGGCTGTCCTAGAGAGCTCCAGGCTCTTAGGGGGCTCCTGACCTGAAGTCAGCATGATGCTGTTCTGTCACTGGATGGCCTAAAAGATCAGGAAGGAGAACCCAACTCCCAGCACTTTCCATGGGGTTTGGAAGCCTCAGAGCCCCAGAGTCAGAAGCCATCAATCCAGCTCTCCAGCGTGATGTGAGTTGGCCAGAGGTTTCCAAGCCCAGCCATAAGAATTTCAGGCAATAATTTGGTAAATCAACTGGCCTTTCCTCCTGCCAGACTTTTGAGTGTGCCTTCATCACACTCAAACCTTCTGATGAATTTGAAAAAACACACCTTTATTTCAAAGTAAACTCTGAAGAGAAAAGCACCAAATGGTCAAAGCAAAGGGTCATTTCTTTGGTACTCCCATCCCAGACTCCAAGGACACTCTCTCCTAGAAGGAGAACTGATAAGGCCTTTTCCTTTCCTTCCCAAGGAACTGTTGTGAGGACTTCAGGCATTTTCTGCTTTGTTATCGACCCTGTGAAGCCTTTGTCTCCAGCATTTTCTGAGGCGTGAAGGAAAGATTGTCCTCTGGTTGTTTGTATTTGTTCACTTGAAAACTTGTAGAAGAGCTGGGGAACACATTACCCACCTTTGGGGAAATGGATTTGTGGGCTACTAAATGTCATAGTGGATAGAGCCCCAGGCCTCACACTAGGGATTGTGTGACCGTGGGCAAGTCCGTCTGTAAAACGAGCTAGAGAAGGAAATGATGAAGCCCTCCAGTCTTTTTGACAAGCAAACCCCAATTGGGGTCACAAAGAATTGGACAGGACTGAAAGGACTGAACAAGAAGTTTGTGAGATTTACCTGGGACCCTGAGGCTAAAGGAAAAGAGGATGCTCTTTAGGACAGATCCTAAGATTAGGCCTCCCACCCAAATTGGCCCCCTGGCCTCTTCCTTGCCATTCCTGGGCTTCTCCTCTGGGTCTACTCTCTGAGTTCCATCAGGAACCCAGCCCTACCCATGCAACACTTCCAAAACAGTCCTGCTGATGCCCACCATCTGTGCCTCTGGGAGGCTCTATCCTTTTCGGAGGCTGGAAGGTCCTGCTTCCCGTCAGCACCCTGTTCTATCCCTCCCCTTCCATGAAGCCTTCCCCTGACTCTCTTCCTGAATAGTCATCCCATGGGCTTCCCTTGACCTTGAGCAAAGAGCATCCCTTGCTTCTACCTCTATGTTGTGCTGCTTATAACCCACTCCTCCTCCCTGACAAAGGGTAGGCAGGTGCCTGTTGGTGCTTGACTGCTGCCCAGTCATTCCTCTGCCTTCCAGACACATTGGCAGTGTGGAAGATGGAACAAGCACTCACCTTTGGGGACAGAGGTCAGCTTTGCGTCTGCAATTCTGATGTGAAAGACAGTCACACCTTCAAAGGCTGCTGGGTCTATTCCATCATTTTCCAGAGGGTTAGCACTCATTTCTAGGAAGAAGGAAAAATGTCACTAAGAGAGATGCATTGTGAAGGAAACCCACCATTCCCCATGTCCTGCTTCAGGAGTGGGACCAAGCCTAGCATCAGCTCCTTCTGCTGCCCAGACTGCTCACATCTGTGTCCTCCTGGCTCATCCAAAGCTAAGCCCTGGGCAGGGAGGCTCAGAGGAGCCCCAGATTCCCCCAGATCCTCTCCTCCAGACTTCTGCCCCAACTGCCTTCCCCTTGGCCCTTTCAGTTCCAACAGGCACCAAGGACTCAGGACATGGAATGGTCTGGATTTAGGCTTTGGAAAGCAGCACCAGCAGCTGCTGTGGGAGGGGGTAAAGCCTGCACTAGACCCACCTGCCTTTGATACTGTGGAACTGGGAGACCTTGTGCAGATAAGACCTTTTCCAAAGGAGGTCATCCGCTCTATATCATCAACACCCTGGGGTGGGGTGGGGGATGAGGCTCAAAATGAGCATCTCCCATTGACCCAAGAGTCTTGCCAGAGTGAAGACTGGACTTTACCATCCTCTATAGCCTCACTCTTGCCATAACGCCTGGCATATGGTAGGCACTTATTAAATACTGACTTGGAAGAATGCTCCATCCATGTCCTTTGATCTTCTAGATGAAGACTTGCTGCTGGGAGGGGGGCCACCCCCAGGCCAACTGACACCTGGTTGGGGCAGGGCAGGGGCCTGGAGCACAGCCTTCCCAGAACACTTCTGTTGAGGCAATTATTGCCTCAGCAATAACTTATTCTATAGAGTGAGCTTTGCAATCATTGAACCTGAAATAGTGTAGCTGGGGTCTAAGATAAGGGTCTATAATGAACATTATAACAAGATTGTCAGAATATGATCCACCAGAGACCTGGCCCCTGAGCTTATGTTGGGGAAGGTAAATAAGGCAGAGAAGACCTTTATAGACTCAGAACTGCTAATCACAAGTCCAGGGCCTGCTATATTTCCAGGAATCGAATGTCATTTCTCACCATCATCTTCATCAGCAAAAGGACAACAGATTTTTAAAATGCCTCTGGGTATTCTAGTAAATGAGGGGCTTATCCGAGGTCCTGGCTATATCCTGATGGCCCCTGAGTGGGAGTCCTGGCTATATCCTGATATGCATCCAGGGACGAGGGGATGCCAATAACCAGAGTTAAGGGTGAGGCCCCGATCCCAAGGACAAATAACCAAGTCAGCTATATTTTGCAAATCAATTTCTGTATTCATTTTTTATTACACAAATATTTGTTGGATTCATTCATTGTTCTGCACATTTTTCTTGCAAATTAGATAATCAGAGTCTAAGAAATGATTTCCAGACATTTATCCTTTGACTGCTATGGGGAAGTGGCTTTTAAATAAACAAACAGAACTCCCCTGATTTAAGTGGCAAGGAAGTGATCATTTTACAAGCTGCTTCTCTGCTACAGCTGAAACCTGTAGGTGCAAAGGTATAAGAGAGAACTGAAGCCAGCAGATCCTTGTGGGATTTCTTCTGGACTTCCTCATAATCCCATAAATTGGGAAGAGACTGTTGGAGCAGCCACATTGGGGGCAGCTATTGGTGGGGCTAATGTGGACAGTACTCTGCCATACCCTCAGGCACAATATCCATGCTAGTTGTTTCCATGAGTATTCTCCTTCTACCTCACCTTCAGGGTGGGATTGTTGAGGCTATAGAAGGAATTCACTGACTGATTGGCATACTCAATGCAGTTTCTGTGTCAGTTTAAAATGCTGTTTATAATTAGCTTCCTTTATCACTGGAAGAAAGTGTCCAGTCCATAAGAAAGCATCCATTTGATCATCTGTTTGACTATTTTGAGTACTTGTCTAAGTCAAGAATTTGACATTTGGTAACACTTGAACAATTTCTTCCACATATGGAAGAACTTACCCAAGACGTGTAATGCATTCATTCCTTTGAAAGTTTCCTTGTGTATTTTCTTCACTTTGTTGTCATGAATCCTGAGCTCTGCTAATGACTTGGGAAGGTTGATGGGAATCTCAGTCAGCAGATTGTGGGACATGTAGAGCCTTCGAAGCTTCTTTACAGGCAGAAAGGCTTTGGGGTGGATCTTAGTTAACTTATTGTTGTTTAAGATGAGGCCCTGGAGGGAGGAAACGGAATGGTCCAGTATTAGATAGGGGAGAGGTTCCTGGGGTCCAGTCTGGGTAAGGTGTTTCTGAGCCCACCACCTTCATTTGGTTTTTAAGATCACCAACAATATCCTGGTCTAGAGATAGATGGTAATCCAGGTTCAATGCTCTTCACCCCTCACAAAGCTCTTTGCAGGAGTGGGGTACTCTAGAGAGAGCAGAACAAAAAGCAATAGATAAAAACTTCAGAGGAAGCAGAAGGGGTCTCCATGACCCTAGGGAGTCTAGGACACTCCAAAAGGAAACAAGGTAGCTCAAGTCCTATGGTCTTTACCCCAAAACTAGTTAACTGAAGGTCAAGAGTATTTTAAAGGGGCTTCTTGTTCAAGGATGGCTATGACTGCCCAAACCAATTGCACCTTTAGTTCACTTTTGCATCTCCTCCATCTGGCCACTCACCCCATTCATCCCAGGATCCAGTGTGATATTGAAAACCTAGGTCTTTTTCACATGACTGAATGAAACTTGTGCATTTGACCATTAATCAGGATTTAAAGAAATGGTGGAAAGTGGTCAAATTGAAATTTTTGTCACTGTTAGGGAGTGCTCATCTATCCCCAAAAGTGTCGCTCTCCTCAATACTTAGACCAAGGCTGCTTTTCCTGGCCATCATTCCTCAATATATTGTGCATTCTCAAGGTTCTTAGATGTGCATCTTGAGTACCTGGTACCTCATGGGGACCCCAAAATGTGTATTGATTGAAAGTATACCGGGGACCCCCTGCGAAGAACCGTGAATTAGCAAGGACCAACCACCCAAGATAAAGTCAGTGCCTCTGTTCACAGGAAATGAGAACACATTGCCTAGCAATCAGCGAGGCAGAAAAAATCTTTGTATCAAATATTTCCAACAAGGGTTTGGTATCAAAGACAGAAACAAAGAACGAATATATCCAAATGGCATGCTCTAGTAGGCACTTGATGAAAGGCAGTGCACAAGAGGACAATTGCAGTCTAGTGACCCCGGGAAAGAATGGTTCAGCTCCCTCCTAAGAGAAGAAAGGACTGAAGAGTCAGCCTGAAGTTTTACCTCACCCCCTGCAGACTGGCGCATTGGAGTAAGATGGACACACGAGGGCATGGTTGGCAGAACTATGAATCAACCCAACCATCTGAGAAAACACTTTGGAATTATGCCAACAGAGTGACTCAAGTGTCCAAACCCTTGGACCAGAGATCCCACAGAGGTACCACAGTAATTGTAGGCGTGTGGTTTGTAGCAAAGAACTGGAGAGGGAATGGCGAACAAAGCGCGGTCTGGGAACGTGATGGAATCTGCCTGTGCTGTGAGAAGCAGCATGCGTGATGAACTCAGAGGAGCCTGGAAAGATTGAGCTGCAGGGCCGCAGAGCCAGGAGAACCCTCCCTCTGTGCCAAGAGCCAGTCCTGGAGGCACTCTGGAGGACAGACTCGCCCCCTGCACCTCCCACCATGACTTATCACCCCTTCTTGGTTCTTGTCTGCTCAGTCCATATCGACCTTGCAGCCCACAAGCAGTTATTACTCTCCAGCTGTTCAGGGTAACAAGGACAATGGATGAGGAAGATGCTGATGGTCTTTGGGGGAAGACTTACACCTCTGGAAGTATTACAGAATAAGTCTGAAGAGAATAAATACAGATAAAGAAATGTTAGATAGTTCAGGGAAGGAGAACACCAGTGGTTTTACATAGAAGGCAATGCTTATTTGAGAGCAGCTTCTCAGGAAGGCTGAGGAGAGAATGAACTGGCATGGAGATGGGAGATGGTGTATGTGTGTGTGTGTGTGTGTGTGTGTGTGTGTGTGTGTGTGTGAGAGAGAGAGAGAGAGAGAGAGAGAGAGAGACAGACAGGCAGACAGGCAGACAGGCAGACAGACAGAGACAGAGACAGTCACAGAGAGAGGGGCAGGCTCATGTCTCTGCCTAGAGAGGAGCTGTGTCCAGTACAATCTCAGAGGGATAAGGAGCCACTGGGGTTTGTGAGAGGGGGTGGTACTTGGGGGGCACCTCCTCTTGAGGTCTTGAATAGAAGCTACAGAATTGAGAAAGATTGGGTTGGATTTCTAGGGTCCTTGGTTCTCTTTGTATTAGGAGGCAGAAGGACCCTCCCCGCAAGCCCCAGAGAGTGTCACTGGCATGTCTTATATGCCATTCTTGCTCCTCTTTCCAGCACAGAGCCCACCAGGCTATGTCCAGAGGAGAGAGTGAAACTGGAGGCTTTGCCCAGCCCCCCCTCACGTAAGCAGAGTTCACCTGCATTCATGGCATCACTTCCCTAATGTCCTGGTAGTCTTTGAGAGCAAAGGACAAATGACAACTGTGTGGTAGATCCTGGGCTGAGATCTACCCTGGGAGGCAGATACTCTCCTTAGCCCCCACTTGATAGTCATAGGACAACTCAGAAGCTGGACCCCAACCAGTGAATTCCCCCCCCACCCCGACTCAGGCAGCACTGGGACAAGCAGAAAGCAGAAAAGTGGTTTTGGAGGCTTCTTGGTTTTTTCTTTTTTGCCTCACCTTTGTTTTCCTGGTCTAGCCCCCCAGCTCCCTCATGCTTCTGCTGGGGCTCTTCCGAGCCAGTGTGGTCTCTTTGATCACTTAGAAAGCTACATTCTTTGGTTGTCCTTGTGGGTCTTGAGTTTCCACTAATGAGATCGGCAAATGTGGTTTATCCAGAAGTTAACCCTTTAGTTGGAGGACTGTCTAAACCCTTGCATTTATCTCTCTCTTTAGTCTCTTGACCAAGTTAGAAGCCACTCCCGTAAGAAATCTGTCCATTAGGCTAATCATCTAAAGCAAAAGCCTGCTTGAGGAAAGGTGTGGAGACATCACCTCGGAGGAGGGTTTAGCTTAGGGTTTGCGGAGGCTCTGCCTTCAGCACACTTCCCCAAATAATGAAGAATACTTTGTATAGTTCTCTGTAGGTTTACTGACTCTCTCAGCGTCAGATCAATGTGTGCTCTCATGCCAGTTTGCCTATGATGTCCTCCCCTGGTTGGGAATGAACTAGCTGGAGGACTTAAAAGGGAGGACAAAGAATGTCATCTGAAGCAAGGGTTTGTGGCTGGCAGCGGCAGTGCTGCCTAAGCATGTTGGTCTGGCACACTGTCTCCAGCTCAACTGTACTGTCAGTGTTTTCATCGACCAGAGAAATGCCAAAAATGGAAGCCAAATTGGAGTCCCAGATTTCATCATTAAAAAATAATGTGGCTATATAGCAAGATCAGCAACAGGAAAATGCAGCCTTCCACAAGGGCCTGGATGATAATTTATCATAAAAGTGGCTGGAAAACAGGCTTGTTCCCAACCACAGGACTCCAGTGAGTCTCTGCTCCCATGGAACCCACCCCTAAAGTCTTTAGAGCAACCAAAATATGAAGTCCTTGGGCCATATTTGAGCTTCTTTACAACCCCCCTAGAGGCCTTTACTCCTCACACCCTTGGGTCCTTGGAGATTCCTACTTAAGATACCACCTATTGGCCTCACCTCACTCTTACCTGCCTTAATCATTGACTGGACATTGTACCCTGGGAAAGACCTCACTTTAAAAGGCCAAGGTCTCCCCCAACATCAGGGCCATCCCCAGTTGTCCTGCTCTATCTCCGGCCACTGGACTCAGGTGGGTCCGGAGGAGAAAGTGAAACTGGAGACTTTGCCCAGCCCCCCTCACGTAAGCAGAGTTCACCTGCATTCATGGCATCACCTCCCTGACGCCCTCGTCGTCTTTGAGAGCAAAGGGCAAATGACAACTATGTGGCATCTACCTTGGGAGGTAGATGCTCTCATTACCTCCCATTTGATAACTGAGGAAACTGAGGCAGACAGGGGTTTGATGACTTGCCCAGTGTTGTTTGAGGCTGGACTCGAACTTGTTTTCCTGACTCCAGGCTCCGCCCTCTATCCACTGAGACCCAAAAAGAGGTTCAGGGCCTTGTGCCTGGCCACATCCCAGCACCCCACCTCTTGCAGGACCTCCTTCCTTCCAGGACTTTCCCTCAGTTGACCAGCCCTGTTACATCTGTATCCTGTTGTTTCCCCCACTGGAACTTGCACTCCATGAGAGCAGGGACTGCCTTTGGTCTTTGGCTGTTCCTTGTGTCCTCAGCTTGAGCCCAGGGCCTCAAACAAATGCATACTGACTAACTGACCAGTTCAATCTAAACAAGTCAGAAGAGCGTGAATCTGGAGAATCTGGAGTGAACACAGCAAGAACTTCCCAACCGGGGCTGCCTAGTCCAGCAATGGACATCACAGGCTGGAGCATTCTCATCTAGTGGGGTTCCATTACTTTGTGTCCCCGGGTAGCCTGGAGAGCAGCTTAATGAAGCTGAAGGGCTGCCCCGTGGCAGAGGCATCCATGGGAGTGTTCTGTTCTGCCAAATTAGGGACAGAGTGGGGGGACTGGGGGGGAGGAGAGTTAGAGATAAGCAAGTTAGAGAACACTTTCTGACTGGGAGAGGTTTCCTGACATGGCCTGAGTTTCTAAGGATCATGGGGGCAGGGTGGGGGAGTGTAGTTTCAAACATGCCCTGTGGCCATTTCTCTGGGTATTATGGAAGGGGGGTGGGGTGTTCCTCTTTGGTCTGATTTAAACTACAGGGCTCTTGGCTGACATTCCCTGTTATTCTGTGCTGGTGAAGTCACATTGATGACTGACATCAATGGATGGAAGCTGGATGGATGGATGGATGGAAGGATAGATGGATGGATGAATGGATAGAAGGATAGATAGATGAATGGATGGTAGGTGAGTGGATGGATGGTTAGATTAAATTAAACATTATTCCATTATATATATATATATATGTATATGTATACATTCAATTAATATCTTAGAAATATAAAGGTAGAATCTTACATAAAGGGAAGCAAGTCCTTTAAAGTCATTCTCTTTGATCTCCTTGATTTTGTTGTTTTGAAGGTCTATCAGTCTCGTATCAAATGGGATATTGTTTGGGATTGATGTCAAACCTGAGCAAAATAGACAGACAAACAAATGAGTCACATAATAGAAAACCCCTCCCTGGGGGAGGAAGGAAGAAGGACCCTCCCCCCAAGTCCCAGAGAGTGTCATTGGCACATCTAATATGCCATTCTTGCTCCTCAACACAGAGCCCACCAGGTCCTAGTCTGATGACCAGCCATGCTGCCCAAAGCCAAACTGGAATCTTCTGGGGGAGGGAACCTTGAAAGGATGAAATCTCAGGTCTTGATAAGATATATAGCATGCCTGCTTTCATGATGAATGTGTTGGGGTTCGCGGAGCTCTTTGTTAGCCAGGCTCTGTTGCTGGTGCTATGCAGGTAGATCAGTGCTTGGTCACTAGGGCAAAGCTCCAGTTGAATGGGGGCCCACAGTTCTTTATGTGTAAATTAAGCCAGATCACCCCAAGAAGTTGCCTAGGTGTCCTGGCTATGAATGTGGGGGCTGGAGCTTCTAGTCTACTGTGGTCCTTCGGGGAAGCAGCATCATCATCCACACACACACACCACACAGACACACATTGACATAGGCTCACATGTTTATGATGATGATGATGCTTGGACTTCATTCTCAAAGAAGACCATGACATGCCATGACAAGCGAGTAAATTGGATCTGAATGAGGGGGGCTATGCAGTGACCAGCCTCACCTTCTCCTCCACAGCCACATAGGTCCAATGGCCCAAGATGACTCAAGATGACTGGAGATGACCCCGGATGCACACACACAGTCACACTTATGTTCACATGCTCATACACGCACACTGTCACAGTCACACTAACACAGGTAGACACTCAGATGTACTGTCACACAGTCACACTAACACCTTTCTATATGGCTCAATTTCATCCCTTCTCTTTTCACCCACTTGGTTGGGATTCTTATAACTTCTGTAAGTGTAAGTAAATCCATACATTAAAAAACAAAAAACCCGCCCACGTGTATAGTAACTAGAAAAGAGAAATTGTTAGTAACTTCCCTAGGGAGTCACAAAGTGGTATTCCACTGGACTCAGGCTGGACCTCAGTCTTATTTTTGCTGCTCCCACTGCTGCCAGGCATGGCCTTTGCCTCCTCCTTCCATCCTTAGCTGCTGCCCTGCTGGGTTTCCCTCCCATCCCATCACACCTGCTTCAGTGGCAGGGAACAGCCCATGGGGATGCTGGGCAGATGGACCTCTTTTTAATTTAAAGGCTGATAGGAAACCAAGGCAGTCAGGAAGGTCATGGAACATTGTGGCTGCTCAAGTGGACAGGGTCCTCTTCCTTAGGCATGTCTTGGTGCCCCCAAGTACAGAACTTTGCCCTTGGCAGCTGCTTAATAAATATTTGGTAAAAAAAATAATTGCCCCTTGGCTGGACTGGGAGCCCATCTGGTTATTGTTGGTAGCTGGTCATGGTTACTGTGGGTTGGAGAGAAGGAAAAGACTTGAGGTTGGGGTGCTCGGCTTGGGCAGAGGATGTGTCCAAAAGGATTCAGACCAAAAGTCCCTGAGCAAAGGGAGAGGAACAAGTGGGCATGGCCTGTTTGAAGACCCAAAAGGAGAATATTAGGACCTAGGGAAGCAGTAATAGAGCACCCCCCACCCCCATGGTGGCCCAGGCAAGGTGCTGAGCCCTGTGGAGAAGAGTTGGGGTTGGGTACAACTGTAGGCCCTGGGAATCAGGGGCCATGACCAGTTCCCTCTGCTTCAGTCACCATCTTAAGGCAGACAGTTTCCTAAGCTATCCCTTCTGAGCAGACCTCTCCCTGTACCCCAGCCCCTATTCCTACTGGAAGGACCAGCCTTCTCCTGGTCACTCAGGTTTGTAAACTTGGGGTCATCCTAGAGGCAGAGCACTGGAGGGTTCTTATGTCCTTTCTCTGACAGAGATGCTGGCTTCTCTGTGAAATAGGCACAATGATGCTTGTGCCACTTCAGAGGTGAAGAAAGCAAGTGGGAGGAATCTTGGTATGGTGGAGAGAGCACTAGACTTGGCACCAGAGACCTGAGTTCAAATTCTGCCCTTGCACTTTGCAAACTAGAAGGCAAAACCACAAAGGTGCAGGATCACTTAAGCAGTTCACAACCCTCAAAGTGCTTTGTCACACAGAGTATTCACTGGTACTCTCTCGAGCCTTAATTCTCCAAGCTCTCTTCTGCCATCCCCTTTCCTCTAGTGCCAGAGCTACTCCCTCCTCAGGCCCTTTGGCACCTAGACCCTGATAATCACCTTCATCTCTCCTCTCTTCTTGTTCATCCCTCCCTCCCTCCATCGCAACCTGATACTGGGATCTTTGTCACATACAGGTCTGGCTCTGTCTGACCCCTGCTCAGAAGCCCCAGGATCACAGGATTCAGAGGGGACCAGAGTACTCCCTCCCACCCTGCACAGAAGGGAACTATGGCCAGAGGGGGTGAGCGTCCAGCTCTGGATAAAGCACTTGGAGGCCTGGTCCTTTCCACTGACTGGTCTGTGGAAAGTGAGGTCTTTGAACTCTGTAGTCTCGTAGGTCTGGCAAACCTGGAAAAGTTTGGCTTAATGGGCTGGGATTCCCCAGAGACTTCAGGCCATATTAAAGTCAGGGAGCCTTTGGACTAAGTGTATCCCTAGAAAGATTCCCACTAATCCTGATGCTGAGAGTCTTCCTTTGTCCATCTGGGGCCAGACTTGCTGCTTTTCTAGACCAGACCCTATGGAAGTGGACCCATAGCATTGTTCCGCCTCCCCCATAGAGCAAGGGAAAGGCCCATTGGGGTTTTCCTTAAACTCTAAGGCATCCCATGACTATTTTTTTTAGATTTTTTTTTTTGGAAAGGCAAATGGGGTTAAGTGGCTTGCCCAAGGCCACACGGCTAGGTAATTATTATTAAGTGTCTGAGACCGGATTTGAACCCAGGTACTCCTGACTCCAGGGCCGGTGCTTTATCCACTGCGCCACCTAGCCACCCCCCCCCATGACTTTTTAAAAGGCATCAGGAAGTTGGAGCCCTTATTTGCAAAATAAATCATGTGTCTCATGATAGATGTCCTGGTCTCTATAGAGAACTAAAACAAGGAACCTTGGAATGGTGAGAAAAGGGAAACCAAAGCCAGACTTTTGTAGGCTTCCAGAAGCAAGGACTGCAGAAGTAAAGATAACAATGTGCCACTTCACAATGAGAAAGATGCTTAAGAGGCCATCGGAGAGGGCAGAGTCGATAGCAGGCAAAGGACAGTATGAGCAAGGGGCTGGTCCCAGCTGGAGCAGGGGGGCTGGAGCTGGGCAGACCTGGGAGCCCCTCCCTGTCAGCAGCCCTCCTTTGCACCCCTGCTCATCAGAAAATCAAAGGGGCCCTTTCCTTGACAGTCTGTGGCGAAGCAAGCCAGGAGTAGAGAGAAAGCTTCCTCAGGCTGCTGGATCAGGCCAAGAGCAAAGCCACCCAGGGTGGTCAGCAAGGCAGCACTTAGGAAGTGGAAGCTCCTGGAAGAAGGGAGATTGCACTTGGTGCTGAAGGACAAACAGGATCGGGGTATGATGGGGAAGGTGTCCCGGACCTCAAATGACACTTTGTCTCTATCTAGGACATGCTCCCTGCAATAGCATGTATGATGGGGCATGCTTTGCACAGCATGGTGGGTATAATGGCTGCCTGCACTGATGGCCAAGCAGCCTGGTCCAGGACCCAGCTGGGCAGGCAGGGAGGAAACCAGAGGGCACCTGGATTTCTTGACCCTCACCCCATCTCTGCCAGACTCCTATGGGACCTTGCCCCTTGAGTCATCTTCATTCTCTCCTTTCCCTCCACCAGCATAGTCCTACATAATCAGTATTCACCCACTTTATCCCTTCCCAATCTCATTCTACTCAGAAACTGAAGCAACTCAGGTTGCCTCCAGTTCCTCGCCCCTTCTCTATCCTTAAATAGTCCCTACCACTTGACTGAAAGGGGGTCTCCTTGTTGGTCAGCTGACTAGTGATAGACATATCATCCTCTCCTTTTGAGGCTTGTAAGGTTTAGGGGTGTGGCCTCGGCCCCAGGCCTGCGCCCACCCACAGCACACTGCCTTCACACAGTAGGCAGTTGAATTCCTAGCAAAATTCAACTATACAATATTCTTTGGAGAGTTCTAAGATCCTTGTAGCTGTGCTCCCAATAAAGCATTTAAATCTGGACCTCTTACTCAATTCCACAAACATTCATTTAGAGCATATGGGAATACAAAGGCAAAAGACAACCAGTTTTTGTCCTTTCTCAACCAAGGAAATGCCAAGGGCAGAGATGGTCTCCCGAGGAGGAAAGGAACACTTTCTGGCATGTTCAGTTGTGCCACCTGCACCAGGGACTCAGTGAGGTGGAAGGGCAAGCCAGACAGGGGCCACAGTCTGGGCAAAGGTCTTAGCAGTGGAATGAACAGAATTCTTACCTAGATCAGAACAGTGGACGACTCTTGAGTAACACTGACATCCAAAGGGACATGATGGAAACAGATCAAAAGGGAAGAAGGGCATTATGGGCTGCCTTGTTGGAAAAAGAGAATTATCATCATCGTCATCGTCATCATCATCATCCACATCCTCCATGTCTTTAAGCATCATGTTTTTTAGGGTCAAATAAGAAGGGCCTGAGAAGGGCTTGGCAGAACCCAAGGCCAGCAGCAAGAGGAACACATATTCCTTCATGTCTTCTCAGAGAGGGTGCCCGATCTGGAATGAGATGGAAAGAGGCAGTGGTCAGTTACGGAGTGTTTGTAGCCCAGGTGTCTGAGAGCGCTATTCAAACTGCTGCCCAGCCTCGATTTACATCTTCCTTAGCTTCCTTCCTTCGGGCTTCTCAGTCTGGCTCACCTCTGAACCCACACATAGCAGCACCACCTTCCGCCACTCCTACTCTCCTAGATTCAACACAAAGCAGAAGTGAAAAACATGTATGTGAGACGAGAGTGCCCGGATGGTCTTCCTTTCCCACGTATACACACACAGACACATGTGCATGCACACACACACACCCTCACCCCCTCCTCTGTACTACAGTAAATAAACCAGGGTAGGCCAAGCCTTGCACAGAGTAGGCTCTAGCTTACAGGCGACTTTGTTAGGACAAGATGGCTGCTTGAAACTCAGAACACCTTTTCACAGATACAGGGCTGTAGCATTTGATTTGAACTCATCTGAAGGACCCCCAGGGGTTCAGTCTCTGGTACCCTTGGGGGAAGCAATAGTCCCAGGCCACCTTTGGGCCTGCAAGGAGTCCTGGCCCCTCTAAGGAGCAGTGGGGCTGCCTGGATGTCAGTGATTGGGGAAGTTGCCGACAACTGACTCATCCATGGCACGGCTTCTGGCCCGCTGTCTACTTTTCTTGCAGCTGACCCTTGGCACTGGCAGATTGCTTGAGTTCATCTGTAAGTCAGTTGTCTGGATCGTCAGACCGTGTTTTGACTTGCAGTCCTTCTCTGGACAGCCCCCTAAGTGTCCCCCTTGGCAGACACTCCAGAACCCAATGGGTGATAGCCCCAGAAGTCCAAACCATCTCTCCCTGCTCCTGACATCCCTTCCCAAGGAGGATGGGGACGACCCCTCCACCAGACCCCGGGGGGATGACCTGAGGCCACAGCAAAGGAAGGTAGTGAGGATTTGGTTAAGTGGTAACTACAGAAGGCAGAGAAGAAGGCTCGGGGAAGACACTCTGAAAACAGTTGGGTTTAAGGGATCAACATGCAAGCGGAATAAGTGGGGGATAATAGGCAGAGGGAGGGGAAGGCTGTAGCTCCAGGGAAGGGCCAGAGTGAGGTTCTGCTGACTAGATCCTGAAGGTCTGAGAAGTCTGTATCTGCCAAACATTATGTGGGGCAGAGGTATTCCAATGCTGATAAAAGGTGGGCCAGAGCTTGAGATCAGTCAAAGAGCCTCACAGTTCCTTTGACATGACCCAGCCCCCTGTCCTCCATTTCATCTCTGGACCCAGCCCATTGTCCATCTGTCCTGTCTGTCCCATAAACAGTCACTACTATATGAGCTCTCAAGTGTGTTCATGTGCGTGTTGACATCTGGACAATCCATCCTGTTCATCCACTTGGTCATTCTTGTGTAGATGGTCAGGGTGCCCTCCTTGGAGTGAAGATAGATTCCTTCTGTCATAGAGCTCAGCAGAGCTCTGAGTTGTCATCAGTGGTCCCCAAACAGGAGCCCTGGAAGATCTCCCCCACATAGGGAGTGCCCCCAGGACCTGGACTTTGCCCTTCATCTCCACCATCACGACAGCCAAAGCTTTGGCAAGTCCACATCCCTGGGTTATACCTAATTCTTAAGACTGTCCCTGAGAGGAGAAATGAAAGATGACTGTCATATCCTCCAAGGCCTGAGTGACCTGGATTTTGGATGAAGGGCCCCTCAACTAACAGTGGCCACATGGGCTCAAAAGCAAAGGGCCTGGTATATAGTAGATGCTTCATAATTGCTTGGTCCTTTCTCCCAATAGGATCTCTCGGGGATCAATTGTTAAACCTAGGAAAGCTGTTCAGGAATTGGGTTCTCTCAGCTGCCTGTTTTCCCCAATTATCTGTAAAGATCATTTCCAGCATTCATTGTTGTAAGGCTTTCTCCCTCCCCACCATGAGATAGCAAGTAATCTGATCTGGGTTATTCATGTACAATATTTCCATATTAGTAATGTTGTGAAAGAAGCAGCACAGCGGTCTGCTCTAGTCTGCATTCAGACCCCTTAGTTCTTTCCCTGGAAGGGGATGGCATTTTTGCATCTCACATCTTTTGGAATTGTCTTGGGTCACTGCAGTACTGAGAAGAGTGAAGTCCATCATCACTCAATGTTGCTACTAGTGTGGACGATGCTCTTCTGGCTCTGCACCCTTCACTTGGCATCAGTTCACGCAAGTCTTTCCAGGCTTTTCTGAAATCTGCCCACTCATGATTTCTTCCAGAACAATAGTCCTCCTTCACATTCATGTACCACAACTTGTTCAGCCATTCCTCTCAATTGCTGGATCAAAGCACTGCCTAGTTTTATAGTTCTTTGGCCTTGCTTCCAAATTTCTCCCTAGAATGGTTGAATCATCATTCACAATTCCACCATCAGAGCATGATCCCAGTCTTCCCACATTCTCTCCAATATTTATCATATTAACAATCTGATAGGTGTGAGGTGGTATCTCAAGAGTTGTTTTTACATTTATCTAATCAATAGTGACTTGGAGCATTTTTTGATATGACTATAGACAGTTTTAATTTCTTCATCTAAAAACTGCCAATTTATATCCTTTGATCATTTATCAATTGGGGAATGATTTATATTCTTATAAATTTGACTGACTTCTCTGTATATTTTAGAAATGTCTCTCAGCTATCTTGTTATCATTCCTAAGGTATGCATGATCTTTCTCACCTTTGGTCTTTCTCCCCTTCAGCTTCCTCACCCATCAGTCCCTCATAGTTGGCTCTCCTCTCAGTTTGCCATTTTTGTCCTCATTTTTGCTTCCTTTCTGAGTCTCAAAGGCTGGGATTTCTAAATTACAGATGGCTGGGAGTCTAAATTACAGATGGAAAACAGTTTCTTGCAAGGGGGCTTGCCATTCTTTTCTTCCTGGGGTGACTGCAGGATGACTTGGTTTGGCCAGAGAACTTTCCTGTCAACAGCTTTGTCCTTCCTCTCTGCATTGAAGCATCCTGCTCATGGTCTCCCACCATCCTTCTCTGCGGGACTTCGCGGAGAAGCTTTCACCCTACTCAATGCTGCCTTGGCCACCATCTTTCTCCATTGGCGAGGCCTCCAGCTGTTTGCTGAGTGAGACCCTTTCTGGCTCTTGGGGGTCTCCTTGTTAGAGCAGTCGATTGACATAGGATGCAGTTGTTACAATGGGTGTCCGTGTCATTTCTGCTGTCCATTTCCCCCTTAAATTTTCTATAACTTGTTTGGAGTTGAGTCTTTTTCATTTTGTGGCTTGCATTTTTATCATTACTATTATTCTTGGTTGTTAAAGTTTTCATTCTCCACTCTGATGAGTTGTTTGACAAGCCAAACGGCTGACTCAGTGATCCTCCCACAACCAGGATGACTATTTTCCTCTCTCACAAATTTCAATTTTGTGTTGTTACTTGGTACTTTCACTGGTCAGTGTTGACCAATTTGTTTTTAAAAGGAAGTGATCCTTCAGCGCCATCCACGTGTCTCTGGCCTTCCCCGGGGCTCTGTCCCCAGCCCCAGCTTTTCCCACCTTAGCACCCAAGTCCCCAGGTGTGGGAGGTCTGGTGAGGGCTGGGGAAGGTCTTAGCCATTCTCCCTTGAGCTCTTCATCCCTTGGTCTGGGGTCCCCCTGACTAGCCTGGTAGTCCCTGACTAGAGCCTGCACACTGCTGTCATGGCCTCCATCACCACATACAGTGGTAAGTGCTAAGGATGGAGGCAGGGAGAGAGAGGAAGAGGGAGAGAAGGGAAAGGAGGAGAGGAGAGAGAGACAGAGAGAAAGAGAGAGGAGAGGAGGAGAGAGGGAGGGAGGGAGGGAAGGAGGGAAAGTCCCTGCCCTCTAATAGCTTACAGTCTAAAGACTGGGTGGGGAATAACATGAAGTCCAGGTGAAGGGAAGCCAGGGAAAAGACAGACCTGAAGACTTGTGTATTTAGTCCAGTGAGGAAACTGAGGATTTGAGGGACTAGTGACTCACTCCACAGTCCTGTCCCCCACCTCCCTAGCCTGGGCCTCCCTCACCCCTCCCCTGCTCTCCTGGGACCCTGCCCGGGCTGTTTCTGAAATCACAGTCTCCACCCTGGAAGATCTCCCAGTCTTAACAGGCAGGCAAACTGAGGTCTGACCAATGGGGGTCATCTCTGAGGGCCAGCTTGCAAAAGGCTTTCTGCACAAGTGATTCCCCCCAGCTTTCCCCACCCTGCCATCATCAAGGCTACCCACCCCCCCAGAGTGTAGTCAGTGTCCCTGAGGGCAGGGGCCCATTTATTTTGTGTATACCCATCCCCAGGGTTCAGAACAGTGCTTGGTATGTAGTAGGTACATAACCAATGCATTCATTCTTTACTTCACTTCTTCCTTGTCCTCCACTCCTTGTGACTTGGAGCATCTGCCTCCCCTTCTCTGGGCTTAGTTCTCCCTTAGAGGAGGGGCCAGGTCTCCAGTCCCCTTAAGATTGATCCCTTTTGTCCAAAATTCAGTGATTCTGGTCCCTGTATCTTCCTGGGGTGATTCACCAGGCTTTGCCCCTCTTTTTCTACATCTTTTTGAGGATATGCTCAGGGAGTGCCAGGGGTCTTTCACATGCAATTCAACAAATATTATCGAATGCAAAGAGGGAGGAAAGAATAACCAGCCAGGCCTGGCCATGGGGGGAGCTTCTGTTTGGGGGAGATGGGTATGAGCGATTGTGGTTTGTGGGGGAGTGGGGGTAGGGAGTATAGCACATCCACAGAGAAGTGAATGCAAGTTAAAGTGAAAGGAGTCCATGCTCAGGACTGGTAAGGAAAGGCAGGACAGGATGAAAGCAGTGGTTATCCCCTACCCTCAGCCTTGAATAAGATTCTGACCAATGGAGATGAGGAGGGTCCCAGGCAGCAGTCCAACTCCGGACTTAGGAGTGGATGTAGAGGCTGGCCCAACAATCTGACCCCTTGTGACTGGGGCAGCTGGGGTCACTATGTTCCTCAGCAGAGGCCTGGGTCCTTGGACCCCGAGAGCAGCCAAAGTTCATGACTGGGAACTGCTGCTCCTTGGGGTTCATCTCCCTTTGTCATGTCAGAAGATAGGAGGTGGGAAGGTGATGCAACAGCATGCCAAGGCCTAGGTCAGGGGCCAATGATACCCATCTGGAAGCTTCAGCTGCACTTGAGCCTATGTCTTCTTGGCTCCGGGCCCAGCACCCTATCCACCACGTGCCTGGCCAGCTGTCTCCCAGCTAACCCTGGTTCTCCCTAAAGGATTGCCACCGGTCTCTATGACTGCAAAAGAAATGCCAGCTCTTTTCGGTGGAAGTTTCATGCCTTTCTCCATGATCTTGGGCTAATTTTCCTTGTGAGAACTAAAGGGTTTGTGCCCTTGACCCAAGCTCCTGCCCAGATGGTGCCAGAGACCAGACAGTCAGGGCTCCAAATCAATACTTCATCTGGGTGACTTTGCTGGGGGTCAAAGGTTCTTCTTAAAGCCTAAAACAGCTGCTGGGCTGCACCCAGCCCCAGGTCCATTGGGCAGCTTCCACTCCAGGCCAGGATGCTCCAAAGGTTTCTACAGTAGTGTCCTATTAGCGCAGTATCTGGCTTACAGTAGGCAATTCATAAATGCATTCTGCCTTTTCCCCTCCCCACCCCCAGGGGAGCTCCATGCTAAGGGTGTCCATGGGGTTTTAAAAAAACTGGACAAACACCCCCTAAGGGAGTGGCAGAATCCTATTTACTTGGGTTAGATACTTAAAGCCAAAGACTCAGATTTGAACCCCAGCAGTGGAGGCTCCCTCTGTCTTCCCTTGTTTCCCTCCTATTTCCAAAAGCAAGTCAGTCCCTGCTCCTCAGATTTTCAGAGTGAGGATGACAGTAAGGGTGTTCAAAGAACCTTACAAATATGAAGTCATCCAATATTCACAGCTCCTCTGGGAGGTGATTATCCCTATTTTACAGGTGAGGATACTGAGGCAGGCAGGACTCTAGGACCAACCCCTGTGTCCTGTGGTGCCACAGGAGGTGACAGCCCTCCCCAGGATCCCTCCTGCTCTCGGCATCATGTTCCGGACAGGCGTGACCCCAGGGAAGACCGAAGAGGAGCCTCCCCACTGCTATCAAGCATTGCATTTATTTGGGCCCCAATTTGCTCTGACCCGATAGACACTCCTCCTCAGGGTGCCCTTGGCAGCTCTCCTTCCCCAAGCCCATTTCTGATGGTCACTCACTATTGCTGGTTGTGACTGGTCCCGAAAGTCCTTATCCTTCTCCTCTGATCTCACAGGGATTCCCAAGCAGGACCCAGATCCAGGAAGACCCCAGAGACTTAGTATCTCTGTGGCTCTAAGCAGGTCACTTCCTGCCTCTGACCTCAGTTTCTTCTTCTGGGAAAATGGACATGCTCATAGCACCCACCCCAGGGAATTGTGAGATAGGATGGGCATCTCAGAGCTCTCTGTCCATGTCTGAGTTAGTGATACCCTCAAGGGAGGTCTCTTTTGAATCCTGTTCATTTCTTGGACTGCACAGGCTCTAGAACTGAGCTGGAGATGCTCTGGTCCAGGTGAACCCTCTGCCCTTGGGCCAGGAGATCCCGCAGCCCTCCCATTAAGAGAGTCACTCTGCAGACTTGCCTGGAGCAACCAAAGTTCTCTTCACTCCCCTCACCCATTTTATTTTTTAAACATAGAATCAGATCACTGAAATACTCAGGATCCCAAAGAACAAGGGACAGAAACCAGCCAGGTGAGAGTTCAGGTTGGCTCCTCTTGAACACAGAGGTTCCTTAACGTAGCCAGGACACGTCATCCTGGAGTGGAGGCCAGCTCCCTGTCCACTCCCCAGAATTGGGCAGTGTTTCAATTGATTCTTGTCTTCAAGACTCATTTGACAATTGGACTCTCCATCTCTACAAACTTGACTCTCTTCTCCAGAAATCAACTTTAGGATTTGAGAATCCAAGCAGGCCAGTGATTTCTCAGGAAAGAAAGGCTTGTTCTGAGCTCTTGGGGAGGCCATGTGTTTCCTTTCTCCTTTCTTTTCTCTCCCTCCAATGTTGGTTATTTTTCCCATCTCTCAAATCAAAGCCTCCTAGGCCTTGTTTGAGGACCAGGGGAGTCAGCTCTAAGGAAACAAAGAGCAAAGCAGCTTGTGGTGGGTGCTTTTTTCCTGGTGCCTGCGGTTGGTTTTTCCCTGAGCCAGTAGCCCTTGAGAGGGAACATAACGCCTCCCCAGCTCCCAACATTCCGATCCAGTGGCCAGGAGCCAACCCTGCAGCCCACAGCCCCTGTTCCGTGGCTTCCCAGGCAGGATGCCAAGCTCCTTGGGGGCCATGGGAGCTCAGGGCCAGCTCTGAGTCACTGATGTGGCTTTGGGATCTTTCTTGCTGGGACATCTCTTCAAGAGAGATCCCAGCCTGGTGTGTTGGGGCTGAACATCTCCAAGTGCTGCTCCCTGTGAGCCCCATGATTACAAGGAGAACCGAGAGTCTACCCAGGCTGGATTTCAATTGTTCAGAAACTGTAGAAATCAGACCTAATGTTTAATAATAAAGTTTCCCATTGTCAAGAAAAAAGACAGACTCGATGCTCCAAAGAAATTTCTAACATTCTTCTGTCAGGGATCAGCCCACATGACATAAGGTTCAAAGTCATCAGTCATCAGATCACAGAAAATGAGCATATTCTCATGGTAGTTCTCTTAATTTTAAAAATCACTTGTAGTCACATGTATAACAAAATATAAAGATTCAGGAATGTTGACTCATAGCCTAGTTAGGAGTAAAGAATCCTACAGCTATGAAAATATGGATATGAAGAGATTAAATATATTTTAAGTCATAAACACACAAAGAAAAACTTTACCCTTTGGCAGGGTGTTGATTTTTTAAAGCACTAGTAGTTAATGGTGATGTTGTCTTAATCACCATGGAGAATGAAATGAGAATAGGCAGATTAGTTTCATCTTTTTCTTCTACAGCCCCTTATCATTATAAAAATAAACTGTTTCACTGTTCCACTGCTATCTGTCTATAGAGGACAGACCAACAAGAGCACCTACCCTTTCAGGCTCGATCAGTCCTCTGGCCAGCCTGGCTTCCCGGCTTCCACGGAGGTGAAGGGTAGTAGAAGGTTGAGGTTGTCCTGCTCTCTAAAGGAGGGAAGAAGCTGCGAAGGTGTTCTAGAGACGCCTTCCCCCAAACGCTTCCCCAGTGCAGCTGGCGCCCTGGCTGATACTGAAATAAACGGCTTCTCCAGATTATCCCATTTTAGTACTGAGGAGCCAGATTAAGGCTTGTTATTGCTCATGTGTTTTCCATCACTGTTTGTATCAGAGCCAAAACTTCTCGTTAAACTCTAGACGTCTACTGTAAGAATCTGGAAGAAAAAAAACCCCAACCCTGCAATGTAATAATGCATGGCCTCTCGCCATTGAAGGGATAGTGTAATCCTTTCAAGAAGTACCTGGTGGTAGGAAAATCTCCATAACTAGTTGTGACTTACTTTTAATCCCCCACCCCCACCCCAAATGGAATAAGAGCAAGCAGTGAGCAGTTTTTAACCAAATGTCTGTTTGGGTTCAGCAACCAGTCACTTTAACTACTGGGAGAGCCTAGGGGGTGTTGGCATGCTGATCTTAGAAATCTCTTCTACCCTTATGATTCCAGGAATGGGGGTCCAAGCATTTCAGGTGCCCAAGTAGAAGCTCCTCAGCCCCTGCCGTTCAGGGGGCAGTGGCGGTACTATTTTCAATCAATAACATTGTGCCCTGAATCCAACACTGCACCTTATCCATCCCATCCTTCCTTAGAGAGTAAACCTGCCATTTCCCATTTCTTTGAGGAAGGGATTGATAACTTCCCCCTCTGCTTGCTAGAGCCACAGAGATTCAGAAGGAATGAATGAAACTTTAAGTAGGTCCCCATAGGGGCCTGCTTGTGGACTTTCTCCCAATGAAGAGAATCCTCTCAGACAGACCTGACCAGAGAAAGCTTCCATGGAGCCCAGGCACTGACTGCTCTTGGATGGTTCCAGCTGTGCCCAGCCTCAGCAACAGCCGGTCAGCATGATCCCAAGCAGATGAGACATTCAGAAGTCAGCAAACATTTGAGGGGCTACCTGACCCCCCTTCTTTCACAACTTGAAGAAACGGAAGGCAGAGAGATTCAGAGCCAGCCTGTGACAAAAGCAGGACATGGAGCCAGGTCCTTGCTGCCATGGCCTGGACCATCTCTCTTCTGAGCTTCCTCTCCTTAGGGAAGAACATACCCCAAAGGTCAGCCAGCTGGGTGCTCCCCCAGCACCAGCACCAGGACCCTGCCTGCTCTGATTCTTCATCCTCTCAGAAGTGGGTTGCCCCCCCAGCCCCAGATGTCATAAATGAACAGTCACTGGTACATTGCCCTGGCAAGAAGACCCCAGAGGTTTCCCTCCCAGCCCCACCGGGCTAAGAACAATATCACATCTTGTTAGATTCAGAAGGGAATTCATGAAGTAAAAAGACTAGTTGGAATGAATCAATCAGACCTTTCAGGAAGAGATTATCCTTTCTGAACAGGGACCAGGCAGTCGAGGGAGGGAGTCTTAACTGCCTAAAAGCAGGCTCCCAGAAAGGCCCCCACCTAACCTTGCCCCTTGGCTCTCAGTGGGCAGCAGGAAGTAGCCAGAATTCTGGAGGATTAGCACAGATGAGAGTATCTCCTCCTGGCCAGGTCCTTCTGTTTCCCATGCAGGAACTAGTGACAGTGGGGAGCTGTCCATGGCTGAAGGACATTTGTTCACAAGCCTGCATGGGGCAGGCTTCACTCCCAAAGCTAGACCTCAAAAGACTTGCCATGCGGATGACAGTGCTGAATTAGAAGATTGCCTTGTCCGGGGCCTCCCCTGTGTGGGTGCTGCCTTGGCCCTGGACCCTAGTGGCTTCTGATACCTCTATTTTGCTGCAGCCTACTTGTGGCTTGACAACAGTCTTGTCTCCCTGCTCTCGGCTGGTCCCCAGCTCCCAGGCTCCTCTTCGCTGAAGGCACCTCTGGCCTGACCTATGCCCTAACTCAAGGCAGAGCCAGTAGAAAGAATGGACGGTGACTCCCTTTTTAAAAGCAGGATGTATATACTCTTCCCTCTCTCCTCCTCTAGAGGAATGCACTGCTCCGCTGTCCTGGGTGCACTTACCAGGCTCTTATCAAGTGTTCCTCAGCATTAAGAGGTGAAGAACAATGAAGGAAAACAGGGATCAAACTGATCGAACCTGGATGAACAAACTCCTGAAAAGCAGCTCCTCTGTTAACTGTGGGGAAAATCTGGCCAGGGCCATGTGGACAACCCGGAATGTTGTATAAAGGGGCACTTCCCTTCTTGGCTGGGTAACTAAGCTTTGTAGATGAGTTTATGTCAATTGGCATGGGGCTGAAGCCCACCTGGACCTCCTCCTGGTGCAGAGCAGAGGGAAACTCGGCTTTGGAGTCAGGATGGCCCAGCTTTCGATTCCCCACCCACTCACACACTAGTGGACCCTGGCCAGGTCTCTGAACTCTGTTCCCTTTTCTTTTTCTATAAAATGGGTATAATTCCCCGCCCTTTGGGTTTATTGTCAGGATCAATGAGACCCTAGAAGTAACCTGTCAAAGAAATACTGGTGTTGTTGTTATCATGATGATGCTCCAAGATGAGTACCAGCTGGGACCAAGGTAAAGACCTTCAGGTCCTGACTTCCATAGGCAGAGGAAGTTCATAGATTAAGGTATTTATCCTACTGATTCAATTGCAGCACAGGTTTTGGGAGATGACCTAAACCCTATAGGGTTACACCCTAAAAATGCAATGATTTTGGAATTATTGGGTTAAGAATGTTTGGAAATGTATATGTGAATAAGTTCATGAATAGAACTAAGGGGTAGTCCATGTTTAATTGGATTAGTGTTTTAAAAGTAGATTAATTTCTTTGCTGTAGAACAGAGATTCTTAACCTGAGGGTCATGGATCCTTTATTAAGCAGGTTTCAATGGGCCATGAAAATAGATGGAAAAAGCTTCCCTCTTTATTCTCACCAACCTTTACAGGAAACTTTGCATTTCCTTCAATTATTTAAAACTCTATTCCTGAGAAAGCGTCCCTGTCCCTCGTGTACCCCACCCCTGGCTGACTACACTAGGAGTCCATGGCATGAAAGTAGAAAGTGGTCAGGTGGTCTCCATGGCTCTGCATCATTTCTCAGGGAAACAGATCCTTGCTCGCCAAGCTGACTACTGCATTTCTGCACCAGCCTATGTCTGCAGAGCCAGCTAGGGAGCCAAGGGACAGATGGCAGGCCTGGGCCAGCCCCCCGCAAGCAAGGTTCCCTGGAGCAGTTTTGCTGCCCTCGCTTTTCTCGGGTTCTTGAAGTTTCTGAAATCATCCCCCATAGAAGCTTCCCTTGTAGGGAAGAGGAACAACACTGAACTCATCATCCCCCGAGCCAAGATTATTCTTTCCATTGGTGTGAATTCTCAGGTCTTTCCATTATTTCCCATACGGTCATTCCATTTGGCTCTCCTTGCACTTCCTGCACTTCCCTCCAAGATCCTCTGACATCCTCAGGGTCGCCCTTTCTCCAGGGACTGAATAATTAGAGCGTGTTTACACCACCTTTCTGGGTTTGGACTCATTCCCCATGGCAGCCCACTTCCATGCTTGCTGCCATCAAAGTGCTCCTCTTTATTTTTTTCCCCAATAAGACTTTTTACTTTGTATTTGACCTCCTTGGGGTAACTAAGTTCAGTAATCATTTACTAAGCATCTTCCATGGACCACAGCTGTGCTCAGAACCAGGGCACAAAAGGAAGCTAGCTAAAGGAGGGGGGGTGAGGAAAAGGGACGTGCTGGGACATGGGGGCATCTAGAGAAGTTGGGCCTAGAAGCCCTAAGATCATATACCCAGGAGAGAAGTGGGGAATGAGCTCTGGCCTTCATGACCCCCTCCAGTTTTGTACAGGGTTGAGATTCATGCCCCCCAATCAGTCAGCATTTCTTAAATACCTATGGTGTGCTTGGCTGAGGCAGAGCTTGGGAGGAAGAGGAGTACCACTGCTGAGGAGATGGAGGGTGCTGATGTGATCTCAACTAAGAGCCTCCAGGGAGGCCTGGGGGCCTGGGTAGGGGCGAAGCGGTGGGAGAGATCTGTTTCATACAAGGGGCTAAAAGGGTATCAACAGGTTAGTCCCTTTTCCTGCCCAATTCCTCATTAGTATCTCTGGCTTCCTCCAGAGCTTCCACTATCAACTGTTTACATTTCTGGTTATTTTTTAAGAAAGATTTTATTTACTTTGAGTTTTATAATTTTCCCCCAATCTCACTTCCCTCCCCCCATCCCCCACAGAAGGCAGTCTGTTAGTCTTTACATTGTTTCCATGCTTTACAATGATCTAAGCTGAATGTGATGAGAGAGAAATCATATCCTTAAGGAAGAAAAATAAAGTATAAGATAGCAAAATTACATAATGAGATAAGTTTTTCTTTTTTCTAAGTTAAAGGAAATAGTCTCTGGTCTTTGTTCAAACTCCACAATTCTTTCTCAGGATACAGATGGTATTCTCCATTGCAGAGAGCCCCAAATCGTCCCTGATTGTTGCACTGATGGAATGAGCCAGTCCATCAAGGTTGATCATTACCCCCATGTTGCTGTTAAGGTGGACGATGTTCTGGTTCTGCTCATCTCACTCAACATCAGTTCACTTTTGCCCATTTTCTAATTCTGTTGTGTAACAGCAGGCATTCTCTTGGAGATTTCTTTTCTTCAGGATTAGGGCACTTTGCTCATAGAGCCTTTCTTCTCATTGTGTCTTCCTGTCCTCAGAGCAGCCTTGTCCTCTGGAGAATGACACATAGACTCACATGTCCGTGTGGCTTCCCTCCAGTGTGGAATCTCAGACTTCTATTGGGGATATTCCTTCAGTCTCCCTCCCCTGCCATCCTCTCCTTTCTGCCTACTTAGCATCTCTAGCCCAGGTCTTGGGAAGCTCCCAGCTGGCCTCCCTTGCCAGCCTCCCTGCCTCCAGCCCCTTTCTAACCCATTGCCACAGGTAGTGAAGGGAGCTCAGACGGGGAAACCAGCAGCCCCAAGTTCAGATGCGGCCTCCTCCCAGAAGCCTTTCCTAGCCCCTCTTGGCTCTCCTGCCTTCCATCCACATTCTTGTTTGCCTGCTATCTCCCTCATGAGACGGAACTTCCTAGGGCAGGGACTATCTTGGGACATGTCAGCCCCATAGCAGGGAGAGGGCTCAGCAGTCGAGGCAGCCAGAGGCTCCAGAGGATGCCTGTGGCATGTTGGCCAGGTGTGCTAGCTTAGGCGGGGCATGGAGCAGGGCAGGCGCACCCTACCTGGAAGGCAAGGGCAGGTTGTGACCCGCATCCTTCGTGTGCCAAGGGCCGGGCCCACGCGCTGCCCATGGTGGGACATGGAGAGTAAAAGAGGAGTGGCTCCCACAAGTTTGGCTCCACCATCATAGCTTCCCAAGCCTTTCCTTCCTTGCCTGTGCTCCTGAGACACAGAACTCAGAATTCGATAGAGCCTCTCTGCAGCTCCTTGCCTTAGATTTGGTGGCTGCAGCAGACCCCAGCTGGCCCCCCACAGAGCCATGGGATGAGCAGCGTGTGCGTCTGTTTGGCCACAAAATGTCTGTTGCTCAGAAACAGCGCATGCCATTGTGATGTGGTGATGTGCTGGTGGCTGAAGCTTCCCCGGATGTTCAGCTTTCCCCCGGCTGCCCTTCCACATTCCTTCTGGGCGAGCTCTTCTCTGTGGGGCTCCCACTTCTCTGAAGGGGGGGGTGATCAAACTCTTGCTGAGCTAGAAATTGGAGTTTTCCTTCAAAAAAGAAAAATGGCATGATATTTGGAACAAAGAAACTGAATTCCAGTTATGTTTTCTAGTCTCTAGAATTGGTTTCAACCTGTTGAATTAAATGCTGCATTAAAGATGTATTAAGGTCTGTTTAAAGGAAGAATAAAGCTTGTTTGGTCTGTTCACAATATTTTGAAGATTGACTTGTGCTATTCCCATCTCACTCCAGTAGCTCACATGCTTATTGGGGAATTGATTGCTTGAGAGGCAGAGTCTCTTCTTTAGAGACTGGAAAACCATAACAGGAATTAGGTTGCTATAGTCCAAATACCCTGTAATCTTTTTTATTTTTTAAAGGAAGACTCCTAGTTCTAGCTCAGCAAAAGGAGCTAAATCTTTGCTTTCCTTGTGAAAAAGTGCAGAAAGACTAAAAGGCTGAACTTGGGAGTCACTAGTCAATGGACTCTCCTGAGTCCCTTGGAGGCTGTGTGACCTTGGACAAGTCACCTTTGAGCTCCACCTCCCTATCTGTAAATAGCCCCTGCATCCCAGGGTTGAGGCTTTGTGGGATCATTTAGGTAAGCCCCTGTTTAGAGTCCTTGGACCCATCAGAAACCAGTGATTATTGCAATTAGGGTTTCCACTTCCTTTCCATTTAGAAGTAAGCATAGCCAAACAAATTCCCATCAGAGCTATGTGTCCTATGGCATAGATGGTTCATCTGGCATTCTTCATCATCAATCCCCAGGAACTTTGGTTGGTCACTGTACTGCTCAAACTTCCTAAGTCTTGAAACAGTTTATTTTTAAAGTATTCTTATTTAAGTAGAAGCTGTTCCTCTTCTGCATACTTCCCCAAGCCATCAGTTCCTGCACATCTAACCAGCCTTCTCCAGCCACTAGAGTATCCTACTGTCTTCCTAGACAGTCCTATGTCATCATTTGGTTAGCCATCCCCCAGGCAATAGGCATCCCCTCAGCTTCTCTATTGCCACAAAATAAGGGAGTTTTTGGTATATAGAACATTTTCTTTCTTTAAAAGAAAAATCTCTTAATAGTAGTGGCACATAGGGCTCAAAGGGTAGGCAAGGATTTGGAGCAGAGTTGTACCTTGTTCTCCAGAAAGGTTTTAGGCAGTCTCTGTTTCCCAGAGTGTCTCCAATGTCAATCATTTTCATTTGTCATCTTTGCCAGTCTCCTGGCAGGACATCCTCAGCTGGGTTAGTTTGAATTTCTTCCTCAGAAAACTGTCTGCTCCTATCCATTTACTATTTATCAATTAGAGAAAGTCTTCTACATTCGAATTGGTTCCTTATGTGTTCTAGAAATGAGAGTGCTGCAAAGAGTTTTTCCCCCTAGTTAACTATTTCCTTTCTAATCTTAGTGACTGTGTTTCTTCATGCCAAGACTTTCACTTTTATGTAATTAAGATTGTCCGTTTTTTCTTTTGTAACCCTTGGTGGCCTTGGTTTTGTCAGCATGACTCACTCTTTCTTTCTTTCTTTCTTTCTTTCTTCCTTCCTTTCTTTCTTTCTTTCTTTCTTTCTTTCTTTCTTTTTTTTTTTGGCTAGGCAATGGGGTTAAGTGACTTGCCCAAGGCCACACAGCTAGGTAATTATTAAGTGTCTGAGGCCGGATTTGAACTCAGGTACTCCTGACTACAGGACCAGTGCTCTATCTACTGTGCCACCTAGCCACCCAGCATGACTCACTCTTGATGAAGCCAACTGGTTTCTCCATTTTAGATTCTCCCTCAATGTCCTTCCCTTCAATCATCCATCCAGGAAGTTTTTCACTATCATGCTCCGCTGCCCTGAGTTTGTAGGTTCTGATCTCCCCCCTTATTAGAAAAGCTCTCTTCATGTTCCAAAAGCTTCCTAGCAGCTCTTTCTATAGAGGCAAAGAATTGTAAATTGAGGCAGTGCCCATCAGTTGAGAAGTGGCTGAACAAGTTATGGAATACTATTGTTCTAGAAGAAACCATAGAGAAGCATGGATGAGTTATGGAATCTGATGCTGAGTAAAGGGAGCAGGAGAACGCTGTCCACATTAACAATAACCTTGTGAGCTGATCAACCTTGATGGAAGCAGCTCCTCTCAGCATTTCAGAAAGCTAGAACCACCCTGGGAGACTGGCTAGGGACAATGCCATCCCCATCCAGAGGAAGAAAAAAGGAAACAAAACAAAACAAAACCCAAAAATACCCCCTTCAGAATCTGAATGATCACCAGATTCACTTTTTAAAAATTTCTCTATCTCACGGTTTTCTTTCTTTTCCCTTGGTCTTGATTTCTCATACAAATGTGTATGTATGGTATTCCCCTGACTGCTTACCCATGAGGGGAGGGGGTGAGAAGAGAGGGTGGAAAGAAATTACATAACTTAAAAACAGAAAGTCTGAACCTTCTTCTTTCTGTTATTGTCATCTTCCATACAAGTTCTGAGCCTTGTCTGAGCCTCTTTTACCTCAACTTCCCTGAAGAATCAGCCCAGGTCTCTTTATTTTTACAGGCCCATCCTTACTCTGTTCTCCACCGGCTTGTTTCCTGGCTTTGTTCCCTCTTCTCTATGTTGCTGTTGGTGTTTGTTTTTCATCCATATTGGTCAGTGAGTTCTTAGAACATCTACATGGCTTCCATCAGAAATCTCGTTTTTTCCCCCCTTAGACTTTCATTCTTGAACATTCCTGCCAGTCAGTGTCTCCAGGAAACAGTGCTTCCCTGTGCATGGTGATCAAATCAACTGGCCTTTCTCCTCATTATTTCCCTCACCTTTGGGAAGGTAAAATTCTATTGAGGTGAGCCAAGAATCAACTTTGGATAGAGCCAGAGCCCCACGTGATTGCTGAATGAGTGACGTTCCTATCCCTCCTCCATCCTGCCTCAGTGTCCACCCTAGGATCTGCTTTCCAGGCCTCTTACCTGCTCCCTCTTTTGGTCAAAGTAGAATGAAGTATATACTTCAGTTACCAATGTGCTGTGGGGTGTGGGGTGTGCTACAGGCCACCGTGACAGAAGACAGAAAGAGATGAGGGGTTAGGAAGCCTCACACACAGACATGTTTGTAACAGAGCCGGGATTTATCCAGACAATCTGCTGGAGCCTCTCATCTTTCAGAGCCCAGGGGGACAAGAGGCCTGGGGGGCCAGGCCTCCCCAAGGAGGAGGAGGACGACCAGCTTTGGAAATGGTCAAGTAGCCCAATTCTAATTGGCCTGCTCAGCATTATGGTTCTTTGCTAAATGAATATCGTTCTACACCCCCACCCCAAATCCTTTAGTGTTGCTTTTAGATAAGGTCTGCCTAGTTCCATTGCAGTCATGGACTTCCCTGCCCTGAGTCACAGTAATACCTGTGAGGTTGCATTAAAACCCCAGCTCCTCCCCTTGTTTGCTGCCTAAGTCTTGGGCATTCATTGATAGACAGATGAGAAGAGACTTGTCTTTTCCCCTTTGGGTTTTGGCACCTGTGAACTTAGAAGTGTATTTGTCTTCCTTTGCTCAAAGCTGACCTCTGATAACTGACTGGGTGGACATCCATAGGCAGTCTTCTCCCTCCCTGAACCTTTTGTAGTGTTTTTTTAGACTAGCCACCTGACAAATTCACTCTCCCCAGGCTTCATCCCTGACCAGGAATCTCTCACAGTTTTCTGTTTACCTGTGGCCCAGGAATCCAGCCTCAGATATGACCGTGTAATCTTAGCCAGCTGTTCACATCTGGGGTGCCAGTGAGTTACACAGCCTGTCTGACCTTTCTTCACCTTTGTCAGTTGTTAGGGAGGATGAGAATGTTGCCGGGCTCTTGAACAGATGGGGAGCACTTTCTTGGGTGAAGTAATAGGGTTTGTGGTCACCATGTAGAACCTTGGAGGTGGGGTGGGTCTTATAGCCTGAGGTAAGCCACTACCCTGAAAACTTGGGGCCTCCTCACCAGAAGAGGAAGGGGAGGAGGAAAAGGAGGCGAAAGACATTGGGAAAGCCTCCTAAGTAAAGTCTCTTAAGCAGTCAAGTCCATAGCTTTGTCTACTAAAATGAGGGAGCTATCAAGAAAACGTCTAAGGGCCCTTTCATTTCTACAGCCCTGGGATGGATTGATCCTCATCAAAGGGATAAAGGGACTTGGGAGTCAGAAGAACCAGATTCAAATTCTGCTTCTGGCATCTCTCTCTGTAACCTTGGGTTGGGACTTCCTGAAGCTGTCATGGAGGTGGGTCAGTAGGGCAAGATTGAGAATCAAGGGAAGGCTTCGCATCAGGTTAGGTAACCTGGCCCTGCCCACTGGCTGCCCAGCCAGCCGCAGGAAAGGGCCTGGCTAGATTAGCCTGACTGGTGGAAGGGAGAAATTTGAGAGGGTCAGGCAGGAAGCCTCCTCCTCAGGGAACTTCTGGGAACAACTAACAAAAATCAGCATAAAGGGAAATTGGGGCTAGTGGGTGTTCTCTGATTTCATTGGTGGACATTACAAGTCAGTGAAATGAGAAATCTTCCAACACTTACTTGAACCCCTTTTGTTGCCAGTCTTATCCATGACATCTATCTGTGGACAGCAGTGGGGAGCACCTCTCTTTTAGCAGAGGAGATCCCTGAGGAGAAGGGGGGATGGAGAAGGAGGGTTCAGGGAATTTCCCAAGAAAACATTGGTTGGAGGTAGGGGTAAAATCAAGTCTAGGACCCAGGTCTTCTGCCTTCTAACATGGAACCTTTGGCACCCCATCATCAAGCCTCAGAGCACCTTCAAACACTGAACAAAGTCAAAGCAAATTGGGTTTGGTTGATCAGTTTACACAATAACTCAGAAAAACCAGGAAATGATTACATGATATAATTAGGGTCTCATATAAAAGGATGCCTCTTTAAATGGGGAGAAATGGGGGGTGGGGATTGTTTTCCACAGGGAGAAAATGTCCATGCCATAGTCCTGTTTTTATTTCTTAGGGGAAAGTCCAGGAAGATCAGTCTTGTCTTCAGTAAGCCAGCCTCTTTCCTTCTGTTTGTCTTATCCTTGAGATAATGCCTGAAGAGGGCCTGCTGAGCTGCTAGGGATTTGGGGATCTTGTTTTGGCAGGGACCCAGGGCACATGACTAGTCGTGGAGTCCTAGAGTCCACTTGTTTTCAATGACTGCCATGCGTGACTGGTGAAATGATGTTACCTGATAGAAGAGAATGACACCCATGGGGCCCTGAGCCCTGAGAGGCTGAGCCATGGTGCTTTCTGCAGCTCCGTGGCCATGGGGGCCCAGAAGATGAGCTGTGGTGTTCTCTGTGGCTCTGTGGTCCATGGGGGTCCAGACAGCGAGCTGTGGTATTCTCTGCAGCTCCATGGTCCATAGGGACCCAGATGCAGAGCTGTGATGCTCTCTGTGACTCTGTGGTCCATGGGGGTCCAGATGTTTCAGGCC